>NC_092713.1:24076461-25415635 GCF_047496885.1 Scyliorhinus torazame
AGAAAGGCACAGAATAATCAAGGATAGTCAACATGGGTTTATTGAGGGAACATCGTGTCTGATTAACTTAAATTGATTTTTTGGGTAAATGACAAGAGCGATTGATGAGGGTAGTGCAGTTGACGTCATCGACATGGATTTTAGCAAGGTCTTTGATAAAGTATGACATGGCAGACTGGTTAAAAAAAGCCAATAGGATTCAGGGGAATTTACAAGCTATTGGTTCAGTGGCAGGAAATGAAGGGTAACGGTTGCCAGGCGTTCCACAGGGCTCAGTACTAGGTCCCCTGCTTTTAAAGATTTAGACTCAATTTAGGGGGCACGATCAACACGTTTGTAGACGTCACAAAAATTGTCTGAGTGGTTGATAGTGTGGAGGGTAGCTGCAGACTACAGGAAGCTATCAATGGTGGGCAGAAAAGTGCCAAATACCAACCAAGAGAAGTTTAGGGGGATGCATTTGGGGCAGTCAAACAACTGGAAGGATACTGTGAAGCGCAGAGGAAGTGAGGTATGGAGTACATATCCAGTTTCCAAAAGGCAGCAGGACAGGTCGATAAAAGGTGGTTAAAAAGACATATGGAATACT
Organism: Scyliorhinus torazame; assembly: GCF_047496885.1. Lineage (NCBI taxonomy): Eukaryota > Metazoa > Chordata > Chondrichthyes > Carcharhiniformes > Scyliorhinidae > Scyliorhinus > Scyliorhinus torazame. Next base: position 24,077,051 of record NC_092713.1, read on the forward strand.
TTATTGTATTAGTTGAGGCACAGAATAAAAGAGCAAGGGGGGTTTGCTAGAGCTATATAAAATGCTGTTTAAACCACACTCGAGTGCTGCGTGTAGTTTCTGGCCATACAGAAAGGGTGCAATTACTCCAGACAGTGTACAGAGGAGATTTTTCAGCCTACACAGACACAATGGGCAGAGTGGCCTCAGCTGTGCCATGAATATTGCTTCCAGTTTCTCAGTGTCTGAAAAGGAAGAATGTTTGCGTATGTGGTCGTAGGGTTATGTTCTTTGCTGATAGCAAGAACATATACACCTTGCACCTGTTTCAGAAAAACAAGTGATAGCCATTCGCTGCTTTATTCCTCAGGACAATGTCCTGACTATAAAGAGTCAAACTGCCTGGTTTAAATTCTCAAACAATGTCTCAAACAAGCAGTTAACTGTCAATCACCATTAACTGGTGCATTCTCCAACTGGTGCATTCTCCATGGCAATGCCTCTACCAATCAGAGTTCACTTGCCAACCAATCTTTTTGCATACTTTATAAAGTTGTTTTTTCACCTGACATCAGTATTCTTAAGATTTTCCTGATGAGTGCAAGATGAAAAGCTTTGACAGAATGTTTTTTTCAGCAGTACTCAAAATTCTACACTACCAAACGATTCTGTGATTCTGTGAAAAGGAACTTTATAATATTAATCAAACAGTGGGCTGGATTCGCCAAACCGCCACATCTCATTTCTGGTTCAGCACGCCGGCGGGATGCTCTGTTTCGCCAGCTGGTCAATGGGGGTTCCCATTGTGGGGCAGCCCCACCCCGTCGGGAAACCCCTGGGCTGCCGGCAAAATAGAGCATCCCGACAGCGGAGAATCCAGCCCAGTATCTTTGAAATGAAAGCAAATAAAATCAATATTTGGGGAGGCAGTGGCACAAAGGTAAATGTCACTGGATTGGCGATCCAGAGGCCCAGGCCAGCTGGTGGAATTTAAAACCAATTTATAAATCTGGAAGATAAAGCTAGTCTCAGTAATGGAGACCATGCCAATTATCACTGATGGTTGTAAAAAGAACAAACACATCCAGTTCATCAATGTCATTAAGGGAAGGGAATCTGTGGTCTTTACCCAGTCTGGCCTACATGTTACACAAGTTGACTTGTCACTGCCCTCTGAAATGGCCGAGCACTTAGTTCAAGGGCAACATGTGGGCTCTGCTGACAGGACCAGCACTGGTCCTGTCAGCAGAGCCCACATGATGACTCTGAACAAATGAAAAAAATTAACAATTTACCAAGAGCAATGAACGACTGTCATGAAGGGATGATTGACCATTTCCAAATGATCGTTAAACATATGGATGGTAAAACTACTGACATAGAAAATAGCAGCCCAACACCGCCACATCCTTCTCCATCACCACTGAAAATTAAGGAGGTTTCCAAAATGTTATTTGTGTGAACTGCAAAACATTTATTTGATTCAGTATTTCACAGCAGAACTATTTTCTGAACAATTCAGCAACACTGGCTCCCAGTACAGCATTATAACGCAGTTGCTTATATATTCCAAAGTTCTATTCAAAATAAAAGCTGTGCACATGCAATTATTTCAAGTTGCTATTCTCAACTTTTCAGCTGGGAACTACATTCTCCGTCCCCCTCCCTTCAAATGGGAAGGTCCACCCCAGTCAGCGATAACAAAAACCTCAACTTTAATTGTTCAGCCTGTTCACAGACATGAAAATAACCAGCAGCGACACATTTATGTTTAACCTGGTCATTCAATAATCAAACCACATTGGCAGCAGATCCCAGTGTTCATATGGAAAATACAGAATTACTCAATATTTGTGCAACTCAAACCAGAAGAAAGTGCAAAATATGATCCCAAAGATAATCAATGATCCTTCGAAAGCATAAAAGGTTGCTTTCTGCAGGTGGAAAATGAGGTTTATGGGGTATCAATGTAAATGTGTCAGCCTTGGTTCAATGGCAGCACTCTCAATTCAGCCAGCAATTGAGAGTTTGAGCTCCACTGACAAGATTACAGGAAATAGGAGTAGCCCATTTGTTCCATTGATCCTGCTTCACCAATATAATCACGACTTAACTGATTGTGACCATAATGCCACTTTCCTGTCTGTCTCTTAAAACCCTCCCTTCCAGATTAAAAAACTATTTAACTTGGCCTTGAATATATTCAATGACCCAGCTTCAATTGCTCTCTGCAGGAGAGAATTCCTAAGACGAAGGACTCTCTGAGAAGAAATCCCATTTTATCACAGTCGTAAATGGGAGACCCTTAGTTTGAAACTGAATCCCCCAGTTCTAGATTCCCCTACAAGAGGAAACATTCTCCCAGCATTCACCTTGTCAAATCCCCTCAGAATCTTCTCTCATTTTATTAAATTCAAATGACTATAGGTCCAACGTGCCCAAACTTTTCTTCCAAGACAACTCCTTCATCCCAGGAATCAGCCCAGTGAACCACGAGACTTTTATATATAATCTAGGTTGACAGTCCAGTGCAGTCTGGAGGGACTGCTGCACAGTTGGATGATGCCAAATCAAGATTGATTTCACATGGATTTCACAGCTCTGAGCCGAGGAACGTGCTCAAGTGACAGAGCAAAAAGGAACAACTGAACCTGGCTATGAACAGAGAAAGAAGAGGGGAACCTGTGAGGATAGTTCCATTCAGCTGGACAACGAAGAAGAGTTGTTGACGAGGATGGTTCTGCTTATTAGAGGGCAGCAGGGTAGCACAAGTGGATAGCACAGTGGCTTCACAGCGCCAGGTTCGATTCCCTGCTGGGTCACCGTCTGTGCGGTCTGCACGTTCTCCCCGTGTCTGCGTGGGTTTCCTCCGGGTGCTCCGGAATCCTCCCATAGTCCAAAGACGTGCAGGTTAGGTGGATTGGCCATGATAAATTCCCCTTAGTGACCAAAAAAAAGGTTAGGAGGGGTTATTGGGTGACGGGGATATGGTGGAAGAGGGGGCTTAAGTGGGTCGGTGCAGACTCGATGGGCCGAATGTCCTCCTTCTGCATTGTATGTTCTATCAAAGGCTGCAGACATGCTGAAGGAACTACCTGCAGAATCAGCTTGCACAGGGGGTCTGCAAAGGTAGCTGTGTGGGTGGCCATTCAGTGGTAACGGGGTCAAGAGCAAGAGGTAAGTGAGTCTCAGGACAAAATGAGTTTGGAGAGAATACGGGGAGATGGGGATGGTGGTGGTGAAAAGAATGGACAGAAATAGGAGAGAAACCTTAGAAAAATGAACGTTCTGGTCTAGGGCATAGTGAAGGTCGGGTCAGGGGGCGAAGGTGAACAGTGCCAGAGGCCACTTAACAGATGGTCTGAACCTCAGTGACAAAGTCTGCAAGTTCCTTAGGCTCATTGCTGGAGGTAAGGTGGAGCGGGCAGGAGAGGCGTTTTAAACGGACAGTCAATTGTGGAGAAAGAAGCTGGTAATTACCATTCCCTTTAGCAGTTCAAAATCCATTCGACATCAACACGGAATCTGAAACGCCACCACTCAAACACACCAAATAACCAGATTTAAACAAGCTCCAGGAAATAAAAGTTGCTTTGCTGATCCTGCAAACACTTCATAAGGTTCAAGCCTTAAGATGTCAAGAAGGTGGATTTAAATTACACCTAACATTAAACGCAACATTATTAGTGGCTCACATTAATCCTGCTATTTGTTTTAAAAGTGGAGATTATCTCCGTGGAAACAAGTGATTTGACATCAATTCACATTGCTAAGCTGGCATCTTCACTGAGTTTAGGAGGTTAATCATCTGAAGCCGCAAAATGATACACCAATACCAAAGAACACATCCCACTAAATTACCCATCATTATAAACAGTTCTTGGTGTGAGAGATAAAAACGAAAGAATGCATACACTAAATTACTTTGTGGAGCTTTCAAACATTTATCTCAGTATAGCATCTAAATGCATCATCAGAGCACTTTCACTTCTCATGATTTGTAAAACACACTCTACTCACTTTTTTGAAAAATATTTTTATTCTCCTCCTTTTTCACATTTTCTCTCAAATTTACACCCAACAATAAACAATAATCAGTAACGAATGAAATGTCAATCCCCATATCAATAACAATAATCCCATCCTCCCACCAAACCCCAAAACATTAGCCCGCATGTTAACATGAACAAATAACAAAAAGGAATCAGAAATCACCCATAGTCACCATTAACACACACAGTTCCCCTCCCCCCACACACCTCCTCATGTTAGATGTAATCCAATTCTCGAAAATGCATAATGAATAACGCCCATGAATTTTGGAACCTCTCCATCCTTTCCCCCAGTTCAAATTTGACCTTCGAGTGTTAAGAATTCCAGCAGGTAATTCCCGCCACGCCACAGGGTGGAGAGGTTGATCTCCATCCCAACAGGGATCTGCCTTCAGGTGATCAACGACATCTGCCTTTGGGCTACAACATCTGCCTCCATACCCGTTTCCAACCCCGGCTGGTCCGACAACCCGATTATGGCCTCCTGAAGGCCAGGGTCCAGTTTCAGTTTCACCACTTGAGAGATTACCCTAAACACCTCCTTCCAGTAATCCTCCAGCTTTGGACAGGACCAAAACATATGAACGTGGTTTGCCTCCACCACCAACCCCCCCCTCCCCCTCCCTTTCTGACAAAGTCTCGAACCTGCATGTATCTAAATACTTCCCCTTGCTCCAGCCCATATTTCGCTCCCAGCTCCTTCTCCCCTGCAAACCGACCCCCAAGAAACAAATCTTTTAGTGTCCTAATTCCTTTCTCCTCCCATCTCCGAAAATTTCCATCCCACTTTCCTGGCTCAAATCTATGGTTCCCCGAATCAACATTTCCCTTGACCCTGCCCCCAACCCGAAGTGCTGGCGAAACTGCCTACAAATTCTCAACGAAGCTATTACTACCGAAATTCCTGAGTATTTTCCCGGGGCTGTCGGGAGTGGCGCTGTTGCTAGCGTCTTCAATCCAGACCCCCTACACAAACTCGTCTCCATTCTGACCCACTGGGGGTCAACCCCTCTGACCCAGCACCGTACCTTCTCCACATTCGTGGCCCAGATATAATGCAACAGGTTCAGTAGACCCAAACCCCCTGGCTGCCTTCCTCTCTATAGTAGCACCTTTCTAATTCTGGCCACCATCCCTCCCCATCTCAACGAGGTAATCATCCCTTCAATCTCTCTAAAAAATGCCTTTGGCAGGAAAATCAGCAAGCATTGGAAAATAAACAGAAATCGCAGCAACACCATCATTTTAACCGCCTGTACCCCACCCGCCAGTGACAGAGAGAGACCATCCCACCACTGGATCAGCTTTCACCCTCCCCATCAAACTAGAAATGTTGTACCTATGGAGCCCCCCCAATCGCGAGCAATCTGCACCCCTAGGTATCTAAAGTGAGTTCCTGCCCTACGGAATGGCAGCCCCCTCCCCCCCGGCCGAGACACCACAAAATATTCACTCGTCTCGATTTATTTGTACCCGAGAAAGACTCAAACACCCAAAGCAGCTCCAGTATTCCTCCTATTGACACACTCGGTTCCGACACGCATGACAGCAAGTCATTGGCATATAATGACACCCCATGCTCTATCCCCCTCCCCTCACTATCCCTTTCCATATTCCGAACTTCTTAACGCGATGGTCAATGGCCCAATCGCGAGCGCAAACAGCAGGGGGGACATAGGACATCTCTGCCTAGTCCCACGGTGGAGAGTAAAGTATTCTGAGCTGATACTATTTGTGTGGACACTCGCCCTCGGCTCCTCAGACAGTAGCTTTACCCAGTCCACGAATCTTGGTCCAATCCCAAACCACTCCAGAACTGCAATCAAGAACCCCCATTCTACCCGGTCAAACGCTTTCTCGGCGTCCAATGCCACAACCACCTGTGTTTCCTTCCCCTCCGCCGGTGCCATAATCACGGTCAATACGCTCCTAATGTTCGAAAAGAGCTGCCTCCCTCTCTCAAACCCCGTCTGATCTTCACCTATCACCTCCGGGGGCACTCCTCCTGCCTACCAGCACCTTCGCCAATATCTTTGCATCCACGTTTAAAAGTGATATGGGCCTCCACGACCCACCACACACTACTCAAACAACAAATTGAACACAGCGAATTTGGAAGTCAAAAATTGCCGATCGTGTCTAGACACAACTAAATAATCCGAGTTATTCTGTTTATAATAGTACTTAATTTAAAAAGCAATACCTTTTTAGTTTCTAACTGGACCTCCTCTTGGCAACATTGTCTGCAGTGTGGGTCCAGCAGGTTGAGACTGAACTGTCCCAGGAGGTCACAAGAGCTGCAGAGCAAGTTACTGGAAAAACCAAGTTCACGGCAGGCTTCCGATGACAGATCTGCACCACACATAGATACCTGAAAATATGGACACACACGTACTATCAATCAACTGGAAATCGAAAGATATCAATTAGTATTTGTAATTTGCCTTCCTAACAGCATGGTGGATATAGACTCCAACAGTTCAAGAGGATGGTTCATCAACACCTGTTCAAGGTCGATTGGAGGTGGTTAATAAATGCTGGCCAAGCCAGCGATGCACCCATCCCAGAAAATAAAAAAACTGAGAGATTACACACCTGAATTAAATTGATAAAACTAAAAAGAGAGATCAGCAAAAGTGACCCTCAACAACTTCTAGGTTTGAGCTGACATGAGACAAACAATGTCCACGCCAAAGAGAGCTGAACCATTGTTCTTCAACATTCCCATCGTCAAATCCCTCCTCCTCCAACTACATTCATGGGGTCACAATCAGAAATTCAACTGACCCACCTCCATAAATGCCATGTTGACTAGAGAAAATCAAGAGGTTGTATAATCTGCGATGAGTGGTTTACCTTCGGATTCCTTAAAGCGATGTTACTACAGGCCAAAATCCAGAATGTGATGAAATGCTCACAGCATGCGGGTTATTGCAGCTGGAATAACATGCCACTTCATCCTGGACAAAGCAGTCTCGATTAGCACTCCATCCACCATTAAGAAAATGGTCTTTATTCTAAATTATATTATGGTTGCCAGAGGTAAACATTGACACATGGTACATCGACAAACTGTGATTGATTACAGTGTGGAACAAGGGGCCAAGCAAAGCAAATACATGAGCAAGAGCAGCATAGGGCGTCGTGAATAGTGTTCTTACAGGGAACAGATCAGTCCGAGGGGGAGTCGTTGAGGAGTCTTGCAGCTGTGGGGAAGAAGCTGTTCCTATGGCTGGATGTGCGGGTCTTCAGACTAAAGCCACTCCTTGTAACTTACCAAAGGAGTTACATCCAATCCCAAACTCAGAAATCCTACGGTGCTGAAGGAGGCCTGTCGGCCCATCGAGTCTGTACTGACCGTCCAAAAGAAAACCCCATCTAGGCCCACCCGCACCCTATCCTTGATCGCACCTAATCTTTGGACACCTAGGGCAATTTAGGGTGGCCAATCTACCTAACCTGCTCATCTTTGGACGGTGTGAGGAAACCGGAGCACCCGGAGGAAACCCACACAGATTCGCGGATAACGTGCATACTCCACCCGGACAGTCAGGCAAGGTCGGAATCAAACCGGAGTCCCTTGCGCTGTGAGGCAGCAGTGCTAACCACTGTGCCACCCTAAAGAACATTACACGCAAGTTCAAAACCACAATAGGTACTTCAAAAACCCTACGAGCGTCAACACACTGATTAGGAGGGAATGGTCATCACAATTGATCCGGGACAATTTTTGTTTTACACAACTGTATGCTTGAAAATCCCGATAGTGCTTTTGTTCCCCATGCAAAGACGGAGATCCTTCCAAATTTATATTGTACTTTGTCCCAACAGTGGGGAATTAGTTGGTACGCCATAAACTTTTACAGGACAGGCAAAATAAACCCTGCAAGGATAAAAAATAGATGGTTCATCCAAAATGTATATATGCAGACATGCTAAAGCCAGCCATTTAAGATGCACGTTTGTATTCTGCAATAGTGAGGAACAGCGAGATTCACATGCTACAGAATTTTTAAACGGCTGACAGTTTTGTGACAAGTCCAATTAGAAGCGACAGGGTCACCAGGTGACAAGTGAATTTTCAGAACTGTCATTATTGGAGAAAATAGAGAGATTTATGACCAACCACAGCTACAATGATTGGAAACTTTCTCAAACATAAATGATTCTGAGACACTTGGTGGAAAAATCAGAAATAAATGCTCCCAAGCAGTAACAGTTGGCAGCTTTGTGGTTATGATGGTGTGGGAGGGAGTTCCAGATATTATGACTTGTATTGACATATCGTAGTTTCTCAACAGCACTGAAAGGCCTCAAAAGGATTGAGCTGCCCCAATCTGCCTCTGTAACTAAGGATTTTACAAACTAGGATACTAAAACAATGCTTCAGAAAGATGAAATGTATTTTTTGGACATACAATATTTATAAAAAGCTTTGTCATTACTTCATTATCTGCAAAGCACTTTAGGATGTCGTGAGGTTATGACAGTGCTATACAAATGCAAGTCTTTTGTCTTGATTAGAGAATGAAAGCTAGTAATCCAAGAACGGCAGCCGCAGGTTAGTTAGTTAATGCTCAAAGCTGCAGTCAGTTTAGGCGATGGCAGAAGACTGCAATTAAAATTCTATATCTGCATTATCCTTGTTCAACCAAGCCCCCAGATTTCAGAGAGAACGAAAGGGATTTCAAAATAACAAAGATTGAAACCAAAACTGTATTTAAATAGGACTAAATGATGGGCCTCATTATGCATTGGCACAAGTTCAGCTCATTTTCAGTGCTTTGCTCAGTCCACAAAACTTCGCTCCACATTCTTCAGTAACTTGTTATAGCAGTCAAATATGAGTGCTCACTGCTTTCTTGAAATGGGCAATGTGATAAAAATTGCCCCAACACTCAAGAAGCAATCATTGCAAATCAAAAGTACAACTGAACTTTCCCTCAAAAGGTAGCACGGATGAAACTGGGGTAGAACAGTCAATTTCAACTTCTCAATGGTAAACCTCCAAACGTGCTGACCTATCTGAACACCCTTTTCCATCTTGGACGGATCTATCTGCTTTCTTTTCAATAAATGATTCCTTCACCCCAACTTTCTCCTGAAGGCGGGAGGTTCCATGGCCACCAGCAGCGCTCCAACAGTTCAGCCTTTTCAACGAGAACAAAAATAATCTGGAAAAATGCAGCCGGTCAGGCAGCATCTGTGGGGAAAAACAGGAGGTAACGTTTCAAGTTGCTGACCTTTCATCAGTTCTGATGAAAGATCACTGAACTGCAATGTTCATTCTGTTTCTCTCCACAGGTGCTGTCTGACCTGCTGATATTTTTCTTTTTGTTTTTAGCATCTGCCGCATTTTGCTTTTGTATTAGAGTCTTTTTGAGAGATTCAAATCACAAGCCAAAATGCTAATTATGTATGTAAATGTCATTAAAACTGAACAGCATTCTGCTCTCACTCAACATTCACATGTACAAATGTTCCAAAAGGTTTAGTGGATAGTTACCAAGAGTGAGAGTCCTGGCTGACTGCCCCATATTTCTTCGCCAGGGATGCTGCAAAATCAAATATAGTGTTCTAGCGCAGTGACTGGGATTAGTTAACACAGACGAGGAACTGGGGCAGAGATGTTGTGGTTTGTATATTATTGGTGCAAAGCGGTTTTGTCAACAAACAACAAAGCAAACCAACATCCCCTTAAGGACAGTGTCGCATTCTGCTTCAGTCTGTTTGCATAAACGCATCCAATTTACATTCAAAGTTTAGCACTAGAGTGAAGCAGTTTCAGATTTGTGCCAATGCTAAACTAGAGGAATATGAATGCACTTGTACTTTAACTAAATGTGCGATTGGAACACGTCTTTTAAAAGGCAGTCAATCCCATATTTCACATCCTGCACAATCTGTTCTTAAGTAATCAATGAACTCAGTACTTTACCATGCCCTCAGGATGTCTGAAAGTACTATTCAACAACATTCACATTTATACTGCACCTTTAAGATAGTAAGTTGTCCCAGAGGAGCAATATAATAGCAAGTTAACTACTTCAGAAATAATGTTAAAAGAATAGGAAGTAGGTAAAATAGAAAGAGCAGTTTTTAAACTCTTGACAAACTTTGGCCATGTACAAAACTGCCTTTGAACTGTTGGTGAGTGGCCGAGAAAACAATTTAGCCACCAATGTTTCCTTCTCTCTCAGTGAGACAGTGACCTGCCAAAAAATGGAGCAGTATGACTCTGGTTGGAAACCATGTAAAACCCCACAGGTGGTATGCACCGGAGAATCTTGTTTTTAGAGGCTCATGGGATGTGGGTGTCGCTGGCTTGGCCAGCATTTACTGCCCAACCCTAATTGCCCTTGGTGGCGTTGAGCTGTCTTCTTGAACTGTCGCAGTCCACGTTTCATAGGAACACCCACAGTGTTGTTGGGATGAGAGTTCCAGTATTTTGAAACAGCAGTGAAGAAACAGCGATATATTTCCAAGTCAGGATGGTGCACGACTTGGGATTGGATTTGTTTATTGTCACGTGTGCGGAGGTACAATGAAAAGTATTTTCTGCGTGCAGCTCAAACAGATCATTTAGGACATGAAAATAAAAGAAAATACAAAATAGGGCAACACAAGGTACACAAAGTAAATACAGACACCGGCATCGGGTGGAGCATACTGGAGTGTAGTATTTATCAGGTCAATCCATAAGAGGGTTGTTTAGGAGTCTGGTAACAGTGGGGAAGAAGTTGTTTTTTGAATTTGTTTGTGTGTGTTCTCAGACTTTTGTATCTCCTGCCCAATGGAAGAAGTTGGAAGAGTGAGTAAGCCGGGTGGGAGGGGTCTTTGATTATGCTGCCTGCTTTCCCAAGGCAGCGGAAGGTGTAGATTGAAGGTGAGTCAATGGATGGCAGTTGGGTTTGTGTGATGGACTGGACAGATGTAGGGGAACTTGCAGGTGGTGCAGTTTCCATGCATCTGCTGTGCCAGTCCTTCCAGGTGGTGGAGGTCACAGGTTTGTAAGGTGCTGTTGAAGGAGCCTTGGTGAGTTGCTGCAGTGCATCTTGTAGGTGGTGCAAACTGCTGCCACTTTGTGTCAGTGGTGGGAAGAGAGCCAATCAAGGGGATTGCTTGGTCTTGGATGGTGTGGAGATTCTTGACTGTTATTGGAGTTGCCCTCATCTATCACACTACTGACTTGTGATTTGGGGGAACAGCTGCCAGAGTTGGGCAGTTGCTCACAACAGGCATGAAATGTCAACATACACTGAATATAATGTCTTACGGCAGGTGTCGAGCGGCCCCTCAGAATCGTTACAGTGCAGGAGGCCATTCGGCCCATTGAATCTGCACCAACCCTCCAAACAAGCACCCCATGAAGGCCCACTCCCCCTCCCATCCCTGCAACCACATCTAACCTTCAAATATGAAAGGGAATCATAGCACAGCCAATCCACCTAATTTGCACATCGATGGACTGAGAGCGGAAACCAGAGCACCCAGAGGAAACTCACACAGACATGGGGAGAACATGCAAAATCCACAGTCACCCAAGATCAGAATTGAGCCTGGGACCCTGGCGCTGAGAGGCAGCAGTGCTAATTGTGCCACCCCATGTCATGTTTCGAACAAACAAAACTGTATTTTATGTCATGTTAAATTGTAACTATTTAATGCACTTCTACAAATTTTATGAATAAGGTATATTTTTGGAAAAAAATTGTCAGACATAATTGCACCACATGTTTTTTTTTAAATAAAAAATAAGGGAAAAAGAAATACGAAGTCCAAATTGAGAAAACTGAAGAAAAACAAGGAAAAGCTTGATATTTTACAACAAAAGCAGTATCAGGTCAAAATCTCTGGTGTATTGTGTCTAGCAGAGCATGAACTGTGCTGGCTCAGAAATATAAAGTACAATGTCAAAATCTGAACACAAAACAAATTTGAGGGTAGAGGACAGCAAGAATATGCAGGAAAACATGACACTTAATGGTAATAACATGACTGAATCTCCCACTATCAACATCCTGGGGGTTACCATTGACCAGAAATTGAACTAGACTAGCCACATAAATACTGTGGCTACCAGAGCAGGTCAGAGGCTAGGAATCTTGTAGCGAGTAACTCATGTCCTGACCCCCCAAAACCTGTCCACCATCTACAAGGCATAACTCAGGAGTCTGATGTAATACTCTTGACCCCCCCCCCCGGATGAGTGCAGCTTCAAAAACACTCAAGCCGTTTGACAACATCCAGAAAAAAGCAGCCTGCTTGATTGCTATCCCTTCCACATTCAATCGCTCCGCCGCTGATGAACAGTGGCAGCCGTGTGTACCATTTACAAGAAGCACTGCAAGAACTCACCAAGGTTCATCAGCACCTTCCAAACCCACAACCATTACCATCTAGAAGGACAAGAGCAGCAGATACCTGGGCACACCATTACCTGGAGGTTCCCCTCCAAGTCACTCACCACTCTGACTTGGAAATATATCGCCGTTCCTTCACTGTCACTGGGGCAAAATCCTAGAACTCCCTCCCTAACAGCCAGTGGATGTACCTATGCCTCAAGGACTGCAGTGATTCAAAAAAGGCAGCTCACCACCACCTTCTGAAGGGAAACTAGGAAGGGGCAGTAAATGCTGGCCGAGCCAGAATTGCCTACATTCCATAAATTAATAAGAAAAATAACGCATTTGTAGAATGGGCTTGCAGTTGGGAAATTAACTTAAATATGTATGAGCTACTACATTTTGGTAGGAAGAATGAACAGGCCAGTCATTGGAACACAACTGTGTAAATTGGGCAGATGAGCAGAGGGATTTAGGGGTACGGATATCAAATTATTAAAAGTAGGCTAAATAAGCCCATTAAAAAAGGTACATTGGAGTAGAATTGAAAAGCAGAGAAATGTCAGTTGGTATAGAGTCTTGGTGAGACCACATTTGGTCTCGGATGAACGCTTCCAATCTCCTGATTATCAAAAAAAGATCAAGGCACTGGAGAGAAATGCTAGAACTCAGAGGTAATACTTAGCAGGGAAGGTGAAGCAGTCTGGGATTTTCCCCCCAGAAAAGACGATGCTCATTTAAGGATTTAAAATAAGCACAAGCTCCACAAGCAAAAGGTAGGACAAACAAACCCAGAGCTCCCTGCAAGAAAAAAACAGCACAGGGCATATGACAGATTGATAAGACAAGTGAGAACCAGGCTGAATATAGTAAGTTCAGAGGGAAGTCAAAGGAGGAAAAAAAAAAGAGCATGAAACAGAGAGGTTATGTGAAGAGTCTGGAAGCCTATACAAAAAGGATTCCAAAAGCTTTCTATTGGTTTTTAAGGAGTGGGGCCAAGGAGGGATTTATTTATTTTTTATTCATTCATGGGACATGGGTATCGCAGGCTGGGCCAGCATTTATTACCAATCCCTAATTGCCCTTGAGGGGGCAGTTAAAAGTCAACCACATTGCTATGGGTCTGGAGTCACACGTAGGCCAGACCATGCAAGGATGGCAGATTTCCTTCCCGAAAGGACATCAGTGAACCAGATGTTTTTTTACGGCAATAGTTTTATGGTCATTAGACTTTAAATTCCAGATTTTTATTTAATTCACATTTCACCATCTGCAGTGGTGGGAATTGGACCTGGATCCCCAGAGCATTACTCTGGGTCTCTGATTTACTAGTCCAGCAACAATACCACTATTCCACCACCTCCCCTGGGTTTGGAGGCAAAACGCAAGAGCATGGCCAAGGCAAGAAATGTACACTGTAACTGTACATGGCAATGGTGAGACCACACCTGGAGTAATGTGCACAGTTTTAGTCCCCGTATTTGAGGAAGGATGTAGTTGCATTAGAAGCAGTTTAGAGGAGGTTCACTAGATTGATTCCAGAGATGATTGGTTTGTCTTATGAAGGGGATTAGCAGTTTAGGCCTGTACTCTCTCAACTTTAGAAAAATATGAGGACATCTAATTGAGGTGTACAAGATGATAAACAGTACGGACAAAGTAGACGTATAGTGGATGTTTCCTCTTGTGGAACAAGCGAGGGGGGTCATAATTTTAGGATAAGAGGTAATAATAATCTTTGTTGGCACAAGTAGGCTTACATTAACACTGCAATGAAGTTACTGTGAAAAGCAGCAAAGAACAAAGAAAAGTACAGCACAGGAACAGGCCCTTCGGCCCTCCAAGTCCGTGCCGACCATGCTGCCCGACTAAACTACAATCTTCTACACTTCCTGGGTCCGTATCCCTCTATTCCCATCCTATTCATGTATTTGTCAAGATGCCCCTTAAATGTCACTATCGTCCCCGTTTCAACCACCTCCTCCGGCAGCGAGTTCCAGGCACCCACTACCCTCTGTGGAAAAAATTGCCTCGTACATCTACTCTAAACCTTGCCCCTCTCACCTTAAACCTATGCCCCCTAGTAATTGACCCCTCTACCCTGGGGAAAAGCCTCTGACTATCCACTCTGTCTATGCCCCTCATAATGTTGTAGACCTCCTATCAGGTCACCCCTCAACCTCCGTTGTTCCAGTGAGAACAAACCGAGTTTATTCAACCGCTCCTCATAGCTAATGCCCTCCATACCAGGCAACATTCTGGTAAATCTCTTCTGCACCCTCTCTAAAGCCTCCACATCCTTTTGGTAGTGTGGCGACCAGAATTGAACACCATACTCCAAGTGTGGCCTAACTAAGGTTCGAAACAGCTGCAACATGACTTGCCAATTCTTATACTCAATGCCCCGGCCAATGAAGGCAAGCATGCCGTATGCCTTCTTGACTACCTTCTCCACCTGTGTTGCCCCTTTCAGTGACCTGTGGACCTGTACTCCTAGATCTCTTTGACTTTCAATACTCTTGAGGGTTCTACCATTCACTGTATATTCCCTACCTGCATTAGACCTTCCAAAATGCATTACCTCACATTTGTCCGGATTAAACTCCATCTGCCATCTCTCCACCCAAGTCTCCAAACAATCTAAATCCTGCTGTATCCTCTGACAGTCCTCATTGGTATCCGCAATTCCACCAACCTTTGTGTCGTCTGCAAACTTACTAATCAGACCAGTTACATTTTCCTCCAAATCATTTATATATACTACAAAAAGCAACGGTCGCAGCACTGATCCCTGCGGAACACCACGAGTCACAGCACTCCAATTAGAAAAGCATTCTTCCATTGCTACTCTCTGCCTTCTATGACCTAGCCAGTTCTGTATCCACCTTGCCAGCTCACCCCTGATCCCGTGTGATTTCACCTTTTGTACTAGTCTACCATGATGGACCTTGTCAAAGGCCTTACTGAAGTCCATATAGACAACATCCACTGCCCTACCTGCATCAAACATCTTTGTGACCTCTTCGAAAAACTCGATCAAGTTAGTGAGACACGACCTCCTCTTCACATAACCATGCTGCCTCTCACTAATACGTCCATTTGCGAGTAGATCCTGTCTCAAAGAATTCTCTCCAGTAATTTCCCTACCACTGACGTAAGGCTCACCAGCCTGTCGTTCCTGGATTATCCTTGCTACCCTTCTTAAACAAAGGAACAACATTGGCTATTCTCCAGTCCTCCGGGACATCACCTGAAGACAGCGAGGATCCAAAGATTTCTGTCAAGGCCTCAGCAATTTCCTCTCTAGCTTCCTTCAGTATTCTCGGGTAGATCCCATCAGGCCCTGAGGACTTATCTACCGTAATATTTTTCAAGACGCCCAACACCTCGTCTTTTTGGATCTCAATGTGACCCAGGTTATCTACACACCCTTCTCCAGACTCAACATCTACCAATTCCTTCTCTTTGGTGAATACTGATACAAAGTATTCATTTAGCACCTCGCCCATTTCCTCTGGCTCCACACATAGATTCCCTTGTCGATCCTTCAGTGGGCCAACCCTTTCCCTGGCTACACTCTTGCTTTTTATGTACGTGTAAAAAGCCTTGGGATTTTCCTTAACCCTATTTGCCAATGACCTTTCGTTTCAGACGTTTTAGTTGCTGTGAAATGAAGAGTCTAAAGTTCTTGTCCCTTTTCACCAAACACCATTTATTTCACTTCCGCAGCCTCTGCACAAAACTCTTAACACACCACCTGACAGAGGCCACCTGAAGCCCCTTTACATATCAGTGTCAATTAATGGATACTTAACATAAATGAGAAAACTATTCCATTATTTAACATTCATGACCCCTTCTCGCCCTCCTGACTCCTTGCTTAAGTTCCTTCCTACTTTCCTTATATTCCACAGAGGCTTTGTCTGTTCCCAGCCTTTTAGCCCTGACAAATGGCTCCTTTTTCTTTTCGATGAGGCCTACAATATCTCTCGTTATCCTAGGTTCCCGAAAATTGCCGTATTTATCCTTCTTCCTCACAGGAACATGCCGGTCCTGAATTTCTTTCAACTGACACTTGAAAGCCTCCCACATGTCAGATGTTGATTTACCCTCAAACATCTGCCCTCAATCAAGGTTCTTCAGTTCCCGCCTAATATTGTTATAATTAGCCTTCCCCCAATTTTGCACATTCACCCTAGGACCACTCTTGTCCACCAGCACTTTAAAACTTACTGAATTGTGGTCACTGTTCCCAAAATGCTCCCCTACTGAAACTTCTACCACCTGGCCGGGCTCATTCCCCAATACCAGGTCCAGTACAGCCCCTTCCCTGGTTGGACTGTCTAAATATTGTTTTAAGAAGCCCTCCTTACAAATTCTGCCCCATCTAAGCCCCTGGCACTAAGTGAGTCCCAGTCAATATTGGGGAAGTTGAAGTCTCCCATCACAACAACCCTGTTGTTTTTACTCTTTTCCAAAATCTGTCTACCTATCTGCTCCTCTATCTCCCGCTGGCTGTTGGGAGGCCTGTAGTAAACCCCCAACATTGTGACTGCACCCTTCTTATTCCTGATCTCTACCCATATAGCCTCACTGCCCTCTCAAGGTGTCCTCCCATAGTACAGCTGTGATATTCTCCCTAACCAGTAGCGCAACTCCACCACCCCTTTTACATCCCCCTCTATCCCGCCTGAAACATCTAAATCCTGGAACGTTTAGCTGCCAATCCTGTCCTTCCCTCAACCAGGTCTCTGTAATGGCAACAACATCATAGTTCCAAGTACTAATTCAAGCTCTAAGTTCATCTCCCTTACCCGTAATAATTCTTACAATAAAACATATGCACTTCAGGCCACCAGACCCACTGTGTTCAGCAACTTCTCCCTGTCTGCTCTGCCTCAGAGCCATATTGGCCCTATTCCCTATTTCTCCCTCAATGCTCTCACCTTCTGACCCATTGCTCCCATGCCCATCCCCCTGCCATACTAGTTTAAACCCTCCCGTGTGACACTAGCAAACCTCGCGGCCAGGATATTTATGCCTTTCCAGTTTAGATGCAACCCGTTCTTCTTATATATGTCACACCTGCCCCGGAAGAGCTCCCAGTGGTCCAGATAACGGAAACCCTCCCTGCTACGCTAGCTGTTTAGCCACGTGTTTAGCTGCTCTATCTTCCTATTTCTAGCCTCACTGGCACGTGGCACAGGGAGTAATTCCGAGATTACAACCCTAGGGGTCCTGTCTTTTAACTTTCTGCCTATCTCCGAACTCCTGCTGCAGGACCTCATGCCCCTTCCCGCCTATGTCGTTAGTACCAATATGTACAACGACCTCTGCCTGTTTGCCCTCCGCCTTCAGGATGCCAGCTATCCATTCGGAGACATCCTGGACCCTGGCACTAGGGAGGCAACATACCATCCTGGATTCTCTTTCACGTCCACAGAAGCGCCTATCTGTGCCCCTGACTATAGAGTCCCCTATGACTATTGCTCTTCTGCGCTTTGACCCTCACTTCTGAACATCAGAGCCAACCATGGTGCCACTGCTCTGGCTGCTGCTGTTTTCCCCGATAGGCCACCCCCCCCGGACAGTATCCAAAGGGGTATACCTGTTCGAGAGGGGGACAACCACAGGGGATTCCTGCACTGACTGCCTGCCCTTTCTGGTGGTCACCCATTTCTCTGCCTGCACCTTGCGAGTGACCACGTTTATATAACTGCTATCTATGACACTTTCTGCCACCTGCACGCTCCGAAGTGCATCCAACTGCTGCTCCAACTGAACCATGCGCTATTTGAGGAGCTCCAGTTGGGTGCACTTTCTGTAGATGAAGCCATCCGGGACGCTGGAAGCCTCCCGGACCTGCCACATCTCACAGTCAGAGCACTGCACCCCTCTAATTGACATTGCGTCAATTAATTACTTCTCTCTGAGGGTCACAATCTGTGGAATTCACTATCTGAGTGCGGTGAATGCCGGGCAGTAAATTTGAGACAGATTTATAATCAGTCATGGGTTGAAGGTTTATGGAGAATGGACAGGAAAGTGGAGTTGAAGCTGAGAGGTGGTCAGCCATGATCATATTGAGTGGTGGAGCAGGCTCGAGGGCTGAATTGCCTACTCTTAGTTCTTATATTTTGCATTTATCTTAAAGACGCTACTAAAGTCATAGTGAAATGTTAGGCAATTGAGGTGCTGAATGAGCTAAATGGAAAATCATAAGGCGGTGGTAATGGCTGTGCTTAAAAGTTGATAAGTCACTTGGACTGAATCAGATGCACCTGAAAATACAGAGGGAAGGGAGGGTGGAAATTGTGAAGACACTGGCCATAATCTTTTGACACAGGGATGTCGCCAGAGGCCTGGAGCATTGAAAATGTTTATTCAAATAAGCCCAGAAACTACAGACCAGCCCATGTAACCTCAGTGGCAGAAAAGCTTTTAGAAAGGATAATTCGGGACAAGATTAACAGTCACGTAGATAAACGTCGACTAATTAAGGAACGTCAGAACGGATTTAAGGGCAAGTCATATTTACCTAACCTGGTCGATGTTTTTTGAAGCAGCAGGAAGTTCCTCCCAATATACCAAACAGTTTTGTTATGGCCCCAGTATCGTCAGTGTAGAAATTAAGATTTAACTATTAAACTCCAAATTTAACATTCTCTCGGGATTATAAAACTGCGGGTGTCCTCAGTTCTAATAAATCTTTCGTTTCTTCTACAACCTTAAGGCTTTCACAACTCAACCTTGGTGCACTAATCACGACTTCCTGGTGGTCTTTTCTCGTGTTGGCGAGGGGGGGGGGGGGTGCATGCTTGCGTTTCACTAAACTACTCAGCTACTGCACAAACTGAAATTTAACCGTACATTCGCAAAACAATGAATGTGGAAATTATCATAACGCGGAAGGGAAGATAACGTACAAAGACTTGCTTCGGGACCAACCAAGTTTTTTTTGGGAAAAAAAGTTTAATGGACAGCCACTTTCTGATTGCGATCATCCGACTGCAACGAACATCCGAAATGAAGCAATTTTTAAGGGGACGCTGGAAACACAATTATAATCGACTCATTATGTTTTAAATAGTTAAGGGCACGGTTACAGCCCACGTCAGCAAACCATGTCCGGATTGAGTTGAATTTCCTCAAACGAGGCCCAGTTCAGTGAAATGTGAGGAAATACCCGTCCAAGATCCGGTTAACTTTCCTTCAGCAAATGAACGATAAACCGCAATGAGAGGCAAAAGCATAAATATCAAAGTGCTCAATATTTACCGCATTTAATAAGGGGAAGAGCCAGAAGAAGTAAACCTCGGCAGCCATCTTGAACCACCGAAAGCCCCAGACCAGGAAATGTTTCAGCTCACCCTGCCTGAGGGAAAATTATCACACAGTACTCAATTTAAAATGCACATTCCGAACTCGCCGATTTAACAAATTAAATATTTCGGAGGAAGTGGATGGGAGGATTTTTCGTCGTCGCCTTTTGGATCCGCACGTTTCACAGGCGGACGACGCAAACGACTAAAGCAAAATTCACGGTCGATGGCCACGGGGCTGGAAGAGGAGGAGGAGGAAGTTGAGATTGACGTGAAGGCGGACCAATGGGGGCGGCAGAAGCCGCCTTCCATGTCAATCGGGGGGAGTGCGGCGCCCAATGAGCGCGGGAGGGCGGATCCCTCTCTCTGTGTGTGTCGGCGGCGATGGGGGAAGTGGACGGAATGCGCGCGCGCGCGGTGTTTGGAGCGCGCGCGGGCGGAGAGGGGTTGGCGTTTGAAGGCAGCGGCGCGCGAGGGGAGGCGCGCGATGGGGCGCGAGGCGGTTGGCTGCGCGCGAGGCGAAGGGTAATCAGACGCCGAGAGCGTTCAGCCTGGCGAGCGGATCGAGGCCGGCGAGAAGCTCGCAAGAAAAAGATCCCTTCACACACCCTCACTTTCCGCCTGAGTGACACCGACGATGTGCCTCACAGCAGTGGGAAAAATCCTCACCTTTTCTCGGCGCTGGTGATCCCCCCCCCCGCCCGACCCTCTCTGTTCTTGAGGGGGGTGGGTTTCCTTCAAACGCTTTTTTTTTTTAAAAAACCCCCTCTCCGCTGGCGTTATGTCTTGATAATTTCATGGGGCTTCTAAGAATTATCATGCCGCCCAAATTGCAGCTTCTCGCCGTTGTGGCGTTTGTCATCGCAATGCTGTTCCTGGAGAACCAGGTGCAGAAGCTGGAGGAATCTCGGGGGAAGCTGGGTGAGTCCGGACGATAGTGTGTGAGTGTGGGGAGGGTGGACACCCCGCCGAGCTGGGTCGCAATTCAGAATGTCGACAGGCTTTCTTATTCTTTAAATGTACATGTTTGTGTGCGTGGGTATGAGAAGAAGACCCATTTCCCAATCCCGAAACCATCCCCCTGAACGTCGCATGGCCCCTAAAGCAGCTGCCCTGCCTGAACAAGTCTTGTCCCTCTTTTGTCAAATGCTTATCGTGAAACAGCAGCTGGCACCAGGGCTAGGCCCATGTTGAATGGCTGGAGCATTTGCTTCCTCCCTACCTACCTACCCAAAAATTTAGAGAAAGTAAATTTTACCTTGCCTTTGGGAGTCTCCGTGCATTGCCATTTAAATGGGCAAAAAAAAAAAGCACTGGTCTAGATGGGGTTTGTTGCAATCGCTGTGCAACTGAGTTGTATTGACTAAATCACTGATTGTGTCTGTTGCGACTTCGAATCAGTGCACATATTGCATACATGTATGCTCTGATTTGTGTTTTTTTCCCAGTAACCCCGCAAGTTTAATTTGCAAAAGCGGGATGGTTGCAGTTCGGCTAGTCGCTGTACCATTGGGAATTGCGCCCCATGCCATATTACTCTACACTGTGCGATTGTATTTTTAAAAAAAAATGCTTGTTCAAGGTACTTGCAAAGTGGAATGATAATTGTTTGAGATGTCTCTGCTCAGCTGGCGGGGGCAATGAATTTTAGCCCAAGAAGGGGAACGTCTAGAGGGTGGCTGTGAAATGTGAATTAGTGAACATTTAAAAAAGATAATTGAGATGGCCTGGAAAATTGTATTTTTTTTTTAATGTAACCAAACGTTAATTGTCAAATTTAAAATACTGTGCTGAGCAATTAGTTATGTTATTTTAATAATTAATCCAAGAGCCGGTGCAGACTCGATGGGCCGAATGGCCTCCTGCGCTGTAAATTCTATGTAAAAAGATGTTGAGGGGGCTACTGACATTTACTGTGCAGGTATTCCTTTAGAGTTGAGTGCAAAATCTGTTTATGGGTAAATGCAGATGATCATGAACATACATTAACTAACATGTTACCGACCTAGAAAATCAGTTGTTAAAATATTTTGTGACTTGAGACAGGCCACCAACATTAATAGTCAATAATATACAGTTCCAATTGAACCATCTCGGGGAGGAAGGCTGCAGAGACTAGGAGCTCTACTTCAAAGAGGGAAATTGTGAGGGAGTTTTTACTCGTCACATTTGCATCCCTTCCCTTACAACAACCAATTTTGATATTGGGAGGAAGTCACTGGTTTGGACTAGAAGTGTTGCCTACGGTGTGAGGAAGATGAAAATTACTCGAGCGGAGAATACAGTTAGACAGGAATTGTATCATTAAGAAAATGCTGTCTTGTTGAGTAATTTAACTTTAAAGAAACACCGTTTACTGTGTTGGTTCTGAATAACTTGGGCACTTGGTTGAATAAAAAATTACTTGATACTCAAAGCATCAATTATGATACTTAAACAAGACACATGAAAGGTAATGGCCCCAAAGGTAATTCAGGGTAATGTATTCTGTTGTCCCTTCTCTATGATTAATGCGGAATTTTCCTTGGTGTCTCAAACGAATATTTTGCTTATTTGTATGTTATTCTTAGAATATTGTTACAGCAATGCTCTTGGAAATGGCAAGGAATCCCAAGTTTTTCATAACAATTGATTTGAACAAATTTCAATGAAAACACCATATGTGGTGGAAACCGTTAATAATGAGCATCAGGAAATTAGTTTACCATTCCTGTAACCAGATCTCTGGCTTCCTATGACCTTGTGATTTGCCGGAGCTTTGTTCTTTTTCTGAATTTTTGTGTTGGGCTAAATGGTAGCCAAGTATTTCGCTCCTAGTCATGTATGCAACACATTTATGCCACTGACTTTTAAATTATTCCATTATTGTTTTGCAAGAAATTGACATGCAAGGTACAGTTTTATAAATGATGTTGAACTGCTACAGTAAATGAATGGTTTGTCATTTTTGCTGAAGTTCAGTCCTATGCTACAAGGTTGCTTTTGGTTTCTGCACCTTTTTTATGGTTTGTGACGAGGACGTTTGACCAAATGTGCAAAATCACTCATACTCTGCCCCTCTCAGGAGTTGCACTTCCAAAAAATAATTTCAGATGCGAACAGCAAGGCAATCCATGTGAATGCCATTTTCCGTTTACTGCGTGGTCGCTGTGCAATCCTTTATCTTGTGGGGTCTATCGTTTACTCTGTGAATGTTTATTCATAGCAAAACAATGGTCTCATCAGTCATCAAAAAACTGACTGCAGAAAATTAGATATTTATACCTTTGTCTTCGGTGTCGAAGATTGGATGGAATGCTGTTGTGCATGCTTGTTTGCTGCAGTACTGTGCTGTCTCATTTTGAACTGACAGTATTTAAAATTCTAGAAAATAGTGAAAATAATGAGTCATTTCCATTATTAATAAGGAATCATTACCTTCAAAATGCTGTCCTCCAGTGCATCAGTTCCCATTTGCTTTAACTATTGTTGTGGTTCAATTGCTAATTATTGTCATATTTTCAAATGCTGAAACTTAAGATTTATTGAGGGGATAGAGTAAGCAATAAATCTATATTGTTTTATTGTTAGAAAAATCTATATATTTTTAATAGATATCAGTAGGTTCTGAGAGTCATTCACTTTACTTATAGTTGTTACTTTTGAATTGGTATAAATTTAGTATTTCAATATTTTGTGTCTATTTGTTAATTACTAGAAGTAATTTTGTTATTAGTTATTTAATTCTAAAAAAAATAGTATGAAATCTAAAATTATAAGTATGAAATCTGCACTGTGAACAGGAATCTAGGTTAATGCTATCTGAAGTGCATTTTGTTGGAACTGAAATCAATTTTTCTGCTGGGAGCAAGATGAACTATTTCCAATAGTTATTTATCTAGCCTGTATAAACTCTTTCTTAATCAGAAGCTTATTTTTGATAAAATTATGTTTTAGCTGCAAATTTAATTCCTCTAGTTACCAGGCAAGAATATATTTATGTGTTCATTAATACAAATTAGTCTTGGTTTGGTTTGTATTACATTTTGTTTGCAAATCTTTTCCTAAGGGCCACCTTGAAGCAGAAGGACATATTTATATAAATATAAAAAAATCTCAAAAGGGCTTTACATCGAATGCAAAGGATAACATTTAACAAGGAATAGCTAAATAAAAGGGAGTCTGTCCATCACAAAGCAAACTGAGCAGCCTCAGTTGGGTTGTGGAGGCTTGATGGACTAAATGGTCTTTATTCATGTCATACTTCATTTGCCAGTTTCCCTTTTTGAAGAAATATGTCTCGCAGTTTTCTTTTTCTTTTCTCTGCTTGTAAGTTGTTTGATTAGAATTTTTGTTTGGCTATCAATTCTGGTATCCATTTATAGAAATGTTCATGTTATGTCGAATTTGTCAGTTTCCCTTCTGAATGGCCTTCGATATTCAATGAGAGATGGATAAATTTCTGTTCCAACAATAAATTCGAGCATGTTTTACAGTAAAGTTAATGTTAGGATTTCAACAAATCTAATGGTGAAATCTTTGTTCCATACCCACTTGAATGGCCAAAATATAGCGGTGTGAATATGTGCTTTGTCTTAGAACAAAGAACATAGAAAATTACAGCACAGGAACAGGCCCTGCGGTCTTCCAAGCCTGCACTAACCATGAACTAAAAAGCCCTACCCTTCCGGGGGCCATATCCCTCTATTCCCATCCTATTCATGTATTTGTTAAGATGCCCCTTAAAAGGCACTATCGTATCTGCTTCCACTATCTTCCCCGGCAGCAGGTTCCAGGCTCCCACCACCCTCTGTGTAAAAAAAACCTGAGGAAGGAGCTGCGCTCTGAAAGCTAGTGATTCGAAACCAATCTGTTGGACTTTTAACCTGGTGTTGTAAGACCTCTTACTGTGCCCATCCCAGTCTAACGTCGGCATCTCCACATCATGTATGGAAAAAAAATCTTGCCTCATACAGCTCCTTTAAACCTTGGCCATCGCACTCTAAACCTATGCCCCCTAGCAATTGACTCTTCCACCCTGGGAAAAAGCTTCTTGTACTGTACCTTACGGCATTTCATTATGTTAAAGGTGCTATGTAAATGAAAGTTTTCTTTGTAAGTTTTGTCAAGACAAACTTTGGTAAACATTTTAAGTTGAAGGTGGCAGAACAAGTTGATAACATTCGCAAAAAAACATACAGGTTGCTTGTTACAGGGTACAAAAGCAAGGAAGTTAAGTTAAACCTTTATAAATCACTGGAATTAGACTGCACTGCCCAAATAACCCAAGGAAATAGATTCAATAGGAGCCTTCAAAATGGAATTGAATATCGAGTTGAAAAGAAAAATATGTTGTGGGGAAGGGTGGATAGAAATCAATTGAGATAAGTGATCTGTGTTATATTCAGTGATAAAATATTGGCAGTCATGAATATAACGATAGTCGTAGTACAAGTACTCTCAGGTGCTGAATTAAGCGTATATCAGAGGATAGTCATCTCGGCGTGATTTGTATCATTATCTGTCTTTATAATCCTATGACAGCATTCATGAGCAATGGCCCAGATGTTCTGGTCTCTGGGCAGTTGGAGGCCATATGCACCTCGAACGATGCGCTATGTGACCCCTTCGATGTCCCAATGCAAGGATTCCATGGGAATTGCCGGGGAAGTTTGAACTTCCAACAGGCATTGTTCCTGTTCCCCAGGGCCCTCTGGAAAAAGTCTCCAAATGAGCCGGAGACTTTAGACTGTTCAGACTTAGCTACCTGGATGGTTAGCAGGAAATATTCGATAAGTGAAAACATAGCCTGACGCCTGGTAACTACAGAACTGACCCCCCAATTACTCTCACTTCCTCCCCTACCCCCTCCCTCCCCCTGACTCAGTTCCACCACCCTCAATCCAACCTGACTAGTCTGCATCACCCAATGATAGAATTTTTAAAATCAAGATGGAGAGTGAAGTAGTTGATTCAGAGACCAAGGTGCTGAATCTTAATAAAGGAAACTATGAAGATGTGAGACATGAGTTGGACTTGATAGATTGGGGAGAGTTACTTAAAGGGATGATAGGGGATAGCCAACGGCAAACATTCAAGGAACGCATGGAGTAACTGCAGCAAATGTTCATTCCCATCTGGCACAAAAGCAAAATGGGTAAGAGGGCCAATCCATGGCTTACAAAAGAAATTAGAAGTAGTATCTTATCCAAGGAAGAAGTATACAGATTGGCCAAGAAAAATAATAGGTCTGAGGATTGGGAGCAGTTTAGAATTCAGCAAAGGACGAAGGGATTGATTAGGAAGGGGAAAATACAGTGAAAAGTAAGCTTGCAGGGAACATAAAGACTGAAACTAAGAGTCTCTACCGATATGTGAAGAGAAAGAGATTGGTAAAGAATTTCTGTCTGTAGGCCCCCTACAGACAGAAACAGGAGAATGCATAATAATGGACAAAGAAATGGACGAGCATTTGAATACGTAGTTTGGTTCTGTCTTCATAAAAGAGGACACAAATCAGATACCAGAAATGTTGGAGAATGAAAGGTTTAGTGAGAGGGAAGAACTGAGGAAGATCAATATGAGGAGAGAAATTGTGCTGGGAAAATTGATGGGATTGAAGGCGGATACAGGGCCTGATAATCTGCATCCCAGAGTGCTTAAGGAGGTGGCTCTGGAGATAGTGTCTGCATTGGTGACCATCTTCTGGGATTCTATAGACTGGAACAGTCCCTGCAGATTGGAGGGTAGCTAATGCCACTCCAATATTCAAAAAGGGAGGTAGAGAGAAAACAGGGAATTATACACCAGTAAGCCTAACATCGGTGGTGGGGAAAATTCTTGAATCTATTATCAAGGACTTTATAGTGGAACTTTTAGAAAGCAGTGGCAGGATTAGTCAGAGTCAATATGGATTTATGAACATAAGAAGTAGGAGTAGGCCATCTGGCCCCTCGAGCCTGCTCCACCATTCAATGAGATCATGGCTGATCTTTTGTCGACTCCGCTCCACTTTCCGGCCCGACCACCATAACCCTTAATCCCTTTATTCTTCAAAAAAACTATCTATCTTTATCTTAAAAACATTTAATGAAGGAGCCTCTACTGCTTCACTGGGCAAGGAATTCCATAGATTCACAACCCTTTGGGTGAAGAAGTTCCTCCTAAACTCAGTCCTAAATCTACTTCCCCTTATTTTGAGGCTATGCCCCCTAGTTCTGCTTTCACCCGCCAGTGGAAACAACCTGCCCGCATCTATCCTATCTATTCCCTTCATAATTTTATATGTTTCTATAAGATCCCCCCTCATCCTTCTAAATTCCGACGAGTACAGTTCCAGTCTACTCAACCTCTCCTCGTAATCCAACCCCTTCAGCTCTGGGATTAACCTAGTGAATCTCCTCTGCATACCCTCCAGCGCCAGAACGTCCTTTCTCAAGTAAGGAGACCAAAACTGAACATAATACTCCAGGTATGGCCTCACTAACACCTTATACAATTGCAGCATAACCTCCCTAGTCTTAAACTCCATCCCTCTAGCAATGAATGACAACATTCCATTTGCCTTCTTAATCACCTGTAAACCAACTTTTTGCGACTCATGCACTAGCACACCCAGGTCTCTCTGCACAGCAGCATGTTTTAATATTTTATCATTTAAATAATCCCTTTTGCTGTTATTTTTTTGCTTTACCACTCATCTTAGTGTCGTCTGCAAACTTGGACACATTTCCCTTGGTCCCCAACTCCAAATCATCTATGTAAATTGTGAACAATTGTGGGCCCAGCACTGATCCCTGAGGGACACCACTAGCTACCGATTGCCAACCAGAGAAACACCCATTAATCCCCACTCTTTGCTTTCTATTAATTAA
This sequence comes from Scyliorhinus torazame, assembly GCF_047496885.1. Lineage (NCBI taxonomy): Eukaryota > Metazoa > Chordata > Chondrichthyes > Carcharhiniformes > Scyliorhinidae > Scyliorhinus > Scyliorhinus torazame. The sequence continues at coordinate 24,104,602 of NC_092713.1, forward strand.
CCAATCCTCTTTGGGGCAGCACGGTAGCCTTGTGGATAGCACAATTGCTTCACAGCTCCAGGGTCCCAGGTTCGATTCTGGCTTGGGTCACTGTCTGTGCGGAGTCTGCACATCCTCCCCGTGTGTGCGTGGGTTTCCTCCGGGTGCTCCGGTTTCCTCCCACAGTCCAAAGATGTGCGGGTTAGGTGGATTGGCCATGATAAATTGCCCTTACTGTCCAAAATTGCCCTTAGTGTTGGGTGGGGTTACTGGGTTATGGGGATAGGGTGGCGGTGTTGACCTTGGGTAGGGTGCTGTTTCCAAGAGCCGGTGCAGACTCGATGGGCCGAATGGCCTCCTTCTGCTCTGTAAATTCTATGAACTCTATCCATGCTCTTTGCTTTCTATTAATTAACCAATCCTCTATCCATGCTACTTTCCCCTTAATGCCATGCATCTTTATCTTATGCAGCAACCTTTTGTGTGGCACCTTGTCAAAGGCTTTCTGGAAATCCAGATATACCACATCCATTGGCTCCCCATTATCTACCCCACTGGTAATGTCCTCAAAAAATTCCACTAAATTAGTTAGGCACGACCTGCCCTTTATGAACCTATGCTGCGTCTGCCCAATGGGACAATTTCCATCCAGATGCCTCGCTATTTCTTCCTTGATGATAGATTCCAGCATCTTCCCTACTACCGAAGTTAAGCTCACTGGCCAATAATTACCCGCTTTCTGCCTACCTCCTTTTTTAAACGGGTGCCACGTTTGCTAATTTCCAATCCGCCGGGACCACCCCAGAGTCTAGTGAATTTTGGTAAATTATCACTAGTGCATTTACAATTTCCCTAGCCATCTCTTTTAGCACTCTGGGATGCATTCCATCAAGGCCAGAAGACTTGTCTACCTTAAGCCCCATTAGCTTGCCCATCACTACCTCCTTGGTGATAACAATCCTCTCAAGGTCCTCACCTGTCATAGCCTCATTTCCATCAGTCACTGGCATGTTATTTGTGTCTTCCACTGTGAAGACCGTCCCAAAAAACCGGTTCAGTTCCTCAGCCATTTTCTCATCTCTCATTATTAAATCTCCCTTCTCATCCTCTAAAGGACCAATATTTACCTGAGCCACTCTTTTTTTTGTTTTACATATTTGTAGAATCTTTTACTATCTGTTTTTATATTCTGAGCAAGTTTACTCTCATAATCTATCTTACTCTTCTTTATAGCTTTTTTAGTAGCTTTCTGTTGCCCCCTAAAGATTTTCCAGTCCTCTAGTCTTCCACTAATCTTTGCTACTTTGTTTGCTTTTTCCTTCAATTTGATACTCTCCCTTATTTCCTTAGATATCCATGGTCGATTTTCCCTCTTTCTACCGAAGGGGAAATCATGCTTGACAAGTCTGTTGGTATTCTTTGAAGTTGTAACCAGTACAGTTGACAAGGGGGAGCCAGTCGATGTGCTATACTTGGACTTTCAGAAGGTGTTTGAGAAAGTCCCGCATAACAGATTATTGTGCAAAAGTTAAGTGCATGGGATTGGGAGAAGCGTATTAAGGTGGATAGAAAACTGGTTGGCAGCGAGGAAACAAAGAGTAGGGATTAATGGGTCCTTTTCAAATTGGCAGGCAGTAACTAGTGGGGTGCCACGGGGATCGGTGCTGGGACCCCAACTATTCACCATATATATCGATGATTTGGATGAGGGAACAAAATGTAACATCTCAAAGTTTGCAGATGATACCAAGTTGGGTGGGAGGGTGAACTGTGATGTGGATGCAGAGTGTCATGTGAGGGTACCTTTAAGAAATGGATGTTTAAGCAATGTACCTTTAAGAAAACAGTGATGTCAGAGAGTGGATGGAGCTGAGCTCAGTTCAGCCATTTTGAAGTTGCAGTTTGAAAGAGCTTGGGTGTGTCTGTGTTTTGCAGTGAGCTGGATTTTCTGTGATCTCTGCCATGAAAGACTATCTCTGGATCATTTGGGTGATTTAAACTCAATAGTAAAGCCTTTAACCTGATGTGTTTCTGTTTAAAGGTGTTAAGTCTCTCTTGGATGTTGAAAGGAATAACTGAAGGATTATTTAGTGTTGGAGTATTTTCGGGGTTATCTTTGAAGTAAGGGGTGTTAAGAGATCCAATGTTTATTTAAAAGGGTTAAGTTGAGTTCATGGAATAAACATTGTTTTGTGTTTAAAAACCATTTGTCCATAATTGCTGTATCACACCTGGAGAACAAGCCGTGTGCTGGGAAAAGCAACAAATAGCATTAAAGGTTGAACTCAATGATACATTTTGGGGTTCTGAACATGCCTTGCCCATAACAAGAGAAACTACAACATGATCTGGACAGGTTCGGTGAGTGGGCAAATCAATGGCAGATGCAGTATAATTTGGATAAGTGTGAGGTTATTCACTTTGGAAGCAAAACAGGAAGGCAGATTTACTAACTGAATGGTTGTAAATTGGGAGAGGGGAGTGTGCAGCGGGACCTGGGTGTCCTTGTGAACCAGTCGCTGAAGGTAAGCATGCAGGTGCAGCAGGCGGTAAAGAGGGCTAATGATATGTTGGCCTTCATTGCAAGAGGTTATCGAGTACAGAAGCAGGGATGTTGCTGCAATTATACAGGGCCTTGGTGAGGCCATACCTAGAATATTGTGTGCATTTTTGGTTTCCTTTTCTGAGGAAGGATGTTCTTGCTCTCGAGAGTGTGCAGCGAAGGTTTACCAGACTGATTCCAGGGATGGCGGGACTGTCATATGAGGAGAGAGTGACTGGTTAGGATTGTTCTCGCTGGAGTTCAGAAGAATGAGGGGGGATTTGATAGAGACTTATGAAATTCTAACAGGACCAGACAGGGTAGATACAGGAAAGATGTTCCCAGTGGTGGGCGTGTCCAGAACCAGGGTCACAGTCTGAGGATTCAGGGTAAACCATTTCGGACAGAGATGGGACATTTCTTCACCCAAAGAGTGGTGAGCCTGGGGAATTCATTACCACAGGAAGTAGTTGATGCTAAAACATTGAATATATTCAAGAGGCAAATAGATATAGCAATGGGGAGAAAGCAGGATTAGGCTATTGGGTTGGATGATCAGCCATGATCGCGATAAATGGCGGAGCAGGCTCGAAGGGCCAAAAGGCCTCCTGCATATCTATGCCTGACATCCAACTTCCCTGCCCTTCCTCCCTGGTCTGACTTGACCAGCACCCACTCCCCAACCCTCCCAAATCCCTCCACCAGCACATCCCTGACCTGACGATATCCCATATCCAACTACCCCACATGACTGACCTGACTATCCTCCACCACCTGACTTGACTGCACATCTGACCCAGCTACCTACTCACACGCCTGCCTCCCTCTTTGGCACTGTAGCTTTTCAAAGAAGCTTTGGGATATTTAAACTCTTACTTGCAGAACAGCTGGTACTGTTAAAAGGAGGCCTGGTTTCTGCCCAGATTCTCTCCGCTGCTTCTTCCAAGGATTCCACTGAACACTTGAGTTAGTTCTGCAGGACCCTTGTAGGAAGACTACCCTAAAGAATTGGAGGAAGGGAAGTGCTTTTTGTTTTGCTTGTTCACGTTCTGAAATTGGGGTTCTGATCCTGAATGGAACATTCGGGCTTCCATATTAATCGGTGGAATATTTCTCCAACAGTGAGATTCTGTAAATTTGTACACAGTGGCTGGATGCTTGCCATTTTGTTTTTCAGAGAAATTAAGAGCTTACATTTGGAACGAACAATGATGTATATTAATTTGCTGATGCATTTCCAGCAACTTCAGGACATGACTGAACAGTTTGCTGCAAATTTACTTTTGCATGGTGGCTCCCATGTACATGTTTATGATGTTTTCAGCTGAATAAGAAGCACATTATTCTACTTCATTTGGATTATTCGTATTGCATAGACCTTGAATTTAGTACAGGTGGAGTAATTTTAAAAAAAGGGATGAATGCTGTTCTTTTTTATAACCTGCAAATGAGAATTAAAATTTTCGCTTTTCAACATTGATTTCCAAAATGATAATCCTGAATTAGCCCAGTCACAGAATATAAAAGTGACTGGAGGGGAACATCAGTATCTAGCTGTACAGATAAACTAAAAGTATTGCAGATTGTGGTATATTAGTCAACCTGACATTTGAGATTATCCCATTTTTCAGTGCCAAAATATATGGCCTTGGTTATAGGTCAATTCCCCCATTCTGCAGCTAGTAAATGAATATTTAGGGTAATGTTCACATTAGGAGTTGGCCTTAATCTTTCAGCTTGGAAAAACAAGTTTGGGTTATACTCAACCTTAGAAGCTGGCACAAGGGATCAAGCAAGCAATATGGATTGCATGGCGTTAAAGGCACAGAGTGCAGTTCGCACATGAATTCGCGTGCAAAATGAATAAAGTATGAAGCAGGTTTCAAGCTACAAGTTGCACCATTTGCAAACTCATCAAATTAACTGGGCAGCACGGTAGCATAATGGTTAGCACTATGGCTTCACAGCGCAAGGGTCCCAGGTTCGATTCCGGGCTTGGGTCACTGCCTGTGTGGAGTCTGCACATGCTCCGGTTTCCTCCCACAAGTCCCGAAAGACATGCTGTTAGGTAACTTGGCCATTCTGAATTCTCCCTCGGTGTATCCGAACAGGCGCCAGAGTGTGGCGACTAGGGGCTTTTCACAGTAACTTCATTGCAGTGTTAATGTAAGTCTACTTGTGACAATAAAGATTATTATTATTAACAACTGTGCTGCTCTGAAGGAATTCAGCGTTCGTGAAAAACCACTGATAGAACGGAAGGAGGAGGAATCCGTCCTGAAGAAGATCCCGAAGACCAAATTCACCATGTGAAGAGCCAACAGTTGACCTTGAGAAACTTGTATCGGAATGAGCCTTTGAAAGGAGAAACTTGTATTAGAATGAGCCTTTGAAAGGGGAAACTTGTATTGGGATGGGCCTTTGATAGTCATTAGAATGATTATGCTGTCACCAGAAGCAGTGAAGTGCGTGTCACCACACACTGAAGTGGACCAAATCAAACTCTTGAGCCCAGCAAAGATTTGAGAGCAACAGCTGGTTGATGAATCTGCTTAATTAATTGAAAATGTCAAATGTTGTGGCACGGTGTGTGCTGTTTGGTTAAATGAGATTGCTTTTGGAGTTGGGTGAAAAATGGAGTAAGGGTTAAGTTGTGAGGGCTAAGTCGTAATTTAACTTAATTTCAGGGCTAATTTCAAGCTAAATTAGTTTAACCGAGTAACTAAAAGCTGTTTCGATTGAGTGTCGTTTAGTTGCATTCCTGAAACAAGCCAGCTGATTCATTCCCAGCTGTAGCTGGTTAACTGTGTAACTAATTTAATCCAGTTTCCAAAGCATGTTTTTGAAGATGGAAAAGGAGGCCACAGTGCTGCTCTTTCTGCATGGTGAGTGTTGCTTGGCTAAACAAGAGTGTACAAAGAAAATTACAGCACAGTAACAGGCCCTTTGTCCCTCCAAGTCTGTGGCGACCATGCTGCCTGTCTAACCTAAAACTGTATACACTTCCGGGGTCCATATCCCTCTATTCCCATCCTATTCATGTATTTGTCAAGACTTCCCTTAAACGTCACTATCGTACCTGCTTCCACCACCTCCTCTGGCAGCGAGTTCCAGGCACCCACTAACTACCCTCTGTGTATTTAAAAAAAAAAAAATCCCCACCTTGAACCTATGTCCCCATGTAATTGATTTTTCCATCCTGGGAATAATGTTCTTTTACAGTTGGGTGGGAAACTGGCAGTTAGATGAAACTCGGGAGAAGGTGAAGCTAAAAAGACTGGCGTGCGGATCTCAGTCTGGGCAGGAGCAGAGTGCAGCTGAATTTATAAACACCAAGGTCGGATTTGTGTTCTTCTTGAGCTCGCAGTCAGCGTCACAGTGAAGCAGTTGTGATTTTAAAAAGTTTTTTTTTTGGAGGAAGGGAAACAACACAAATAAGTGAAAGTCAGGGTTATTATAATAAAGTAATCTAAGTAAACACAATAGGGTAAAGGAAGTAAAGTTGGCGGAAGGGAGGTAAGTTAATTGTATTATATAAGCACAATTTGTTATTTAAAAGGGGAGTAAGTATAAGGATTAAGGGTAGTCATGGCAGGAGAGCTTGCACCTGTGATATGCTCCTCCTGTGCTGTGTGGAAAATTAGTGGAAGCTTCAGCTGTCCCTGCTGGTCATGTGCACGTGTGCAGGAAGTGGATCCAACTGCAGCTACTGGCGAACTGCATTTCAGAACTGGCTCGGAGGGTGGATGGCTTCACTGTGGAGCATCCGCGAGGCTGAGCAAGTCGTGGATAGCATGACTGAGGTGGTCAAACCGCAGGTGAGGATTGAACAGGCAGAAAGAGCATGGGTGACCACTAGGCAGAGTAGAGGAAGGCAGGTAGTGCAGGAGTCCCCTGTGGCCATCCAGCTTTCGAATAGATATACCGTTTTGGATACTGTTGGGGGAGGTGACTGTGTAGGGAAAAGCAGTGGCAACCAACTTCATGAGATCATGGGTGAATCTGTTGCACAAGAGGGGAGGAGGAAGAATTTTAGGGCTATTGTGGCAGGGAATTCATTTGTATGGGGATCAGATGGGTGTTTCTGGCTGCAAAAGTGACTGCAGGATGGTATGTTGACTCCCTGGTGCAAGAGTCAGGGATGTCAGCAGGGCATACTGAAGGGGGAGAGCAAACATACATATTGAGGTCCACATTGGTACCAACAACATAGGCAGAAAAAGGGCTGAGGTCCTGCAAGCAGAATTTAGGGAGCTAGGAAGTTGATTAAAAATCAGGTTAAGTTCTACCCCTATGGCTTCATTTGAAGAGCCTTCAAAGATGATGTCCCTCTGGTGGATCGAGATGACCTCTGGTGCCATGTGCTAGTGAGAATCAAAATACAAGGTTAGTCCTTTTGGATGCGTGGCTGCATAGATGGTACAGGAAGGAGGGTTTTCAATTTCTGGGACTTTGGGACCATTTTGGGGGGCAATGGGACCTGTACAAAGCAGATAGTTTGTACCTTAACTGAAATGGGACCAGCATCCTTGCAGCTAGGTTTGTTAGTGTTGTTGGGGACGGTTTAAACTAACTTGGCAGGGGCCTGGGATCCTGAGCGAAGGTTTAGCAGGGATAGATTCACAGTCAAAATTAGAAGAGGCATCAAGTGAGTCAGGAAGACATAGACTGTCTAGACCAGTTAAGTCATGAGGGAGTTTGGATAGTGTTTATTTTAATGCAAGGAGAATGACAAACAGATGAATTGATGGCGTAAATTAAAACATGTGGTTATGATGTCATTGCTGTCACTGAGACATGGTTGAGAGAGAGGCAGGATTGGCAGCTCAATATTCCCGGATATAAATGTCTCGAGCCGAGACAGGAAAAGAGGTAACAAAATAGGGGGTGTCTCAATTTTGATCACAGAATCAATTACAGCAGTACCGAGGACCAAAATCTGAAAAGGCTCTTCAGCTGAAGCCATATGGGTAGAACTTAGCCGAAAAGGAGCAGTCACATTGCTTGGAGTTTTGTATATGCCTCCTAACAGTCTGAGAGAAATAGAAAAACAGACATGTAGCCAGATTTTAGAGAAGTGCAAAAGTAATAGGATTGAGATGTTGGGCAATTTCAACTTCCCCAACATTAACTGTGGTAGCACAGTGGGTCGCACTGTTCCTTCACAATTCCAGGGTCCCAGGTTCGATTTCCGGCTTGGGTTGCTGTCTCTGTGGAGTCTGCATGTTCTCTCCGTGTCTGCATGGGTTTCCTCTGGGTGCTCCGGTTTCCTCCCAAAAAATGTGCTGTTAGGTGAATTGGACATTCTAAATTCTTCCTCCGTGTGCCCGAACAGGTGCCAGAGTGTGGCGACTACGGGCTTTTCACAGTAACTTCATTGCAATGTTAATGTAAGCCTACTTGTGACAATAAATATTATTAACTGAGATAGTCATAGTGTAAAAGGTTTAGAGGGAACAGAATTCTTAAAATGCATCCAGGAGAACTTTTAAGCCAGGACATCTAGAGGGTCCTACAAGAGAGGGGGCTGTCCTGGGCTTAATTTTGGGTCACAAAGCCGGCCAAGTAGTTGAAGTATCAGTGGGGAAGCATTTTGAAGACAGTGATCATAACTCCATTAGATACAAGATTGTTAGGGAAAAGGACAAGAATGGACCGAAAGCATTAGCTGGGGGAAGGCGATTTTAATAAGATCAGATATGATTTGGCGAGAGTGGACTGGGAACAAGCACAGAACTGTGGGATGCTTTCAAGAAGGAAATAAGGAGAGTATAGGGCCACATCACAGAATTGACAGTGCAGAAGGAGGCCATTCGGCCCATCGAGTCTGCACCGGCCCTGGGAAAGAGCACCTGACGCCTCCACCCTAGCCCCGTAATCCAGTAACCCCACCTAACCTTTTTGAGCTTGCACCTGTGATATGCTCCTCCTGTGCTGTGTGGAAAATTAGTGGTAGTTAGGTGGCCAATCCACCTAACCTGCACAACTTTGGCTTGTGGGAGGAAACTGGAGCACCCGGAGGAAACCCACGCAGACACGGGGAGAACGTGCAGACTCCACACAGATAGTGACCCAAGCCGGGAATTGAACCTGGGATTCTGGAGTTGTGAAGCAACTGTGCTAATTACTGTGCTCCCGTGCTGCCCTCGCTGTGCTACCATGCTGTCCATATTCCAGTCAAGGCAAAAGTGACCCCTGGATATCGAGGATTATACAGCATTGGATCTGGAGAAAAAGGGAGGTTTATGGCAGATATCGCAGATGTGACAGATAGGGGTGGCACAGTTGTTAGCACTGCTACCTCACAGTGTCAGAAACCCATGTTCAATTTTGACCTTGGATGACTGTGTGGAGTTTATACATTTTCCCTGTGTTTACATGGGTTTCTTCTGGGAGAGTTGGGTAGTTAGAGTTCTAAATTAATACTTTGTGTCGGTGTTCACTAGAGCCGGCTAGGGTACAGAAATGAGGGAGAAGGCCTGTGATAAGATTGAAGAAATTAACATCGACAGAGAGGAGATTCTGAGTGCTCTGTCATGCTTAAAAATAGAGAAATCTCCAGGGCCAAATCAAATGTGTCCCAGACTGTTGAGTGAGGCAAGGGAGGAAATAGAAGTGGTGCTGGCAATAATTTTCAATTCCCCTCTGGACACAGGATAGGTTTTTTAAAATCTTTATTGTCACAAGTAGGCTTACATTGCAATGAAATTACTGTGAAAAGTGCCTAGTCGCCACATTCCAGCGCCTGTTCGGGTACACAGAGGGAGAATTCAGAACTACAGCTCGTCTTTCGGGATTAGTGGGAGGGAACTGGAGCACCTGAAGGAAACCCACGCAGACACGGGGAGAACTTGCAGACTCCACACAGACAGTGACCCAAGCCGGGAATCGAACCTGGGACCCTGGAGCTGTGAAGCAACCGTGCTAACCACTGCTACCGTGCTGTCCAGGTGCCGGAGGACTGGAGCATAGTCAATGTGGTACCATTATTCAAGACGGGATAAAACGGGAAATTACAATCTGTGTTGGGGAAACTATTGGAAGCAATTCTGAGACAGAATTAATCTGCATTTGGAGAGGCAGGGATTAATCAAGAACAGTCAGCATAGCTTTGTTAAGGGGATCATGTCTGACCAACTTGTTTGAATTTTTAGAAGAGGTGACCATGTGTGTAGATGAGGGCAATGTATTTGATGTCGTCTACTTGGACTTCTGCAAGGCTTTTGATAAGGTCCCACGTGGGAGACTCGGAGCGAAGGTAAGAGCCCATGGGGTCCAAGGAAATTTGGCAAATTGGATCCAGAATTGGCTGAGTGGCAGGAAGCAGAGGGTAATGGTAGAGGGGTGTTGTTCTGCCTTGTCTAGTGGGGTCTCACAGGGATGAGTGTTGGTGTTTATGGTTTATATAAATGATTTAGACATGAATGTTGGAGGGTTGATCAGTAAGTTTGCGGATGATGGAAAAGTTGGTGGGATGGCAAATAGTGAGGGGGATAGCCTTCGATTACAGGACGATATGGACGGGCTGGTCAATGGGCTGATTAGTATCAAATGGAATTCAATCCGGATACGTTTGAGGGGATGCACTTGGGAAGCACAAATAAGACAATGGAATACATGATAAACGGCAGGATTCTGGGAAGCACCAAGTATCAGAGGGACCTTGGTGTGCATGTGCACTGGTCCCTTAAGTTAGCAGGGCAGGTGGATACAGTGGTTAAGAAGGCATAAGGTATACTTGCTTTCTTTAGCTGAGGCATATTAAGAGAATGGAGGTTATGCTGGAATTGTATAAAACGTGGGTTAGGCCACAGCTAGAGCTTTGTGTGCAGTCTTTAAGATTGCGCAAGTGTTTGACAGGATGGACATAGAGAAGATATTTCCATTTGTAAATGAGATCATCGCAAAGAAATCTCAAGCTAAACTGAGTCCCTATCCACCTGTTTGGTTGTATGTAGAAGATCCCATGGCACTATTTCGAAGAGCAAATGAGCTATCTCTAGTGTTCGGGACAATATTTATCCCCCCCATTAACATCACATATAACAGGCTATCTGACTGTTAGCAAAATTCCCAAAACAGCAATGTGATGAATGCAAATTAGCTGCTGTGCTTCCTGCACCAGAACAGTGACGTGCTTAATTAGCTGTATTGCACTTTGAGACATTGGTGGTTATGAAAAGCGCCATATAAATGCAAGGTTCGTTTTTGCTTTTAAATACATGAAGGGGAACGGAATGCAAGAATCGATCAATGCGATAAATAAGGGTGGGAGGAGATTTATTTGCACCATAACATAAACAAATACATGGACCTGTTGGACTGCCTGACCTGCTTTTGTGTTGGAGATAGCATTTGAAATGTTATGCTCAGCCAGATGAGAAGTTGTTACGACAGGTGACCAAAAGCATTGGTTTAAAAGAACACCTTCTAGGACAGGATTTCCCAGACTTCTCCAGCCACTGAACCCTGTTGACTTGGTGTCCTGATGGAACCCCTGCGAAACAGTCTTATTATTTTGAAGAATTAAACTCAAAAAATTGAATGTGTTTGTGCAGTTGGTACAAACATACATAAACAAATTTGTGAAGTTTCTATTTCTTGTGTATATATACGTTTGTTAAAATTAAAATATTATCTTATTCAACAAAGTGTTCAAATCTTTTTGTCATTTTTAATGGGAGGAATTGTGATGCTGCTTCTTTTGCTCACAAATTTGTTTCATGTTCAGCACGGTAGCATTGTGGGTAGCACAATTGCTTCACAGCTCCAGGGTCCCAGGTTCAATTCCAGCTTGGGTCACTGTCTGTGCGGAGTCTGCACATCCTCCCCGTGTGTGCGTGGGTTTCCTCCGGGTGCTCCGGTTTCCTCCCACAGTCCAAAGGTGTGCAGGTTAGGTGGATTGGCCATAATAAATTGCCCTTAGTGTTGGGTGGGGTTATGGGGATAGGGTGGAGGTGTTGACCTTTGGTAGGGTGCTCTTTCCAAGAGCCGGTGCAGACTCGATGGACCGAATGGCCTCCTTCTGCACTGTAAATTCTATGATGTTAGGAGTGCTTCTGGAGAGCTGGATTCTCAGATCAGACAGACACACACACACACGCACACGCACAGACTCACACCCAAAAGAAAGGGGCTCTCCCTCACACACACTCTCCACTCTCTGAGACACAAAAACATTTTACACTCCTACCTCTTGCTCTTTCTCATGCACAAACTCCCTTCTCATATGAACTCATGATCACACGCAATCACATATGCACCTCTCTCTCTCTCTCTCTCTCTCTCTCTCTCTCTCATACACATACTCTCTCCATCTCTCTCTCTGGCACTGGCCCCTACAGGCTGTCCAGCCATAACCCCGACCTCTCCCACCCTATGGTTGCAGCCTTCCTTGCTCCGCCATTCGGTGCCTTGGCTCTCAGCCTTGTCTGTGACTTTCAGTTGACTTTGCTGGTGTATCCAGCTGATCCAGTCAGAGGCCAGCCTCTCAGTTCATTGGCTACTATTTGGCTGACGAGTGCAACTTGCAGTAGCCAAGCAGTGTGAAAATGGCTTCCATTGGACAAGCTGGAGGGACAGCTTTTTCAAAATTTATAACTACTGGACAGACCCCTGGATTAGTCCTATGGAATCCCAGAGTTCCGTGGAACCAAGTTTGGGAAACACTATTATAGGAGAGTGAGGTTTAAGAACGGGAATTCCTGAGTTTAGATAAGTCAGGTGATGGCATGGCCACCAGTGATGAAGCGATGAAAATTGGGGATGTGAAACCAGCCCGGCTAGCATTGGAGCAATGCAATGATCTCTAGGATTGTAGTGCTACAGGACATTACAGAGAGAGATGAGAAATGATTTGGAAACAAGGCATTCTTCATGTTTGCTATGGAATCCCACTTTTGTCATTGCAGTCAATCCAGTGATAATGCAATGAGAGATGGAGTTTATTGCAAAATTGGTTTTATAATGAGGATTACAGTCTTTTTTTGGAGAATGGTGATAAAATTAGGGTTACCAATAAATTTAAGCTGGGTTCCATGAAGAAACAAAGTGAAGGCAGTACAAAAAATGCATTAAATCACCTCTTTCGGAACACATCGTGTTAAATCTAACATGCTGTATTTGTGGAAGAAGAGAATAGCACTCACTGAACTATGCAGTATGTTTTTGTGTGATCAACATGTAAAAAAAAGCCAAATGATTGGGAATGAGATCATAGCTCCATTCAAGTATGCAAATGATAATGTAAGCTGTGTCTTAATGGTATGTTTTTCTTTTGGCACTAGTCTCAGGATAGCTGTTAGCAAATCAATTGAAGTTGTCCCTAAATGTTTGCTTCACCACTCTCTTTGGCGTCTCAATGCTGTTTCATAAGAACATAAGAACGAGGAACAGGAGTAGGCCATCTGGCCCCTCGAGCCTGCTCCGCCATTCAATGAGATCATGGCTGATCTTTGTGGACTCAGCTCCACTCTCCGGCCCGTACACCATATCCCCGAATCCCTTTATTCTTCAGAAAGGTATCTATCTTTTTCTTAAAAACGTTTAAAGAAGGAGCCTAAACTGCTTCACTGGGCAAGGAATTCCAGAGATTCACAACCCTTTGGGTGAAGAAGTTCCTCCTAAACTCGGTCCTAAACCTACTTCCCCTTATTTTGAGGCTATGCCCCCTAGTTCTGCTTTCCCCGACCAGTGGAAACGACCTGCCCGCATCTATCCTATCTATTCCCTTCATAATTTTATATGTTTCAATAAGATCCCCCCGCATCCTTCTAAATTCCAATGAGTACAGTCCCAGTCTACTCAACCTCTCGTCATAATCTAATCCCCTCAACTCTGGGATCAATCTAGTGAATCTCCTCTGCACTCCCTCCAGTGCCAATATGTCCTTTCTCAGGTAAGGAGACCAAAACTGAACACAATACTCCAGATGCGGCCTCACCAACACCTTATACAATTGCAGCATAACCTCCCTAGTCTTGAACTTCATCCCTCTAGCAATGAAAGACAAAACTCGATTAGCCTTCTCAATCAGCTGTTGCACCTGCACACCAATGTTTTGCAACTCGTGTTTTTTTAAACAATTTTTTTACAATTTACAATAAGCAGTCCATAAAGCACAATAAGTGAGGTAAAGTGAGCACTGATGCAGAAACAGCTGGCGTGTTAATGTGTATATGGAGGAGAAAAGAAATGGCTGGTAACATCTCTGGCTCTGTTAGGAGGAATACACTGCATTAACAGACAACTTCTCTTTCCAGCCAAAGTCTGTCGTCTTCAGTCAGAAACTTGGGCGAGTCCAAGAAATAACTTGCATTTATGTTGCAGTTTTCAAATCCTTGACAAAACTCAGAGCGTTTCATACGCAGTTAACTACTTTTCCAAGTGCCGACATTATTGTTGTAATGCTGCTTTCCAAAGCACGTCTGGACAGAGCATATGAGCAGCACTTGTATCGAGCTTAGCTTTTGCTGCTCTTTACTGTCAGTTTCATGGGCCTCGGCCAACTGCCTTATGGCCACAATCTCCTTCCCACCTGTCTAAACCTTGCTAAGCCTGTTTTGTCATCTTTGCTAGTTTCACAGCTTATAACACTTGTTATGTATTTGATGACAAATATGCTGTGGGGACTTGGGAATGCTGCTGATTTCCCAATGCCAGGAAATTGGTGAGGATGATAAAGCACACCCTGGGGCAGGCATATCAGATTGAAGGGCAATTGAGAGTGAGGAAACTGAATGGGACAGTGAGAGTATCTGAGAAGGGGAAACATTGAGGAGGTAACAGGATAAAGTTGGATGAAGAATGAGATTTCGAGGGAATTGCCGATGTGTAGGTGAGAAGGAATAATTGGGACAAGGTTTGGGTGAAAGATGAAGGGGTGGATGAAGATATGAGGAAGTGTATCAATCTTTCAGGATTAACAGCAAGAAGCTTGGTTTTGAGATGCCATTTCATTCTGCATCAAATTAATTCCAGATTAAGAATGACATCTTAATTTTTCTTAATCTCTGAAATTATTTGAGGAGCTGAACCTGCGGCTTTTGAATTTGTGTACACAGGATTTGTGGCTGTCTTGTTTCTTCACAAAAGGTATAAATAGACTGGGTGCTTTACTGTAAGAGATAGCATTATCCTTTCAATCCTGAGTCTTGGATCAATTTCAACATTGGCGAATATGACTGGTGTTTCCTGCTGCCTGAAAAGATCACAATGAAATGTTGTTGGCTCCATTCTTGGTGACTGCAGGCTGACTCTTAGTCACTCCAATTAATAATCCCACTCATGTCAAAGTTGCTAAAGCTTATATGGTGTCAAGTGAAGATATATGGAACCAAGGGGCTAAGAATGAAATAAAATATCAGCAGAATTGCAAATTTCTGTGGATGATCAGCTATGCAGCAGATATGCTGTCAACAGGCAAGGTAAATTGAGGAGGGAGGTGCAGAGGGGAAAAACACTGAACGATTGCCTTTGAAGGACTTTTTTGCATTCCACTTTTAGACTAGAATAGTTGATAGAACTGGTAAAGTAATTGCCAGATTTCAACGTGTGGTAACGTGACTACAAAAAGGTAGCCAATACGCATTGTGGAAGTTAATCTTTACTATATAAAGATAACTACATTTAGCCCCTGGGGCTGAGGGAGGTGCTGGATCGTATCAGGGGTATGAAGTCGGGGAAGGCCCCTGGGGCGGATGGGTACCTGGCGGAATTCTATAAGGAATTTGCGATGGACCTGGCACCACATCTGTTGGGGGTATTTCATGAAGCACTGGAAAAGAGGGGGGGGGGGGGGGGGGGGGTACCAGGTGGAATTCTATAAGGAATTTGCAATGGATCTGGCACCACATCTGTTGGGGGCATTTCATGAAGCACTGGAAAAGGGGGAGTTGCTGGAGACGATGACACAGGCAGTAATCACACTAATTCCAAAAAAGGGGAAGGACCCAGTGGAATGTGGGTTGTATGGGCCCATATCACTATTGAACATAGATGTGAAAGTATTGGCTAAGTTGTTGGCGGGGAGGATGAAGGAGTGTGTCCCCGGGGTGGTGGCAGAAGATGAAACAGGCTTCGTGAAGGGCAGGCAGCTCGCGAGTAATATAAGACGGCTGTTGAATGTGGTGATGAATCCGTTGGGGGATCTGGTACCGGAGGCGGTGGTGTCCATGCGGAGAAGGCATTGGATCGGGTGGAGTGGTGGTACCTGTTCAAGGTTTTGGGAAGGTTTGGGTTTGGGCCGAGATTTGTGGCATGGGTGCAGTTGCTGTATGTGGCACCAAGGGCGAGGGTGAGGACGAATGATATGAGCTCACAAAGCTTTGACTTACACAGAGGTACGAGTCAGAGTTGCTTGCTGTCTGCGCTGCTATTTGCGCTGGCAATAGAGCCATTGGCAATTGCTCTCGGGGGGTCGGCAGAGTGGTGGGGGATTATGAGGGGACAGAGGGAGCATCAGGTGTCGCTCTATGCCAATGACCTCTTGCTGTATGTTTCGGATCCATTGGAGAGTATGGGAAGGATTATGGGCCTCTGGGGAGGTTTGGAGGGTTCTCAGGGTACAAACTCATTTAATGTGGGGAAAAACGAGGTATTCCCGGTGAATGAGCTGGCACAGCGGGCTAATTTAGGGGGGATGCCATTTAGGGTGGCGAGGGGTAGGTTTAGGTATTTGGGGATTCAGGTAGCGAGCGATTGGACAGGGCTCCATAAGTGGAACTTAACGAAGCTGGTGGAGGAGGCTTGAGAGGATCTTAAGAGGTGGGATACACTGCACTTAACGCTGGCCGGGAGGGTCCAAGTGGTAAAAATGAATATTCTGCAGAGCTTCTTGTTTATCTTTCAAGCTCTCCCGATCTTTATACCAAAGGCTTTTTATCGGAAAGTGGACACAATCATTTCTGACTTTGTATGGGCGGGGAAGGTGCCGATAGATCCAAACGTAGCCATAGTGCTTCTGTTGTCTTGTCTTCCATTGGTAAACTTAGCAAAACTTTGTGTTGAATGTGCTGAAACGTGAATTTCTTTTACTCCAGTTGTCAAAAAGCTGTGAAAGTTAACCGTTAATATATAAAAATAATTAAGTTAAAAGCATGGTGTGCACTAAATATTGTAATAACAGTAACAGAATAGAATCAGAACTTCTAGCAGTTAAATATGAATATACACCGGTAACAACAACAACTACTGACATCACATCACTCACTGATGACATCAGTAGATTGAAATAAGATGCATAATCAAAATGTGAACACAATTTCTGTTTCCATGCTTTGTTAAAACAGCCTGTTACATAGACTGGTGTGGAAGGCGGAGCTGGAAGTGTGCACTCATTAACAAGTTGACCATGCATGTTTATATTTCGGAGAGTTTCAACTCATGTTATTTTGCTGCATTAATTTTATGATAGACTCATTTTATATTTCTAGTTAGCTGTACACAAGAACATCAGTGGTGTATTCACTATGCAGTTTTGGGCAAACATTTTCTCACTATGTTTGAGCTTTTGCAAGTTCTGGTTTGGCTATTGTGAACAAATTCACTCTGGTTAGCCAACTTGCATTGGTTTCCCAGTCCTCATGGATCTTCCATCGTTGTTAAAACGTTGTTCCGGTATTAAATCAATTCTCCCTCAAATTCTAGACAATTAATAGGATTCATTTGCTCATTAATGTACATGAGCATCATTGAGAAATCTTGCCATTGATTGTGTAATTTCATCATACTTCATTATCAATCGTGATACACTGCTTCTGGTGGCAGATGAAAGCTAACACTGACAGGTTGAGAAGTGGCACACTGTGCTTCCAGAAAATTCTTGGTTCTTGTAGCATGCGGTATTTCTCTCTGTCTGTTTCTTTGGAAGAAGGAATGCCTCCAGCAGGTTTAAATTCCATTGCATCTAATGCTCAGCCTAAATATTCTATGATGTGGAGATGCCGGCGTTGGACTGGGGTGAGCACAGTAAGAAGTTTTACAACACCAGGTTAAAGTCCAACAGGTTTGTTTCGATGTCACTAGCTTTCGGAGTGCTGCTCCTTCCTCAGGTGAATGAAGAGGTATATTCCAGAAACATATATATAGACAGATTCAAAGATGCCAGACAATGCTTGGAATGCGAGCATTAGCAGGTGATTAAATCCTTACAGATCCAGAGATGGGGTAACCCCAGGTTAAAGAGGTGTGAATTGTGTCAAGCCAGGACAGTTGGTAGGATTTCGCAGGCCAGATGGTGGGGGATGAATGTAATGCGACATGAATCCCAGGTCCCGGTTGAGGCCACACTCATGTGTGCGGAACTTGGCTATAAGCTTCTGCTCGGCGATTCTGCGTTGTCGCGCGTCCTGAAGGCCGCCTTGGAGAACACTTACCCGGAGATCAGAGGCTGAATGCCCTTGACTGCTGAAGTGTTCCCCGACTGCAAGGGAACATTCCTGCCTGGTGATTGTTGTGCGATGTCCGTTCATTCGTTGTCGCAGCGTCTGCATGGTCTCGCCAATGTCCCACGCTTCGGGACATCCTTTCCTGCAGCGTATGAGGTAGACAACGCTGGCCGAGTCGCACGAGTATGTACCGCGTACCTGGTGGGTGGTGTTCTCGTGTGTAATGGTGGTATCCATGTCGATGATCTGGCACGTCTTGCAGAGATCGCCATGGCAAGGTTGTGTGGTGTCGTGGTCACTGTTCTGAAGGCTGGGTAGTTTGCTGCAAACAATGGTTTGTTTGAGGTTGCGTGGTTGTTTGAAGGCAAGTAGTGGGAGTGTGGGGATGACCTTGGCAAGATGTTCATCTTCATGGATGACGTGTTGAAGGCTGTGAAGAAGATGTCGTAGTTTCTCCGCTCCGGGAAAGTACTGGACGACGAAGGGTATTCTGTCGGTTGTGTCCCATGTTTGTCTTCTGAGGAGGTCGGTGCGGTTTTTTGCTGTGGCGCGTTGGAACTGTTGATCGATGAGTCGAGCGCCATATCCCGTTCGTACAAGGGCGTTGAAAGATGCCCTCGTACGAATTTTTTTTTTGAATTCAACAATGTCCAGAAAAATAGTGCTTAGGATCCTTTCTCTGGACCAAATATCTAACCCTTCTAGTACCATAATGGAAAACATGGGTTTTCCAAACTCGGCATCGTGTCCCACGGGTGGATCGTGGGCGGGTGTCGGAAAGGTCGCGGCGTTCCCGATAATGGGAGAAGTGCCCAACTGGCATTTAAAAGTGCCGGCCGTCCCACACATGCGTATCTCTTCGGGTGGATCCCGAGTGCAGTGCACAGGTCCGGAGCCCAGCGAGACAGACTGCCTCCTCCTGACATCAGTGTTATCCCAGTACCACCGCCTCCTGATGTCAGTGCACTGTCCCAAATTTATTTTAAAAGACAATGTAGTCTTCCTGGCAGATGCGAAGAGCATCATGGACAGTATGTGTAGAGGTGGTCACACCACAGGCTAAGACCCCACGGGCAGAGAGGGAATGGGTGACCGCGAGGCAGAGCAAGAGGACTGGGCAGGCAGTGTAGGAATCACCTGTGGCCGATCCCCTGCAAAACATATATACCACTTTGGATACTGTTGGAGGGAATAGCCTCTCTGGAAAGGACAATACCAATGCCACGCAAAAGCCGGAGTGAAAATAGCAGGATATATCAGATGAATACATGGCTGAAGAGATGGTGCAAGAAGAATGGTTTCAGATTGCTGGGACATTGGGACCAGAGTTGGGATCAATACAAACTGGATGGGGTACCTAGGGGGAGTATTTGGGGAGGGTTCAAACTAAAATGGCAGGCAGATGGGAACCTATGCAAGGAGTCTGAGGATGGAGAAACACTGCCCAGAGAAAAAGACAGAAAAGGGGAATAAGAAAAGTGAGAGGCAGAGAAATCTAGGGCCAGAATCAAACATGGCCTCAGTGAGAAATAATGGGAACAGGAAAAGAAATGTTAAAAAGATAAGCCTTAAGGCTTTGTGCCTTGCATTCGCAATAAAGTGGATGAAGTGATTGTGCAAATAAATGTAAACGGGTATTATATAGTTGGAATTATGGAGACATGGCTACTGGGTGACCAGGGATGGGAATTGAACATCCAAGGGTATTCAGTATTCAGGAAGGGCAGACAAAAAGAAAAAAGCAGTGGAGTTGCATTGCTGGTTAAAGAGGAAATTAATACAAAGTGAAGAAGGATGTTGGCTCCAATGATGTGGAATCTCAAGGGTAGAGCTGAGAAACACCATTGGGAAAAAAAACGACCATAGAGCGATCATGCTACGGAGAGTGAAAGGGGCGGAATGGTGGCACAGTGGTTAGCACTGTTGCCTCACGGCGCTGAGGACCTGGGTTCGATCCCGGCCCTGGGTCACTGTCCATGTGAAGTTCGCACATTCTCCCCGTGTGTGCGTGGGTACCACCCCCACAGCCCAAAAAGATGTGCAGGTAGGTGAATTGGCCACGCTAAATTGTCCCTTAATTGGGGTGGGAGGGGGAAAGGATTGAGTACTTTTAAATTTATATAAAAAAAGAATGGGAGAGTGACAATTGATTTAGAGATTAGGGTCCTGAATCAAAATAAAGGAAACTACGATGGTATGAGGTGCAAGTTGGCTCGGATAGATTAGGGAATGTTACTTAACGGGTGACAGTGGATAGGCAACAGCAAACATCAAGAGCCCATGGGCGAACTGCAACAATTGTTCATTCCTGTCTGGCGCATAAATAAAACTGGAAAGGTGGCCAAACCATGGCTTACAAGGGAAATTAGATATGGTATTAGATCCAAGGAGGAGGCATACAAATTGGCCAGAAAAAACAGCAAACCTGAGGATTGGGAGCAGTTTAGGATTCAGCAAAGGAGGACAAATGGATTGATTAAGAAAAGGAAAATAGAGTATGAGAGTAAAGTGCGGGAACCTGATTGTGAAAGCTTCCATAGGTATATGAAGAGAAAAGATTGGTGAAGACAAATGTTGGGTCTCTTATAGTCAGAAACGTAAATTTATAATGAGGAACAAAGAAATGACTGGCCAACTAAAATACACAGTTGTGGTTCTATCTTCACAAAGAAGGACACTAGTAACGTACCAGAAATGTTGGGGACCTCATGGTTTAGTGAGAGTGAGGAACTCAAGGAAAATCAGTATTAGTAAGGAATTGGGTGTTGGGGAAATTGATGGGATAAATGGTCACTAAATCTCCAGGGCACAATAATCTGCATCCCAGATTACCTAAGAAGTGCCCCAGAAATAGTGGATACATTGGTGGTCATCTTCCAAGATTCTATTGACTCTGGAACAGTTGATCCAAATTGGAGGATAGTTAATTAAAAAGGGAGGTAGAGAGAAAAAGGAATTATAGACCAGTCAGCCTTTCGTGGGGAGTGGGGAAAATGCTAGTCCATTATGAAAGATAAAATAGCAGAGTACTTGGAAAAGAGTAGTAGGATCAGACCGCATTAGCATGGATTTATGAAAGGGAAATTGAACTCGACAAATCTACAGGAATTCTTTGAGGATGTAACTCGTAGAGTTTACAAGGGAGAGACAGTGGATGTGGTTTATTTGGACTTTCACGAGGCTTTCGACAAGGTCCCACATCATAGAATAGCTTGTAAAATTAAAGTGCATGGTACTGCATATTCAGTACTGCATATTCAGATGGATAGAAACCTGGTTGGCAGACAGGAAACAAAGAGTAGGAATAAATGGGTCTATTTCCAAATGGCAGGCAGTGACGAGCAGGGATCAGTGCTAGGACAAGCTATTCACAATATGTATTAATGATTTAGATGAGGAAACTAAATGTAATATCTCCCAATTTGTAGATGACATAAAGCTGTGTGGGAAGGGTGAGCTGTGAGGTGGATGATGTCCTTTTAAACTAGTCGTTGAAAGTAAGTGCAGGTGCAGCAGGCAGTGAAGGCAGCAAATGGCATGTTGGCCTTCACAACGAGAGGAGTTGAGTACAGGAGCAGGGATGTCTTGCTGCAATTTTCCAGCGCCTTGGTTAGACCAAACCTGGAATATTGTGTGCAGTTTTGATCTTTTTATCTGAGGAAGGATGTTCTTGCTATAGAGAGTGCAGCAAAGGTTTCCAAGACTGATTCCAATGATGGTGGGAGTGATGTATCAGGAGAGATTGAGTTGGTTCAGATTATATTCGCTGGAGTTGAGAAGAATGAGGGAGATCTCAACAGGACTTGACAGGGTAGATGCAGGAAGGATGGTGGTGTAGTCCAGAACCAGAGTCACAGTCTGAGGCTACGGGGTAAACCATATAGGACTAAAGTGAGGAGAAATTCCTTCACCCAGAGAGTAATGAGCCAGTGGCATTTGCTACCACAGAAAGCATTTGAGTCCAAAACATTTTGCGTGTTTTCATGAAGGAGTTAGATATAGTTCTTGGGGCTAAAGGGATCAAAGGATTTGGGAGGAAAGCAGGAACGGTTTACTGAGTTGGATCAGCCACGATCCTAATGAATGACGGAGCAGGTTTGAAGGGCTGAATGGCTTCTCCTATTTTCAATGTTTCTATACCCACAGTGCTTTGAGGAAGGGTGTTTCACTATTTTCACCCAAAATGAAGGAATGGCGATGTAGTTCTAAATCAGAATGTTATATGTTTTGAAGGGGAACTTGCAAATGGTGTTCCCGTGGGTCTCCTGCCTATGTTCTTCTAGCTGGTAGAGTTCATGAGTTTTAATATTGTTGAAGGAAACTTGCTTAATTGCTGTGGTGCATCTTGTCGATGGTACACATTATTGCACTCTGCGTGAGATACTTGGTCCTGAATGGCGTCAAGCTTCTTGAAAGTTTTTGGAGCTGCACTCATTCAGGTCAGTGGAGCGAATTCCATCACTCTTGACTTGTACTTTGTAGATGGCAGACAGACTTTGAGGAGTCAGGAGGTGAGTTACTTGCTGCAGAATTCCAATCCTCTGACCTGGTGTTGGAGCCATAGTATTTCTCGTGTTGGTCCAGTTAAGATTCTCGTCAATGATAATCCCCAGAAAGTTAAAAGTGGGGGATTCAATGACTGTGCAGGGGACATGGTTGGAATATCTCTTCTTGGAGTTGGTCATTGCCTAATACTTGTGTGGTGGAAATGTGGCTTTCCCAGTCTTGAATGTTGTCCAGGTTTTGTTGCATGCAGATACAGATTCCTACAGTCTCTGAGGAGTTACCCATGGTACACTGTAAATCATCATCCACACACCCCTTCTGACCTTATGATGGAGGAAAGGCTATTGATGAAGCAGGAGAAGACTGTTTGGCCAAGGACACTAGGCTGAGGAACTCTTGCAGGTGCATTCCTGGGCTGAGATGATTGGTATGGTATCCACAATTGAATTCCACAGGTGATGAGAGTAATTGTCCTGAATATCAAGGCAGCATCTTCCCATTTTGCATTGAGGAGACCATTTAATAAAATATACTGTTGCATTGATATGTTGGTCTAGTCGGGTAACTTTCTTTTCTTTGCAAGATGGCTGTTCCATTGAGTTGGCCATTCAGCTCACCATTTGCTGGCTCATTGAGAGAGCAACTCCATCTTGTCCCAAGCCCCAGCTTTTTTCCCATGACCTTGCATATTAGTCCTCTTCAAGTATTGTCCCCGTAAAAGTTGCTTTGGAACCTGATCTCGCTACGCTTTCAGGCAGTCCATTCCAAATCTTTAAATCCTGTAAAGAAATTACTCTAAAATTTATTTTGAAATTATTTCAAATCCATAACTTTTGGTTAACAATCCACTTATCAGAGGAAAGAATTTTTAAAATATAAATTTAGAGTTCCCAATTCTTTTTTTCCAATTAAAGTGCAATTTAGCGTGGCCAATCTACTTACCCTGCACATCTTAACTCCACACGGACAGTGATCCGGGGCTGGGATCGAACCCGGGTCCTGGGTGCTGTGAGGCAGCAGTGCTAAACTGCGCCACCGTGCTGCCCTCAGAGGAAATAATTTCTCCTTATTTGTATTAGCAAAATCCCTCATTTTTACATACCTAAATTCGGTCTCCTTTTCTATAATTCCTCAATCTCTCCACATAACTGAACTCTCTCATTCCTGATAACATCCTGGTAAACAACATGTGCATCCGCCAGTGCCTTGACATTCTTTCAAAAGTCTAGTGTCACAATTGAATACACTACTCCAGTTGAAGATTAATTTATGTTTTATAAAGGTTTTGCATAACTTACCTGCTTTTCCATTCTATGTCTCGGATGTCATTTGCTTTTTTAATAGTCTTTGGAATTTCCGTTTGTGCTTCCAGCTTCAATAAGACCATAAGACATAGGAGCAGAATTAGGCAACTCGGCCCATCGAGTCTGCTCCGCCATTCAATCATGGCTGATATTTTCTCATCCTCATTCTCCTAATACTTTATGAACACAAGCCTCCAGATGTCTCCCTTTCTGCACCCTCTTTAAAATTATACCATTTAGTTCATATTACCTCTCTCTATCCTTCCTTCCAAAATATATTACTTAATACTTTGTTAAATTTCATCTGCCATGTGTCCATCTATTTCATCAGCCTGTTATGTCCTCCTGCAATCTTATTATTGTCCTCCATATTTACTACTTCTCTAAGTGCTATGGACTCTCTTAGGGAATCCCTCAGGATTGAGGATATCTTGCCTTCACCTTAGTTCATTGGGCTTATCAGCCATCTCAGAACCCAATGTGCGATCTACAGACTCTGCCACATGCTGGGCATGTACTACTTGAAGGATTGAATAGATGGATTATTTGGAGATTTGTGCATTCTCTCCGATACTTCGACTTTGCCTCTGCACTTTCCAGACAAAGTCTCTTGCTGCCTTCCATGACCCTTCTCCGTTTTGGTCAGTTGCAAGCCAGGGACTCCAATGGGTCAGTATGCTTTGAGGACATCCTAAGAGCTTTTTCGCTGTCCTTGGAAGTCCCCTGACTTGACTGAGGTCCGAGTAGAGCAGTTGCTTTGACAGTCTGGTGTCTAGAATATGGACTGTGTCCCACCCAGTGGAGCTGGTTTTGAATGATTAATGCCCCGATGCTGGTTACGATGATTTGGGGGAGGATCACCTTTCTTGCCATCAGATTTGGAGGATCTTGCAAAGGCACTGCTGGCGGTACTTCTCCAGTGTTTAGAGGTGTCTGCTATCAATTGTCCAAGTCATCTAGAAGCACGGGGATCACTGTTGCTTGTTAACCATGACCGTAGTCTCGGTTTTGAGATTTTCTTCCTTAGTCGACTGAATGCTGAGCTGCCACATTGGAGGCGACCACCATGAATTCTTCATTTATGTTTGGTTTCATTGCGGGTATGATCCCATGACACAAAAATGGTTTACTGTTTCCAGGAACATGTTGTAGATCTTAACCAACAAGTTAAGGTATTGTGCTGTGCGAGAGGATTGGAAGAGACCTTTGTTTTCAGATTGCTTCGTGGAAGACTCACTTTTTCATATGCTTTGGAGAAGAAGTTGACAATCTGAAGCTCAGTTTTTGAATGAGTGCACAAGCGTCATCTGCATAATAAACCTCTGTGACCGAGATTGGGCTGTTTTTGCTTTCTCAACAAGCCGAAGTACCCAGACAATGCGTGTCTCTTGTTAATTGGAGCAAGATCCTGCTGTCTTGAGTAAGGAGGTAAGGGTAGTTACTTTGGCTGACAAAAGATGTGAATTCTGTCCCACCATTAGTGCTGAAACCATGATTGTTTACTATTTGCAGAAACCATTTAGAATCTTGAAAGAATTATTTCCCAAAATTTGCAGATTACACCGATTTTTTTGTAGCGAGCAGGGCTGCTGAAATATAGAAATAAAATAGCTAACTTGCAGAATGAGGTTGCGATTGGGAAATAAATTTCAATATATAGAAACAAAGTAATTTTTCTGGGGAAAATAAGGAGGCGACATACGCTTTGGAAAATCTAAGTCTTGTTGGGGTTGAGAAGCAAAGAGATCTAGGGGTATACATACTTGAATTTCAAAGTAGTGATACAGTTACTGAGACTATTTAAAAATAATAAAGCAAACCAAAGCTTTAAGGTTTATTTCCAGAAGGATAGAGTCGAAAAACCAGTTGTGTTAAGTTTGTATGGAACTTAAACCAGAGTTGAGTACTGTGCACAGTTCAGTTCTCCATATTTTAAAAAGAATATAGAGGCACTGGGGAAAGTGCATAAAAAGAGATTCGTGGGAATGACATCAGAACTGACAGATTATAAGTAATAGCAAAGATTGAGCAGGCTGTGCCCATTTTCTGGAGAGAAGGTCAGATTGAGGGGGTCATCAGAGAGAAGAATTTGATAGGGTCGATTTTGAGAAGATGATTTCATGAGGACAAGATGAAAATAGAAGGTGATAAATATAAAATGGTCACCAATAAATTCAGTAGGGAACTCAGGAGAAATTGATTAACCAATTGTAGTAACAATGTGGAACATATTATCACAAGGATGAGTTGAAGCACATACCATAAATACATTTAAGCATAAATACATTTAAGCATACGCTAAATAAACACGAGTGAAAAATAAATAGGAGATTATGCTGATAGAATTAGGTGGGGGATGCTTGTATGGAACATAAACAACAGAATAGAGCAGTTGGGCAAAATGGGATGTTTCTGTTGTGTGCATTGTTATTCTATGTATGTTTTACATGCACACGCATGCACACAATTGTTTATCGTTCAGTGTTGCACTGCGACCATTTATTGTGGCAGATTAAATCCTTGCAGAGCAATATATTGAATTCTTTCTGGATAGAAAATATATTTTTTCAAGAAGTGAGGCTCATGAGGATGTATTTGTGTATCTTGGTACTTGTGGTTTGTCTAAAATTTCAATAAGTTGCAATAACGCAGCCAGGGTCTCAGGTTTGATTCCCGGCTTGGGTCACTGTCTGTGCTGAGTCTGCATGTTCTTCCCGTGTCTGCGTGGGTTTCCTCCGGGTGCTCCGATTTCCTCCCACAAGTCTCGAAAGACGTGCTGTGAGGTGAATTGGACATTCTGAATTCTCCCTCTGTCTACCGGAACAGACACCGGAATGTGACGACTAGGGGCTTTTTTTCCTGCTGATCCAAATTCATCAGCTGGATGCTGTTGTTTATAAAAAAAAAAAAGATTTTAATGCTGCGGGCTATTTAAGCTGCCGGAAGTTAATTTTCAATTTGAACCCAAGAAACATTGTAGCTACAAATAAGGTGGCAAAAAATTGATTTAGAAGTTTCCGTAAAGATGTGTGGATATAATATAGACCTGGCCAGCAAATGTATGTATACTTCACAATAATTTTATCAAAGTAACTGAATCCACAACATGAGTTGAAGTACTGATTTTTTTTTAACCTCGGACTTGCATTTCATTGCAGGGGGAATGGGGGATATTCCCTGAAGTGGAGACTGAATTGGGAATGGGCTTGAGTTCTGTGCCTCGGTAGGATTTTAGTGGGAGCATCATGCTGACAGGTCATTACATTAGCTGAACATGCAATGAGTGCAGTTCAAACGGATCAGTTTGGAACCGAATACTACTCTGCCTGAGAGTCTGGATGCACGTGTTCATGGGATCAGAAAAAAATAATCTTCACGGTGACGGGTTAGCCAGCTGGCACATGAAAGACCGATTAAGCTCTGGCACCATGTTTGGAAGCAAGAATAAGTTCCATGATTTACCTCTGCTCATGGACATGTAGTCAAATGATGAGAGTGCTAGTTGGGTGTGTATGCATGTTTCAGCAATAGCTTCTCTATTATTGTTTAAGTTGAAAATAAGTCCACTAAAAACATTACCAATGTAAAAGATGACCCCTCAACATTTTGCCTAAAAAGGGTCTCAAAAATTCAACTTTTACATGAGTGTGTATGGTTGTATTGGAACAAAACCAATCAAAACATTTTTTGCACATTTAAGCGGATGGATATCATTGCTGAAAATGGTGCATTAATGGATTTCTGTAGAGATCAACAGTAAGGCGAGGAAAATATAATGAAAATTAAATTCTGGCTTTGGCTCAGCAAAGTTACCCCTACTTTCCAGTATGATATTTCCATTTCTGATCTTGTTTATTCATGTC
The DNA here is from genome assembly GCF_047496885.1 of Scyliorhinus torazame. Classification (NCBI taxonomy): domain Eukaryota; kingdom Metazoa; phylum Chordata; class Chondrichthyes; order Carcharhiniformes; family Scyliorhinidae; genus Scyliorhinus; species Scyliorhinus torazame. Next base: position 24,132,182 of record NC_092713.1, read on the forward strand.
TCTGCTCACAATTGAGTTAAGACTGACCCAAATGTTACATTCGGAGTCGTATATCTTAATGGGAACAGAGTCTTCTCCTCCTATTAGAAAGGGTTGTTTTCCTGCTATGAAAGAAGCATTATGTTTATCCCACTTCACCATCTTATAATGCCTCTTCAGGTTACAAAGTATTATTAAAAGTAAAATGCGACAACAACCCTAGGCTTAAAATAAAAACTGAATACAAAAATATTGTAGATTGAGGCACACAAGTCCACCTGGCATATAAATTGGGCAGTACAGTGGTTAGCAATGTTGCCTCAGCGCCAGGGAATGGGGTTCAATTCCAACCTTGGGTGACTGTTCACGTATCTGCGTGGATTTCCTCCGGGTGCTCCGGTTTCCTCCCATACTGCAAAGATGTGCAGGTTAGGTGGATTGACCATGCTAAATTTCCCCCTCGTGTCCAAAGATACATAGGATAGGGGGGTTTATTGGGATAGGGCAGGAGAATGGGCCTCGGTAGAATGGTCTTTCAGAGGGTCGGTGCAGACTCGATGGGCCAAACGACCTCCTGACCTGCAGGTATTCTATGATGAGACAACCCAAAATGGAAGTTTTTGCCCGTACTTGATTATAACTATTTTTCAATTCATAATACATGTTTAGAACCATATTTGCATTCGGTGTCAGACTCAGCTTTTCAGCTCAGAATTACATGTTTGGGTTATACTCACTCAGATGGCACATGAATCAAGCAAGTAAATCAGACCATGTTGCCAATAAGATACGCATGATGCCCACACAAAGCAGACCATGCATGGTGACCAAACAGAAATGGATCCTCCTGCAAAAATAACCCAGTACAAACCTGGTTTCAAGCTAAAACGTTGTGATATTTGGGCTGGCTTAGCACTGGGCTAAAGAGCTAGCTTTTAAAGCAGACCAAGGCAGGCTAGCACGGTTCAATTTCCGTACCAGCCTCCCCAACAGGCGCCGGAATGTGGCGACTAGAGGCTTTTCACAGTAACTTCATTTGAAGCCTGCTTGTGACAATAAGTGATTTTCATTTCATTTCATTTCAACTCGGCAAATAACAGTGCTGCGCTGAGAGAATTCGGTATTGGTCAACAGCTGATGTGAGAATGGAGGACAGATGAATCTGCCCTGAAAAAGATGCCCAAGACCAAATACACCATTAGGACAGGGACCAGTAACTGGCCTGATCTTGAAGCACATGTCGGAATGGGTTTTCAACTTGTCAGAATGGCTACATTGTTAGTAGAAATGTGAAGCGTACATATGCACTTGAGGGCCAGATCAAACTGAGTCCTGCAAAGATTTCAGAAATAAAGCTTATTGGTGTAACTACTCTATGAAATTAAAATGTCTCATTTCATGGCAGCAAACCCAAGATCATTCAGAAGCACCAAACGACTTCAGTACCAAAATGACTAGTTTCTAGGATGATTATGAAACTAAAAGTGTCACAGCTGGTCCAGAGTGAGATCTTTATGATGATGCCGTAGCCAAAGTGACTCAAGGTGAACTCTTTGCATTGGGTGCCAAAGGCAATGAATTTTGACGATTTTGAAAATGTTTCGCTTGTAATTCGAACGATGCTTGTAGAATAGTTCATTCAGTAAAATGTGGCACATAATTTGAATTGCAGATGTTATATTTGTCTTTACATTTTAAAACGACCACCGTGAATACCGGCGTTTCACATCCTATGCAACACATCTAGGTTGACCCCCATTTTTGGAAGGGTTTTTAGAAACTGTAGAGGTCAACATAACTGTAAGCTGCGGTATATTTGGGGCCACTGAGTAGATTTATTCTTAATTTTTTCCCAACTCTTAACACTCCTACTGCTCAGATGAGATCTGAGAGCAACGGTGCAAAATCTTCTATTCCCTCATGAATGATGCCATTTGAAAATACCAGGGATTGAATTGCCCATCTACCTTTTCTTGTCAGATAGTGATGTAGATTCTAAAGAGGGGAATGGCCAACTTGGCATACTGAAAGAATGATCTTGAAATTTCGCTTGTTACAATGTGAATGATTGAATAGCTCCAAACGTGAAGTGCTTGATTTAAATATATGTCAAAGAACAGTGTACTCAACAGTATTCCAGATAATTAGAGTAATTTATATCTGCAGCCGTTTAACGTGACCGGGAAATGGCAGATAGTGAAGCACCTTGTTGCTGTATGCAAACTTGTTCTGCATGTTGTAGGTCAAGATTTTCATGTACCTTTTTCTTGTCCTTTGTTAAAACTATGAAGGCCTGAATTTTTTGAACACTGCCTATCTAGATCCTGTAAATCTTACATTCTGCCATAATTTATGCTCAACTGTTTAATTGTTCTCCGTTAATGATTCTCTATTAATCATTCCTGGAGGAATACATCTTCATTAGTCATGCAACACAGTGACAAATTAACTTACAAAAATATGGGATTGCATGATAACATAGAAAATATAACCTGCGTTGCTTGTACAGTGCAAATGTGTCTATGTCTGGTGTCCTCCTTGGAACAATTAGCTGATTTTTAATGGTGCATCTCCGCTCTCTCCTTTCTGTTTGTTTCGGTCAAAATCCTCTGCTCAGCATTGGAGCCATTGTCTGATGCTGATCAGAACACCGCTCACTTAGCTGGTTATGTGTGACTTCCAATGTAGCATCCTGAAGAACTCGCTCAGTGCAGGAATTCATGCAGAGACCTGCAGAAGACCGACCATTTTTACAGCACCAGCTATTGCATGGTAACTTTAAAGGTCTATTCTTTGAATATTAGTGAATGGATGAGTGAATAACTACGTAAGAGTTGGGTGGAAGAGATAGTGGGAGGGAGGCTGTCAAGGGGATGATTTTGGGTGGTCAGTTCTGCAGTTACCAGGGAGTTCCACCAAGTTTTAATCTGTCCATAACGTTTTCTGGGTACCATTCAGGTAAGTACTGTGGAATTGTTCCAAGTCTCTGACTCTAGGTCAGAATCGAAGATTCCAGGGGGGTGGGAAAATTATCAATCGATAGTTGAAACTTTCCTGGGAGGGTCCCACGTAGGTCTGTGCACTAGGACTTCCACAGGGTTCTGACGTGCACCTGTCATACATCAAGTCTCCGACAATACAAAGACCGGGAGATTTGACCCATGATCTTGGTGTTATTCATGCTACATCACAGAGCTGTTCGGTCTCTCACTCAAAATTAACTTTTTTATCGGTAAAACAACTCCTAAAATAAGCATTATTTTACTCCCTTAAAGTAAAATAATTGGCTTCATTGGTGAAAAGGTGGAGAAACAGAGGACACCGAATTAAGGTGAATGGCAAAAGAGCCAAAAGCAGTGTGAAAACCTTTTACGCAGCAAGTGCTTTGGATCCGGAATGCACTCTTGAGTGTGGTGGAAGCAGATTCAATTGTGGCTTTTGGAAGGAAATTGGATAATTATTTGAAGGAAGAAAATTTGCAGGATTTCAGGGAAGGCTGAGAAGTGGAACTAGTTGAGTTGAGTTCTCGGGTGTTTCATAGTAGCCATTGTATCCCAGAGAAGCCAGGGTTTAGGTGTTTTTATCTTGGGCTGAGGGTGCACATTCAAGCTGCCTGCTCGGCAAGTGGCATTTTCAAAATAAAGCTCCTGGACTGAATGCAGCAATACTTATTTTCGACAAAAAAAACTAACTGCACATGTATATGTTAAGTGTTGAGAAGTCACAGGACACGTAGGCTGTTCTCCGAAGTGTGCTGAGTTAACTGATCACAGCTGGGCGTGGAATGGGGTTACTTCCACATCACAGCCTAGGGAGGATTAAAAAAATGAATATATCAATTGCTATCTTTTGGAAGAGTGCATTGTGTGTCGCTCTGTATGTCTGGTTGGCTGTGTATATATCACCTCTCAAATGCAGAGTGTCATGTGAGAGTGCCTTTAAGAATTGGATGCTGTAGTATTGTATCTTTAACAGACGAAGCTGATCATCTTACTGAAGTGATGTCACGGGGAGGAGCTGAGCTCACTTCTGCTTTTGGTTTCAGTTGAAAAATCAGCTTGTGTGTGTCTGTGTTTCCAGAGAGCTGCAGGAAGAAAAGCAAGGTGCTGGAGCTGAAGTCAACCAAGCTGATATATCTCTGCCATCCAACAGAAAATATATATATTCTGTGACCTGGTGTGTTACTGTTTTAAAGGTTTGAAGCCTTTTGGCTGTTTGAAGGAACATTTTGAGGGATTATTTAGTGTTGTATTATTTTAGGGGTTATCTTTGAAGTAAGGGGTGTTAAGAGATCCAATGTTTATTTAACAGGTTAATTTGAGTTCATGGAATAAACATTGTTTTGTTTTAAAAACCACATGTCCATAATTGTAATATGGGGAACAAGCCATCTGCTTCAAAATCAACAATCCATTAAAGGGAGAGGTTGGTTGAACTCCCATGATACATTTTGGGGTTCTGAAAACACCTCGCCCATAACAGAGCAATATCTCAAAGGTTTCACAAGGAAATGACCTTCAAGAAAGGCAGGAAAGAAATTAGGAAGAAGTTGAAAGGAAACATGAAGGATAAGTTTGATTTGCCAGCTGTCGAAGGCAGAGTAGAAAAATAATCAAGTTAGGGTGTGAAAGGTGCAGGCATTGTGGGCATAAGGACAGCTTTTAATGTTAAAGGGAAGGACTGAAATAGGGTATGCACATGTACATATCGCTGAAGAAGAGTTTGTAGAGATCAAGAAGAAAGGACATTAAAGCATTTTAAAGGGGGGATAGAAAGAAGTCCTAGTTGTTCCAATCAGTCAAGAAATGGTGCATTTTGACAGTAAATAGGATAGTGGGTATGTGAATCACCATTTGGTATTATAGAGTGCATTAGAAAAATTCAGCCTCTTAAGTGATGAAGTCATCATAGTTTTGGCAGCAGAGATGTGGTTGAGATATTGGATATGATCGTGCTAGAGGTTAAAAAATGAAACATCGTCTTGGTAATTGTCAGATGTGGTGAAGAAACAGGAGATCGGTATTAAGCTGGACACCAAGGCTCTGCACTTGACTATTGGATTAAAAGCATGCTCTTGATAACTTTACAATGGCGCTAATAGAAAGTGCGTGTCTGAGGAATAAGGTCGTGCTTGAATATTAAATTAATAGCATGTGCACTTCATAGCCATGTGTTGAGGTTTATTGTAGTGAGTCTTGGAACAGCAGAATCCTCGAGCTTAATTCGCAAGGTAGAATCAGTTCTAAAACTAAACACAAAATCGAATTTGGTGCCAGAGAAGTTTTGTGTTGAAAGCTAAAGCTTATTTTGTTATCCGTTCTTTCCAGTCCCATGAAGATTTTGATTCCTTCATGTGTTTTACCCTTCCATAGAAATTGCTATTTCTTAAATTTTAAAAAAAATATATATTTTATTCAAATTTTTTGGCCAAACAAAACAATACAAAGATTTTCCTTTTTACAACAATAAAACAGTATAAATAACAGTGGCCATTTTAACAAATAAATAAATAATATATAAACTAAATGGCAACTGCCATATCAAAAATAATAACTCTCCAAAAATAAAATCAAACAATCCAATATACATAACCTAGTACAAATATCTATACAAAAACACCCCTGAGGACCCGCCCCCCCCCCCCCCCCCCCCAACAGTTGCTGCTGTTACCTTCCCATTTCCTTTATCGTTCTGCGAGGTAGTCAATGAACGGTTGCCACCGCCTGGTGAACCCTTGAGCCGAACCCCTTAGTGCGAACTTTATCCGTTCTAGTTTTATAAACCCTGCCATGTCATTTATCCAGGTCTCCACGCCCGGGGGTTTGGCTTCCTTCCACATAAGCAATATCCTTCGCCGGGATACTAGGGACGCAAAGGCCAAGACATCAGCCTCTTTCGCCTCCTGCACTCCCGGCTCTTCTGCAACCCCGAATATAGCCAACCCCCAGCCTGGCTCGACCCGGACCCCCACCACCTTCGAAAGCACCTTTGCCACCCCCACCCAGAACCCCTGCAGTGCCGGACATGACCAAAACATGTGGGTGTGGTTTGCTGGGCTTCTCGAGCATCTCCCACACCTATCCTCTACCCCGAAAAATTTACTGAGCCTTGCTCCGGTCATATGCGCCCTGTGTAAAACCTTGAATTGTATCAGGCTTAGCCTGGCGCACGAGGACGACGAGTTTACCCTACGTAGGGCATCAGCCCACAGCCCCTCCTCAATCTCTTCCCCCAGCTCTTCTTCCCATTTCCCCTTCAGCTCATCCACCATGATCTCCCCCTCGTCCCTCATTTCCCTGTATATATCCGACACCCTACCATCCCCCACCCATGTCCCTGAGATCACTCTACCTTGAATCTCCTGCATCGGGAGCTGCGGGCTATTTCTTTTCTTACTCCCTTGAGCCTGTTAGTTATCTGCGAACACTGATGTCACCTGCTGATGGGTGACTCAGCCACTAGGACCATATTAATAATAATCTTTATTAGTGTCACAAGTAGGCTTACATTAATACTACAATGAAGTTACTGTGAAAATCCCCTAGTCGCCACACTCCGATGCCTGTTCGGTTACACTGATGGAGAATTCAGAATGTCCAGTTCACCTAACAAGCACGTCTTTCGGAAACCGGAGCACCCGGGCAGCACGGTAGCCTTGTGGATAGCACAATTGCTTCACAGCTCCAGGGTCCCAGGTTCGATTCCAGATTGGGTCACTGTCTGTGCGGAGTCTGCACGTCCTCCCCGTGTGTGCGTGGGTTTCCTCCGGGTTCCTCCCACAGTCCAAAGATGTGCAGGTTAGGTGGATTGGCCATGATAAATTGCCCTTAGTGTCCAAAATTGCCCTTAGTGTTGGGTGGGGTTACTGGGTTATGGGGATAGGGTGGCGGTGTTGACCTTGGGTAGGGTGCTCTTTCCTAGAGCCGGTGCAGACTCGATGGGCCGAATGGCCTCCTTCTGCACTGTAAATTCTATGATAATCTATGAAACCCACCCAGACATGGGAAGAACCTGCTGACTCCGCACAGACAGTGACCCACAGAACCTGGGTCCCTGGTGCTGTGAAGCAACTGTGCTAACCACTGTGCTACTGTGCCATAACCTCACCTGACATCCACACCGTCACTTCCAGATTATCACAGGTTCTTGGTCAGTAATGGAAACCCAGGTCTCTTGCCCAGGGAAGTGCAGCCACAAATTCCTTCTGACAATTGAACTGAGATTGGCTCGCTCAGCACAGACTGAGAATCCAGCCTGGCATTGTCGTAATCTGTATGCTCAGCTACTCACTAAATTAACTCAGTGATTGTGTTAGTCTTGCCCAAGTTATTTGTATGCCACTTTTTTCTTGTATGCCACATATCCTGAAAGTAAATAACCATATCGTAATTGAGGAACAAAGGCAACATTTTGTTCAATTGAAAACATCATTAAAGCAAAACAAATTCAGGCACCAGAAATATCTTGCAGCAGATTTGCCCCATCCACATAAGTTACACATAGTGAACTTGGAAAGGTTGAGAGAAGTCCTACCTAGTTCAGATTTTAAAATACTAACACCTGTATATAATTATAAGCAGTTTATTTAACCCTGCACTGTGAACATAAACTGGATAACACATTTACAAATTTAATAATCAAGCGTGACAAGAGATTAAATATTGTTTTCCCAAGACTTAATGAGTTTGTGGGACAAGCTCCCAACAAACGCAGTTTTGTGTAGTGTTTTGCTTGACTTGTTCCATGAGAAATTGCCAAGCTATCTGATTTGAGAAAGAGTAACTTTGTTCTGTTCATCATGGCTCTTTTTGATGGCTCTGCAATTGCCATTAGACAGGGGAGTGCAACCATAACAACTGTTAATCACTGAGCTACCTTGCTGAAATCACTGAGTGAAAGTGTATTTGGTCTACCATACCTCCATTAATGTGTAATGTCTAAGAACCATCTATATGCTCAATTCAGCATTGAATTTCAGCTGGCAAACAATATTTTTGAAGTCTTAATCACTGGAGTGCAGTTTTCATTTTGTTCAATAGGAAAATTTATAGGTATCTGGGAATACATTCTTGCTGATTCTGCGTCAGGTCTTGTGTAGTGACGTCAGCAGAATGTTTGTGCAGACTTTGGGCAGATCACCATCTTGATTGTATGAGCAACACCCTTGATGAACCTCATGTTTTACAAGAATCCAGAGTGTGGGCACATGCATCCCTTTCGTCTTTGCAGCAACAAAGAAAGATAACGGGAGAGAAAACCGGCGATGAGGATTGTGGCAGAAGAAAATCGCTGGAAAGAAGATTTTCATCGACTAATTGTGGGACAGGATCGGGAGCAACAGTAAATTCATGGGACTGGAATCACGCTCTCTGTTAGCTTGCGATGCCTCACGCTTCGGGGTTGGTGCAGTCGTCTCGCATGTTATGCCTTCAGACGAGGAACGACTGGTAGCATTTGTTTCATGTACTCTTACTAGCGCAGAAATGAATTGCTCTCAGCTAGAAAAAAAAATTCTGAGCATTTTCGGTGTAATGGTGGAACCTTCTTATCTTTTATGGGTAGCATTTTACCTGATGGATCATCGATCCTTGACTACAATCTTTGGGCCGTATAAAGGTGTACCTTCTTTTGCAGCTAGTAGATTGCAAAGATGGTCATTGACAGTATCGAAAGTCCAAGCAGCAGGAAAATGCTGATGCTTTATCATGATTGCTGTTACAAGTGAAGCATGACCCAGAAGAACATTTGGTCAATATTTTGTATTCTCCCTCATGGATAATTTATGTACCTGTGATTTCATCTCCAGTTCAAAGGTGATCAAGAACCAATCCAGTGATGGGGAATGTGATGAACTTGGCCCAAAAGGGAATGTTGTCAGACGCTCAGAGAAAAAATCCAGACCTCAAGCCCTAGATCACATGAAGACTTGAGTTGACAGTTCAGAATGGAGTTCTATGCTGGGTAATCTGTGTTATTATTACCTAGTAGAGTCCTTGCATTATAATAATAATAATAATCACTTATTGTCACAAGTAGGATTCAGTGAAGTTACTGTGAAAAGCCCCTAGTCGCCATATTCCGGCGCCTGTTCGGGGAGGCCGGTATGGGGATTGAACCCGCGTTGCTGGCCGCCTTCTGCATTACAAGCCAGCTGTTTAGTCCACTGTGCTAAACCAGCCATTATGGACATCTTGTTGTGGTAAGGAAGAAGGAATTGAAATGCCATTATTTTTGGTGGCCAGGATTAAATGCTCAAATTGAGGAGAAAGTTGGGCAATGCCAATATTGTGCAAAACTAAGGAACACTCCACCATTACATCCATGGCAGAGAATGCGCATTGATAATGCTGATCCATTGGAGGGTCACGTTCTTAATGATTGTGGACACGCACTCTAAATGGCCAGAAGTCGCAAAATGAAGTCAATGACGATTGAGCAGACCATTGAAAAACTAGATTACATATTTGCAAGATTTGGAACGCTGGAGCAGATTGTGATGGTAACCGGACCATGCTCCAATTTATACGAGGAAACCGGATGAGATCCCAACAATTAGTCAATTTTATAAACTGAGAAAAGGATAGCTCGCTCCAGGAGTGACTCCACTGACATCTAGGGATCTTTCATATTCAATCAAACTTTATTGCATGTAATTTACCCCATTACCATCCAAGACAAAACCGCCTTTAATTGACAGTTAAATAGTTATTTTAAAAAATAAAGGAAGATCTTTGAGCTTGCTTTTCCATCTACTTATAAACTTTCAATTAAGCAAAATCCCCACACAGGTCAAATGCTGCTAACACTCAGGGGGCTTACAGATTTATGCTCAAAGTCCTTGGGAGAGATACTTTTAGAAGTCAGTCTGAGAAACACATCTATTTCCTCAAACTAGACCAGAACTTCAAAAATGAAGCAATAAACAACAGACACGGAGCAAGGCTGCAAAACGAAACTCAAAGCCAGACCCAGACCCTTCCATGAGAGACATCACAGCCTGCGCAGCTGTTAGCCCCTTAATCACAGCTTTTGCAGACAAATCTGGATACCATAACCTAACATCTTTTTAGTAATGTTACTGACACATAATACAATATATATAAAAATGTTTTACATTCATCACAAGATTGTCAATGATAACGGTACGCAGTTTACTTCAAAGGGGTTTGGGGGCTACTTGAAAGGGAACGGTACACACCATATCATCCGTCAACGAATAGATTGGCTGAATGTTTTGTGCAATCATTAAAGCATTCAATCAAAGGACCAGGGAACAATATAAAGAAAAGTAGACAAATTTCTAATAGTGCATTGGAATAATGTTCGTGATACCAGGCAAAGTTCACCGGCAACACTACTTCGAACACAATTTGATTTGTTAACTCCACCTGAATTCAGAAATTGTCAAACTACAACCAGTACAAATTGCCAGAAGTGAGAAAATCTCTAAAAAGTGAGCATTGAACATCCCCAAGATCTTTTTCAAAGCACTGGACAAACTAATAATTGCGTTCGTAAAAGGGGGGGGGGGGGGGGGGGGGAGAATGCTAGGATCCCCAAAAAGATCCTACAAAAAACAAAATCCAAGGGGGGGGGGGGGCTAGCCCTCCCAAACCTGCAATTCTACCACTGGGTGCCGATGGCCGAGCGAATAAGGGGATGGATCAAGGAGCCAGAAGCCGAGTGGGTGTACGCGGAAGAGGCCTCCTGAATGGGGACCTCCCTCCGGGCCCTCGCCAGGGCAGCACTCCCATCCCCACCCAAAAAACACTCCAGCAGCCTGGTGGTGATATCCACCCTCCAATCCTGGAACTAACTACAGCAGCAATTTGGCCTGACCAAAATGTCGGACAAAGCTCCCATCTGCAACAACCATAGGTTCAGTCAGGGACCTATACACGGACGGCAGGATCGCAACACTGGACGAACTGGCAAAGAAACTCTAGCTAGCCAGGGGGAACGAGCTAAGGTATCTACAACTCAAAAACTTTCTAGAAAAGGAGTCAAGGGCATACCCACAACCGCCACGACAGACATTACTGGAAGAGTTAATGGACGCAAGCATACTAGATAAAGGAAACTGTAGCGACATGTATGATCGACTGGTAGAGAGGGCCGACACCGTACTGGACGCAGCAAGAAAGAAATGGGAGGAGGACCTGGGGATTGAAATAGGGTGGGGACTCTGGAGCGAAGCACTGCACAGGATCAACACCACCTCCACGTGCACAAGGATCAGCCTGCCGCAGCTAAAAGTGGTACATCGAGCCCACTTAACAAGAACCCGTATGAGTAGGTTCTTCCCGGAGGTGGAGGATAGACGTTAACGGTGCCAAGGAGACCTGGCCGACCACACCCACATGTTCTGGTCTTGCTCCAGACTTGCGGGGTACTGGACAGGCTTCTTCGAGGCAATGTCCAAAGTGGTGGGGATGAGGGTGGAGCCATGCCTGAAAGTGGCGGTCTTCGAGGTTTCAGACCAGCCGGATTTATTCCTGGGGAGGAAGTCGGGACGCTCTTGCCTTTGCCTCCCTGATCGCCCGCCATAGAATCTTGTTCGGCTGGCGGACAGCAGCACCACCCAAAGCTGCAGACTGACTGCCTGACCTCTCGGAATCTCTCCAAATGGGGAAAATCAAATTCACCATCCGAGGGTTCCGGGACCTATTTGTGGCCAATGAACAAGCAGAAGAATCCCCAGGTAGCCAAGAATCAGGGAAAAGTAGCCAAAGCATGAGAGAGAGATAAACCGGGGGTGGGGGGGGGAGAAGAGGGAAGGGACAGGAACAAGAGATGAGAACCAGGGAGGTGTGGGGGAGGCAGGGAAATGACAGTCGGAAGGAGGGCACGGGATACGATAACAAACTTGGCATCTCCAGGAACAGAGAACAAGGAGAATACAGGCGAAAGACTGGACAAACGGCTGAAGCGGAGGTGAGCGCGAGACGACAACGGCAGCAAGGTCCGTCCGGGAGAAGCAAGTGACAACACCAACACCAAACCCATTCGAGTATTGCCCACTGAGTTGCTGCTGTTGAACTGGTGCACAATACCCTACCAGTTATTCTATTTAATTTTTTATTATTAATTTTTTTTTTTTTTTTTGGTATGTTTGGGTATATATATTTCTTATTCTGTGTACATAATGATAAATATACTTTGTTCAAAAACCCAATAAAAACATTTATTTAAAAAAAGTGAGTAGCAAGGAGTTACACCGCCAATGAGAAATGGATACCAGCTATGGTCCTAGCTGAGACAAGTCCAATGTCAGATACACCGTACAGTCAGATAATGAACGTTTGGCGCCGTCTTTCTGATCAGTTACTTGCTGCCAGAAATATAACGAGGGTGAACCTTGCTGTGTGAGATTGATAACTAAAATTTAGTTCCAAGTTTTTCCAAATTCAGATGTGCTATGAACATGAACAAACTACCTGCGGTATTTGAGTGAAAATTGTTCCATAAAGATATGTTTCTTAATATTGCCTTTCTTTTTGGTATGATCTGAAAGGTTAGTGTATGATCTTACGAGGGTAGAATTTGGCTTGCCGGTGGCTGTTGACCATGATTGTAGCAAGATTTCAGCTGAGGCTGTAAGCAAACAATTATGTCCGTCTTGAAGATTACTGGGTAGACTGCTTGATAAGGTCAGATAGTGTGCATGCATTTTGAGCTTTCTAACTATTGTCACATAAACATGTAATGGCTTATTCCAGTGTAGTTGCCTTCCTGAGATTTAAATATAATTTGAAAGGTTCACCGAAAAACTGTTGGTAGGTTTGTCCCAACCAGCAAATGACAAAGGCTATATTTATCAATGGTGTCATTTGCACTTCATATCAACTGATATAAAAATGACGAGCCTACATTCTTCCTCCATGGTTTCTTTGAATGTCTAATCAATCGCTGAATTTTAAAGAGTTCAGTAACATTTCCAGTGGAGGAGAGGGATTCAATGGGGCACGAGAGACCTTTTGGGGACAATTTAATTTGCATGCAGATGCTCTGTAAAAGAAAATATTAACAGTGGCATTGTATCCATAGAATTATTTGTTATACGTTGTCCTGGAATTATCCACTGGCCTAATAAAAACACTGATGCTTGGCTGATATGGCTTTGAGCACAGTTCAAGAACAAAAATGCTGTGCTAATAACAATAATAATGGCCAGATAATTGTCTGAAATATTTTTAATATTTGAAGTGACGAGCTTTTTTTAATGTTGAGTAGACTAAATCATTTCTATTAATGGGAGATGATTATCAATATTGTAATCAATTGAAATATAAATTGAGAAATTCAATTGAAGGACTAATTTCAACAAAAGGTGAGATCAACCTAGACTCCTTTAAAATTTCACTTTTAACTTGCTTTCTAAACGCATTGAGACACCTGAAAGAAGTAATGTTTGCCATCAAAAGGGTGCTGAGTTTTGTTCCAAGGCATTACCGACTCTCTTATTTCATCTGCTATCAGGAAGCATGGATGAGTAGCTTGAGGTGGTTCCCTCATTTTCTTTTTCTTATTCCGTTGAAAAGTCCCAACTCTTCACATCCTGGGTTACACCAGCGAGATGGTTTGTTTAAGAACATGAGAACTAGGTGCAGGAATTAGGCCATTCGGTCCTTTGAGCCTGCTCTGCCATTCAAAATGGTCAGGCTGATTTGATTGTTGTCTCAGCCCCACTTTTCTGCTTATCTCCATTACTCTCTACTCCCTTGTAAAGCAAAACTCCATCCAAATCAACCTTGAATATATCCTCAGCACAGTGCAAAACACTCGGTTGAAACATCTTCAGCCAGGCATGCCAAGTGAATGGAGGCCATTCTTCAGCAAATTTGAATACGCCCTTGTGATATCAAGGAACAGCTGAAAGCATGAGATACAGCAATGTTATGGGTCTGACTACATTCTTGCAGTAATCCAAACATGCTCCATCTGTAGGTTTCCTTATATCCACCCTGCTTCATACACCCTCAAAACTCTAATAAATTTATCAAATATTATTGGCCTCGGAGCAATGTTGGCTGCTTGATTGTGTTGTGATTTTCAAAATGCTCTGCCACCAATTCCTTAAAAATAGGTTTTAGCATTTCATAATGACAGCTATGAGGTTAACTGACCTGTGGTTTCCTGCTTTTTGTGTTTCTCCTCTTTATTGGGGCAACACGTTTGCCCCAATACAGCTGCTGCTTTCTAATCCACTGGGGCCTTGGTCAAATCCAGGGAAATTTTGGAAGATCCTAACCACTGAATCCACAGTGCACCTGTCATTAGTTTTCCTCAAACTTTTTCTCTACTTTTAAGTTCCTCCCTCTCTTTTCCCTTTGAATTTCACCTATTATTGGGGTGCTATTGGTTCTTCTACTTGTTCAAGGGGTATGCCATTTCCTTTGTTTCCTGTCATTACCGCAGCACGGTAGCCTTGTGGATAGCACAATTGCTTCACAGCTCCAGGGTCCCAGGTTCGATTCCGGCTTGGGTCACTACTGTGCGGAGTCTGCACGTCCTCCCCGTGTGTGCGTGGGTTTCCTCCGGGTGCTCCGGTTTCCTCCCACAGTCCAAAGATGTGCAGGTTAGGTGGATTGGCCATGATAAATTGCCCTTAGTGTCCAAAATTGCCCAAAGTGTTGGGTGGGGTTACAGGGTTATGGGGATAGGGTGGAGGTGTTGACTTTGGGTAGGGTGCTCTTTCCAAGAGCCGGTGCAGACTCGATGGGCTGAATGGCCTCCTTCTGCACTGTAAATTCTATGATAATCTCTATTATTATTAATTCCCCAGCTTCACCCTTTTAGGGACAAAGATTTACTTTAGCTACTTTCTTCCTTTTCATCGACTTGGACAAGTTCTTATTGTCCATTTGTTTATTTCATAGAATCACTACAGTGCAGAAGGAGGCCATTCAGCCCATCGAGGCTGTACCGACCCTCTGAAAGAGCACCCTATCTAGTCCCTGTAGCCACCTGGGTTGGCCAAATCCCGATTTAAAATGGAGAACAGCAAAGACTGAAGGGAAATTCAGCCTACACAGGCAGAAACCAGCAGATGCAAGTTACTGTGTATTAAACTCTGCAAAAGCCCAAACAGCATCGATACAAGCAGCCATCTGCATAATAATGTAGCAGCCATCTACATACTAATAAGCGATCCCCGGGAACAATCGCAACATTTGGGACAAACAAAGCTAAGCCAGACTCCCCGGCGCCAGCAGGAGCCAACACAAAAGAGGTTAACGGACACTTCAAGACCGCCCATTGATCAGGGAACCGCTCCAGTATTGGAGAAATCGAACCAAGCGATTGGAACGAAGTCCAATCACTTGGAACCAGGTACAGGGTCCGCCCCGAAAGGCAGGAAGCCCCTGGGGGACTATAAAGTTAAGTCCCCAAGTTCGAATCGTTCTTCTTGACCGGGTCACTCAACAACGCGAACCACCCTTGACAGTGACCGGTGCAGCTGCCGCCGATATCCAGTAAGTCTTAAGTCAACGCTTGCTACGAGATAGGCGCTCCTAGCTACCAATCCGTACCAACTTCGAATCCACAGACTCAGAACCCGAACGAAAGACCATTTGTTCCCCTGACCTGGTGGGCCAGTCCGAAGCTAAGTATAGGCCTGTTAGTTGTAGAAGTAGCTTAGAAGTAGAATTTATGCATGACTAGCGATTACTGTGTATAATAAATATGCTTTGATTTGAATCTTACTAATCGGTGTATTGGGTTATTGATCATTACTTGAACTTGAACCTCGTGGCGGTATCATAAAGATACCTGGCGACTCGAGAGCAAAGGTTATAAAACAGAGCCAATTGAACCAACCAAAAGTTAGCAAGTTAGCAACAGCCCCCACCCTATCCCCGTAACCCAATAACCCTACCTAACCGACACCAAGGGCAATTTAGCATTACCAGTTCAGCTAACTTGCACATCTTTGCACTGCGGGAGGAAAGCGGAGAACCCGGAGGAAACCCACACAGACATGGGGAGAATGTACAAATTCCACACAAGACAGTCGGCAGCATGGTAGTGCAATGGGTTAGCCCTGCTGCCTCGGCGCCGAGGTCCCAGGTTCGATCCCGCATCTGGGTCACTGTCCGTGTAGAGTTTGCACATTCTCCCTGTGTTTCCATGAGTTTCGCCCCCACAACCCAAAGATGTGTAGGGTAGGTGGAGTGGCCATGCTAAATTGCCACTTAATTGGAAAAAATGAATTGGGTACTCTAAATTTATTTTTAAAAAGGTAATAAAATGCCATTTGGCCCATCAAATACAATCCTTCTCTTGATTAATTTAGCTTAGCATTGAACAGCCTTTTGAAACTCCACGTCTCTCGCCTCATAGCCTTATCTGGAGAACTATTCAAGATGTTTTTCTGTGGTCCGTTGCTTTTCAATCATTTAAATTGTGGTTTCTTGTCCTTTTCACAGTGAAATTCTGGGCCATCTTTTTATCAATTCAGTTTAACACTCTTTTAATAAAAAAATTTAGAGTGCCCAATTCATTTTTTCTAATTGAGGGGGAATTTAGCGTGGCCAGTCCACCGAACCTGCACATCTTTGGCTTGTGGGGGCGAGACCCATGCAAACACGGGGCTAATGTGCAAACTCCACGCGGACAGTGTCCCGGCACCGGGAACGAACCTGGGTTTCTCGGCGCCGTGAGACAGCAATGCTAACCACTGCGCCCAGTTTAACACTCCTAACCATCTCCCCTGTACATGTAGAAGTATTCTTAAATCAAGGTTGCCGTTTTCTAAATACTCACCAATGCATGCATGTCAATTTCAAAATTTTAGACCAAAATATGTCATGGCCTTTATTAATTGTTGGACTGTATGTTGCCGAATAATAACAATTCTGTGGTTTGGCGAATTAATTTTATATATTGCAACAAGAGTCAGTAGGTCAGTGACAAGTACAATAACATCTGTGTCAACTTAATCTGAAGTTAAACACAGCACATTTCTTGACATTACAATGCAAGTAAAGACATTAAAAGAATAGCAAATTCGTAGAGATTGAAGACCAGTAAATCAAAACATTACATTGTACCTGCAGTATACCAGCAGCGTAATCCAACCATGGCCAGCTGCAACATTGACTTTAGAAGAATCTATTTGCTGTTGGATTATCAAAAAAACCCAATGGGTAACTAATTTCCTTTGAAGAAAAATGGTCAAGCTGGCAGAGAGGGAGGGAAGGAACACCTGTCCTTTCTAATTTGCTGTTTGTGTTGGAGATGCCATTTTTCATTTGTGCAGTATCTTCTCTTCCTTTCCTGCTCCTAAACAATGTAACAAATCTCTACTTGCCACTCTGGCTGCATGCATTCTTCTCTTTTACACAATACCATTGTCAGCTATGCCCTTGGCTGCCGATGTTCAATCTCTGGAATTTCTTTTTTGTCGCTTCAGCCCTACATCTCCTTCTCCTTTTAAGACCCTTCTTTGAACCTGCTCTCTCCTTTGCACCAGAAGTATGAATTTTGCAAATCTCTTAAGTGGTTGGCAGCACCTTTTCTTTCCTTGTCTTTCTCTCTTTTTTCACTCCTGTTCCTTCCCTCCCTCTCTGCCAGCTTGATATGCTTTCCGGAAAAAAAGTATGGGGCAGGATTTACCGACCAACCGCCCGGGTACTTTTCCTGCCATCGGGATTTTCTGGTCCAGTCGTTGTCAACGGGAATTCCTGTTGACTGCACCCCTTGTCGCCAGGAAACCTGGTGGGAACGGAATATCCTCCCGGCGTGAACAGCTGGTAAATTCCACTCATAGTTTTGGTAAATTGCAAACCGATTCAAATTGTTCCAGTTTGTATTGCCAATTTTTCATACTCAACCTGGAATATTACGATCTGTGGAAATATTTTAACACTGAGGAAAATGGTTTTATTGATCGAAATTAAGCAAAATGTATCAGTTCAGTTTCAAAGTGTGTCTCCATTTTTTGGCTCCTTAACCAGGCACACTCCCTTTAAATACATTAAAACACAATATAAAATTGAAGGGAATGAAACTTTTCAAATCTGTCTTTTAACATCTCTTTAATTTTAACCAACGATTAGATGTTTTTAGAAATTCTGTTGGTTTGGCTGACGCAGATGTATTTTGGGAAATATTGCACATTGTCATGTTTAAACTGAGTGATCTATCGTTAGCTAGCAAAATTACAGCACGGCAGAAATATCAAATTAACATAGAAACATGGAAAATCATAGGATTAGCAATTCGGTCCTTTAAACCTGCTGTGCCATTCAATATGATCATGGCTGATCCTCTATCTCAACACTATACTCTTGCGCACTCCCCATGCCCCTTAATGCCTTGAGAGTAGAAATCTCTCTCTATTTCCTTAAATATATTCAGTGACGTGGCCTCCAGAATCATCTGTGGTCGAGAATTCCACGAGTTCAATTCACCACCCTCTGAATGAAGCAGTTCAGTCCTAAATCACCTTTTCCATATCCTGAGACCGTATCCCTTGTTATAGACCTCCATAGCCAGAGTTTCGAAACAACATCCCTGCATCCAGTCTGTCCAGCCCTGTCAGAATTATATATATATATATAAGTTCCAGTGAATACAGGTCCAATCGACCCAATCTCTCCTCATAAGACAATCCAGCCATCCCAGGAATCAGTCTGGTGAACCTTTACTGCACTCCCTCAATGGCAATTATATCCTTGGATAAGGAGACCAAAACTGCACAAACTTCTCCACGTGTGGCCTCACCAAGGCAGTGTACAGCTGCAGTAAGGCGCCTTGCTCCTGTACTCAAATCCTCTTGCCATGAAAGCGAACATACCATTTGCCTCCCCAACTGCTTGCTGTATCTGCGTGTTTGCTTTGTGACTGGTG
This sequence comes from Scyliorhinus torazame, assembly GCF_047496885.1. NCBI lineage: Eukaryota > Metazoa > Chordata > Chondrichthyes > Carcharhiniformes > Scyliorhinidae > Scyliorhinus > Scyliorhinus torazame. The sequence goes on from NC_092713.1 coordinate 24,151,016, forward strand.
CACTAGGACAGCCAGTCCCCTTTGTATCTCAACTTTTCCCAATCCATCACTCTTTAAATCATCCTCTGCCATTCTGTTTCTCCATCTGAAGTGTATAACTTCACATTTATCCATGTTGTTTTGCATCTGCCATGTATTTGCCCAATCATTTAACTTGTATAAATCACCTTGAAACCTCTTGACATCCTTCTCACCACTCATATTCCCACCATGTTTTGTGTTATCTGCAAACTTGAAAATGTTACATTTGGTTCCCTCATCCAAATCATCTAATGTATATTGTCAATAGCTGGAGCCCAAACAATGATCACATTGGGACCCCACTAGTCACTGCCTGCCACTTCGAAAAAGACCCATTCATTCCAGATTTTTGTTTCCTGGCTGGTAACCAATTCACAAACCATGCCAATATGTTAACCCCAAGCCCACACACTTTAATTTGTACACTGGCCTCTTATGCGGGACATTATTGAAACTTCCTGAAGATCCAAATACATTACATCCACTGGCTCGCCCCTGTCTATTCTACTGGAGGTTTGTTTTGTCATTATTCCCTTTTCATAAATCCTGTTGACTTTGATCAATCCCAGACTTTACGGACTGAGGCCTTCCAATGTGAAATTTAATGGAACTATTAAGGTATATAAAGTTAATTATGCAGTTGTGCAATTGATATTACTGTTTTGTTGATCTAATATTGGACATGTAGAAATTTTAGTTCTAGGCTACTTTTTGGAAACCATTTTGATTTGATTAATTTGCATGTTGGTCAGTTACATGTTAATCATTTAGGATTGGTTGTTTTCATTTGTTAGTGATTGTTTCTTGTTGTATTTTTAAACCTTTTTTGTTGCTGATTCATACATTCCCTTCCCTACCTCTTCAGTTTTGATCTTTTGCATTTAACCCAGTGAACAAAATGACAGGAAGTAGGTGCATCGTAGACTGAAGAATTTAAATGTATTTTTTTTTAAAAATAATATTTTATTGAAAATTTTTGGTCAACCAACACAGTACATTGTGCATCCTTTACACAACATTATAACAATACAGATAATAATGACCTTTTTTATTTAAACAAGAACAAAAGAAAACAACAACAAATAAATAAATATTAAATAACAAAAATAAAAAACTAGCCCTAATTGGCAACTGCCTTGTCTCAGGCCCCCCCCCCCCCCCACAAGTCCTGGGCTGCTGCTGCTGCCTTCTTTTTCCCCCCATCTATCTTTCCGCAAGATATTCGACGAACGGTTGCCACCGCCTGGTAAACCCTTGAGCCGACCCCCTTAGGACGAACTTAATCCGCTCTAACTTTATGAACCCCCGCCATATCATTTATCCAGGTCTCCACTCCCGGGGGCTTGGCTTCTTTCCACATTAGCAATATCCTGCGCCGGGCTACTAGGGACGCAAAGGCCAAAACATCGGCCTCTCTCGCCTCCTGCACTCCCGGCTCTTGTGCAACCCCAAATATAGCCAACCCCCAGCTTGGTTCGACCCGGACTCCTACTACTTTCGAAAGCACCTTTGTCACCCCCATCCAAAACCCCTGTAGTGCCGGGCATGACCAAAACATATGGGTATGATTCGCTGGGCTTCTCGAGCACCTCGCACACCTATCCTCCACCCCAAAAAATTTACTGAGCCGTGTTCCAGTCATATGTGCCCTGTGTAATACCTTAAACTGAATCAGGCTTAGCCTGGCGCACGAGGACGACGAGTTTACCCTGTTTAGGGCATCTGCCCACAGCCCCTCCTCGATCTCCTCCCCTAGCTCTTCTTCCCATTTCCCTTTTAGTTCGTCCACCATAGTCTCCCCTTCATCCCTCATTTCCCTATATATATCCGACACCTTACCGTCCCCCACCCATTTCTTCGAGATGACTCTGTCCTGCACCTCTTGTGTCGGGAGCTGTGGGAATTCCCTCACCTGTTGCCTCGCAAAAGCCCTCAATTGCATGTACCTGAATGCATTCCCTTGGGGCAACCCATATTTCTCAGTAAGCGCTCCCAGACTCGCGAACTTCCCATCCACAAATAGATCTTTCAATTGCGTTATACCTGCTCTTTGCCACATTCCATATCCCCCATCCATTCCCCCCGGGGCAAACCTATGGTTGTTTCTTATCGGGGACCCCCCCAATGCTCCGGTCTTTCCCCTATGTCGTCTCCACTGTCCCCAAATCTTCAGTGTAGCTACCACCACCGGACTCGTGGTATAGTTCCTTGGTGAGAACGGCAATGGGGCTGTCACCATAGCCTGCAGGCTGGTCCCCCTACAGGACGCCCTCTCTAATCTCTTCCACGCAGCTCCTTCCTCCTCTCCCATCCACTTACTCACCATTGAAATATTAGCGGCCCAATAATACTCACTTAGGCTCGGTAGTGCCAGCCCCCCCCTATCCCTACTACGCTGTAAGAATCCCTTCCTCACTCTCGGAGTCTTCCCGGCCCAAACAAAACCCATGATACTCTTTTCTATCCTTTTGAAAAAAGCCTTCGTAATCACCACCGGGAGGCACTGAAACACAAAGAGGAATCTCGGGAGGACCACCATCTTAACCGCCTGCACCCTCCCTGCCATTGACAATGCTACCATATCCCATCTCTTGAAATCTTCCTCCATCTGTTCCACCAACCGCGTCAAATTTAGCCTGTGCAATGTGCCCCAATTCTTAGCTATCTGGATCCCCAGGTAACGAAAGTCTCTTGTTACCTTCCTCAACGGTAGGTCTTCTATTTCTCTACTCTGCTCCCCTGGATGCACCACAAACAGCTCACTCTTCCCCATGTTCAATTTATCCCCTGAAAAATCCCCAAACTCCCCAAGTATCCGCATTATTTCTGGCATCCCCTCCGCTGGATCCGCCACATATAGTAGCAGATCATCCGCATATAAAGATACCCGGTGTTCTTCTCCTCCCCTAAGTATTCCCCTCCATCTCTCGGAACCTCTCAGCGCTATCGCCAGGGGCTCAATCGCCAGTGCAAACAGTAATGGGGACAGAGGACATCCCTGCCTTGTCCCTCTATGGAGCCGAAAATATGCCGATCCCCGACCATTCGTGACCACACTCGCCACTGGGGCCCTATACAACAGCTGCACCCATCTAACATACCCCTCTCCAAACCCAAATCTCCTCAACACCTCCCACAGATAATCCCATTCCACTCTATCAAATGCTTTCTCGGCATCCATCGCCACTACTATCTCCGTTTCACCCTCTGGTGGGGCCATCATCATTACCCCTAACAGCCTCCGTATATTCGTGTTCAGCTGTCTCCCCTTCACAAACCCAGTTTGGTCCTCATGAACCACCCCCGGGACACATTCCTCTATTCTCATTGCCATTACCTTGGCCAGGACCTTGGCATCCACATTGAGGAGGGAAATTGGTCTGTAGGACCCGCATTGTAGCGGATCCTTTTCCTTCTTTAAGAGAAGCGATATCGTTGCTTCTGACATAGTCGGGGGCAGTTGTCCCCTTTCCTTTGCCTCGTTAAAGGTCCTCGTCAGTAGCGGGGCGAGCAAGTCCAAATATTTTCTGTAAAATTCAACTGGGAATCCGTCCGGTCCCGGGGCCTTTCCCGTCTGCATGTTCCTAATTCCTTTCACCACTTCTTCTACCATGATCTGTGCTCCCAGTCCCACCCTTTCCTGCTCTTCCACCTTGGGAATTTCCAGCCGATCCAAAAAATCCATCATTCTCTCCCTCCCATCCGGGGGTTGAGCTTCATACAATTTTTTATAAAATGTCTTGAACACTTCGTTCACTCTCTCCGCTCCCCGCTCCGTCTCTCCTTCCTCGTCCCTCACCCCCCCCCTATTTCCCTCGCTGCTCCCCTTTTCCTCAATTGGTGTGCCAGCAATCTGCTCGCCTTCTCTCCATATTCATACTGTACACCCTGCGCCTTCCTCCATTGTGCCTCTGCAGTGCCTGGAGTCAGCAAGTCAAATTCCACATGCAGCCTTTGCCTTTCCCTGTACAGTCCCTCCTCCGGTGCTTCCGCATATTGTCTATCCACCCTCAAAAGTTCTTGCAGCAACCGCTCCCGTTCCTTACTCTCCTGCTTCCCTTTATGTGTCCTTATTGATATCAGCTCCCCCCTAACCACCGCCTTCAACGCCTCCCAGACCACTCCCACCTGAACCTCCCCATTGTCATTGAGTTCCAAGTACTTTTCAATGCATCCCCTCACCCTTAGGCACACCCCCTCATCCGCCATTAGTCCCATGTCCATTCTCCAGGGTGGGCGCCCTCTTGTTTCCTCCCCTATCTCCAAGTCTACCCAGTGTGGGGCATGATCCGAAATGGCTATAGCCGTATATTCCGTTCCTCTCACCCTCGGGATCAATGCCCTACCCAACACAAAAAAGTCTATGCGTGAATAGACTTTATGGACATAGGAGAAAAACGAGAACTCCTTACTCCTAGGTCTACTGAATCTCCACGGGTCCACCCCTCCCATCTGCTCCATAAAATCCTTAAGCACCTTGGCTGCTGCCGGCCTCCTAACAGTCCTGGACTTCGACCTATCCAGCCTTGGTTCCAACACCGTGTTAAAGTCTCCCCCCATTATCAGCTTTCCGGTCTCTAGGTCTGGGATGCGTCCTAGCATTCGCCTCATAAAGTTGGCATCGTCCCAGTTCGGGGCATACACGTTTACCAAAACCACCATCTCTCCCTGTAATTTGCCACTCACCATCACGTATCTGCCCCCGTTATCCGCCACTATAGTCTTCGCCTCGAACATTACCCGCTTCCCCACTAATATAGCCACCCCCCTGTTTTTCGCATCCAGCCCCGAATGGAACACCTGCCCCACCCATCCTTTGCGCAACCTAACCTGGTCTATCAGTTTCAGGTGCGTTTCCTGTAGCATAACCACATCTGCTTTAAGTTTCTTAAGGTGTGCGAGTACTCGTGCCCTCTTTATCGGCCCGTTAAGCCCCCTCACGTTCCACGTGATCGGCCGAGTTGGGGGGCTTCCCACCCCCCCCTTGCCGGTTAGCCATCATCTTTTTCCAGCTTCTCACCCAGTTCCCACGCAGCTGTATCTCTCCCAGACGGTGCCCCCCCCGCCCATCCTTTCCCGTACCCACTCCCCCCTTTCCCCAGCAGCAGCAACCCAGTAATTCCCCCCTCCCCCCCCCCCCCCCCCCCCTGCTAGACCCCCCGCTAGCGTAATTACTCCCCCCATGTTGCTCCCAGAAGTCAGCAAACTCTGGCTGACCTCGGCTTCCCCCCGTGATCACGGCTCGCACCGTGCGACGCCCCCTCCTTCCTGCTTCTCTATTCCCGCCATAATTATCATAGCGCGGGAACCAAGCCCGCGCCTCTCCCTCGGCCCCGCCTCCCATGGCCAACGCCCCATCTCCTCTCCCTCCCCACCTCCCCCCATCACCACCTGTGGGAGAAAGAAAAGTTACCATACCGCAGGATTAAAACATAAAACCCCTCTTAGCCCCCCCCCATTCGCCCCACCACTTTGTCCAAACGTTCATTTTCATAATCCAATCATTCCAATTTTTCTTCTACAATAAAAGTCCACGCTTCATCCGCCGTTTCAAAGTAGTGGTGCCTCCCTTGATATGTGACCCACAGTCTTGCCGGTTGCAGCATTCCAAATTTTATCATCTTTTTGTGAAGTACCGCTTTGGCCCGATTAAAGCTCGCCCTCCTTCTTGCCACCTCCGCACTCCAATCTTGATAAACGCGGATCACCGCGTTCTCCCATTTACTACACCGAGTTTTCTTCGCCCATCTAAGGACCATTTCTCTATCCTTAAAACGGAGGAATCTCACCACTATGGCTCTGGGAGTTTCTCCTGCTCTCGATCCTCGCACCATAACTCGGTATGCTCCCTCCACCTCCAACGGACCCGTCGGGGCCTCCGCTCCCATTAACGAGTGCAGCATCGTGCTCACATATGCCCCGACGTCCGCCCCCTCCACACCTTCAGGAAGGCCAAGAATCCTCAAGTTGTTCCTCCTTGCGTTGTTTTCCAGTGCCTCCAACCTCTCCACAGATCGTTTCTGGTGTGCCTCCTGTATCTCCGACTTCACCACCAGGCCCTGTATATCGTTCTCATTCTCTGCTGCTTTCGCCTTCACGACCCGAAGCTCCTGCTCCTGGGTCTTTTGTTCCTCTTTCAGCCCTTCAATCGCCTGTAATATCGGGGCCAACAACTCTTTCTTCATTTCCTTTTTTATCTCCTCCACGCAGCGTTTCAAGAACTCTTGTTGTTCAGGGCCCCATATGAAACTGCCACCTTCCGACGCCATCTTGGTTTCTGCTTGCCTTCCTTGCCGTTGTTCCAAAGGATCCGCTGCAATCCGGCCACTTTCCTCTCCTTTTTCCATCCGTGTCCAGGGGGAACACCCTTCTGGTTTACCGCACGGTGTTTTTAGCCGTTAAAATTGCCGTTGGGGCTCCTATCAAGAGCCCAAAAGTCCGTTCCACCGGGAGCTGCCGAAACGTGCGACTCAGCTGGTCATCGCCGCACCCGGAAGTCGAATTTAAATGTATTAATAGGTATATGTGCATGTGTTTAATCACTGTCTCAAGTAGAGCAGCTAACTTGCATTGTAGCCTGGTGGCTATACAGAGCGAAGCTAATTAAAGCAGAGCTCCGTATAGTTATTATACATTGTATTCGTTGATTGCAAGCAAATCACTATGCACTGTAAAAAAAAAGTTTAGCCAGTGTGATTCTTAGGCCCAAGTAACTCCTGATATTTCTCACAGCTGTTCACTTTCTCCTCATCGTGGCGCAGTGGTTAGCACTGCTGCCTCACGACTCCGAGGGTCCGGGTCACTGTCTGTGTGGAATTTGCACATTATCCCCGTGTCTGCGTGGGTCTCACCCCCACAACCCAAAAAGATGTGCAGGGTAGGTGAATTGGCCACACTAAATTGTCCCTTAATTGGAAAAAATAGAATTGGGTACTTAAAATTTGTATAAAAAAGACTTTCTCCTCACATAGGTTGATCACTTCTGTAGTGAGATTATAACAGTGGAACATATTTTAAACTCTTGTAGTTGAAACTTGTAGATTTGCTTTCGTATAAATGCTGCTATGCTGAGCTGCAAGTCTGAAATCCAATCTCTGTTCTGGCATTCTTAAATTGTTCTGCACTGTCAGTTTGACCTAATCAGAGCATTCTGATTGAATTACAGCTATGTAACACACACTATAGTATCCATTTCCAAATGTTGATTGAAGCTGGAGATGATGCCTATCCACTTTACAGCACAAAGTAGGCAATTGAAGCAGAAAATATTTGGAGGTGGGGTGATAGAATTGTACCAGGGATTGTCACTTCCAAAACATGGAGTTGATTATTGCAAAGAATAGACAAATGGAGGGGTTGCTGTCCTGTACTTTAAATGTAAAGCCTCCATGTTCAGTTCTCTTTTCCTATTTAAAATTAGGAGGCAAAAATAAGCCTTTTCAGATATTAACCTAATGCTGCAATCAATCCAGCAGATAATTACTTGGCTTTTGCAAATGCTGGAGCATAATTTTGCAAGTAATTACACAAAGTGACTCCTTTTGCTCCATAGCATGTCACTCCCAAGTAATTATTCCATGTTTATTGTTTTTTGAATAATTATGTAAATCTTGAGGTATATTGGGAATAGATATTCCACAAGTCTAAAAGGCGGTTGGTTGTGCTATTGCATGTTATCTCACAAGTTTATTTTTGCATTTATCAAAATCTATCAAAAAGAATTAAGTTCCATTGTATTGTAGTAACTGTTATGTAACGTAACTGACACGATCAGCCATTGTCAGTTTGGATCAGTTGGCAGAGGTCTCGCCCGATTTGGAGAGCTGTGAGGTCAAGTCAAAAGGGAGTAAAATCGGATAGATCACCAGGCATCGTTCTAGGCACTGAAACTACAACACACCCAACCTAGTCAAAGCTGCAGAACCTCTCCTTGCCAACATCTGGGGGCTTGAGAGAGCTGTCCCATCGTCTCGTGGAACAGCAGTCTTCGAATCATACTCCCAGAATCATACCTCATAGCCAATGTACCAGATGCCACCAGCACTCTTGTTTGGTATGTTCTGTGCCTGTGGCAGGACAGAGGCACCAGAGGTGGCAGCACAATTGTCTATAATTGGGAAGAAGTTGCCCTCAGAGACCTCAACATTGACTGTGGGTCATGGGATGTCTTATGGCATCAGGTTAAATATGGGCAAAGAAGTATCCTCGTTACCATCCATTCATAATTATTTAATCTGTACTTCTCCATGTTGAACATCACTTGGAAGAAGCATATCCAGCGGCAGTCCCTTATATTGAGGATGATTCTTTTTTGTGGATGTCGGTGGAAGTGAGATATCACGATTGGCTGTGGATACATGAGTCTTAGCTTTGCAGACTGTCACACAGTGGCTATCAAATGTCAGCCAGTAAAGCTGCTGGTGGATTGTTGGCTCAAGCAGCTGCTGTCCCTTTCCACCTGTCTCGTTATTCTTTCTCTGGCTACTCGTGTTGCTTGGAAGGTCTCGAGACCATATTTTGATTATTTGTTCAAGAGCACAAAATGTACTTTAGATTGGGGACTTCAGTGCCCATCACCAAGAGTGGCTTTGTCGTACCACTACTGACCAAGCTACGTCTACAAGTTGGTGAGGAATCAACAAGAGGGAAAAACCCACTTGACCTTGTACTTGCCAGTACACCTGTCAGAGATGCATCTGTCCATGATGAGTGTTGTGAGGAGTGATCACTGCAGTTCTTGTGGAGGTGAAGTCCCGTTTACATACTGAGGAGACTGCCCATCATGCTGTGTGGAATAGGTTCAGAATAAATCCAGCAGTTCAAACCTGGGCATCCATGAGGTGCTGTAGGCCATCAACAGCGGCTAAACTGTGTAATGTAGCCAATCGTGACCCATAACATCAAGGTCCAGTATATCATTGATTCTACCGTTATCTTCAAGCTGGGTCATAAAATCTGGAACTCCCTTCCTGACAGCACTCTGGGTGTACCTAGAACAAAAGAACCGCAGCGGTTCAAGAAGGTGGCTCACTGCCACCTTCCTGAGGGCAATTTAGGATGGAAAACAAATGAAGGTCTTGCTGGCAATGCTTTCATTCCATGAATGAATTTTAAAAAATCACTGAAAACAAATTAAGTGTTCAATAACTTCTATTTTTATTCTTAATTTTTTCATGAGTCACCGGCAAGGCCAGCATTTGTTGCCCATCTCTCACTGCCCTTGAATTAAGTGGCTTTTACGACATTTCAAAGGGCTAACCAGGTGGGTTTTTAACAACAATCAATGTAGTTGTCATGGTCGCCATTATGGAGACTAGCTTTTATACTCCAAATTTATTAAATGAATTTAAATTCCATCAGATCCCATGGTGGGGTTTAAACCTATGTTCCCAGAGCATAAGCCTGGGCCTCTGGATTACTAGTCCATTGACATTAATACTAGGTTACATTTGTCAGTTTTGCTGTGCTCAAAATGGCAGCAACATTAACTGTATGTGCAATGCATCAGTCATCCGTTGTGTGTGATGGTATAAGAAATACAAGTTATTTTTCGAATATACTAGATTTATTGCATTGATTGATTTGCATGATGGGGCAGTTTATTTTTGCAGATCTCAATGATATTTAAAATGTGATAATATTGGGGTGCGTTTCTTTGGTAAATGTTTAATTTGTTAAACTTAAAATACAGGCAATAGATCACTGGCTCCTTGATAAAACATACTTAAATAAAGATATAATGCTGAATTACTTGTAGATGCATTTGTCCATATCAGTCATTGTAATTTCTACTTCAATGGTTTTGGAAAATCTGCAACTTTGTACATATTTTTTTTAATAAATATATTTTATTGAAGTTTTTCGATCAAACAAAAATTTCCCATTTTACAACTTTGTAATAATATATACATTGATCGTTTTTCCTATATATATCTGACACCCTACCATCACCCACCCATGCCCCCAAAATCACTCTGTCCTGGATCTCTTGCGCCGGGAGCTGCGGAAATTCCCTCACCTGTGGCCTCACAAATGCCCTCACTTGCATATAGCGAAATGCATTCCGAGGTGGCAACCCATATTTTTCTGTCAGTGCTCCCAGACTCGCGAACGTCCCGTCTAAGAACAAGTCCTTCAATTTCGCAATTCCTACTCGCTGCCAAGATTTAAATCCCCCATCTATCCTTCCCGGGACGAACCTATAGTTGTTCCTTATCGGGGACCACACTGAGGCACCCGTCACTCCCTTATGTCGTCTCCACTGCCCCCAAATTTTCAGAGTTGCCACCACCACTGGGTTTGTGGTGTATTTTTTCGGGGAGAACAGTAACGGCGCCGTCGCCAGTGCTTTCAGACTAGTTCCCCTACAGGACGCCATCTCCAATCTTTTCCACGCCGCTCCTTCCCCTTCCCTCATCCACTTACATATCATTGACACTTTGGCGGCCCAATAATAATCACTTAGACTCGGCAGCGCCAGTCCCCCTCTGTCCCTACTGCGCTGCAGGAACCCCCTCTTTACTCTTGGGGTCTTTCCAGCCCACACAAAGCTCATAATACTCTTGTCCACCTTCTTAAAAAAGGCCTTTGTAATCAGTACAGGGAGGCACTGGAACACAAAAAGAAACCTCAGAAGGACCACCATTTTAAACGCCTGTACCCTGCCTGCCAATGACAGGGGCGCCATGTCCCACCTCCTAAAGTCCTCTTCCATCTGCTCTACCAGTCGTGCCAAGTTAAGCTTATGCAAGGTTCCCTGGTTCCTGGCCACCTGGATCCCTAAATACCGGAAATCCCTTGTTACCCTCCTCAAGGGTAAATCGTCTATTCCCCTGCCCTGTTCCCCAGGGTGCATCACAAATAGTTCACTCTTCCCCATATTCAATTTATATCCTGAAAAGTGTCTGCATTATCTCAGGCATCCCCTCCACTGGGTCCGCGACATACAACAACAAATCATCCGCGTATAATGACACCCGATGCTCTTCTCCTCTAAGTACCCCCCTCCACTTCCTAGAGCCCCTCAGCGCTATGGCCAGTGGCTCAATTGCCAACGCAAACAGTAACGGGGACAGGGGACATCCCTGTCTTGTACCCCTATATAGTCAGAAGTGGTCAGATCGTTGCCTATTTGTAATCACACTTGCCACCGGGGCCCTGTACAGGAGCTGAACCCATCTAATAACCCCTCTCCAAATCCAAATCTCCTCAGTACTTCCCACAGGTAGTCCCACTCCACTCCATCAAATGCTTTCTCTGCATCCATCGCCACCACTATCTCCGCCTCCCCCTCCGGTGGGGGCATCATCATCACCCCCAGCAGCCTCCGTATATTAGCATTCAATTGCCTCCCTTTAACAAACCCCGTTTGATCATCAAGCACCACCCCAGGGACACAATCCTCTATCCTCGTTGCCATCACCTTGGCCAAAAGCTTGGCATCTACGTTCAAGAGGGAAATAGGCCTGTATGACCTGCACTGCAGCGGATCTTTGTCTCTTTTCAGGATCAGCGATATCGTCGCCTCCGACATCGTCGGGGGTAGTGTCCCCTTTCCCTAGCCTCATTAAAGGTTCTCGTCAGAAGTGGGGCCAGCAGGTCCACGTATTTCCTATAGAACTCCACCGGGAACCCATCCGGTCCCGGGGCCTTCCCTGCCTGCATGTTCCCAATTCCTTTTACCACCTCCTCCACCTCAATCTGCGCTCCCAGTCCTGTCATCTCCTGTTCCTCAACCTTCGGGAACTCCAGCTGGTCTAGGAAACGCATCATTCCCTCTTTCCCTTCCGGGGGTTGAGCCTTATATAGCCTCTCATAAAATACCTTAAACACCCCGTTCACCCTCTCCGCTCCCCGTTCCATCTTTCCCTCCTCGTCTCTAACCCCTCCGATCTCTCTCGCCGCCCCCCTCTTCCTAAGTTGTTGGGCCAGCAGCCGGCTCGCCTTCTCTCCATATTCATACTGCACTCCCTGTGCCTTCCTCCATTGTGCCTCCGCCTTACCCGTGGTCAACAAGTCAAAGTCCGTGTGCAATCTCCGTCTTTCCCTGTATAGCCCTTCATCTGGAGCCTCCGCATATTGCCTATCCACCCTCAAAATCTCCCTCAACAATCTCTCCCTTTCTGTATCCTCTTGTTTCCCCTTATGGGCCCTTATGGAGATCAGCTCCCCACTAACCACCGCCTTCAGCACCTCCCAGACCACTCCCACCTGGACCTCTCCGTCATCATTAATCTCTAGGTACCTTTCAATACATCCCCCTCACCCTTACACATACCCCCTTGTCCGCCAACAGTCCCATATCTGACTTCCGGGTGCGGCGATGACCAGCTGAGTCGCACGTTTCGGCAGCTCCCTGTGAAACGGACTTTTGGGCTCTTGATAGGAGCCCCAACGGCAATTTTGACGGCTAAAAACACTGTGCGGTAAACCAGAAGGGAATCCCCCCTGGATACGGATGGAAAAAGGAGGAGAGAGTGGCCAGATTGCAGTGGATCCTTTAGAACAGCGGCAAGGAAGGCAAGCAAAAACCAAGATGGCGTCGGAAGGTGGCAGTTTAACATGGGGGCCTGAACAACAAGAGTTCTTGAAATGCTGTGTGGAAGAGATCAAAAAGGAAATGAAGAAAGAGCTGTTGGCCCCGATACTACAGGCGATCAAAGGGCTAAAGGAGGAACAAAAGACCCAGGAGCGGGAGCTTCGGGTCGTGAAGGCAAAGGCAGCCGAGAATGAGGACGATATACAGGGCCTGGTGGTGAAGACGGAGACGCAGGAGGCACATCAGAAACGATGTGTGGAAAGGTTGGAGGCACTGGAAAACAACGCAAGGAGGAACAACCTGAGGATTCTTGGTCTTCCTGAAGGTGTGGAGGGAGCGGACGTCGGGGCATATGTGAGCACGATGCTGCACTCGTTAATGGGAGCGGAGGCCCCGGCGGGTCCGTTGGAGGTGGAGGGAGCATACCGAGTGATGGCGCGAGGACCGAAAGCAGGAGAAATTCCCAGAGCCATAGTGGTGAGATTCCTCCGTTTTAAGGATAGAGAAATGGTCCTTAGATGGGCGAAGAAAACTCGGAGCAGTAAATGGGAGAACGCGGTGATCCGCGTTTATCAAGACTGGAGTGCGGAGGTGGCGAGAAGGAGGGCGAGCTTTAATCGGGCCAAGGCGGTGCTTCATAAAAAGAAGATAAAATTTGGAATGCTGCAACCGGCAAGACTGTGGGTCACATATCGAGGGAGGCACCACTACTTTGAGACGGCGGATGAAGCGTGGACTTTTATTGTGGAAGAAAAACTGGAATGAGCGGGTTATTAAAAAGAACGTTCGAACAAAGTGGTGGGGCGAATGTGGGGGGCAAAGAGGGGTTTTATGTACTAATCCTGCGATGTGGTAACTTTTCTCTCTCCCACAGGTGGTGATGGGGGGAGGAGGGGAGGTGGAGGAGATGGGGCGTTGGCCATTGGGGGCGGGACCAAGGGAGAAGCGCGGGCTTGGTTCCCGCGCTATGATAATCATGGCGGGAATAGAGAAGCAGGAAGGAGGGGGCGTCGCACGGTGCGAGCCGAGGTCACGGGGGGAAGCCGAGGTCAGCCAGAGTTTGCTGACTTCTGGGAGCAACATGGGGGGAGTAATTACGCTAGCGGGGGATCTAGCGGGGGGGGGGGTGGGAGGGGGGAATTACTGGGTTGCTGCTGCTGGGGAGAGGGGGGAGCTGGTATGGGAGAGGATGGGCGGGGGGGGGCACCGCCTGGGGGAGATACAGCTGCGTGGGAACCGGGTGAGGAGCTGGAAAAAGGTGATGGCTAATCGACAAGGGGGGGGGGGTAGGAAGCCCCCCAACTCGGCTGATCACGTGGAACGTGAGAGGGCTGAACGGGCCGATAAAGAGGGCACGGGTACTCGCACACCTTAAGAAACTTAAGGCAGATGTGGTTATGTTACAGGAAACGCACCTGAAACTGATAGACCAGGTTAGGCTACGCAAAGGATGGGTGGGGCAGGTGTTCCATTCGGGGTTAGATGCGAAAAACAGGGGGGTGGCTATATTAGTGGGGAAGCGGGTAATGTTCGAGGCAAAGACTATAGTGGCGGATAACGGGGGCAGATACGTGATGGTGAGTGGCAAACTACAGGGGGAGACGGTGGTTTTGGTAAACGTATATGCCCCGAACTGGGATGATGCCAATTTTATGAGGCGGATGCTAGGACGCATTCCGGACCTAGAGATGGGAAAGCTGATAATGGGGGGAGATTTTAATACGGTGTTGGAACCAGGGCTGGATAGGTAGAAGTCCAGGACTGGAAGGAGGCCGGCAGCAGCCAAGGTACTTAAAGATTTTATGGAGCAGATGGGAGGTGTAGACCCGTGGAGATTTAGCAGACCTAGGAGTAAGGAGTTCTCATTTTTCTCCTATGTCCATAAAGTCTACTCGCGATAGACTTTTTTGTGCTGGGTAGGGCATTGATCCCGAAGGTGATGGGAACGGAGTATACGGCTATAGCCATTTCGGATCACGCTCCACACTGGGTGGACTTGGAGATAGGGGAGGAAACAGGAGGGCGCCCACCCTGGAGAATGGACATGGGACTAATGGCAGATGAGGGGGTGTGTCTAAGGGTGAGGGGGTGCATTGAAAAGTACTTGGAACTCAATGATAATGGGGAGGTCCAGGTGGGAGTGGTCTGGGAGGCGTTGAAGGCGGTGGTTAGAGGGGAGCTGATATCAATAAGGGCACATAAAGGGAAGCAGGAGAGTAAGGAACGGGAGCGGTTGCTGCAAGAACTTTTGAGGGTGGACAGACAATATGCGGAAGCACCGGAGGAGGGACTGTACAGGGAAAGGCAAAGGCTACATGTAGAATTTGACTTGCTGACTACAGGCACTGCAGAGGCACAATGGAGGAAAGCACAGGGTGTACAGTACGAATATGGGGAGAAGGCGAGCAGGTTGCTGGCACACCAATTGAGGAAAAGGGGAGCAGCGAGGGAAATAGGGGGAGTGAGGGATGAGGAAGGAGAGATGGAGCGGGGAGCGGAGAGAGTGAATGGAGTGTTCAAGACATTTTATAAAAAATTATATGAAGCTCAACCCCCGGATGGGAGGGAGAGAATGATGGGCTTCTTGGATCGGCTGGAATTTCCCAAGGTGGAAGAGCAGGAAAGGGTGGGACTGGGAGCACAGATCAAGGTAGAAGAAGTGGTGAAAGGAATTAGGAGCATGCAGGCGGGAAAGGCCCCGGGACCGGATGGATTCCCAGTTGAATTCTATAGAAAATATGTGGACTTGCTCGCCCCGGTACTGACGAGGACCTTTAATGAGGCAAAGGAAAGGGGACAACTGCCCCCGACTATGTCTGAAGCAACGATATCGCTTCTCTTAAAGAAGGAAAAGGACCCGCTACAATGCGGGTCCTATAGACCTATTTCCCTCCTAAATGTAGATGCCAAGGTACTGGCCAAGGTAATGGCAATGAGAATAGAGGAATGTGTCCCGGGGGTGGTCCACAAGGACCAAACTGGGTTTGTGAAGGGGAGACAGCTGAACACGAATATACGGAGGTTGTTAGGGGTAATGATGATGGCCCCACCAGAGGGAGAAACGGAGATAGTAGTGGCGATGGATGCGGAGAAAGCATTTGATAGAGTGGAGTGGGATTATTTGTGGGAGGTGTTGAGGAGATTTGGTTTTGGAGAGGGGTATGTTAGATGGGTGCAGCTGTTGTATAGGGCCCCAGTGGCGAGCGTGGTCACGAATGGACGGGGATCTGCATATTTTCGGCTCCATAGAGGGACAAGGCAGGGATGCCCTCTGTCCCCATTATTGTTTGCACTGGCGATTGAGCCCCTGGCGATAGCGTTGAGGGGTTCCAAGAAGTGGAGGGGAGTACTTAGGGGAGGAGAAGAGCACCGGGTATCTTTGTATGCGGACGATTTGCTACTATACGTGGCGGACCCGGTGGAGGGGATGCCAGAAATAATGCGGATACTTGGGGAGTTTGGGGATTTTTCAGGGTATAAATTGAACATGGGGAAAAGTGAGTTGTTTGTGGTGCATCCAGGGGAGCAGAGTAGAGAAATAGAGGACCTACCGTTGAGGAAGGTAACAAGGGACTTTCGTTACCTGGGGATCCAGATAGCTAAGAATTGGGGCACATTGCATAGGTTAAATTTAACGCGGTTGGTGGAACAGATGGAGGAGGATTTCAAGAGATGGGATATGGTATCCCTGTCAATGGCAGGGAGGGTGCAGGCGGTTAAGATGGTGGTCCTCCCGAGATTCCTCTTTGTGTTTCAGTGCCTCCCGGTGGTGATCACGAAGGCTTTTTTTAAAAGGATTGAAAAGAGCATCATGGGTTTTGTGTGGGCCGGGAAGACCCCGAGAGTGAGGAAGGGATTCTTACAGCGTAGCAGGGATAGGGGGGGGCTGGCACTACCGAGCCTAAGTGAGTATTATTGGGCCGCTAATATTTCAATGGTGAGTAAGTGGATGGGAGAGGAGGAGGGAGCGGTGTGGAAGAGATTAGAGAGGGCGTCCTGTAGGGGGACTAGCCTACAGGCTATGGTGACAGCCCCATTGCCGTTCTCACCGAGGAACTACAGCACAAGCCCGGTGGTGGTGGCTACACTGAAGATTTGGGGACAGTGGAGACGGCATAGGGGAAAGACTGGAGCCTTGGGGGGGTCCCCGATAAGAAACAACCATAGGTTTGCCCCGGGGGGAATGGATGGGGCATATGGAATGTGGCAAAGAGCAGGAATAACGCAACTGAAAGATCTGTTTGTGGATGGGAAGTTCGCGAGTCTGGGAGCGCTGACCGAGAAATATGGGTTGCCCCAAGGGAATGCATTCAGGTATATGCAACTGAGGGCTTTTGTGAGGCAACAGGTGAGGGAATTCCTGCAGCTCCCGACACAAGAGGTGCAGGACAGAGTGATCTCAAAGACATGGGTGGGGGATGGTAAGGTGTCAGATATATATAGGGAAATGAGGGACGAAGGGGAGACTATGGTAGATGAACTAAAAGGGAAATGGGAAGAAGAGCTGGGGGAGGAGATCGAGGAGGGGCTGTGGGCAGATGCCCTAAGCAGGGTAAACTCGTCGTCCTCGTGTGCCAGGCTAAGCCTGATTCAGTTTAAGGTATTACACAGGGCACATATGACTGGAGCACGGCTCAGTAAATTTTTTTGGGTGGAGGATAGGTGTGCGAGGTGCTCGAGTAGCCCAGCGAATCATACCCATATGTTTTGGTCATGCCCGGCACTACAGGGGTTTTGGATGGGGGTGACAAAGGTGCTTTCAAAAGTAGTAGGAGTCCGGGTCGAACCAAGCTGGGGGTTGGCTATATTTGGGGTTGCACAAGAGCCGGGAGTGCAGGAGGCGAGAGAGGCTGATGTTTTGGCCTTTGCGTCCCTAGTAGCCCGGCGCAGGATATTGCTAATGTGGAAAGAAGCCAAGCCCCCGGGGGTGGAGACCTGGATAAATGACATGGCGGGGTTTATAAAGCTAGAGCGGATTAAGTTCGTCCTAAGAGGGTCGGCTCAAGGGTTCACCAGGCGGTGGCAACCGTTCGTCGAATACCTCGCAGAAAGATAGACGGAATGGGAAAAAGAAGGCAGCAGCAGCAGCCCAGGATCGGGGGGGGGGGGGGGGGGGGGGGGGTGGGGGGGTGGGGGGTGGGGGGAGGAGGAACCAGAAGGACTCTCAGGGTTGTTAATATATACTGTATAGTATGTATAGGTCGTTGCTACAGATAATTATATATTGGACTGTTAAATTATATTTTTGGAGAGTGTTACTTGTGACAAGGCAGTTGCCAATTAGGGCTAGTTTTCATTTTTGTTATTTATTATTTATTCATTTTTTTTTTGTTTATAAAATAGGTCATTGTTATTTGTGTTGTTATAATATTGTGTAAAGGATGCACAATGTACTGTGTTGGTTGACCAAAAATTTTCAATAAAATATTTAATAAAAAAAAAACAGTCCCATATCTAATCTCCAGAGTGGGCGCTGTTCCTTTTCCTCTCCTACTTCCAGATCTACCCAATGTGGGGCATGATCTGAAATGGCTATAGCCGAATACTCCGTTCCTGCCACCTTCGGGATCAGCGCCCTTCCCAGGACAAAGAAGTCTATCCGGGAGTACACTTTGTGGACATGGGAGAAGAAGGAAAACTCTTTACTCCTTGGCCTAGTAAATCTCCAGGGATCCACTCCTCCCATCTGCTCCATAAAGCCCTTAAGCACCTTGGCCGCTGCCGGCCTCCTCCCGGTCCTAGATCTGGACCGGTCCAGCCCTGGTTCCAGCACCATGTTGAAGTCCCCCACCCCCCATTACCAACTTTCCCATCTCCAGGTCTGGGATGCGCCCCAACATGCGCTTCATAAAGTTCACGTCATCCCAGTTCGGGGCATATGCATTCACCAGCACCACCGCCTCACCTTGCAATCTGCCACTCACCATCACGTATCTACCCCCACTGTCCACCACTATGGTCTTCGCCTCAAACAATACCCGTTTCCCCACCAGTATTGCCACCCCTCTATTTTTTTGCATCCAAGCCCGAGTGGAATACCTGTCCCACCCATCCTTTTCTTAATCTGACCTGATCCGCCAGTTTCAGGTGCGTCTCCTGAAGCATGACCACGTCTGCCTTTAGCTTCTTTAGGTGCGCAAGTACCCTTGCCCTCTTAATCGGCCCATTCAACCCTCTCACGTTCCACGTGATCAACCGGGTTGGGGGGCTCTTTACCCCCCCCCTCGTTGACTAGCCATCCCCTTTTTTAGACCAGCTCCTCACCCGGTTCCCACGCACCCGCTTATCCCCCCGACGGCGCCCTCCCATCCCGACCATCCCATCCCGTAACAGCTCCCCCTTCCCCTTAGCAGCAGCAACCCAGTTACCCCCCCCCCCCCGCTAGATCCCTCTCTAGCTTAGTTGCTCCCCCCATTTTGCTTCCGGAAGTCAGCAAACTCTGGCTGACCTCGGCTTCCCCCGTTTATCCTTAGCCTCTCATTATGTGAGGCCCCCTCCTTCCTGCGCCCCCTTTTCCCGCCGCAATTTCCATAGCGCGGGAACAAAGCCCGCGCTTCCCTCTCGGCACCGCCCCTGATGGCGCAGCTCCCTCTCTCCTTCCCCCTCCCCTTCCCACCGGCGCCCACATTTCTTTGTGTCCCCCCCCTTCGAGGGGAAAGAAAATTTTCCCCCATCTGATTCACAGTCCCTTACCACCACCTCACTACTTCATTTCAAACACACTTTCTCCAATCTAGTCCAACTTCTCCTCTTCAATAAATGTCCACGCCTCTTCTGCCGTCTCGAAGTAGTGGTGTTTACCCTGGTATGTAACCCGCAGTCTTGCCGGCTGCAACATTCCGAACTTCACTTTCCTCTTGTGGAGCACCGCCCTGGCCCGATTGAAACTCGCCCTCCTTCTCGCCACCTCCGCACTCCAATCCTGATACACGCGGATCACCGCGTTATCCCACCTGCTGCTCCGTGTCTTTTCGCCCATCTCGGGACCATTTCCCTGTCCTTGTAGCGGTGGACCCTCACCACTATTGCTCGAGGTATTTCTCCTGCCTTTGGTCTTCTGACGAGGACTCGATACGCTCCCTCCATTTCCAGGGGGCCCGTCAGGGCCTCAGCTCCCATTAAGGTATGAAGCACCGTGCTCACATACGCCCCAACGTCGGCTCCCTCTGCCCCTTCGGGAAGACCCAAGATTCTTAAGTTCTTCCTCCTCGAGCTATTTTCCAGGGCTTCCAGTCTCTCCATACACCTCTTATGTAGTGCCTCGTGCGTCTCCGTCTTCACCACCAAGCCCTGTATCTCGTCCTCATTCTCGGCAGCTTTTGCCTTCACTCCACGGAGCTCCATCTCTTGGGTCTTCTGCGCCTCCTTTAACCCCTCAATCGCCTGCAGCATCGGCGCCAGCACCTCCTTCTTGAGCTCCTCCACACATCGCCGGAGGAACACCTGCTGTTCCAGGCCCCATACCAACTGGCCTCCCTCCACCGCCATCTTGCTTCTCACTTCCCTTCTTTGCCGCTGCTCCAGAGGATCCTCCGCAATCTGGCCACTATTATCTCTCCTGTCCATTCACATCCGGGGGGACTCCCTTCTATGTCGCCTCACAGTGGGTTTAGCCTTCGAAAATTGCCGTTGGGGCTCCCGATAAGAGCCCAAAAGTCCGTTAAAATGGGAGGTGCCGAAACGTGCGACTTAGCTGGTCATCGTCACACCTGGCAACTTTGTACATATTATACTGCTTCCAAACACGATGAAGAATTTTGCTCACTGAAGATTTTAGAAATATGTTTCAGCAGCCTGAGAATTTGTAAATACAAATATTGTCTCAAATTATTGTATACGGTGCATGGGATTTTCATTCTAGGATCAAATGACTTTAAATGTTCTTGTTTGAGAAAATTGTTCACAAGTTTTGTGCTAGTGGGCTCACAATTTTAAAACCCTTGGGGATTGTGAGATGATTTAACGTGGTGTCAGTGTGTTATACCAGAGGTACCACTGCAAGTAAGTAGAAACTAGGTGTTTCTCCACATGTAAACTAGGAAAATCAGGTCAATCTGCTACACTTGGGTTCCGGGTTCAATCACAAATGACATGTTGCATGACTTTTGAAAAGGTGAGCTATCCCTCCTCGCCCTTCTCAACCTGTCAGTAGCCTTTAACACGGTTCACCACACCATCCTCCTCCAATGTGTCTCCAGTCCCTCATCTAATTCTGACTGCTTGATATCTCCAATTTTAATTGATCTACCATTGATGGTGGGTCCTGCCTTCAAATGCCTAGCCCCCCAAGCTCAAATTCCTTTCTTGCACCCTTCCATCTTTCATCCTTTTAAGATGCACCTTAAAACCCCTCTCTTTGACCAAGCTTTTGGTCATCTGATTGAATATCTCCTCTGGCTCAGTATTATAGTTTGCTTTAGCATGCTATGAAGTGCTTTAGGAAATCTTTTTTAACATTAAATGTTGAATATAAATTACTATTATTTTCATCTCTACGTTGCCTGTTTCTGCCCCATTAGATAAACCCATGTTTTTGTCACCGAGTGCCAATCTTTCACCAGCCTTTTAACCCGAACCCTTAAACTTCACTTTGCCAAAATTTCATCCTGCCCACACAAAAATCCTGCTGCTCTTCACTTCAACTGACACTGGCTTCCTATCCTTCAAGAAATGTATTTAAAATCCTCATCCACAAGTCACCAAGCTTGCCCATGCCCTCTAATCACCTCCACCCTGAATCTGGAACTCTGAAAATGTTTTACTTGACTTTTTTTGTAATACCTCTTCCTCTCTTTTTACCTTTAAATGTCTTCTTAAACCCACCTATTTGATAATGCTGTATAATTTTTCTAACTCCACTTGTTTAGTGTTTAGCTTGCTCTTCTTTGAAGTTTTTTTTTCAAAGTTGAAGTCCGTACATGACTGGAAGCTTGTTGTTAAGTGCATAAGACATGGAATTCTGTCCCTTCTTATGATATATTACAGTGTTGTGCTTGAATGCCTTGTTGCAACAGAGCATCTGCTGTTGATGCAGTTATTTTCTATATTTATTGTACCACATCATATGACTGCTGCTGCTTTCAGTTCCAGTAGCAGATGTTATCACTGTTGAAGAAACCCTGAAGTAAAGCTTGCACAGCTGGAGGCATGTGATGAGGCCAAGTTGCTGGATTCCTTTCAGAAGTTTAGAAGCTAGTACAGAAAATTAATTGCAGCAAATTTCGTACATAAACAAGGCTTTGTGTTATTGTAAGATAATCTATAAAGCTATATGCTGACCAGTAGATTGTTGAATTCTATGGTCAATTCTTGCAAAACATGGTTTTGTTCACTTTGTAACCCATGTTCCTTTTTCCAATGTTAAAATAAAAAATCATTACTGTATGCCTAAGCAGGCAAATGTCAAAACACAGCACAATTTCATATTTAAACTTAAAATTTATGTAGTCTTTGTCATGGTATGAAGCACAAATATTTTTAAAAGTCGAATTGGAAATACAAAATGGTTGATGAAATGTATCAACTTTATTCCATTGTCTATGAATGATACATTGCAATCATGATGTACAAAGTAGTCATTTTATTTATAACCTCACTACGCTGGCTCTTCAATGTACGGCATGGCGTTTTGTATGCGCAATTGAATCAGTCCCTACAGTGTAGAAGGAGGCCATTCAGCCCATTGAGTCTGCATGAGCCCTCCAAAAGAGCATTCCATCCACCCTATCCTTGTAATTCTGTAATTTAACCTGCACATCACTGGACACTAAGGGGAAATTTAGCATGGCCAGTCCACCTAACCCACACAATTTTGGACTGTGGGAGGAATTTGGAGCACCCGGAGGAAACCACCCATGTCGACACTGGGAAAACGTGCAAACTCCACACATCACCCAAGGCTGGAATTGAATCCAGGTCCCTGGCGCTGTGAGGCAGCAGTGCTAACCAATGTGCCACCCTTAATTGGAGGAATTATTAGTGGAAATTGGTGAAATTAATTTTAACTGTGTGTAATTATGAATTTGTGGAGTGAGGTACGGTGGTGGAGAACTGAAGCCAGTGTTTTCTAGTATTTTTCTTTCTCCCGGTGTCTGCGTGGGTTTCCTCCGGGTGCTCCAGTTTCCTCCCACAATCCAAAGATGTGCTGGTAAGGTGGATTGGCCACGCTAAATTGCCCCTTAGAGTTCAAAGGTTAGGTGAGGTTACTGGGTTACGAGGATAGGGTGGAGGTGTGGGCTTAAAGAGGGTGCTCTTTCAACGGCCAGTGTAGACTTGATGGGCCAAATGGCCTCATTCTGCATTGTAAATTATATGTGATTCTTGTGTGATACACTGTAATCTCTCAAGTCCCAAATGCTTGGGACCAAGTCACTTATGAATTTTGGAATTTTCTGGATTATAGAATGTCTAACCGCAAGTGTGTGAATTGGAGAACACTATGGATATAAATATTTACTTGAAGCTTAAAACTGTGGCAAAACATTATAAAGCAACAATAAAAATTGTTTTATATATCCAAACACACTACTTTCCATGTTTTTGCTCCCAAAATGCTGTACTAAAATGATGCCATGGGTGGCTTGGAACTGCTCAAAATATTTCACGGCTTGTTTCCGAATAATTGATTTTTAAAAATAAATAAATAAATTTCAAGAGATGCGGGCGTCTTTGGCAAGTCCAGCATTTGTTCCCTGTTTCTCTAATTACCCTTGAACTGAGTGGCATGCCCCACCATTTCAGAGGGTAGTTCTGAGTTAACCACTAATGTAACTACACCGGTAAGGATGGCAGATTTCCTTCCTTAAAGGACAGATGGAACCAGATGGATTTTTACAACAATCGGTGATGGTTGTCATGGTCACCATTGCTGAGACTCTCTTTCAATTCTAGATTTTATTCATTGAATTTGTAGTTTCCACTAGCTGCCATGGTGGAAGTTAAACCTGCATCCCAAGGGCATTAGTGTTCGCTCTCTCTCTCCCTCTCTCTCTCCCTCTCTCTCCACCCCCCGCCCCTCTCCAAATAACTAAAATATATAGCCATATGATTATACTGCTCAAAGTAATGTTTGTACTGTGTAGAGTTCTTTGCAAAGTTGAATCTGATTGATTTCCTGCTCAACATTGTGCTTTAAAATTTTAGCTTAACTGGAAGTTTTGCAAATGCTCATCAGTCGTCATTTAAGTTTTGCCCATGAGCATTTGCCCTATGATTGTGTAAATGGACATACATTCATTAACTAAATGATAGTTTGGATCTTAAGCAGTCCCTTGGAGTCAAGGATGACTTGCTTCCATACTAAAAATGTGTTCTCAGGTGCCTGAAGAGCTCAATGCACAGCTTAGTGTCTGTCACAGGTGGGGCAGACGCTGGTTAGAGGAGTGGGTTGCCATGCGATCCAATTGCGGTCGACACTTGGATTTAATTTATTCTTGGCGATGAAAGTTGAGATGTTCAACTCTTCCTGAGGTGCTTTTCCCCAACGCTGTTGTGGGCCGGGAATTTGCAGATGTCGATGGGAATGTTGCACTTTTTCAAAAGAGGCTTTGTGTGGGTATCCTTGAAGTGTTTCCTCTGCTCTCCTGGGGTTGCTTGTCATGTCCATGCTCAGAGTAGTGAGTTTGTTTCGGGAGTCTCATGTCAGTCATGGGGATACTGTGGCCTGCCCAGTGGAGGTGATCAAATGTGGTCAAGGCTTTGATGCTGGGGATGTTGGCCTGAGCAAGAACACGTTGGTGTGCCTGTTCTGCAAATGGATTTGCAGGATATTGCAGAGGCAATGCTGGTGGTTTGAGGTGCCTGCTATACGTAGTCCAAGCCGTTATTATATTAAATGGCAGAGCAGGGCTGAAATAAGTTTATTTGTGAAAATCTAATTTTTAATAGAACTTTGTAAACCAATTCGCTATTTTTCCTGACAATTTTTACCTCTTCTGAAAAGTATTTAATGTTTCAGGTTTGGGTGTAATGCTGTAGTTGGGTTGAAGCTCTAGTTTCCGCTTTGCTGTGGAATTGATGTGTTATTTCATCTTTGGTGCTTTCTTGGTTGCACTTTCTGATGGATAACGTGGGAGGCTTTATGGCAGATATCCAATGGTGTATTTGGACTTAAGCTTTTTTTTCGTTTTTCATGTTCAAGCTGGTTTCTATGGCAGTGCATTTCTTATCAGCTGTAAAATCCACCTATTCACCTGCATAATTATGTCCATGGGCATTCATGTTGTCATCTAGAATATTAGTGCATATAGGTACTGGATTAGCATGTAGGAATGTTTAGCCTCTGATTCCACTTTTGTTTTGTTCAAGCGACAATTCAGATTGACTAAAATTCAAAGATTAATTTGTTCAGAATCACGGCTTTTATTTCCTACTAACAGTTTGTATCATCATGTTTCATATGTCCCAAGTTAAGTGTCTGTTGTGTGGTGATGAACTTTAGTTAACATTTGAATTTTACAATCCACAATGAGCATGCTTTGCTCCCATCCACTGTACACTTGAGGATTTTTTTTTGTTTTAAACTATCGCGTCTAAATATTTTGGTGACTTCATTCACTAAAGTTTTTGTAAAATAGAATATTTTAAAAATATTTAATGCAGTTTTTGCAAAGTGTTAAACTTTTTAAAATCTCTAATGTAAAAAAACCGATGATTCCCCTGCCTTTGTTGATTTGCAGCTGCTTGGCTATTTCCCTTTTTCATTATCCATCTCACAAGCAATCAAGCGGGCTGCTTTGTCCTGGATGGTGTGGAGTTTCTTGAGTGTTGGTGGAGCTGCACTCATCCAGGCAAGTGGGGAGTATTCCATTGCACTCCTGACTTGTTCCTTTTAGATAGTGGACAGGTTTTGGGGGATCAAAAGGTGAATCAAAAGGATTCTTAGCCTTTGACCTGCCCTGGTAGCCACGGAATTGATATGGCTAGTCCAGTTCAGTTCCTGATCAATGGTAACACCCAGGATGTTGATTGTGGGGGATTCAGTGATGGCAATGCCGTTGAATATCAAAGACGATGGTTAGATCCTCTCTTGTCGGAGATGGTCATTGCCTGGCACTTGTGTCATTCGAATGTAACTTGCCACTTGTCACCCCAAGCCTGGCTATTGACCAGGTCTTGCTGCATTTGACAATGGAATGCTTCATTATCTGAGGAGTCTGCTGCTAAACATTGTGCAGTCATCTGCGAACATCCCCACTTTGGACCTTATAAAGGAAGGGAGGTCATTGATGAAACAATCGAAGATGGTTAGGCCGAGGACACTACCTGAGGAACTCCTGCAGTGATGTCCTGGAAGTGAGATGATTGACCTCCAACCACCACAACCATTTTCCTTTGTACCAGATATTACTTGAGCCAGTGGAGATTTTCCCCTCTGGTTCCTATTGATTCCAGTTTAGCTAGGGCTCCTTGATCCCATACTCTGTCAAATGCTGCTTAATGTCAAGCGCAGTCAGTCTCATCTCACTGGAAGTTATTAAAGAAAAGTTATTTTGTTTGGCTATTGCTTTGGCTGATGCAATCTGTTTTTGTAATGGCAGCAGGTTTTGGTCTTTGTTTTATGCTGTAGCACAGGGTACCGTAACAATACTGTCTTGTATTAATACCTTACTGACTTATCAGGAATCATGAGCGATGAGCATATTAGGTCTTTGATTGATTAGAGAACAATCTAATTCCTTGGTGCTTTCAAAGAACATCATGGGCTGCATGGCCTCTTTGAGTGCTGCAAAGTTTTATGAGGATCATGAATGCCTCTGGACTCGTGGAATTTTATTATTTTCTGACCTATTTTACTGTTTACTCGGACTGCCAATGACAGAGGCCTCCGTGTTTTTAACATGTAAGCAGATAAAATATTATGTACAAAGTTATTGTTTTGACTAAAGCTGGATAGAATTCTAACTTGGTTCTTTTGGTAAAATACATAATATTTCTGTTTTTTATTCTCCACCATTCACCTGTAGGAAGATTCAATTAAGGGAGGATGTAATTGAGGGTAAATGATTGAAACTGAAATTGAATGTCTTTTGAGTTTGAATCGCATAATTTCCCCAGACTATACAAGTGCATCAGAAATCTATTTGCAGTTCTGTTGGTGAGCAAAACATAATTTTATGTTGGAACTTCTTGATCCTTGATGAACCAAATATATATAAACCTGTATGTGCATATGCATGCACAACCAACCTGTATTGACCAAATAGGTTGCTCAAAAGGGAGAGATTGGGTGAAATTGTTTTCTTCTGGGGGTTCTTGAAACACAGAATTCTCTCCCCAAAACATTAGTGCAAGAAGAAAAGTTCAGTTGTTAAAAATGAATACTTTTGAGGTACAGGAAAGAGAAGGGGGAATTGGAGCATCTCTTGTAAAGAACTGGCACTAGTGTGTTGAATCATATGGTCCAGCAGAGTATTGTAAACTTGTGAGATTTTCAAGATTGTCAAGACCTTGTAGCACAGGTTAATCTAGTCCGAGGTCAGTTGTAACACTGATCCCTGGACTTGAAAAGGATTTTACTCCGTGCACTGTAGTACATTGCATCGATAATAATTGCGGGTAAGTTTGTTGGAAAAAGAAAGTGAAAGTTAGGCAGCATTTTGGTCCCTGGTCTCTTGATCCAGGAATCCATATTCATTGTCGAAATCCAAAAAGGTTCAAGTCTTTTCTTGCAGACTTTCTCTGAGCAAGTTGCTCATACTTTGTTATTGTGGCGTATACATCTACTGCCACCTGCGATGAGGAATTTGCCTTTTTTCTTTAGTTTCCGGTGTCACCTGTGCTCTTCTGACATTGGCTGCTTTTTGAATAATTTATATAGCCTTCTGTAATCATGTAATTCGAAAGAGATTTTCAGTTAACTCGGATTTTGAGTCTCTCTCTTGGGTAGCCTGGGATGTAGATTAGGATGTGACCACCTTTCATTATGTGGATTGTTTATTACAGAATTGAAAATGTTTTGGTACGGTGCCAGTCCTGCCTTCACAGCTCGGTATTCTTTCACTCCTTATTTGAATTTGAGATTCCTTTTGCTGTCAAAGCTAAGTGCTGTCAGAAGAAATCCTTTTTCATATACATAAAAATGACCTGTCCAAAATACAGGCAGTGATACAGTTTGTGTGACCAAGTAACAAAGCAACAAATCTTTCTCTTGCTTTTTACCTTTTTCATCACCTATTAATCATAGCAGGAAATCCAGTGGGTTCTATTAGGGCATGTAAATCACTGCACCACATTTTTCTTCTGTGTTTCACCCAGGAAATAAAATTGAAAATTGATCCTATAGTAATATGCTAAGATTTCAGTAAAGTGTACCGAGTCAGTGCAATTTTTCTATGTAGCCCATTGTTTGTGAATCAAGAAATATATTCTATGGTTCTATTTATTTATCAAAATATTCAGAATTGCAAATGTTCTCAGATTTTTTCTGTGAAAGAGATGTGTGAATATTGAAAGCTACCACTCAAAGGCCTAATAAAATTGGATTTTAATTAAACTGCTGCAGAGATGGTATTAGCATTGGGCCATCAGTTGTTAGAATGTGTATTTTATTAATGTATATTGAATGTAGTTACAGGCATTGAGAAAGATTAGCTGCAGTAATTGTCCTCTTAAGATTGGCAACAAA
The DNA here is from genome assembly GCF_047496885.1 of Scyliorhinus torazame. NCBI lineage: Eukaryota > Metazoa > Chordata > Chondrichthyes > Carcharhiniformes > Scyliorhinidae > Scyliorhinus > Scyliorhinus torazame. Next base: position 24,179,200 of record NC_092713.1, read on the forward strand.
ATAATAAATTGCATGGAACTGTTTGCATGTATGCTTTCCTAAAGAGAGAATTATAACGCCCAGAGCATTCTGGTTTTACAGGTTCACTACCCCAATCAAATGCATTGACTAAAGGAATACAGGACATGGTATGATTGAGGCATATTATGAAATCGGGCAGTTACACTCATCGACCCTCTAGGTGACAACTGGTAAGGTCTGTTATTGGGAATGAAAAATTGAATGATATAGAATATGTTGAAATTAAAAACAGCTAATTTTATCGCTAAGGTTACTTTACACTGGAAATGCACTCGTTACATGACACCTGACTTATACCTTGAAGATTGTGGAAAGACTTGGGTGAGACACTCGCTGCATAATACCTAGCCTCTGACCTTTCTGTCACCGTACTTATGTAGCTGATCCAGTTTAGTTTTTGGCCAATTGACCCAGAGTTCTGATGGTTGAGATTTAGCATTGATAATGCTGTTCAATGTGAAAGGCAAGTGGTTTACATTCTCTGTTAGATATGGTCATTGCCTGGTGATTGTGTGGTACAAATGTTATTTGCCACTTAAGAATCCAATCTGAAATGCTGTCCAAGTCTTGCTGTGAGTTGACATGAACTGCTTTATGACATGATGAATTGCAAGTGAAACAATACTCTGGAATCATAAAGCGAGCAGTTCCAATTGTGAACTTAGGATATGGGAAGGTGATTGTGCCTAGGACTCCAGCCATGAGGAACTCCTGCAGCAAACCTCTTGGGCTGAGATGATCAGCCTCCCAACTACTGTTGTAGTCTTATTTGTGCTTGGTATGGCTCCAGCCAGTTTGGACTTTTATCCCTGATCCCCAAAAACTGCCTTGCTCTCCAGGACAATCACTCGTGCGTCAGGCCTTCAACTCTTATGTTCTGGCTGAGGGTGCAATGAAGTGTGGACTGGAATGGTTCTGGTAAAAGCCAAATTGATCATTAATATAATTGAATTAAATGATCTGTTTGTAAACATAGTCACTCAGATAAGCATGTTTGGGACTAATATGGAGTATTAACACCACCATTGAGTGATGGAATTTTCATTGATTTTTCAGGGTGGTTGGGGCAAGGTGAGCGCGTCGGGGAAATGCAGAGTGGTCTCCATTCATAGAATCATCGAATAACTACTGTGCAGAAGAAGGCCATTTGGTCCATTTAGTCTGCACCGACTCTCCAAAAATGCATGCTAACAGAGGTCCACTCCCCCGTCCTTATTCCTGTAACCCTACCTAACCTTTGGACATGAAGGGGCAATCTAGCATGACCAATCCACCTAACCTGCATATCATTGGACTGTGGGAGGAAACCATAGCTCCCAGAGAAAACCCACACAGACATGGGGAAAATGAACAAACTGCACACATTCATGTAACTCTCGGAAAATATAAACATCACAAATGAGCAAGTCATGGTTTATGAATAGTTTTCCTCAAGATATGTCACACCCCCAACCTAACACCAGCATCCCTTCACCCGGCACACCCCCCTCACCCCCCAAATCTGTGAGTTTAACTTTCACCTGTTGTAAAACATCCAGCGTTATCTCTGTACTGCCTTAAGTGGGCATATCTTTGGCTATATAGGCCACATGCAATGGAATACTCTCTCTAAACCTCTCTGCCCACTACCTCCTTTCTCTTTTCAGACTAAGTTTAAAACTAAACTCTTTTACCTGGCCAATTCAGTAATTAAGGCTGTGGACAGGGCTTTAAACTAACAGAAGAAGAGGGTTGAGACGAAGGGAGAGTTGGACATCTAAAGAGAAATACCAAGGCAATACAATAGTGTAGCAATGTGGGTGAAGACGAGCAGAGTGGGACAGGCAGGGGCAAAGAGTTTAAAATTAGTTGTGCATCAGCAAATAAGGTCAATGCAGGGAATTGCATTAAAAAAAAATCAAGTTACATTTCCTTTACTTGGATGCACAAAGCATCTCCAATAAGATAGGCAAACTAGTAGCACAAATAAAGGTAAAGGTTTGTATTTATTTGCAATTGTAGAGACATGGTTGCAGGTTGATAAATGTTGGGGAACAAATATTCCAGGGTACACACTATTTCGGGAGGCAGTCAGAATGAAAAAGGAGGAGGAGGAGCGGTCCTGATGGTAAAGGATGAAACAAGGACATTAGTGAAGTAGAATCGGTGTAGGTGGAAATTAGGAATAGCAGGAGTGTGAAAATTCTGCTTTTCGACCTGGTAACAGTAGTTCTACCTTTGGACAGAGCTTAAACAAATGGAACTTGTACCAAAAGCAATGTAATAATTATGGGGAATGTTAATCTTTATTAGACTGAGACAATCAAATTGACATGAGGGGCCTTGAAGATGTGTTTGTAGAATGTTTTGTGACAACTTGCTGGGGCAATAGGCTGTGGAACTGACTAGGGATAAAGCTATCTTAGATCTCATATTGTGTAATAAACAATGTCATAGTAAGAGACCCCCTGGCAAATATTGATTTATAATACCATTGAATTCCACTTTAAGAGCTTTGGAAGTATATAAAAAAGAAAACGAACAGCTAAAGTAAGCATTGGTCCCTTAGAAGCAGAGGCAGAAGAGATTATCATGAGGAAATGGCTTTTCTTTCTCCTCTCTCTCTCCTCGCTCTCTCTCTCTCCCCTCTCCTTTTTTCTCTCTCTCTCTTCTCCCCCTCCCTCCTTTTCTCTCTTCTCTCGCTCTCTTCTCTCTCTCCCTCTCTCTCCCTCTCTTTCCTTTTCTCTCTCCTTTTCTCTCTCCTTTTCTCTCTCCTTTTCTCTCTCCTTTTCTCTCTCCTTTTCTCTCTCCTTTTCTCTCTCCTTTTCTCTCTCCTTTTCTCTCTCCTTTTCTCTCTCCTTTTCTCTCTCCTTTTCTCTCTCTTTCTCTCCTTTTCTCTCTCCTTTTCTCTCTCCTTTTCTCTCTCCTTTTCTCTCTTTCGCTCTCATCTTTCTCTCTCTGCTCTCTCTCTCCTCTCATTTTAGCTCTCTCCTTTTCTCTCCCCCTCTCTTTTCTCTCTCGCTCATTCTTCGCTAGCTCTCTTCTCTTGCTCTCTCCCCCTCCTCTCCTTTTCTCCTCCTTTTCTCTCTCTTTCTTCTCCTTTTCTCTCTCCTTTTCTCTCTCCTCCCTCTCTCCCCTCTCCTTTTTTCTCTCTCTCTCTTCTCTCCCTCCCTCCTTTTCTCTCTTCTCTCGCTCTATCTTCTCTCTCTTCCCTCCTTTTCTCCTCCTTTTACTCTCTCTCTCCTTTTCTCTCTCTCTCGCTCTCATTTTCTCCTCTTTCGCTCTCTCATCTTTCTCTCTCCGCTCTCCTCTCATTTTATCTCTCTCCCCCTCCCTTCTTTTCTCTCTCGCTCGTTCTTCGCTAGCTCTCTTCTCTTGCTCTCTCCCCCTCTCTCCTCGTCTCCTTTTCTCTCTCCTTTTCTCTCTCCTTTTCTCTCTCCTTTTCTCTCTCCTTTTCTCTCTCCTTTTCTCTCTCCTTTTCTCTCTCTTTCTCTTTTCTCTCTCTTTCTCTTTTCTCTCTCTTTCTCTTTTCTCTCTCTTTCTCTTTTCTCTCTCTTTCTCTTTTCTCTCTCTTTCTCTTTTCTCTCTCTTTCTCTTTTCTCTCTCTCTTTCTCTTTTCTCTCCTTTTTCTCCCTTTGTCTCTTCTCCTTTTCTCTCTCTCCCCCTCTTCTCTCCCCCCTCTTCTCTCCCCCCTCTTCTCTCCCCCCTCTTCTCTCCCCCCTCTTCTCTCCCCCCTCTTCTCTCCCCCCTCTTCTCTCCCCCCTCTTCTCTCCCCCCTCTTCTCTCCCCCCTCTTCTCTCCCCCCTCTTCTCTCCCCCCTCTTCTCTCCCCCCTCTTCTCTCCCCCCTCTTCTCTCCCCCCTCTTCTCTCCCCCCTCTTCTCTCCCCCCTCTTCTCTCCCCCCTCTTCTCTCCCCCCTCTTCTCTCCCCCCTCTTCTCTCCCCCCTCTTCTCTCCCCCCTCTTCTCTCCCCCCTCTTCTCTCCCCCCTCTTCTCTCCCCTCTCCTTTTCTCTCCCCCCTCTTCTCTCCCCTCTCCTTTTCTCTCTCTCTATCGCCTTTTCCCCTCTCTTCTCTCCCCTCACTTCTCTCTCCTCTCTCCTTTTCTCTCTCTATCTCCTTTTCTCTCCCTCTATCTCCTTTTCACTCTCTCTCTCCTTTTCTCTCTCTCTCTCTCTCTCTCTCTCTCTCTCTCTCTCTCCTTTTCTCTCTCTCTCTCTCCCTTTTTTCTCTCTCTCTCCTTTTCTCTCTCTCTCTCTCTCTCTCTCTCTCTCTCTCTCTCTCTCTCTCTCTCTCTCACCTGAATGAAAGAATCTACAGATAAAGCATTACAGAATAGCATTCCTACAGTGCAGAAGGAGGCCATTTGGTGTGTCGCATCTGTGCTGACCCTCTGAAAGGGCACCCTGCCTAGGCCCACTCCCCCACCCCATCCCTGTAATCCCACCTAACCTGTACATCCTTGGATACTATGGGGCAATTTAGGTCAACCAATCTACCTAACCTCCATTTTGTTGGACTGTGGGAGAGGAAACTGCAGTACCTGGAGGAAACCCATGCAGACACTGGGCGACCACTCCACAGAGATGGTCACCCAAGGCTGGAATTGAACACTGGTCCCTGGTGCTGTGAGGCAGCAATGCTGAGCACTGTGCCATCGTGCCGCCCAGGCTGCACGGATCTGAAAGCTTACTTTAAAACATCATAGAATTCCTGCAATACAGAAGGAGGCCATTTGGCCCATAGAGTCTGCACCAACCTCTGAAAGAGCACCCTACCCAGGCCCACTCCCCTGCCCCATCCGCATACTCTGTCCTGCACACTCCGTGGACACTATGGGGCAATTTACCATGGACAATCCACCTAACCTGCACATCTTTAGTCTGTGGAAGGTAGGCTTAAAAACAAACATCTGAACAAAGATTCTTTTTCCTTTTACATATTATTTTCATCCCTCTCCTCCCCTATGTGTGTGTGTGTGTAAACTTACAAACCTGGTGACTGTAATTATCGGACGTCCAAGGGCCAAAGACTTCAAATATTTTTCGAAGAATTATTTGTTAATTCAATTGGTGTTGCAACTTCAGGTCGGGGGGTGGTCTGAATTCACCGCACCCTAGCTCAGGGTGTTGTAACAAAATTATGCTTAATCGTCAAACACATTTCATGATAAAACATCCCCATCATGAACTTAGAAACATGAATGCAGTTAAGTGTTAAAACTGGACGGGAAGATCACAGAATGGAACCCTGGCTCAAAAGACAGTAACTTTTACTTTTAAAAAAAATAAAACGTGGAGGGAAGAGAGTTATAGGACCGCTAATTAATTTTACCAATAAAATATTTAGCAAACTTGTAAAGTTGGGTTATCATACAATACTCCTTTACTCCCCCCCCCCCCCCCCCAAGCTTAACAAACACACAGATTTTAAGATTAAATTGGTTTACAAAGTACATCTTCAACAATGGTTCCATGAACACAAGTCCCCTTTAAGCACAGAGATTGTCTGTGGTCATGTACGCACACTGCTCTTAACCCAAGTTAATGTCTGTGGATTTCTCCTCAGTATCTCCTACCCCCCCCCTCTCTCTCTCTAACTGATTGTCACATGCGAGCTTCCAAGCTCCACTTACATAAAAAGCTTTAAAATCTTTGTTCAGAATAGTGCTTTCTATTAGTGGTTTGAAAATAGGGTATGGCCCAAGGAAGAACTGATTCATTTTTGGTGAAGCTTCAAATCCAGATCCATGAATCTTACAACGGATCTGTTCACATTGGGAGTAAGGGTAAACTGACTGGTTTTTAGAAGGTTCTGGGTTGTTTTATTGAGAATGTTGTGAATGTATATAATTGTCTCAGCTGCTGTAGTAGAATTTGTCACCACTGTAAAAATGTTAAACGTTTTCAGAGCAGGTTTTTGGATCTTGATTGGATGGTCACCTCAGTGAGATGGAAGCTCTTAAATATGTATTTTTCATTTTATAGTTGCAGAGCATTAAGGAAGATATGCACAATTGTAATGATAAGTTAACATAACGTGGCTGCAGTATGCGCCCTGCTGAGTACCCTTGTCACTTGTCTTTTAGGTTAAGTAGTTGTATGTCTTTTTTTCTGGCATCCTTGACAAAGCCAACTCTGAAGCTTTGAGGGACATTTCTGTTCTAATTAACAGCTGGTGGAATCTTCGATGTGTATAAAATCTCTCCTTTGGCAAACTATTTTCTTGAAGCAGAGTTTTGGACTCAGTATTGGCTGCCGTGCATGGGTTTGCATGCAGTATTAGCACTTCAGATACAGTTTCTGTTGTGGGTTTCTTTTATGACTGTGTGGCTAGACTGAAGTACAATGAAACAACAGATCAGTTGTCAGAAAAATTATTGATTCTGCCAGTTTTGGGGGAACGCTGGTTGGGGCTACCGTTGGAAGATATCCAGAAAATTTGGCTGTGGACTCTTAGAGCTGCATTCTAGAAACTAAGAAGTAACCTCGAGAACAAAAGCGACATGCTGAGGTTAGCTGTGGACATCTTCCTCAAGATACTATATTACTGTTTTTTTTGAACTTTTCACCTCTTTCGCCTGTGTGCCTAGTTTTATTCAGGATGAATTGGTGGCTGGGCCTGAAGTTCTTGGGATAAATGAACTGCCTGAGGCATGAAGTATCAAGAAATCTGTTAATTTTTTCTTGTAATCTGAAACAATGTGAATGAGTTAAAACCTGAACTAAAATGCTTGGATGTAGATTTTATAGGTCGCAGCAACAACTTAAAGTTATTGAATGCTTTTGCCATGGAGCATGCTGAGCCAAATATTTCACATGATATGCCAAACCTTACCTTGGGATGCAGTAATACAGGCAAGATTCACGGCAGTGTATTCAGTCCCCATCGTAAATTTGTCTGATTTTGTTTCCTAACGTTCATGTGAAGTGTCTTGGCTATTTTGTTATGCTAACGGTGCTATATAAATGCAAATTGTGTTGATATATTTGCCAACTTTCTGGTCAAATATTTTCCTAAACTGAAGTTACTCAATGATGCACAGTAATTTAACAGTTCAATTTTGCCACCCTTTAAGAAAGGTGGAAGGAAATTGAAGAATAAATTGGAAAGAAAAACTTAGGAACAACTTTGGATATTGTAAGACGATTCAATTCTGAGGAACTGAATATAACCGTTTCATTGTGTTTGACGGAAGGCAATGAACGGCACTCTGAGCTGTAAACAAACAGAGAAATGTGCTATGCAGTCATGTTTTCCTGTAGAAAAAGACAAAGGTCGGAATGTTCTGGCTGTTCACATGAGCAAGAATTTCTGGTTGCTCCAATGGTGCACCCCCGCTGCGGGTTTTACAGTGGTGCATTCAATGGGAGATCCTGTTGACAAACCCGCACCAGCCAATGGTGGGCCACTTCCCGCCACTGTGAAACATTCGGCGGGTTGTGCAGCAAATCCTGCCCATAACCTTTTTTGATCCTGACACTCTTCTACAAATTAAGGAAAGCTTCAGGTTTTTATAACCTTCATCCTGCACACTGTCCTTGCTGATCATGCCAAAAGTGTGACTGTGAACAAAGCTCCCAAAAATGAGTGTGTCTGATAAAATACGATATGGCAATTTGTTTACCATTCTGGCCTATTGTCCTATTTCCTATCTCAAAAATGTCTTTGCTAACCTGTTTCATAATGTGGGTACAAAAATAAATCACCAGGTATCAATCTTGCATTGTGCAATCCTGCACAACAGCAGAAACTAAATTGTACCCAGAACAAATTAAATAGTAAAGCATTGTGGGAATGGCCAATTTCAACCATTTCATTATTTATAGCTACAGTACAAATCTATAAACTTTAAGTAAAAATAAAGGATTTTTTGAGATTAAAACAAATCCTAATCAACTATATCTGTAGATAATAGTAATCTTATGTTGCTTAAGCATTTTAACTCCCATAAAGCTACGTATATTTGAAAGCGGCAGCAGTCCTCCCTTACTTAGACCGACATCTATAGTACACTGTGGAGGTGTGCAACCTATGTTTTGATTTATGTCACAGTTTTGTTAGCTTACTCTAAAACCCATGATTTGTGAAAACCGTTAAGGTCCTGCAATGGGCCATCTTATATTAAATTATAAAGACCCTGGAAAATCATTTTTCTTCATTGCAGTTTGAAGGCTTCCATATCAAACCCGCAATGTGTGTCCCATAAACAATGGATAACAAGGGCACACTACACAGTGATTCTTTAAGCATTATTAATGGAAAGGGTTTACTAAACAGTCCTTTGCTAAATGAATACAATCCATTATAGACAGATACAGATGGGTATAATTTTAACTGCTTTTGATTAAGAACAACTGTATCGTACTGCAATAAAGTCCTTTCCTGTTTGCAAGTAAAAGATATTGTACTGACAGGTGTTGTCGGTCAAATGTCATTTCCTGCAATAATGTCTTTCTACAAATTACAAAAAAAGCTAATCAATATGTTAAAGCATATTCCAAGCAATGTATTTATTGTGCTATTTCAGTTCGATTGAAGGTCCAAAATATACTTAGAATATCAACATGGATCCCTGTTGTTGGGATCTTCTGGAATTTGGTACAGACATGCATGTCTAATTTCATGCAGGAAGCCAAGCAGGAGCTGTTTTAATGTGCATTCTGACTTTCTTTGCATGAATCACTAGTAGTAATGCCTGCATGTCATTAGTATAATTGATACTCTTTTATTATACTTGCAGAATAATGGCGGTGTTCTGGAAAAGGTAACATCAAGACCATGGTGTTATCATCTCCATAGAAACTTATTAACTTTTAAAGAGAATTTCAAAACTTCTAGTTATTAGCTGAAATGACGATGCATCAAGATTTCATATTTTAAAACATTTTACTCTGGCAAATTGTTTTTAAAAAAACACTGATATAAACACCATTTTCTCGTGTAGGCAAGAAATAAACAATTGTATCAGTAAAAATAAAAAACTATCGTTCTCCCCAGAATTGCACGTTTCATAGTAGATAGTTGCGTCCAGCTTCCATTGGGTTGCTTGCCTTCTGCTTGCACAACAGGGTAGCTCCGTTAATCCTCGTGCTGCCTTTTACTGTGAGGGTTATACTGTGGACTTATTTCTCTAATTCCAAGCCTGCAAATCTTCTAACCTCTTAACTCCTTGTGGTATTATAGGTATTACGGTACCTGATAGGCTGGAGCACCATTGGTGGAAACTGTATGCTTTCTATTGGTTAGGATGTATGGTAGCTCCGCCCTGCTAGGTGGGGTATAAGAGCCCGTGCCGCCCCAGCAGCTTTCATTCTGTACCTGAGCTGCTGGGGGCAACATCTAGCTTATTAAAGCCTTCAGTCGGACTACAACCTCGCTTTAGTGGTCATTGATCGTGCATCACTCCTCACAAACGCTTGTCTTCAAACTGAACTTCCCAACTCCCATTTCGGAAGTAAAGGATTAATTTACAACACTAATGAACAATGTATAATTTTAGGATAAATTGATACACACAAAAAACTATATATATATATATATATATATATATATATATATTTTGTTATGAATCTTTCTGTCTGGATAGACTTCTAACAAAAAGGTTTTGGGTCTTTTGGATTTGTTTGTGCATACATTTTAATGAAGTTTTACACCCTCCAAAGTTAAAGAGATGGATTAAAAGGGGCTGAAATTTCCATTGTTCTGAAAAAAACAGAAAGAAGAAAAATTCCAGGACAATGATTCACTGACACAGACATAGAAAAGACAGGATTAGAGAAGTGGTTTTCAATGTGTGTCAGAAAGAGAAGACTGATTTAAAGCTCTCAGAAGAAAAGCTGCAAGGCTAGTGGGACAATAGTTAACGGAAGAATCAGTTATGGGACTCGGTTAGGTGATCACGGAGGTGCTATTGGAAGACTGAATTTAGGGAACTCATTCGCTTGCTCTACAGCTGAAGAAACTGTGAGTTTAGACTGGGGATTTTGGGTGTCTCACGAAAAGATGGGAGTTGACATAAAGTATTTGGTGAATACTCAGGAATTTACTGGAACAACTCATCTGCAACCATGCCAGTAACAATCGAGAAGCCTTGTTTCAAGCTAGTAACAATTCTTCACAGGCTTATGTGTTTGTATAGATGTTGCCAGGGTGAATATTGGGTGGCACAGTAGCATAGTGGTTAGCACTGTTTCTTCACAGAGCCAGGGACATGGGTTCGATTCCTGGCTTGGGTCACTGTCTGTGTGGAGTCTACACATTCTCCCTGTGTCTGCATGGGTTTTCTCCGGGTGCTCCGGTTTCCTCCCACAAGTCCTGAAAGACGTGCTTATCAGGTGAATTGGAAATTCTGAATTCTCCCTCGGTGTACCCGAACAGGGTGTGGCGACTAGGGGATTTTCACAGTAACTTCATTGCAGTGTTAATGTAAGCCTACTTGTGACACTAATAAAGATTATTATTATTAAAGGTAGAGTGGGAATTTCAAGCATCATCTTGTGATTGTATTGATATGTTTAACTTGTTTTAACATTTTAATCTTTGTATTGAAAGTTTACCAGACTCTCGTGAATTTGTTCAATTACATTCCTCCCATGATTTTCTAACAAAAAGAAAGGTTAATATCAATCAAACTAAGTTTCAGTCTGGGATTTGACTCGTCCAGTATCAATGGCAGCTGGGATCGTAACGCTTTCCACATTCAAGTAACCCCAAATCTTTCAGAAGGAGACATTAGCTGTTCAAAGATTGATATTTTTGTTAATGATCCATACTCAAACAGGTTTGGATGATGAATTTGGAATTAACTTTCACTCCTTTCTCCGTCTCATTCACAGCAATTTACTAAACCTATCTCTTCCAAGTGGGTTGGCCTCTTCTTTGGTAGCATTTCTTCCCCTGAGTCAGAAAGTCACAGATGAAGTCTGACATATTTAAGCATGTAATCTGGACTGTTTAAGATGCAGTTTATTTAATTAAGTGTTATTGTTTTAATTTGTGTGAACTGGCTGCTTTGTTTGGATCCGTTACAACAATGATCACTCTTGAAATACTTTATTAGCTGTGAAGTGTTTTGGGATGTTCTTTGAATGTGAAAGGTATTTTATGTATGATGTTTCTTTTAATTTAATAATTGGATTCACAGCTTTTCTTCTTCTCTTTACTGGCCAACGAATATCCATTCTGGTCGCATTTACCCAACATTGTTAATGCTTCCGTTTGCTTGCCATTCTCATTCAAGCTCACATCATCACCACATTACTCAGAACACTTTTCTAAACCTATTTGTCTCTCTTTTGCCATCCCCACCCCCAAACTGCCACCATATTTACCCTGTCTTTTCCTGATAAACTCTAAAATGTGTTTTTGCCTTACAGTCGACACATCACCTGACTTTTGGATGATTTTGAAAATATTTCCTTGACTGTAAGTGCTTAGATGTTGTGAAGGGAATCATATGGAAGTGCTTTTTTCTTTGTCTCTTTTTGCCTCCTTTTTAGTTCTTTACTTCTCTTCTTCCAAAATTTACTTTTGAATCCTTTTCACCCTCCTCACTGCACCAAAACTCCTTTGGGTGAATCCACATATAGTATTTATTGTGCCTGTGGTCATGTAGTATTATTCCATCTTGCCCTCTCTGTAGTATTTATTATGGTTCACCATGCAATCCTCTTTTTTCAATTTTTTTTTTCCAATTAAGTTGCAATTTAGCAAGGCCAATCCACCGACCCTGCACATCTTTGGGTTGTGGGGGTGAGACCCACGCAGACACTGGGAGAATGTGCAAACTCCAAACGGACAGTCACTGTGCCATCCCGCAATCCTCCTCCATCATTCTGTTTCACCGCTCAATGGGGCTGCTCTCCTATAGTTCTGTTCCGATTTATTCAAACACACCAAGGTTATCTTCAGGAATCCCTTCTCTTCCAGACCCTTTGAGAACCTAAATCCATGACTCATTCCTCTTCCTTATCGACAGGCTGCTTCTTGTTGACAGGTGTTCTCTTTAATACTATTGCTGGTTTATAATCTGCTCTCCTATCTCTCTGCTATTTCACTTAATCCTTTGATAATCACTTTGCTGTAAAATGCTTCTCTGATTTCAAGTTGTAAGTGAATCAGTTTCTTCAAATTGAGCAGCTGAAAAACTGAAACCATTGTTTTCAGCCCCATCATTGAACTACTCCTTTATCATTGATTCCATCATCGGTGATCCCATCTGGTTGAATTAGACTGCATGGACCATTGATGTATACTTCAAATTACACCCTAGTCACCAAAAGCACTTTAGCCCCTCTGCTGCTGCAGATGCCTTTCTCTATACTTCTGTTTACCCTTGCTCAATTCCTCCAATTCCCATTTGCCAGTTTCTGTACTCCATAAACTCAAACTTGACTGATAGTTCCCGCTAACATACATGTTCTTGCTTGTCTCATCAAGCCTTGAATTTTAAATCTTCATTTTTAAATCTAGTCTCAACCTTGCCCAACCCTTTCAGTAGCTCTTGCCACACCATTTAGTTTTCAAATCTAACCATTCATACTTCCAGCCTTCCTTCCATGCTATTATTTGGCAGAGCCATCGGTTGTCTAAGCAGTTCTTCCTGGAATTTGCTCCCTAAATATATCTGCCTTTTTTCAACTTTAAAAACCCGTTTCAAAACTCGTCCTTTCATCATTTTTTTGAGCACCTTTTTTCACTCTCTCTTACTGGTGCAGTGCCTATTTCTTTCTGTTCCGTTCAGTTTCACCCCCCCCCCCGCCCCACCACAGCAAAAGCAACTCATTGTTTCGACAATAAAAACAAAACACTGTGGATGATGGAAATATGAAATAATAGAAAATGCAGGAAAAATGTAGCAGGTCTGGTAGCATCTGTGGAGAGAGGAAGAGTTAACATTTCGAGTCCATATGACTGTCCCACTGAGCTAAAGGGAGAAAGAAATGTGATGTACTTTATAGGAAGGAGTTGAGCAGATGGGGCAAAGTACAAGATTAGTGAAAGGTGAAAGCTGGGAGAGATTGTAACAAATGTGTAGGGCAGAGGAAGTGTTAATGATGGTGTGAAGGACTATGGAAAGTGCTGATAGTGAAATGAAAATGAAAATCGCCTATTGTCACAAGTAGGCTTCAAATGAAGTTACTGTGAAAAGTCCCTAGTCGCCACATTCCGGCGCCTGTTCGGGGAGGCTGGTACGGGATAGTGGCAGAAAAGCAAGATAACAATGTGTTAGATCTGTGCTTAGTGAAAGCAAAAGTTATAACAAGTGACAGATGGCCCAGTGGGGAAGGAGATGGTTTGCGTTGGGACAAAAATAATTTTTGGATAAAAAAAGGGTCAAGATGGAGGAGAAGGGTCACAGTCTAAAGTTGTTGAACTCTATGTTGAGTATTGAGCTCTGTAATGTGTCTTATTTGAAAGATTTAGTGCTTCTTCTCCATTTTGCATTGGGCTTTACTGGAACATTGCAGCAGGCCAAGGGTGGACTGTGGCATGAGAGAAAGATGCCAAGTTGAAATGGAAAGCAACAGGAAAGTTGGGATCATGCTTGCGGATTAAGCAAAGGTGTCCTGCAAAGCGGTCACCCAGTCTGTGTTCAGCCTCCCCTGTGTAGAGGAGACTGAATTCGAAGCAGCAAATACAGTAGCCCAAATTGAAGGAGGTGCAAGAGAAATGCTGTTCCACCTAAAAGTAGTGTTTATGACCTTGAATGGTGAGGAAGCAGGAGTTAAAGGGACCAGTGTTACACTTGTTGCGATTGCAAGGGAAGTGCATGCGTTGAGGAGTTGGGGAATAGGGAGAAGCGGATGAGGATGTCACAGGGATCGGGCCCTATGGATTGCTGACCGGGGTGGTGAGGGGAAGATGTGTTTTGTGGTCGCATTATGTTGGAGTTTGTGGAAATGGCGGAGGATGATCCTTTGATTGCGGAAGTACAGTAGCAAGAAATTATCTTGGATCACAAGATGTAGAATCCATATGGGTGGAGATAAGAAATAACAAGGGGAAGAAGTAACGGTGGGGGTAATCTTATCGCTCCCCTAAACAATAGAAAAACTGTAGGACGGAGAATAAATCAGGAGATAATAAAGACATGTAAAAAGGGGAGTTCTTTGATCAATGGAGACTTTAATCTTCATGTAGATTGAGAAAATCAAATTGACAGAGGTAGCCATGAGGAAGAATTCATGGAGTGTTTTCAAGGCAAGTTTCCTAAAACACTATGTTGTGTATCCAACCAGGGGTTAGGCTATTTTGGATTTTGTAATGTGTAATGAACAATCCGAGTAAAAGATCCCCAAGGACTGTGTGTTTCAAACTTTATTTTCCTGGGACCCACTTTTACCAGCTGGCGGACCTTCGGGACCCACTCCGGCCAACCTTCGGACTCGCTTTCTTCCGATTGCTTTGTGCATTAAGATGCAAAGCCTTGCCTTTTTGCCAATTTTTAATCATCCTAACTTTTCTTCGTACTATTTGCCTCTCGCCCTTGGATTACTCTGTCTACCGTTTTTGGATTATACTGTTCTTTCATTACTGTCCTGGTTTCTATTGGCCTTGCCACTCTGCCAAACCCCAGCCAGTGGGATGGCGGAAATATTGAACTCCCTTCCCTAAACAACTATTGAAACTGGAGTTTAACGAAAAATTTCCAAACTGAAGCTGATGGCTTTTGTTTAGTAAGTGTTTTAAGGATTATAAAACAAAGGTGAATAGATGGAGTTAAAGTACAGACCAGTCATGATCTCATTAAATGGCAGAGAAGACATGAGGAAGAATAGTTGATTTCTTTTCCTCCATTCCAATCATCCAGATCATGGACAGGACAGGTTTTCAAATTCATGCACAATCTGTACATGTTGTCTGTTAAAGTTAATTCTTCAACCCCCGTGTCAGAAAAAAAAACTAAATCTGGAGGGAATGGAAATGAGGAATCATCCATCTGTTGAGATCATTATTCTCTCGCTAATGGCAATCCTTGGGCCTGAACTAGAAGTCCACACACAACTCAGCTCCCAGTAAATGACTAGAATAATTAAAATATCCTATTCAAGCTGCAACTCCCGGATAAATATCAGCCAATGATCAGGGTATCCAAGCTGCAACTCCTTGATAAATATCAGCTAATGCTCAGGGCAATAACCCCACTGCTCATGTGTGTTCAGCACAGTGCCATGGGATCACTTAAGACAGAATGAGAGGGTGGACATGACTGGATTCAAACCCAAAATCCTGTCACAATTGCTTTTTAAGTAAAACTGTTGGCTGCATGTAAATACAGCAATAACGCCTTTGACAAAGAGTCATCCAGACTTGAAAAGTTAGGTCCCTTTTGATGCTGTCAGACCTGCTGAGATTTAAAAAAATATATTTAGAGTGCCCAATTATTTTTTTTTTCCAATTAAAGGACAATTTAGTGTGGCCAATGCACCTACCCTGCAGTTCTGGGGTTATGGGGTGAGACCCACGCAGACACGGGGAGAATATGCAAACTCCACACAGAGTGACCTGGGGCCGGGATCGAACCCGGGTTCTCGGTGCCATTAGGCAGCAGTGCTAACCACTGCATCACCATGCCACCCTCGGCCTGAATGTCCAATTTTTTCTGTTGTTCCTTCAAGTCAAACTTTACCTTAAATTCTCTTTTGAGGCTTGAGCAGGAGAGCAACGAAATTCTGACAGGAAACGAGAAATCCAGCACTGAGACCAGACACGCAAACTGCAACCCTTGGCTCTGTGACCCTTCTGACACCCTCCTGTGATCCACACTTTGAAAAACACTGCCCTAGGAAGCAGGGACCATAACATAGCATTCAATTTGAGAGTGAGAAATTGAACTCTGAAACAGCTGTGCTACAGTTAAATAAGGATAATTATAAAAGAATGAGGGCAAAGTTGGCTGGAGTGGATTGGGAAAGGAGTTGATCAGGAAAAACAATTGAACAGCATTGGCAGTTTAGTTTATGACTCACAATAAAGATATATCCCAGTGAGGAGGTAGGATTCCAGGAAGGGGATAAATCAACTGTGCTTAGCCAAGGAAGTGAAGGATAGATTAAACTGAAAGAATAATCATATAATGTGGCAAAGATTAGTGGTAAGCCTGAGGATTGGGAACGTTTTAAAAAGCAACAAAAGATGACCAAAAAATAAATAAAGAGGGAGAAGATAAATTGAGGGTACACAAGCAAGTAGTATTAAAATGGACAGCAAAAGTTTTAAAAAATATATAAAAAGGAAGAGAGAGGTCAGAGTAAACATGGGCCTTTTGGAGAATGAGACTGGGGAACCAGGAAATGCCAGAGGAGTTAAACAAATACTTTGCCTCAGTCTCCATGACAGCAGACATGAATACCATTCCAAAAATAAATAATCAAGGGGCAAAAGTGGGGAGGAAATGAACACAACAACAATCACAGAAACAAGGGAAAAGTACTAGAGAAATTAATTGGGCTTAGGCCTTTTAATTCACCTGGACCTGATGTGTTGCACCCCAGAATATTACAGGAAAAAGCTACAGAGATAGTGGATGCACTGGTAATAATCTTCCAAGAATCCATGAATTCTGGAAACGTCCTAAAGGATTGGAAAACTGCCGAACCTTATTTCAAAAAAAAAAGGAGGGTGTCAAAATCAAGTAACTATAGGCCAATTAGCTTGACTTGTGTCATTGGGAAAATGTTGGAGTCCATTATAAAGGATATAGCAGAGCATTTAGAAATGCATAATATAACCAAGCAGAGTCAGCACAACTTAATGATGGGGAAATTATGCCTGACAACTTTATTGGAATTCTTTGAGGTGGGAACGAACAGGATAGATGAGGGGAACCAGTAGATGTAATATACTTGGATTTCCAAAAAGCGTTCGATAAGGTACCGCACAAAAAGCTACTCAATACGATAAGAGCTCATGGTGATGGGGGTAGTATATTAATATGGATAGAGGATTGGCTAACTGATAGGAGACAGAGTTGGGATAAGAGGAGCATTTTCAGGATGGCAAGCTGTAACTAGTGGAGTGCCACAGGAATCCGTGCTGGTGCCACAATTGTTCCCAATATATATTAATGACTTGGGCAAAGGAAATGAATATACTATTGCCAAGTTTGTGGATGACTCAAAAATAGGTGGGGTGGGAAGGCAAGTGGTGAGGATGAGAAGAGTCTACAGAGGGATATAGATAGGTTAGATAAGTGGGCAAAAACTTGGAAGGTGAAATATACTGTTGGAGAATGTGAAGTTATGCACTTTGATAGGAAGAATAAAGGAGCCGAATATTATTTAAATGGACAAACCTCAGCACAAGGAAGGACCTTGTTCATAAATCACAAAGCTAGCATGCAGGTTCGTGTAGTAGGGAAGGGAAATGGAATGTTGGCCTTATTTCAAAGGGATTGGAGTATAAAAATAGGAAGTCCTGCTAAAACTATACAAGGCACTTGTTGGATCACACCTGGAACACTGTGAACAATTTTGGTTCCCTTATCGAAGGAATGATTGCAGGCATTGGAGACAGTCCAGAAAAAGATCACCAGGTTGATGTCAGGTATGGAGGGATTTTCTTATGAGGAGAGGTTAAGTAGGTTGGGCTTGTACTCATTGGAGCTTAGAAGAATGATTGGTAACCTTATTGAGATTTAGAGGATTCTCCAGGGAACAGGGTAGATGCTGAGAGGATGTTTCCTCTTGTGTGGGAGCTTAGGACCAGATGGCATAATCAAAGAGATGAGGAGCAATTTCCTTTATGGAATTATTTACCACAGAGGGTGTGGAGTCTAGGCAGTTAAGTGTTTTCAAGGCTGAGATAGGCAGATTTTTAATCAGTAATGGAATCAAGGCGGAAAGTGGCGTTGAGGATTATATCAGATCTCATTAAATGGCAGAGCAGATCCGATGGGCCGAGTGGCCTACTTCTGATCCTATGTCTTATGGTGTAATGAAAGCTGGAGGGGTTAAAATGTGAGGACAAGAGAGACCCTACCATGGTTTTTGGAGGGAGGGGATGGGGTGAGGGCAGCGATGGAGGAAATAGGTCGAATCCGGTTGAGTGGGGGGTTGGGGGGGGGAGGACCTTGGTTAAGGAAAAAACAGACATTTCAGAAGAGCCATTTTCAATGGTAGCATCGTTGGAACAGATGTAACGGAGACGGGCAAATGGGAAGAATGGGATGTAGTTCTCACAGGAAGCGGCTTGAGAGGAGCTGAGTCAATGGACTTGTAATGGTTATTGGTGGTCAGCCTGTCACCGGAAATGGAGACAGAGAGATCAAGGAAGAGAAGTGTCGCAGATGAACCATGTGAGGGTGAGCGAGGGGTAGACGTTGGAAGCAAAATCGATAATTCTTTCTAGGTCCAGATGAGAGCATGAAATGGCACAGTTGATGTAGCAGAAAAAGAGTTGTGGGAGCAGGCCTGAGTGGACTGGAACAAAGAATGCTCCATATACCCCACAAAATGATGGGCATAACTGGGATCCATGTGGGTGCCCATAACTACACCTTTTAATTGAAGAATTGAGACTCGTTCTGGGAGAAATTGTTGAGTGACAGAACAAGTAGGTGGTGAATGGGGATTGTTAAGGTCTCTGCTCCAGGAAGAAGCACAGAGACCTCAAACCTCCGCTGGTGAGGAATGGAGCTGTAGAGGGATTGGACATCCTTGGTGAATGTTAGTGCCAGAAAACTATTGATAGGTCATCGGCAATTAGAGGCATTGCAATGTAGATGGGAAGAGACTAGACGAGAGAGAGGATGAAGTTAAGATGGAAGAAATTAGTTCCTTGGAGCAGGAATAGGCTGATATGATGAGTTGACCAGGGCTTTTGGCTTATGGATTTTATGATTGAGGGCTGTGTGGGTTTGGTGGACTATGAGATTGGAAGCTGTGGAGGGAAGATCTCCAGAGAAAATAAGGTCAATAGCTGTCCTGAAAGCAATGGCTCGATGTTTGGTGTTGGAGTCATGGTCCAGTGGGATGTAGGAGGAGGTGTCTGAGAGTTAGTGCGCAATGTCTTGTGAGGCAGACATCAGTACACTAGACAACAACGACACCACCCTTGTCGGCAGATTCAATAACAAAGTGTGGGTTGGATCTGAGCGAGCCGAGTGCATGCAGCAAGTTCAGAAGGAGACCAGTTGTAGTGCCTGAAAAGAACAGAGAAATCGAGACAGCCAATGTCATGCTGAAAGTTATGAATTAAAAGGGCAGGTAGTAGGCCATAGGGTGGGGTCCAGGTAGAGGAAGAATACTGGAGGCTAGTGAAAGGATCCGTTGCCCAAAGAAGTGAGGTGAAGGAGACAGAGTTCAGCCCAAAATTCATTGAGGTGAGGACACGAGGGTAAAACCAAGTCCTTTGCTGAGTACATTGTTTCTACAATTCTTATTTCATACACTTTCAGTACTGTTGTAATTAAGTATGAATCCATCTTGCAGTACTCCAATATTTCATCACCTCTGTACCATTACCGACTTTATCTTCTCTCTCTTCCCACCAAACCCACCCCTCAGCCCCATTCCTGGGGGAAAACCTGCTCTTTAGTGCTCATTATTACCTAATTTTTTAACCTTCTTTGTAGATTCCTTCTTTTATGAGTGGACAGTGAGTCACAGAGCCAATATTATTAAAAGAGAATCCTATTTTTGTTTCAGTGTCTTGCTTGTCTGACACAGGCTCGGGCTATGTTAGTGGGACTTGTTTGCGCTTCACTGCACCCACCCCAAAGTAAATGTGGGGTTTTTATTTCAGTACTATCAACAATCTCTTGTTTAGTGGCTTGCATTAAGTCTCTGAATTTGATAATATGGAATGTCATTTCCAGAAATCTCAATTAATTACGCCATCTCTGTATGTTAAAATACAATTGTTTGGTGAAGGATATTGTGAAGTTGAAACATTGTTCAGGTGTGATCAAATCACAGCAATGTTGGTCACAAATGGGCTTGATTTTCTGCCCATTGGTGATGAACTGACATTAAATGTAGCCTTTGATCCTTTCTCCGGTTGCAGGCTCCTCTCCACTGAAAGTTTTTTTTTTTCAACTGTTTGCAAGGATGTTCTTGCAAAACTGGCAAAAAAAATTAGGACTTTGTTTTTTTTACATGCGTTGTTTTTAAATGCTTCAGCTCCATGAGCGAGGCTTTGAACTTAGCAATTTTTTCCTCGTATATTACACAAAACATTTTGTAAGTTTTGTTTGCATCAGAGATGTTGTGAATTCCAATACCTTGGGAATGGTAATTTTACATCATTTTGTCTGATGCTGTAATACAAATATTTGGTGCCATGCAGCACTTTCATTCTGTGTACCTGCTTTTAGATGTTTTGACTAGCACTGTAAAATGCAGCAATTTAAAAACGGATTCCTTAGAATTTCAAATAATATTGAAGTATTAATGAACCATCTTGAACTACAGTGTCATCCACAGCGAGAAGAAACTGAATCCTAAATGAGCAATTTTGCAGAGTTTAACGATTTTTAGTAGAATGTGAATGAAATTTTAAGGATAAGAAAGTAAAATCAGCAACCTAATTGATTATTTGGGATTAGAACACTTTTAATTATTGCACAGTGAGCAAAACTGGCCATGTTGCAGGGGAAAAATCTAACTGTGCCATCCAATTAGCTACAGTGAAATTAATCTTGGTGTGGGAACAAGAGCCATGGGAATAATTACTTTATTGAAGTGTCAGCTAAAATTCTAGTTTTAAAAAAGTTACCCGCTCTCTGATTTCAGATTATTTAGTAAGCATGAGAGAATTTTGGGGGGAACTGCCATGAGGTCAAACACGACTTTGAATTTTGCAGTGAAGAAATATCATTTACCATCCTTTTTGACATATCCTGTAACCTTTATGGAAATTGATCTAACTGCTTCAAGAAGCCATTTATATTGTAACTTAATTAGTTTATATTAATTGTACTGTACAATACATAGTATATATTGGTACAAATATCCCTACAACCAGAGAACAAATGATGGCTACCATCAGTTAGACATGCCTTTGACCCATTTCATATCTGTTACAATTTGTGTGACAAGTCGCTGAAGAGTAAGGGCTGGAAATGATGTGGTGTCCTGTACAGGGCATCGGGCAAATTCGTGAGCCGGACAAACAACTGTGCATGTCAACCCATTAAATTGAAGTAAAATATTCTGAAATTCACAGTACATGGTTTCAAGAGAGAAGTGTAATTTAAAACTATTACTTTTGTCACTTGTGTCTCCCTTCATCAGGGGGAGGTTCCCAAGAATGGAAAATGGTCCACATTTTCCAGAATCTCACCTTGGGTCCTAATCAACAGGGATAGGAGGCCTGGTGGAGGTGTTGTGCTGTGGGAGATGGTTGGAAAGGACTGTGTGTTTTCCAGGTGTTAATAAAAGGCTCATTTTCTCTTCTGAGTTGACAATCAAGCTCAGTTTCTGAGTGAGCGCACACAAGCTTCATCTGCATGCTGAAACTCTGACGGAGATTGGAGTAGTTTTGAGCTGAAGGGGGCATAGGTTGAATGGTTTCCTGTTTACTCCGTAGATTAGCTCCACGCTTATGAGTAATCTTCTGGAGGTGACGGTGCAGTATTACAATGAGAAAAATGGAGAAGAGAGTTGGTGCAATGACACACCATTGTTGCATCCCAGTGTGCCAGCTCAGCCTTGTGCAGATTGTGAAGAAGAATATTAGAGGACCAGGATCTCAAATTCGTGACGAAGGCCATGGCTTGCTGGACAGCAGTGATCCCTGGTTTCCTATATGCGTCAGAGACTTGGACAACCTATGTTAGGCACCTGGAAGCACAGTGGTGCCTTCTCAAGATCCTCCAAATCTGGTGACGAGAAACACACCCCAAGAGCAGTGTCTTTTCTCGAGCCAACTTCATTATCATCAAGGTGTTAAACACTCAAAACCAACTCTGCTGGATGGGACAGATAGTTCATATGTCTGACACCAAACCCGCGAAGTAATTGCTCCATTTGGAAGTTGATCATGGAAGTAGACTCCAAAGAGGACAGCAGAAATTCTTACGGATGCCTTGAGGGCAATGCTGAAGATGTCAACCATACCCATTGGCTTTAGGAGAACCTGGTTTGTGACTGACCAAATGGAGAAGGCTCATCTGGGAAAGCGTCAAACTCAGTAAGGGACATCATTGGAAAAGTGCAAGGGCAAAGTTGAGGCATCGGAAGAGGGGCACAGATCTCCAAACAATCATCTACCCAACCCTTCAAGTGGTACATGCGGTAGTCTGCAGATCATGCATTGGACTGATTGGCTATCCCAGAACCCATTGAATGGACAAGAAACAAAGCATCCTTGATCCTGGGATACTGCCAAGGAAACAGAAGGAGAGGATAATTTAAAATGGTGAATTCAATGTCACAGCAGGAACAGAAAGTGAAATAGACTAAAAAAGATTAGATTGAGAGCCAAAGAAAAGTCTACAGCAGTCATGAACGTACATATAAACATACGAGTTAGGAGCAGGAGTGGGCCACCCTCTCCCGAGCCTACTCTGCCATTCAATTAGATCATGGCTTATCTGATTACAACCTCAACTCCACATTACCACATTTGCTTATCAAGAATCTATCTACCTGTGTCTGAAAAATTATCAAGACTCTATTTCCATGACCTTTTGAGGACGAGTTGCAAAGACTCATGACTCGCGAGAGAAAACATTTCTCCTTCATTTCTGTCCTCACTAAGCGACCCCTTATTTTTAAACTATGATCCCCAATCTAAATTCTCCCACAAGAGGAAATATCCTCTCGACATCCTGTTGCTCTTATTAGCCTTAGTTTTATTAGCTCTAATTCTGTCACCTTTGCTCACGAGTCGCCAGGTATCTTTCTGATACCGCCACGTGGTTCAAGCTCAAGTAATGATTAATAATACAGCACACCGCTTAGTAAATGTTAAATCAACGATTATTTATTATATACAGCAATAAATACTTATACAATATTACTACCTCTAGACTATTACCTACCACTAAAGGCCAATACTTAACTTTGGTGATGGCCCACCAGGTCAGGGAAACAAATGGCTTATCGAATTGGGTCTGGCCTGCGGGATTCAAAAAGGCTGGTACGGGTCGATAGTCTGGAACACCTATCTGATAGCGATCGCTGGAGTAAGACTTACTTGTTCTTTCGTCGAAGGGTCCCGAAGGTTGCGAGTAGGAGAAGAAGGGTTGATCTGAACTTGGCCCCTATCTTTATAGTTCCCAGGGGCTTCCCGCCTCTCGGGGCGGACCTTGACCCTGGTCCCAAGTGATTGGACTTGGTCCCAATCACTGGGTTCGATATGCTCCAATAATGGGGCGATTCCTTGATCGAGGAGTGGTCGTTCACCTTTCTTTGTCTCGGCCACTGCTGGCGCCGAGAGGTCTGGATCGGCTTTCAATTGCTAATTTGTAGCAATTGTTCCCGGCGATAGCCGATTAAACTGCAGATGGCTGGGTTGATGTGCTGCTAATGGTTGCAGGTATCGGTCTGGGCCGATTCCCCAGAGCCGAATACACCGTTCTGTCTGCAACTGTCCGTTTGTGCCCTGTTGGCTGATTTTCCCGTCAGCCTTTTCAGTTTGCCATTTTACATCGGGGTTTGGCCAAATTAATCGGGAATGAGCCATTTTAGGTGGTTACAATCCATCCTGTAAAGATCCCTCAGGATCTTGTATGTTCCAATCAAGTCACCTATTACTCTTCTGAATTCCAGCAGACACAACCCGAGCCTGTCCAACCTTTCCTCATTAGACAAACAAACTGTTCCAAGTAATTGTCTGGTAAATCTTGTCTGATCTGTTTCCAAATCCATTTGCATCCTTCATTAAATGAGGAGACCAGTACTCTGCACGGTACTCCACATGTGGTCTTGCCAATGCCCTTTATAACTGAAGCATAGCTTCCCTACTCAGGCAGCACGGTGGCACAGTGGTTAGCACTACTGTGTCAGCGCCAGGGACCTGGGTTCAATTCCGGCCTTGGGTGACCATCTGTGTGGAGTTTACACATTCTCACTGTCTGCGTCGATTTCCCCAAGGTGCTCTGGTTTCCTCCCACAGTCCAAAGATTGGGATTATTGGATTGCTGAGATGGGGTGGGGGCGCAGGCCTAGGTAGGGTGCTCTTTCGGTGGATCGATGCAGACTTGATGGATCGAATGATGACCTTCTGCACTGTAGGGATTCCCCTCCATACCCCTCGCAATAAATGATAACATACTATTTATTGGCTTTCTTAAATTCTTTTCGGACCTGCATACCCATCTTTCATAATTCATGTACTTTGACACCCAGAATCCCCTGCATCTCAAAGTTCCACAATCTCTCACCATTTGGATAATATGCTTTTTAATTCTTCCTGCCAAAATGGACAATTTCACATTTTCCCACACTATATACCATTTGCCAGTTCTTTACCCATTGACTTAACCTATCTACGTGCCTTTGTCGTCTCTTTCTGTTTTCTTCACATCTCACTTTCCTACCAATCTTTGTATCATAAGCAAATTTAGCAACCATATCTTCGGTCCATTCATCCAAGTTCTCTACACAAAATTGAAAAAGGTGAGGCCCCAGTTGATCTCTGTGGCTCACCACTCATTGCATTTTGACAGCCAGAAAATTACCCATTTATTCTGTTCTCCAGCCAGTCTTCAATCCATGCCAATATGGTACCGCATATATCATTAGCTATTTTCCCCCCACAAAAACCTTTGATGCAGCAACTTATCAAATCCAAGTACAATACATCCACCGGTTCTCTGAGGGGAAAATCTTGCCACTGAGACAAGTTGACATTCCCTAAAATGGCCATTTTATCTCATTGGTATTTGCAAAGTCTTGCTTTGTGCAAATTGGCATCTCTTTGCATGTGCAAAATTGACTATTCTGGACAAAGTAATTCATGAAGTCCTTTGGATGTCCTGAGGAAAAATTGGCGCTGTGTCCAGCACTTCAAAGTGTCCTATTGCCTGTACATGTACTCTCACCATGTACCTTCTCCAGCCTAACGGTTCACCTCTTGAGCTGTGATTGTCGAAGAGGAAAGTACATAATTTTGTAGAATCATAAAATTGCTACAGTGCAGAAGGGGACTATTCGGCCCATCGAGTCTGCACCGACCCTCCTACCTCGGCCCACCCCTCCCAAGCTAACCCAGTAACCCAATCAAATCTTTAGGACACTAAGGGGCAATTTAGAATGGCCAATCCACCTAACCTGCACATCTTTGGACTGTGGGAGGACTTGGGCGGTATGGTAGCACAGTGATCAGCACTGTTGCTTCACAGTGCCAGGGACCCGAGTTCGATTCCCGGCTTGAGTCACTGTCTATGCGGACTTTGCACGTTCTCCCTGTGTTTTCGAGGGTTACCTCCAGGTGCTCCGGTTTCCTCCCACAAAGTCCAGAAAGACGTGCTGTTATGTGAATTGGACATTCTGAATTATTCCTCTGTGTACCCGAACAGGCGCTGGAGTGTGGTGACTTGGGGATTTTCACAGTAGTGTTAATGCAGTGTTAATGTAAGCCTACTTGTGACACTAATAAAGATTATTATTATTATAAAACGAAGGTCAGAATTGAATCCGAGTCCCTGAAGCTGTGGCACAGCAGTGCTAACCACCGTGGCACCGTGTGGCATGACTTATATGCTGGGTCGCCTTGTATGCCTCAATCTGTTCCTTCAAAATCATTTTGGTATATGGCCAAAGTCTACATCGTACCAAAGGGTTCTGCATGCTTTGATTTGTGCCATTGACTAATTGCAAAGATTCTTTGCCTTTGCTTTGTTTACTGTTATTGCATTGGAGGGTACATGACCCACTTAACTGGGAGTAATAGCTGTTCGCTCTCCATAATAACATTTTTCCTGGGGCAGCACGGTGGCGCAGTGGTTAGCATTGCTGCCTCAAGGCGCCGAGGTCCCAGGTTCGATCCCGGCTCTGAGTCACTGTCCGTGAGGAGTTTGCACATTCTCCTCGTGTTTGCGTGGATTTCGCCCCCACAACTCAAAAGATGTGCAGGGTAGGTGGACTGGCCATGCTAAATTGCCTCTTAATTGGAAAAAATGAATTGGGTGCTCTAAATTTATTTAAAAGAAATAATATTTGATCCATCAGTTGAAGTGTTTTCTAGGGTATGTTCTTGAGCACTTGCCTTTGATAGGAATTGCAGATGCAAGTTGAGTATGTGAACAGACCAATTTCTGAGCAGTGGCGCCTGGATGAAAATACATCAAGGGACATAGTTGCCCCAAATGTTTTTAAGTGAGAACACTTTTTAAACTGTGCCTGTTCACATGTAGAACAGAAAAATAAATACCTTTTGTCTCATAGTCTTACAGACTATTTACTGCAGTGACTTAAACCCAACTGATTTATTCCACTAAGGTTCATTTCTGCATCAATGAAAAAATAATTTTGGTATCCATGAGTAATTAGCCATGAGGACTAAAGCTTAAATACCCTCCGCACTCCCCCCTCCTCCAAGATGTGAGATCAGCTGCTCTGGGATCATCTTGGCCAATTGCATCTTTGTTTAAAAACACTGGGTCATGTCTACCTTTATTTTTTCCCTCCATTTGAAAGCAAATTCACTTTGAGCACCCTCGTACAATTTTAATTTTTTTCTATTAATTAACATTTGGAATTTTGGAATGCTATTTCCATGTACAAGTTTGCCTTTTGACCATGGAACCTAGATTTAACATTATAACCCATGGAAATGGCTCTCCGCAGGTCTTTCGGAATGTGACAAAAGACTGCTGTATAGGTGGTTGGAGAGGGGAAAACCCCAGAATTATAATTCTCCGACACCTTCACCCCACATGTGACGTTTCAAAAGAGGCTGTCCGAAGAATTTGGGATTGCCAACAAATTAAAAATAACCTAACTGTTCTGTGGTAACATGTAGTCGAGATGTATTGTATTATGTAAGCGGTTTTGCTGTAACTAACAGTTATATTAAGTAAGCATTTTCAGTAAACGTTCATTATTCATAATTGAATCTTTTCCATTTCTACCTTCTTTTCCTGACCTTAACCGATTTGAATATGATTATCCATATAATTATCTACTTTTTAATGTATAAGCCCATTGCTCTGAAGTTTTCTGAATCTGTGCAGAAATGTTTCATTAAATCTGATTCTTAAATAAGGAGATTCCATTTAAAGCAGTGCTAGAAATTGAAATGGTAAGAATAATGATTATTAAAACACACTCTGATTAATCACTATCTTGAAATTATCCGACATAATTGAAGCAGTGTTAAATATACTGCAACTCTCACACCCAAGGTTGAATTAATAGCTGAATTAATGTTTTGTATACTTAATATTGTAATGAGTACTTGTGGCATGCACTGTGACTTAACACATGTCTGGGGGGGTTGTGAATGAAGTAATAAAACTCTCCACCTTGATTTACAGAATGTGTAAATGAGATTCAGCTGATATTTCACCCTTGGGGCTTGAAGAAAAGAATGTTTACATCTTGATTATTTTTTTGTCAAGTGGCCTGAGGAATCTTTACATGTGGAAGTATGTATGATTCTGGTCAAAACTGCCACTAATGTTTGAAGAAACATAATCCCTTGAGGGGTATCAAATAGGGTGGATGAAAACCTGTTGAATAGTCAGGTATATAACTTAGATCATTCTTACATAATTTGAAAATTTGGACAGAGGTTATTATATTTAATTAAACTAACACCTAACAGCATGTTGGTAAGGAGAAGTGGCTTTATTTATGGTGTTACGGAAAGGGGAGTGATTGGAACTTCACCTGCAGCTTGAGGGCACACCCACCACACCACACTGTTTTATAACTATGAATAACGTAACATTATAGGAAAAGCAGAAATCGCTATCGGTACATGTGATTTTTCAGAATCCTCAAAGTCCAGAGGTGATTCCTTCACACACAAGCTCCAACAATGGGTTCCTGGCGGAAGACAGCCATGCAGACTCCCTTTAAAGTGGGTGGTGATGTAGCAAGAAGAGATTGCTGCACACACAGTTAGTCTGCATGGCAGGCAATGATCAGAGGCTTCCAGATAAACAGGATTTGAAGGGCTGAGACTTGTAAGTTCCGTGATCAACCAGGAGTGGTGCATTTGGTCTTGCAGGTCAGATTTAAATCAGCACACTGGAGCTTTCATGGCCACTAGAGGCATGTGACCTTCCTCCACAGTTACTTCAAAAAAGGTAGGTTTAATCTGGTGTTTGCACCTTGCTTTTGTTTATGGCTTATAATGTTGCAGTCTGAAAGAGTCATTATCCATATTAATGGCTCTGTTTAAGGTAACTATTGTCTTGGAGACCCTTGGACTCCACTAGAGGGGTAAGCTTATAAAGGTGCAAGTGGCATTCATTTCCTGTCTATAGTTCCTTTTTGAAATGGACCTTGACAGTTAGCTCACCACCACCTTCTCAAGGGCAACCAGGGATGGGCAATTAATATTGGGCGAGCCAGCAACACCCACATCCCATAAATTAACTTTAAAATAAAAAGGAAAACAATACCAAGCACTTTTCCCCCTTCACTATTATGTTATTTCCAGAAAGACACGTGTTTTTTTTTCAGAGAACCTTTGGTTTTGCACACAGGACATGGGTAAGAATACAATTTATACTTTGAGAAGAGAGTGCTGACTGGTTGGTAGATGGACTCGAAATGCACTGGCAGTGCCCTGAGGAATGGACCAGCAAATGACTGTCCGCTTATTTTGTTTAGCTGAAACAGGTATAATGTGTTCACATATTCTTTCTATCTACCAAGAATAGGGCCCTGCGTATCAATATTCTGTACATGCGATGCACCAAATTGTGAAACTGACTTAACAATCTCGATTGTCAGTGTAATTTTGAAACGTTCTGCTATTTTCTTATATCTGGTTGCGCAACTTTGATCACATTGGGGACAGTCAACTATTAGATTATTGTTCAAAAACAAGACTTTTTTGGTCAAAGCTTTTTGTCTTGCACGCATCAGGACATGCTCAAGAATGCAATTTATGCTGTTATGAGAAGAGCGTGCTGATTGGTTGTCAAGTGGATCCTGACTTGTAGACACGTTGCCATGGAGAATGCATTAGTTGATGGTGATTGCCAATTAACTGCCCAGCATTGTATCACATTTCAGCCAGGCAGCTTGACTCTTATTGGTCAAGCCATTGCCCTGAGGAATGAACCAGTGAATGGGTGTTAGTTGTTTAGTTGTATGTAATTGTTCTTTCTGTCTGTAAATAACAGATCTCTGCATATTAATATTCAGTGCACACGTGTCACGCTGCGAATTTGACTTGACAATCTTAAATTGGTTGTCAGTGTAATTCTTTTTTTTTTTAATTTTAGAGTACCCAATTCTTTTTTTCCAATTAAGGGGCAATTTAGCATGGCCAATCCACCTATCCTGCACATCTTTGGGTTGTGGGGGTGAAACCCATGCCAACACAGGGAGAACTTGCAAACTCCACATGGACAGTGACTCAGGGCCGGGATTCGAACCCGGGTCCTCAGCGCTGTAGGCAGCAATGCTAACCACTGTGCCACCGTGCTGCCACGTCAGAGTAATTCTGAGCACATTGAAGATTGTTTAGCAAATGCTTTCCAATCGCAGAATCCGATCTAATGTTGGACACTATGGTTTGAGTTTTGCAAGCATGGGTTGGTTTTTTTATGCTCTGTAACTTGCCCATTGCAAACAGTGAAAGGGCCGTGCTATTTGAGATTAAAGTGCCGTA
Organism: Scyliorhinus torazame; assembly: GCF_047496885.1. NCBI lineage: Eukaryota > Metazoa > Chordata > Chondrichthyes > Carcharhiniformes > Scyliorhinidae > Scyliorhinus > Scyliorhinus torazame. The sequence goes on from NC_092713.1 coordinate 24,208,941, forward strand.
AAGGGAGATAATTTGACATTTCCAAGCTTAATTTAAAAGCAGGATGGAGGCCATTAAGATGTATAAGGAAATTATTGCATACTGTTGTGGATTTAAATACAGCAAACGTATCATCCAGATATCGGAAATGTGGAAGTGGGAGGATGTTAGGTATCATTCCATTGAAAATGCATTTCTCATGGGATCCAATAAAGATATTTGCGAAAGCTGGGCCTAGAGCGGATCCCATGGCAACACCATCTATTTGGGCAGACATGGGGACGTTAAAACTGAACTCGACTGCGCACGCTACTTACATTGTCTGAGCATTTCTACTTCCCTTGTTATGCAGCTCACTAGAACATCAGTTCCAGCACGATTCAGGTGTGGATCGTCCCAATGGTATAGATTGCACTTCCCTCGGTACTGGTGTCTGCCCCATGAATTGGGACCCACTTCTCCCACACCAGTCTTTGAGCTACGCATTCATTTCTGAAATGTTATTTGTCCTGCATCAATTTACACATGGCTCAAGTAATAATCCAGAAATTATTTCCTTTGAGTTTCTGCTTCTTTGGTGCTAGCTCTTTATACTGACTATGCAGAACCTCCTTTCTATTCCTGCCTATGTCGTTGGTATCTACGTGGACCACTTGGTCCTTCCCCCTCCCACTGAAAGTTCCTCTCCAGCCTGGAACAGATATCGAAAGTTGCCAAGTTCATGAGTTCGATTGTTGCTAATTCATTCAATAGTGGCAGGTCCAGATCACTGTGATATAGTGCTGCAGGGCAAATATCTATGGATTCCTTAAGTGGAACTTTGGTTAATAGGTGGCTGCATGTAATAATTTCCTTACATGTCTTTACGGGCCTGATCCTTAACTCAGGCAATCAATTAGATTTTTTAAAAATTGAATTTTGCGGAGATACAAGTTGTGACCATATTTCAACTCTCAAAACTGCAAAGTTCTGTAGAACATTGTGAAATAATATACTAGTTCTGGAGCATCTCCTAGTTATGACAGGAATGTTTCTGCATGCTTCCTTTATTTGTCGATTCATTACCCATCCTGGACCAGACCCCAACAGTTTCTGTTGGATGGCACGGTGGCAGTGGTTAGCACACGCCAAGGATCCAGGTTTGATTCTGACCTTGGATGACTGTGTGGAGTTTTCACATTCCCCCTGTGTCTTCGTGGGTTTCCTCCGGGTGTTCCAGTTTCCTCTCATCATCCGAAGATGTGCAGGTTAGGTGGATTGGCCATGCTAATTTGCCCCTTCGTGTTCAAAAGGTTAGGTGGGGTTACTAGGTTATGGGTTGCAAGGAAGTGGACCTCGGTAGGGTGCTCTTTCAGAGGGTCGGTGCAGACTTGATGGGCCAAATGCCTCCTCCTGCACTGAAAGGATTCTATGACTGAGTTGTTAGGACAGAAACCCCAATATTTTATTTTATTTGTAAGATTGTGAAGAAAGGATATTTCGCTCTGAGTGATTTCATGCACAAATAGTTATATAGTATACTAAAATGAACTTCCTTACAAACACAGTATTACTAGTTTTAGCATCCTAAAGAAAATAGCTTACAACAATTATCCGTTAATCAATGCTTCACAATAAATTGAAATCTTTTAACTCCTATCCTTTAATCTCCACTCAAACAAAACCATTCTCTGGTCAAAGTCCACTTTTAAGGACAGTGAGCAGACCCAGGAATACTTGCTTTACAGAAAGGTTGTACAATCTGCTTTGAAAGACATAGATCCTTCAAGAATCAGCTTGCAGATTCTTGTCTGCTTCCGACCACCTGCCAGCCTTTTCAGAAACTGCTTTTCTGTTCACAAGCAAAATCTTCTTAACTAAACTGTTGTGAGAGAAACTGTTGGTCTGTTCACATTCCCGATCTTTAACTGAACTGAAACACCTGACTGTTTCAGCCCTTGGCTCCTCCCATTAACTGCATCATCTTACCAAAGCTCAACACAGTGTATTTAATTATCTACTCTCCAGGGTACCTTCTTTGTATAAACCTAATTCCATAGCAGTATTTGAACAGAATAGAGCGATATCATCTGGAGTACAAATGACTGACAGGTGATCTTATTGAAACTCTCAGAGGACTTGACTGGGTCAGTGCTGAAAGGCTGTTGCACCTGGTTGAAGAACCTTGAGCTACAGCTAACAGTCTTAAAATAAGGCATTGGCCATTTAAGACTGCGATGAGAAGAAACTTGTTCACATAAGAGGTTTGTGAATCTCTTGAAATCTCTGCTCTGGAGGACTGGTTGCTCATCTGTTGAGTACGTTCAAGACTAAGAATGATTGATCTTGGGTACAGGAATCAAGTCATATGAGAAACAGGATGGGAAAGTGGAGTTGATGTAGAAGCTCAGCTGTGATCTTACTGAATGGTGGAGCAGGGTCGAGAAGCTGCATGATTTACTCTTATTTATATTACTTTGTAAGAGGTTTCTCATATGGTCCCAAAGAGACCTTTACTCCTAAATCAAGTCTGAATTCTCTACAAGAAATATTGTCCAAGTCCAATAAATGGTTAGCTGTAACACAGTAATCCCTGAGCTTCTGATTGAAGCATAGATCGCTCGGACTAGCTTTATAATACTGAGCTCCAAATCTGTTGGTAAAGCTGTAAACTTCTATGAAGGTCTCTACGTTAATGGCTTATAATACTAAACGGAAGAATTTTGTCCTTTTTCAGTGATTCTTCCAGAGTAATACCTGAAAACTTGGTCCAATTTACAATGTTACATGGAGCAGCACCTATCCACTCAACATAGAATCTTCTAAAGTCAACCTTCTTACAATTTAACTTTTCTCTAATCTCCATCTTCCTAACCCCTAGCCCTCACTGGCATGGTAATACAACATTGCAATCTGCCAATGCTCAACAGGTTCAGATCTTGTGCAGATCTATATTGTTTGTGGTTATAGAATCCCTACGGGGCTGAAGGAGACTATTTGGCCTATCGAGACTGCACGACCCTCTGAAAGAGCACCCTACCTAAGTCCACCATCCCCCTAACCTACACATCTTTGGACACTAAGGGGCAATTTAGCAGGGCCAGTCCACCTAACCTGCACTTCTTTCGACTGTGGGTGGGAATCGGAGTACCTGGAGAAAACCCACGCAGACACCGGGAGAACGTGCAAACTCCACACAGTAACCCTTCAGTGGAATATCAATCCTTCTAAAAATAAAAGCTGATATTTAGTCATTTGCCATTTGGAGGCAATGTTTTGCCTGATCAGGTGCCTCTGCCGCATCCCTCCCTTCGTCATGTTCATGGGGGACATACTTCCCCAAAATGCCCATGTCCCCTAGTCCTTCTCTAGATTCTACCTCCTCTCTCCTCCTCTGATGTCACAAAGTCAGAATCATACAGCACAGAAAAGGCCCATTGAGCCTGGACCAGTCAAAAACAAGCACCTTACTATTCTGATCCCATTTCCCAGCACTTGGCCCATAGCCTTGTATGCCTTGGCATTGCAAGTGCACATCTAAATACTTCTCAAGTGTTATGTAGGTCTCTGCCTCCACCACCCTTTTAGCCAGTGAGTTCCAAACTCCTGCCACCCTCTGGGTAAAAATGTTTTTCATCACATCCCCTCTAACCCTCCTGTCCCTTACCTTAAATGTATACCGCCTGGTCATTGATCCCTCCACTAAGGGGAAAAGTTTCTTCCTGTCCACTATATCTATGCCCCTCATAATTTTATACATCTTCATCATGTCCCCACTCTGCCGCAAGGAAAACAAATCAAGCCACCCAATCTCTCTTTGTAACTAAAACTCTCCAACCCAGGCAACATCCTGGTAAATCTCCTCTACACCCTTTCCAGTGCTATCACATCCCTCCTATAATGTGGATTCCAGAACTGCACACAATAATTGGCCTAATCAATGTTTTATACAGTTCCAGCATAACGTCCCTGCTCTTAAACTCCTCGGGCTAATAAAGGCAAGTATACCATATTAACCACTATCCACCTGCACTGCTACCTTATGGGATTGGTGCACATGCTCACTGTCTCCCAGGGTCCTGTTGTTTATCATGTGTTTCCTTGCCTTGTTTGTACTGCCTACTTATGTGGATCGAGTTCCATTTGCCACTGATCAGCCCATCTGACTAGTCCATCTATATCCTCCTGTAATCGAAGGCTATCCTCCTCACTATTTGCCACCCCACCAATTTTTTAATCTTCCGCAAACTTACTGATTAACCCTTCTACGTTCATACCTAAGGGCCCCAACACTGATCCCTGCGGGACCCCACTGGCCACAAGCTTCCAGTTAGAAAAACAACCTTCGATCGTCACCCTCTGCTTTCTGTCACTCAGCCACTTTTGGATCCAGTTTGCCAAATTTCCCTGGACCCCTGGGAAATCAGTTATCAGTTTCCCAGATGGGACCTTATCAAATGCTTTGCAGAAGTCCGAATTCAAAGTAGAGTATGTCAGATGCATTTCCCTCAGCGACACACCTGGTCACCTCTTCGAAAAATACAATCAGGTTGGTCAGACATGACCTCCCCTTAACAAAACCATGCTGACTGTTCTTAATTAATCCCTGCTTCTCCAAATGCAGATTAATTCTGTCCCTCAGAATTGCTTTGAATAGTTTCCCAACCACTTGAGGTGACACTGACTGGCTGTAATTTCCTGGTTTATCCCTTCCTCCCTTCTTGAATAATGGTACCACATTGGCTATCCTCCAATGCTCCAGTACCTCTCCTGTGGCCAGAGAGGAATTGATTATTGCCAGCGCCCCTGCTATTTCCTTCCTTGTCTCACTCAACAGCCTGAGATACATTTTGCCTAGCCCTGGAGATTTGTCTACTTTTAAGCCTGCCAGACCACTCAGAACCTCCTCTCTGTTTCTGTTAATCTCTTTAATTTTAGTACAGTCCTTCTCCTTGATTTCTATACCCACATTGTCCCTCTCACGAGTGAACACTGACACAAAGTATTCATTCGGAACCCTCCTTATATCCTCTGGCTCCACACACAAAATAACACTGTGGTCTTTAATGGGCCCTACATTTTCCCTAGTTATCCTTTTACCCTAAAAACAACTTTGGATTTTCCTTTATTTTACCTGCCAGTATCCTTTCATTTCACCTTTTTGCTCTCCTAATTTCCTTTTTAAGTTCCCTCTTACGCATTCTATACATCTCTAGGGCTTGTGCTGTTTTGAACCCTCAATGTCTGCCATGAGCCTCCCTTTTTCTCCTGATCCAAAACTGTACATCCCTCGCTATCCCGGGTTCACTGGATTTGTTAGTCCCACCTTTTTTCTATATTGGAACATGTTGGCCTGTACTCTCCCTATTTCCTTCTGAATGCGTCCCACTGATCTGTCCTAGATTTACCTGAAAGTGTCTGCTCTTAGTCCACTCTGGCCAAATCATACCTGATCTTATTAAAATTGGTCTTCCCTCAGTTTGGAACTTTGATCTCAGGCCCATCCTTGTCCTTTTCCATAACAATCTTGAATCTAATTAAGTTATGATCAGTGTCTGCAAAATGCTCCCGCATTGATCCTTTAACCACTTGCCCAGCTTGGTTACTGAAAATTAAGTCCAGGCCCACCCTCTCTCTTAAAGGTCCTTCTACGAACTGGCTTAAAAAGTTCTCCTAGATGCATTTTAAGAATTCCGCTCCATCTAAACCTTTCACACTCGGGCTATCCCAGTTAATATCGAAATCCCCCACTATTACTTTTACAATTCTCTGAAATTTACCTACATATCTGCTCTTCTATTTCTCTCGGACTGTTGGGGGCCTATCGAACACTCCCAGCAATGTATTTGTTCCTTTTACATTTTTAAGTTCTATCCATATGGCTTCAGTTGAAGAGACTTCTCATGTCATCCCTCCTTACTGCTGTAATTGATTCCCTGATCAAAATAGTGACTCCCTCCTCTTTTACCTCCTTCCCCATCTTGCTTGAAGATCCTGTTTGCTGGTGCATTGAGCTTCCAATACTGCCCCTCTCGCCATGTCTCAGTGACAGCAATGATATAATACCCCAAAGTTTTAATTTGTGCCCTGAATTCATCTGCCTTGTTCGTCAGACTCATTGTATTAAAATTAATACCATCTAATCATGCCAAACTCCCTCATGACTTAATTTCTCTAGATATTCTATGCCTTCTTGACTCCCTTGATATATCTCTTCTAATTTTGGCAGTGTAGCTATATACTGAAACTTCTCTCAGGATCCCAGTCCCCTGCCAAGTTAGTTTAAACCATCCTCAACAACACTAGCAAACCTCCCCGCAACGATACTGGTCCCATTTCAGTTCAAGTGCAAATAATCTGCCTTGTACAAGTCCCACCAACCACAAAAATAGTCCCAATGTCCCAGAAATTTAAAGACCTCCCTCCTGCACCATTTCTCCAGCCATGCATTCATCTGGACTGACCTATTTCTATACTCACTAGCACGTGGCGCCGGAAGAAATCCAGAGATTACTACCTTCTGGGTCCCGTTTTTTAGTTTGCTTCCTAGCTCCCTGAATTCTGCTTGCAGGATCTAAGCCCCTTTTCTGCCTATGTTGTTGGTACCAATGTGTTTACCCTCCCCTTCATTATGTCCTGCAGCTGTTCAGTGACACCCCTGGCACCAGGGAGGCAACATACCATCCTGGAGTCTCTTTTGCGGCCACAGAAATATTCTCTTCCCCTCACAATTGAATCACCTACCACTATAGTCCTGCCGTACTTCCTCCTCCCCTCTTGTGCAGAAGGTCCACCCATGGTGCCATGAAGTTGGCTGTCACTGCTTTCTCCTTCACAGTCATCTCACCCAACAGTATCCAAAAAGGTGTATCTGTTAGAAAGGGGATGGCAACTGGGGCTCCTCACGACCTGCTTTCCTCCACTCTGCTTGTTGGTCACCATGCCCTTTCTGCCTGTTCAATCCTCACCTGTGGTGTGACCATCTCATTGACGTGCTATCCATGACCTGCTCATCATTGCGGATGCTCCAAAGCGAATTCTTCCTGAGCTCCAGCTCTGAATTGCGGTTAACCATTAGCTGCAGTTGGTCATCAGAGACAACTGAAGCTTCCATGATCTGCCACGTAGTATGGGTGGAGCATATTGTGGGGTGCAAGCTCTCCTGTCTTGACTACCCTTAAGTTCTTATTTACTCCCTTTTAACCCTTTATTTAAAAAAAAAAAAAAAAATACCCTTCATCCCTCTGTCCTTGCATTCTTTCGCTCCATTACGTATTTCACTTTTATCCCAAAGTAGTGTTCATCTTTTCCACAATTCCATACTGGAAACTCACCAATGCGATTTTGACCCAGGCACAGTACTGAAACAACCCTTGTCAATATTACAAATGACCCTCTTTGTGACCGTCAATGTGATAATTATTCCTCCTCATCCTTCTCTGCCTGTCTGCAGCCTTTGGTAGAGTTGACCACATCATCCCCCTCCAATCTTGTGCTGGAATCTGAAATAAAAACAGAAAATGCTGGAAAGTCTTAGCAGGTCTGGCGGCATCTGTGGAGAGCGAACAGAGCGAGTTTTGAGTCTGGATCACTCTTCATCTTATCGGTCTAATAATAGAGAATCATCTGAAATGGCTTCTCCTGTTTTGCTCTGTTGCATCTCTCAAAGATCTATCCTTGTCCCCCTTCTGGTTCTCATTTACTGGAGTATCTCAATCAGAGGAAAATTGAGATCAAAAGTATGCAGGGATTTGATGAGACCACATCTGGAGTACTGTGTACAGTATTAATTACCTTGCTTAAGGAACAATGTAAATTCTTTGAAAGAATTTTTCAGAGAAGGTTTACTGGACTAATACCTGGAATAGGTGGGTTGTCTTATGAGGAAAGGTTGGACAGACTAGACTTCTCTCTGCTGGTGTTTAGAAGAGTAAGACGTGACTTGCTTGAAACAAATAAGATCTTGAGGGGTCATAGAGACCAAGAAACTGGCAGCAGGAATAGGCCAATTCTGTCTTTCGAGCCTGCTCTGTTATTCAAAATGATCATGGCTGATCCTCTGTCTCAACACCATACTCCTGCACTCTCCCCATACCCCTTGACAGGATGAATTTGGAATAGATTTTCTCTCTGTTGGGAGAATCTGGAACTAGGAATCACAGTTCAGAAGAGGGATGTGAATTTAAGACAGATTATTATTTTTTCTCTGAGGATTCTCTCAAAAGCTGGTAGAAACAGACTCTTGGAATATTTTTAAGGCAGAATTGGATAGATTCTTGATCAGCAAGGGAGTGAAAGGTTATTTGGGTTAGGTGGGAATGTGAAGTTGAGGTTACAATCAGATCAGCCATGATCTTATTTAATGGCTGAGGAAGCTTGTGGGGCTGAGTGGCCTATTCTGGCTCCTAATTTGTATGCTCGCATGTTTGTATCATTATGACTGGTCCCCAGGTAAGGTTCCGTACGAGAACCCTCAAATTGTCAGCGTCTGGCTCGGATACCACCCCCCACAAATTGTTATGCCCCGGGGCAGGAGGGATGAACTGGCTTGCTTTCTTTATCCAAACTCCCCTCTTAGTCGCAACAAGATTAATCTAAAATTGATTCCTTCCTTTGCAGATCCCTTTTCCCAGACCCAATATTTATGTTTTAGAAGGGGCCAATTTAACCAGACTTTCTTGAGTTTAAAAAAAGTGAGCTTATTAACTTCTAACTGAAAGAAAATGATGAAGCACATATATATATACATTCATACAGTTTAAAAATGGGAATCTAGTCCAAAGTCAGTTTAAAAAGTGTCCGAAACAGTCCTTGGCTTGTGATGAGTAGGTGATGGCGCATTGCACCTGTTGTCATTTGTGACTCCAGTGACTTATGCAGGCAAATAGTCAGTTTTGAGATTCCAGTGTTTTGCAGTTTGGTGGAGAAGCTTTCTTGTTTCCTTTGGAACTGTGGTGCTTGCTGACTTGGCTCACTTCTACAATCAGAGGGAGAAATACCTGCAAAAACTTTATGCATCGGTGCCGCTGTTGGCTGGCTTGTCCCTTCTCACACACACACACACACACACACACACACACGTTGACACTTCGAGCACAAGTTCACACACACTCAGGCATTTGGGCAGCTTTTCAGCTGGCTTGTATCCCAGTCTTTGTGTATTCCTGGAATGTGAAATCAACAGATACATTTGCGACATGGCACAGAGGATATTTCTTGATGAGATGATACTCTCTCGTTGCCTCCACCATAGATGGCAAGTAGTTTTCTGTATGCTTTAGAAATATTCATGTCTGAAAACAGGGTGGTTCCATTGTCTCTCTCAGGGTATCGCCCACCAGCAATTCCGTGAATGACTGACTTTGCATCCTCAGCCATCTTTGGCTTGTATATCCATTTTTTTTTTAACTCACCGGTCTTATTACTGAAATTCAATATTTCTGGACTTATTTTGGTGCTTTTTCATTATTATGGGATTGTGTTACATTCTACCCTTCAGCAATATCTGCAGAAAATCATGAAGCCCCAGTTTAAAAGTCAGTTCTATTTCATCACCACCTTTTTGGAGCCTCAACTGTTTGTGATTTCTTTTACTGTTTGTCAAACGTCAATATTGGATGAGCAGAAGATTCATCCAATTAAATATTTTCAAGACTGAAGCCATTGGCTGTGGTCCCTGCCCACATGCTACGTTCACTGACCGATGTAAACATTCCAGGCAACTGCCTTAAAGTAATAAAGACTAGAAGACTGCCTACTTCCACGTCCATAACATTCTTTCACTTTTTTTACTCTTTCACAATAGGTGGGCGTTGCTGTCTCGGCCAGCATTCATTACTGCCTTCTTAAACTACGGCAATCCAAGTGGTGTAGGTGCACCCGACAGTGCTGGTCAGAAGGGAGTTCCAGTATTTTGACCCAGTGACAAAATGGCGATGTAGTTCCAAATCATGATGATGGTGTTCCCATGCATCTATTGCTCTTGTGCTTTTAAGTGGTAGAGGTCACAAATTTGGAAGGTGCTATTGAAGGAGCCTTAGGGAGTTTCTGCAGTGCATCTTGTTGATGGAAGCACAGAAAATAAGAGCAGGATTAGGCCATTCGGCCGTTCGACCATTCAGTATGATGATGGCTGATCCTCTATCTCAACATGAATAACAGGTTATTCATGAAGGCTCTGCCTTCTCAACCTTGCCCCTTGCCTGGGATATGGTTATCTTCAGGTTAAATCGCCATCAGTCAGCTCTCCCCATCAAAGACGAAAGCAGCCAATGGTCATTTGTGACTTTGGCGAATTTACACTTTATCTCAACACCATATTGCTGCACTCTTTCCCCCATACTCCTTGACACCGAAAATCTATCCATTTTCTTCTTAAATATATTCAGTGACTTAGCCTCCATAGCCTTCTGTGGTAGAGAATTGCACAGGTTTATCATCCTTTGAGTGAAGAAATATAAAAATGGATAGCATAAGATTCTATAAGTATATAAAAAGGAGTGTAGCAAATGTCAACCTTGGTCCCTTCACCTGGGGGTGGGGGGGGTTAATAATGCGGAACACAGAAATAACAGAGACGCAATCAATAGTTTGCCTCTGTTTTCATGGTGGAGGACAATCGAACCACCCAATTAATAACAGGTAGTGCATATGTTATTGAAACGGAGGTAGTCAAAACAATCGTTTGGGGAAAAAGTACTGAGCAAGCTATTGGAATTAAATACGGACAGGTTTCCAGGGCCTAATGGCCTACATCTTGGGACTTAAAGGAAGCGACAGCAGAGATAGTGGAGGCATTGGTTATAATATTCCAAAATTCTTGGGCAACTCTAATGCCTCATGGCGCCGAGGTCCCAGGTTCAATCCCGGCCCTGGGTCACTGTCCGTGTGGTTTTCGCACATTCTCCCTGTGTTTGCGTGGGTTTTGCCCCTACAACCCAAAGATGTGTACATTAGGTGGATTGGCCACACTAAATTGCCACTTAATTGGAAAAAATGAATTGGGTACTCTATTAATTCCCTGGATTTGAGAAAGGTTCCAGTGGATTGGAAAAAGCCTACTGTAACACCCCTGTTCAAAAAGGAAGAAAGGCAGAAGGTAGGAAACTATAGACCGGTTCGCTTAACGTCTGTTGTTGGGAAATTGTTGGAAGCCATTATTAAGGAGGTAGTAACGGGACAGTTGGAAAGTCAAAACGCAATCCATCAGAGTCAGCATGGTTTTATGAAGGGTAAATTGTGTCTGACCTATTTGCTGGAGTTCTTCAGGGTCCTGCAGATGTAGTATCTGGACTTCCAGAAGGCATTTGATAGCATGCTGCACAAAAGATGAGATCCCACAGTGTTGGGGGTAATGTATAGGCTTGGTTAGAGGATTGGCTTACCAACAGAAAGCAGTGTGGGGATAAATAGGTCTTTTTATGGTTGGCAAGCTGTCGGGGAGGCAGTGGCGTAGTGGTATTGTCACTGGACTAGTAATCCAGAGACCCAGGATAATGCTCTGGGGACATGGGTTTGAATTCCGCCAGGGCAGATGGTGCAATTTGAATTCAATAAAAATCTGGAATTAATGATGACCATGAAACCATTGTCGATTGTTGCAAAAACCCATCTGGTTCTAATGACTAATGTCATTTAGGGAAGGAAATCTGTCATCCTTACCTGGTCTGGCCTACATGCAACTCCAGACCCACAACAATGCCCTCTGGGCTGGGCAACAAATGCTGACCTGGCCAGCAATGCCCACGTGAAGGAATTTTAAAAAACTCTTTGTTTGCCTAATGGTTCGGCCCTCGGGCCCCAACTACGTACTATCTATGTTAATTGGATGCAGAGATAAAATATGCAATTGCCAAATTTGAGGATGTGACTAAAATAGGTGAGAGAGCAAGTTGCAGAAATTTACAGATTTCTTCATAAGAAATTTAAAAATTGGTATGGATAGGTGAGGTGAGTGGGCCAAAATGTGGCAGATGGAATTTAACGTGGATAAGCGTGAGGTTCTAACAAAGGAATAAAAATTGCAATTTATTATCTGAATGGAGCGAAACTTCAAAATTCTTCAGTGCAGAGGGATCTGGGTGTCCTCGTGCATGAATCACAGGAAATTATTATGCAGATACAGCAGGTAATAAAGAAGCCACATTGAATTTTTACATGCATTGCTAATCGAGTAGAGTATGAAAGCAGGGAAGTGCAGTTGCAACTATATCGGGCATTGGTGAGAGCGCATCTGGAGTACTGTGCACAGTACTCCCCTTGAGGAAGGATTTAACTGCATTTGAGGCAGTTCAGAGAAGGTTCATGAGCTTGACTCCAGGGATGAAGGATTTGTTTCATGAAGAGAGATTGAGCAGTTTAGGCTTGTACTCGCTGGAGTTTAGAAGAATGAGAGGATTTGTAATTGCTAAGGGGATTGACTGGGTAGACATGGAGTGGACCTTTTTGGACTTTCTAGAATGAGAGGCTGTAGTTTTAGCCTTTAGTGGGTGGCATATTTAAAACAGAAATTAGCAGGAATAGCTTCACTCAAAGGTCATGAATCTGGAATTTCCTACCCCAGAGTACAGTGAATGTCAGAACACAACACATTTGAGGAGATAGAAATGTTTTTAAACAGTAGCAGGATGAAGGCTTATGGGAAGCGAGCAAGAAGGTGGAGATGAGATCAGCCATGGTCGTATTGAATGGCGGAGCATACTCAAGGGACTGAATTGCCTCCTCCTGTTCCTATTTCTTATGTTGTGGTCTCCTCATCTCCGTCCTAAATGGTCAACCGTATCATGAGACCTCGGGCGGCATTGTGGCACTGCTGCCTCACAGCACCAGGGACCCAGGTTCAATTCCAGCCTTGGGTGAGACATGGGGAGAACATTCAGACTCCACACAGACAGTGACCCAAGCCGAGAATCGAACCCGAGTCCCTGGCACTGTGAAGCAACAGTGCTAACCACTGTGCTACCGTGCCGCCTGGTGCTGTATTGTGTTCCTCAAAGAAACATTCAGATGAGATGTTTAAGTTGCTGTCAATGCAGGTTTCTTAAGGTTGTGTTCACTTTTGCTCCAGTGGGATCTGTATAAATATTCTCATGGCAAGACAGGAAAATGAGCAATTGTACACCATTATCTAGAAGAAAATTGCTTCTTTATGTAGATGAAAGACTTGGTTATCTCAAAATTATATATGGAGTTTAAGCAAATTAATAAAAATGTTAGTATGAACAAAATACTGCAGATACTGGAGACCTGAAATTAATAAAACCAAGTGCTGGAAAAACTTAACAAGCCGGACAGCATCTGTAGCGAAAGAGGCCATCCAATATTACGCCAATCATCCAGTTCTTAAGAAGTGTCATATTTTTGAGTGAGTCATGGGTTTTTCAGCACTTTCTGTATTTGTATAAAAATTTAATGAAGTGCAGTCATATACATGTACAAGTAACAATGCAAGCAGTTTCATTCAAAACTCAGTCGGAAGAGACGTGGGATGGAATTCTCCGTTTGAGAGACTGTGCTGACGCCAGGACTGAATGGTGTGTGTTCCACAGCCCCGATGAGGGTGCGACTGCCAGAGCCATTCAGGAAAGCGAATGGGCCAGCAGTCGTGCCACATGGAACTAGTGCAATTCCAATGCACAGTGGCATCTGATTCGCTGGGGTTGGGAATGGCACTCAAAAGTCTGACAAGCTGCAGCCGCATATAAACACTCTACTCTCCACACACACTGATTCCAGCCAAGAACATGGCACCCTGGAGAGCGGCCCCGAGGTTTGCGACTGCAGAGCTTGAGATATTGTTAGATGCCATGGGGAAGAGGCGGGACACCCGGTGGGAAGGAGGCCGCCACCCGCCGATGTCAACTGGGCCTGGGTGGAGGTGGCAGAGGCAGTAAGGGCTGTGAGCCCCACCGCGAGGAATGGACAGCAGTGCCAAAAGAAACTGGACGATTGAGTATAACTTTAGCTTTTGTTTCTCATTCGGATGCTTGTACAATGTAATTCTGTGTTTTGTTTGTGAAGGCAGAGCTGCATTAACCTGAATAGAATTATTTCTATCATGTGTTGTAGGGAGGTTGAGAAGATTGATTAGAGACCTACATTGTTTTAGTTCATTGACTCTACATTTTAAGAAAGTAATTAAGAATAAGGTTGGTCTGTTTATAATGATCACTTTCACATGGATTTGAACAAATTCTCTGCTGACTTGGTTTATCATTATTGGAAAAAACTCATTCCTGGCTGATACACAAGAGTGTCCTATCATGGACTAATTTATTTAGGTGGATTGTGCAATCAGTTACACAATTACAGTTTCACGGAACTGCCATTATAAGTGTTAACATGCCACCGGACATAGTCTACCCAGTTGCTTTATCTCAAGTGTAAGTGCTCCGTGAGAAAAATTATCCATTCTCTACACTTTGAAATGTATTGGCATCTTTGTTTCACACGAGTCCTTTTTGGTTGAGTCCTTTTGGGTTGATATTTGTCAGCTGAAGTTGGCAATTCCGGAAAACAATCTGATTTTGGATTTGGATTTTGGATTTGTACAGTGAAAAGTATTTTTCTGCGTGCTGCTCAAACAGATCATTTAATACATGAAAAGAAAATACTTAATAGGGCAACACAAGGTACACAATAAAAATAAATAGACACCGGCATCGGGTGAAGCAAACAGAAGTGTAGTATTAATCAGGTCAGTTCATAAGAGGGTCGTTTAGGAGTCCGATAACAGCAGGGAAGAAGCTATTTTTGAATCTGTTTGTGCGTGCCCAGACTTTTGTAAGATATTTGTTAGAAGTTGGGAGAGTGAGTAAGCCGGGTGGGAGGGTTCTTTGATTATGCTGCCCGCTTTCCAAGGTGTAGATAGAGTCAATGGATGGGAGACATGTTTGTGTGGTGGAATGGGCAGTGTTCACGACTGTGTTTCTTGCGGTCATGGGCCGAGCAGTTGCCATACCAGGCTGTGATGCAGCCAGATAGGATACTTTCTATGGTGCACCTGTAAAGGTTGGTAAGAATCAATGTGGACATGCAGAACTTCCTTAGTTTCCTGAAGAAGTATAGGCACTGTTGTGCTTTTTTGGCCGTAGTGTCAATGTGGGTGGACCAGGACAGATTTTTGGTGATGTGCACACCTAGGAATTTGAAGCTGTCAACTATCTCTATCTCGGCCCCGTTGATGCAGACAGAGGTGTGTACAATACTTCCTGAAGTCAATGATCAGCTCTTTAGTTTTGCTGGCATTGAGGGAGAGATTGTTGTCTATCTCCCTCCTGTATTCTGACTCGTCGTTGTTCGAGATCGACCCATTACTGTCGTGTTGTCAGCACCCTTGTAGCTGGAGTTGGAGCCAAATTTTGCCATGCAGTCGTGTGTGTGTGTATAGGAAGTATAGTAAGGGCTAAGTACGCAGCCTTACGGGGCCCCTGTATTGAGGACTATCGTGGAGGAGGTGTAGATGTTTATTCTTACTGATTGTGGTCTATGAAATGAAATGAAAATCGATTATTGTCACAAGTAGGCTTCAAATGAAGTTACTGTGAAAAGCCCCTAGTCGCCACATTCCGGCGCCTGTTCGGGGAGGCTGGTACGGGAATTGAACCGTGCTGCTGGCATGCCTTCGTCTGCTTTAAAAGCCAGCGATTTAGCCCAGTGTGCGAAACCAGCCCCTATGGGTCAGAAAGCCGAGGATCCAGTTGCAGAGTGAAGAGCCAAGTCCTAGGTTTTGGAGCTTTGATATGAACTTGGCTGGGATGGTGTTGAAAGCAGAATTGTAGTCAATAAATAGGAGTCTGATGTAGGAGTCCTTGTCGAGATGCTCCAGTGTAGGGCCAGGGAGATGGAGTCTGCTGTGGCCCGGTTGCGGCAGTATGTGAATTGCAGTGGATCAAGGCATTCTGGAAATATGGAGTTATGTGCCTCATGACCAACCTCTCGAAGCACTTCATTATGATCGAGGTCAGGGCCACCAGACGGTAATCATTTTGGCACGTTACCTGGTTCCCCTTTTGCACCGATGATGGTGGTCTTGAAGCAGGTGAGGACCTTGGAATGGGGGAGGTTGAAGATGTCCGCGAACGTATCTGCCAGCTGGTCCACGCAGGCCATGAGTGCACGACCAGGGACTTCGTCCGGATCCGTTGCCTTCCGAGGGTTCACTTTCAGGAAGGTCAGTCTGACTTTGGAAGCTGTGACAGTGGGTATGGGTGTGCCCAGCGGTTCTGGGGCAGTTGACAGTGGTTTGCTAGTTTCTAGCTCGAACTGCGCAAATAATGCATTGAGTTCATCAGAGAGGGGTACACTGCTGCCGGAAATTCTGCTTGGCTTTGCTTTTTAGACCGTTATGGATTTTAGGCCTTGCCACAACTGACGACAGTCTGAATGCTAGTCTGTGACTCTAGCTTGGTCTCGTATTGTCTTTTAGCATCTCGGGTGACTTCGCGGAGGTTGTACCTGGATTTCTTGTATAGGGCTGACTCGAACGCCTCAGACCTGAACAAGCTAATGTCCTTGCTCATTAGCATTCTTATTGCTGTATCCCTTTATGGTAAATATTAATGAAGGACATTCAAAGAACTTGAATGTCACCAAACCATTTGATTCCTAGTGGTTATGGACATTGGTTAACTGTAAAAGTAGAGGGCAGCCTGAACTGCCAAGATTGATTCTTGTTTTGTAACAAGATTCTATAGGGTAAGTGAGAAATGTTAATGCTAATTAGTTGTCATAATTTGAAAAAAAATATTAATTTTATTGAATTAAGCATTTCAGCTGTACTGAATAATTGAAAAGTGGCAGGAAACTGTTAGCTTGTCCTAGAAAACTAGCAATCTCCATTCCAAAGGTGACTCGGGAGTTGTAAGTTCCTATCCAGAGAGTTGATGGGATTTCTATGCTGAGCAACTGCAGCGCTGCTGAATGTGCTATCTTTTGGATGAGATTTGCAAGGTGGATGTAAAAGATCCCATGGCACCTTTCAAATTCGGTGAGGGAGCTGTCAATGATCTCCTGCCTAATACTTGCCCTCATCCAAGGGTAATTTGAGAGTGGTTATCTGGGGGAATGTCTAAATGAATGACTTGCAAATAAGAGCATTTGAAATAGGAGCAGAAAAAGATCTGAAGGCAGATAATTTAATCATTATCATGTTGCTGTTTGCAGGACCTTGCTGTTCGCAAATCTATCCTGTTTCTCACATTACGACAGTAACTCTGCAAGTCTTTTCAGAAACATAATTTCCATATGATGATTTTGAAGTACTTTATTCTATTAAGATTTGTTATTTTTCTCTTATTATTGAGCAACAATCTTCGGAAATGTCTTGATAAATTAAAATGTCTCCTTTTTTCAAATCGTATGATCATAAAGGTAGTGTATTCTGAAATTCAGAAGGATTGAGATTCATTTACAGTTTAAAATTTCAAGCAGCTTTGCATTTCCTTGTTCCCACTAAATCTTGATGTAGTGAGATAAAAATTGAGTGTTTTAGAACAAAACAAAGAACAAAGAAATGTACAGCACAGGAACAGACCCTACGGCCCTCCAAGCCCGTGCCGACCATGCTGCCCGACTAAAGTGCAATCTTCTACACTTCCTGGGTCCATATCCCTCTATTCCCATCCTATTCATATATTTGTCAAGATGCCCCTTAAATGTCCCTATCGTCCCTGCTTCCACTACCTCCTCCGGTAGCGTGTTCCAGGCACCCACTACCCTCTGCGTAAAAAACTTGCCTCGTACATCTACTCTAAACCTTGCCCCTCTCACCTTAAACCTATGCCCCCTAGTAATTGACCCCTCTACCCTGGGGAAAAGCCTCTGACTATCCACTCTGTCTATGCCCCTCATAATTTTGTATACCTCTATCAGGTCTCCCCTCAACCTCCTTCGTTCCAGTGAGAACAAACCGAGTTTATTCAATTGCTCCTCATAGCTAATGCCCTCCATACCAGGCAACATTCTGGTAAATCTCTTCTGCACCCTCTCTAAAGCCTCCACATCCTTCTGGTAGTGTGGCGACCAGAATTGAACACTATACTCCAAGTGTGGCCTAACTAAGGTTCTATACAGCTGCAACATGACTTGCCAATTCTTATACTCAATGCCCCGGCCAATGAAGGCAAGCATGCCGTATGCCTTCTTGACTACCTTCTCCACCTGTGTTGCCCCTTTCAATGACCTGTGGACCTGTACTCCTAGATCTCTTTGACTTTCAATACTCTTGAGGGTTCTACCATTCACTGTATATTCCCTACCTGCATTAGACCTTCCAAAATGCATTACCTCACATTTGTCCGAATTAAACTCCATTTGCCATCTCTCCGCCCAAGTCTCCAGACAATCTAAATCCTGCTGTATCCTCCGACAGTCCTCATCGCTATCCGCAATTCCACCAACCTTTGTGTCGTCTGCAAACTTACTAATCAGACCAGTTACATTTTCCTCCAAATCATTTATATATACTACAAAGAGCAAAGGTCCCAGCACTGATCCCTGTGGAACACCACTGGTCACAGCCCTCCAATTAGAAAAGCATCCCTCCGTTGCTACTCTCTGCCTTCTATGGCCTAGCCAGTTCTGTATCCACCTTGCCAGCTCACCCCTGATCCCGTGTGACTTCACCTTTTGTACTAGTCTACCATGAGGGACCTTGTCAAAGGCCTTACTGAAGTCCATATAGACAACATCTACTGCCCTACCTGCATCAAGCATCTTAGTGACCTCCTCGAAAAACTCTATCAAGTTAGTGAGACACGACCTCCCCTTCACAAAACCGTGCTGCCTCTCACTAATACGTCCATTTGCTTCCAAATGGGAGTAGATCCTGTCTCGAAGAATTCTCTCCAGTAATTTCCCTACCACTGAAGTAAGGCTCACCGGCCTGTAGTTCCCGGGATTATCCTTGCTACCCTTCTTAAACAGAGGAACAACATTGGCTATTCTCCAGTCCTCCGGGACATCCCCTGAAGATAGCGAGGATCCAAAGATTTCTGTCAAGGCCTCAGCAATTTCCTCTCCAGCCTCCTTCAGTATTCTGGGGTAGATCCCATCAGGCCCTGGGGACTTATCTACCTTAATATTTTTTAAGACACCCAACACCTCTTCTTTTTGGATCACAATGTGACCCAGGCTATCTACACCCCCTTCTCCAGACTCAACATCTACCAATTCCTTCTCTTTGGTGAATACTGATGCAAAGTATTCATTTAGTACCTCGCTCATTTCCTCTGGCTCCACACATAGATTCCCTTGCCTATCCTTCAGTGGGCCAACCCTTTCCCTGGCTACCCTCTTGCTTTTTATGTACGTGTAAAAAGCCTTGGGATTTTCCTTAACCCTATTTGCCAATGACTTTTCGTGACCCCTTCTAGCCCTCCTGACTCCTTGCTTAAGTTCCTTCCTACTTTCCTTATATTCCACGCAGGCTTCGTCTGTTCCCAGCCTTTTACCCCTGACACATGCCTCCTTTTTCTTTTTGACGAGGCCTACAATATCACTCGTCATCCAAGGTTCCCGAAAATTGCCGTATTTATCTTTCTTCCTCACAGGAACATGCCGGTCCTGTATTCCTTTCAACTGCCACTTGAAAGCCTCCCACATGTCAGATATTGATTTGCCCTCAAACATCCGCCCCCAATCTATGTTTTTCAGTTCCCGCCTAATATTGTTATAATTAGCCTTCCCCCAATTTAGCACATTCATCCTCGGACCACTCTTATCCTTGTCCACCAGTACTTTAAAACTTACTGAATTGTGGTTACTGTTACCGAAATGCTCCCCTACTGAAACATCTACCACTTGGCCGGGCTCATTCCCCAATACCAGGTCCAGTACCGCCCCTTCCCTAGTTTTGTACTGGATGGAGAAATTGAGTTGTCTGGGGGAATGTCTAAATGAATGATTTGTAAATAAGAGCATCCGAAATAGGAGCAGAAAAAGATCATGTGGCCTGTCGAGTCTGTTCCGCTATTCAATATGATCGTGGCTGATTTGGGGCCCAAATTCTACTTTTTCCCCATCTGCTCCCCTATTTCCCGAGAGACCTAAACTCAGTCTACTTCAGCCGTAAATATATTCAGTCATGGCGCATCCACAACCCTCTGGAGTAGAAAATTCCAAAGATTCACAACCCAAGTGAAGAAGTATCTCCTCCTTTCAGTTCCAGATGATTGGCCTCTTATCCTGACACTGCCCCCTGTTGATTGATTGAATGATATTTATTGTCAAATGTACCGAAGTACAGTGAAAAGGGGCCAAGGGAACGTACACAGTACGTACATAGATGACAAAAGAATAATCGACAGAGTACATTGACAATGGTACATCAGCAAGTAGTGATTGGTTACAGTGCGGCACAAGGGCCAAACAAGAGCAGCATAGGGCATTGTTCTTATAGGGAATAAATCAGTCCAAGGGAGAGTCGTTGAGTTGTAGATTCCCAGCCAACATCTCTCTGTCTCTCTTATCAAGCCGCTTCATGACCGAGAATATTTCATTTAAAAAATATATATTTTTATTCAAAATTTTACAGAATGTTTACAAAACCACTACTAAACAAAAGGCAACAAAAAACAAAAAAAGAATTAACAACTTAACAAAACAAGGTGAGATAACTATCATTTACAAGAAAAATCTAACCACAACCCATACAGCCCCCTCCCCGGTTTACTGCTGCTGCTGACCTCCTCACTCAACGTTCCGCGAGAAAGTCAAGGAGCGGTTGCCGCCGCCTGGAGAACCCCATCAAGGACCCTCTCAAGGCAAACTTTATCCTCTCCAAACCTAGAAACCCAGCCATGTCACTGACCCAAGTCTCCACACTTGGGGGTTTTGCATCCCTCCACATTAACAAGATCTGTCTCCGGACTGCCAAGGAGGCAAAGGCCAGGACTCCGGCCTCTTTCGGCTCCTGCACTCCCGGATCTTTTGACACCCCAAATATCGCTATCCCCGGATTTACCCGAGTGTCCGAGACCTTGGACATAGCCTTTGCAAAGCCTCGCCAGAATTCTTTGAGTGCCGGGCATGCCCAAAACATATGGACATGGTTTGCTGGGCTCCCTGAGCACCTCACACACCTGTCCTTCACCCCAAAGAACTTGCTCATTCTTGCCACTGTCATGTGTGCCCGGTATACCACCTTAAACTGAATCAGGCAAAGCCTGGCACAAGATGAGGAATTGACCCTGCCCAGGGCGTCCGCCCACAGGCCCTCATCCAGCTCCTCCTCCCACTTGCCTTTCATCCCCTCCGCCGAGGCCTCCGCAACCTCCTGCAGCTCCTGGTATATGTCTGATACCTTTCCGTCTCCTACCCACATGCCCGAGACCACCCTGTCCTGTATTCTGCGGGCAGGTAGCAGCAGAAATTCCACCACCTGCTTCTTCAAGAAAGCGTGGACTTGCAAGTACCTGAAGGTATTCCCATGGGCAAGCTGAATTTCTCCTCCAGCGCCCTCAGGCTAGCAAAAGTCCCATCTATAAACAAATCCCCCATCCTTTTGATACCCGCTCTGTGCCAGCTTAGAAACCCTCCGTCTATTCTGCGCTCTAAGAACAGTCTTTTAACTCGCAGGGTCTTGTTTGCCCACACAAATCCCATGATAATCCTGTTCACCCGCTTGTAGAAGGACTTGGGGATGAGGATGGGAAGGCACTGGAAGACGAACAAGAACCTGGGGAGGACCGTCATCTTCACGGACTGCACCCTGCCCGCCAGGGAAAGCGGTAGCATGTCCCACCTCTTAAAGTCCTCCTCCATCTGATCCACAAGCCGCGTTAGGTTGAGCTTGTGCAGGGCATCCCAACTCTTAGCCACCCGTATGCCCAAGTAGCGAAAGCTCCTCTCCACTATCTTGAGCAGGAGCTCTTCCAGTCTCTCTTCCTGGCCCCTCGCATGGATCACAAAAAGCTCGCTTTTCCCGACATTCAATTTATACCCCGAGAAATCACCAAAATCTTTTAGGATCTGCATGACCTCTCGCATCCCCTCCACCGGATCTGAAATATACAGGAGCAGGTCATCTGCGTACAGTGAAACAAGATGCTCCCCCCCCCCCCTCCCCCCGAACCAGCCCCCTCCAGTTTGAAGACCCCCTCAGCGCCATGGCCAACGGCTCGATTGCCAGGGCAAACAGCAGGGTGGACTGGGGGCACCCCTGCCTCGTTCCTCGATGCAGCCTAAAGTACTCCGACCGCAGCCGGTTCGTGGACACGTGCTACGGGGGCCTGATACAGTAATTTGACCCACCCTATGAATTCCTCGCCAAATCCAAATCTGCCTAACACTTCCCACAGGTACTCCCACTCCACCCGGTCGAAGGCTTTTTCCGCATCCATTGCAGCCAACACTTTGCAATCCCCTCCTTCCGAGGGCATCATGATCGTGTTCAAGAGCCTCCACACATTTGTGTTCAGCTGCCTGCCCTTGACAAACCTCGTCTGATCACCCCTGGGACACAGTCCTCAATTCTAGTGGCCAGGATCTTGGCCAACAGCTTGGCGTCTACATTAAGGAGCGATATCGGCCTGTAGGAGCCACATTGCAGCGGGTCCTTATCTCGCTTAAGGATGAACGAGATCAAGGCCCGTGACATCGTCGGGGGAAGGGTTCCCCTTTCCTTAGCCTCGTTGAAGGTTCTCAGCAATAGCGGGCTCAACAGCTCTGAGAATTTCCTATAGAACTCTCCAGGATATCCGTCCGGTCCTGGGCCTTGCCCGACTGCATACCCTCCAAACCTTTAACCAATTCCTCCAACTCAATCGGGGCCCCTAATCCCTCTACTAGCTCCTCCTCCACTTTCGGAAACCTCAGTTGGTCTAAGAATTGCTTCATCCCTTCCCTCCGGGGGTTCTGACTCGTACAATTTACCATAAAAATCCTTATAGACCTCATTGATCCTTTCCGAGCTCAGGACCGTGTTACCCCCCTGTCCCTAATTCCCCCAATCTCCCTGGCCGCCTCTCCCTTCCGTAGTTGGTGCGCCAGCATTCTACTTGCCTTCTCCCCATACTCGTACACCGCTCCTTGTAACTTCTTCAACTGAGCCTCTGCTTTCCCTGTGGTAAGCAAGTCAAACTCCACCTGCAGGCTCCGGCGCTCCTTTAGTAGCCCCTCCTCGGGGGACTCTGCATACCTCCTGTCCACCCTAAGTATCTCCCCTACCAACCTCTCCCACTCCATCCTATCCCTCTTCTCTTTGTGGGCCCTAATAGAAATTAGGTCCCCCCTGATAACTGCCTTCAGCGCCTCCCAGACCATACTCACTGAAACCTTTCCTGTATCATTGGTCGCCACATAGCTTTGGATACTCCTCCAAATCCGCCCACAGACCTCCTTATCTGCCAATAGTCCTACGTCCAGTCTCCATAGAGGGTGTTGGCCTGTCTCCGCCCCCAGCCTCAACTCCATCCAGTGCGGAGCATGGTCCGAGACCGCAATGGCTGAGTACTCAACCCCTCCATTCTCGGGATTAGCGCCCTGCTCACCATGAAAAAAATCAATCCGTGAGTGCACTTTGTGGACATAGGAGAAGAAAGAAAACTCCTTCGCCCTTGGCCGAGTGGATCTCCATGGGCCCGCTCCCCCCATCTGGTCCATGAACCCCTTCAGGACCTTGGCTGCTGCCGGCCACTTACCCGATCTAGACCTAGACCGGTCCAGTGCCGGGTCCAGGACCGTGTTAAAGTCTCTCCCCCCCCCCCCCCCCCCCCCCCCCCCCCCCCCGCCCCAGATCCGGAATTTTACTCAACATTCGCTTCATAAAATCCGCATCATCCCAATGCGGGGCATACACGTTCAGTAACACCACCCGGGCCCCCTGTAGCTTACCACTCACCATAATCCGCCACAATACCCCCCCGCCTCAAATGCCACCCATTTGCTCACCTGGTCTTCGCATCCAGCCCCGAGTGAAAGACCTGCCCCACCCATCCCTTCCTCAGCCTAGTTAGATCAGCGAGCTTCAGATGCGTTTCTTGTAGCATGGCTACGTCTGCCTTTAGCCCCTTTAGCTACGTCTGCCTTTAGCCCCTTTAAGTGCAAGTACACATGGGCCCTCTTGACCGGCCCATTCAGGACCCTCACGTTCCACGTAATCAGCCTGGTCGGAGAGTTAATTTCCCCCCCCCCCCCCCCCCCCCGACGAACCATCCCCTTTCTTTGGCCAGCCACGTGCCCGCACACTCCAGCCCCCCAGCCGGAGGCTCCCCGTCCCGACTCCCTCTTTTACTCCGAAAGTTGTTTCCCCCACAGCCAGTAAAGCAGCATCCCAGCGCCCCCCCTCTCTCAAGTCAAGCATCCGCCTAACCCCCCCCCCCCCCCCCCGCCCCATTGCACTCTCGTAAGTGAGCTGACTCATGCTGACCCCGGCTGCTCACGCCTCTACCTCTAATCCCACTGTTGGCTCCCTCTACGGGTCCGTTCCCCCCCCCCCAACCAAGTGAAGGAGAGCCCCCCCCCCCTTATTCCCATGTGTCAAGAGAAAACAAAAAGCTCAATCAAACAAACAAACTTTGGGTGCTATCCCCAACGTTGAGCGACCCCCCCCCCCCCCCCCCCCCCCCCCCCCCCAACAAACTGCCCTCGTGTCCGGCCCATCCCCGCCTGTGATGCAGTTCTGTACCAACAGCAAACAGACCCAGAACCTCGAGTGCCCAGCAAAGGGGGCAAACAAAAAGAAAACACGGGGGAACATAACACCGACCCCCCGGGTGCCCCAACAACATATAGCCGTCCATTAGTTTGAGTCCAGCTTCTCGTACTTAATAAAAGTCCACGCCTCATCCGGCATATCAAATTTATGGTGCCAGTCTTGGTACATGACCCACAGCCTCGCTGGTTGTAGCAGCCCGAACTTCATCCCTTTGCTGTGGAGGACCGTCTTGGCCCGGTTGAATCCCGCACGCCTCTTGGCCAGCTCGGCCCCCCCCCCCCCCCCGTCCTGGTAAATACGGATCTCGCAGTTCTCGCACTTACTGCTTCGCTCCTTCTTTGCCCATCGCAGGACACACTCCTTGTTGGTGAAGTGGTGGAATCTTACCACCATAGTTCTCGGCGGCCCATTCGCCTTAGGCTTCGTTGCCAGGACTCTGTGCGCCCCGTCCAGCTCCAGGGGCCGCGGGAAGGCCCCCACGCCCATCAGCGTTCCCAGCATCGTGATCACATACGCACCCGCATCCGACCCCTCCGCTCCTTCAGGGAGACCCAGAATCCGCTGGTTCTGCCTCCTCGATCTATTTTCAAGGTCTTCCAGCTTCTGCCATCTTTTGTGCAGGTCCTCGTGCGCCTCCACTCTAACCGCCAGGCCCAAAATCGCGTCCTCGTTGTCAGAGGCCTTTTGCTGCACCTCCTTAATCGCCGTACCCTGCATCTTCTGGGTCTCCACCAACCTTTCAATAGAAGCCTTCATAGGGGCCAGCATTGCCGCCTTTAACTCAGTGAAGCAGCTCCTAAGAAACTCCTGCTGCTCCCGTGACCACTGGGCCCAAGCTGCCTGATGCCCGCCGGCCGCATCTTGCTTTTTCGCACCCGTTCTCCTCTCTTCTCCAAAGCCGCTTTTTTGATCGCCCCACTCCTGGTCCACTCCATACAGCGCTGGGGGACCCTCATTGCTTCCTTCCAACACCGGGAATCGTCATCCAAGATCCGCTGGAGCTCGGTACAAGGGCCCAAAAGTCCGTTGTCGGCAGGAGCTGCCGACCGTGCGACCTACCTAGGCATAGCCGCAACCGGAGGTCGACCTAGAATATTTCAATGAAATCACCAATCTATGAGCCATACAAACTGCAAGAGCCCTGAACCTGTTGGTCAATTGCAGTGGCAGAGGCTGCTCCACTGTCACCTTCTGGATCCCCATCCTGCTTGTCATCACACCTTCCTGTCCTTGACAATAGACCAAGTCAGAAGTTCCTATCCTTCGGGGTGTGACTACCCCCTGAAATACAGTGTTCAGGCAAAATTTCTCCCTCCCTGATGCATCGCGGTGTGCAAAGCTGGGACTCCTTCTCATCAAGAGCTGAGGCACTTGTAACTGCAGACGAGACGCTGCTGATGTGGTTCCTGTAGGTCATACTGGTGTCCATCAGCTCCCACATCCCTGTCATTCTGAAGTGTTTTATTAAACTAATTTGGCTTCTAGTTTAAAAACATCACACACTTGTTATGTGTAGCTCTATTAAGTTATTCAAATGATTAAGCTGTAAATGTAATGCACTACTTATCTGTCCTGTACCAGTTTAAACAACTGCCCTTGTTCAGAAGGATAAGATCTTAAAACTCACAAACTAACAACCTACCTGTTCACCTTACCTTTGAACACTCACCAAATACTGGAGACTGAAAATAAAGTATTTAAAAAAAACAAGTTCCCCCATTTGCATTGAATTCCCACGTGCACCAAGTTAACACTTGTTCCTCTTCGCACTCCGCCTCTGTGCGGTTGCAAAACCTGGCTGCTCTTACAGGAGTCTGGTAACTCGCAGCAAGTTACAATTGCGAAATCAGCTTCTTGCCACTGTAATTAACACCTATTCAGCTAACCACTTTCACTTGATTTTACAGATAACTACCACTACCAGGCAGTACCTTTTAAACTGGACTTTTTAATAAGTTTGCAGGTTTGAATTTCTATTTCAGAGTTTGCCTGTTAATCTAAATGCAGCTTGAGAAATATTTATCAGAGATATCCCGTCTTCACCAGACTCCCAAGTTAACAGTTCTTCCTCATGTCCACTCTGTTTGAAAAACTTGGAATTCTCATTTGCTAGAGATAATCATTCAAACATTGAAACCCAAGCATTAATTCAATAAATCTGATCGATTGTGGGTCAGCAACAGTCAGTGAATATGAAAGCTTTGAACCTCAAACTAACACCTCTATATGATAGAATCATAGAAGTTTACAGCATGGAAACAGGCCCTTCGGCCCAACCAGTCCATGCCGCCCAGTTTTTACCATTAAGCTAGTCCCAGTTGCCCGCACTTGGCCCATAACCCTCTATACCCATCTTACCCATGTAACCATCTAAATGCTTTTTAAAAGACACAATTGTTCCCGCCTCTACTACTACCTCTGGCAGCACATTCCAGACACTCACTACCCTCTGAGTGAAGAAATTGCCCCTCTGGGCCCTTCTGAATCTCTCCCCTCTCACCTTAAACCTCTGCCCTCTAGTTTTAGACTCCCCTACCTTTGGGAAAAGATGTTGACTATCTACCTTATCTATGCCCCTCATTATTTTATAGACCTCTATAAGATCACCCCTAAGCCTCCTACGCTCCAGGGAAAAAAGTCCCAGTCTATCCAGCCTCTCCTTATAACTCGAACCATCAAGTCCCGGTAACATCCTAGTAAATCTTTTCTGCACTCTTTCTAGTTTAATAATATACTTTCTATAATAGGGTGACCAGAACTGCACACAGTATTCCAAGTGTGGCCGTACCAATGTCTTGTACAACTTCAACAAGACGTCCCAACTCCTGTATTCAATGTTCTGACCAATGAAACCAAGCATGCCGAATGCCTTCTTCACCACCCTGTCCACCTGCGACTCCACCTTCAAGGAGCTATGAACCTGTACTCCTAGATCTCTTTGTTCTGTAACTCTCCCCAACGCCATACCATTAACTGAGTAGGTCCTGGCCTGATTCGATCTGCCAAAATGCATCACCTCACATTTATCTAAATTAATCTCCACCTGCCATTCGTCGGCCCACTGGCCTAATTGATCAAGTTCCCGTTGCAATCCTAGATAACCTTCTTCACTATCCACTGTGCCACCAATCTTGGTGTCATCTGCAAACTTACTAACCATGCCTCCTAAATTCTCATCCAAATCATTAATATAAATCACAAATAACAGTGGACCCAGCACCGATCCCTGAGGCACACCACTGGTCACAGGCCTCCAGTTTGAAAAACAACCCTCTACAACCACCCTCTGCCTTCTGTCGTCCAGCCAATTTTGCATCCAATTGGCAACCTCACCCTGGATCCCGTGCGCTTTAACCTTCTGCAACAACCTACCATGCGGTACCTTGTCAAAGGCTTTGCTAAAGTCCATGTAGACAACGTCTACTGCACTGCCCTCATCTACCTTCTTGGTCACCCCCTCAAAAAACTCAATCAAATTTGTGAGACATGATTTTCCACGCACAAAGCCATGCTGACTGCCCCGAATCAGTCCTTGCCTCTCTAAATGCTTGTAGATCCTGTCTCTCAGAATACCTTCTAGCAACTTACCTACTACAGACGTTATGGGGCAAATGACTCAGATTGCAGACTGTGGTTAATGCTTCATGTCCCAACAGGGGTTTAATAGGAATTTGTAATAAACAAGCCTTGCCACAGCTAACTATGACCAAAATGTTCTCATGACAAGGAGGAGGGTTGTGATGTGATTCTGATGTCAAACTCAAAATTAGCTCTTGGGGTCTGAGATCTTGCATTTAGAATTTTCAAGAGATTTTTCATGCCATGTCTGAGTTGAATATCAATTTTACATGTATTGTAATGAGCAGAATCTGGCATCCTGTTTTGTTTATTTCTGTATTTTTATAAGTGTGAATAGTGTAGCTACTTGAAAATTTGTCTACTTTCTTGAATGTGTGAAGGCCATTCAGAATCCTAGATTATCATAGAATTTACAGTGCAGAAGGAGGCCATTCGGCCCATCGAGTCCGCACCGGCTCTTGGAAAGAGCACCCTACCCAAGGTCAACACCTCCACCCTATCCCCATAACCCAGTAACCCCACCCAACACTAAGGGCAATTTAGGACACCAAAGGCAATTTCTCATGGCCAATCCACCTAACCTGCACATCTTTGGACTGTGGGAGAAAACCGGAGCACCCGGAGGAAACCCACGCACACACGGGGAGGATGTGCAGACTCCGCACAGACAGTGACCCAAGCCGGAATCGAACCTGGGACCCTGGAGCTGTGAAGCAATTGTGCTATCCACAATGCTACTGTGGCTGCCAATTTGCAAGAGGTTGA
Source organism: Scyliorhinus torazame (assembly GCF_047496885.1). Classification (NCBI taxonomy): domain Eukaryota; kingdom Metazoa; phylum Chordata; class Chondrichthyes; order Carcharhiniformes; family Scyliorhinidae; genus Scyliorhinus; species Scyliorhinus torazame. Next base: position 24,237,898 of record NC_092713.1, read on the forward strand.
CTTCGAATTTAAGAATGGATGTTTTCACCTATGCGAATGAGAGAAAACTGAGTCCACCTGGATGTTGATTTAATGTGTATCAGAGGGATATTAATTAATGACGACCTAATCAGAACAGCCCTTACAGATCTGAGTGATCAAGCAGAACAAATAATGATTGTAGAATCATAGAAATTTATTGCACGGGCATGTTCAGCCCACCGTCTGTGCAGGCAGAAAAGGAGCTATGCAGTCTCATTCATCTTTCCTGTTCTTGGTCTGTAACCTTGTAAGTTATGATATTTCTGATTTGTATCCAAGTGCTTTTAAAATAGGGAGACGATTTTTGCTTTTATCACCTTTTCAGGCAGTGAGTTCCAGTCTGCCTTTGGGTGAAAATATTATTCCCAACTCCCTTCTAATCCTTCTGCCAATTATTTTAAAGCATTAACCTCTCAAGGGAATAATAAGTCCTTCTTATCCACTTTGTTTAACCCCACGTAATTGTAAACATCTCAATTATATCACCAATTAAGTCTCCTCCGTTCCAAATCCCATCCTATGCATCCTCAGCTAAAGATTCTCCATTCTTGGCAACATTCTCATAAATCTCCTCTGTACTTTTTTGAGTGCAATCATATCAGTAACTAGAACTGTATGTAGTATGCTACTATGACACAGATTCTGTATTATATACTTCAGCAAATAAAAGAAAATGTTCCATGTATCGCCTATCTGCTTATTCTGTTACCTCCAAGGATGTGCAGCGTACCTCTACTCTGAGTATCCTGCCATTTATCATATATTCACTTGTTTGTCCTCCCCCAACCGTACACATCCGGATTGAATTCCATTTGTTGCTTTTCTGCCCATATCTTCATAAAGTTTTCTTCGTCACTATCAACCACATGTCAATTTTTTGTATAATCTGCAAACTTCTTCAACTTGTCTCTTATATTCAAGTCTAGATCATTATCTATGTGTTTATACATCAAATATAAAAGTTTTGAAGTTTATTGTCTATTATTCCGGTGTATCTGAAACCGAAAGGCAACACTACATGTCAAAGATTCTTTTATAGATCTTCAAAGCACCATTTGTAATGTAATGGTGAAAGGTTTTTACTTAGCTCCAGTTAGTATATAAGGCAGAGGTCTTTCCATTGGTAGGATATCTATGAATTTCCAAGAAAAAATTTGACTCCGAACATAGAACACACAGTGCAGAAGGAGGCCATTCGGCCCATCGAGTCTGGACCGACTCACTTAAGCCCTTGCTTCCACCCTATCCCCGTAACCCAATAACCCCTCCTAACCTTTTTTTTGGTCACTAAGGGCAATTTATCATGGCCAATCCACCTGATCTGCACGTCTTTGGACTGTGGGAGGAAACCGGAGCACCCGGAAAAAACCCACGTAGACACGCGGAGAACGTGCAGACTCCGCACAGACAGTGACCGAGCGGGGAATTGCACCTGGGACACTGGCACTGTGATGCCACAGTGTTATCCACTTGTGCTACTGTGCTGTCCAATGAGGATAGGTGGCTATCTTTTGTCTCGAGCGTTATATTTTTGTTTGGATGGACCTGAAAGGACAGGTTTATTACTTGATGAGGTGGTTAAAAGTTGTATTATTTGAGGGCAGCACGTTGGCGCAAGTGGTTAGCACAGCTACCTCACGGCGCCGATGTCCCAGGTTCGATCCTGGCTCTGGGTCACTGTCCGTGTGGAGTTTGCACATTCTCCCCGTGTTTGCGTAGGTTTCGCCCCCACAACCCAAAAAGATTAGCAATGTAGGTGGATTGGCCAAGATACATTGCCACATAATTGGGAAAAATAAATTGGATGCTCTAAAAAAAATTTTTTTAAAGTAGTATTATTTGGACTGACTTTGTCAACACTTGTAGATCATTAGAAAACCTGGCAATGTAGTGAGTAGGATAGTAGCCGACCTTAAGAGGGTATCCAAACATCCAAGTTAGGAGCAGGAGTAAGCCATTTGGCCTCTCAAGCGTTCCCGCCATTGATTGAAATCATGGCTGATCATATCATAGAATCATAGAATCATAGAAGTTTACAGCATGGAAACAGGCCCTTCGGCCCAACCAGTCCATGCCGCCCAGTTTTTACCATTAAGCTAGTCCCAGTTGCCCGCACTTGGCCCATAACCCTCTATACCCATCTTACCCATGTAACCATCTAAATGCTTTTTGAAAGACACAATTGTACCCGCCTCTACTACTACCTCTGGCAGCCCATTCCAGACACTCACTACCCTCTGAGTGAAGAAATTGCCCCTCTGGGCCCTTCTGAATCTCTCCCCTCTCACCTTAAACCTATGCCCTCTAGTTTTAGACTCCCCTACCTTTGGGAAAAGATGTTGACTATCTACCTTATCTATGCCCCTCATTATTTTATAGACCTCTATAAGATCACCCCTAAGCCTCCTACGCTCCAGGGAAAAAAGTCCCAGTCTATCCAGCCTCTCCTTATAACTCAAACCATCAAGTCCCGGCAACATCCTAGTAAATCTTTTCTGCACTCTTTCTAGTTTAATAATATCCTTTCTATAATAGGGTGACCAGAACTGCACACAGTATTCCAAGTGTGGCCGTACCAATGTCTTGTACAACTTCAACAAGACGTCCCAACTCCTATATTCAATGTTCTGACCAATGAAACCAAGCATGCCGAATGCCTTCTTCACCACCCTGTCCACCTGCGACTCCACCTTCAAGGAGCTATGAACCTGTACTCCTAGATCTCTTTGTTCTATAACTCTCCCCAACGCCATACCATTAACTGAGTAGGTCCTGGCCTGATTCGATCTGCCAAAATGCATCACCTCACATTTATCTAAATTAAACTCCATCTGCCATTCGTCGGCCCACTGGCCTAATTGATCAAGATCCCGTTGCAATCCTAGATAACCTTCTTCACTATCCACTGTGCCACCAATCTTGGTGTCATCTGCAAACTTACTAACCATGCCTCCTAAATTCTCATCCAAATCATTAATATAAATCACAAATAACAGTGGACCCAGCACCGATCCCTGAGGCACACCACTGGTCACAGGCCTCCAGTTTGAAAAACAACCCTCTACAACCACCCTCTGCCTTCTGTCGTCCAGCCAATTTTGAATCCAATTGGCAACCTCACCCTGGATCCCGTGAGCTTTAACCTTCTGCAACAACCTACCATGCGGTACCTTGTCAAAGGCTTTGCTAAAGTCCATGTAGACAACGTCTACTGCACTGCCCTCATCTACCTTCTTGGTCACTCCCTCAAAAAACTCAATCAAATTTGTGAGACATGATTTTCCACGCACAAAGCCATGCTGACTGCCCCGAATCAGTCCTTGCCTCTCTAAATGCTTGTAGATCCTGTCTCTCAGAATACCTTCTAGCAACTTACCTACTACAGACGTTAGGCTCACCGGTCTGTAGTTCCCAGGCTTTTCCCTGCTGCCCTTCTTAAACAAGGGCACAACATTCGCCACTCTCCAATCTTCAGGCACCTCACCTGTGGCTGCGATGATTCAAATATCTCGGTTAGGGGACCCGCAATTTCCTCCCTTGCCTCCCACAACATCCTGGGATACATTTCATCAGGTCCCGGGGATTTATCTACCTTGATGCGCTTTAAGACTTCCAGCACCTCCTCCTCTGTAATATGCACACTTCTCAAGACATCACTATTTATTTCCCTTAGTTTCCTAACATCCATGCCTTTCTCCACCGTGAATACCGATGAGAAATATTCATTCAGGATCTCACCCAACTCTTGTGGCTCTGCACATAGATGCCCTTGTTGATCCTTAAGAGGCCCTACTCTGTCCCTAGTTACTCTTTTCCCCTTTATGTATCTGTAGAATCTCTTTGGATTCTCCCTTGCATTATTTGCCAAAGCAATTTCATGTCCCCTTTTTGCCCTCCTGATTTCCCTCTTAACTCTATTTCGACAATCTCTATACTCTTCAAGGGATCCACTTGATCCCAGTTGCTTATGTACGTCATATGCCTCCTTCTTTTTGACCAGAGTCTCAATATCTCGAGTCATCCAGGGTTCCCTACTTCTACCAGCCTTGCCCTTCACTCTAAAGGGAATGTGCTTACCCTGCACCCTGGTTAACACATTTTTAAAAGCCTCCCATTTACCAGCCGTCCCTTTGTCTGCCAATAGTCTCCCCCAATCTACCTCTGCAAGTTCCTGTCTGATACCATCAAAATTGGCCTTGCCCCAATTAAGAATTTTAACTCTTGGGCCAAACCTCAACTTCATATAATGGCCTCAACTTCACTTTCCCTCCTAACCTTTAACCGTTTGATTGGCTTATCAATCAAGGACCCATCTTTCTCAGCCTTAAAAATATTCAGCGATTTGGTGGTACAATGGTTAGCACTGTTGCTTCACAATGGCAAGGGACCTGGGTTCGATTCCACCGTTGAGTGACTGTGTGGAGTTTGCAAGTTCTCCCAAAGTCTATGTGGGTTTCCTCCGGGTGCTCTGATTTCCTTCCACAGTCCAAAGATGTGCAGGTTAGGTTATGGGCCATGCTAAATTGATGCTTTGTGTCCAAAGGTGGAGTTACGGAGAGAGGGCCGGGGAGTGGGCATAGGTGAGGTGCTTTTTCGTAGGTTTGATGCAGACTCGATGGACAGAATGACCTCTTTCTGCACTGTCGGGATTCTATGGCCCTGCCTCCACCAATGCGTTGGGAAGAAAGTTTCACATACTCCCAACCCATAGAAAACATTTCTCCTCCTCCTTTGTCTTGAATGGGAGACCCTTATTTTTAAACTGTCACCTAGTTTCAGTCTCTCCCACAAGGGAAACATGCTTTCAGCATTCACCCTGCTGCGCAATTAGGCTTGACAAATCAATTTGAATCCTTTGAAGATGTAATGAGTAGAGTTGATGAGAGGGAGCCAGTGGAGGTGGTTTATTTGGACGTTTAGAAGAATTCCGTCAAGGTCCCACATTAGCATATAAAGTTAAAGTGCTTGGGATTATGGGGTAGTGCATTGAGACAGATTTTAAAAAATGGTTGGCAGGCATGAAACAGAGTAGGAATAAACAGATCTTTATCCAGATGGCAGGCGGTGACTAGTAGGGTCCCGCATGGGTTAGTGCCGGGACCCCAGCTACTTACAATTTGTATTAATGATTTAGATGAGTGAACTGGGTGGGAGGATGAGCTGTGAGGAGGATGCAGATATGCTTCAGTGTGATTTGGACAAGTTCTGAGTGGGCAAATGCATGGTATAATGTAGATAAATGTGAGGTTATCCACTTTGGTAGCAAAAACAGGAAGATAATTATTATCTAAATGGCTATAGATTGAGAGAGGAGGTTGTGCACCAAGACCGTGGTGTCCTTGTATACCAGCTGCTCAAAATAAGCATGCAGGTGCAGCAGGCGGTGAAGAAGACAAATGGATGTTAGCCTTCACAGTGAGAGAATTCGAGTTCAGCAGCAAACAAAGAACAAAGAAAAGTACAGCACAGGAACAGGCCCTCCAAGCCTGAGCCGACCATGCTGCCCATCTAAACTAAAATCTTCTATACTTCCTGGGTCCGTATCCCTCTATCCCCATCCTATTCATGTATTTGTCAAGATAGCCCCTTAAATGTCACGATCGTCCCTGCTTCCACTGCCTCCTTCGGCAGCGAGTTCCAGGCACCCACTACCCTCTGTGTAAAAATCTTGCCTTGTACATTTCTAAATCTTGCCCCTCACACCTTAACCCTCTGCCCCCTAGTAATTGACCCCTCTACCCTGGGAAAAAGCCTCTGACTATCCACTCTGTCTATACCCCTCATAATTTTGTAGACCTCTATCAGGTCGCCCCCTCAACCTGTGTCATTCCAGTGAGAACAAACCGAGTTTATCCAACCGCTCCTGATAGCTAATGCCCTCCATACCAGGCAACATCCTGGTAATTCTCTTCTGCGCCCTCTCTAAAGCCTCCACATCCTTCTGGGAGTGTGGCATCCAGAATTGAACACTATACTCCAAATGTGGCCTAACTAAGGTTCTATACAGCTGCAACATGACTTGCCAATTCTTATACTTAATGCCCCGGCCAATGAAGGCAAGCATGCCGTATGCCTTCTTGACTACCTTCTCCACCTGTGTTGCCCCTTTCAGTGACCTGTGTACCTGTACACCTAGATATCTCTGACTGTCGATACTCTTGAGGGTTCTACCATTCACTGTATATTCTCTACCTGCATTAGACCTTCCAAAATGCATTACCTCACATTTGTCCGGATTAAACTCCATCTGCCATCTCTCCGCCCAAGTCTCCAAATGATCTAAATCCTGCTGTATCCCCTGATAGTCCTCATCGCTATCTGCAATTCCATCAATCTTTATGCCGTCTGCAAACTTACTAATCAGATCAGTTACATTTTCCTCCAAATCATTTATATACACTACGAACAGCAAAGGTCCCAGCACTGATCCTTGCGGAACACCACTAGTCACAGCCCTCCAATCAGAAAAGCACCCTTCCATTGCTACTCTCTGCCCTCTATGACCCAGCCAGTTCTGTATCCATCTTGCCAGCTCACCTCTGATCCTGTGTGACTTCACCTTTTGTACCAGTCTGCCATGAGGGACCTTGTCAAAGGCCTTACTGAAGTCCATATAGACAACATCCACTGCCCTACCTGCATCAATCATCTTTGTGACCTCTTCAAAAAACTCTCAAGTTAGTGAGACACGACCTCCCCTTCATAAAACCATGCTGCCTCTTGCGAATACATCCATTTGTTTCCAAATGGGAGTAGATCCTGTCTCGAAGAATTCTCTCCAGTAATTTCCTTACCACTGACGTAAGGCTCACCGGCCTGTAGTTCCCTTGATTATCCTTGCTACCCTTCTTAAACAAAGGAACAACATTGTCTATTCTCCAGTCCTCTGGGACATCACTTGAAGACAGTGAGGATCCAAAGATTTCTGTCACGGCCTCAGCAATTTCCTTTCTAGCCTCCTTCAGTATTCTGGGGTAGATCCCATCAGGCTCTGGACTTATCTACCCTAATATTTTTCTTGACGCCCAACACCTCGTCTTTTTGGATCTCAATGTGACCCAGGCTATCTATACACCCTTCTCCAGACTCAACATCCACTAATTCCTTCTCTTTGGTGAATACTGATGCAAAGTATTCATTTAGTACCTCGCCCATTTCCTCTGGCTCCACACATAGATTCCCTTGCCTATCCTTCAGCGGGCCAACCCTTTCCCTGGCTACCCTCTTGCTTTTTATGTACGTGTAAAAAGCCTTGGGATTTTCCTTAACCCTATTTGCCAATGACTTTCCGTGACCCCTTTTAGCCCTCTTGACTCCTTGCTTAAGTTCCTTCCTACTTTCCTTGTATTCCACGCAGGCTTCGTCTATTCTCAGCCTTCCAGCCCTGACAAATGCCTCCTTTTTCTTTTTGACTAGGCCTACAATATCTCTCGTTATCCAGGGTTCCCGAAATTTGCCGTATTTATCCTTCTGCACAGGAACATGCCGGTCCTGAATTCCGTTCAGCTGACATTTGAAAACCTCCCACATGTCTGATGTTGATTTACCCTCAAACATCTGCCCCCAATCTAGGTTCTTCAGTTCCCGCCTAATATTGTTATAGTTAGCCTTCCCCCAATTTAGCACATTCACCCTAGGACCACTCTTATCCTTGTCCACCAGCACTTTAAAATTTACTGAATTGTGGTCACTGTTCCGGAAATGCTCCCCTACTGAGATGTCTACCACCTGGTCGGGCTCACTCCCCAATACCAGGTCCAGTGCATCCCCTTCCCTAGTTGGACTATCTACAAATTGTTTTAAGAAGCCCTCCTGGATGCTCCTTACAATCTCTGCCCCGTCTAAGCCCCTAGCACTAAGTGAGTCCCAGTCAATATTGGGGAAGTTGAAGTCTCCCATCACAACAACCCTGTTGCTTTTACTCCTTTCCAAAATCTGTCTACCTATCTGCTCCTCTATCTCCCGCTGGCTGTTGGGAGGTCCGTAGTAAACTCCCAACATTGTGACTGCACCCTTCTTATTCCTGATCTCTACCCATATAGCTCCGCTGCCCTCTGAGGTGTCCTCCCATAGTACAGCTGTGATATTCTCCCTAACCAGTAGCGCAACTCCACCACTCCTTTTACATCCCCCTCTATCCCGCCTAAAACATCTAAATCGTGGAACATTTAGCTGCCAATCCTGTCCTTCCAGGGATGACTTTCTGCAGTTCTACAGGGTCTTGGTGACACCATACCTGGAATATTGTGTGTAGTTTTAGTCTCATTACCTGAAGATGGATGTTCTTGCTATGGAAGGAATGCAGCAAAGCTTTTACCAGACTGATTACTGGGATGGCGGGACTGGGGTATGAAGTGAGATTGAGTCGGCTAGGATTGTATTGGCTGGCGTTCAGAAGAATGAGGGGGGGGAATCTCACTATTAAATTTGAGCAAGACTAGACAGGATAGATGCAGGAAGGATGTTCCTGATGACAAGGGAGTCCAGAACCAGGTGTTAATCAGTTAAACAGTTCTTAAACTGCGACTACCAATTCGGCAATCCAATACAGTTCAAATGCCACTTTTAAATAAAATTAATATCAGGGTTACTTGCTCAGCTGTGCAGAATTTGGAGACAGTTCCTTTCAAGAGCAGATTGAGTATATGTCTGCTCAGCCTAGCCACATTTGGCAAAACTGCTGTTCAACTTAAAATTCTTTTGTCTCGTCAGAGTCAAATCCTCTGGAAAACTGCAAAACTATAAACCGACCTGGCTCCTCCCAATTACATCATCTGTATTCAACTACGATGGCACACGATCTACTTAGCTCATACCGAATACAACCCATCATAAATTATTTACTCTCCACGGAATCTTCCAGCAATCAAAAAAATGGTCCATTAGCCCTCAATATGTACACATGTACGTGGCTAGAATCAAACACGACATCACCTTTTGTGACTTAATGACAGCTTTAGCAGACAGTCTGGATAACTTAACCCAGGCTTTTAAAAACCTTACTCAACAGATATAAAATGCAATACATGTATACCAATTTCTTAGAATTATCACACGGGGGGGTCACAATATGAGGATATGGGGTGGAGCATTTAGGACTGTAATGAGAAATGCCTTCACTCAAAGAGTAGTGAACCTGCAGAATTCTCTACCACAAAAAAACAATTTGAGGCCAAAATATTGTATATTTTCAAGAAGGAGTTAGATATAGCTCTTGGGGCTAAAAGGACCAAAGGATATGGGGGGAAAGCGGGAAGAGGTTACAGAGTTGGGTGATCAGCCATGATCATAATGAATGGCGGAGTAGACTTGAAGGGTCAAATGGCTGTATACTATTTTCTATGTGATTGGATTGGTTTATCGTCACGGGTACCGAGGTGCAGTGAAAAATATTGCTCTGCATCCAGTCTAGACAGATCATACCATACATGAAGAAAAACATAGGGCATGCGTAAATACACAATGTAAATACATAGACACAGACATCGGATTAAGCATACAGGAGTGCAGTACTACTCAGTCGAGAAGATGTGTGAAGAGATCACATCAGTCCATAAGAGAGTCATTCAGGAGTCTGGTAACAGCGGGGGAAAAAGCTGTTTTTGAATCTGTGTGCTCAGACTTTTGTGTCTGCTGCCTGATGGAAGAAGTTGGAAGAGTGAATAAGCTGGGTGGGAGGGATTTTTGATTATGCTGCCCGCTTTCTCAAGGCAGCGGGAGGTGTAGACCGAGTCTATCAATGGACAGGTGTTGGGCTCATGTGATGGACTGGGCTATGCTCACCACTCTCTGTAGTTTCTTGTGGTCTTTGGCTGAGCAGTTGCCATACCAGGCTGTGATGCAGCCAGATAGGATGCTTTCTATCGTGCATCTGTAAAAGTTGGTAAGAGTCAATATGGACATGCAGAATTTCTCAGTTTTCTAAGAAAGTATCAATGCTGTTGTGCTTTCTTGGTCGTAGTGTTGACGCGGCTGGACCAGGACAGATTGTTGGTGATGTGCACACCTAGGAATTTGAAGCTGTCAACCATCTCCACCTCGGCACCATTGATGTAGACAAGGGTATATGCAATACTTTGCTTGCTAACGTCAATGACCAGTTATTTTGTTTTGTTGTCATTGAGGGGGAGATTGTTGTCGTTACACCATTCCAATAGGTCTCATCTCCTTCCTGTACTCTAATTCATCGTTGTTCAAGATCCTACTCACTGCAGTCTTGTCATCAGCAAACTTGTTGGAATTGGAGCCAAATTTTGCCACGCAATCGTGTGTGTCTAGGGGGATAAGTACACAGCCTTGTGGGGCACCTGTATTGAGGATTATAGTGGAGATGGTGGTGTTTATCCTTGCTGATTGTGGTCTATGGGTCAGGAATCCAGGATCCAGTTGCAGAGGGACGAGCCAGGTCCTAGGTTTTGGAGCTTTGATATGAGCTTGGCTGGGATTTATGGTGTTGAAGTTGTAGTTGTAGTCAATGAATCTGAGTCTGATGTAGGAGTCATTGTTGTCGAGATTCTCCAGGGATAAGTGTAGGACCAGGGAGATGTTTGTCTGCTGTGGACCAATTGTGGTGGTATGTGAATTGCAGTGGATCAAGTCATTCTGGGAGTATAGAATTGATGTGTCTCATGACAACCTCTCAAAGCACTTCATCATGATTAATGTCAAGGCCACCAGACGTAGTCAGTGAGGTACGTTGCCTGGTGGTTCTTTGGCACCGATGATGGTGGTCATGAAGCAGGGAGGAACCTCAGAATGGAAATGGGAGATGTTGAAGATGTCCACAAACACATCCGCTGGTCAGCGCAGGATATGAGTGCACAACCAAGGACCCTGTCAGGACCCGTCGCTTTCCAAGGGTTCACTTTCAAGAAGGCCAATCTGACTTCTGGAGCTCTGACAGTAGGTATGTGTGTGTCCGAGGCTGCTGGGGCAGTTGTCAGCGGTTTGGTTTCCTGCTCAAACCGAGCGTAGAATGCACTGAAGTCATCGGGGAGGGGTGCGCTGCTGCCATAGATTCTACTCTGTTTCGCTTTGTAACCCGTTATGTTATTTAAACCTTGCTGCAACCGCCGAGAGTCCGTGACTAGCTTAATCTGATATTGTCTCTTGGCATCCGTGATGACTTTGCGGAGGTCCTTTCAAAATCTTAAACTCTAATAAATTCTAAGTCCTCTCAGAATCTTATGTTTTGATAGGATCACCTCACATTCTTCTAAATTCTGATGGATACAGGCCCAACCTGTTCAATATTATTGTTTAATCTTCTTTATTCCAGGAACCAGCTGAGTGAAACTTCTCTGAACTGCTTCTAATGCTATTTTGTACTTCCTTAAATAAGTAGCCAAAATTGTACACAGTGCCCTCGATGTGAGTCCTTGGAACACTTTCTCAAAAGGTGGTGGAAGCAGTATCTTTGAATATTTTTAAGGCAGAGGTAGTTATGTTCTTAATGAGCAAGGGGGTGAAAGGTTATTGGGTGTATTCGGGAATGTGGATTTGCGGTTTAAATCAGATTAACCATGATCCACTAAATGGAAGAGCAGGCTCAAAGGGTGGAGTGGCCTACTTTTGCTCCTGATTTGTATGTTCTTATGTGGTCTCACCAATGCCCTGTATAATTGTATTAAAACTCCCCTACTTTTATTTCCACCCCACTTGCAATAAACAATTACATTCCGTTTGCCTTCCTAATCACTTGTTCTACCTGCATACTATTTGTGATTCATGTACCAGGGCAACCAGCTCTCTCTCTACCTCAAGTTCAGCAATATCTTCCTCCTTAAATAATTTGCTGCTTTTTTATTCCTCCTGCCAATGTGGACAAGTTCATATTTTCTCACATTATACTCCCATCTGCCAATTTTTTGCTTACATATTTAATCTATCCCATATGTCTCTTCAGAACTTACTTCCAACCTATATTTGTCATTGGCAAATTTAGCAACCATACATTTGATCCTCCCGTCCAAGTCATTTCATATAGATTGTAAATTTTTGAGGGTCCAGCACTAACCCTTGTGGTATTTTAATATTCTCTACTTGCCAACTTCGAAAAAATCCCATTTACGTACACTCTTCCCTTCCTTTCTGTTGACTAATACATTATCTCCAACTCCATACACACTTATCTTGCATTAACATTTTGTGTGGCACCTTAGCAAAAGCCTTTGGAAATCGAGGTGTACTACATTTGTTGGTTACACTTCACCTATCTAGAAACATCCTCCAAAGAATTCCAAGAAATTTGTTACACAGAATGTCTCTTCAGTAAAATCATGTTGACGTGTTCTAATCATGTGCTTTTCTGAGTATGTTGTTGTTAACACTTCCTTAATAGTAGATTCCAGCATCTTCCCAGCAACCGATGTCAGACTGACTTGCATGTGGTTCCCTTTTTACTTTCTCCCTCCTTTCTTGAAAAGTAGAGTAACATTTGCCAGCTTCCAACCTGATAGCACCATTCCTAAATCTAGTGAATCCTGAAAAATCACAGCCAGCTCATTTAATATCTTTGCAGCCATCTACTTTAGAACCCGAGTGTATAGGCCACCAGGTCTCAGGGATTTTACTCCCTATTCACGTTTACCTATGTGAATCAGACCCACTGGATCTTCCCCCTCCCACTTCAAATTTCTCTCCAACCCAGAGCAGATGTCCAAACCCTAGCACCTGACAGCTAACGGCCTTCTGGACTCCTGCTCGCAGTTGCAGAGAAGTGTGTCTATCCTCCTGATTATCCTGTCCCTTTCCACTACATTCCTCTTTAGTTATAGACTGGTGCTATTGGCAGACAATTGGTAAATGCACTTTAATGTGGATAAGTGTGAAGTGATATTCTTTTGGGGGGAAGAATGTTTAAAGGTAGTCTGATATTGCAGGGACCTGTGAGTGTTTATTCACAAATTTTTTGAAGTTGATAAGGAAATTACTGCGGACGATGGAATCTGAAACAAAAACAGAAAATACTGGACAATCTCAGCAGGTCTGACAGCATTTGTGGAGAGAAGGGAATTGATGTTTTGAGTCTGGATGACCGTCAAAGCTTGAGAGAACTGGAAATCGGGAAATAGGGAATCTGGAAATTTATACTGTTGTGGGGGGACATGGAGTGGTGGGGCTGGATAGGGGGCAAACGATACGTGGAGATTGACGAAGATGTTGTGGACAGAAAGACCAAAGGAATGTGAGCGGGGGTGATTAAGGAGGAGAAGAGTGCTGATAGTGGCACATAAATTGATTAGAAAGTGTGAATGGCAGAACAAAGGTGAGCAGTGTGTCAAAGGGAAACTAGGAATAGGGAACAGATGGCCCAAGTGGGAGGGGGAGAGGGGTCAATGGTGAGGGGAAAACAGATCAATGAAAGAAATTAAATGGGGTGAAGGTGGAGGAGGGAGTTAACAGTCGGAAGTTGTTGAACTCAATGTTAAGTCTGGAAGACTGTAACATGGCTAATCGGAAGATGAGGTGCTGTTCCATCAGTTTGTGCCGGGCTTCACTGGAACATTGCAGCAGGTCAAGGAAGACATGTGGACATGAGAGCAGGATGGTGAGTTGAATTGGCAAGCGAGAGGAGAGGTTGAGTCCTTTGACAAAGCTTTGACAAAGGGTCATCTGGACTCGAAACGTTAGCTTTTTTCTCTCCTTACAGATGCTGCCAGACCTGCTGAGATTTTACAGCATTTTCTCTTTTACCTTCTGTCATCACCCTGTTTCCTGCAACTAAGCCAATTTTGAATCAACCTTATCAAATTACCCTGTATCCCATGTGGGACCTTGTCAAAGGCTTTGCTGAAATCCCCAAACTACATCAACTGCACTACCCTCATCTCCACAGCTGGTCACCTCAAAAAAGTCAATCAAATTTGTTAGGCATGACCTCCCTCTAAAAAAAGCCATGTTGACTGTCCCTGATCAAACCTTGCCTCCCCAAGTGGAGATAGATTCTGTCCTTCAGAATTTGCTCCAATAGTTTAATCACTGACATGGGTCTCACTGGTCTGTAGTTTCCTGGCTTATTTCTACAAACCTTCTTAAATAGTGCAACCACATTAGCTGTTTTCCAGTCCTTTGACACCTCCCCCGTGGCCAGGGAGGAGTGAAAAATTTGGGTCAGACCCCTGCAATCTCCTCCCTCACCTCCCACAGCAACCTGGGACACAATTCATCCAGACCTGTAGATTTGTCCACTTGTAAGCCTGCCAACTCCTCCAATACCTTGTCAATTTGCTCAAGAACTTCACAGTCTCTCTCCCTGTGTTCCATACCTATCTCCTCATTCTCTTGGGTGAAGGTGGATGTGAAGTATTCGTTCAACACCCTACCACTGTCCCCTGGCTCCTCCCACAGATTGCCCCTTGGACCCTAATTGTCCCTACACTTTACTCTTTAAGGGTAAGCATATGAGGGATAAAAGGAAGTGGAGGTAATATTGATAGGTTTAGGTTAAGAAAGTTGAGAAGACAATCGTGTGATGCACAGGCATGGACCAGTTGAGCCAAAGTACCTGTTATCGTGCTGTACATTTCCCATTTTTACCTGTGGTACATAACTGGATTTACCAGATTCATCCTGATTTTTGATGTTCTGACCGTGATGTAGGGGTTGACCCCACGGCTAAATTGCGATACTTTTATATATTAAATTAATGGAGAATGCAAAATGGTGAAGAATAATTATTTACTTAGGCTCATCTTCATTCTTCCAAATACCAGGATCCCACCATCGATCCCTGTAGCATGACAAAGTATAATTAGTTGGTGAGGGTGGTGTTACTGGTAAATGGTTAGTCCTTTGGATATGTTTTCTGCTGCACTGCACACTTTTTTATGCAGCAGACCATGTTTGTCATGTGGAAACATGAAGAAAGATTTTTTTAAATGATGAGTACCGTTTCATTAGAATTTTGTCAATTATAGGCCAATACTAATTATGGTCCAATATAACCTTTTGGAATTATGAAAGAATGGAACAGGATAGATGGATGTAGATTGTTTCCAGTAACTGAAGGATCAAGAATGAGGGCCTGCTCATACGTAAGGGATTTAAAACCAGGCAGAAAAAGCACCTTCAAACAGGCTGTGGACACTTCAGGTTGAGATACAATCTGTCAGCATTGAAGATTAGTTTGGTGGATAAAGGAAAAAGGGTTGAAGGGTAAATATGGTTGAAACTACCTGCTCAGAGGGGTGATAAATATTCACAAATAGGTTGAGATGAATGAACTGCTTATTCTAACTTCCATGTAAGTGTGATCTGCCGATCTGCATTTAGAATATTTCATTTGTATGCTCAGAAGAACCTATTAAAATGGATTATATGGAGTGTGGTGATGTATATCGTATGGTGGAGTGACTGTGAACATAGTTGGTAGGTAATCTTTTCTTACATGCCTTGCATTACAGTTGTGCAGTTATGCCACACGTCACAAACTTGTATGCAGTGCAAGTGCTTGAACCCCTCAATAGTGAACTAGATGCTCTAATAAAATTTATTTTGATATACTGTGGTATTTGGTACACGTCAGTTTGTTATTATTTCCATTTAATAACAAGTGGAAGATGATGCTTAAATTCTGTAATCTGGCAAACAATTTGAGGTCTAATTTTGCTCTTCTACAAAACACTTAAGACCTAAGCAGCCTCTGAGCATAAAGATGCAAGCACACTGCCTCATGCATATAATGGATTTTTCAGTCTGTTTATGCAGCAAGCCTAGTTATTTAAATGCCTTTGCACTCAGCATTTTGCTTGCAAATCAAGCAAAGAGAGACATGCAAAGAAAAACTGCTCATATCTGAATATGAAGTTCATTATTCCTGGATCAAATATTCCCTGTCAAAAACAGCATATTTAACTTCTCATTCTATGCCGTGACACCAATATCACACAAATGATAGGCACCCATGAGCTCGTTGGTGGCGGTTTTTTGTATTGTAAGACAATGGTTTGTGCCATGGTGGTCATTCTGAATTCAGCATTGCCTGGTTTGGCTCAGGGTTGAGAAGGTGCATAATTCACTGGTCTTTGTTTTCTCAGGACCCCCTGATTGTTTCTGCTCACCTCTTCCAATACCCTTCCAAACTATCAGCCTCCAGTGGTCATAGCCATCTGCAACTTTCCCAGTTGTCCGTGTCCACCATTGCATTATCTTCAGATATGAGGCATCTGCTTTGGGGACTGTTCAACACTTTCTCCTATTACGGGCCAGGGTTTAGAACATAGAACATTACAGCGTAGTATAGACCCTTCGGCCCTCGATGTTGCGCCGACCTGTGAAACCACTCTAAAGCCCATCTACACTATTCCTTTATCGTCCATATGTCTATCCAATGACCATTTGAATGCCCTTAATGTTGGCGAGTCCACTACTGTTGCAGGCAGGGCATTCCACGCCCTTACTACTCTCTGAGTAAAGAACCTACCTCTGACATCTGTCTTATATCTATCTCCCCTCAATTTCAAGCTATGTTCCCTCGTGCTAGACATCATCACCTGAGGAAAAAGGCTCTCGCTGTCCACCCTATCTAATCCTCTGATCATCTTGTATGCCTCAATTAAGTCACCTCTTAACCTTCTTCTCTCTAATGAAAACAGCCTCAAGTCCCTCAGCCTTCCCTCATAAGATCTTCCCTCCATACCAGTCAACATTTTGGTAAATCTCCGCTGCACCCTTTCCAATGCTTCCACATCCTTCCTATAATGCAGCGACGACCAGAATTGCATGCAATACTCCAAATGCGGCCGCATTTTTGTGCAGCTGCAACATGACCTCATGGCTCCGAATCTCAATCACTCTACCAATAAAAGCTAACACACCGTACGCCTTCTTAAAAACCCTCTCAACCTGGGTGGCAACTTTCAGGGATCTATGTACATGGACACCGAGATCTCTCTGCTCATCCACGCTACCAAGAATCTTACCATTAGCCCAGTACTCTGTCTTCCTGTTATTCCTTCCAAAATGAATTACCTCACACTTTTCTGCATTAAACTCCATTTGTCACCTCTCAGCCCAGCTCTGCAGCTTATCTATGTCCTTCTGTAACCTGTAACATCCTTCCGCACTGTCCACAACTCCACCGGCTTTAGTGTCATCTGCAAATTTACTCACCCATCCTTCTACGCCCTCCTCCAGGTCATTTATAAAAATGACAAACAGCAGTGGCCCCAAAACAGATCCTTGTAACTGGACTCCAGTCTGAACATTTCCCATCAACCACCACCCTTTGTCTTCTTCCAGCTAGCGAATTTCTGATCCAAACTGCTAAATCACCCTGAATCCCATGCCTCCGTATTTTCTGTAATAGCCTACCGTGGGGAACCTTATCAAACGCTTTGCTGAAATCCATATACACCACATCAACTGCTTTACCCTCATCCGCCTGTTTGGTCACCTTCTCAAAGAACTCAATAAGGTTTGTGAGGCACGACCTACCCTTCACAAAACCGTGTTGACTATCTCTAATCAAATTATTCCTTTCCAGATGATTATACATCCTATCTCTTATAAACCTTTCCAAGATTTTGCCGACAACAGAAGTAAGGCTCACTAGTCTATAGTTACTGGGGTTGTCTCTACTCCCCTTCTTGAACAAGGGGACAACATTTGCTATCCTCCAGTCTTCTGGCACTATTCCTGTAGACAAAGATGACTTAAAGATCAAAGCCAAAAGCTCAGCAATCTCCTCGCTAGCTTCCCAGAGAATCCTAGGATAAATCCCATCCGGCCCAGGGGACTTATCTATTTTCACACTTTCCAGAATTGCTAACACCTACCCCTTATGAACCTCAAGCCCTTCTAGTCTAGTAGCTTGTATCTCCGTATTCTCCTCGACAACATTGTCCTTTTCCTGTGTGAATACTGATGAAAAATATTCATTTAGCACCTCTCCTATCTCCTCGGACTCCACAACTTCCCACTACTATCCTTGACTGGCCCTACTCTTACCCTCGTCATTCTTTTATTCCTGACATATCTATAGAAAGCTTTAGGGTTATCCTTGATCCTACCTGCCAAAGACTTCACATGTCCCCTCCTGGCTCTTCTTAGCTCTCTCTTTAGGTCCTTCCTAGCTAACTTGTAACTTTCGAGCGTCCTAACTGAACCTTCACGTCTCATCTTTACATAAGCCTCCTTCTTCCTCTTGACAAGTCTTTAGACTGCTTTAGTAAACCACGGTTCCCTCGCTTGACCACTTTCTCCCTGCCTGACAGGTACATACTTATCACTCAGAAGCTGTTCCTTGAACAAGCTCCACATTTCCATTGTGCCCATCCCCTGCAGTTTTCCTCTCCATTCGATGCAGCCTAAGTCTTGCCTCATCGCATCATAATTGCCTTTCCCCCAGATATAAATCTTGCCCTGCGGTATATACCTATTCCTTTCCATCATTAAAGTAAACGTAATCGAATTGTGGTCACTATCACCAAAGTGCTCGCCTACCTCCAAATCTAACACCTGTCCTGGTTCATTACCAAGTACCAAATCCAATATGGCCTCGCCTCTCGTTGGCCTATCTACATACTGTGTCAGGAAACCCTCCTGCACACATTGGACAAAAACGGAGAACACTAAAGTGTATCATGGAGTTCACCTGACCCACAACATAAAATAGATATTGGTTATGGGGAGCACAAGGGCCCACTCTGCAGGTGTGATGCAACAGAGATCTCTCAAAATATGTGATGCAACAGAGATTACATAGAATAAACAAAACAATGTTTATTATCTGAATCTAGTTAACATTTTATAAACACAGAGTAAACATTTTAGCAACTATCAACTCGCATACTTCCCCAAAAGAATACAGTACTGTATAAGTGACGCTTAATCTTTCCTAGCAACATCCATAAGATAAATGCCCTCTTTAACAAGGACAGCAAGTTTAAATTCTCTACTGAGAACAGTTATCATTTTTAAATTAACATGTGATTCGAAGACGATCTTTTTCATGAAGATAGAGATCAAAATTACACCGTGTTTGGCTGGATGCAGCTCCAACTCTGAAAACAAAACCAAACACACACTGTCGCTGCCAGCTCAAAAACGAAAGTAATAACAGACAGACTGCCCATCTCCACCCACAATCTGACATCACTGCAGGTATTTGATAAACACCCATTTCTTAAAGGTACACCCACTCCAGCTATTAGATAAACACCCATTTCTTAAAGGTACTCTCACATGACACTCCTATCTAGCATATGTTGTCCAGATTTCAAGAGTCACAGAAAACTAGCATGCAGGTACAGCAGATAATCAAGAAAGCAAATGCAATGTTAGCATTTATAGCCAAAGGAACAGAGTATTAAGGTAAGGAAATGTTGTTGCAACTATACAAGGCATTGGTGAGACCACACCCGGAGTATTGTGCACAGTTTTAAAGATGTTGTGGCATTGAAGGCACTTCAGAGGAGATTCACTAGGTTGATTCCAGAGATGAGGGGCTTGTTATTGTAATCTTTATTAATGTCACAAGTAGGCTTACATTAACACTGAAATGAAGTTACTGTGAAAAATCCCTAGTCATCACACTCCGGCGTCGGTTCGGGTAAACTGAGAGAGAATTCAGAATGTTCAATTCACCTAACAAGCACATCTTTCAGTACTTGTGGGAGGAAACCGGAGCACCGGAAGGAACCCACGCAGACACGGGGGGAACGTGCAGACTGCGCGCAGTGACCCAAGCCGGAATCGAACATGGAACCCTGATGCTGTGAAGCAGCAGTGCTAACTATTGTGCTACTGTGCCGCCCATATATATGAAAGATTGAATAGTTTAGGCCTATACACCCTAAAGTTTAAAAGAATAAGGGAATATCAAATTGAGTTGTACACGATGATGATAAAAGGTATAGATAACGTAGACATGGACTCGATGTTTCCCCTTGTGCGGCATTCTAGAATGAGAAGTCATAGTCTTGGGATAAGAGGTAGCAAATTTAAAATGGAGTTGAGCAGAAACTACTTCTCCCAAAGAGTTGCGATTTGCTACTCGAGTGCGGTGGATGCTGGGAAAGTGAGTAAATTTAAGGAGGAGTTCGACAGATTTTTAATTAGTGGTGGGTTGAAGGGTTCTCGAGAATGGGCAGGACAATGGAAGTAAGGCCATGATGGGATCAGCCGTGATCGAATGGCGGAGCAGACTCGATGGGCCAAATGGCCTAATTCTGCTCCAATTTTCGCAGTAATTTCATTGCAGTGTTATTATTATCTTATGAATTTATGTCACCACTATAGCGAAATGTACTGAGGACACAGGCTTGATAGGCTCAGCTTGGTGTTCTGTTCGGTTGCTGTTGTTCCATCCTCTCTTACTCACCTTGGACATAACAGCTGCATCTTTTGTGATGCATGTGTTGGTTTCAGTATCAAGTGATAGATTGCCAGCAATTGTGGAGCAGCCTAGATATGAAGCGATCAGAAGCTCCAGCGTCATATTTTCAATATTGGTACTTGGCAATATCCTGGAACATAACATTTGTCTTCCTAATGTTTGATGGTCAAACTCTTTCCAAGCATGAGTGAGTCAGTCCATTTGCACATGCCAGTGTTCCTCTGTATGGACTGTTTGGCATCGTCGACATGGAGCAACTCTGATGAGGACTTGGTGCTCCTTTGTCTCAGATCTCAAGCAAGCTAAGCCCAACAGGTTTCCATCGTTCTGGCATATAAGTAGATACTCTCTGCAGATTACCTGAAGACATATGACAGCAGCCAAGAGAACAAAATGCCAAAGAAACATATCAAGCAGGATTTTTGTTGCATGCTGCCTTGCATTTCTGCTACCAGCAGTATCTTCTTGCCAGCCTGATAACCCTTTATTTGAAGCAGTTTCTCAGCCAGTGAAGTGGAACATCAAGTTTCATGAAGGAGAGAAATTAGAACCTTGGAACACACTACTGGCTTTCAGAGCCATCATTCAGCAGTCATGGTTCTTGGTAGGAAGCCACTATGTATAAACAAGTGACTGATATAGAAGGCCTAGATTCAGCTGCAAAGCACCAAGGAGATCCAATTTGATGTTTTTTTTTAAAAAACTAACTTTTTAGACTGCACAATGAAAATGTTGGTGCCTGAAAATGCGTTCATTCTATTTCAGACACACCCATTATTGATATGCGCACTCCCAGATCAAGTTTTTGTTTTGCACAAATCCAGAGTAAAGATCTTTTCTTCCAGCAGTCTCCCTCAGAAGATCCCTACTGCATGAATGGAACATTCATTGCATTTCCCATACCAGCCATCTTGTGGTGCCTCTGTTCCTAATTTGACATGTTGGCTAAAGGACCCTTTCAGACTGGAGAATTGCATTCTCTCAATCTAGACTGGATTTGATGCAGGTCGCAATGATGTAAATCTAGTTAGCTAACCCAACACAGCCCACTTCCCTCACATTCCACTTTGTTATTTAGAATCCTGGCTGTTATACCAGTTGTCTATCTATTGCTACAAATGAATGTTTATTTTTAGCACCTAGCTAAGTACTGTGACTGTTTTTATTGCTTGTAGAAAAGGTACTTGTGTATCTATCAGAAAAGTTGTATTGAAGTTGCTGGGCACGATTCTCCGGCCGCATTGCGCTCAAATGAAAGCACAACGTGTCCGGAGAAACCCGGGGAGGCCTGCAGCGAGCCTCCCAACAGGCTCCGCACCTTGCGAGTCACCAGAGTCCCGCAAGATGTTTGAGTCGGAACTCCACCCCAAATGGGTGGGATCGAATGACACTCCCGGCAGTAGGTCTTAAACCTACTTAACACCTACTTGCCCGGGATCCACCAGCCTCTTTTGATTCTGCAGCCAGGCGCCGATCAATGCTGGTCCACACAAACGTGGACCAGGCGGAACTGCACCTGGGATTTCCTGGGTCATCAGAGCACCGTGGCACTTCCCAGCTGGCACCTTGGCACTGCACAGCTGGCACCTTGACACTGCCATCCTAGCACTGCCAAGGTGCCAGATGGCACTGCCAAGCCAGCAGGAGCACTGCCTGGGTGTCGGATGGCAGTGCAAGGGTACTTGAGTATCACGGTGGCACTGCTAAGGTTAAAGGAACGAGGGGGCCATGTCCATGAAATCAGGGTGGCAGGGGTTTGATGGGTGGAGGCGTGCAGGGCAGGTAGGCAGAGGCCTCCGGGAGGTTGGGGGGGTGATGAGTTAAGCTCCCCGGTGCAAAAAGAAATTCTAAGTGTGGGCTAAACTGGTGAGAAACTCCAAGGCCCCAAAAAATGAATAGTGGAGATAGATGGGTAACTGTAAGAGGGACTGGGAAGAAGCAGTCAGTGCAGGGATCCCCTGCGGTCGTTCCCCTGAGAAACAAGTATACCGCTTTGGATACTTGTGGGGGGGACGACTTACCAGGGGTAAGCCATGGGGTACGGGCCTCTGGCACGGAGTCTGTCCCTGTTGCTCAGAAGGGAAGGGGGGAGAGGAGCAGAGCATTAGTAATTGGGGACTCGATAGGGGCACAGATAGGAGATTTTGTGGGAGCGTGAGAGACTCACGTTTGGTATGTTGCCTGCCAGGTGCAAGGGTACGAGATGTCTCGGATCGTGTTTTCCGGGTCCTTAGGGGGAGGGGGAGCAGCCCCAAGTCGTGGTCCACATTGGCACTAACGACATAGGTAGTAAAGGGGACAAGGATGTCAGGCAGGCTTTCAGGGAGCTAGGATGGAAGCTCAGGACTAGAACAAACTGAGTTGTTATCTCTGGGTTGTTGCCCGTGCCACGTGATAGTGAGATGAGGAATAGGGAGAGAGAGCAATTAAACACGTGGCTAAAGGGGTGGTGCAGGCGGGAGGGATTCAGATTTCTGGATAACTGGGGCTCTTTCTGGGGAAGGTGGGACCTCTACAGACAGGATGGTCTACATCTGAACCTGAGGGGCACAAATATCCTTGGGGGGAGATTTGTTAGTGCTCTTTGGGGGGGTTTAAACTAATGCAGCAGGGGCATGGGAACCTGGATTGTAGTTTTAGGGTAAGGGAGAATGAGAGTATAGAGGTCAGGAGCACAGATTTGACGTCGCAGGAGGGGGCCAGTGTTCAGGTAGGTGGTTTGAAGTGTGTCTACTTCAATGCCAGGAGTATACGAAATAAGGTAGGGGAACTGGCAGCATGGGTTGGTACCTGGGACTTCGATGTTGTGGCCATTTCGGAGACATGGATAGAGCAGGGACAGGAATGGATGTTGCAGGTTCCGGGGTTTAGGTGTTTTAGTAAGCTCAGAGAAGGAGGCAAAAGAGGGGAGGTGTGGCGCTGCTAGTCAAGAGCAGTATTACGGTGGCGGAGAGGATGCTAGATGGGGACTCATCTTCCGAGGTAGTATGGGCTGAGGTTAGAAACATAAAAGGAGAGGTCACCCTGTTGGGAGTCTTCTATAGGCCTCCAAATAGTTCTAGGGATGTAGAGGAAAGGATGGCGAGGATGATCCTGGATAAGAGCGAAAGTAACAGGGTAGTTATTATGGGAGACTTTAACTTTCCAAATATTGACTGGAAAAGATATAGTTTGAGTACATTAGATGGGTCGTTTTTTGTACAGTGTGTGCAGGAGGGTTTCCTGACACAATATGTTGACAGGCCAACAAGAGGCGAGGCCACGTTTGATTTGGTTTTGGGTAATGAACCAGGCCAGGTGTTGGATTTGGAGGTAGGAGAGCGCTTTGGGGACAGTGACCACAATTCGGTGACGTTTACGTTAATGATGGAAAGGGATAAGTATACACCGCAGGGCAAGAGTTATAGCTGGGGGAAGGGCAATTATGATGCCATTAGACGTGACTTGGGGGGGATAAGGTGGAGAAGTAGGCTGCAAGTGTTGGGCACACTGGATAAGTGGAGCTTGTTCAAGGATCAGCTACTGCGTGTTCTTGATAAGTATGTACCGGTCAGGCAGGGAGGAAGGCGTCGAGCGAGGGAACCGTGGTTTACCAAAGAAGTGGAATCTCTTGTTAAGAGGAAGAAGGAGGCCTATGTGAAGATGAGGTGTGAAGTCTCAGTTGGGGCGATGGATAGTTACAAGGTAGCGAGGAAGGATCTAAAGAGAGAGCTAAGACGAGCAAGGAGGGGACATGAGAAGTATTTGGCAGGTAGGATCAAGGAAAACCCAAAAGCTTTCTATAGGTATGTCAGGAATAAGCGAATGACTAGGGAAAGAGTAGGACCAGTCAAGGACAGGGATGGGAAGTTGTGTGTGGAGTCTGAAGAGATAGGCGAGATACTAAATGAATATTTTTCGTCAGTATTCACTCAGGAAAAAGATAATGTTGTGGAGGAGAATGCTGAGACCCAGGCTAATAGAATAGATGGCATTGAGGTACGTAGGGAAGAGGTGTTGGCAATTCTGGACAGGCTGAAAATAGATGAGTCCCCGGGTCCTGATGGGATTTATCCTAGGATTCTCTGGGAGGCCAAGGAAGAGATTGCTGGACCTTTGGCTTTGATTTTTATGTCATCATTGGCTACAGGAATAGTGCCAGAGGACTGGAGGATAGCAAATGTGGTCCCTTTGTTCAAAAAGGGGAGCAGAGACAACCCCGGCAACTATAGACCGGTGAGCCTCACGTCTGTAGTGGGTAAAGTCTTGGAGGGGATTATAAGAGACAAGATTTATAATCATCTAGATAGGAATAATATGATCAGGGATAGTCAGCATGGCTTTGTGAATGGTAGGTAATGCCTCACAAACCTTATCGAGTTCTTTGAGAAGGTGACTGAACAGGTAGACGAGGGTAGAGCAGTTGATGTGGTGTATATGGATTTAAGCAAAGCGTTTGATAAGGTTCCCCACGGTAGGCTATTGCAGAAAATACGGAGGCTGGGGATTGAGGGTGATTTAGAGATGTGGATCAGAAATTGGCTAGCTGAAAGAAGACAGAGGGTGGTGGTTGATGGGAAATGTTCAGAATGGAGTTCAGTTACAAGTGGAGTACCACAAGGATCTGTTCTGGGGCCGTTGCTGTTTGTCATTTTTATCAATGACCTAGAGGAAGGCGCAGAAGGGTGGGTGAGTAAATTTGCAGACGATACTAAAGTCGGTGGTGTTGTCGATAGCGTGGAAGGATGTAGCAGGTTACAGAGGGATATAGATAAGCTGCAGAGCTGGGCCGAGAGGTGGCAAATGGAGTTTAATGTAGAGAAGTGTGAGGTGATTCACTTTGGAAGGAATAACAGGAATGCGGAATATTTGGCTAATGGTCAAGTTCTTGGAAGTGTGGATGAGCAGAGGGATCTAGGTGTCCATGTACATAGATCCCTGAAAGTTGCCACCCAGGTTGATAGGGTTGTGAAGAAGGCCTATGGAGTGTTGGCCTTTATTGGTAGAGGGATTGAGTTCCGGAGTCGGGAGGTCATGTTGCAGCTGTACAGAACTCTGGTACGGCCGCATTTGGAGTATTGCGTACAGTTCTGGTCACCGCATTATAGGAAGGACGTGGAGGCTTTGGAGCGGGTGCAGAGGAGATTTACCAGGATGTTGCCTGGTATGGAGGGAAAATCTTATGAGGAAAGGCTGATGGACTTGAGGTTGTTTTCGTTGGAGAGAAGAAGGTTAAGAGGAGACTTAATAGAGGCATACAAAATGATCAGGGGGTTGGATAGAGTGGACAGTGAGAGCCTTCTCCCGCGGATGGATATGGCTGGCACGAGGGGACATAACTTTAAACTGAGGGGTAATAGATATAGGACAGAGGTCAGAGGTAGGTTCTTTACGCAAAGAGTAGTGAGGCCGTGGAATGCCCTACCTGCTACAGTAGTGAACTCGCCAACATTGAGGGCATTTAAAAGTTTATTGGATAAACATATGGATGATAATTGCATAGTGTAGGTTAGATGGCTTTTGTTTCGGTGCAACATCGTGGGCCGAAGGGCCTGTTCTGCGCTGTATCGTTCTATGTTCTATGTACATGCCCATTTGAGCTTTTACAGTCCAATTTATGTTTCTCGCTAGTTTGCATATTCTACTTTCTTTTTCTTTCTTTATCAATTATTTGCTTATCCTTTGCTGAATTCTAAAATACTTCCAATCCTCAGGTTTAATTACTCCTTTTTTTTGGCAACTTCATAAACCTCTTCCTTTGACCTAGTAGAATCTTAACTTCTCTTGTTAGCCATGGCTAGATCACTTTCTTGCTGTTTTTTTTGTGCCTTAAAGGAATGTAGTTTTGTTGCAAACCATGCAATGTTGCAATGTTCTATAATAGTGTAGATGGGCTTTAGAGTGGTTTCACAGGTCGGCGCAACATTGAGGGCCGAAGGGCCTGTACTGCGCTGTTATGTTCTATGTTCTATGGTGGGGAACTCGCCGGCAAAACCGACAGGAAACTCACTGAAAAACCCGCCACAAATTTACTTCAAAATTTTGGGGGAGAATCGCGCCTAGTACATTGCTTTTTTTTTTAAATTAAAGGACTTGATCAATTGTGGTTCTCAAATATCTATCATAGTTATATGTCATACTTGCCCCCAAAAAGCAGTCTGACTGTCTCCAGCAAGCTTGCAGATTCTAAGTTGTCTCACACTCGAGCCTTTAAAAGGATACTTAATAGGTACAATATTGATCTTCTGTTTGTGCCACTCGCACTGAGAGTCAACCAGATCAGCAGAACAATTGCTTATTCCCATTAACACTGGTGACAAACCTATCCACAGTTCAAACAATGTATTAATGCTATTAGTTTTCACTGTTCCATTGATTTTGTGGTATTTGTGAAGAAACTGGAATTGTACAATCTGCATTGATAGAACGCCATATCACATCAACATCTCAAAGCACTTGACACAAAGAAATGCTTCTGAATTTGATCTTTTGTATATGTGTGACATCTAAATTTAGAGATTGAAACTTCAAGAATTTGGACTAAAAATAGCCAGCATAAAATATTTTTTTTTACAGAAGAAGCTACCTGGAATTGTCAGGGGAACTCGCACATCATTGTCCATAGAATCCTCAGTGCAGAAGGAGGCCATTCAGTCCATCGAGTCTGCACTGACCTTCGAGAGAGCACTTTACTTAGGCCCTCTCTCCCAACCTATCCCCGTACTTCTGTGCATTGATAATGGTCAATGCCCCTAACCTGCAGAGCTTTGGGGAGCTGCTAATGATCGCCTGTGGGCACAAGCCAAATTCAAAGAGAGCTATACAAATGCAATCTGCATTTCAGAATCCAGGCTGGCCAGCAGGAGTCTGATCATCTGCTAAAGCAAAGGGCCCTGCAATCTCCCTTTCAGTCCTTAATAAACATAAGAAGATAAAAACTAGGCGCCGGAGTAGGCCATCTGGCCCTTCGAGCCTGCTCCGCCATTCAATGAGATCATGGCTGATCTTTTGTGGACTCTGCTCCACTTTCCACCCGAACACCATAACCCTTTATTCTTCAAAAGACTATCTATCTTTATCTTGAGAACATTTAATGACGGAGCTTCAATGGGCAGGGAATTCCATAGATTCACAACCCTTTGGGTGAAGAGGTTCCTCCTCGTGCTCCTCCTAAGAATGGTTGAGACAATTAGCAATCTCAGGGACTCGGATGAGGGACACACGTCCCATATCAAAGGCAATGTGGAAAGGTGGACGTCATGTGACATGGGCCTCTGACTTGTGGAACCAGTCATATTGCCTTTGCTGAATTGAAAGGTTTCGCCTGCCGTTTAACATCTGACCATCTGACCGAAGGAGCTCTGGCCTAGGTTGAATACCTACTTTTAAAATTTAGAGTACCCAATTATTTTTTTCCCAATATTTAAGGGGAAATTTAGTGTGGCCAATCTACCTAATCAGCACATCTTTGGATTGTGGGGGTGAAACCCACACAGACACTGGGAGAATGTGCAAACTCCACACGGACAGTGCTAGGTTGAATACCTGATCCCATCTACTCTGCTTCTGTGCCATCGTCGACAAGACTGATTCAACACTGCATGCCTATCTCATCTTGTGAAGTCAACACCGCCGGAAAAGTGGATTATCCAGCATCGGCTTTCGACCACTGACTTCCACGAAGGAATACATCATTGGTTCTTGATTCTGGAACCCATGTGGACCAATATTTATTTTCTCTGTCATCGCTATACTGTTCATTTATTTTCTCTATCCATGTCTTTATCGTCTGAGTGAGGAGGCGATGTTGTGACCCTCCCCTGTTTTGTTTGTGCCAAGTAAACTAACTATTTGGGTTCATCTTACCTTGAGTTTGCAGTGGGATTATTCCCAGAAAATTGGTTCCCACAAAAACTGGGGTTGAGAAATTACACCTTCTTCTAAAAAGTGAAACAAATCAAAACACTTTTCTGTTTACGGATGGATGGTAAGACAAAAAATTAGTGCTGTTTAAATTAACCCCTCCCTCCTGTCCATAACAGGAGTGATGTGATGTGCACCAAACATGTCCTTTGGTCCAGCTCTTTAGAAGTGGTGACACCACATAGTGCTTAAGTTACCCAGAGGCTTGGACACGAGTTAAAATCACAATGCAGCTGCTGTTGAATTTAACTTTGATTGAATACAATCTGGAATAAAAAGTTAGTTTTGGTGCAGTAACCCTGGCCAAGAAACTACTGGATTGTCATAAAGACTCATCAGGTTCACTAATGTCCTTTTAATGAAGGAAATCTGCCATCCGTACCTGGTCTGGTTGTCACTATTCCAGATACACTGATAAATTAAACATCAGCATTGAGGAAAAATTAGTCAGAAGCTAGTCTGTACTGTAAAATTGATATATTTCCAAGCATGCAGAGTACAGACACAGACTTCCCCAATTCATCCACTGAGTACTTTTTTTATACTCTTGAATGAAGCCATAGCACTTCCCCAGTTGGTGATAGCTCTTAATTACCAACTTATTTTTAATGCATTCATGAGATGTAGGCGTCGCTGGCAAAGCCAGCATTTACTGTCCGCCCCTATTGCCCTTGAAATGAATGAAAATGAAAATCGCTTATTGTCACAAGTAGGCTTCAAATTAAGTTACTGTGAAAAGCCCCTAGTCGCCACATTCCGGCGCCTGTTCGGGGAGGCTGTTACAGGAATTGAACCGTGCTGCTGGCCTGCCTTGGTCTGCTTTCAAAGCCAGCGATTTAGCCCTGTGCTAAACAGCCCCTGAGAAACATAGAATTGTTACAGCCCATTGTGTCTTCATCGGCTCTCCAAATGAGCATCATAACTGAGTGCCATTCCCCTGCTTTTTCTCTGCATGTCTGCATTTTTTTCTATTCAAATAATCATCTAATTCACTCTTGAATGCCTCGATTGAACCTGCCTCCATCACGCTTCCAGGCAGAGCATTCCAGAGCCGAACCACTCGTGTGAAGAAGTTTTTTCTCGCATCACATTTGCTTCTACAGGATATTACAAATCACTTTAAATCTGTGCCCTCTAGTTCTGGATCTACTCTGTCGAACCCCCTCAAGATTTTGAACATTTCTGTCAAATCTTAATTATAACAAACTGCTATCTTTGCGTAGATCAGAATATTCAAAGAATCAATAACACGCCAGGTTTGTTTTAAACTTGCATTAAAATATTAAAGGGAATACTTAGGGCATGTAATTCTGGCCAATTCCATGCATTCATCATAAGTCAGCTGCTTGGTGTCTTACAGAAAGTAATGGTGAGCTGACTACTTGAACTGCTGCAGTCCCTGTGGTGCAGGTACATCCATAGTGCGATAGGGAGTGAGTTCTGGGATTTGACCAAGTGATGGTGAAAGAACAGCAATATTATTCCAAATCAGTGGATTGGAGGGGAACTGCCAAGTGATGATGTTTCCATGTGTTTGCTGCTCTTGTCCTTCTAGATGGCAGTGTTCATGGGTTTGGAAGGTGCTGACTCAGGACTCAGGAACATTTTGTAAATGGTGTACACTGCTGCGTGTACCTCTGTGGCGGAAGAAGTTAGTGTTTGTGGATGAGTGCCAATCTGGTAGGCTGCTTTGTCCTGAATTGTGTCAAGCTTCATGAGTGTTGTTAGAGCTGCACTCATCCCGGCAGGTGGAGAGTATTTAATCACACTCCTGACTTATACCTTGTAGATGGCAGACAGGCTGCAGGATTTCTAGCCTCGGATCTGTTCTATTAGCCAAGTATTTATATGACGAGTCCAGTTCAGTTTCTGGTCAATGGTAACCCCAGATGTTGATAGCGGAGGTTTCAGTGAAGGTTGTGGGGCAATTGAATGTCAAGTGATGATGGTTGGGTTTTCTCATACTTGATCATTGCTTGGCACTTTTGTGTGGCATAAATGTTACTTGCTACTTGTCAGCCCAAGCCTGGATATTGTCCAGGTCGTGCTGCATTTTATGCACTGACTGCTTCAGTATCTGGGTAATCTCGAATGGGGATCTTATTGAAACTTACAGGATACTGCGAGGCCTGGATTGAGTGGATGTGGAGAGGATGTTTCGACTTGCAGGAAAAACTAGAACCAGAGGACACCATCTCAGACTAAAGGGAGAATCCTTTAAAACAGAGATGAGGAGGAATTCCTTCAGCCAGAGGGTGGTGAATCTGTGGAACTATTTGCCGTAGAAGGTTGTGGAGGCCAAATCACTGAGTGTCTTTAAGACAGAGATAGATGGGTTCTTGATTAATAAGGGGATCAGGGGTTATGGGAAGAAGGCAGGAGAATGGGGATGAGAAAACATCAGCCATGATTGAATGGAGGAGCAGACTCGATGGGCCGAGTGGCCTAATTCTGCTCTTGTGTCTTATGGAATGGTGCTGAACATGAAATGAAATGAAAATGAAATGAAATGAAAATCGCTTATTGTCACAAGTAGGCTTCAAATGAAGTTACTATGAAAAGTCCCTCGTCACCACATTCCGGCGCCTGTTCGGGGAGGCTGTTACATAGTGCAATCATCAGCGAATATCCCCACTTCTGACCTTATGATGGAAGGAAGGGCATACATGAAGTAGCTGAAGATGGTTGGGTCTTGGACACTTCCCTGAGGAACTACTGCAGCGATGCCCCGAGACTCAGATGACTGATCTCCAACAACCACAGCCACCTTCCTTTGTGCTGGATATTAATCCAACCAGTGGAGAGTTTTCCGTGATTCCCATTGACTCTTTTGTTTGGGCTCCTGGATGCTGCATTTAGTCAAATGCTGCCTTCATGTGAAAGGCAGTTAGTGTCATCTCACCTCTGGAGTTAACTGTCCATGTTTGAACCAAGGTGGTTGTTTGTGTTTGAACCAAAGCAGTAATAAGGTCAGGAGCTAAGTGATCCTAGTGGAACCCAAACTGAGCGTCAGGTTATTACTAAGCAAATGCCACCTGATTGCACTGCTGTTGCCCCCCCCTTCCATCATTTTACTCCTGATCGAGAATGGACTGATAGAACGGTAATTGGCCAGGTTAGATGTACAGGGCATATCTGGGCAATTTTCCAAATTGCTGGGTAGGTGCCAGTCTTGTAGCTGTACTGGAACAGCTTGGCTAGGGGCGCAGAAAGTACTGAAGCCGAAGTGTTCAGGACTATTTCCAAAATATTGTCAGGGCTTATAGTCTTTGCAGTATCCAGTGCCTTCAACCATTTCTTGATATCAGATGGAGTGAATTGAATTAGCTGAAGACTGGCATCTGTGATGCTGGGCACCTTTGGAGGAGGCCAATTTAAAGCATGAAGCAAATTGCAGCACCATTTCAACAAAACAGTGTGGTTCACTGTTGACAAGTGATTTCAGAGAGCAGTTAAGAATGTGGATCACCACCTCTGGAGGACAATTAGGGGTAGACAATAATAATAATCTTTATTGTCACAAGTAGGCTACAATGAAGTTACTGTGAAAAGACCCTAGTTGCCACATTCCGGCGTCTGTTTGGGTACACAGAGGGAGAATTTAGAATGTCCAAATTACCTAACAGCATGTCTTTCGGGACTTGTGGGGGGAAACCTGAGGACCCGGAGGAAATCCACGCAGACACAGGGAGAAAGTGCAGACTCCGCACAGACAGTGACCCAAGCCAGAATCGAACCTGGGACCCTGGCGCTGTGAAGCAACAAGTGCTAACCACTGTGCTACCGTGCAATAAATGCTGGCCCACATCCCATGATCGAATTTTAGAAGTGTTGTAACAACTGATATCATTTTCCTTAGTTGACAAAGTCTGGATGGTGAAAGGGTGAGGAATTGTTTTCTCCAGCCTTGTATCTAATTCAACAGGGAAATTTATACCACTGTGTGCTTCCAGTGGGAGAAGTAATACTTGACATTGTGTGGTTTGTACATTTTCTACTGTGATCACTTAATAACCAATTTGTATCGAAATATTTAGCTGATTTCTCCTACTGTCATGTCCCTATATTGTGTACATAAACCATTACCACCACCATGCCCGGGACAGGCTATTTCAACGTATAATGGGTTCAGACTTGGGACTGTCTTGGTTGTATTTGACTCTGCAATGAAGTTCAAGTACTAGACGATCAGGGAAGCTTGGTTAAAATACTCTTAAAACGCCACTCTGTGCTTCAAATCTTCACACTATTTTTGAACTATAGTCACTGCTGTAATGTTGGTAACGTGATAACCAACTTGTCTGCAGAAAGGTTCCCAAAACAGTATGATGATTACCAGATAATCTATTTTTGTGATGTTAATTGAGAGATAGATATTGATCAGGACACCGAGGATAACTCCCCTGCATTTCTTGTACCTGAGGAAGACAAGGCCATAGTTTAACTGTTCATCGGAAAGCTGACACCTGCATAAATGCAGCATTCCCCCAGTAATGCACTGGAGTATCAGCCATGATTTTTGTGCGCAACATGGAATGAGATTTGAACCCACAACTTTGTGACTCACGAGGCAAGAGTGCTATCATCTGACACATCTCTGAAATTTCCTCCAACCCGAGTTGAATGGCAATACTACAGATGGATTTTTGTGAGCGAACACTCCATGAATTAAACACTATATCCAAATGGTTACAGATGCACAGGATAGAATTGCCTGTTATGGACACCCGCTGATGTTAAATGCGAGCGCATCCCAAAACCCAGAAGGGTAACTTGCAATACTGGTTCTGAGTGATGCATATTTTCAATTTGGTATAATGTGAGAAAGATATGGAAACCAGGGAGGAACAATCCAGTCTTGTTGTGATCAACTAATAAATAATATTTATTAACTTTAAAAAAAAAATACAATACTATAATGACCATGGTAAATTTGACTACACTAATGGCTAGAGACCTGCATCCCTTGTTCCCAACTACCTACATTTCTTGAGTTCCAAAAAACCCAAGGTGAGGTGAGAGTGACTGCCCTTGACATTAGGGCAGCATTTGACCAAGTATGGCATCTAGGAGCCCCAGCAAAATTGGAGTCAACAGGAATCAGGGGGAAAACCTTCTGCTGATTTGAGTCATATCGGCAGAAAGGGAGGGGGTTGTGATAATTGGAGCTCATTTCGGCTCCAGGACATCACTGCACTGGTTTCTCAAGGTCCTCGGCCCAATCATCTTCAGCTGCTTCATAATTGACCGTCCTTTCATCATGAGGTCAGAAGTGGGGATGTTTGGTGATTACTGTACAGTGTTCGGTATCATTTGCGACTCCTCAGATACTGGAGCAGTCTGTGTCCAAATAGAGCAAGACCTGGACAATATCCAGACTTCGGCTGAAAAGTGGCGAGTAATATTCTACCACGCAAATGCCAGGCAATGATCATCTCCAACAAGAGAGGATCTAACCATCACCTCTTCACATTCAATGGTATTAGCAACTCTGAGGCACTGATGTACTAGTATTGTCTCCGGACTAGTAATCCACAGACCCAGGGTAATGCGCTGGGGACATGGGTTTGAATCCCACCAGGGCAGATGGTGGAATTTGGATTCAATAAAAAAAATCTGGAATTAAAAGTCTAATGTCAACCATGAAATCATTGCTGATTGTTGTAAAAACCCATCTGGTTCACTAATGGGAAATCTG
Organism: Scyliorhinus torazame; assembly: GCF_047496885.1. Taxonomy (NCBI): domain Eukaryota; kingdom Metazoa; phylum Chordata; class Chondrichthyes; order Carcharhiniformes; family Scyliorhinidae; genus Scyliorhinus; species Scyliorhinus torazame. The sequence goes on from NC_092713.1 coordinate 24,271,857, forward strand.
TGATCCTTTCCTGGTCTGGCCTACATGTGACTGCAGACCCACAGCAATGTGGTTGACTGTTAATGCCCTTAGGGATGGGCATCAAATGCTGTCCTGGTCAGCGACGCCCACATCGCGTGAATGAATGAAGTGGATCCCCCACGATTCAACAGAAAATGAACTGAAGTAGCCATATAAATACTGTGGTTACAGTCAAAGTACATAACTCACCTCCTGACTCCCCAAAGCCTGTGCACCAACTACAAGACACAGGTTAAAAGTGTAATGGAATATTCTCCACTTGCCGGGATGAAGGTGAAGAGGTGACTTAATTGAGGCATACAAGATGATCAGAGGATTGGACAGTGAGAGCCTTTTTCCTCGGATGGTGATGTCTAGCACGAGGGGACATAGCTTGAAATTGAGGGGAGATAGATATAAGACAGATGTCAGAGGTAGGTTCTTTACTCAGAGAGTAGTAAGGGCGTGGAATGCCCTGCCTGCAACAGTAGTGGACTCGCCAACACTAAGGGCATTCAAATGGTCATTGGATAGACGTATGTACGATAAGGGAATAGTGTAGATGGGCTTTAGAGTGGTTTCACAGGTCGGCGCAACACCAAGGGCCGAAGGGCCTGTACTGTATGTTCTATGAGTGCATCTCCAACAACACTCCAGAAGCTTGACACCGAGTCGCCACACTCCGGCGCCTGTTCGGGTACATGGAGGAAGAATTCAGAATAGCCAAATTACCAAACAGCACGTCTTTTGGGACTTGTGGGAGGAAACCGGAGTACCTGGAGGAAACCCATGCAGACACAGGGAGAACATGCAGACTCCACAGACAGTGACCCAAGCCGGAAGTCGAACCTGGGACCTTGACGCTGTGAAGCAATAGCTTGGTTTGGAGACCCTGCTTTTAGCAACTGTGGCTATGTGTGACAGTAGCTGCTTCTCTGCCCTATTTACCAGTTATTTTGCCATGGATATATCGTTTTTTTCCCTTTGACGTTGCCCACCTTGTGGACCTGGCTTTTAGCATTTAAATATCAATTCCCTTATCTCCACTGTGAAGTCACCTCTTCTACAGACCATTGTTTTCTCCTAGTCACTTATCTCAACAAAAAAAACCTTCTGACAGCTGTAGTTATAGATTCCCCTTTTATCACATTTTGTTATTTGAATTTTGTTTTATCATCTTGATATCCCACAATTCTTAACACTGGTCAAGCATTGAGTATTACCATCTGGAGCTCTTGTGTGGGAGATGGAAATTCTCATATCAATGTAATGAAAAGATCATTACTGCAGTGAAACTAAAAACTCATCTGTGGAGTAGCTGGTTAATGACTGAGACTGAGACTGAAGCAAGTATTTCATGTAATCCTAGTTCTGCCATTTTCAATACGAGTAGAGCTACCAGAACCTGTAACTTTACATTCAATCCCTTTATTTGAAAGAAAGCTTTTTTTGTTTTTTAAAATAAATTTGGAGCACCCAATTATTTTTTTCCAATTAAAGGGGCGATTTAGCGTGGCCAACCTGCACATCTTTGGTTTGTGGAGGTGAAACCCACGCAGACACAGGGAGAATGTGCGAACTCTACACAGACAGTGACCTGGGATTGAACCCGGGTCCCCAGCGCCATAGGCAGCAATGCTAACCACCGTGCCTCCCTGAAAGAAAGCATTTGTGACCCAAATGAGAATGAACTCAGTCAGTGAACATGACTGCCATGAGGCATTTCAAGGCCAATTTGTTGATCACTCCCTTTTGTCAATTCCTGATGATTTTGCTCCATGCACAGCCCCAATCACAGATTTGTCTTCCTTTGTGTGGTTTTCTTCCCAAGTAACATAGATTTTTGTAATTAAAGCTGAGAAGCTCCAAAATATGAAGGTGTTAAGATTATAAAGGATTAATAAATTGGACGATTTGTTTCCACTGGTCAGTGAAGGAATAATGCAAGGCCCCAAACTTGCATCACACAAAATGAAATAAATGGAAAGTTAGTAACACTTATCAATTACTGGGTGGATGGTTAGATGAGAATTCTTTTGATACAAATTGTGATTGAAACAGAGTCCAACATTGTTTTTAAAATGAATTTGTATCGTTATGTTTCTTTTGAAGTAGAATATTAAATGGTGGTTTATGGAGAAGTATGTTGACACAAATATCATGGGCCAAACGGTTTCTTTGCTTTGTTATTCATTTCATTTTATTGAGCTCATTTAAAAAGAGGCGAAGAACATAATTTTAGAAAATTTCATTTCAATTCAATATATGTAATGCTTCAAGTACCCTGCATCAGAATTGTAAAAGCATAATTTGGTGATGCTAGAAGGGCAAGTAATTGAAGTGCTTATATGTAGCCATTAGAAATCTGCCATAAAGTTTGTATTCCATTGCAGACCGAGAGCTAGATCATCATTAGTTACACGTGGTTGCTTTTCCATTTTGTACTCATTTACTGACATTTCCCATTTGCAAACTGTTTAGCACTAACAAATGAATATTCCAATAAGAATGCAGTATTACAAGTCTGGGGATCTTGTTTTGTTTTGGGAGAACAGTTCTTTGTTGTTAAAATTATGGTGCATTAAGTTCATGGTGCAAAGTTTGCATTATTTTGTTGAAATATTGTTGAAATACACTCTCCGACAATAGTGTATTGTGAACGGAAAATTAGCAACATAAATTTAGATGATTATTGCTATTTCTATAAAACTGCTTTTATTGGTACCATCTGTTTAATTAACATAATGGTTTTCTTAATTAGATTTGAAGTTTTAACAGGTCGATGATTGCACAACCAGAAAAACATGTGTCTTCAATATTGGCCATTAGCAGTCATTAAAAATCTTTTTTTTTTCATAAAACTATAATCCTTGGAGATATTAGGTCTGTTTTGCTTTCCCTGTTCCAATTTAAAGACTTGATTAGGACATGGTCTTTTTCTCTTTGGTTTTTGCCCCCCAGCCAGCATAGTTCTTTTTTGAGGAGTATTGAAATATGTTGACTGTTCTGGTTTAAGCAAACAGGACCGTTCAGGTTGTACAATACTTGGAATTTGCATGCGGGGGTTCTTCCAGTGACTGAGTGAAATGGCTTTGCTTCACTTCATATGCAACGAAAGTTGGCACATGCGCTTCGGGTAATTTCACACAGTATCCCTATATGAAATGAAATGAAAATCGCTTATTGTCACAAATAGGCTTCAAATGGAGTAACTGTGAAAAGCCCCTAGTCGCCACATTCCGGCGCGTGTTCTGGGAGGCTGTTATGGGAATTGAACCGTGCTGCTGGCATACCTTGGTCTGCTTTCAAAGCCAGCGATTTAGCCCTGTGCTAAACAGCCCCAGTATAATGCAGAAGGAGGCCATTCAGCCCAGCGAGTCTACACTGACCTTCTGAAAGAGCACTCTACCTAGGCCCAATCCTCCACCCTAGCCCTGTAATCCTAAGGGGCAACATAGCTTGGCCAATCCACCGAACCTGCATATTTTGAACTATGGGAGGAAACGGGACATCCGGAGGAACCCCACGCAGACCTGGGAAGAATGTACACGCTCCACACAGTCACCCGAGTTTGGAATCAAGCCACGGTCCCCGGCACTGTGAGGCAGCAGTGCTAACCGCTGTGCCACCGTGCCGCCCATGAACATGAACTGCTGATCAACTTTATCCCTATTGACTTCCGGTGACGGCGGGCGGGAGGTAGCCGCACACTGGAGGGCTCCCGCTCGGCAATAGCATTTCTGGGGTTTTAACGCCCAGTCCCAGGCGCAACGGAGGCTGAAAAAGTTGTAGGAAGGCACAGTAAGGAGAAATGTCCAAGTTTGGGAAAAAAACGGCCGTGAAAAAGGGGGTTAATGAAAGTCCGCCGGTGAGTGGAAAAGTCAGTGCGGGGACTGTAAGGAAAGCGGAGGCTGGGGCAGCAGGGGAGGCCGCATTGCTCACGGCAGAAGAAATGACCACGGTGATGGCCGTGGATCTTGCAAAACAGTTCACAAAGCACATGGCAGCGATGAAGGAGGAGATGGGGGCGGTATTGAAAGTGCTGGTGGAGGAGGCGATTGCCCCGGTGAGGGCGGTGGTATTGAACGCAGCGGCAGAGGTGCAGGAGCAAGGTGAGACACTGAAGGAAATGGAGGAGGTATTATCGCAGCACAGTGATCAACTCGCCTCGATGGGGAAGGAGCTGCGAAGGGTGATAGAAACCAGCAAGGGCCTGCGAGCCAAAATGGAAGCCCTGGAAAACCAATCCAGACGACAGAATCTGGGGATCGTGGGTCTGCCCGAAGGGGGGGGAAGGACCGAGACCGACGGAGTATTTTGCCATGATGTTGGCGGAGCTATTGGGGGAGGGGTCGATCCCTCTCGATATGAACTGGATCAGGCTAATAGGTCATGGAGGCCTGCACCAAAGGCGGGTGAGCCGCCAAGGGTAGTAACTGTTTGTTTCGGTAGGCACAGTGTGAATGTCCTGTGCTGGGCAAAGCAGAACCGGGTGGTGCAGTGGGCTGGAGCTGGTATACGCATATACCAGGACTTTATGGTGGAGTTGGCGAGGAGGTGGGCGGCCTTCAGCCGGGTGAAGAAGGCACTGTGCGGCATAGTGTATCCAGCTAAGTTGAGGATGACTTACAAATCCAAGGACTTTTATTTTGGGACGGCAGAAGCGGGGGAGGGGTTTACGAAGGCACAATTGAGAAATGGGACTGAGAGTGGGTCTTGTACCGTAGTAGCCTCATGTAACTTTATTTTATCACTGCATATTGGTGTATGTACTAAATGAGTCGGCGCTGTATATTTGGACAAGGGAAGAGTTGGGACTTTCATTTGCAATGATGGTTCTTTGGGGCTTGGGTGTGTCTGCTGGGGTTGTGTGCTAAAGGAGATTTCTTTGTTTTCTTGGGACCGGGCAAGGGGGAAGGAGACCTGGGCAAGAGCCTCCACACTGGCCGGTTTAAGCCGGTTAGTGAATGGGAGTGAGGTGGGGGGAGGGACTGCGGCCATCGGAGCCTGGTAGAACAGGTTTCGGTGAGTCTAGCCAGGGTGAAAAGTTGGGGGAAGGAACCGAGTCTGAGGGGAGGAGTTTATGTGTGGTGGGGGGGGGGTTCTACAATTCATGGGTGTCATTCACCGTACTCTTTCAGGGATTGTATGCCGTTGAATATTAGGTTGGGGGGGGGGGGGGGGGTGGTTGGGGTGTTGAACTATATATGTCAATGGTGACCATAGGCGATTCCTGATTCCTTTTTATTTATTTTTTCCTTGGGAGGTTTCGTTTTATTTGATGCTTATATTGTCATGCGGGCTGTTGTTTGTGGGGTGGTAGGAGGATGGGATCGTTGTTGTTAATAAGGGGATTGACATTGTATTCCATACCATTTACTGTTTGTTGATGGGGTGTAAATTTTGAAGAAAATGTGAAAATGGAGAATAAAAATATTTTAAAAAGAAACTTTATCCCTATTAAGATGGCAAGAATATTGCTACAGCATTGAAGAAATCATGTCCTGATGTTTGATTTTCTTGTTAATATTCAGTGAATACATGTTGTAAGATGTTTCACTAGGTGTTTTCTCCCCAGTCTGAAAAAATGCAGAGCATTACTTAAATTTGGGGCAGAATCGGAAAGTTCTAGCATGTCCATCATCACCATTCAGTTCCTACGTAGGTGTTTTAAAGCATGTGAACACTATCTTGTTCCTTTTGATATAAACAATTAAGTGCTTATCAACTGCAATTAAAAGATTTCACTGTGGTTTGCCATTGCATTCGCAGGCCATGAAAATGTGACAGCAAGCTCCGTGATATGAGATATTCAAGTCTTATGTAACTTATTTTCTCTACTTGCAAAGTTCATTATTGTGGCTTCATTGAAAATCATTAAACTATTGATTGAGAACTCATTTGTTGCCTGTAAATTAAGTAAAATTAATGTTGTAAATACTTGCTCTGGTTCAGTGTTGTTCGGCACTCACATAAGCAGTCTGGATGTTTTGCCTTCATGAGAGTCAACTCGCATAACCAAGGAGATGTAACAATATGACTCCTTTGTGACTAAGGAACAGGAGTAGGCCATTCAGCCTGTCGAGCCTGCTCAGCCATTCAATGAGATCATGGCTGACCATCTACCTCAAATGCTAGCTTCCGATGCTAACCCCATACCCGTTGATACCATTCGTATCCAGAAATCTATCTATTTCTGTCTTGAACATGCTGAATGATTGAACTTCCACAGCTCTCTGGGGTTGAGAATTTCAAAGATTCACCACCCTCTGAATGAAGAAATTCCTCCTCATTTCAGTCGTAAGTGGTCTGTCCCTTATTCTGACACTTGTGTAATGTGGTTCTAGCCTTATCAGCCAGGGGAAACATCCTATCTACATCTCTACCCTATCATACCTAGGACTAATTGTGTACACTTCAATGAGATGACCTCCCATTCTTTGAAACTATAGAGAATACAGGCCTAGTTTCCTCAATCTCTCCTCATGAGATAATCCTGCCAGGGATTATTTTGGCGAACCTCTGTTGCACTCTCATTGTCAAGTATATCCTTCTGTAGATAAGGAGACTAAAGCTGTACACAGTACTACAAGGCTCTACCTATACAGTTGCAACAAGACATCTTTACTCTTGTACTCAAATCCCCTTGCGTTGAAGGCCAAAATACTATTGCCTTCCTAATTATTTTCTCACCTGCCTGTTGGCTTTTAGTGACTAATGAATAAGGACACTCTGATCCCTTTGACATCAACACTTCCCAACACTTCGCACCATTTAAGAAGTTACACTGTCTATTTCTGTTTTTTCTACCAAAATGAATAACTTCACACTTACTCACATATATCCCATCTGGCATGTACGTTTTTTAATTTACTTCTGGGATTTGGGTATTACTAGCTGGGTCAGCATCTATCGCCCCTCCCTAGTTACCCTTGAGGAGGTAGTGGTGAGCCTTGAACCGCTGCAGTACCTGAGGTATAGGTACATCAATAGTGCTCATTCTCTCAGCCTGTCCAAACAAATCCTCTTGAAGCCTCCTTGCATCATCCTCACATTTTTGCATCATTAGCAAATTTGAAAATATCACACTTGGTCCCCACATCCAAATCATTCCTAGAAATTGTGAACAGCTGTGGCCCAAGCACTGATCTTTGTGGTACCACACAAGTAACAGCCTGCCATCCTGAGAATGACCTGTTTTGTTTTTCGCCTGTTAACTAATTTCAATCCAAACCAGTATATAACCCCCAATCCCATTGTATCTAATTTTGTTTACTAATTGTGTGGGACCTAATCAATAAACCTCGGAAAATCCAATGCACTATGTCCATGGGTTTTTGTTTCTCTGTGCTGTCAATAACAGACTCAAAAAAAACTCCACCAGGTTCATCAAACATAATTTCCCTTTCATAACACATGTTGCATTTGCCCAATCATACCATGGGTCTGTTATCACATCCTTTACAATAGACCATACATTTTCCTTACTACTGACGTCAAATTAACAGATCTGTAGTTCTCCATTTTCTTTCTCTCTCCTTTCTTCAATATGAGAGGTCATGCAATGTGAGCGCAAGCATCACATTACTGTTCTCGTAAGCTCCAGCACTACTTACTCAGAATAATGCACAACCCATAATTATTTGATCTTGATGTGTATGTTCTCTGCTATGTTCCTGGAGGATCCTGGTTAGATTTTAGTAATGGGGAGCTGAGTTATTGGTGCTCGCATTGATGAACTGCGAGACATCTTAAACAGAATGGATGAAGCAGAGAAGAGGATCCTGTCAGTTGAAAGGCCAGTCTCTTATGTGGGAACTTGCCTTCAGTCCTTGGAAATCCTGCTGCATGGTGTGTCGAACATCCTGGTCGATTCGGGGAGATGGAGCCGAACAGGGAATGTCTGTGCATCTGGTGGTCTTAGAAGAGCTGGGGACGGATTCCCAGCTGAATCTGAGAACTGGCTGCCGTGCTTTCTCAATCTCGATCTGAAGAATGGGCATTTTGAGTTTGATGGAACACATTGAATCCGGTCTGCCAGGCTTGGTCGAGGATTCTGACCACTTGCATTGTCTTGTCTTCAGTGTTTGTTGCGAAGGGTTGGAGGCGGCCTGAAGTGACTGGTCTTCGCCACCCATCGAGGGCTAGGGTTGTCACCGCTTTGGGATGACGATGTGGCAGAGATGCAGGGGCTTCGGTGAAACTCTGGATAGGTCCTGGATGTTGCTCGGCAATCCTATTATGACTTTGGTCTTTCTAAACTCCGTGAACGGTGATATCTTGCAGTTCATCATTAATCCTGAACTTTGTTCCTTTGTGATTATATCACTGATTTTGTGTTATTGCTTTATATCCTTTATATAAAGGGTGTACGATGTATGAGCACAGATCTTTTGTGCAGGATTTACCTAGTTTTGTTTTTATTTTTATATATATATATATATCTATGCCATAATCCTTTCATAATGAGCAATAACATTTTTCGAAGGACCCTTCACTTTGTTTACAGAGAAGATGAGTAGCGCCACAGCAGGATGATGGGTAGGTGGGTTGGTGTAGAGGTGGTTCGTATGGCCTTATAATTCCTCATTGTGGATGAGGAAATCCCCCACCATCAGAACTATTAGTGTGTTTTTCTTTTGTACTTTTGTTATTTTGGGATTGTGTGATCCTTGCTCGTCTCCAATGAAGGCACTGCTGCAAGGGTATCCCAACTTTGAACACCAGTTCGTGGAGATGTATAGTTTTGTTTTGGTGTGAGGAGACAAGTGAAACCCGAGTGAAGATAAGCAACCTAGTCTCGGTGGAATAATTATTAAAAAGTATTTATGAAAGTAAAGAAAAGGCAAATACACATGAAGAGGTGTATTCTACTCAGACAATTACAGTATATGAATTACTAAACACCGTTTCATGTAGAAACGAACCCTTTATTCCAAAATTTACCTATGATACCTGAACTCCATAAGACTTTTTCCCTGTTGCCCAAACATCCAAATTATGTAAACAGCTTATGTTACCACACAATATCGGGATGATCCTCAAGTTTGGGAAACGTCTTTTCCTGGTCCAGTGAAGATATTTAAACTGCCTTTTCGGGCATTTTCTGCACTGACTTGGCTCTGAGACTTGGAGGCTTGTTTGATGTAAATTTTATCCCTGGGCTGCTAGCTGGCAAACTAATGTGTCTGCTTTCTGAGACTGCTGTTAACTGTCTGCCTGGCTTCTGATTGTCCGGCCAATTATACCTTTGTTCCTCTTTGATTATGCCGTCTGTGTATTTGGTTGCCTGCCCCAATCAATTTATTTGACTATGCATTAACATATGTATACCTCACTGATCTTCCTAAAAGTCTGTTTCTCCTCATAAAACATTCACAGTTGATTCTTATCTAAGCCTCCCGCTAAACCCGTTACTGGAGAGAGACGCATTTCATTGAGCCCTTTTGAATACTGGCTACCGCTGCCTCGAGGCAGATTTCTACCTGTTGCTAAACATCTCACATCCTCTTATGTTTTGTTAAATTTGTTTTACTGCTGTTGCTAGGCAAATTCATGACAGTGAGGACAGACTATGTATCCTACAGAAGATTAGGTTCCTTTTATTTTCTCCTCTGGTTGGCACCTCTGGGGTTGTTCGAGTCAAAGAACAAACAAAGAACAAAGAAATGTACAGCACAGGAACAGGCCCTTCGGCCCTCCAAGCCCGTGCCGACCATGCTGCCCGACTAAACTACAATCTTCTACACTTCCTGGGTCCGTATCCTTCTATTCCCATCCTATTCATATATTTGTCAAGATGCCCCTTAAATGTCCCTATCGTCCCTGCTTCCACTACCTCCTCCGGTAGTGAGTTCCAGGCACCCACTACCCTCTGCGTAAAAAAACTTGCCTCGTACATCTACTCTAAACCTTGCCCCTCTCACCTTAAACCTATGCCCCCTAGTAATTGACCCCTCTACCCTGAGGAAAAGCCTCTGACTATCCACTCTGTCTATGCCCCTCATAATTTTGTATACCTCTATCAGGTCTCCCCTCAACCTCCTTCGTTCCAGTGAGAACAAACCGAGTTTATTCAACCGCTCCTCATAGCTAATGCCCTCCATACCAGGCAACATTCTGGTAAATCTCTTCTGCACCCTCTCTAAAGCCTCCACACCCTTCTGGTAGTGTGGCGACCAGAATTGAACACTATACTCCAAGTGTGGCCTAACTAAGGTTCTATACAGCTGCAACATGACTTGCCAATTCTTATACTCAATGCCCCGGCCAATGAAGGCAAGCATGCCGTATGCCTTCTTGACTACCTTCTCCACCTGTGTTGCCCCTTTCAATGACCTGTGGACCTGTACTCCTAGATCTCTTTGACTTTCAATACTCTTGAGGGTTCTACCATTCACTGTATATTCCCTACCTGCATTAGACCTTCCAAAATGCATTACCTCACATTTGTCCGGATTAAACTCCATCTGCCATCTCTCCGCCCAAGTCTCCAGACAATCTAAATCCTGCTGTATCCTCCGACATTCCTCGGAGTCGAGTGAAATGTGTATTGGTACATGCCCAGGTGTGGTCAGTTAATCCCTAGATATCTAGCCTGCGTTGAGTTGATCATCTATATTTACTTGGCTGCGTGGATAGCGGCAGTGGTAACTGTGTTTACCCAGGCAGGGTGGAGGCAATGTTGGGTGGTAGAGCTAAGGTTCGTGGAGGTGTCTCGATGGGCCAAATGGCCGAATTCTGCTCCTATATCTTATGAACCCTTCCTCTGGGTGTTCCCTTTTGGGGGCTCCTGGTCTGCTCTCCTTCTCTAGATATGGTGCCGGTTGGCTGTAGGGCCTGAGTTCGAGCCTGAGTGCTTTGGTTTAGCTTTGTTGGAGCCTTTATTCGATGTGGGTTCAGCTGGGTGGAGGAAACGTGTTTCAGACTGTTCTCCTGAACCAACAATGATTAAGCTGAATCAACTGTGCTGGTGTTCTCCTGTTTTTATATATTTGTGTATGCTGAAGCATTTATTCTGCACCGTACTAGTTCTGAGTTTTGTTCCGTTATTTGTTAAAATGGAAATGGAATATATATTTTTAAAAGTGGGTATATATTTGCTACTTTCCAGACTGCAGGAACCTTTCCCAGAATACAGAGAGAATTTTGAAAGATAACCACCAATGCATCCACTATCTCTCGAGCCACCTTCTTCAATACTCTGGGATCTAGCTCATCAGGTCCAGGGGATTTATTCGCCTTCAATTCAATTACATTTTTCATACTAATTTCTTTCAGATCTTTATTTTCAGAAACCCCTATTATTTCAGTGAGATTTTCTGTGTCTTCCTCTGTGAAGGAAGACAAAGTAATTTATTTAGTTTCCACATCATTTCCTTATTCTCCATTATAAATTGCCTTGTTGGGGCAGCATGGTGGCGCAGTGGGTTAGCCCTGCTGCCTCATGACACCGAGGTCCCAGGTTCAATCCCGGCACTGGGTCACTGTCCGTGTGGAGTTTGCACATTCTCCCCATGTTTGCGTGGGTTTCGTCCCCACAACCCGAAGATGTGCAGGTTACGTGAATTGGCCATGCTAAATTATCCCTCCATTGGAAAAAATGAATTGGGTATTCTAAACTTAAAATTTTTTAAAATAAATTCTCTTGTCGTTGCCTGTAATGGATCCACATTTGGCCTTGATAATCTTTTACATTTTGCATTCCTAACAAAGCTTTTACGGTCCACCATTGTTTCTCGCTAGCTTCATTCGTAGTCTCTTTTCCCTTTAACAGTTTCTTTGTCCTCCTTTGAATTCTAAATTGTCCCCAATCCTCAGTCTTGCCACTTTTTCTGGCTACCTCAGAAGCCACTTCCTTTGATTGAATGCATTTTTAATTTATTTAGTTAACTGTGGTTGATTCACCTTTTCTGCTAGGTTTTCATATGTAAGAAAAATGTGCCTTTGTTGCAGACCATGTAAAATTGCCTTTAAATATAGCTATTGCCTTTCCTTGGTTTGCCATCTTGCCATGTTGGAGAAGCTTGAACATTCTGTTGATCCGAGAGTCATACCGTCAGTAGACTTAAGTTCCTGGCAGGGTCACCCATGACGGTAAGGTCGGAGGGGAGGAACCAGACAAAACAAGTCATCAACTGCGGATCAGGCAGAAGATACCCATATGGTATCAACGGCTGCGATGTAGATGAAGGCTGCAGCAGCAGATATCCAGTTGTCGAGGTTCCCTTACCCCTGGAACTGGACTTACCCTCTCGAGGACCATGTGTCTGCTGTTGTGCAATGGCATAGCCACGCTAAATGAGTCCCACCTCAGGCATCTACCTGGAGGAAACCAGCACACCCCCTGCACACAGACACGAGCCCTGCGGCACAGGGTGAGAGGTGACGGACAGGACCGTAAATTTTGGAGCTGCCTAGATTTGGATGAGCACGTAGGCGGTGGAGTTGATTCAGTTATATTGCTCTTGGAATAGGAACTAGAGAACATTTCGGCAGCATTCTTCATGATTGAGCAGCCCTCTTCAGGATCCACTCTACTCACCCCGCATGGGTTAGAAGAGATGTCCAGTTTGTTCCGACCCCAACCTGGCTGGTAAACCGCATCTAGCAGGCTCATCTACCTGTGGTCAGAAAATCAAAGTTAAACTAAATTTCAGAACCTGGAATGTACAAACCTTAAAGGATAAAAGGAATACCAGCAATCTAGAGTCAAGAGAGGACCAACCCCTCCTCCCGGTAACACCTGCCAAGCGTGCAGTCGAAGATACGGCTCTGGGATCATGCTGGTTTAGCACGCTAGGCTAAATCGCTGACTTTTAAAGCAGACCTAGGCAGACCAGCAGCACGGTTCAATTCCCGTACCAGCCTCCCCGAACAGGTGCCGGAATGTGGCGACTAGGGGCTTTTCACAGTAACTTCATTTGAAGCCTACTTGTGACAATAAGCGATTTTCATTTCATTTCATGCTCATCAGCCATGCAAGAACCCACAGAACACATGACCAGGAACACACAGTTCTTTGGGTGGATAATCATACTGTTAGCGAGTGATCGCCGAAGACGAAGATTGCCTATCTACCATAAACTGTATTTCCCCAGTTCCTCATAGCCAACTTGCCCCTCATACCAACATCAGTTTCCCTTACTCTGAGTGAGGATCCTAGTTGCAGAATGTCACTTTCAAACTAATGCACTGATCTCATCCCTTATTAACAGTACTTTGTTGTTTGCCTATCCTTCCTCAATGATGAATAGCCTTGAATATTCAGTTCCCATGCTTTGTCACCCTGTAACCCCATCTCCATGAGGGCAATTGAATCGTACTCATTTACCGCCTCTAAATCACCTGGGTTATTGCAAATGCTACATGCTTTCTGATATGTCCTTGAGTCTTTTTAACATTATTCCACATTCTGATCCTATTTGATGCTTGACTTTGTTTTGTCTGCCTTTTGTTTTTGCCGATTACTTTTCTATTTCCTTATGCCAGTTTTGTTTCGCTCCAATCTAAGCTCCCTCTGGGGTTCCCATCTCCGAAAGGATGTTAGTCCTGGTCCTGCTAAGATGCAATCTATTCATCTTCTCCGAGTCCCACCGGCCCCAATGCCTCAGAAATTTGATGCCCTCTCTCCTACACCAATCTTCCAGCCATGTGTGCAGTCACTCAATCCTCCTATTCCTTGGCTGACTTGAATGTGGCACTAGGAAAAGTCCTGGTGTTACTGAATTTGAAGTCCTGCTTTTTAATCCTAATATCTGCTTTCAGGACATCATCCCACTTGTTATCCATGTCATTGGTATCAATGTGGACTATGACCTCTGGCTGTTCACCCAAGAATGCCCTGCACCCGCTCTGACATACTTAGCCCTAGCACCAGGGAGGCAGCATACCATCCTGGAGTCATGTCTACAACAGCAGAAAGAAGTGTCTACCAACCTAACAAATCCCCTGTCACTATTGCTCTTTCCCTCTTTCTCCCCTCATGTGCAGCTGAGCCACCCGCGGTGCCACAACTTGGTCATTGCTGCACTCCTCTGAGGAACCCTCACCCTCACCAGTGTCCAAAATAAAACTCCAGTTAGCGCGCAAGATCGATTCAAGGGATTCCTGCACTAGCTGTCTTGGGCCTTTCATTTCCCCCTCTGTCTGCATGACCTTTACTTGTGCTGTGATCACTTTGAAAGTAGAATCCAGACAGTTTCCTTGCTTTGCTGGTATACTACAGTGACTCAATGCAACACTTGAGTTCTAAAGCTTCTGAAACTGTTTGTCCAGGACACATGGTGCATCCACGGCATTCCACATGCTACAGGAGGCCATTCTATTTGGGCAAACTATCCTGCCATGCCTGAACTTCAGAAACTATTAGAAGTGGAATAATTTATTAGTTGCTCACCAATCACTTTCTTCCCCTGTATTGAAGTAAGAAGCTGAAAAAGGAAGGTGCACCTCCTTCCCCGAGCTCCCTCACTCATCAAACTCCCAGCTGCTCACCCTGTAAAGTCACACTGCGTGCCAGTCGAACTGAGAGCCCTATATTTATACTAGTTGAGACTCCGATGAGTCAGCTCTGTGAGAGACCAGATTAAGCTAGCTATCTAATTAACTAAGTAGATACCTAGCTGGTGGTGAGGAGGAGGAGGCATTGATTTAATTCAAAATTAATTACGAAAATAATTACTTAATTAAGATACAATGAGGGTAACAGGGCAGGTGATATGCTGTGGCTGCAGAATGTGAGAACTCCTGGATGCCAGTGTGATGCAGGGCAAACACATCTGCAGCAAGTGTCTGCGGCTTGAGGAGCTTCGGCTCGGAATCATTTGCTGGAGGCCAAGCTGCAGGAACCGTGACATGTCAGGGAGGGGGAATGTTACCTGGATACTTTGTTTCAGGAGGCAGTCATACTCTTTAGGTTAAGGTTTTTTTGGGGGGGGGTCAGGGACAAGGACGTACTGCATGTGAGGCAGGTAATGTGATCATGAAGGTAGAAGTAGTAGAGCTTCAGCCCTTACCTTTGTCTAACAGCTTTGAGGTGCTTACAACCTGCACAGATGAGAAGAGGGACTGCATGGTCGATGAGCATGACACAATGAGACAGGAAGACATTCAAGTGGGGACAGCTAACAGGAATGTAGTGGTGGTAGTGGACTGTATAATCATAGAATTTACAGTGCAGAAGGAGGCCATTCGCCCATTGAGTCTGCAACGGCTCTTGGAAAGAGCACCCTACCCAAGGTCAACACCACCACCCTATCCCCACAACCCAGCAACTCCACCCAACACTAAGGGCAATTTAGGACACCAAGGGCAATTTCTCATGGCCAATCCACCTAACCTGCACATCTTTGGACTGTGGGAGGAAACCGGAGCACCCGGAGGAAACCCACGCACACACTGGGAGGATGTGCAGACTCCGCACAGACAGTGACCCAAGCTAGAATCGAACCTGGGACCCTGGAGCTGTGAAGCAATTGTGCTATCCACAATGCTACCGTTTTCTTCAGCTAAAAGCGAGAGTCCAGAAGGCTATGTTGCCTACCAAGTTCCAGGGTGTGGGACATCTGCTCTGGGCCAGTAAGGAACATGCAGAAGGAGATGGAGGATCCAGTGGTCCAGGCCCACTTTGGTACCAATGGCACAGATAGGACCAGGATAATAATCAAAGGAGTTTTGGCTTGGAGCGTATCAGCAGCTCAGGGCTAAATTTAAAAGCAGAACCGCAAAGGTGACATCTGGATTATTACCTGAGCCACAAGCAAATTGGTAAAGGGTAAATAAGAGTTACTGCATGCTTTATTGGTGTGGGAGCAATTAGTTTCAATTCCTGGGGTATTGGCATCAATATTTGGGAAAGTAAGAGCTGTACCGTCGGGTCAGTCTTCACCTCAACTTTGCTGGAACCAATCTTCTGGTGAGTTGTATAACTGTGGCAGAAGAGAGAGTTTTAAACTAAGGATGAGGTGAGGGAAGATGTGAAAAATTAAGGAGAAAGTAACAGAGCAAGATAGCAGCACGGGAAATGGCTATCAGAGTGTGTCAGGAAGGGAACGGGCATAGAAGCATGAGTGAACCAGCAGTTATAGCTGGGGATTGTTAAAATAATAAGACAGAATTAAAGGCATGCTGGTTGAATACATTCCGCATTTGCTGCAATGTAGATGAAATGATGGCACGAATGGAGGAAACATGTATGATCTAATTGCCATTATGGAGATGCAGCTGCAGGGCGAGTTAAGGCTGGGATCTGGAAGCTCAAGGATATTTTGCATTTAATAAGAATAAGAGAAAAGGAGATTGGATCACACTACTAATGAAGGATGAAATTCCGTACATGAGTGAGAGACAAACTTGGATCGGAAGATCAAGATGTAGAATCGGTTTAGGTGAAGCTAAGAAACGGCAAGGGGCCCCAAACTTTGGTAGGAATTGTTTATAGGCCAGCAAATAGTAGTGGTAATGTGGGGCATGGTATAAATCAGGAAATCAGAGGTGCATCAACAAGGGTAATATAGTAATTGAGGAACTGCAAGATTCATATAGACTGGGTAAGAAGTTTAATGCTCAGGAGAATGCATTTCTGGAATGCAATGGTTTTACAGAACATTTTCCTGAATGCAGTGCTTTTATAGAACATTATGTTGAAGAACCAAATGGAGATGGGCTATTTTAGATCTTGTATTGTGCAATGAGAAAAGACTAATTAATAATCTTATTGTAAAGGAGCCTTTAGGGAAGAGTGACCATAATGTGATAGGATTATAACAAAGTTTGAAAGGGATGTAGTTCAATCCGGAATTAGAGTTTTTAATCTAAACAAAGGAAATAACAAAATATGAGAGGCAAATTAGTGGAGGTAGATTGGGGAACTATATTAAAAGATATGGCAGTAGAGAGGCGAATGGCGAACATTTACATAATTAGTATGTGATTTGCAACAAAGTTACATTCCTTTAAGACTGAAAACGCCGGCAGGAAGAGTGATCTAACCATGACGAACGAGTGAAGTTAAAGGAAAAGGCATCCAAAGGCAACAAAGAAGTAGTAAGCATGAAGATTTGGGATCATCTTAAAATTCAGCAAAGGGGAACCAAGAAATTGATAAAAGGAAAAATAGAATATGAAGAAAAACTAGTGAGGAACATAAAAACAGCTTCTGTATTATGGAAAAAGGAAAAGGATAGTTTTAAAAAAGATTCCGCGATGTGGGCATCACTGGCTAGGACAGCATTTACTGCCCATTACTTATTGCTTTTGGAAAGGTGGTGGTGAGCTGCCTTCTTGAACTGCTGTAGTCCCTGAACTGTCGGTACACCCCCCAGTTATGTTGGCGAGGGAATTCCAGGATTTTGACCCAGAGACAACGAAGGACTGGCAATATAATTCCAAGTTGGGGTGGTGAGTGACTTGGAGGGGAACCTCTAGGTGGTGGGGCTCCCAAGTATCTTCTGCCCTTGGCCTTCTAGATTATAGTGGCTATGAGTTTGGAAGGTATTGCCTGAGAAACTTTGGCGAGTTCCTGCAGTGCCTCTTGTAGATAGTACACCGAGCTGCCACTGTTTGTTGGTGGTGGAGGGATTGAATGTTTATGGAAGGGGTAACAATTAAGTGGGCTGCATAATCTTGGATGGTGTTGAGCTTCTTGAGTGTTGGAGCTACAATCATTCAGGCAAGTGGAGAGTATTCCAGCACACTCCTGAATTGTGTCTTGTAGATAGTGGACAGGCTTTGGGGAGTTGGGAGGTGAGTCACACGCCGCAGGATTCCTCGCCTCTGACCTGGTCTAGTAGCCACAGTGTTTATATGGCTAGTTCAGTTCAGTTTCTGATCATGGTCACCCCCAGAATGTTGATAATGAAGACAAATGTGGGCCCATTAGGGGCCGAGAGTGGAGCATTTATAATGGGTAATAAGGGAATGGGAGAGGAGTTAAACAGATATTTTGGTCTGTCTTCATGGAGGAAGATGCAAACAACCTCTCAGAAATATTAGCGAGCTAAGGAACAAGTGAGATTGAGGACCTGAAAGAAATTAGTATGAGTAAAAGGTAGTGCTGGAGAAATTAACAGGACTGTGTGGATGTGGTGTATTTCTAAGATGACACATTAGGTTAAGGAGATAAGGAGGTACTAGAGCCCGTGGGATTGGGCACATACTGCCATGGTTGGAGGATTCATATACGGACAGAAAATCAAGTAGGGATAAACCGATTATTCTCAGCTTGGTGGCTGTGATTAGTGGGACATCCAAGGGTCAGTGCTTTGACACTTTGGATGTGATGATCAAATATACTTTCACGCTTGCTGATGACACAACTAGGTGGAAACATGAGTTGTGAGGAGGATACAAAAAGATTTCAAGGAGATTTAGACAGACTAAGTGAATGGATATGAACATGACAAAATTAATATAAAATGTGAAGTTATACACTTTGGTAGAAAAACAGAAATGCCAAGTATTTCTTAAATGGGGAGAGATTAGGAAGTGGTGAAGTCCAAAGGAACCTCTGTGTTCATGAGTCACTGAAAGATAACGTACAGATGTAACAAGCAATTAGGAAGGCAATTGGCATATTAGCTTTTATTGCGAGTGGATTTGAGCGTAGGAGTAAGGAAATCATGCTGCAGTTGTAGAGAGCCTTGGTGATACCATACCTGGAGTATTTGTTTTCAAAATATTTTTATTCTCCTTTTTCACATTTTCTCCCCAATTTTCACCCACCAACAATAAACAATAAGCAGTAACGAATATAATGTCAATCCCCATATCAACAACAACAACCACCCCATCCTCCCACCAACCCCAAACAACTGCCCGCATGTTAACATAAACAAATAACAAAAAGGAATTAGGAATCACCCATGGTCACCATTAACGCATACAGTCTCCCCCCACTAATGTTTGATGTTATCCAATTCTTGAAAGTGCAGAATTGTCGAACCCCGCCATCCTTCCCCTCAGTTCAAATTTAACCTTCTCCAGAGTCAAGAATTCCATCAGGTCCTCCGCCACACCAGGGCACAGGGTGGAGAGGCTGCTCTCCATCCCAACAGGATCCGCCTTTGGGCGATCAACGAGGCGAAGGCTACAACATCTGCCTCCACACCCGTTTCCAACCCCGGTTGGTATGACACCCCGAATATGGCCTCCCGAGGGCCTGGGTCCAGTTTCACTTGCACCACTTTAGAGATTACCTTAAAAACCTGCTTCCAGTAATCCTCCAGCTTTGGACAGGATCAAAACATATAAACGTGATTTGCGGAGGCCCCCCCCCCCCCCGCAATGTTCACACACATCTACCCCCTCAAAGAGCCGGCTCATCCTCGCCCTTGTGAGGTGTACTCTATGTACCACCTTCAGCTGTATCAGCCCCAACCTCCCGCATGAGGTGGAGGCGTTCCTTCACACCAGACACCCCCTCCATACCCTCGTCCAACTCTTGCTCCCACTTTGCTTTGGTCCTTTCCAGTGGTGCCTTCTCCTCTTCAAAAATAGCCCCGTAAACCACCGACACTACCCCCTTCTCCAGTCCCCCTGTCGTCAGCACCTCCTCCAGCAATGTGGAGGCCAGCTTCACCGGGAAGCTCTGTATCTCCTTCCTGGCAAAATCACCTGGAAGTTCTGTATTTCCTTCCTGGCAAAATACCTGGAGTATTATATGCAGTTTTGGTTTCCATACCTGAGGAAACCTATACTGGCCATAAGGGGAGTGCAACAAAGCTGCACAAGACTAACCCTTATCACAGAATCATAGAATTTACAGTGCCGAAAGAGGCCATTCGGCCCATCGAGTTCGCACCAGCCCTTGGAAAGAGCACCCCACCCAAGCCCACACCTCCACCCTCTCCCAGGAACCCCACCCTACCTTTTTTTTTGGACACTAAGGGCAATTTAGCATGGCCAATCCGCCAATCCACCTAACCTGCACATCTTTGGACTGTGGGAGGAAATCGGAGCACCCGGAGGGAACCGACGCAGACACGGGGAAAGCGTGCAGACTCCACACAGACAGTGACCCAGGCCGGGATGCGAGCCTGGAACCCTTGAACTGTGAAGCAATTGTGCTAACCACTGTGCTACCGTGCCCCCCTCGGGATGCAGAATTCTCTTGCGAGGAAAGATTTAAGAAACTGGGCCTGTATTCTCTAGCGTTTCAAAGAATGAAACGTGATCTAATTGATGTGTACACAATTCTTAACAGGGTTCAACAGGATGAATGCAGGCAACATGATTTCCTTGGTTTGGAGGCTGGAATTAGGGGGCATTATTTTAGAATAAGAAGCTATTTAGGATGGAGATGAGGAGGAATTTCTTTATTCAGAGGTTGAAGAATGATTGGAACCTTCTACCTTAAGAGGGCTGTGCAGGTTCAACCATTGAGTATGTTCAAAACAGAGGGTTTTTTTCTTGATACAAATGACTTCAAAAGATATGGGGATAGTGCAGGAAAATGGCATTGAAGTAGAAGCAGTCCTGATCTATATAGCCTCCTCCTGCTTCCAAGTTCCTAAATACAGCTGCTGTCTGGTAGAGATTGTTTCTCACTCCCCAAGATTGGATTTAGAAATTTAAGCTTAAATAGTAATTTATCGGGCAGCACGGTGGTGCAGTGAGTTAGCACTGCGGCCTCATGGCGCCGAGGTCCCAGGTTCGATCCCGGCTCTGGGTCACTGTCCACGTGGAGTTTGCACATTCTCCCCGTGTTTGCATGGTTTTCGCCCCCACAACCCAAAGATGTGCAGAGTAGGTGGATTGGCCATGCTAAATTGCCCCTTAATTGGAAAAAATGAATTGGGTACTCTAAATTTTTTTAAAAAGTAGTAATTTATCGTTAAATGTAAAAAAAACCTAGATTTTTAGAAAGAGATCAAACCTTAAGATTCCCTCACTCGCCATACTCCGAGTTGCTCACTCTGTTAAATCGCATTCCACCTTGAATTTGGCTAAAACCAGATGTTCATATCCTTTACACGTATACTATTTCAATCGTTTACAAAGCCGACCAGCCAAAGTGAAGCAGGATCCAAATGGATAAACCATTGTTTATTCCCCACTCCAATCTCTGTTCCACAGCTACTGACTCCATCCCTCACCCTGGCGACAGTCTGAGATTATTCCAGTCTTTTTGCAGCCTTGGTGTCACATTTGATCCCAAGATGCGCTTCCAGCCTCATTTTCCTGCCATTGCTTAGACTGCCCATTTTCACCCTGTTACATTGCCCGTTTTCACTCACCTGCTGCCAAAACTCTTATCCATGCCTTTTTTTACCTCTAAACTTTATTATTCCACGCTTAGCTGGTTTCCCACATTCTACCCTCCTAAAGTTCAGCTCAACCAAAATTCTGTTGCCTGCAGCAAGTCCTGTTCCCCTATTATCCCTGTGCTCACTGACTTTCAGTGACTTCCAGTCAAGCAAAGTATTGTTCAAATCCCTCTTGTGGCCCTACCCCTTGGTATAATCTCCTCCAAACACGCAACCCTTTGAAATATTTGTGCTTTTTTGGGGGGTTCTGTTACCATAGAATTCCTCATTCTGGCTGCTTGTGCATCCCAAATTTTCATTGCTCTGCCATTGGTAGTTGTGTCTTTAGTTGTCTAGGTCCCTTGCTCTGAAACACCTTCACTGTGGCTCTTTGCTTCCCTCCTTTAAAACACTTAAACGTACCTCTTTGATGAAGATTTTAGTCGTCCGACCTAATATCTCCTTATGTGATTCTGTGTCGTACCTTGCTTTATCATGATTCAGTGAAGTGCCTTGGGATGTTTAAAAAGGTTAACGGTGTAGGCAAATATAAGTTCTTTTTGCAATATGTTGAACGAGCACAATCGCAGTTATAATCACTTTCACTTAATTCAAAAGCATCAACTTGCCTTTGCCTAATCATGCAAAATAAAGAATACACTATTGATGTGTCATCTTTATTAATGTGAACAAAATTATGTCTGCTTGTTCCTCCAATGTTTCTGACCTCTTTGTCTCAACGAAACCCTCGCAGCTTTTGCTTTAAAAACCTGATTTATGTACAACACACTTATCACAGAAAACAAAATGGGTACGGCATTAAAATTGCTGAAATGAATTGATAAATTATTCATGGTCTTTAGGGAAGAACATCACCACTGTTGGTTCATTAACATCTCATCTACCTACTGGCTCAGCCTTCTTAGAAAAGAACTTGACTGTACGTCATTTAAAAACCCAACATTCATTTTGTCCCCCAATTACTTCTATGGAAAACTGACTAAGAAATTCTGAGACGGTACATTTTAAAATTTAATTGGATCTTAATTGTTGAAGGCCTTTTATCAAAAAGCTTTTTTCATAATCTAGAAGAATTGAACTGAAAATGGTGGAAGATTTACAAAAAATAAACTTTAGGGCGAGATCATCTGGCCTCCCCGCAGCATGTTTCTTGGCGGCGGGAGGCAGCCCACCGCTGACCACTGGTGGGATCTTCTGGTCCTGCCACTATCAATGGAATTTCATGTTGAATCCACCCCACACTGTTGTCAGGGTGCGCCATTGGCAGGACCGGAAGATTCTGCGGTGAGAACAGCTGGGAGGCCTTGTCCTAAGTCTCAGACAAAAGGCTTGCAGATTGCTATAGAGTTCAGTGATGGCATAAGTTCAACGGCCTGTTGGTAATGCTTGCTTAGCACGAAAGATTTTTTGGGGGGCTAATTTCTAAATACAGTGGTTAAATGTTTTGTGAAATTGGCTGTTTTGGAAGTAATTGTTCACCAGAGTAGATGCAAATAAAGATTTATATAATTGTAGCTAAACTATTTAGGATTGAAGTTAGGTAACAATATTCCATCAAAAGGTCATCATGACTAGATGCTTCTCTCTTCTCTTTCCCCCCCCCCCCACCCCCCAGCAGCCATGTAATCTCATGGGAGAGGCATAGAAAACAGGGAAGGAATACCAGGGTCAAAAAGCAAAGATAAAAATCAGAACATTTCTCTGCAGCCCCCTCAGCCAATTGAATCCGGTCAAAGAGATCATATTAACTGTGCATATGTTAGCAGTAAGATTAATTATCTTCCAGAAAGTGTAACTACAGTCCCAGTTAAGAACCAATCCAGTTTTCTTTTTGAAGAACAAGGCAGCAACATATTCTGAAAGTTCAATTCTCATTGGAAAAAGAACACAACACCACCTACTACAGTGTTTTTCAAACTTTGTTCCCCCGGATCTACTTTTGCCAACTGGCAGACTTCGGGACCCACAGCGGCTGACCTTCGCAACACTCACCATATTTTCAAGAAGCAGTTAGATATAGCACTGGGGCAAAGGGGATCAAAGGGTATGGGGGGGAAGGCGGGATCAGGCTATTGAGTTGGATGATCAGCTAGTCTCGGCTGCAATTCTTGCTCTTCAGTTCCAGATAATGCTGCATGCTAATGCATTAACAATAATGGTGGTGCTTAATAGCTAAGGATTTAGGAGGCTTATAATTGGCAATTGAAGTTCAATACAGATAAATGTGTTGGGAGAGGGTAGAATGTGGTATGAACAAGAAGTTTCCAACAGGAAAATTGGTAGGGTGGTAAACAGTGAGGAGCATAGCCATAGACTGCAAGAGGTTATCAGTGGAAAAATCAGTTTTTAGGTGCAGCTGCTTGCAATGGGAGTGCAGTGCTCTGGAGTAGGACACCGGTCAATCTCCATGAGTCACTTTCAATACAGATCTCAAACTAAAGAGCAGGCTTTGATCAACTATTGATTACAGCAGCTTCTGAATATCGTACTTTTGGAATGAGGGCTTGCCATCTGGAGAAATAGTATTTTCGCTTTTTCCTTCTTTACTGGTCAGTTGCCACATCATGTTTGTATACCACTGATTTGTTGAGTTCATGCTGAATTCTCCTGGTCCACCTTTAGGGAAATGCCTCTTATTCACTGGGATCGGTGCTGGGACCCCAGCCAATCACAATATAGGTTAATGATTTGGATGAGGGAACAAAATGTAACATGTCAAAGTTTGCAGATGATACCAAGTTGGCTGGGAGGGTGAACTGTTACAGGGATCCTACAGCATGATCTGGACAGGTTGGGGTGAGTGGGCAAATCAATGTCAGATGCAGTATAATTTGGCTAAGTGTGAGGTTATTCACTTTGGAAGCAAAAACAGGAAGGCCGATTACTACCTGAATGGTTGTAAATTGGGCGAGGGGAGTGTGCAGCGAGGCCTGGGTCCTTGTGCACCAGTTACTGAAGGTAAGCATGCAGGTGCAATAGGCGGTAAAGAAGGCTAATGGTATGTTGGCCTTCATTGCGAGAGGTTTTGAGTATAGAAGCAGGGATGTGTTGCTGCAATTATACAGGGCCTTGGTGAGGCCACATCTACAATATTGTGTGCAGTTTTGGTCTCCTTTTCTGAGGAAGGATGTTCTTGCCCTCGAGGGTGTGCAGCAACGGTTTACCAGACTGATTCCAGGGATGGTGGGACTGTCATATGAGGAGAGATTGACTAGGTGAGGATTGTTCTCGCTGGAGTTCAGAAGAATGAGGGGGGGATCTCATAGAGACTTATAAAATTCTAACAGGACTAGACAGGGTAGATGCAGGGAAGATGTTACCAATGATGGTTGTGTCCAGAACCAGGGGTCACAGTCTTAAGATTCAGGGTAAACCATTTCAGACAGAGATGAGACATTACTTCACCCATAGTCTATGGAATTCATTACCACAGGAAGTAGTTGATGCTGAAACATTGAATATATTCTTTATTTAAAAAATATGTTTATTCAAAGTTTTTCCAACAAAAATTTTCAGCCAGTTAAACCCCACCCCCCCCGTAACAGAAAAGAGAAAGAGAAAAGAACAGAACAGAACATAAACATATCAATCAAACATACTACCGAACTTATACAATGGGTTTCTCCCGCACATAATAACACTCCCATATGCTTCTTTACAAGTACCCCTAGGGTAAACCCCCTCCCCCGCCCGCCCAAATACCCCCCCCCCCCCCGAAAGAGACACCCCCCCCCCTCCCTCCTTCTCTCCCTGGGTTGCTACTGCTTCTGACCGACCTCATTCTAACGCTCCGCGAGGTAGTCTAGGAACGGTTGCCACCGCCTGAAGAACCCCTGCGCAGAGCCTCTCAAGGCAAACTTTATCCTCTCCGGTTTAATGAACCCTGCCATGTCATTTAACCAGGCTTCCACACTGGGGGCTTCACGTCCATCCACATGAGCAAGATCCTCCGCCGGGCTACCAGGGACGCAAAGGCCAGAATACCGGCCTCTTTCGCCTCCTGCACTCCCGGCTCGTCTGCCACCCCAAATAATGGCAGCCCCCAACTTGGCTTGACCTGGACTTTCACCACCTTGGACATAGTCTTCGCGAAACCCCTCCAGAACCCATCCAGTGCCGGGCACGACCAGAACATGTGGGCATGATTCGCCGAGCTTCCCGAGCACCCCCCGCATCTGTCCTCCATCCCAAAGAACCTACTCAGCCTCGCCCCTGTCATATGCGCTCTGTGAATGACCTTAAACTGTATCAGGCTGAGCCTGGCACATGAGGAAGAGGAATTAACCCTACTCTGGCATCAGCCCACAGACCCTCTTCAATCTCCCCCCCCAACTCCTCCTCCCACTTGCCCTTCAGCTCCTCTACCGAAGCCTCCCCCTCTTTTTTCATCTCCTGATATATCGCCGAAACCTTGCCTTCTCCGACCCATACACCCAAAATCACCCTGTCCTGAATCCCCTGTGCCGGGAGCAACAGGAATCCCCTCACCTGCTGCCTCACAAACGCCCTCACTTGCATATACCTGAACGCATTTCCCAGGGGTAACCCAAACTACTCCTCCAGCGCCCCTAGGCTCGCAAACGTCCCGTCTATAAACAGGTCGCCCATCCTTCTGATCCCTGCCTGATGCCAGCTCCGAAACCCCCCCCCCCGTCCACCCTTCCTGGGACGAACCGATGGTTCTCCCTGATTGGGGACCACACCGAGGCTCCCATATCACCCCTATGTCGTCTCCACTGCCCCCAGATATTTAGCGTTGCCGCCACCACCGGACTCGTGGTGTACCTTGTCGGCGAGAGCGGCAGCGGTGCCCAGCGCCCTCAGGCTCGTTCCTTTGCAGGACGCCAACTCCAACCTCTTCCATGCCGCCCCCTCTTCCTCTATTACCCACTTACGGATCATCGCCACGTTGGCTGCCCAATAATAGCCACCCAGATTCGGCAACGCCAGCCTTCCCCTGTCCCTACTACGCTCCAGAAACCCCATCCTTACCCTCGGGATCTTGTTTGCCCATACAAAACCCATGATGCTCCGACCTACCCGCTTAAAAAAGGCCTTGGTAATCATAATAGGAAGGCACTGGAACACAAAAAGAAACCTCGGGAGGACCATCATTTTAATCGACTATACCCTGCCCGCTAGCGAGAGTGGCAACACATCTCATCTTTTGAAGTCCTCCTTCATCTGCTCCACCAGCTGCGTCAAATTAAGTTTGTGCAGGGCCCCCCAGCTCCTAGCTACCTGGATCCCCAAGTACTGAAAGCTCCTTTCCGCCCTCCTCAACGGTAGGTCGTCTATCCCTCTTCCCTGGTCCCCTGGATGCACCACAAAGAGCTCACATTTCCCTACATTAAGCTTATAGCCCGAGAAGTCCCCAAACTCCCTTCGGATCCGCATGACCTCCACCATCCCCTCCACTGGATCTGCCACGTACAGCAACAGGTTGTCCGCATACAGCGACACCCGATGCTCCTCTCCCCCTCGGACCACCCCCCTCCATTTCCTGGACTCCCTTAATGCCATGGCCAAAGGCTCAATTGCTAATGCAAACAACAGGGGGGACAGGGGGCATGTCCCTCGATACAGCCGGAAATACTCCGACCTCCGCCGATTCGTAGCCGCACTCTCCACCGGGGCTCTATATAGGAGCTTAACCCACCTGATAAACCCCTCCCCAAACCCAAACCTCCGCAACTTCCCAGAGATACTCCAACTCCACCCGGTCAAAGGCCTTCTCCGCATCCATAGCTGCCACTATCTCCGCCTCTCCCTCCACCGAGGGCATCATAATCACATTGAGGAGCCTCTGCACATTGGTGTTTAGCTGCCTGCCCTTTACAAATCCCGTCTGGTCCTCATGAATCACCCCCGGGACACAGTCCTCAATTCTCGTAGCCAGCACTTTTGCCAGCAACTTGGCATCCACATCGAGGAGCGAGATCGGTCTATGGGTAACCCACATTGCAGTGGGTTCTTGTCCCGCTTCAGGATCACAGAGATCAGTGCCCCGGACATTGTCGGGGGCAGGGTCCCCCCCTCCCTTGCCTCATTGAAAGTCCTCACTAGCAACGGGGCTAACAGGTCCGCATACTTCCTGTAAAACTCAACCGGGAACCCATCTGGCCCCGGGGCCTTCCCCGCCTGCATGCTCCCCAGTCCTTTAACCAGCTCCTCCAACACAATTGGCGCCCCCAAACCAGCCACCTCCTGCTCCTCCACCCTCGGGAACCTCAGTTGATCTAGAAATCGTCGCATCCCCTCTTCCCCCGCTGGGGGCTGAGATCTGTACAGCTCCTCATAAAAGTCCTTAAATGCCTCATTTACTTTCACCGCACTCCGCACCGTACCTTCCCCTGCTATCCTTAACTCCACCTATCTCCCTCGCTGCCATCCTCTTACGGAGCTGATGTGCCAGCATCTGGCTCGCCTTCTCCCCATACTCGTACGTTGCCCCCCTGTGCTTTCCTCCACTGTGCCTGCCTCTGCCTTCCCTGTGGTTAACAGGTCAAATTCCGTCTGGAGACTTCGCCGCTCCCTAAGTAGTCCCTCCTCGGGGGGCCTCTGCATATCTCGTGTCTACCCTTAGGATCTCCCCCACTGACCTCTCCCTTTCCCTGCCCTCTCTCTTCTCCCTGTGAGCTCAGATGGAGATTAACTCTCCCCTGACCACCGCCTTCAGCGCCTCCCATACTACCCCTACCTGCACCTCCCCGTTGTCGTTGGCCTCCAAATACCTTTCAATGCACCCCCGCACCCTCCCGCACACCTCATCCGCCAGTAATCCCGCATCCAGACGCCACAGCGGGTGTTGGTCCCTCTCCTCTACCAACTCCAGCTCCTCCCAGTACGGGGCGTGGTCTGAGATAGCTATGGCCGAGTACCCCATTCCCTCCACTTTCGGGATCAGCGCCCTACTCAAAACAAAAATATCTATCCGGGAGTAGGCTCTGTGTACTTGAGAAAAAAAAGAAAATTCCCAGGCCAGGGGCCTAGCAAATCTCCACCCACCATCTGGTCCATAAACCCCCTAAGCAGCTTGGCCGCAGCCGGCCTCTTCCCCGTCCTAGATCTGGAGCGATCTAATGCTGGGTCCAACACCGTATTGAAATCCACCCCCATTATCAAGCGTCCTGCCTCCAGATCCGGAATCCGCCGCAACATGCGCTTCATAAATCCAGCATCATCCCAGTTCGGGGCGTATACGTTTACCAATACCACCCACGCCCCCTGCAACCTACCGCTTACCATCACGTATCGACCTCTATTGTCCACTACAATATTCTTGGCCTCAAACGACACCCGCTTCCCCACCAGTATTGCCACCCCTCTGTTCTTTGCATCCAGCCTCGAATGGAATACCTATCCTATCCATCCCTTTCTTAACCTGACCTGGTCTGCCACCTTCAAATGTGTCTCCTGAAGCATGACCACGTCTGCCTTCAGTCCCTTTAAGTTTTTTTAACTGCGCAAACATTCGGGCCCTCTTAACCGGCCCATTCAGGCCCCTCACATTCCAAGTTATCAGCCGGATTGGGGGGCTCTCCCCCCCCCCCCCCCCCCGCCCTTGCCAACTAGCCATCTCCTTTTCTAGGCCCCCCAGTCCCGTGCCCGCGCCTCCCGCACTCTCCAGTCCCCCAGGCGGGGGCCCCCCGCCGCGACCACCTCTTCTGTTTCCAGTTCCCCAAAGGCCAATGCAGCAGCAACCCTATTCCCCCCCCCCCCTCCCCCCGCTAGATCCGTATCTAGCTCTTTTGTTCCCCCCATAACACTCCCATAAGGCAGCTGACTCCTGCTGATCCCGGCCTCCCCCGCCGTCCCATTGACGCCCCCCCCCTCCCCAGCTATCAGTGTGCGCTCCTCCAACCCCCCCCCCGTCCTTCCCTATCGTGGGAAAAAGCCCGCGCTTTCCTGAGCAGGCCCCGCCCCCTCTGCCGCCGCTCCTGTTGCGGCCTTATCCCAATTCCCCCATCCCCGGGCCTCCCCTCCCTCCAGCACCGGCTCTCACAGTCTCCCCATCAGATCTCTTCCCCCATCCCCATCTATCACCCAACCCGTGGAACATTCCCGACGCATAGTTAAAACCCTGTATACAACCGACATCCCCCCCACAACCACAAACCCTCAGTTTGAGTCCAGCTTTTCAGTTTGTATAAAGGTCCAAGCCTCCTCAGGCGTTTCAAAGTAGTGGTGTCGATCCTGAAATGTGACTCACAATCGCGCTGGCTGCAGCATTCCGAACCTCACCCCCTTCCAATGGAGCACTGCCTTGGCCCGATTAAAACCAGCTCTCTTCTTTGCCACCTCTGCACTCCAGTCCTGATAGATTCGGATCTCTGTATTCTCCCACCTGCTGCTCCGCTCTTTCTTGGCCTATCTCAAGACACACTCTCCACAAAACGGTGAAACCTCACCACTACCGCCCTTGGCAGCTCGTTGGCCTTGAGTGTCCTCGCCAGGACCCGATGAGCCCCTTCTAGCTCCAGGGGACTGGGAGAGGCCCTTGCACCCATCAGCGAGTTGAGCATCGTGCTCACGTATGCCCCGGCATCGGCCCCCTCCACTCCTTCAGGGAGACCCAGAATCCGAAGATTCTTCCTCCTCGACCTGCTCTCCAGGTCCTCGAATCTTTCCGCCCACCTCTTGTGCCTCCATCTTCACCGCCAGGCCCAAGATCTCATTCTCGTTCTCCGTGGCTTTTTCCCGCACCCCCCGGATCGCCGCCCCTTGGGCCTTCTGGGTCTCCACTAACCCTTCGATCGCCATCAGCATTGGCGCCAGCACCTCTTTCTTCAGCTCCTCAAAGCAGCGCTTGAGAAACTCCTGCTGCTCCTGCACCCTTGCTGCTTGATTGCCGCCGCCATCTTGTTTTTTCTCCCTCGCACTTTTCGCTGCTCCAAAAACGCTTTTTTGACCGCTCCGCTCCTGGTCCAATCCATATACTATGGGGGGGGTGGACCTTGCTATCACCTTCCCACACTGGAAGTTGTCGAAAAATTGCCGTTGGGGCGCCTCTGGAAAGCCCAAAAGTCCGTTTTAGCAGGAGCCGCCGAATGTGCGGCTTTGCTCCGCATAGCCACAACCGGAAGTCAACATTGAATATATTCAAGAGGAGGCTAGATATAGCACTTGGGGAGAATGGGATCAAAGGCTATGGGAAGAAAGCAGGATTAGGCTATTGAGTTGGATGATCAGCCATGATCGTGATAAATGGCGGAGCAGGCTCGGAGGGCCACAAGGACTCCTCATGCTCCTATCTTCTATGTATCTATATAAGCAATGTGGTAAGATGGGAATTTGCCTTGTGCATTGAATCCACAATACTGCACCACTGCTACATGAAGACTATTCCAAAAATCACATGAGCTACCTGTATGATTTTAGAGTAAAATTCTCCAATTAGTTTCAAATTTTGGAGAGCTGGAATAGTATGAAATCTATTTAACCTAACCTGGCTTTTTACCAATGTATTTGCACAAGCTAGGTTAGACTTTATGGGATCAACAATTTAGGATTTACAAAGTAGTAATCGTGACTACCATAATACTTTGTGGTACTTTGAAAACATTGATGTTCAGTGAAGCTGAACAAAGCTTCTTATCCCAGTTGCTTAAAACCTCTGTCGTTCCAAATTAAAATGTGTGCTCCAACAATCAAAAGTCTTGCATTTAGTTACAGTTAATACCAGACATGTATTCTTTACAATGGTTTAAAAATTACAGTAACAAATTATAGAAATTATAGGATAATTTGTTGGAAGAAATCCTGATTGGGGAGGCTTTGGTGATTAGTTAACATGCTTTCTGCCAGAACTATGGATTGAAACAAGTTCACTGAAGATTGAGTATTGGTACGATCTTGCAAAATAGCAGATCTAGTAGTTTAAAATGGTGCATGACGTTTTTGAAATCCTCAGCTTAAGTGTGACCTCATCCAAACGTGACTTCGCATTTGTGCAAATTTGCTACATCCATTTTAATATTTTTATAGTTTCTTCACTTCAAGTTTAAATAACATAAATGATAATGTGTCTTTGAGTTTTAAAATAATGAGTTAAAGTAATCAAGACATAAATCCTTGGGTGATGGCCTCCAATACGGAGATTCGAATTTCTACTGATATATATCCATTTTATTTTAGTATAGTTGACTTCTGAAACAAAGTTGCTTGATTTGAATAATTACATTTAAATTTAAATTATACATTGTTTTAATTGAAAATATTGGTTAATTTGAATTCAGCTGCTAATGGGTACAAATGAGTAAAAGCTACTGCTTAATTTGAATTCAATCTGGTTGAATTCGACCATAGCAACTAACCATCTTAGATTAGCAACATCACCTCATTGGTGAAGAATCTGGAACCCATCCTGATTCTAATTTGTGAAATCAGCTGCCTCAAAAGCTATTTGTCTGACTTTTGTGTTAATAATTAAGGTGAGACTGTCAATGTTCGCTGTACTTGACAAATAAATCAAACAACTTCTGGAGCAAGCACATCAGTCAAGACAAATACGAGGTTTTGCTGTAGTGCAGCTCAAACGACCCTACTACCCCACAGGCTGCACTGCAACAAAACCACGCTGATGCACTTAGCATTGAAATATATTCAGTGGAATGAAGTTGGATATGTAGCCAATGGCTAATCATTCTACATGCTGGAAAAATTAGCATGTGGTGTCTCATTCCTTTAGAAGTTAATTAGTATGGGGGCTTCCGGTGACGGCGGGCGGGAGGCGGCCGCACAATGGAGGGCTCCCGGTCGGCAACGGCATTTTTGGGGCTTTAAGCCCGGTTCCAGGGTCCGCGGAGGCGGCAGAAGAAGGGAGAAGGCACGGAGGAGGCACAGTGGAGACACCGGAGGAAAAAAGGAACAAAGAAAAATGTCGAGGATGAGCAAGAAAACGGCCGGGAAAAAAACAGCTGGAGGTCCGTTGGGGAGTGGAAAGGTCACCGCGGGGTCACCAGGATAAATGGAGGCTGGAGCGCCAGGGAAGGCCGCACTGCTTACGGCTGAAGAAATTACTAAGGTGATGGCTGCGGAATTTGAAAAGCAGTTGGCGCAGATTGCGAAATGCATGGAGACGGTGAGGAAGGAGATGAGGGAGGTTTTGAGTGTGCTGGTGGAGGAGGCGGTTTCCCCGTTGAGGACGGAGGTGCGAGAGCAAGGGGTGGCGCTGAA
Source organism: Scyliorhinus torazame (assembly GCF_047496885.1). NCBI lineage: Eukaryota > Metazoa > Chordata > Chondrichthyes > Carcharhiniformes > Scyliorhinidae > Scyliorhinus > Scyliorhinus torazame. The sequence continues at coordinate 24,304,301 of NC_092713.1, forward strand.
GGAAGTGGAGGAGACGTTATTGCAGCACGGTGATCAACTTGCCTCGATGGGGAAAGAGATGCAGAAGGTTATGGATACTAACAAGGATCTGCGAGATCCAGGGGACAGAATTTGAGGATTGTGGGGCTGCCCGAAGGAGTTGAGGGACCGAAGCCGACTGAGTACTTTGCCGCGATGCTGGCAAAATTATTGGGGGAGGAGGAAGATCCCTCCTGATATGAACTGGATCGGGCTCATCGGTCGTGGAGGCCTATACCAAAGGCGAGTGAGCCGCCAAGGGCAGTGACTCTGTGCTTCCGTAGGTACAGGGTGAAGGAGAAGGTCCTGAGCTGGGCCAAGCAGAAGCGGGTGGTGCAGTGGGCTGGAGCTGGTATCCGTGTATACCAGGACTTTACGGTGGAGCTGGCAAGGAGGCGGGCTACCTTCAACCGGGTGAAGAGGGCACTGTACATTAGCAAGTTGCGGTGCGGCATTGTATATCCAGCGAAGCTGAGGGTGACTTACAAGCTCAGGGACTTTTATTTTGGAACGGCGGAAGCAGCGGAGGAGTTTGCGAAAGCAGAAGGACTGTGGCAGAACTGAAAAATTGAGGAATGGCCATGTGCCGATGTAACCTCATGACTGTATTTTATTCTTTTTTGTATCACTGCGCGCGGGTGTAGAGATTAAAGGAGCCAATGTGGTATATATTTGGACAAGGGAAGGGACGGGACTTTCACTCGAAATGAGAGTTCTTTGGGGTGTAGGTGGATATGCGGGGTTTGTGTGCTAAAAGGGGATCTTTGGGCTTTCCTAGGGCCGGGCAAGTGGGAAAGGGACCCCCACAAATGACCCGGGCGGGGGCCTCCACGCTGGCCGGTTTAAGCCGGCCAGTGAACGGGAGTGAGGTGGGGAGAGGGGCTGCGGCCATCGGAGCCTGGTAGAACAGGGTCCGAGTGGTCTAGCCGGGGTGGAAAGTTGGGGGGAAGGAACCGAGGTTGGGAGGAGGAGTTTTACAAGAGGCAGTGAACAGGAGGAGCTGGAGACCTGTGGTTGGGGGGGCGGGGGAAGAGAGAGAGAGAGCTGTGTAAGATTAAGGGTGACTACGGGTAATCCCTGATTCCTTTTTGCCATTTATTTGTGTAAACATGCGGGTTGAGGTTTGGGGGTTGGTGGGTAGATGGGATCGTTGTTATTATGGGGACTGACATATCTTGCTGATTATTGTTTATTGTTGATGGATGTAAATGTGGGAGAAAATGTGAAAAAGGAGGAGAATTTAAAAAAAAAAAAAAAATTTTTTTTAAAGAAGTTAATTAGTATTATAGATTTTTTTTTTTTACATTTCCTGCCTGCTATTTTCAGCTCCCTTTCTCTTAACCTTATCTTCCTTTCCCAATCCTTTATTTCACTTTCTGTACACAATTTGCTTTATACTGCCTGATTTAGACTTTGCATGTCTCGGTGAGATATTTCAAGACAAATCTACTGCTTCTAGAGTAGCTGTTCAAGAGGTTTACTTTATTTCCTACATTGTCATAGTGTTTTAGACAGAAGTCTTAATATACCACTGCTTTGGTATTGCTGTCTGCCTTCAAGCTTGGATTTTTTATTTTACAGAGCGAGCAATTGCAAGACATGAAGTCCGAGAAATTGAACAGCGTCACACGATGGACAACCCAAGGCAAGATGTTGGAGAAGAGCTGGATGACATAATCATCCTTTACAATCGTGTACCTAAGACTGCCAGCACTTCTTTCACAAACATTGCTTATGACCTATGTGCAAAAAACAAGTACCATGTCCTGCATATCAACACAACCAAAAACAACCCTGTGATGTCTTTGCAAGATCAAGTGAGTCCTAATTCTCTGTGCATAGTGAATACTTTAATATTTTTGGAGCAGCTGTTTTAATGTTTCTAGAATGAATCTCGTTCATCAATGTACATGAAATTAAATACCTCGGAGTGAAGATTCCACAAAGTATTTTCCAAAAGGATGATGCATTTAAACTGGTACTGCATTTTACCTGATTATGGGACAGACCCCTCAATTGTTCATTACCTGGAAAATATCACAGTGAAGTGCATCTCACTTTGTCTACTTCAAAACTTAAGAACTAGGCTCATCGGATTTGGTCATTCAGTTGTGAAATTTGAATCTATTGCTTTCTCTTGCCAATTTTGGTGCCAGTCTGGAGCACTGATAATCAACTGAAAGCAAAAGCTGTGATCTGATACAAGAGAAATGAGAGCAGTACATTCTACCTGTGCCAAAAATGTCTGCCTGTAAATTGATGAAACCTAGTACATAAACCTCCATTTGACAAGCTAGAGTAGCATGATTAGTAGATTGAGAATGAGAGACACAGTCAGGTTTCTTGATTTGCCAGCAATATACGCCCCATTGCTTCATTGTGACATTGCTGCATTTTATTCATTTTTCCTTTATTTACCAGTTCCCACATTTGCCCAGTAAAAATGTAAGTTTGATTGGAGCAAAGCTTTACATTCAGGACCGGTTTAGTTTATATGTATAACTTCGCTCATAAAAATATAATCTTGTGTTATTTCAGGCACGATTTGTAAAAAACGTTACTACATGGAAAGAAATGAAACCAGGATTTTATCATGGGCATGTAGCATATCTGGACTTCACCAAGTAAGTGAATTTGTTTTCAGGCATTGATTCTTTACCCAGATTGAATTCAAATTAAGCAGTAGCTTTTATAGATCTGGATATATTAGCAGTTGAATGCAAACTCACCAATAATTACGGTAGCACAGTGGTTAGCACGATTGCTTCACAGCTCCAGGGTCCCAGGTTCGATTCCCGGCTTGGGTCGCTGTCTGTGCGGAGTCTGCACGTTCTCCCCGTGTGTGCGTGGGTTTCCTCCGGGTGCTCCGGTTTCCTCCCACAGTCCAAAGATGTGCAGGTTAGGTGGATTGGCCATGCTAAATTGTCCTTGGTGTCCAAAATTGCCCTTAGTGCTGGGTGGGGTTACTGGGTTATGGGAATAGGGTGGAGGCGTGGGCTTGGGTAGGGTGCTCGTTCCAAGAGCCGGTGCAGACTCGATAGGCCGAATGGCCTCCTTCTGCACTGTAAATTCTATGATAAATCTATGAATTTCAGTTGAAGGTTCAAAACAAAATTTTAAACCAAATTGTTAAAGGGAGTCATTGTGTGCAATTTAAATTTAATGTAATTTTTAAAATCAAGCAACTTTACTTAAGGAGTCAATTATGTTAAAGCAAGGATGTATAAAATTGATATACATCAGTAGTAATTATCTTTAAATTCAGTGTTACAGATGGCCTTGCCTAAAGGCTTGTGAAGTGAAATATAATGCAAGCTAATTATGCTGAATAGAGCTAGTTTTGCTAGACTGTAGAAATTATTGTAAATTTTTTTTAATGGGGTTGTAGAACCCAGTTAGCATCCTTGTTTTCCAGAAAGATGCCCTTCTCATTAATGTTGTAATGACAACTTGATATCAAAAATCCATGAGCACACAGCAGCATAATTCTGTGCAGTAGCTTGAATAGTAGAGAAAATAGAAATGTGCTAAGTGCCCTCTGGTGGCTAAGTCTCTTATTTACCTCGCACACAACCTAGCTTTTGAAAACTGTTTCTGTGGATAATAACACTTTGAAGATAGGTTTGTGCATCCTATCTGTAAATGGTTCGGCCTTCCTTCCAAAAGGAATATTGTTCACTCCAGCAGTAATCATACCAATAATTGTAAAAACATGCTTGGATGAATTCCCTTGGTCTTCCCCATTCTAAGGACTACAAATCAAAAGTTTTGGAGTTGTTAACAGGAAACCAGGCCATATTTAAAATTAATATTTTAGCATAAAACAACCCAAACTATTTTATCTCTATCATGTATAATAGAACTCAGACAACACGTGTACAATATGACTTCACAGCTGCTGAGTCATTTACAAAAAAGGCTAAATAGAAGTCTACTTTGAAAAGTAATATTGATAAGGAGCTTAAATTATTTTTATGCTGTTAGAAATGCTCATAATTCTCTGATATTTTCACAGATGTTGATTATTTGTCCCTTGCTTTATCACCCATGCCATCCCAAACAAAATGCTTAAATTAACTTGATTTTATTGGCAGAAAATGCTGGGAAAACCCAGCTGGTCTGGCAGCATCTGTGGAGAGAGAAACAGAGTTTACGTTTTGAGTCCAGTATAACTCATTTTCGTTATATTTTGCTTTTATTTGCTGTCTGTTTATGCTTCTGTTAGGTGCATTATTTCTATATCCTGTGTAAGATCTTTATGTATTTTACACATGGACTGGGATTCTCCGGCCGTTCGCTGGCGACGGGCTTCTCTGATCCCGCCGGCAGCGCACCATCTGCGGGTTTCCCAGCAGTGCAAGCTGGCTTCAATGGGAAATCCCACTGGCAGTGGCGGGGACAGCAAATCTCATTGCCAGTGAACAGCGAGCCGCCTCCCACCGCCGAAAAACACACGGCTGGGGGCAGGAGAATCCACTAAGTGGTGTTGTTGCATCCAAACTCTGCTAGTTGATTATTTTCTTATTGTCCTCTCACTATTGTACAAATGTTCTGCATGAGTTCCTCAGGATGATGTCCGAGGCCTAACCGCCTTCAGCTGCTTCACCAATGACCTGAGGATGACAGCTCAATGTTCAGTACAATTCGCAACTCAGATACTAAAGCATTCATGTCCAAATGCATTAAGACCTGGACAATATCCAGGCTTGGGCTGATGAGTGGCAAGTAACATTCATGCCACACAAGTTAGATTTTTTTTTTTACATTTGGTGTACCCAATTCATTTTTTCCAATTAAGGGGCAATTTAGCATGGCCAATCCACCTAGCCTGCACATCTTTGGGTTGTGGGGGCAAAACCCACGCAAACACGGGGAGAATGTGCAAACTCCACACGGACAGTGACCCAGAGCTGGGATCGAACCTGGGACTTCGGCGCCGTGAGGCAGTAGGGCTAACCCACTGCGCCACCATGCTGTCTAGATTTAGATTTATTGTCACGTTTATCGAGGTGCGTTGAAAAGTAGGATCTGCGTACATTCCAGGCAGATTGTTCCATAGATGAAAAACATAGGACATATGATAAATACAATACACAATGTAAATACATAAACATAGAAATGTAGTGCTTCTAAATAGAGAAGATGCATAGAGAGATCAGTTCAGTCCATAAGAAGGTCATTCAGGAGTCTGGCAACAGCAGGGAAGAAGCTGTTTTTGAATCTGTTAAAGTGTGTGTTCTCAGACTTCTGCATTTCTTGCCTGATGGAAGAGGTTGGAAGAGAAAATAACCAAGTGCCAGGCAATGACCATCTCAAGCAAGAGAGGGTCTAACCATTGTCCCCTGTCAATGGCACTACCATCACTGAAGCCCCCACTATCAAACATCCTGGATTGCTACCACTGATCAGAAATTGAACTGGACTAGCCACATAAGTACTGTGGTTACCAGAGCAGGTTAAAGGCTAGGAATCCTGTGGTGAGTAACTCATCTCATGACTCCCAAAACCTGTCCACAATCTACAAGGCATAAGTCAGGAGTGTAATGGAATACTCTCCACTTGCCTGGGAATGAGTGCAGTTACAACAACGGAAGGGTGGCACGATAGCACAGTGGTTAGCACTGTTGCTGCACAGCACAATGGACCTGGGTTCGATTCCCAGATTGGGTCACTGTCTGTGTGGAGTCTGCACATTCTCCCAGTGTCTCCGTGGGTTTCGACCGGTTGCTCCGGTTTTCTCCCTCGGTGTACCCGAACAAGCACCGGAGTGTGGCGACTAGAGGATTTTCACAATAACTGCATTGCAGTGTTAATGTAAGCCTACTTGTGACACTAAGAAAGGTTATATTATTATTGTTATTAAAAACATTCAAGTAGCTTGACCCCATCCAGTACAAAGCAGCCCGCTTGATTGCTGCCCCTGCCACAAACATTCAATCCCTCACAGATTAACAATGGCAGCCGTGCGTGCCATCCACAAGATGCACTTCTGGAACTCACCAAGGTTCCTTAGGCAGCACCATCCAGACCCCTGACCACTACCACATGGAAGGACAGGAAAAGCAGATACCTGGGATCTCCATCACCTAGAAGTTACCCTCCAAGCCACTCACCATCCTGACTTCAAAATATATCACCATTCCTTCACTCTCGCTGGGTCAAAATCCTGGAATTCCCTCCATAACAGCACTTTGGTGTACCTACACTTAGGGACTGCAGTGGTTCAAGAAGGCAGCTCACCACCACCTTCTCAAGGGCAGCTATGGATGGGCAATAAATGCTGGCCTAACCAGCGACGCCCACTTGCCATAAATGAATTTTTTAAAAAGGATATCTTCAATCGTATTGCAGACCATTTCTTGAAATTGATCTCTTCTGCTTAAGTGTTTAACCCATGGAAAGCAATATTCTATCCCAGCTCTAAGTATCAACATGCCACAAACATTTTTTTCAATCATCTGAATATCTAATGCATGCAGACGTTTCTTACATTATTTACCAGCCTGCAAGCCAGGTTATTGAGTTGTCCACAGAGTTGATAAACTTCTAACTGTCCGTCAAGCCAGGATACAGCATTGGCTTTCAAGGTTATCTAGTGCTGAATACAAAGAGGCCAAGCCAATTGATGTGTCCACCCTCCATTGGTGAAATAAACTTGTTGACTGTCACTAAGGTCATGAAGCGGTTGAATTATAAACATGGTATACTAGTTAGGGGAATAAACGTGCTATCCTTACTCCGTTTGGCTTATTTGTGATTCCAGTCCCACTCCAACATTGTTAATGCTAAAGTTGCCTCCGAAATGGCCCAGCAAACCCAGTTATGCCAAACTACCAAAATGAAAAATGAGAAGGAAACAGGATCAACTTGGATATCAAAGCAGGACTCAATGAAGGCATACCCAGCACAGTTCACCTCTGTGAAGTCGTCACCACTAATTCTCAGGACTGATGCAAAAAATGAGTTCGACTCTCTGCTAATCTAACTGTAGTAACTCAGTCTAGCTGTACCAGCTTGCTGTAAGCCACGTGCTGGGGTGTGATGCTGCTGATCAACCCTGTCTAACTCCCTAGATGTCTGTCTGTGGAAAGAGGCAGTGTGTGAGTGCCTCATCCCTTTTATAGTGTTTATGTCATGCTCCCTTGTGGTGATCATCATAGAATTTTAGAATCATAGAATTTACAGTGCAGAAGGAGGCCATTCAGCCCATCAAGTCTGCACCGGCTCTTGGAAAGAGCACCCTACCCAAGGTTAACACCTCCACCCTATCCCCATAACCCAGTAACCCAACCCAACACTAAGGGCAATTTTGGACACTAAGGGCAATTTATCATGGCCAATCCACCTAACCTGCACATCTTTGGACTGCGGGAGGAAACCGGAGCATCCGGAGGAAACCCACGCACACACGGGGAGGATGTGCAGACTCCGCACAGACAGTGACCCAAGCCGGAATCGAACCTGGGACCCTGGAGCTGTGAAGCAATTGTGCTATCCACAATGCTACCGTGCTGCCCTTAAGAACAAATTAATCTACACTATATCATTCTACCGTAATCCATGTACCTATCCAATAGCTGCTTGAAGGTCCCTAATGTTTCCGACTCAACTACTTCCACAGGCAGTGCACTCCATGCCCCCACTACTCTCTGGGTAAAGAACCTACCTCTGACATTCCCCCCTATATCTTCCACCATTCACCTTAAATTTATGTCCCCTTGTAATGGTTTGTTCCACCCGGGGAAAAAGTCTCTGACTGTCTACTCTATCTATTCCCCTGATCATCAAGTTGCCCCTCATCCTTCTCCATTCTAATGAGAAAAGGCCTGGCACCCTCAACCTTTCCTCTTAAGACCTACTCTCCATTGCAGGCAACATCCTGGTAAATCTCCTTTGCACCTTTTCCAAAGCTTCCACATCCTTCCTAAAATGAGGCGATCAGAACTGTACACAGTACTCTAAATGTGGCCTTACCAAAGTTTTGTTGAGCTGCATCATCACCTCTCAGCTCTTAAATTCAATCCCTCTGTTAATGAACGCTAGCACACCAAAGGCCTTCTTCACAGCTCTATCCACTTAGTGGCAACTTTCAAAGATGTATGAACATAGACCCCCAAGATCTCTCTGCTCCTCCACATTGCCAAGAACTCTACCGTTAACCCTGTATTCCGCATTCATATTTCTCCTTTCAAAATGGATAACCTCACACTTTTCAGGGTTAAACTCCATCTGACACTGCTCAGCCCAGCTCTGCATCCTATCTATGTCTCTTTGCAGCCGACAACAGCCCTCCTCACTATCCACAACTCCACCAATTTTCGTATCGTCTGCAAATTTACTGACCCACCCTTCAACTCCCTCAGCCAAGTCATTAATGAAAATCACAAACAGCAGAGGACCCAGAACTGATCCCTGCGGTACGTAACTGGGATCCAGGCTGAATTTTTGCCATCCACCACCGCTCTCTGACTTCTATCGGTTAGCCAGTTCATTATCCAATTGGCCAAATTTCCCACTATCCCATGCCTCCTTACTTTCTGCATAAGCCTACCATGGGGAACCTTATCAAATGCCTTACTAAAATCCATGTACACTACATCCACTGCTTTACCTTCATCCACATGCTTGGTCACCTCCTCAAAGAATTCAATAAGACTTGTAAGGCAAGACCTACCCCTCACAAATCTGTGCTGACTATCCCTAATCAAGCAGTGTCTTTCCAGATGTTCAGAAATCCTATCCTTCAGTACCCTTTCCATTACTTTGCCTCCCACCGAAGTAAGACTAACTGGCCTGTAATTCCCAGGGTTATCCCTAGTCCCTTTTTCGAACATAGGCACGACATTCGCCACTCTCCAATCCCCTGGTACCACCCTTGTTGACAGTGAGGACGAAAAAATCATTGCCAACGGCTCTGCAATTTCATCTCTTGCTTCCCATAGAATCCTTGGATAAATCCCGTCAGGCCCGGGGGACTTGTCTATCCTCAAGTTTTTCAAAATGCCCAACACCTCTTCCTTCCCAACAAGTATTTCCTCGAGCTTACCAGTCTGTTTCACACTGTCCTCTCCAACAATATGGCCCCTCTCATTTGTAAATACAGAAGAAAAGTACTCATTCAAGACCTCTCCTATCTCTTCAGACTCAATACACAATCTCCCGCTACTGTCCTGGATCGGACCTACCCTCGCTCTAGTCATTCTCATATTTCTCACATGTGTAAAAGGCCTTGGGGTTTTCCTTGATCCTACCCGCCAAAGATTGTTCATGCCCTCTCTTAGCACTCCTAATCCCTTTCTTCAGTTCCCTCCTGGCTATCTTATATTCCTCCAGCGCCCTGTCTGAACCTTGTTTCCTCAGCCTTACATAAGTCTCCTTCTTCCTCTTAAGACATTCAACCTCTCTTGTCAACCATGGTTCCCTCACGCGACCATCTCTTCCCTGCCTGACAGGGACATACATATCAAGGACACGTAGTACCTGTTCCTTGAACAAGTTCCACATTTCACTTGTGTCCTTCACTGACAGCCTGTGTTCCCAACTTATGCACTTCAATTCTTGTCTGACAACATCGTATTTACCCTTCCCCCAATTGTAAACCTTGCCCTGTTGCACGCACCTATCCCTCTCCATTACTAAAGTGAAAGCCACAGAATTGTGGTCACTATCTCCAAAATGCTCCCCCACTAACAAATCTATCACTTGCCCTGGTTCATTACCAAGTGCCAAATCCAATATGGCCTCCCCTCTGGTCGGACAATCTACATACTGTGTTAGAAAAGCTTCCTGGACACACTGCACAAACACCACCCCATCCAAACTATTTGATCTAAAGAGTTTCCACTCAATGTTTGGGAAGTTAAAGTCACCCATGACTACTACCCTGAGACTTCTGCACCTTCCAAAATCTGTTTCCCAATCTGTTCCTCCACATCTCTGCTACTATTGGGGGGCCTATAGAAAACTCCTAACAAGGTGACTGCTCCTTTCCTATTTCTGACTTCAACCCATACTACCTCAGTAGGCAGATACTCCTCAAACTGCCTTTCTGCAGCTGTTATACTATCTCTAATTAACAATGCCACCCCCCCCCCCAAACCTCTTTTACCACCCTCCCTAATCTTATTGAAACATCTCTAACCAGGAACCTCCAACAACCATTTCTGCCCCTCTTCTATCCAAGTTTCCGTGATGGCCACCACATCGTAGCCCCAAGTACCGATCCATGCCTTAAGTTCACCCACCTTATTCCTGATGCTTCTTGCATTAAAGTATACACACTTCAACCCATCTCCGTGCCTGCAAGTACTCTCCTTTGTCAGTGTTCCCTTCCCCACTGCCTCACTACACGCTTTGGCGTCCTGAATATCGGCTACCGTAGTTGCTGGACTACAAATCCGGTTCCCATTCCCCTGCCAAATTAGTTTAAACCCTCCCGAAGAGTGCTAGAAAACCTCCCTCCCAGGATATTGGTGCCCCTCTGGTTCAGATGCAACCCGTCCTGCTTGTCCAGATCCCACCTTCCCCAGAATGCGCTCCAATTATCCAAATACCTGAAGCCCTCCCTTCTACACCATTCCTGCAGCCATGTGTTCAACTGCACTCTCTTCCTATTCCTAGCCTCGCTATCACGTGGCACCAGCAACAAACCAGAGATGACAACTCTGTCTGTCCTGGCTTTTAACTTCCAGCCGAACTCCCTAAACTCGTTTATTACCTCCACACCCCTTTTCCTACCTACATCGTTGGTACCAATGTGCACCACGACTTCTGGCTGCTGCCCCTCCCCCTGAAGGATCCTGAAGACACGATCCGAGACATCCCTGGCCCTGGCACCCGGGAGGCAACATACCTTCCGGGAGTCTCGCTCGCGACCACAGAATCTCCTGTCTATTCCCCTAACCATTGAATCCCCTACTACTATTGCTTTACTATTCTCCCCCCTTCCCTTCTGAGCCCCAGAGCCAGACTCAGTGCCAGAGACCTGGCCGCTAGAGCCTTCCCCTTGTAGGTCTTCTCCCCCCCCCCCCCCCCCAAACAGCATCCAAAAAGGTATACTTGTTTTGAAGGGGAACGGCCACGAGGGATCCCTGCACTGTCTGCCTGTTTGTTTTCTTTCCCCTGACTGTAACCCAGCTACTCTTGTCCTGTACCTTCGGTGTGGTTACCTCCCTGTAACTCTTCTCTATCACCCCCTCTGCCTCCCGGATGATCCGAAGTTCATCCAGCTCCAGTTCCCTAACACGGTCTTTGAGGAGCTGGAGTTGGATGCACTTCCCGCAGGTATAGTCAGCGGGGACACCGGTGGTATCCCTCACCACCCACATCCTACAGGAGGAGCATGCAACTGGCCTAGCCTCCATCCCCTCTTACCTTACAGAATATAGCTGCCCTGTGGACCAACTGGACCTCCGCTCTCCGACTCTGCTACCAGTCAGCTGCACTCTCTGTAAACTCCTGGCTCCCTTCTCGCTCTTTGCGGAAATGTAGGAAACGAAATGAAAGGAGCAATTTACTCCCTCCTCACCTAACTCCCTCGGTCACCAAACTCTCACTATAGCACTCAAATGCACCATATTCAGTACTCAGTGCAAACAAAGGCTGCACTATAGGGGGATCACTTTTATACTGTGAATCTAGCCTCTGAAAACTGGCCTAATCCAATTAACTAATTAACAAGCTCCAGCTGCAAGTACCTACAAGTAGAACCTTTGTTTAAAGCTGATTGAAAATGTACCTTCTTCTAAACCAAACAACAACTTTTAAGTTAATTAACTAAATAAAAGAAAGACTGGACTTTAGATAAAAAATGAAGCCTTTATATGCCTCAGTCAACAAACTCTCTCTATAGCCCTCAAATGCACCAAAGTCTGCACTGTAGGGGGATCACTTTTATACTGTGAATCTAACATTGGGGGTAAACTGTGACAGATGTAGATGTGGGGGAGGGGAAGCAAAGGGGAGACAGGGTAAGGAAAGGTGGATATGATGGGGTGGTGGGGGAGGTGGTAAATGTATGTAAAAAAAAGACAAGAAAAAAATAAATGGTAAAAGACATTTAAAATGAAATGGCATGGAAGCAAATGGGTCGGGCTGGGGTAGTGCTAGTCACCTGAAGTTGTTGAATTCGATGTTGAGACCAGAAGGCTGTAGCGTGCCTAACCGGAAGATGAGATGTTGTTCCTCCAGTTTGCGTGAGCTTCACTGGAACATTGCAGCAGGCCAAGGACAGACATGTGGGCATGGGAGCAAGGTCTTGTGTTGAAATGGCAAGCAATGGGAAGGTTAGGGTCCTGAATGTGCACAGACCGAAGGTGCTCAGCAAAGCGATCACTCAGTCTGTGTTTGGTCTCTCCGATATAGAGGAGACCACATTGGGCGCAGCGAATGCAATAGACCAGATTGAAAGAGGTGCTAGTGAAACGCTGCTTAACCTGGAATGTGTGTTTTGGGCCTGGGATGTTAAGATGGAAGAGGTAAAGGGACTGGTGTTGCAACTTCTGCGATTGCATGGGCAGGTGCCATGGGAGAGGTGTTGGGTATGGTGGAAGAGTGAACTAGATTATCTCGGAGGGAACGATCTCTGCGGAATGCTGACAGAGGGAGTGAAGGGAAGATGTGTTTGGTGGTGGCATCACGCTGCAGTTGCCGAAAATGGCGGAGGATTATGCTTTACATACTGAGGCTGGTGGGGTGAAATGTGAGAACTATTAACCAATCCAGGTGAGTTCTCAGTCTGGAATATTAAATAACTACTAAAATGGACTTTATATCCATCTTGAGGAACCGTTGCTGAACAATATCAGAGGCATTCTGTGAGCCTTTCAATTTTGAGCTCATTATCGTCTGATTTGATTGTGTCATGTACCGCTGCACCAGCAGATGGCAGGGTTGTACCACATTACTTAATTGTGGCTGGAACATAACGTTATTATCTCATCCTTTTGATCAGAAATTTATATGGTTACAAACATGCACACTCTTCTAGAGCAACTCTGACATCATGCCTGCAAACAGGTCCTTTGATTCCTAATTTTCTTTAAACTGAATACACCCTGCTTGCTTTGGCCTGCAATACCCTCATGATGTAACACTAACAAACCTTGTGTTGGCCTACTATCGGACAATAAATTCATAATGTACGTATGCACTGCTGCATTATTATGCAACATTTCCATTGTGCTACATTTATTCTGCTACTTTTCCATGTTTCACACCAGGTGTTTGAAATCATCTAGCTCAATATATGTCTGTGATTTCTACACTTGGTCCTTTGCTAACAATCAGTTACCTATGCCACAAACCAGCCATTATAAACCCACTGACTCCCATAGCTACCTCAACTGCAGCTCTTCACACCCCACATCCTGCAAGGGCTCCATCCCATTCTCCCTGTTCCTTTGCCTCTGTCGCAGCTGTTCTGATGATGCCACTTTCCAAAATGGTGCTGCTGACATGTCTTCATTCTTCCTTAATTGTGGTTTCCCACCCACTGGTCAACAGGACTCTCATCCTTGTCCGACCCATCTCCCACACCTCTGCACTCACCCCCTCTCCTCCCTCCCAGAACCAAGATAGGGTCCCCGCTTGTCCTCACTTTTCACCCCACCAGCCTCCACATTTAAAGAATCATCCTCCGCTAGTTCCGCCAACTGCAGCACGATTCCACCACCGAACACCTCTTCCCCTTACTCCCCCTGTCAGCATTTCACAGGGACCATTCCCTCCGGGGTACCCTGGTCCACTCTTCCATCACCCTCAACCTCTCACCCTCTTCCCCCGGCACCTTCCCTTGCAATCACAGAAGGTGTAACACCTGCCTCTTTTCCTCCTCCCTGCTCACCGTCTCAGGCCATCTCGTTTCAAGTGAGCCAGTGCTTCACATGCACCTCCTTCAACGTGATCTATTGCATTCACTGCTCCCAGTACGGTCTATTAGAGTCATAGATGTTTACAGCATGGAAACGGGCCCATCGGCCCAGCTTGTCCATGCCGCCCAGTTTCTATCACTGAGCTAGTCCCACTTGCCCGCATTTGGCCCATTTCCCTCTATACCCACCCCTTGCCCATGTAACTGCCTAACTTTTTTCAAGGAAAAAATTGTACCCGCCTCTACCACTCATTCCAGATGCTCACCACCCTCTGTGTGAAAAAACTTCCCCTCTGGTCTCTTTTGTATCTCTCACCTTCAACCTATGCCCCTAGTTCTAGACTCCTCTACTTTTGGGAAAAGATGTCATCTATCTACCTTATCTATGCTCCATTATTTTATAGACCTCTATAAGATCATCCCTAAACCTCCTACGCTCTAGGGAAAAAAGTCCTAGCCTATCCAGCCTCTCCTTATAACTCAGACCATCAAGTCCTGGTAGCATCCTCGTAAATCTACATTGGGGAGACTAAACACAGACTGATGATTGCTTTGCAGAACACCTCCGGTCCGTCCACAGCGGGACCCAGCCCCCCCTGTCGCTGCCATTTCAACGCACCGTCCTGCTCTCACGTCCACATGTCTGCCCTTGGCCTGCTGCAATGTTCCAGTGAAGCCCAATGCAAACTGGAGGGACAGCACCTCATCTTCTGATTCGGCATGTAACATACAGCCTCCCGGACATAATATTGAGTTCAACAACTTCAGACTTTGAACTCTCTTCTCCACCTTCACCCTATTTTATTTCTGTCAATTTATTTTTATTTTCATTTCTTCCATTGATCTGTTTTTCCCTCACCATTGTTCCCCTCTCCCCCATTCCACTTGGGCCAACTGTTCCTAGTTTCCCTTCGACACACTACTCAACTTTGTTCTGCCATTCACACTTTCCTTTTGTCTTTTGTCCTCAACGTCTTTGTCTATCTCCCCTATCCAGCCCACCGTTCCACGCACCCCCCACTACAGCTCATCGGACCCCATTTCTAGTTTCTCTAGCTTTGACCAAGAGGCACCCAGACTCAACGATAGCTCCCTTCTCTCTCCACAGACGCTGTCAGACCTGATGAGATTGTCCAGTATTTTCTGTTTTTGTTTCAGATTCCAGCCGCGGTAATTTGCTTTTATTTACCTATGCCAAACCGCTAACCTGTGAGATTATCCCATATGCTGCAAGCATCATCCACAACAGTGGTGATAACCATCGTTTGAATGCAAAAGACAGAGCTGAATCATTTGCAACCATTTTTAGCAAGAAATGCAAAATGGATTATCTTTCTCCTGTGGTCCCCACACTCCGCTCTTGAACAAGAACTGAGTTCCAGAAGCATGGTGAGAGTGACTGCTCTTGATTTCAAGGTAGCACTCGACTGAATGTGGCACCAAGGAGCCCTGTTAAAACAAGTCAATGGGGTTCAAGGAGAAAGCTCTCAGTGGCTGAGGTTGTACCTGGCCCAAATGAAAGATGGATGCCAAACATCTCGGCCCCACAACATCACTGCAAGAGTTCCTTATGGCAGAATTCTGGGATCCAACTCTCTTTAGCTGCTTCATTGACCATCTACTTCAGTAATCTGTGACATCCTTAAGACTGAAATAGAGTAGTACATTAATGATTGGACAGTGTTCAGTGCCATTTGCAATTTCCCAGATAAAGTAATTGATGCCTGCTTGCAGCAAGATCTGTAAACTATCCAGACTTGGACAGATAGCTAGAAAGTAGCACACAAGTGCCGGGCAATGACATTCTCCAATGAAAGAGTCTCGCCATCTCTATCTGGGATTCAGTGCCATCATCATTGCTGAGTCTCCCATACTTGGGATACCATTAACCAAAACTGAACTGTACTAGCCACAAAAATGCTGTGGATACTGGAGGAGGCCAAAGATTTGGGCAAAATTCTCCATTTGGGAGACTTAAGTGTTGACGTTGAGAATAAATTGCGTGCGGTTCATATTCCAGTTGGTGGCGCTGTTTCCGGCATCGGTGACACCCATAGGTCAGCCAGGCCCGTCCAGGCCCTCTAGAGGACGGCCACCAAAGGCATCTCCGGTCAGAGGATGAGATACGCAGCAGGCCACCTTCACATCTGAGGTGCCGCCTGGGGTCTCACCTAGGAGCAACAGTAGACTACATAAAATAAGGAAGTTAGACACCCGTTAAGTTGGCACGGGTGCAGCACATAGGTTAGAGATAGGGGTCAGGGCACAACAATTGTACGTAGCACTATTAGAATCCCTACAGTGCAAAAGGAAGCCATTGGATCCATGGATGCATCAACCCTTTGAAAGAGCACCCTTAACTTCGCCCAATCCCCCACCCTATCCTTGTAACCAACCTAGGGACAATTTAGCTTATTCAATCCACCGACCTGCACATCTTTGGACTGTGGGAGGAAACTGGAGGACCCGGAGGAAACCCACGTCGACACGGGAAGAATGTGCAAACTCCACACACAGTCGCCCGAGATCTGAATCAAACCCGGGCCCCTGGTGCTGAGACAGCAGTGCTGACCATTGTGCCAACATTCCAACTGTTGACATCCGCTGTCTGAAGGGTGTGAGTATTGGGATGGGCTGGACTGGGCTGGGTGTGCCGGGTGGAGAGTGTGGGAGGTTGGTGGTGTGGGTATTGAAGGATGGAATGGGGTTGGGCCCCAGGCCAATTGAAGAGTGCATTTGAGGTCACCTTCTAAGGTGGCAGGGAATGGGGCCATAAGTGTGAGGCTGCCTTGTCGGGCAGATTACCCAGTGAGTATCATATCACCGCTCACCATCTCCATAATCATCCCCCACCCTCAACCGCCCCAAAGAATATATGGGCCCATAAGATGGAATGGCCAGCAGGGATCACCTGGGCGTGATAGTGGAAGGTGATCCTGATGGCAGGAGGCAGACTTTGCCAAATGATGAGGAGCACCAGAGCTCAACTCATAGCGAGTCATCATCATTCTGCGTCCCGTGGACAAGACCCACTGATTCTGCCTGCCAAGGGCCAACACCCTGTGGTGATGCTGGTGGGACCCCAAGAGAGGAGAGTGGGTGCTTGGGTGATGAAGGGAGGAGGGACTGTGGAGATGTGAGGGGCAATGGAGAAGGGGGCACTACTTGGAAGGGGGTGGGTGTTCTGACACCCTGGGCTAGTGCACAGTCAATTCCAGCCCCACAGGCCCCGGAGTCCCAACGCAAGTGAGTTCACCAATAATTTGTGTAAAAATCCTTGAAATCTTTGGCCTTTGGCTGCCCAATAATTCTGAGTCACCAGGTTTGTGAGTTGAAACACAATTACTGTTTATTTCTAACAGAAATAAAGATGAAATATTACAATAATTACAATGGAATAATGGCAAGCTAACCTACTGCCTCCTCTTTTATGTTCCACCTCTACCCATACACACAAGACGAGCACAGAGGGATGGAAAGGGGTAAAAATAATAAGGATTAAGGTAAAAGAAAGATAAATGTCTTTGCTTTCGATGTTGAATTCTTTGCAGCAGGCTGCCCTCCCGGCATGCTGATTGATTGACAATTAGTGATGGTCTTCTTCCGGAACATTCATTCAGTATTCACAGGCAGTTGGATCTCTTCTGGAGAAACACTTTAGCCTTTATTAAACTGGATCTTCAACTAAAAGGTCCACCTTTGAGTCTACTTCTCTCTTAAGACTCTTTGTCTCGCATGAAACCCAGTTTCAATCCCAAGTTTAATCTTGGTCCTTTGCAGTTTCACTAAAATGACATCCAGCCTTACTGGGGAAAGAGAAGAATTTTCATACTTGATTTCATCATAGCAGAGAGAGAGAGAAGCAGAGCCACTCCTTCCAGCTTCAGAACCAAAAGCAAAACGAAAGCAGCCCAACCTTACTGGGGAGAGAGAAATCAGAACGACTCACCATTGGTTATTAGCAAAGCCCAGTATTTCGAGCCAGTTCATTGGCCACCAGCCAAGTCAGTCAAACTGAGTCCATCATGTATCTCTCCTGCTTTTTAAGTCACAGGTCCATTGATCGTCCATGGATCAAATTGTAATTGCAAAAAAAAAGAAAGGTGAAAACAGGAAACAAACAGGGTTTAAAGGATCCTTACATGGAGAAGGGTATGGAGAGGTGGGACAGGGTGGCTGAGCTGCCGGTGGTCGGGAAAATTTGGAGGTGATGAGGCTGTCCATGTGCAGCGGCCTTGGAGCACAGGTTGGGTGGCCTGCAAGCCAGCCTGGGCTCCATGCCCAGTTCTCCTTGCCATCCTCCTCGACAGATGAGGCCTGGCGTACTTCCTCCTCCTCTAGCATGAACCCCCTCTGCTGCGTGATGTGCAGGACACAGCAGGCCAGCATGATGTTAAGAGACCCTCCTGGGGCCATACTGGAGCGCCCCACCAGAGCAGGCATTGGAAGCACATCTTTAGGACGCCGATGCATTTCTCAATGGCG
Organism: Scyliorhinus torazame; assembly: GCF_047496885.1. Lineage (NCBI taxonomy): Eukaryota > Metazoa > Chordata > Chondrichthyes > Carcharhiniformes > Scyliorhinidae > Scyliorhinus > Scyliorhinus torazame. The sequence goes on from NC_092713.1 coordinate 24,322,674, forward strand.
TTCCTGCTTGTTGCATGGGCATCGTTATAGCGGCTCTCCGCATTGGTCAGGAGTCTCCGCATAGGCGTCATTAGCCACGACCTCATTGGGTAAACCTTGTCACCCAAAAGCCTACCCCTCAGCTGACAAAGCGCCTCGAATGTGCCAGGAACCAGCACGTGTGCCAGGACGTGTGCACCAGCCAGGAACCAGCGCGTGTGCCAGGACGTATGCACCAGCCAGGAACACTTCCTGGTGTTATGGGCAAGGCGTTTTCAGAACCCCAAAATGTATCATGGGGTTCAACCAACCTCTCCCTTTAATGGATTTGTTGCATTTCCTAGCACACGGCTTTTTCCCTAGGTGTGGGATTACAATTATGGACATGTGGGTTTTTAAACACACAACACTGTTAATTCCATGAACTCAACTTAACATCTTAAATAAACATTGGATCTCTTAACACCCCTTACTTCAAAGATAACTCAGAAAATATTGCAACAGTAAATAATTCCTTAAAATGTTCCTTCAAACTTCCAAGAGACTTAACACCTTTAAACAGTATCACATCAGGTTAAAGGATATATATATTTTCTGTAGAATGGCAGAGATATATTAGCTTGGTTGACTTCAGCTCCAGCACCTTACTTTCTTCCTGCAAATTCTCTGGAAACACACACACACACCCAAGCTGCTTTCTCAAACCTGGCTTTCTCCCTTCAAGCAGATCACAGCAAACCAGAACTTCTCAAGCTGCTGTCTCAAACTGGCTTTCTACTTTTAAACTGCTCTCGGCAAAACCAGCCAGGCACTTTTTAGTTACTCTCAGCAAAACCAGCCAGGCACTTTTCAAACTGCCAAACCAAACTGCAAAATGGCTGAACTGAGCTGAGCTCCACCCACTCTCTGACATCACTGTTTTCTTAAAGGTACATTGCTTAAACATCCATTTCTTAAAGGTACTCTCACATGACACTGGTTATAGGGTGCAGGTGTGCATTATGTGCAGCGGGTGTTCACATACCAACTGCACATTCAGGAAGTGGAAGCACTTCAGCAAAAAGTGGCAAATCCTGCTGCCCAGGCATCCTGGTAGGCTTGGTTCAGATTGAAATTTATGTAGTCTGCTGCCCGGGCACATAGGGCATCTGTCGCAGCGCGGTAAGCAACCTGCGCATGGATGTCTGTGAGATCCCAGACATGTTCCAGCTCGGCCCCTGGAAAGACCCAGAGGCATATGCTTAGGGCAACCATCACCTTGACAGCCAGCAGGAGTGGGTATCTGCCTCCATATCCCCGCAGTGCCAGGTGTGCCATCATCTGGCACAGGTGGCGCACAGTCTCCCTGGTTAGCTTAAGTCTTTGGCAGCACAGGTGGTTGGCATGTCCTCAAATTTAGGCACTGAAGGTGTACACGTGCCCTGGTGCGGTGCCTCCTTCGAGCCTGCTTGTTGGCCGACCGGCACCAGAGCCTTACCGACTGGCCCCTGTTTGGGGGGCAAACTTCTTGTGTAGGATCTGGCTACATGGCCAACCTGAGTTGCACTTCAGCACCACCCTCTGCGTTCCCCCACATCCCCCCAAACCCCCGATATGTGACCTTCCACACTGCACCCCTATCCCCATCAGTGAGATGCCCTGGGCCTGTGATGTGGGGAGCCTCTATCCTCATCCTGTAAACAGATGTACTGGTGGCTGCTGCAACCCGTGTCAGCGATAGGCTCTGTGACCCAGTTCTGTTTCTCCACTGGTGTCTACCAGTTGCCACCCAAGTGGATAGAGCCGTGAAGAAAGCCTAAAGTGTGTTAGCATTTACTAACCGGGGGATTGAGTTTAAGAGCCGTGAGGTTGTGCTGCAACTGTACAAGACCTTGGTTAGACCACATTTGGAGTATTGTGTGCAGTTCTGGTCACCTCATTATAGGAAGGATGTGGAACATTGGAAAGGGTGCAAAGGAAATTCACCAGGATGCTGCCTGGATTGGTGGGTGGGTCTGATGAGGAAAGGTTGAGGGAGCTCGGGCTTTTCTCATTGGAGCGAAGGAGGTGAGAGGTGACTTAATTGAGGTGTATAAGATGATGAGAGGGATAGGTAGAGTGGACGTTTTTTTTTTTTTAAATAATTTTTTACTTTATTTTTTTATTTTATTTATTTTTTTCTCCTCGGGTGGATGTTGCTGTTACAAGGGGCGATAACTATAAGGTTCATGGTGGAAGATATAGGAGGGATGTCAGAGATAGGTTCTTTACTCAGAGTGGTTGGGGCATGGAACGCACTCCCAGCTATGATAGTGGAGTCGGACACTTTAGGAACTTTGAAGCGGTTATTGGATCGGTATATGGAGTTCACTAGAATGATTGGGAGTAGGTTGATTTGATCTTAGTTTCAGACTAGTTTGGCACAACATCGTGGACCGAAGGCCCTGTACTATGCTGTACAGGGCTATGTTCTATACTGTGGGTGTCCTCATTGAGTGGGCTGTGGACTATGCTGTCAGCAAGGTAGCACCTGGTTATGAGGTGGTGAGGGTCACCGTGTGCCACCATTCGCCTCCATACTTAGAGGCTTCTGTATGGGCAGGTCCTACAGATGGGGGTGAGGCAGGGAAGTGTGCGTCTGCTGGGAGTTTAGCTGCAGTCCTGAGTGGGGCACATAGGTTGTGAAAACTTGCCAGGGAGCAGGATGGATGGGAGCAGGAGCATGGTGGACAGAGGTAGGGCTTGAAGACAGCTGGTGGTCCTGCAGATAGTGTCACTGCTAAAGACCACGGTGCATGAGTGAGTTCTGCTATTCCTCTTCTCCTGTAGTGGGGCTGCGCTTCTAATGAGTGCACTGAGGAGTGGCATCACCTGGTTGATCAGCACTTCATCAAGTGACCTAAACATCTGAGTGCTCTGGCTGCAGTGTGTATTATCTATAATGTGCATTTCAGCAACTTGACTGAACCTCACAAACCTGTAATCTTTGTCACCTAGAAAGACAAATAAAGTAGGTGAATGTGGATACTGCTGTGTGCATATTTCCTTCCAAGTTGCACACAGTCCTTCCTTGCGATGATAAAGGGATGTGCTCCAGTTCAAAATCCCTCCAGCATTGTGGGAGAACTTGCACCACGCAGTGCAGCAGCTCTTCATTCTCGAGATTAATTTAGGTTGGGTAACAAATGCCAGCAATTTCCCACATCCTGAGAAAAATGTTTTTAAAGTGTCATTCCTATAGATCTGTGGACCTCTCTGGCTCAGGTATTGATTTGTCCTGCTCAAGGTGGTTTGTTGATTTTGACCTTCCATCACCTTCCATCACCAGGTGTGTCTTCTTGGAGTCCATGTCTCTTTTCCTTACAAAATGTTTGTTACTTTGTCATGAGACCATTGAAAAATGTTGCTATATTCTGAAATTCATCAGAATGATTGGCTACTCCTTGATATATTTTTCACAACTACTTTTTAAATAGACTGTAGTTTCCTGGATTTTATAAAGGTCTGCGTGAAACTCCTCAGCAAATTTCTTTCCTCCATTAGAGAGTAGGAGTGGGGGTTCATGAGCTTTTGATAACCTTTAACTGAGACCATTAAAGTTTTAAGCATACACAAATTAATTATGATAAGAAAGCATGTTATTCTGGTAGTCATACAAAAGGTGGAAAGAGCAAGCTAGATAAATCTTACAAAGAAAAGATAACTAGTTCTTATTTCTCTAAGTTAATCCTAGCTTTGGACTCTACTTGTTACAGAGATAGCATTTGTACGTCCCTCTGGGCTTGTACGAGGTCAATTCCAGCCCCACTTGACCCAGAGTTGCAAAACAATTGAAATTAATAGAAATTCTTAGAAAACATCCAAAGTCTTTGGCCCTTGGCTGCCCAATAACTACAGTCACCAGGTTTGTAAAGTTAAACACAATTAATTTTATTAATAACAATAACTATAATTAAATATAGAACACAGAACATAGAACAATACAGCGCAGTACAGGCCCTTCGGCCCACGATGTTGCACCGAAACAAAAGCCATCTAAGCTACACTATGCCATTATCATCCATATGTTTATCCAATAAACTTTTAAATGCCCTCAATGTTGGCGAGTTCACTACTGTAGCAGGTAGGGCATTCCACGGCCTCACTACTCTTTGCGTAAAGAACCTACCTCTGACCTCTGTCCTATATCTATTACCCCTCAGTTTAAAGTTATGTCCCCTCGTGCCAGCCATATCCATCCGCGGGAGAAGGCTCTCACTGTCCACCCTATCCAACCCCCTGATCATTTTGTATGCCTCTATTAAGTCTCCTCTTAACCTTCTTCTCTCCAACGAAAACAACCTCAAGTCCATCAGCCTTTCCTCATAAGATTTTCCCTCCATACCAGGCAACATCCTGGTAAATCTCCTCTGCACCCGCTCCAAAGCTTCCACGTCCTTCCTATAATGTGGTGACCAGAACTGTATGCAATACTCCAAATGCGGCCGTACCAGAGTTCTGTACAGCTGCAACATGACCTCCTGACTCCGGAACTCAATCCCTCTACCAATAAAGGCCAACACTCCATAGGCCTTTATGCAGCAATTACAACAGGTTAACTGTTATCTAATTCCTAACCCCCCTCTCTAACTCTCCCACACCCTCTATATACACACACAGGACAAACAAACAAACACAGAGGAGAAAAGAGAGGTGTAAAATGGATAAGAGTCGATGTTTCAGGTGGTTATCGTCTAGCACACCTTTCTTCAATCTAGGCTTTCAGTTCAACGTTTCTGCTTTCAGTTTGTATATGATTTTCACTGTAGATTCATAGAACATACAGTGCAGAAGGAGGCCATTCGGCCCTTCGAGTCTGCACTGACACACTTAAGCCCTCACTTCCACCCTATCCCCATAACCCAATAACCCCTCCTAACCTTTTTGATCACTAAGGGCAATTTAGCATGGCCAATCCACCTAACCCGCACATCTTTGGACTGTGGGAGGAAACCACGCAGACACGGAGAGAACGTGCAGGCTCCGCACAGATAGTGACCCAGCAGGGAATCAAACCTGGCGCTGTGAAGCCACAGTGCTATCCACTTGTGTTACCGTGCTGCCCCTCACACCCTGAATAGCCCCGCCACCTGCAGGGCCTCACACACCCTGAATGATCCCGCCCCCTGCAGGGCCTCACACATCCTGAATGGTCCGCACTTGCAGCGACACTCACACCACTAGGCCCCTCCGCCGGCAGTGCGGCACTCACTGACTGGCCCCACTCCCTGAAATGCGTCACACTGCATGGCCCCGCCAGACACTGGGTTCTGTGCAGCCTGGGCACAGGACAGTGACCCAGCACCGGGAATCGAACCCGAGACCCCAGCGCTGTGAAACCACTGTGCTAACCACTGCTACTGTATCTGTATTCATTCAGGTCTCTGCAGTTTCAGAAATACAGCAGCTTTGTAGCTTTTCTGGAGAAAATGAGAGAGAGAGAGGCTCCTTTCCTCTGAATATTCATGTACTCACTGTCCTTTCCTTGGTTTTCTGAAAATCGCCTCACTCGGGGAGGATCCAGAATACTGCCTTTTGGCCAAATCATTGGCCACAAGCCAACCAATCGAACCGAGTTCCACCGATCTCGCGGGTGCCAAAAACTATTGAGTTCTGCTGTCTGAAGCCTAGCACAGGGTACTCCTTTGTAACCTTTGAGTTCCCCTCTCCTCTGCTCAAAGATATATATCCATTGAACATCCATGGATCAAAATTATAAAGGCAAAAATAAAGAAAGGGGAAATAAGGGAATCAATAGGAAGGGCCCTTGCACAATTCAAAAGAAAGTAAGGATATCCATCAAATAGTAAAGTAATATTACCTCAATCCCCGAGTATGTGAGATACGCCAGGTTCAGAACAAGTCTGAATTCAATCTGCGAGGATCTAACATAGCTGAATATTTGAGTTTGGGTTGAAATATTTGGAATGAATTTTGACTTTGCATAATTAATGATGACATAGAAGATATTCATTTAATGAATGATAGACCACTCCTAATTAATATTCAAATTTGGTCAAAGGATCACCTATTATAATGAGGGTGTCTGTTCAATTTCAAATAAATATTATTTCGAATTTATTCCTGAAAACTGGACTTTACATAATAGTCATGTTGGTCAATGTTGCTTAGTCAAGGTACAGTGTCAAGTAAGATAATAAAGCCTGAGGCACAGCATTCTTTTATCCAATTTAAGTTTTAATTATCAGAGGAAGCATTGTATGCGTACATGTAGTGTAATAGGGAGAACCATAGTATACCAATTTTTAGTATGTGTATTTCGCATTGAATTCACTTGTTTTGAAGGTGTTAATCTTGCCGTTTTGACTCCTGTTAAAATGTTTTACTGTTGACCTACACATCTGAAAGACAGCACCTCCCAACAGTGCAGCACACTCCCTCTACTCCATTGGAGGGTGCCAGCCTTGAAATTTGTCCTCGGGTCCTGGTACAATGTTCTGAACCGGCGACCTTCCAACTCCAAGGCAAGAATGTTACCAACTGAGCCACAACTGGCAATAAACCTGCAGTGATGCTATTGTTGAAGTAAGGAGAAAGTGCTGTTATAAATTTGGGTCTGAAGCCTTTCCTCCTTGGAATCAGTGGTGTCCATTACTCCCATGAGTGATCTGTGTTGATTCATGTTACCTTGTTTCAGCTTTCTGGATAGCCTGATCCAGAATGTAACAGTAACACCCTCTTAGTACCCATTGTGAGCTGGATGCATGCATTTTGTGGATGCATTTCTTCAATTTCTGTAAATAGATTAAGCAAACACTTGGTAAGAAGGCCATATGCAAGTTGTTCCGCTGCTTTATTTCACAGTGAATGGACATAAATAGTTATAATCAAATTCACTTTGTGTTCAGTTGGTTTAAATTGACATTGCACAATAATGCAAAATAGTGGATGGACTATATTCCCAAACCAAAGAGAAAATGCTGGAAAATCTCAGCAGGTCTGGCAGCATCTGTAGGGAGAGAAAAGAACTAACGTTTCGAGTGAGAATGAAAGATGAGTCATAGCCACAGAAACCCAGGGAAGCGAGGCACTAATAGCTTAAGAAACCGAGGGGAAAGTGCGCTAATGGCAGTCCTCCGAGAGAACAAAATGTGTGAAAGGCCAAACAACCAAGAAACTAACATCAGAGGGTAAACTGTGACAGATGTAGATGTGGTGGAAGGGGGAAGCAAAGGGGAGACAGGGTAAGGAAAGGTGGATAAGATGGGGGGTGGTAAATGTATATAAAGAAAGACAAGAGAGAAAGAAATGATAAAAGAGTTAAAATGAAATGGGATGAAAACAAATGGGTGAAGGTGGGATAGAACTAATCATCAGAAGTTGTTGAATTCGATGTTGAGACTGGAAGGCTGTAGCATGCTTTTATCCAGGGTGGACTATATTTCTCCCCACCAGTGGTTGATTTTTAAAAATTTTACAAAAATCTGTCTCTTTTCTGCATTTTATCCCTCTGGCAGCCATTTGCTGCCTGACTCGCTCACAAATCTCTGCTCTGCTCAACCGACTGTGCCTGTGTTTTATTTCTTGCTTTTTACAGCCAGAAAGGAAAAGCTTGCCAGACGGCTTTCCAAGCACCGAGGATGAGCAACTCCTTAAACAGAGAGAGTCTGAGGTGTTTATTCGACAGTCTTAACTAATTGCTTTGTATTTGCTGCGTGAACACCAAAACCAGTTAATTTGCAAATTAACCATCTAATGACTCAAACCTCATTTTTTTATTTACAAGTATGAATTTTGCTTTTACAGTACAATGAAAGTGACTCAAATTCCACGTCTCTATGAATACGTTATGATTAATCTGAGTGTCTCCCATCCGATCCACCATGTGGCTCTGAAGAACTGTCCAGGCGTGGGGGGATGAGGGGTGAGGCATGGGGAGGATAGGGTGTTGGGCTTGGTCGGGGGGGGGGGGCTGAAGCGTTCCAGGTTTGGGGGGGGGGGGAGGGGGTGCTGACCCGGCAGCTGGAGGTGTTGTATTCTTTTTGTTTTTTGTCTTGTGTTCTCGTTATATTCCTGCCAATTTTTTGGTGCACGCTACCGGTGTTGGTGAGGGGGTGGGGCGTTCTCTCTCCTTCGTCCGCTGGGCCCATGTTCATGTCCTTTTACGGTGGTTTGAGTCACTTCTTAGCACCCTCCGACCCATGTAGGTCTGATGCTCGGGCGTGGGGGGGGGGGGGGGGCGGGTGGTCGGGTGCGTGAGTGCGGTGTTGTTCATTTGCCCCTCGTTTTGGTTTTCGTCCTTGGTGTACAGCTGGTGTCGTCATTTTCTTCCTGCCTGTTTTGTGTTTTCCTTCGGTGGTTGGTGTGGTGGTTTTGTTTATAATGTGCCGGATCTGTTCTGGACTCAACTGTGCTCCTCTTAGAAGGGGTGGAATGGTTTTCTCTCCTCCGCCCGCTGTGCTCCGTGGTGGAACGGCCTTTTCCGGTGGGCTAGGCAGGTGAGCCTTTTCGCTGATGTAGGTCGAGGGGGGCGGGGGTTCTGGGTGCCAAGTGATTGGCATCCTCATTGTATTGTCTTTTGTATTTGATACTGGCAATAAACTAAAATTTACTTTATAAACTAAAATATTTGCAGGTTGTGTTTGCTGCTTGCTCTTACTGATTGCTGCAGATGCCTGGAGGCTGTTGTTGCTGTTTCCTTCCTTTTCTGTAGCCGGAAAGAAGGACATTTTTTTCCAAGATATCTGGGACCTGGACCTGGGCCTTGGGAATGTATGAGTCCAGAAGTCAGTCCAGTTTGAAGCAAGAAGGCTCTGCGGGACCTGGTGGTTGGCATTGATACAAATGGGCTGAGGCACGATAAATTTGGCTGGAGACAAAGTTGAATTCAAACTGAGGCTTTATTAGTATCTGAAGTGTGGCCTCCTACAGCAGCTGACGAAATGGCTGCTAGCTGAAGGCCACGCATATTTATAACCCGGCTCCTGGGCGGAGGTAACATGCAGGGGCCCAGGTGAACCTGTAGTGCAGGTTCTACCGTACAACCCTTAATATAGGAACACAGTGGTTTACCACATTCACCCCCTGTTAAAATTGAGTCCGGCGGGAGTGGTGGATAACTAGATACAATTCGCAATCTTTAATATTTACAGAACAGTGGGGGAAAAAAAATGTCTGATCATCCGAGGGCCGGTCAGAGGTTCAGCCGGTCCGGCGCCTACATCGTCCTCTGGGATCGACGAAGTGGAACCGGCGATGTTGGTGCTGTCGTGGTCGAAGTTGACTCCGGGAGCGTGCCGAAATCCTCTTTATCAACGGGGGTGGGCAGGTGGGAGGACGGATGGTCCTAGGGGGGGTGATAGGTGCGGCGGGGGAGGGTGGGGCCCAGGGCGACAGGGGTGGTGTGGGGGCGACGGGGGTGGTATGGGAGCGGAACCTGCTAGTGCCAGGTCCCTGAGGGAGACTATCCTGGCGGCCGTCGGGGAACGCCTCGTAGGCGTACTGTGGGTTTGCGTGGAGCAGGTGCACCCTTTCCACCAACGGGTCCGCCTTGTGGAGCCGCACATGTTTACGGAGAAGCACGGTTCCCGGAGCTGTGAGCCAAGTTGGGAGTGATACCCCGGATGTGGACTTCCTGGGGAAGGCAAAACGGCGTTCATGAGGTGTACTGTTAGTAGCAGTGCAAAGTAATGAGCGAATGGAATGTAGTGCATCAGGGAGGACATCTTGCCAGCGGGAGGCCGGGAGATTTCTGGAACGTAGGGCCAGCTGGGCGGCCCTCCATACCGTCCCATTCTCCTTTTTTACCTGTCCGTTTCCCTGGGGGTTGTAGCTTGTCGTTCTGCTGGAGGCGATACTCCTGCTGAGCAGGAACTGGCGTATCTCATCACTCATGAATGAGGATCCCCTGTCACTGTGGATGTAGGCGGGGAAGCCGAACAGAGTGAAAATAGAATTAAGGGCATTAATGACGGTGGCAGACGTCATGTCGGGGCATGGGATGGCGAAGGGAAAACGGGAGTATTCATCGATCACACTGAGGAAATACGTGTGTCGGTCGGAGGAGGGGAGGGGGCCTTTGAAATCTACGCTGAGGCGTTCAAAGGGGCGGGAAGCCTTCACCAGGTGCGCGCGGTCCGGCCGGTAGAAGTGCGGTTTGCACTCCGCACAGACCTGGCAGTCCTTGGTGATCGTCCTTACTTCCTCGACGGAATAGGGCAAATTTTGTGCCTTAATGAAGTGGTACAACCGAGTGACCCCTGGGTGACAAAGGCTGTCGTGCAGGGTACGGAGTCGGTCTACCTGTGTGCTGGCACATGTACCTCGGGACAGGGTGTCTGGGGGCTCGTTGAGTTTGCCAGGGCGATACTTAATCTCGTAGTTATAGGTGGAGAGCTCGATTCTCCACCGCAAGATTTTGGCATTTTTGATCTTGCCCCGCTGAGTGTTGTTGAACATGAAGGCTACCAACCGTTGGTCAGCGAGGAGAGTGAATCTCATGCCGGCCAGGTAATGCCTCCAATGTCGCACAGCCTCAACGATAGCCTGGGCCTCCTTTTCGACGGATGAGTGCTGAATTTCGGAGGCATGGAAGGTGCGGTAAAAGAATGCCACTGGATGCCTGCCTGGTTGAGGGTGGCGGCAAGGGCGACGTCCGATGCGTCGCTTTCTACTTGGAAAGGAAGTGTTTCGTCTACAGCGTGCATTGTGGCCTTGGCAATATCAGCTCTGATCCGGGCGAAGGCCTGTTGGGCCTCTGCCGTCAGGGGGAAATGAGTGGACTGTGTGAGTGGGCGGGCCTTGTCCACATAGTTTGGGACCCACTGAGCGTAATACGAGAAGCACCCCAGGCAGTGTTTGAGGGCCTTGGGGCAGTGGGGGAGGGAAGCTCCATGAGGGGGTGCATGCGGGTGGGATCGGGCCCCAGAACTCCGTTCTGGACCACGTAGCCGAGGATGGCTAAGCGGTTTGTACGGAACACACATTTCTCCTTGTTGAATGTGAGGTTGAGGAGAGTGGCGGTGCGGAGAAATTTAGCGAGGTTGGCGTTGTGGTCCTGCTGATCATGGCCGCAGATGGTCACATTGCCTAGGTACGGAAACGTGGCCCGCAAGCCATACCGGTTGACCATTCGGTCCATCTCCCTTTGGAAGACCGAAACCCCATTGGTGACGCCGAAGGGGACCCTAAGGAAGTGATATAGCCGGCCGTCTGCCTCGAAGGCGTGTATGGCCGGTCCGATTTACGGATGGGGAGCTGGTGGTAAGCGGATTTCAGGTCCACCGTTGAGAAGACCCGGTATGGTGCAATCTGGTTAACCATGTCAGATATGCGTGGGAGGGGGTACGCGCCGAGCTGCGTGTACCTGTTGATGGTCTGGCTGTAGTCCACGACCATTCGATTTTTCTCCCTAGACTTAACCACTACCACTTGAGCTCTCCAGGGGCTGTTGCTGGCCTCGATGACTCCCTCCTGAAGCAACAGCTGGACCTCTGACCTGATGAAGGCCTTATCCTGGGTGCTGTACCGTTTGCTCCTGGTGGCGACGGGTTTGCAATCTGGAGTTAGATTGGTAAAGAAGGAAGGAGGATCGACCTTTAGGGTCGCGAGGCCGCGCACAGTGAGGGGTGGTAAGGGTCCGTCGAATTTAAGGGTCAGGCTCTGGAGGTTGCACTGAAAATCCAGGCCAAGGATAAGTGCAGCACAGAGGTTAGGGAGGACGTAGAGGCGAAAACCGTGGAACTCTACGCCTTGGACTGTGAGCGTGACCGTGCAGTACCCCCGGATCTCTACGCGATGGGATCCGGAGGCCAGGGAGATACTTTGAATGGCAGGGTGTACCTTAAGGGAGCAGCGCCTTACCGTATTTGGATGTACAAAGCTCTCTGTGCTCTCGGAGTCCAGTAGGCAGGAGGTCACATGGTCGTTGACTTTCACGCTGGTGGATGCGTTGGTCAGTGTGTGGGGTCTGGACTGGTCGATTACCATGGATGCGAGTCGTGGTTGATCGTGAAGAGGACTCTGTTGAGTCCGGGGATCCAGCAAACCTTTGACTGCTGACTCCCCTGGGTGATCTTGTAGCTGTCATGTGAGAGCACCCTTTAATAAATGCGTGTTTTTTTAATAGAATAACTGTAGTCGGTGTACCTTTAAGAAATGGGTGTTTATTACTGCAGTGATGTCAGAGTGTGGGTGGAGCTGGGCTGTCTGTCAGCCTGTCTGTCTGAGAAAAGCTTGGGTGTGTCTGTTTTTTTGGTTTTGTTTCAGTGTTGGAGCTGCAGCCAGCCAAATAAAGTGTAATGTTGTTCTCTGCCAAGTAAAGACTATGTCTTGATCATTTGGTGAATTTAGAGTTATAACTATTCTCAGTAGTGAATTTAAACCTGATTTGCTTCTGTTGAAAGATTTTTTTAAAAGTCTTATGGATGTTAAAATGAAAGCGTAAAGGTTTTACTTAGTGTTGTATTCTTTGGGGGTTGTATTTGAATTAATGGTTGCTAAGATGTTCACTGTATGTTTTAAAAAGGTTAACTTGAGTTTATAGAATAAGCATTGTTTTGCTTTAAAAAATACTTTTCCATTTCTGCTGTACCACACCTGTAGAGTGGGCCGTGGGCTCCCCATACCACAATCTATTAAAAGTTGTGGGTCAGGTGAACTCCATGATACAGCACGGTAGCATTGTGGATAGCACAATTGCTTCACAGCTCCAGGGTCCCAGGTTCGATTCCGGCTTGGGTCACTGTCTGTGCGGAGTCTGCACACCCTCCCCGTGTGCGTGTGGGTTTCCTCCGGATGCTCCGGTTTCCTCCCACAGTCCAAAGATGTGCAGGTTAGGTGGATTGGCCATGATAAATTGCCTTTAGTGTCCAAAATTGCCCTTAGTGTTGGGTTGGGTTACTGGGTTATGGGGATAGGGTGGAGGTGTTGACCTTGGGTAGGGTGCTCTTTCCAAGAGCCGGTGCAGACTCGATGGGCCGAATGGCCTCCTTCTGCACTGTAAATTCTATGATACACTTTGGGTTTCTCTAAACCCTGGCCCATAACAGCTATCTAATATGCATCAGCAACTGTGTGGTGCTCACCAGATTGTGCCCCAGAAGCCTGTGGACTCATGTTGCCCACTGAGGTGTATGTCTCTGCGCTGATGGAAGAAGGGGGTGATAGCTTTATGGTGATCTCCTCTGAGCTCTGTTTCGATGTATTCTCTTGAGTGGCAGGGGACTGAATCCGGCTATCCCGGCCCCAACAGATGGAGATCCTGCAAGAGAACGTGCTTGTGATCAGTGAGAGGGAAGGATCATTTTGTCTGATATGAACAACTCGCTTAAGGCAGGTCATCTGGGTGAAGGGCAGGGGATCCTCACCTCTGCGGTGCAGGCCAACCTCTCTGTCAGTGACTACTCTCTCCTCGGTCAACCCCGTGACTATGAAAATAGATTGTCAGTTAACATAAAAGAGAGCCCAGTGATCTTCTGCCGGCATGTATATAGTTAGCGGGTGGCAAGAAGCACACTACGTGCTATAAGGGGCAAATGTGCACATGGCGCTTTGATTTTTTTTTGAAATTTAGAGTGCTCAATTCATTTTTTCCAATTAGCGGCAATTTAGCGTGGCCAATCCACCTACCTGCACATCTTTTGGGTTGTGGGGGCAAAACCCACGCGAACATGGGGAAAATGTGCAAACTCTACACGGACAGTGACCCAGAGACGGGTGCACCACCATGCTGCCCAGCAGAGCACTTTGATGAGTAATCTGTATTAGTGTTTACTATGGAAGAGAATGTTGACAAAGTAGCAGGAGAAGCAGAAATGGTAGGGGTAACACTTGAGGTAAAAATTGATAAAAGGATAGACTGAGAGTGGATTACTCACCCAGGCTAGGTGACTTGCATCCCAAATTACTAAAGGAAGTGTGATGGAGAAAGTGGAACGGATTGCCCATCGTTCCCATCTTCCTGAGATAGACGATTGGAGAATGATGAATGTGGCACTTATTGAAAAAAGGGTGCCAAGACATTCCAGTAATCACTGATCAGCTTACATCAGTGATAGGTAAGGCATTGGAACCAATAATCAGGCAACAAGTCAACAAGCACTTGAGAGGTTTTGAGTTATTCAGGAGAGACTGCACATGTTAAAAGCAGGTAGTGGTCACCCAGTTTAATTTTTTGATGAAGTAACAGCAAATGTTGATGAAAAGAAAGCAATAGATATTGTCAATATGGATGTTAAGAAAGACTTTGTCAAAGTATCACATAAATGTTGGTTAGCTAAAATGGAGGTTCATGGAATAAGGTTGGTCAATGTCAACCTGGATTTTTTTTCAATGGTTCAGGGTTGAAAAAACAGCAAGTTGTGGTAAATGGTTATTTTGAGTGGCAGGCAGCATTGTTCTCCAAGGCTCACTGCTTGAACCGTTGTTTTTTCTTTATATTCCATTATCCAAGTTAATTCTATACAGAGTTAAATTTCAAAGAGAGAGAGAGGATTTCAGCAGGGGGAAGAGAAGAGTGAACAGGTACGTCAGGGCCTGGTGAGTGAGCTGGGAGTAAAGAGTCTCGTGTGTGGTGTGTGTGTGTATATACATATATATGCCAAGAGAGAATATCAAACCAAGCTAGAGTCACAGACAGACTCTCGGCGGTTGTGGCAAGGACTAAACAACATAACGGGCTACAAAGCGAAGCCGAACAGTATCTCTGGCAGCAGCGCAGTCCTCCCTGATGAACTCAATGCATTCTATGCTCGGTTCGAGCAGGTAAGCAACAATCCGCTGGCGAGTGCCCCAGCAGTCCATAATTCACCCATACCCACCATCACAGCTTCCGAAGTCAGATTGGCCTTCCTGAAAGTGAACCCTCTGAAGGCGACAGGCCCAGACGGGATCCCTGGTCGTGCACTCAGAGCCTGCGCGGACCAGCTGGCAGAAGTATTCACGGACATCTTTAACCTGTCCCTACTCCACTCCGAGGTCCCCACCTGCTTCAGGAAGACCACCATCATACCGGTTCCAAAGAAGAACCAGGCAACGTGTCTCAATGACTACCGACCAGTGGCCCTGACTTCAGTCGTAATGAAGTGCTTCAAGAGATTGATCATGAAGCGCATCACCTCCATACTCCCAGAACGCCTTGATCCACTGCAATTCGCATACCGCTGCAACCGGTCCACATCAGACACCATTTCCCTGGCCCTACACTCATCCCTAGAGCATCTCGAAAACAAGGACTCCTACATTAGATTCCTATTTATTGACTACAGCTCCGCCTTCAACACCATAATCCCAGCCAAGCTCATATCAAAGCTCCAAAACCTAGAACTTGCCTCCTCACACTGCAACTGGATCCTCGATTTTCTGACCAACAGACCACAATCCGTAAGAATGAACAACAACACCTCCTCCACAATAGTCCTCAACACCGGCGCCCCGCAAGGCTGTGTACTTAGCCCCTTACTTTTCTCCCTGTACACACACGACTGCGTGGCAAAACTTGGTTCCAATTCCATCTACAAGTTTGCTGACGATACGACCATAGTGGGCCGGATCTCGAATAACGATGAGTCCAAATACAGGAGGGAGATAGAGAACCTAGTGGAGTGGTGTAGCGACAACAATCTCTCCCTCAATGCTAGCAAAACTAAAGAGCTGGTAATTGACTTCAGGAAGCAAAGTACTGTACACACCCCTGTCAGCATCAACGGGGCCGAGGTGGAGATGGTTAGCAGTTTCAAATTCCTAGGGGTGCACATCTCCCAAAATCTGTCCTGGTCCACCCACGTCGACGCTACCACCAAGAAAGCACAACAGCGCCTCAGGAAACTAAGGAAATTCGGCATGTCCACATTGACTCCTACCAACTTTTACAGATGCACCATAGAAAACATCCTATCAGGCTGCATCACAGCCTGGTATGGCAACTGCTCGGCCCAGGACCGCAAGAAACTTCAGAGAGTCGTGAACACCGCCCAGTCCATCACACAAACCTGCCTCCCATCCATTGACTCCATCTACACCTCCCGCTGCCTGGGGAAAGCGGGCAGTATAATCAAAGATCTCTCCCACCCGACTTACTCACTTTTCCAACTTCTTCCATCGGGCAGGAGATACAGAAGTCTGAAAACACGCACGAACAGACTCAAAAACAGCTTCTTGAAAAATGAAATGAAATAAATCGCTTTTTGTCACAAGTAGGCTTCAATTAAGTTACTGTGAAAAACCCCTAGTCGCCACATTCCGACGCCTGTTCGGGGAGGCTTGTACGGGAATTGAACCGTGCTGCTGGCCTGCTTGGTCTGCTTTAAAAGCCAGCGATTTAGCCCAGTGTGCTAAACCAGCCCCTACTTCCCCACTGTCACCAGACTCCTAAATGACCCTCTTATGGACTGACTTCATTAACACTACACCCTGTATGCTTCATCCGATGCCAGTGCTTATGTAGTTACTTTGTATAGGTTGTGTTGCCCTATTATGTATTTTCTTTTATTCCCTTTTCTTCTCATGTACTTAATGATCTGTTGAGCTGCTCGCAGAAAAATACTTTTCACTGTACCTCGGTACACGTGACAATAAACAAATCCAATACAATACAATACACAAATACATGCTCCTACCCACTCTCTCAGTGGGTTAGGGTGAGAGAGTAACCACCCTAAGACTGGGAGTTTACCGGACACAAACACACTGCCCTCTTACACTTTTATAAATTACACTTTTAAAAAAAATTATTGCTTTTACATTGTTTTATGTTTGCTCATCAAGTTGTTCCTTTTCTTGATACTCAATTTTTTTTTCATTTGTGTATCTTTCCGACATCTGTTCACCAACCCTTAATTGAGAAAAAATAGAAATGTGGCCCTCCACACACAAAGACTGAACAAGCTTGAAGTAGACAATAAAAGCTGATGTACAAGGACTACGAGACACAGATGTAAAGTTTAGGGCAGGAGATGCAGGGGACGGTTTGAGGAAGAACTTTGTTACATAGTGCATGGTAATGACCTGGAACTGGCTGCCTATAGCGTGCTGGGAAACAATCAATGATTTTAAAAGGAAGTTAGCTGCGCATTAGGTGTGCAGGTTCGATTAGTGGGATAGGGTGGGGTGGGCTGGGGAGTTGGCCAAAGTTCTTTCGAAGAGTTGGTGCAAACTCAATGGGCTGAATGGCCTCTGTCTACACCATAGGATTCTATGATTTGAGGGAAATAGACTTTCAGGACTATGGAATGGAGCAGAGATTGACTCGGGTCGAAGGGATTGACCAGATTGCTCAGTCGGCAGCACGAGAGAAAGACCAAATGTTTTCCACCTTTGCCATATTGATTCTGAAATGCTTTTGAGGTACCAAGCACCATATCCCATTGTTCAAAATGGTGAGAGAATGCACCAGATCCCTCACTGAGTCAATCAACACCACCTTATCAGCTGTAAACAAAAAACAGCTTTTTCAGCAATGTCTAAAGCAGACTCCAAAACCATCCGTTAAAACGCTATCCAACAAATCCTTGATAATGGGATGTGTGATGGTTAATAACCTTGGCTCATTCAATTTTCAAGAGGGATAGGTTTAATAAGTATCTCATCTATCCTTGATTGCCAGATAAATTACAAGATTTGGCTATGTCTCTCACAGCTGCTTCATGAAAGTCACCTCAGGCACTTGGTCGGAAGACTTGCAGAAAGTTATGAAAGCAATATAAATGTCAATGCGACATTAATCTTAAACCTTTAAGGCTCCTAGAACTAGGTTTAAATAGTACAACAATATATTAGTGCAAGCCTCTATTTTAATACCTTCAATCTAAAATCCCTTGGCTGTCAAACATATTGCATTGACAGCAGATGTGGAAAATCAACTAAGAGAGTATGTATCTTGTAATAAAATATTAGTCCCCTTTTGTGGCATTGCTGTTTGTGGAATTGGGGATGCACTGTTGTATAATGACAAGAATTAGACAATGTAGCACAGAATTTAGTCCCCAAAAAAGTCTCTTCTATTGACTGTCTTCAGTTATTAATGTCTCCCTCTCTGCCTTTATTTGCATTTCATTTTTTTGTTTCCTCTCATGATGTTGTCACGCTGTATTTTCAATGTTTTTTGGATTTCAACAATCCCCTTTTTCTCAAGTTGCTCCTTCTGCCTGTATGGCTTTTATAGGAGGCCATTCACCTCATCTGAAAGGTAACATCTCCTGCCGTATTGCATTGAAGTGTCAGCCTGGATTATTTGGCTTAGTCTGGAGTGGGGTTTGCTCCAATGATGAGTCAGGTGAGAGTCTGAGATAAGGTGCACAAGTAAATAGACAATTATTTCATTGAAACAAATCAATTACGGGAATTTCAAATTGGAAAATTAACTCCATCATTTAAAGGAAAACATTACTATTTCAAATCCATCTTGTTGCACATATATAACTACATGTAGCAGATTTCAGAGCGATGAAATGATTTAAGATGTGTCCATAAAGGATATTGCTCTTTAATTTTAAAACACCTAAAGCAACATACCCTTGTGCATCTGTAGAATGCCCTTCATATGTAATTTTAGTGCCATAGGCATCAATCACTTGGAAATTCAAAAAGATTTATTGTATCATATAATAGGGACAGATGTTCAGGGCCTGCCAGTGTTTTGGGGAGGAGGGCCATTACTGTGAGTGTTCATGAAAGAGAGGAATATGGATTGACAATAGCCTGGAGTGTGGCCTTTGAAGTCCTACTTCCTGAAATGCACTAATATAACATTCTATTTGCAACTCACCTTTATTTGGGAGGTGAGTTCTTCTGTTTATGGAGGAAGGGATGTTTCAAAAGTAAATGGGTTTCCTTCACTCTTGGAAGATAATGCCCAACAGCCAATATGAAATAGTACTGTTAACAACAAAATAGGAACATAGCCAAGTGGCGAGGAGAGCACAAAGAGTTTATAGAGGAATATTGACAGGTTTTGAGACGTACAGTGGCTTTCTGGAATACTATCCACCCAAGTTTTTTAAGGAGATGGGACAGACAAGTTCCTCATCCATATGTTTAAAGCTCACTGTCGGTGTTCAAATCTTTGTTATTTATTAATGTCTTTATTTTATGGTCTTTATTTTGTTCTTTCATTGGATGTGGCCATTACTGACCGAGGTGGCATCGGTTTCCTCCCACAGTTCAAAGATGTGCAGGTTAGTTGGATTAGCCATGCTAAATTGTCCCTTAGTGTCCAAGGATGTGCAGGTTATGGGGATAGAGCGGGGTAGTGGGCCTAGGTAGGGTGCTTTTTCAGAGGGTTGGTGCAGACTCGATAGGCCAAATGGCCCCGTTATGCACTGTAGGGATTCTATGGTTCTATTTGTTGCCCAACACTAGTTTCCCGTTAACTAAGTGGCTTGTTGGGTTGATTCAAAGGGCCATATTGCTGTGGGACAGGAATCACATATAGGCCCGACTAGGTAAGGATAGCTGATTTTCTTCCCTACAGGACATCAGTGAATCAGTGGGCTTTTATGACAATCACCATTACCGAGACAAGCTTCCAATTCGGGATGTATGAATTAATTGAGTTTAAATTCCAAAGGTTTCCATGGTGGGATTTGAACTCTCGCCCCTGGAAATATAGCCTGGGTCTCTAGATTACTAGCCCAGCGACATTGCCACTACTCCACCATCTCCCACTGTAGGGGCAGGTGTTGAGGGAATGATTCCGTAACTGTGTGTGTGAATGTGTGTTGACGCCGGTTGGAAATTCCGGTCCCATGCCGTCTCATAGGTTTCCTGGCGATGAGGCTTGCTGTCACCAGGTAATCCCATTGACAAGGGCGGAGTCGGTAGATCGCACTGGCGGGCCGTCTCCGCCGTCAAAAGCACACGGCGAGGTGGTCGGCAAATCCCACCCTTGGACTGTTGAACCTGCTTGAATGGTATTAGCAGATCTCGAGTGCTTGGGATTGGGTCAGCATTTCATAAATTCATTATGCAAAGTAAGAATTAAAGCAACTGGCGAAAGAAGAAATATGGCTGTTTTAATGTATCAATCTCTCAAGGTTTAAAGAGGTTTTTAAAATATATAAAAAGGAAGAGAGTGCCCAAAGTGAGCATGAGCCCCTGAGAGAATGTGACTGACAATAATAATGGGGAACAAGGAGATGGCAGAAGAGTTAAACAAATACTTTGCATCAGTGTTTACGGTGGAAGACACTGGGCTGGATTCTCCAGTCGCCGACGCCGAAATCTCGCCAAATTCCCCACGGCGAGGGATGCGTGTGGTCTCATCCGTCGCGAACTCAGCATGGAGGCTGCGGACTCGGTCCAGCACCGCCACAGTCGGGGAAGGGCAGGTCTGCGGGCAGGGGGGACTGTGGTGGGGTGGTCTTGGGCGTGTGAGCTGACCGAAGGGGCGGACTATTTCGCAGGCTGGGTCGGCGAGCGGCCTCTGCCATGAGACATGGCACGGCCGCCGTGCAATGGCCACTGACCCGGCAATTCTCCAGGCCATATCGGCAGCTAGAGCCGGGTGCTCTACACTGCCTTCCTGCTAGCTTCCAGCAAAACGGGGAATCAGTGGCTGTTTTACACCAGTTTTCCTAAAACTCCACCGTTCCCATGCCGGCGTGGGGACATAGTCTCCAAATCGGAGAATCCAGCCCACTATTGTTTATAAATATTTTAATTAGAATTTTCCAGTTTTAACAAGATAACAATTTATATACCAAAGGGGACATAGTATTTACAGAATGAGATGTTTCCTGTATACAATTTTACATGTACCCCTATCATTGCCCCCGCCCCTTTCCTTGCCCTCCCATCTCTCTCTCTCTTTCCCCCCCCATTGATATCGGGCTCCCCCGTGGCCCCTTCTTTCGCCCTGGATGTTGTATTCTATCTTTTGCCTTTTGGCTATTGCTGTTGTCCCTGTGGACCTGATGGGTTGCATCCCAGGATATTAGAGGAAGGTAGTGGATGCACTGGTGGTAATTGATCAAGAATCCTTAAAGTCTGGAAAAGTCTGAAGATTGGAAAACTGCAAATGAGAAATCTTATTCAAAAAAGGAGGGAGACAAATACAGGTAACAATAGGACAGTTAGCTTAACATGTGTCATTGGAAAATGTTATTAAGGATGTAATAGCCCAGAGCATTTAGCGATAATATAATCAAGCAGAATCTGCATGGCTTTGTGAAGGGAAAATCATGTCAAACAATCAGAATTCTTTGAGATGGTAATGAACAGGATAGATAAAGTGGAATCAGTACATGTAATATACTTGGATTTCCAAAAAGCATTCAATCAGGTACCCCACAAAAGGCTACAATATAAGATAAGAGCCCATGGTTTGGCGGGTAGTATATTAGCATGGATAAAGGATTGGCTAACTGATAGAAGGCAGAGAGTTGGAATGAGAGGGGCATTTTCAGGATGCCAACCTGTAATTAGTACAGTACCACAGGGATCACTGCTGAAGCCACAATTATTTACAATTTATATTAATGACTTTGATTAGGGAAGTGAATGTACTATTGCCAAGTTTGCGGATGACATGAAAATAGGTGGGAAGACCAGTGGTGAGGATTACAGAGGCTGCAGAGGGATATGAGTTAAGTGAGTGGGCAAAGACTTGGCAGATGGAATATACTGTAGCAAAATGTGAAGTTAGGCACTTTGGTCGGAAGAATAAATAAGTTGTATATTGAAATGGACAAAGACTGCAGAAAACTGCAGTACAGAGGGATTTGGGGATCCTCTTGCATAAATCACAAAAGGCTAGCCTGCAAGTTCAGCAGGTAATAGGGAAGGCAAATTAAATGTTGGCCTTTATTTCAAAGGAAATGGAGTGCAAAAATAGAGCAGTCTTTGCTAAAACTAAGCAAGGCACCAGTTAGACCACACCTGGAATACTGTGAACTTGTCCCCTCATCTAAGGAAATATACACTGGTGCTGGAGGTAGTCCAGAGGCTGATCCTGCCTATGGAGGGATTTTCTCATAAGGAGAGGTTGAGTAGGTTGGGCCTGTACTCATTGGAGTTTAGAAGAATGAGAGGTGACCTTATTGAGACATGTAGGATTCTCAGAGGGCTTGACATGGTAGTTGCTGAAAGGTTGTTTCTCCTTGTGGGGAGAGTCTAGGGCATAATCTCAGAGTAAAGGGGTTGCCCATTTAAGACAAAGGTGAGGATCAGTTCATTCTCTGAGGGGGATGAATCTCTGGAATTCTTTACTGCCAGAAACTGGGTCATTAAGTATGTTCACGGCTGAGATAGACAGATTTTTAATCAGTAAGGGAATCAAAGGTTATGGAGATAAGGCAGGAAAGTAGAGTTGAGGACTATGATATCAGATCAGTCTTGATGGGCCGAATGGCCGATTACTGCTCCTATGTCTTGTAGTCAATGACAATGCTATGAAACTACAGCTAAGTGCACAAGGGTCCAGTGGATATTCACAAGACTTTTTAGTCTAAAACAAAACATTCCATCTGGTTCTTATGCAAGATTTCAGTTACAAATCTGTACCTATATTGGTCTCATGATGGGAAATATTGATACTTTGAAAAGGGTGCAAAAGAGGCTCAGAAGATTTATTTAGATTTAAAACACTTTGCCCAGATCGGTTCTAAAATTTGGAGAAGCAAAGACTTGGGGGTAATTTCACAGAGATTTATAAAATTATAAAGGGACTAGACTGTTTGTGTAGATCAATTATTGTGACTGAACAGGTTAGGGAAGATGAGAGTTGAGCTCACAAGCTAGCTATGGGCAGAACTAAGTTGTGTGTTAAGCAGTTCTTTTCTCAGAAAATAGTGGACCTGTGGGGCAGGTTGTCAGCTCATGTGGTGAATAACAACTCACTGCAACCCCTCAAGGGACAGCTGGGCCTTGTGCATAAGCTAGCTTTTCTGTAGCATAAATCCGGATAAATGTGATCTTCTGATGTAGTTTTGATTGCCATGGGGGGATTAGAGAGGAATTCAACAGGTTTTTTCACCCCTCTCCAATTAACCTGGATTTAATTTTTTTTGGTCTCTTGCATGGTTCCATGTGGTTTGGGGTAGATGTATTATGATGCATAAGAGGTCACAATTGAGTAGGGCAGACTAAGGGAACCATGCTCATTGTTTTTGTATGTTTTTGTGCACTTTTAAACCCATTCACTATCTGCCTCGCTTTCAGTCACTGAAGTAAATTTTGTTTTCTTCAAAAAAGGGTGAAGATGGTTTCAAGCTACTATGGGACTAGCCAAACTTTATACTCTCAACATTTTGTTTTTTGCTGTCATGCTATGAACTACTGAATTTGGTGGAGTGGAACAGCTGTCAGAATCAGACAAACCAAGTGGAGGAAGGGGCTTGTATGTAAAGAAGCAAAAGTTAAAAATGGAACTAGAACATTTTTTAGGTAAACCGTCCTGTTTTGATGGTTATCCCCACCGCACATTAATCCTAATTGCATGTTCACCATATCCCTGTATCCTTTTCTTCAGTCGCCTGGAAATTTACTCTTGCTTCAATCATTCATTTACGTAGTGCATTCTTTAAGTCTTTTTTTTCTTGTGCTCACAGTTCTGAATCTCTTGCATTTAATCTTCTGTGGGCTTTCAATCACTGGAAACAATCTATTTCTCAATGTCCATCCCTTCATAAAGTTCAACATTTCCAGCAAATCAGCCAATTCTTTATGTTCAAAAAAAGAACATTTTTCAAATCATTTGTCATGTTTGCGTTACCTAATACTGTACCAGGCTTCATCCTAAGCTGCATCCTCTCTGTTGGATGAACATTGCTTCTTTGGTTTGGAGCCCGAGACTGTACACATTACTCAAAACGTGGTTTTACTAAGTTATTGTGTTGATTTGAGCGTCGGTCAGCTCAGTTGGCTAATTGAAAATCGCTTATTGTCACAAGTAGGCTTCAAACAAAGTTACTGTGAAAAGCCCCTAGTTGCCACATTTCGGCGTCTGTTCAGGGAGGCTGGTACGGGAATTGAACCGTGCTGCTGGCCTGCCTTGGTCTGCTTTCAAAGCCAGCGATTTAGCCCAGTGTGCTAAACCAGCCCCTATTGATGATGCAAAGTGGTGCCAACAGCACGGGTTAAATTCCCTTACCAGCTAAGGTTATCCATGAAGGTCTTCTCACCCTTGCCCCTCACCTGAGGTGTGGTGACGCCCAGATTAAATCACCACTAGTCAGCTCTCGCTCAAAAGGGGGAGCAGCCTATGGTCCTCTGGGACTGTGGCGACTTTCATTTTGCATTGATTCACCATTATCCATTGACATTTATTTGTCGTAGTTCTGGTCCTGAATGCCTATCCCAGCAACTGAGGAATTGGGGTTTGATACTTCTGGTAATTTGTGGTCTGATCAGATTATTGTAAATAACCAGCTGATTCTCTAATGTCCTTCAAGGACCTGTCACTGCTACCTGACGTAACTTTATTGGGACTCCAGTTTTGTTCTGGATTTGTGTATGATTGTACTAACAGCAAAGGCTAGCACCTGTGCTGCCTTGTGAAATTGAATTTCTAAATCCCTCTTTCACAGCGTCCAACCTTTCCCTGTTCAAACATTATTTGTTTTAGTGAGAGTTGATACATTTTGCTGATTTAGGATTCCATAATCCCTTTTTAAGGGTTACCAGTTTAGTGCAATCTGTAAAATGTGTTTCTAGTCCACCAAGTTCTTTATCTAAATATGTGTACACAGTGAACAGAAAGCAGTCATTTTGGAAATGAATGGTCACTTTTCTATCCATGTTGGGAAATGCATGCTTTGTTTGCTCCTTTAAATCCAATTTGCTACCCATTCCCTAATTCCAAATGCATTGTTCTTAGTCATTGTGTCATTATGGCACCAAATGAGCCCATTCAGCCAACCATGTCCATGCTAGATTCCAATTAATCTTCTCCAATAATCTCATAAGGTGCATTATCAAACACTTGGATAATTCAAATTCACAACAGCCACTGTATTTCCCTCATCCACTATATCTGTCACCTTGTTCAGAACTTCAACAGGTTTGTTGAACATATTCTTTATCATAATTTAATCTTTAACTAAAGATTCCAATATGTTCCCTGCCATGGTTTGTCTCACTCTTCTTGAAAATTAGTATTACGTTGGCCACTCCCCAGTCCTTCGCGCCTCTCGGTAAAATCCTGAAATACAGAGGGTAATTTTAACTTGCTGGACGGGAAACCTATGGAATCAGGTGGACTGTCAATTTTGCACTCCACCCATTATTGCTGTCCATTGACTTCAGTGAAGTGCAAAATTCAAAATTTCCCCCAAATTTCTAATACCTCTGCTATTGCCCCCATATTTTCCTCGGGCTTCGTGGCCCTTTTCCAGCAGATCCTGGCATTTTATTTCTTGAATACTTATATCGACCTGTAACTTGTTTAACCAATTGAGGATTTGCTTCCTTCCTTTTGTAAGCATTACTAGCAAACTTTTGTTTTTGGTTACCAGTGTTCTTCAGGGAAGCAGGCTTGCAGCTTTTACCCTTTACATGCTTCTTGTTCCGCATCAAACATTAACTCCCTTTATGTTTTGTCAAATTCAAAGCTCAGGGGCAACTATGGATGGGAAAAGCTGGTAATACTCAGTAACCTGTTTAAAAAAAAAAAAACATCCTTCAATAAAGGAAAGTTTTTTTTTAAACAATCGTTGTGAACTGTTGTGCAATCCACCAGGTCACTGAAACATACACCAGGTCAACAACAGTTTAAATGCAGTGTGCTTGTAAATGTCTGACTTCATTCCGGATTGACTAATTAACGAACAAACCAAGTGAAAATTGATCAATACTTTCCTGAATGGCTTTAAAGCTGCTAGTGAGCTTAATTGTGTCTGGTAAACTGGTTAGGTGCTTTCACCGAATAAATAAAAGATTTCAAGTTCCACTGCCATTGTAATCTCAGTGCAGGTTAGCTGCTACCTTTCCATTGCTAATTATTGACTAGGACCAGTTTCTCAAAGTAAGCAAATTTGTTTCTACATTTTTCAGCTTTTTATTTTTAAATAACTATATTTTAACCAAAATTAAAACTGCGCAAAGTAGGAGGTCCTTCATGTAGTATTCGTGGAGGCTTCACCCCGAAAAATTCCTTGCCAATTATTGGTTGTGTAGGTGCCTTTTAAATCACTCAAGAAATTGAGTGGATACGTTGCACTATTTGAAAAGTCTAACTTCACTTTGATTGGATATGGCACCCTATCTCCAATTGTGTTACTTTAATTTCCTTGCTGTATTAACTTGTGTCTTGACAGTCTGGAGGGTACACCATCAAATCTGACCTGATCACAGCTGGGGAAACATAACATTGATTTTGTCGGAAAGGGGCTGAAAGCAAAATTTAGAATGTTTGGTAATGGTGCATTGTGCCAGCATTGTCATTTGCACCTCATTTGATTACCTCACATTGGTGACATGGCTGGGCGTTTAAACAATCTGCCACAACTGCATGAGAACGTATTCTCTCCAAGCTCTTGCTTAACTGCCTCAAAATGTTTTTTTTTAATCAATATACTTAAGATTTGAAATATATTAGAACTTTGTATGTTATATGATCTTCACTATACATCTCTTCTATCTCAGATTAGGAAAATTACATCTCTGAACTGTTCAATCATGTGGTTCACCTTTGACTTTATCAATTTATCAATATGCCTCTGAAAATCTGGTGCATAGACTAGAACTTTATAATCTGGGAAAAGTGGAAATTTGTCTTTGGCTTCACCTCCAATATAACATATTGGCCAGGATTCTCTGGGGCCACCCGATAGCCCAGTGAATTGAGAGTCGAGCCAAGAACGGGTTTCACGCCAGTTGTGAAACCCGTTGCAAGTTAGCCAGCCCCGGCGAGTCTCCTGACGTTCCTAGCGAGGTTCCACCCAGATCCGGCGGCTTCTTTTAAGAGATTGTCTCTTTGTTCTCAATAACCTCAATAAGAAAGAGCAGGTGTGGGGGCAGCACTCGCGTAGAGAACATGTTCTTTCTTGAAATCTCTTGATAACAAAGAGACAGTCTCTGTTTTTTACAATAGTTAGAAAAACAGCTGCTCCTCTAAGCTATCAAAATAAACAACCTTGATCCTCCCTTTGAAACTGCCTGGACCTGTCAAGTAGCTTTTAAAAGGCAATTGCCTCTATGTTTACATTTGTATTTGTATCTTTTATTGTTATGAAAGCATAAATGCCTTAATGTTTGTTAAAAGAAAAAGGCAATGGCCTGTGAAATTTAATGTGAACAATGCAGTTCAAAGCTTTTAGGCCTCTAGGCATACAAACAGGCTTCAATACATTAAAGGGCAATGAAATTGGTGGAACAACACTTCAAAAATTTCCACCACATTCAGGGGAATACTTTTACCTTCACCTCGCAGATCTTTGAACTTGACAAGCTGGGAGAGTGTTTAAAGAGTTTAGTGATACAGATGGGAACACTTTCACTTTAATATCAGAGAACTGTGTTTTTGAGATACTGACAGACTGTTTAAAAGGTTTAAAGACTGCAGATGGGAAGAACAGCCAAATAATCCCCATCCTAGAAAAGACCCCTGCTCCAAGCCCCTGCAGCCCAGAACAAATCCCCCAGACCCACATCACTCATGAATGACCCCCTCTGCACACTGGAGGAAAGTGTTGGGAGGGTACACACCCACTTGCAACCCCTCAGAGAGAAAGGGGCCAGGTTGACACTGTCAATGGGCGGAGTCTGAAGGGGTGGAAATTGGGAGGGGCTGAAGAGGAGGGCGGGGGGGTCTGAGGGAGGCGCAGGAGAGAGTTGGACAGGCTGAAGGGGGAACGGGGGGCAAGGCTGAAGGGTGGTACTGAGCGGGGGGACTTTGCCAGTGATTCGGGGAGGCTGTTGCAGTAGCATTCTGAAATTGGTGCACCCTTTACAAATGGCACTCCAATCTCTTGCGGAGCGGGGCCTGTCATAGCGATTAAGTCCCACCCCCCCTCAGGTGCACCGAAAACTCCGGTGTGCCTTTGAATGGCACCGAAACTCGGACCTTGGGCAAAATAATTTCCAAGTACCATTGAATGGAATGTCTCAGTCGCTCCTCGTACCAGAGGGAATCACTCCAGTTTTCCCGCTGGCTCTTAGCCTCCGATCGAGAGAATCAAACCCATAATCATACAGTCTCCAATTGGGGAATCACACCCAGAATCTTAGTCATTCGTTAAAAACGGTAAATATTTTGTGTATACCTACATTCATACATTTGCTCATATATCCATACCATACAAACATAACACCACCTATTGCATTTTAATCGGAATCTTGATCAATTTTACTTTGTCAGGACCAAGTGAGGATGTGTGAGAAGACAACTTTATTCTCCCACTCCTCGTTTGACCATAACCCAGTTTGTTTTTTAAGAATTGAGAGAATGTGCTTTGCCAATTCTGTAATTCTCCAATTATTTACGTGTCGAGGTTGTAGCAAATTACTCAGACAGGTTTGTTTGGGTTCAACAAAGAATAAGGTAAGTTTATTGAAACTATTCCAGAGCTTTAAAAAATAAGAAAAACATATCAATGTTCATATGGTCACACATGTTTGTCTGGGCCCAGGTGTGCGCAATTGCAGATCGAGGGTAGGCTTATGAAGATTTTACAATTTATGAAAGAAAAAATATAGTTAGCTTTTCCTTGATTGGTTTCAATGTGGTGATTCAACATTTAGCTTAACTGTTCTCATGGATGTAGTCACACCGAGCTGATTTCTACAGTTTAAAAGATCTCGGGGTTTTTTCTCAGGGTGGTCAATTTACAAACCAGTGAATACTTCCAGAGAGAGAGAAAGAACTCAGCTTTAACAGCATGTTTCAGTACAGCATTATTCTTTTTCACTTCTTCCCCACTCCTACTGGACAGGTGTTCCCTTGAAATACCTTGCTGGTTGCATATTGCAGAGGGACTTTGTTAGTTAATGTCTGCTGCAGTTATTGTTTCAGAACAGGTAATTGAATTTTGATGTCTCATCTCCCAAACATTTACAAATGTCTCATTGTGGTATGAATAGTCAGGAGATGTGATCTTTCATATTCGCCAGAGTTTTGATGAGCTTCATTCCAATCAGTGAAACAGGCAGGCATCTTCAAATTGGTAGGGAAGAAAAGAAAATATTCTGTCAATCATTTTGTGTTACTTTCAACAGGGGCCTACGTAATTGGATGAGAGGGCTGTCCATGAGAAGAGATTGAGTAGAATGGTCCTGTGTTTTCTGGCGAAAAATGAAAGATGATCTCATTGGAAATATATAAAATTCTGAAGGACTTAATAAGGAGTCAGCCATTTAGGATTGAGATGAGAAATGACTTCACTCAAAGGGTTCTGAATCTTTGGAATTCTTACCCCAGAGAGCTACGCATGCTCAGATTAAGATTTTCAAAACTGAGCTCTATAGATTTGTGGACACAAGGATATGGGGAGTATTTGGGAAAGTGGAGTTGTTCTAAACGTTCAGCCATTATCTTAATGAATGACAGGCCAGGCTCCAGGGCTGTATACAAACAACAAAGAACAAAGAAATGTACAGCACAGGAACAGGCCCTTTGGCCCTCCAAGCCCGTGCCGACCATACTGCCCGACTAAACTACAATCTTCTACACAGTAGAAGTATGGCCTATGCCTCCTCCTATTTCTTATCTTAAGGAATTCAAAGGGCCCTGAGTATATTGGCAATGCACATATTGATAAAACATACAGCACTATCATGACAAGTCTCAATAATTTCAAAGCTAGTACTTTCACTAACTGCATGTTTTTGATTTGCTGTGAGGTATTTTGTGGCTTTTGAGATATTCATCATTCAGCCAGTCTCCAAGTGTATTTTGTTGCTAATTTTCCCCCTTCCTCTCTCCTCTGAAGCTAACCAGTTCTTGCTGAGACACTATTCCAGGTGTGTAGGTGCCTCCCAATACTTTTTGACTAAGTCACTATTACTGTGTGATCTTTAACCATGTTGACTTGCCTTTTTGTTGTGGGTGCATCACAGCCAAGCCCAATATTGTGCTTATGTAACATCCAATTGCACATTTCCAGCAATGGGTTGTGATCAGAAGTGGCAACTCTAACCAACTCTGGATCTGGTTTAGCTCAGTGGGCTAGACAGCTGGTTTATGATGCAGAACAAGGTCAGCAGCGCGGCCTTGTTCTCGAACAGATGCTGGAGTGCGGCGACTTGCGGATTTTCATAGTAACTTCATTGCAGTGTTAATGTAAGCCTACTTGTGGCAATAAAAAGATTATTATTATATAGGGCTACTTTTCATTCTGCTGCTATAACATAAGTTGCATAATGCAGCACAGACCTGAAATTGACCTTGGGACATTTTGGGGCGATACAGCTTGGCCGTGCCAAGGATAAAACTCTTGAATTCTCAGAGGGCCTGTGACGACACCTTTTCCTCTTGCGTTGTAACTGTTGATAAAAATAGGCTGCTCTCTGTCTGTCAGGAAACGCGTCCAATGAGATAGCAGCAGAACAATGTGCCTAGCAGGGATTCCCTTCGCTGATGTCACTGCAATGTTCTCTTTTCACTTTCATAATGACGAGATGTACTCTCTGGTCCCTGAAGGGTCCGACTGATTTTTTTGAAAAATAATACTTTTTCTAATTTAAATGATATCCTCTCGGAATTTGTAAAATGGGGTTATAGCTTTAACTTTTCAAGTACTTATTTAGGCTTTTCTGGAAAACTATTGGCAATGTGTCTGCAAATTGTTGAATTTATAATCCATCATCGCAAGTAAAGATCTGAACACAGTCACTGCAACAAAACCAGATTGAAAATGAGTTAAAATAAGTAGATACTTGTTTTCTTAATTTCACCATATTGAGAAATACCTTAGTGTGGCTACAGTAGTGATAATTTTATTCATTACAGCACAGATTTTATCTGGTTGGTTGCAATACTAAATTTACAGATATAGCAACAAATTTGGTAGCTGTTGTAATGCTTTATAAGATGGAGCTAGTCTTTTCCCTTTGTCATTACAAACATGATACTGCATAATTACATTAGGAACTGCTAAGAAAGTATAAACAGAGAAGCATTGAAATGGTGCAACAGAATTTAGGAAATATTTTAATAGATCACAAAAAATACGAACAGTTCTCAATTCAATATTGAAAACAGCTTTACATTGCATTTAAATAAACAACAAATGTTTCCTCTTCCCATTGCTCTAGATATGGTGTGAAAAAGAAACCCATCTACGTAAATGTAATTCGAGATCCAATTGAGCGACTGGTATCATACTATTATTTTCTGCGTTTTGGTGATGACTACAGGCCAGGACTAAAGAGAAGAAAACAGGGAGATAAAAAGGTAAAATAATTTGCAACAGAGAATGTAACACACACAACACAAAGGTGGTTGAAATATAATTTAAGAAACTAAATATCCAGAACAACAAAGAAATGCTCAACACTTTTTGAGGATTGATTTCCAAGACTGTTTAATTTGTTTCAGTAATTAGGCTGAAAATGGATATAACACTCTTCTAATCCACCTTTTGTAATCCAACATTAAATGAGGGGCAGGCAGATTTAACACCATCCAACAAATTCCCGTACCGGCCTCCCGAACAGGCGCCGGAATGTGGCGACTAGGGGCTTTTCACAGTAACTTAATTGAAGCTTACGTGTGACAATAAACAATTATTATTATTATTATTATTATTAACTGTCAGTCTCTTTATCGCTTAGTATCATTAATGTTCACCCTGGAAAGTGTTTCCAAGTTGTTTAATTGAGCTGTATAGAATGGAAATACTTTTTGCATCATTTCAGCACAGACGGCATTAAATCATGTAACTGGTTATGATTACAAGTAGAAGTGATTACAGAGTCATCTGGGGCAGCACGGTATCATAGTGGTTAGCACAATTGTTTCACAGCTCCAGGGTCCCAGGATCGATTCCCGGCTTGGGCCACTGCCTGTGCGGAGTCTGCACGTTCTTCCCGTGTGTGCGTGGGTTTCCTCCGGGTGCTCCGGTTTCCTCCCACAGTCCAAAGATGTGCAGGTTAGGTGGATTGGCCTTACTAAATTGCCCTTAGAGTCCAAAATTGCCCTTATTGTTGGGTGGGGCTACTGGGTTATGGGGATAGGGTGGAGGTGTGGGCTTGGGTAGGGATGCTCTTTCTAAGAGTCGGTACAGACTCGATGGACCGAATGGCCTCCTGCACTGTAAATTCTATGAAATCTTTCCATCATCTGTTTCATACGGCTATCACAGCTTGCTGCAATTTCCCACTAAGCAGTATTCATAACTGAAAAACTCTTAAAATGGAATATCTGTACGGTTAAGATATTTTATTAATATTTTATCTCATTTACTACTTTGTTCATATTTTGATTTTTCGGTTACAATAAACTACTGTTTTATGGTTCAGATTAAGTAAATAAAGTTCATATTTGCAAGAGAGTTCAGTGATTTCTATCCAAGGGCAGCTGAATCATATTGGCCAGAAGGTTCTAAGCTCCATCTTTGCCTAGTTGGAGTTAACCCACCCCAGCTACGACAGTGGTGGTGCTATTGTTTGTCTCAGGAAACAAAGTAATAGATAGGCAAAAGTGCCACAGAACGCGCACTCACACCCACAGATGCAGCTGTGATCCGCACCCAAAAATAATAGCTTGCTGATAGTTCTGTAAAGCCTGCACCAATTGTGTCACTTGCCAGGAAAGAAGAAAGAATAACAGCTGGCCTGTAGTGCCTTTCATAAACTCAGGCTGTGCCAAAGCACTGTATTGTGAAATAGTTTTCAAGTGTAATCACTGTTACAACGTAGGGAAAAATTGGAGCCTATTTGCATTCAACCAGGCACAATGTGGCACATGTGATTGTGGTCCTATTACTGGGTTAGTAACCCAGAAGCCTGGACTATTGTTCTAGAGATGTGAGTTCACGTATTTACAGGCAGCTGGAGAATTTATATTCAATTAATTCCAGAATAAAAAGTTGGTATTAGAAATGGTAATTATGAAACTACCATCCTTACCTGGGCTGACCTGTCCGTGACTGCAAACCCACAGAAATGTCATTGGCTCTTAATTGCCCTTTGAAATAGCCCACTGAGCCACTCAGTCGTATTTAAGAAGGCAGTTCACCCTACTTTCTCAAGGGCAATTGTGGATGAACAATAAAGAAGTGACTTGTCAATGACGCATTCTGTGAAGAAACATTATTAAAATACCTTTATATACAATTACTAGATAATCTGCTTTTGGTGAAAAAGGTTGAAGTTTATATGTTGGCTTAAGCCCCAGGAGAACGTCCCTGCTTATGTAAGATAATACTATCTCTTGCATTCCCCTGAGGTGTCGGGGTACAACTTTGGTTTAGCTTCCTAGCCAAAGGATGGCACCTTCAACAGTGCAGCAATTTCCTCAGTAAAGCACTGAATTGTAATCTGTGATAATGTTCTCAAGAATCAGGACTGGGGCTTGAACCCATGACCTTTAGACTGCGAAGCAAGACCGTTGCTCCTCAACCAAGGATGACCCTTTGTCTGTAGTCTCTGGGAAAAGAGCGAAAGGGACAAAATTGGAGGAAAACAAATTTCAAAAAAGCTTAAATTGAATTCATTTCACCCATGTAATTCTTGCTGAACCTAAGGGTATTGCTCTGTTCCACAAATGTCAGAGGTATAACTGCAAATTGTAGTTGAAGAATAATATCTTTCAAATTGAGTTACCAGAATATAATCCAATGAAAGGGATTCCAAATGACTGTAAATCGCAACGGCAAAAGTTTTTTAATAGCCGAGTTGAACTTCCAGATTTGATTGCAAGCTTTAAGCTCCATCCCTTCTATAGATCTGCATGTAACAGCTCTTTGTGTGATGTTTGAAAGAATGTATGATTACAAGCATGAAATGCTGTTAGTTTAGATAAATCTCTGGTTGATTAGAAGATGTCTTTGAGTAGTATGCTATATATTGGTTCTTCAGATGGATACATTATCTTGAGGCTCAGAAGTTAAAAAGAAAATCATGAGAAGGTGATCTTGTTATTAACTGAAGTTCTAATCAATATTCTAAAGAATTGGACATGCTTGCAATAAAATTAATTGCCAGTGAGAGAAGAAAAGGAAGTCAAGTTTGAAATGTTTTTGAATTATTTTTCCATATACTTCTGTGCTTTTTTTCTCCTCACCCTACGTCAATCCTTTTGTTGCCATTCATTTCGATCTGAGAGCATAAACATGGTATCCTGTTCTTAAAGATCTTTCAATGCACATAAATTTGCAAATAGAAAAAACATAAAAAGTATGTAACTTTGATGTACTTCCACTTTACTTGTGGAGCCATTGTATCCTATTTCGTGCAAAAGAATCTGCATTCCTTACCTGGTCTGGCCTACATGTGACTCCAGATCCACAGCAATGTGGGTGATTCTCAAGTGCCCTCTGAAATGGAGGGTAGTTAGGAATGAGCAAAAAAATGCTGGCCCAGCCAGCGAGGCCCACATCCCGTAAATTCATTTTTAAAAGCTAATGCTCAAGTTTCACCTTTTGCAGGATAAACGAAAGATTAATGCGGATCCTCACAGCCACATGTGTTTAATTTGACAATATTATTGGTGAACCCCTAACTAAATTGAGGTTAACAAACTGGAGTGACCCTTCTTGTACTGTTTTCTGGTCAGCCCAGATAGACCAGAGAAGGTCTCAACTTCCTCTGTTCACTTCAGGGACCAGTATACAAAAATGACTTTATGAAGGCTGTCTCGAAAATAGTTATAGGGCTGGTTTAGCTCAGTGGGCTAGACAGCTGGTTTGTGATGCAGAACGAGACCAGCAGCGCGGATTCAATTCCTGTACCAGCTTACCCCAACAGGCGCCGGAATGTGGCGACTCGGGGCTTTTCACAGTAAATCCATACTTGTGACAATAAAGGTTAGTATTATTATTTTCTTATTATTATAGGAACAAAGAAACAGGACACGGCTATTCAGTCCGTCGAACCTGCTCCGTCATTTAATACGATCATGGCTGATTGGACAAATCAATGCCTTTTATGACCACTATCCCCATAACCCTTTCATTATTGTTCATCAGAAATCCATCAATCTCTGCTTTAAAATGGGCTCCATTGTAGCACACTTAGCACTGTTGCTTCACAGCGCCAGGGACCTGGATTCGATTCCCGGCTTGGGTCACTGTCTGTGTGGAGTCTTCACATTTCTCCCCTTGTCTGAGTGGGTTTCCTCTGGGTCCTCCGGTTTCCTCACACACATCCCTATAAACGAGCTTTTTAGGTGAATTAGCCATTCTGAATTCTCCCTCGGTGTACCCGAACAGGTGCCGTAGTGTGGTGACATGGGGATTTTCACAGTAACTTCATGGCAGTGTTAATGTTGAGCCTATTTGTGACACTAATAAAGATTATTAGTAGTAGTAGTATAAATATGCAATGATTGAACTTCCACATCCCTCTGGGGTAGAGAATCCCAAAGAATCTGTGTAAAGAAATTTCTCTTTATCTCTGTTTGAAGTGGCATTCCCTTTATTTTGAAATTGTTTTGAATGGTTCTGGACTCCCCAACCAAGTGAAACATCATACCTGCATCAACCCTATCTATTCCTTTAAATACTTTATAGGTTTCAATGAGATCACCTCTCATTATTTGAAACTCTAGAAAATACAGGCCTGGGTTTCCCATTCTCTCTTCATAAAACAGTCCTGCCATCCCCGGAACAAGTGTAGTGAGCCTTCATTGTTCTCCCTCTCAGGCAACAATATCCTTTCTGCAGTCAGGGGACCAAAACTGCACACAGTTTTCGAGGTATATATAATCAATAGCATTTGATGTGCTTTCACTGAACATGATTATCATCGTAAGAAGTCCAACAGGTTTGTTATATGTTTCTGGAACTCGCCTCTTCATTCACCTGAGGAAGGAGCTGTGCTCCGAAAGCTAGTGATTCGAAACAAACCTGTTGGACTTTAACCTGGTGTTGTAAGACTTCTTATTGTGCCCACCCCAGTCCAACGCCGGCATCTCCACATCATGATTATCATCATCCAGCTCCATAGGATGATCAGCACTTTATCACTGCAGAGTTTTCAACAAATTTATATTCCAGTTTTAACTTGGTTATATTTCTGTTAATGCAAATTATATTAATAAGACAGCATGTTAATTACTAACAAGTATGGCCTTGATTCCAGAACTAAGTTCAACTTAATCTATTGTAATAATCTAAAACAATCTTTCTTTTGAAATACTCGCAATTTACTCAGGTCAACTGGGTATTTGACAAATGTACACTGTTTTGCAAACTAAATTTATTTGGGCTTAATCTAATTGAATTATCAAACACAGCTGGTGTTGTAATATTGAAGGAGTGAAAGGTTAATAAAGCATTTGCATTCGCATTTCTCAACTTTTGTTAAAATTGTGAAAGAATTTGAATTCTGTTCCAAATAAGATTAAAAGGGCCATCAGCATTTATTGCAATAGTTTGTTGCAGCATGTTCAAATTTAATTGAGTTAAAAATCAAGTAGTGTCTTAAAATTGCCATACTAACTTTGACATCATGAGGATTCTGAAGCATTGATTTGAGAGTCTGAATTGTCAGCACTTATTTATGCTTGTACTGATTTACTGTTGGCTTGCTTTTCTTTCTTTCTTCCCCCACCCCTCCCCTACATCAGACATTTGATGAATGTGTTGCAGCTGGTGGGTCAGACTGTGCTCCAGAGAAACTTTGGCTTCAGATTCCATTCTTTTGTGGCCACAGCTC
This sequence comes from Scyliorhinus torazame, assembly GCF_047496885.1. NCBI lineage: Eukaryota > Metazoa > Chordata > Chondrichthyes > Carcharhiniformes > Scyliorhinidae > Scyliorhinus > Scyliorhinus torazame. The sequence continues at coordinate 24,359,382 of NC_092713.1, forward strand.
AGAATGTTGGTAGGTACAATGGAAAATGTAAAGTATTTCATTAAAGCTCATAATGAATATTAATTTTTTAAAATAAAATATAGACTTGCTGTAAATTGTGTATTTGGCAGATCATGTACAGCACCTTTATAAGCATACTAATTTACGGAAATAATTTTTTTAAAGCATGGTAAATCTATTCCACAGAGCATTATTTGTAAGGTGGATTGAAATGCAGCCTGGACTGGTGACAATGAAAATTCCCTTCTCTCTGGTTACTGTGAAGTTCTATGTTAAATGATCCTAGGGAACAATAATGGACACAGAACACAAAAGCTACCCATAATATTGGTACTGAAATAGCAATGGCAACAGTGGAGATCGTGTGTGAAATGGCAGATTTAGCATATTTAACAGTGACAGATCCAGTTTAACATTGATAAATGTAAAGTTATGAGATTAAGAAGAAGATTTGAGAATGGATTGAATCTTTAATGACCATGTACTGCAGGTAACAAAGTAGAAAAGAGAATCTGGGATTTAGGTGCCGTGTTTTCACGTTTTAAACCGGGCGGACCACCCGGCATCGACCTAGGCACCAGAAACGACAATGGCAAGTTCAGTCCTATCAACCCTGCAAAGTGCTCCATGCTGACATCTGGGAGCTTGAGTCAAAATTGGGGAGCTGTCCCACAGACTAGTCAAGCAATAGCCTGGCATAGTTATTCCCGTAGAATCCTACCTTATGGACAATGTCCCAGACATCACCATCCCTGAGCATGTCCTGTCCCACCAGCAGGACATAACAACCAGAGATGGCAGGACATGATATACAGTTGGGAAAGGGTTGCCCTGGGAGTCCTCAACATCCACTCTGAACCCCATGAAGTCTCATGGCATCCGGTCAAACATGGGCAAGAAAATCTCCTGGTTACCACTTAACACCTCTGCCTGCATGTTGAAAATCAATTGGAAGAAACACAGGGTGGCAAGGGTACAAAATGTACTCTGGGTCGGGGCTTCAGTATTCATCACCAAGAGTGGCTCAGCAACACTGCTGACTGAGCTCACCGAGTCCTAAAGGACATAAATATTCTCGGAAGTGTTCGCTAAAGCACTGAAAAGCTGGGATGTTTAAACAGGTTTTCATTGTGTTAGTGTATGACTGTCTGAGTGAATGCATGATTGGGCAGATGGGTAAGGGGGTAGGGTGAGTGATATAAGTGGGTAAGAGGGTAGAGTGGCAGGTGGGTGAGGTAAAGGTGTAAGGTGGGAAAAATAAGTGGGTAGGGTGACAGGTGAATGAGTAAGTGGCTAAGGAGGTGGAATTGCTGAGGCAAGTGGATAAGAGGGTAGAGTTTAAGATGGGTGAGGTAGGTTGGCAGGTGGGTGAGGTCAGTAGATAAGGGAGTAGGGTCGCAGGTGGGTGAGGTTATTGGGTAATGGGGTCGGGTGGCAGGCGGATGAGGTAAGGAGTAGAGGGGCAGGTGGATGAGACAAGTGGGTAAAAGTCAGATGGGCGAGGTAAGTGGGTAAAGGGGTTGGGTGACGTGGTGGGGCTAGGATGGCAGGCATGGTGAGGTCAGGTCTGGTCGAGGGTGTCAAAATGGTCAAGTTGGGGGGAATCCGTGTGAGTGATTGGATTGGTCAGTTATGCAGTTTCCCAGGAGTTAGACTCAGATTTTTCTGTCTAACACTTCCTGGATAGCTATCCAGGTAAGTAAGTTGGAACTGCCCATCACCTTATTCTAACTCGGATACTTTTCAGAAGATCCCGGGGAGCAGGAGTATAGCCCACCAGAAGTTCAAACCTCCAAGGCAATTCATACGCAGTCAGTGCGATAGCATTTCCATGGGGTCCCAAACATATCAGGGGTAAAGGGAAGTATGATCTGGAGACCAGAAGTTCTGGGCCAATTTTTAAGAAGGAGACGGTGGAATTGTTGAACATTTATTAGCAAAGGTGAAAATCAAGATTTTCAAAGAAGGGCTGGATGAATTTCTGTTGGCAAAATTCAGAATCATAGGAAGGACCCTGGTGGGAAGCTTGGAGAGGTAGGCTAGATGACCTTTGATTTTCTGTTGTCCAAAGCGTTACTCTAATAATATGTTAACTTCTGCTGTAAAGATTTGGGTTTTGAATTCAATCCAATCTAATAAATTGAAAGTTCCTCACTTTTAAACTGCTACACATCAAATAGCTTTTTCCATTATATTATTATCACAAAACCCTTGGTTGGGCACAAATTATATACTATATTGTAAATCTTAGTGAGGATGAGTGCAGTGAAAAATAGAAACCTCTGGGGTTGTAGTTAAGGAAAGCTTTACTTTCTAAGCACATGTTTTCCTTTCATTCATTGGATGTGGGCGTTGCTGGTTGGACTAGCATTAGTTGCCCATCCCTAATTGCCTTTGAATTGAGTGGCTTGTTAGGCCATTTAAGAGTCATTGCTTGGTCTGGAGTTGCATGTAGGCCAAACCAGGTAAGGATGGCAGATTTCCTTCCCTAAAAGACTTTAGTGAACAAATGTTTCATGGTCATTGTGAATTGAATTCACATTTCACCGTCTACCATGGTGGGATTCAAAGCCGGGTCCCCAGAGCATTACCCTGGGTGTCTGGATTACTAGTCCAGTCACAATGTCACCACCTCCCCTTGTTTCTTGAGTGCTGACTACTGTGAGGTACGATCTTTTGGATAGGACAATAAACTGAGACACTGTGACTACTCAAATAATCGTATCTCAGATTCTGTTGTAACATGTTTAAATAACATGTGATTGACATATTATAAAGTTTCATACGGTTTAAGTTCACACAATCAGATTTCCTGTCAAGGGGAGATCTTTGGCAGAACCCAAGTAGGTTCTTCCTTGGCGGTCAAGGTTCCCATTCCTCATGCATGTCTGATGTGAGGAGACATGATGAATTGGAAGAAAATAGTATTTGGACAATTTCTGCTTGTTGAGTACGATATGTTTCTCCAAACCCTTTATCTGAATGGGAGGTTGTTTGCACTTTACGTTTCAATGTTTATTACTGGTTAGACAATAATGAAAACATTGGTTGGTATCAGGAGTTTTGTTATTTACAGGATGCCGGTTTTGCCTCTATAATTCTGATCAGCTCTAAACTACAGTGAAATAATGCGGGTGTTATAATAACATTTCATCCTAACGAAAGAGAGGTTTTAAGGAAACGAAACCTAAAACATCCTTCACGGGTCTGCGCTTTTGAATCCTCGCAGCAAATTGCCAACTAGATAACATCCCAAAATGACAGTGAATTGCTAGTGGCCATTGATAAACTTTCAATTTTAAAACAAAACTCTTTCAGTTATATTTAGGAACGATTGTACAATCCTACCCATTGACCTTTTGAAGAGCTGCTAAAATTGACTGTTGTAGTGTGGGATTTCACACCTCATGCACAGCCAGAAGTTTAGTACTGTCCCATTGAGTGAACCTTTTTTTAATGTTGTTATACTATTAATTAGCAAATAATCACCAAGTGACACATTTTTAGTTTGACCAGGCATTGGTAAACTGTGATATAATAGGTGCAACTTCAAAGTACAGTCGCCTAGAAATTGGGTGTTATTTGAAAGCTTACGAATTGCATCGCTCAAAGGGATATATGTTAAACATAGTTGTGCAGAATATGCCTGTGGTTTTCTCCAGACCCTGCTAATGAATAACTGGCTGTGAACAGTGCAAAGTACAGGCTACCCAGGGATCAGTAACTGTATTTGTCAGACTGTCAGTAAACCTACCGGACTTGAAGGTCTAAGGTTGTAAATAAAGCTCATTATTCACCTTGGTAAAAATAGTGGCACCTGTGACCTATTTCCTAAACATCACTGTTTTTAATAAGATTGTAACACTGCGACAGCAAAGAAAGAGATTAATTGCTTGTTCTGTTCTAGTTGCAATTAAAATGGGACGGATCTGTGCAAATCCTTTTTCTGTCTGCATACTACAAACCGTCATTACTCTTTGTCATTAAAGGAATGTTGGAAGCAAATGGGCTTTGGAGCAAGCCAAATACAACCTGGTTAATGAGTATCTCCTTGTCGGGATAACTGAGGAATTGGAAGACTTTATAATGCTCCTCGAGGCAGCCTTGCCACGTTTCTTTAGAGGAGCAACAGAACTGTATCGTACAGGTCAGTCGAAAAATGATGCATGCTTGAAAATGTATTGATAATCTATTAATCGTATTCTAAGAGATCCTAATTTTAGATCTAGAATTTAGAAAAATGGCTTTTAAAAATCAATACCTTCTGCGACCTTGGGCTTACTTATAGTTACTCAGTGACTGTTGCTATTGTCAATAAGTCACTATCATTTTAGCCAATATGCAGCAAGCCCAAAGAGAGAGAGGTTGGTTCTGGATTTATTTTTGGTGAATGAAACTGGACAGATGGAACGGTATCAGTTGGGGAATACCATGGTGGAAGTGATCATAATTCATGTAGATTTAGGACAGTGATCTAAAAAACAAAGATAGATGAGGATTAAAAATTCTCAATTGGGGAGAAGCTAATTTTACTAAATTGAGTGTGGTTTAACTGAAGGAACTAGCTGATGTGTTAAGTGAGTTGGTTCAACGTTGACTGCAACTGGATGCAGTGACTAGAAACAGGCTTCCAACGCTTTTATTTAACTTGCTGATTGCTGTACATAATCTGCTGTGGGTTGGCACTCTATTAATCTAACTGTTAACCTCCCATTGACTTGACCAGACTAGCTCTCTACCACATGGAGATGGTGCTCACTGGCTTGTGCACTCTAACTCTCAGGGGCAGCACGGTAGCATTGTGGATAGCACAATTGCTTCACAGCTCCAGGGTCCAGGTTCGATTCCGGCTTGGGTCACTGTCTGTGCGGAGTCTGCACATCCTCCCCGTGTGTGCGTGGGTTTCCTCCGGGTGCTCCGGTTTCCTCCCACAGTCCAAAGATGTGCAGGTTAGGTGGATTGGCCATGATAAATTGCCCTTCGTGTCCAAAATTGCCCTTAGTGTTGGGTGGGGTTGCTGGATTGTGGGGATAGGGTGGCGGTATTGACCTTGGGTGGGGTGCTCTTTCCAAGAGCCGGTGCGGACTCGATGGGCCGAATGGCCTCCTTCTGCACTGTAAATTCTGTGAACTATCTCAGTAGCTGTGTCCTGTGAGCTTTATAGTGGTTGTGTCCTGTCTGGTGATTGGTTGTTCTGTGTCGTGTGTGTTCATTGGTCATCCTGTGTGTCAATCACTGCCTGTCTGCATCTCATTATATACATGAGTGGATATTATGACACTAGCTAGCTGGGAGTACCAGATCACGGGGAGACATTGAAGGAAGAGATAGTGAGGGTTCAGAACAAGTGACCAGATTCTCCATTGCAAGTCCACTCCGCGACCGTTGCTAGCAAGGACGGAGAATTTGACGCTCAGCCAAATATCCCTTTCACTGCAACAGGACCGGAGAATCCCGCTGCCATGAACGGACGGAGGATCCACCCAGTGTGTCCTCTAGGTAAACAAAAGGCAGGACGAACAAACTCAGAGCCTCCTGGGTGTCGAGGACTGAAAAGAAAGTATGACATTTTTAAAAAGGAAGCTTATAACCGAAATCAAGTGCTCAATACTGTAGAAGATCTGAAGGAGCATAGAAACTAAAGGAGTAAAATTGAAATGGAAGTTAGGAAATATTGCGATCAAGGAAAGCGCACAGATTTTTGATAAATATGTAAAGAGCAAGAGGATAACAAAAGAAAGAGTAGGGCCTGTTCGAGGCCAGAAGCATAACCTATATGTGAAGCCAAGGATGTTGGTATGGTTCTTAATGAATACTTTGCATCTGTTTTCTCAAAAGAGAGGGCGATTCAGACATTGCAATCAGTGAGGAGGAGAGTGAAATGTTAGATGGGATTAACAAAGAGAGGATGTATTATAAGGGGTTTAACATATTTGGAAGTGTTTATGTCCCCAGGGCTAGATGCAATGTTTCCAGGCTGTGAATTGAGGTACTGACCGAATCTCTGCTGCTCGATCTATTTGGTGAACCAAACTCAAAAGATTGCTGGAATTTGTTCATTCTTTATTTAACAAGCTCAAATAACTATTGCCTGATATTATAGCACTATAAGATCTATTTCCCAAATAAGCAACACTTTTCTTCCCAAATAAGATCAGTGAGTCAAATCCGAATCATGCTGGGCAGGCGCTAACAGATGTCGACTACCATTGCTGCAGTCTCTGGGCTCCAGCTCACAGTCTCCAGGGCTTCAAGCTCAGGGTTCATCTTTCCTCTTCTCGCAATGGTTGTTCCTGGGTTGTTGCTTCCAATGTTCTGTTCGCCAGTATCTTTGTACCTTATCCCTGCATGTAGCAAGCCACCAAATCGTACCATTGCTTCAGTTTATCAGGTTATCCCCTGGTGTTTGTCTCATCAGATAAGATCTCTTTATTTCAGGTATTCAGTTATCTTCTGATACAACTGCAATCACCTGTGAAGACATATTATCTGTTGAGCATGTAGATTGTTGAGCCCTTTTTGGTTAGAGATACTCGACTGGTGGCACAGTGGTTAGCACGTCTGTGTCACAGTGCCAGGGACCCGGGTTCGATTCCAACCATGGCCGACTGTCTGTGTGGAGTTTGCACATTCTTCCCTTGTCTGTTTGGATTTCCTCTGGGTGATTCGGTTTCTTCCCACAATCTAAAGTTTAGATTAGATGGATAGGGTTAGGTGGATTGACCATGCTAAATTGCCGCCTTAGTGTCCAATGGCTAGGTGGGGCTATGGGGACGGGGCGAGGGAGTGGGCCTAGGTAGGTACTCTTTCAGAGGGTCAGTGCAGACTCGATGGGCTAAATGGCCTCCTTCTGAACTGTAGGGATTCTATGGCTCCTCAGAGTTGACCACTTATTATCAGCCTGCAATTCGGTTTGGCTACAGGGCAAGCAAAGAAATACCAGAGTCTCCCACCATTATTTTCCAATCCCTTCTGGCTTCAAGCACGGGCGGAATTCCCAGAAAATATGTGTCATTTCAAGCGGGAAAACCAGTGAGAATCCTGCTGGCTGTTCTGGCTTGTTTCCTGTTGCAATCCGCCCATGCTTAATCATTTTTTTGGAGCACGGGAAGATTCCTGCCCGGAAAGAAATGCAGGAGCTAAGGACGCTGGCCAGGCTGGCTCCTCGGAGATCAATGGCACCCCAACCTCCAAGCAAGCCTACAACACTGCGTCTCTCTTTCTCCCCCCCCCCCCCCCCAAATGACCGACACCCCACAATGAAAGGGTTGCCAAAGCCCCTCCCACCATGGCTATGCCCCCTCTCAGGTTACACCCCTTGGCACTCTGGCACTGCCCTGGCAATTCCGCTGTCCCCGAACGGCAAGAGGCTTCAATGGCCTCCGAGCCCTTGGCATATTCATCACCTTTGGTCTCCGTTGATGGAGACCAGTTACGATTCCCGCCAACCTCATGCTGAGCTGGCAGGTGTGGTGAATCCTGGGAGCCGGTTGATTCAGACTAAAACCGGGAACTGTATATTCAAATGAGTTTCGATGTTCATTTAAATATGCAAATCTGGTTCCTTCCCAGCGAGCTTATGAACCAGATTGCGACGGTGCCTTGGACCAAGAGCGTCGCCCCAGCGCAAACCACATTTAGGGACTCTCCCACTAATCTCCGGGAATAGCAGTATGTGCGCCGGCCGGTAGGGAGAATAGTCCCTATGGTATCAGGATTTGTATCATTATTTAAATAGGGAGAAAAGGAGAGACAAAGTAATTAGAGGACAGTCACTGTAACCTTGTTGGTGGGAAAATTATTGGAAAATGAACTTAGACATTAAAGTGCTGTCCAAGGCTACAAGCCAAGAGCTGGAAAGTGAGGTTAGACTGGATGGCTACTTGCAGACCAGTGTGGACAGGATGGGCAATGGCCTCCTTCCATGTTGTAAATTTCTGTGGTTTCTAAGAAGCATATTTTGGAGTGGAGTATTAAAAAACCTAATTATTGGTGTGAAATTAAGGTGAGAGCCACCCATTTTAATGTTCAATATTTTATCCCTGGGCCAATTTACTCTAGCTGTACTTGTACTGGATCATCCCAGAGAACCCCAGCAACACTGTAGGTTGAAGCAGTTATAAATAAAAGTTAATAGGTAACAGTCGTACATTAGCAACATGCTGGTACAATGCTAAAGAGTGAGTGATCCCAAATCTTGATGCTCCCACTCAGAGTTTACTGTGTGATAAAAGGTATAAGCCTTGTTGTTGTGAAGTGCCTCCTCATGGCCACTTCAGCAGTGACTGGTTGTCTGCAGTGACTAAAGATAAGTTACAGGTAAAGACCATTCCTATCCATTTATCATTTAAAATATATTGGCTTTTGCAACGGATACTTCTTAGCAGTACACTTTTGTGGGTGCATTATTGGTCTCAATACCATCAAGCTGAAGATGTGGGACAAGTGGACCAGGGTTTCCATTGATCAGCATTGGTGAAGCCTGGAAGTTTATATATGAAGTGAGCTCAGGATCAGTGTTTATTGGGAACCAGATTTAAATGTCGGATAATATTAACCAAATAAGTGTGATACTGAAAGGCCAGTTACTGCAGAGTTTTGTTTCCCAACTTGAACCACTTCCCTTTAATTTTGTCCCATTTTCAAAGAAGGAAAATCAAGATAATAAGATTGACAAATACAGCTAGTGGCCATGAGATTCAGGTTGCTCTTGTGTCCTTAAGGAAAATCACAAAACCGTAATAATATTCTTCCTCTATTAATGTTTTCTGCTTCAACTGATCTGTGATTTAATTTTTGCAACTGAAGCAAAGCCCACTGTAATCTACAGAGTTGACCTGTGTGGTTGTACATTGAATGGTAACTCTGACGCTGCCCTTTGTTTCTGGTTTTCTCCTTCACATGCTAACAGGAAAGAAATCTCATCTTAGAAAAACAACAGAAAAGAAGCTGCCTACTAAAGAGACCATTGCTAGACTGCAGCTGTCTGAGATCTGGAAAATGGAAAATGAGTTCTACGAGTTTGCCCTGGAACAGTTTCAATTCATTCGAGCTCACGCAGTGAGAGAAAAGGATGGCGAACTTTACCTCCTTAGCAAGAGCTTTTTCTATGAAAAAATCTATCCTAAAATAAACTGAGAACAGTTTTCACTATACTGACCTGAAGAACAGCATTAAAAAAAAATGTCTTTCTGCTGAATCAGTTGCTACCTTGAACAGTCCAATGAATTTTTTTCCAATAAAAGCAGAAGAGAAATCTTATTCTGCAGTTTGTATCAAATCTGCCATGAGCCACTTCCATCTGTAAAGATTTTAGGGATGCATTGATGGAAAAATGAGCAAGGAAATCCATTTACACAAACTGTGCATCAATTGTGTAGATGGCATTCTGTTATTACTAATCAGATTGTGGTATGTTTTAGGGACTCCTGTGTCTTGTAAACTTTTACCTGTAGAACTATTTTTTACTAGGGTGCTTTTTAAAGTGTTTCAAAGTATTGTAATTTCAGAGTACGAAAAAGATGAAATGCTGTACATATTGCACATTTTATGTGTTTGGACCAAAAGGTTACAAAAGAAGTTTGAAGTATTTATTTCACACCAGTTTTACTGCAGGTGGTGTAATCGAACACATCACATTCAACATGCTGTACTCCCTTTTGTTAGGTACTTTGTGTTAATTTAGATTTGTAGACTAAAATTTCCTCAGTTTGTATCATGGAGAATAATATAACGAAAGGCAAACAAAAGTAGCTGAAACCTGGAAGTTACAACGATGCTATCTTGGAGAGATACAGCTCTTGTGGCTGCACAGACCTTCAATTAGAAAGTAATTTTTTTAAACAATGAAGAGTGATATTGAGAGTGTTCATTAATCCCATTGTTGCCTAATTTCCCTTCTGGTTGAGATAGTGTTGGTAGGTTTCCATTGTTATTTCCAACCCCAATTTAAAAAGATATAAATAGAGTAGTGTATTGCATTTATAAATGTACTTTTCTCGCAAATGAAATGATTTATCCTATAAGCTTGCTATGTTTTCAGTGAGGGCATTGCACTGCTGAATTTCACACAGGAGAGATTTCCTTGTATTCCATCTCTCAACTGCATGCTAACAATTGAGAAAATCTTCTCTAGCTCCTGTACCATGTGAGATCTATGCTTGAGTAAGTTTTTTGCAGATACTTCACTAGTTCCTCTGTCTGTTATTTTGTCCCTATTGAATATTTGCCCGTTTCCAAGATAAATGAACCTATATTTAAAAAATATGGGACTTATTGGACTTCATGTTCCGCTGAGCGGTAAAGCCATTGGAGGCTGTGAAGGAGGACACCTGCTCACTACTCCATCCCTGATGTAACCCAACCCATTTTTCTCAGTTGGGGTCTACTATGTATGCAGAGTGAGCTCTTGGCAATATTGGGAATTTATTGCTGTATGTCAGAAAATGATGTGGGGCAGCAGTGGAACACTCGCTGCAGAATCAGAACGGTAAGGGGACAGATGTTCTCAAACCTATCATGGAATTTTGCAGCACAGATTGAAGTACAATTTCATTGAACTGACCTTGAATGAGCTTACATCAAACCTCCAAGGAGTGGGTGGGCAGAGGATTGGAAGTGGTGGACACACCCACATCCTCTCCCTCCTTCAAAGACTTCGGTGGTCATCTTGTATTCCTGGATGAGTACAGTCACAGAAACATAGAAAGTTGATGGCACAGAAAGAGGCCACTTGGTGTATAGTGTCTACACAAGCAATATCAGCTATGGGATAGCTGGACAGGGGCAGAAAAATTGGCTGATTTCCCTAACCATCTCCTTAGGCGATCATTTAAATAGCTGGGAAGCTGAGGTACCTGGTATGGAGGAACAATGAAAATATGAGGCCCAATTGAAGGGTGTGGATTCAGCAGGAGAATAAATTGAGCTGTCAGAGCCGGTCATCTTTTGGAGGTTGATGGAGCAACAACAAAATGATACTTTTCATACCCCCAAGATCATCTACTTGAAATTCTCATTACTGTGAAGGCTCTCCTGTGTATTCGGCTAGGGGATCGCGTGTTGAATTTCATACTCCTTTTTGTATTTTCTCTAATGTGGAACTGCTGATGACCCATGAGGAGCTGTAATTCCCGCACACTGACAAGAATGGGGACGGGTGGGGGTTTCAATATTAACCACTATAAAATAAGTTTCATAAATTTATTGCATATTATCTGGTTTGGGGATTCTCAATATTTGGTGTTAGAAGATTTTTAAGCTTTTAGATGTTTGCTGTATATTTAGAGGTGGAGTTAAATTTATGTTCCAAATGTATGAATCATGTTCTTCCCATCATTGTTTCTCATCAGGCGAGGAGCACAATGTTAGTGCTGAAGGCATGAAATATATAAGGTACAGAATGTAATGACTGGGAAAACATGGATTGTGCTCTATATAACTGTTTAAACCACAAGCAGCTGAATAGTGCCTTCCTTATCACAATCCATGTAAAAAAAGTGTACATTTTGAATTCATTTGTGCATTGTAAACAATACCAGTGTTTTGACACCTTGTGTAGAATCAGAGATGATCTCTGTTTTCTCCTTTTTTTGTAGCTTTTCAGTTTTCCTGATGCAAATGCTCCCCAATAAATAAAGCTGTACAAATTCTCTGCATTGTAATCTATATGGATTTGAGTACCCATAGCTTTATGATTCAACTGTTTCAGTGCTAACTTTGAACACCAGCGTTTATAAATATCTACATATATTTGAACTTCTGTGAGATACCATCCATAAGAAACAACTTTTATGCTTTTACCATAATAAAATGTCCTAAGGTTTATCACAGAAGCATCATGTCACTGAGCTGCACAAGGAGGCATTAAGCCAGATGGCCAAAAGCTTGTTCAAAGTGGTATGTTTTAGGGCGCATCTTAAAGGGGGGAAAGCACAGTAGAAAGGAAGAGGTTGAGGAAGAGAATTCCAGAGCTTTGGGGCTTAGGCAACAGAAGGAACAGCCACCAATGGTACAGCAGTTCCAATTGAGGAGGCTGAAGAGACCAGGAATAAATGAGCATAAATAACTGAGAGTTTGTAGAGCTGGAGGAGATTACACAGGGCCAGGCTATAGAGAAATTTAAAAACAAGGATGCAAATTTTAAAGTCCGCGACATTGCCTTAATGGAAGCCAATGTAGATCAGCGAGCACTGGGTTAACTTAAGCATGTTAAAACATGGGTAACAGAGTTTTAGATGACCTCACGATTACAGAGGCTAAACTTGCATCTACTTCATGCCATTCATGATCTCACTATGTCCCAAAGTGCTTTATAGCGAAGGAAAGACACTTTTCAAGATTAGTTACAATTGTAATGTAGGAACTATGGGAGCATGTAGCAAAGTCCCATGAAGAGGAATGTGTTAATGGCTAGATTGTCTGCTTTACTGATATTTGAGGATATTTTTGGGGAGATGATGTAGCAGTAATGTCACTGGGCTCATAATCGAAAGGCCCAGGCTAAATTTCTGGCACACTGGTTTGAATCTCACCCCGGTGGATGATGAAATTCGGTGTGGGACACAAATCCAAAAGCCTCTGATTTGGAGATGAAAGTACCACCCATGGAATCATAACTGGTACATGAAAATGGCTGCAATGTTGCACAAAAGTCCATATGTCATTTCCCACATTAATGCAGTGACTGTACGTCAAATTGATACAAAGTGCGATGGGACATCCTGAGGATGCAAAAGGCTTCAGATACAAGTTTTCTGCTGCATAACTTGAGTCAAAAACTGGTGGAATATTGAGGAAATATTGCTTTCACAAAAATGTCCTTTGAAACATTAAATAGAGGTCATGTCTGCCCATCCTGGTGATTCGGGTGAATGTTAAACATCTGAGAGCAGTATTTTGGGAAGAACAAGGAGTAGTAACCCTGGCTTGACTCCCACCTTCACTTTCAAATTACAGGGGAGGTTGACTTCATAATGATTCCGAATTGATGTAACCATCCATCACCACATGTGGCTGGACCGTTCTCCAGCCAAAGCTGACCACTACTCCAAAAAAAACTGAATTGTTATTATTGCTAGCTCACTGTCTCCTTAAACCTTTCTCCCCAGCTTCTCAACCTCATGTCAAACAACATATGTGAACATGTGCCATTACGATCACAATGATCCATTTAGTTCTTCCACCTCTACGCCCCCCACCCCATGTCTCCTTTGCCCACCAATCTAAACCTCTCACCCTGTTAAACCTGTCTACTCGGGCAGCATGGAGGCACTGTGGTTAGCACAGCTGCCTCACGGCGCCGAGGTCCCAGGTTCGATCCCGGCTCTGGGTCACTGTCCATGTGGAGTTTGCACATTCTCCCCTGATTGCGTGGGTTTCGCCCCCACAAACCAAAGATGTGCAGGGTAGGTAAATTGCCCCCTTAATTGGAAAAAAGGAATTGGGTACTCTAAATTTATTTTTAATAAAACAACCCGTCTTCTCCCTCGGGTGGATGTAAAAGATCCCCCCGCACTATTTCAAAGGAGCTGTTCATAGAATCCCTACGGTGCAGAAGGAGACTGCTCGGCCCATCGAGTCTACACCAACCCTTCGAACGAGCACCCAGCCCACTCCCAATCTCCGTCCCATCCCCTTAACCCCACCTAATCTTTGGACACGGGAAATTTATCATGGCCAATCCATCTAACATGCACATCTTTGGACTGTGGCAGGAAACCAGTGCATCGGAGGAATCCCACGCAGATACTGGGAGAACGTGCAAACTCCACACAGTCACCAAGGCCTGGATTGAACCTGGGTCCCTGGTGCTGTGAGGCAGCAGTGCTAACCACTGTGCCACTGTTCCGCCCATTCCTTGTTAACATCACAAACAAAATCTGGTGATTATTATATTGCTGCTTGTGGATATTGCTGTGCACAAATTAGCTCCCGTGTTTACTGTAACAGTGACCACTTTACAAGAACTTTGTTTTTCTGTAAAATGCTTTGGTATGGTTCATGGTCATGGTTACGCAATGTAAAAGTAAGTGTTTTATACAAGTGTATCTTAGACTAACCTTTCTGTGTAAAGTCAAATTTTAAAAGACTTTTTATACTCTACATGAATAGTAACATAGCTATCATTATTGGGCACCTTGCATCTAGATAGAAATGCAGGAGACAAGGGCGTCATGGGACGCAGTGGTTAGTACTGGGACTGCGGCGCTGAGGACCCGGGTTCGAATCCCGGCCCTGGGTCATTGTCCGTGTGGAGTTTGCACATTCTCTCCGTGTCTGCGTGGGTTTCACCCCCACAACCCAAAGATGTGCAGGTTAGGTGGATTGGCCACGCTAAATTGGCCCTTAATTGAAATTGATTTCCCCCAACAGTTAGGAGTGCAATTATCCCACGCTAAAATCCTGCACTGTGCTTCCTGTGGCCTCGGTGAAATGCAAAAAATAACATTGCTGCATATCTCACCTGTTGACAACCATGTGGAAAATGAGGTAACGTCCTATTTCTGGGACTAACATTTCACAGGGCTAAATCGCTGGCTTTGAAAGCAGACCAAGGCAGGCCAGCAGCATGGTTCAATTCCCGTACCAGCCTCCCCCAACAGGCGCTGGAATGTGGCGACTAGGGGCTTTTCACAGTCACTTCATTTGAAGCCTACTTGTGACAAGCGATTATCATATTATCCTTGCTGTGAAGTGCAAAGAAGATAGTGGGAGCCTTTAAACCTTGTCTGGAGGTATCCATAAAACTAGCTTTATATGAATGGCAATTTAGGTACTCTTTCCTTTTGCTGCGATCTCGCTTTTCGAATTTTTCAGCATCAGAGTAGCTAAGAAAACAGGCAAACTCAGATGAGCAAGTCACGGAAGCCGACTTAGAGAATTTTTAAAAATCCACCTTTTGATTTGTATTGAAACAATGGCATCCAGAGAAACCAACTTATTCATAATATCTACACTATGTGCAAGGACAATTATAAAATATTAAGCAGGAAAATTAATTATGGCTAAAGTAGTCTAAAGATGTCGTCAGATCAACTGATACTTATAAATTTTGTTAATCTGTGTTCGGGTAATCAATTTACCTGTGTTCTATTAAAGACTAATCAGTAGTCGTTGGCACTTTGGTCTAAAACTGATTGAGTCACGTTGTCAGGTCAAAAGGAAGCTCTGAAAGCAGGGATGGAAATAACTTCTGGGATGGAAAATAATCAGCTAGATTACCTATTTAGCAAATTTGTCAATGTGACACAATGACTTGAATGGTGCAAATCCTTTGAATGCTGCTGGAAGGCCACAGTTCTGCGTTTGATGACTGACTTTGAATCAATAATCTGATGGGATGAATGAGAGTTAAAACTGATTGGATGAAGAATGACGTGGAATCTGCTTCACCCGTGGCTCCGGGTTTACCGAATCTAGTGTAAATGTGTGTTTGAAAGCAGTTTTTTTGATCCTCACTGCAAGACATTCTGCTGGCTGTTAAGAGGTGTTGCTCCGGGGGTAGTTCCTGCAATGCCCCATAATGTTTCAAGTGGGGAAAATGTAACCTTGAAATAACCGATGTAATATCATGGAGATTTTTGTTTAGTTGTGTATGTATTTCATTTGTAAATTTTATTAACCTGAGTAAAGTAACAAAGTGAAGATCATTCGGTGTAATGTATTTCTGACGCTACAGTCGTGACTACCCTTCAAAAATACCTCGCTGGCTATAACGTAGCTGGTCCTGGGGCCATGAACAGCATGCTATACATGCAAATCTTTCTTTAATTTTTCATCAATCAGCAGATTTTTCTCCCCATCAAAGCTCAGTCCTGGACCAAGTATTTCTATGAATTGCTTTGTTAAAGTGGCTAGGAGCTTGAATCTGACTTCAGATAAGAACTTGCCATTTAACCATGTGAGGTTTCACGCATGTTCATTCTCTCCCTCTCCATTCCAGGCATGAACATAGAACATACAGTGCAGAAGGAGGCCATTCGGCCCATCGAGTCTGCACCGACCCACTTAAGCCCTCCCTTCCACCCTATCCCCATAACCCTTCCTAACCTTTTTGGTCACCAAGGGCAATTTATCATGGCCAATCTACCCAACCTACACGTCTTTGGACTGTGGGAGGAAACCGGGGCACCCGGAGGAAACCCACGTAGACACAGGAGAACATGCAGACTCCGCACAGACAGTGACCCAGCGGGGAATCAAACCTGGGACCCTGGAGCTGTGAAGCCACAGTGCTATCCACTTGTGCTACCGTGCTGCAGATAAACACCAAAATGAAGCGCACAGCCTAAAGAATTAGAGCTGGGCCTTGCAGGAGTGAGGTTCGGCAACACCTCTACCTGTCAGGACGTCTTAATGATGACAGCTGTTTTGTGCTTTTGCATCCTATTCGTATATATACATATCCTGATGGCTGTAAGGCGACTGATGATGTTGAATGTGCATGGTGTGAGAGAGTAATTTCTATTGCTGCTGTCGACAATGCTGTTTTTAGTCGAAATGCTTTTGCAGATGTCCAGCATCCCAGTAACAGATGACTGTCTCAGTCAAGGTGTTAGTTGTGTCCCACTGTCTTCCATGCGGTTTCTTAGCTGTCAACAATCTCACCAAAGTTAGCTTGAGCTCTGTGTTTTGACCCTCTTGACATGAAGATGGCATCAATCATTAGCAGCATAGTCACTCGATAATCAAAATTCTTAACAGTGCAACTGCACGTTCTAGGGCAGCACGGTAGCATAGTGGTTATCACAGTTGCTTCACAGCTCCAGGGTCCCAGGTTCGATTCCCGGCTTGGGTCACTGTCTGTGCGGAGTCTGCACGTTCGCCCCGTGTCTGCGTGGGTTTCCTCCGGGTGCTCCGGTTTCCTCCCACAGTTCAAAGATGTGCCGGTTAGGTGGATTGGCCGTGCTAAATTGCCCTTAATGTTCAAAAAGTTTGGGTGGGGTTACGGGGAAAGGGTGGAGGTGTGGGCTTGGGTAGGGTGCTCTTTCCAAGGGCCGGTGCAGACTCGATGGGCTGAATGGCCTCCTTCTGCACTGTAAATTCTATTGATTCCAGTCAGCATTCCCCAACCAGCCCTCCAAAACTCTCCCTTTCCTCAGTAAGTGTTTGCCACCCAGTAATAATATAAGTTTGGTGGCCCAGGCCCCCCTCCCCTCACCTGTTGCCCTCTCTGCAGGACCACCCTCCACCCCCCAAATAAACCTCCACATCCTTGAATAACGACTTGGGGAGAACAATCAGCCGGCACTGAAATAGGAGCAGAAATCGCGGTAACACATTCATTTTAACAGCCTGCACCCAGCCCACCAACAACAGAGGGAGGTTGTCCCACTTTGCCACGTCGGCCTTCACCCCCCCCCCCCCCCCCCCCCCCAAGCAAACTAGTAAAATTGAACCTTCGAGCCCCCCCCCCCACCCAATCACACGCCACCTACAGTCCCAAATACTTGAAGTGGGTTGCCACCCTATGATATTGCAGGCCCCCCCCTTCCCCACTCCTGGCTGGGACACCATAAAATACTCGCTCCTACCTAGGTTCAGTTTGTACCCAGAGAACATCTCGAATCTATGGAGCAGCCCCATTATATTCCCCACTGACATACTCGGCTCTGAGATGTACAGTAGCAAATCGTCCACGCACAAGGATACCCTGTGTTCCACCCGCCCCCACCACCTCACTATCCCCTTCCAGAGCCCCGAGCCCTTCGCGCGACGGCCAATGGCTCTACCGCCAATGCAAACTACAGGAGGGATATAGGACACTCCTGCCGAGTACCCCAGTGCAGAGCAAAGCACCCCAAACTCGCGTTGTTCGTGCGAATACTTGCCATTGGTACAGCTGTACCCACGCCGTAAACCTCGGCCTGATTCCAAATCTTTCCAGAAATGCCATCAGATAACCCCACTTTACCCAATCAAACGCCTTCTCAGCGACCAGTGCCGCCACCACCTCCGTCTCCTTCCCATCCGTCAGCGGCACGATCATATTTAACAGCCTTCTAACATTCAAAAACAGCTGCCTTCGCTTCCTGAACCCCGGCTGATCCTCCCCTATCACCTTCGGCAGGCAGCCTTCCAACCTTGCTGCCAGCACCTTTGCCAGTACCTTGGCATCTACATTCAATAGGGATATGGGCCTTTACGACCCACACTCCACTAGGTCCTTATCCTTTTTTAACAGCAGGGAAATCGAAACCTGTTCCAACGTCTGTGGCAAAAGCCCCCCTACCTATCGCCTCCTCAAACATTCCCATCTTCAGCGGTGCCAGCTTGTCCTTAAACTTCTTATAATATTCACTGGGAACCCATCCGGCCCTGTTGCCTTTCTTGACTACATCCTCTCGATTGCCTCCTTTATCTCCTGCTCACTCACAGGGCCCCGCCAGCTGAGCCCGATCTTCCTCCACAAATCCCGGATACTCCAACCCGTGCAGAAACTCCCTCATCTCTCGCTCCTCCCCTGGTGGCTCCGATCTATTCAACTTCTCATAGAACTCCTCAAAAACTTTATTACCACCTCAATTGACGCATCGCCTTCACTAGACAACCGGTCAAACTTTGCCTGAAGCTCCTTCCCCTTGTCCAGGAAGCCCGGGTCCCCTGGGTCACTGACCGTGTGAAGTTTGCACATTCACCCCGTGTTGCATGGGTTCCACCCCGACAAACCAAAGATGTGCAGTTTAGGTGGATTGGCCATACTAAATTGCCTCTTAATTGGAAAAAATGAATTGGGTACTCCAAATTTATTTTCAACATCCCCGGTTCAACATCCTCCCCCCCCCCCCCCCCCCCCGCCGTACCTCCTGTCCACTCCCAACATCTCCCCCCTCTTCTCCTTATCCACCTTGGCCTTAATCAAGATCACTTCCCCCCTCACTACTGCATTCAGGGCCTCCCACACCACCGCCTACGACACTTCCTCAGCACAACTGAATCCCAAATATTCCTCAATCACCTTCCCAATCTTATCGCAGAAACATTGGTCCCCCAACAGCCCCACATCCATTCTCCGCCCTGGCCTCTGGGCTGCCCCCTTCTCCAAGACCACATCCAGCCAATGCGGGGCATAATCTGAGATCGCTGTCACGGAATACTCCAGCCAGTAACGCCATCCCTACCACAAATTAGTTGATCCTCGAATACACTTGATGTATGGGGGAGAAAAACGAATATTCCCGCTCCCTCAGGTGCAGGAACCTCCACGGGTCCTCTCCTCCCATCTCTCTCATGAGCCCAGCCCCCTCCTCCCCCACCCCCAACTGGGCCAGTGAGCGAGGCTGAATCCTGTCCATCCTCGACTCTTGCACCATATTCCAGTCACCCCCACCCTCCATCACCTCATCAGTGTCCAAGGCCGGGGTGGCATCCTCTACCCTCTTCACAAACTTTATGTCGTCCCAGTTGGGGCCATATATACGCGCCAGCACCGCCACCCTCCTCTCTAGCGCACCCGTCACTATCACGTACCTGTTCCTTTGATCCGCCACCGCCTTCTCCATCAGAAACCTCACCCTCTTGCCCACCAATACTGCTACCCCCCCCCAACCCTGCTATCGAACCCCGAATGGAAAACCTGTCTCAGCCAGCCCTTCCTGAGCCTCACCTGATGCTTCCCCCTCAGTATGGTCTCCTGCAGCATCACCACATCGGCCTTTAGACTCTTTAAATGCGCAAACACCCTCAATCTCTTCAACCTCTAACCCCCCACGTTCCACGTTACTAGGTGGCCGTCACCCCACTCGCCTTCTCCCCCCCCCCCCCCCACCTGCCCCTCCTATCTGCCATCATCATCACTCCTAGTCCTGCCCACCAGCCTGACCCTCCCCAACCCTTGTTGTTGTCGAACCCCTCCCACACCCATAATCCCCCCATCCACTTCCTCTCCCGGTATCGATCCCCTCCCCCACCTTTCACACCTCCCAGGCCCATCGAAACCTGTTCGACCAGGCTCCAATGACGGTGGCCCCTCCCCCCCCCACCACACTCCCATTCACTTGCCAACCCTCGCTTGCAAGTGTGGAGGCCCCTGCCCAGGCCTCCCTCCTCCCAATCCCCTCCCCCATGCACAGTCCCAAAAAAACCAAGTCAAACAAACGAACCCAGTACATAAACCAGGCCCCAGAAAACCGCCATCACCCCAAAGTTGACTAACCCCCTACCCGCTGCGCCCCTTACCACGTACAATTCCCACCCACCAACCCAAACAAAAAACAAACAACTCCCAACCATTCCCATCACTCATGCAGAACAAATTGACATCCTGACGCAACAAACAAGATACTCAACTATTTACAGCATTTCACCCCCTCAGTCCGAATCCAAACCCCAGTCCCATTTCTCATTTTCACCCCAGTCCCTCAGCCTTCACGAACGCCACCGCCACCTCCACTGTCTCAAAGTAGAAGTCCCTCAAATTATAGGTCACTCTCAGCTTCGCCGGGTAGACCAGGCCAAACCTCGATCCGTTGCTGCAGAGTGCCGCCTGCACCCGGCCAAAGGCCATTCGCCTTCTCGCCAGCTCCACCGTTAAGTCCTGGTGTGTACGAACACCAACACCTTCCCACTGCACCTCACGCCTCTTTTTCACCCAACTCGGGACCTTCTCCTCAACCTGGAATTTGTGGAAACAAATTGTGAGCGCCCTTGGCGGCTCGGTTGCCTTTGGCTTGTGCCTGAGTGACCGATGAACCCAGTCCAGTCCATACCGGGAGAGTTCTCCCTCCTCCCCCAACATCTTCGCAAAGTACTCAATCAACCTCGGGCCATCCACCCCCTCGGGCAAGCCAACAATTCTTAAGTTCTGCCGCCTTCGACCTGTTCGCCAGGTCCTCCACCTTTGCTCTCGTCCTTTGTTGGCCTCCACCACCCTCCGCAGCTCCTCACCCATCGAGGGGAAATGGTCACTGCGCTGCAACAGAGCTTCCTCCATCCCCTTCTCCCCTTGATCCCGTATCTCGGCCGATAGCACCGCCACCTTCGCCGGGGCCATCGCCTATTCCACCACCCCCTTCATCACGGCCATCGTCTCTTTACGCATCATCTCCATGTGCTTGGCAAACTGCTTTTCAAACTCTCCAGCCATCACCTCAGTCAGCTTCCCAGCCCCCGCCATCTTTTCCTGCAGCCGGGCTGACCTGTTCGCTTGACGGCGAACCTTCGCTCACCCCCTTCTTCCTGTGGCTTTCTTCTGGTTTTTCAATATCTCCCCCCCCCTCCTTCCTGCACCAGTTCATCCAAAACCTGCCCCTGGGACCGGGCATTAAATTCCAAAAAACCGAGCCTTGAGCAGGAACGTCCCAACGTGCGACTTCCACCTACATGCCACCACTGGAAGTCCCACGTTTACTGACCTTTATTCGACTCCGTTTGTGTGAGCCTGTTTTAGTGCTGAGGTTTCTCCATAGATTTATAACCCTGTTGGCTCGGTTGAGCAAATCAGTGAAAGATGTTTAACGGCATTCGCAACAGCTTAAGAGCTGTGTACAAGCAAACTGTCACAAGGAATTGTCATAAAAACGTCCTTGAAGTCCAATAAATAAAACCAAAGAACTTGTCCGCTCGTATTTTTTTTTTTAAATTTAGAGTACCCAATTATTTTTTTTCCAATTAAGGGCAATTTGGTGTGGCCATTCCACCTAACCTGCACATCTTTGGGTTGTGGGGGTGAGACCCACGTAGACACGGGGAGAATGTGCAAACCCCGCACGGACAGTGACCCGGGGCCGGGATCGAACCTGGGACCTCGGCACCACAGTGCTGCCCACGCTTGTATTCCAAGACAATTTTATAGTCTGATTCTTTTTTAATTCATTTATGGGACTTGGGCATCCCTTGTTAAGAGTCAATCACGTTCATGTCCATCTGGAGTCACATGTAGGCCAGACTGGGTCAGGATGGCAGATTTCCTTCCTTAAGGACATTAGCGAACCAGATGGGGTTTTACAACAATCAATAATGGTTTTATAGTTATCATTAGACTTTTAATTGCAAATTTTTATTGAATTCAAATTTCACCATCTGAAGTGGCGGGATTTGAGTATTACTCTGGGTCCCTGGATTACTAGTCCGGTGTCAATACCACTATGTCACCCGCTCCCCATGATTATATGTGATGGTGGATTCCAAAGAAAGAGGCTATGATAATGCTTTTAAGTTCAAAAGCTTGGTCTTCAATTGTTTCGGCTGTTATTTCAGTAATTAATGAAAATGCTTAAGTTTTCAGATCGAATAAACAACTGGCAAAAACCTGGCTTTCGTATGGCTAATTCAAGTGGCATGTAAATATTGAAATGGTCACTAGATGGCAGCAAAGTGATGTCAAAATGCCCAGTGTGACCAAGTGTTTTGCAACACATCAACGAATGGAGAGGAAATCGAGCTCTTCACATTAGTTGATTGCCATGCTTTTGTTTTGCTGTTTAGGCTTCCTCAATATAGCTGCAGGTAGTTCACAGTTTCTGGTGGCATTACATTTTTCATGCAAAGATTCAGGGGGGCGATTTTCAACCTGCTTTCCCCGTCAGAGAGAACGGCGTCAGCACTTTGCGTCAGAATCAGAGAATCCCGCACTTGGTGTTTGGTAGTCGCTGGGAAAACGCTGTTGTGGTTGCTCTTGGGAAGCTGGTGGTCAGCTTCCATCTCCTTCTCTGTGTGGTGAAAGCGATCCCGCACTTCCTTTCCAGAGTCCCAGGATTTTGAACGGGTGAGAAGGTGGATATGGGGGATGGCAGCCAGATGGGTGGTAAAGAAGTCCACGGTGTTGGAGTGAAAGCAGAGGGATGAGTGAGGGGTTTAAGGAGGTAATTGATTGCGGAAAGCCGAGTCTGAGTTTCTGATTGCCGCCGAGGTGGTTTTGACTGAGGAGCAATAAACTTGATTACTACTTGATGCTATCAAACCTGATGATTGACCGGAAGGAGCAAGTTAACAAAAGTAATTGAGGGGCTGGTTTAGCACAGTGGCCTAAACAGCTGGCTTGTAAAGCAGAACAAGGCCAGCAGAGTGGGATCAATTCCCGTACCAGCCTCCCCGAACAGGCACCGGAATGTGGCGACTAGGGGCTTTTCACAGTAACAACATTTGAAGCCTACTTGTGACAATAAGCGATTTTCGTTTTTCATTTCATTTCGAGGGCAATTAGGGGCGGACAGTAAAGGTTGGCCTAGCCACTGATGCCCATGAATGAATTTTTAAAAAGTTTCGGTCTCCACCATACGTGGACACATGTCCTTTGCTTCTGTACTATTACCTCTGTCTACGATCTTAAAGACCTTTATCAGATCACCCCTCGGCCTACCGTTTTCTAGAGAAATTCCCCAGCTTGATCAATCTTTCCTGATAGTCGAACCTCTGACTTCTGCTATCATCTTTGTAAATGTTTGTGTAAACTGCCTCTGTATCCTTCTTAGATCACATGCGAATAGGCAATAAAATAAATTATATTTAATTGAGAAATTGCAGAAGGAACTTAATTCAATGCAAAAGAACACATTCAGAATTACCTTTTTGTGAACATTTTGCATCTCTCTTTGCATTAATCTGCTGCCTGGATCTCAGAATATTATGAATCATTGAATTGAAGTATTCCATAAAGAGTCCTTGAAATGCTTAAAAGCAGATCAGTGACTGTCATTATCATTAAATTAATGCTATAGACCTTGACAATTATAATTTGTTCATTAAAATGAGAGCAGTACACAATAATCCATTTAGACAAAAGCTTATTTGGAAACATGGTCTGCAGGAGCTCCTTAATTCCAAGTGATCAGCTGACTTTAAAGATGTACCAGGTGTTCACCTTCAGGAATGCTGTGAGGGTAAACACAATTTATGAGGGAGGCTAAAATTGACTCGCTTCTTTTCGCCCAATAAACATACAAGTTAGGCCTTGAATGTGGGATCTGTACAAAGAACAAAAGCAAAAATTAATCACTCCATCTATTATGTGAGCTGATAACTGTGGACTCCGCAGGCACCGAAATGTTGTCAGATTAGCCTGTGTTTCAACGAATCCCGCCTACATGTGATACATGCACTTAAACACGGAGTTCATTGTTCCCCCCCCCACTCTCTTCCCCCCCCCCCCCCCCCAACTCCAAAAGAGGACCTATTCTTGATGCTGGGATAACACTTTATTTGTGGAAGAGACTGGAATTAGGGGGCATAGTTTAAAGATTAGGGGTCACCTATTTAAGCAAATGGAGATGAGGACTTTTCTCCTCATCATACTGGAGGCATGGGCGGCAAGGTGGCGCAATGGTTAGCACTGCTGTCTCACAGCTCCAGGGTCCCAGGTTCGATTCCGGCTTGGGTCACTGTCTGTGCGGAGTCTGCACGTTCTCCCCGTGTCTGCATGGGTTTCCTCCGGGTGCTCCGGTTTCCTCCCAAGGTCCAAAGATGTGCAGATTAGGTGGATTGGCCATGATAAACTGCCCCTCAGTGTCCAAAAGGTTAGGTAGGGTTAGTGGGTTACGGGGATAGGGTGGAGGTGTAGGCTTAAGTAGGGTGCTCTTTCCAAGGGCCGGTGCAGACTCAATGGGCCGAATGGCCTCCTTCTGCACTGTAGGGATTCTATGATGTATAATTCTGTGATTCTATGGTTGTTTCCCCTTGTGGGAGAGTCTTTGACCAGAGGGCATAATCTCTGAGTAAGGGGGTCGCCATTTAAGGCCGATGAGGAGGAACTGCTTCTCTTTGGGTAATGCATCAGTGGAATTCTTTAAAAAAAATTAAATTTAGAGTATCCAATTCATTTTTTTCCAATTAAGGGGCAATTTAGCGTGGCCAATCCACCTACCCTGCACATCTTTTGGGTTGTGGGGGCGAAACCCACGCAAACATGGGGAGAATGTGCAAACTCCACACGGACAGTGACCCAGAGCCGGGATCGAACCTGGGACCTCGGCGCCATGAGGCAACCGTGCTAACCACTTGCGCCGCCGTGCTGCCCATCAGTGGAATTCTTTACCATGGAGGCTAGCTCCATTAAGTATGTTCAAGGCTGAGATACGCAGATTTTTCATCAGGAAGGGAATGAAGGGTTATGGGAATAAGGCGGGAAAGTGGGAATTGAGGATTTACGACATCAGATCAGTCATGATCTCATTGAACGGCGAAGCAGATTCAATGGGCCGAATGCTCCCCTTCTGCTCCTACGTCTTCTGGGTTGTAAGTCTGGGCAATTCTCTTTCCCCGGAGTGCAGGGGGGGGGCGGGGGGGGGGGGGGAGGAGAGAGAGAGCTGTGATTGAATAATTTTTGAGGCTGAGTTCGATAGACTCTTGACCGACAAGGGGCCAAAGGGTAGTGGGGGTGGGTCGGAGGTCACATTCAGATCAGCAATGATCCTATCATGTGTCGGAGCAGGTGTGACGGGTTGAATGGTCTACTCCCGCTCCTAATTTGGATGTTTGCAGTGGAAAACAAAAGTGGCTTTGCCGCTCGAGTAGAATCATCGCATTTTGAGGAAGATCTGCACAGACGTTACGGGAGGGATTTACCGGCTGTTCCAGCTGGCGGGATCTTCCGGGCCCCCCCGATGGTGACTCGCCCGCTGCAGGTTCCCCTGGCGGTGGAGGGTAGGAACAACAGGAGACCCTGTTGACAACGGTGGATCTGGAAGATCACACCTCCAGCCAATAGTGGGCCACCTTCACCACTGAAAAACACGCCAGGCAAAACCCGCCCCGTATCCGCCCCGACATTTAGCCCAGGCAAATCGTCAATGACATTGACATTTTTCAGCCGGTTAAGCATCTTGTGCACAAAATAAATTGAGTAGAAAACACAAGCGGATTAGAAGATTGCACCTATTAACTTTCTTCCATAAATCCTCTTCGGACTCACTGCATGTGGTTTTAATGCATGGGTGAAGGAAGCTTGTTACTTTTGTCATTCCCATTCCTAAATGGCTGGCTTTGAAAGCAGACCAAGGCAGGCCAGCAGCACGGTTCAATTCCCGTAACAGCCTCCCCGAACAGGCACCGGAATGTGGCGACTAGGGGCTTTTCATAGTAACGTCACTTGAAGCCTACTTGTGACAATAAGCGACTTTCGTTTCATTTTCATTTCATGTTGTGTACCACATATGCCCATAAACTTCGGTATTAATGACCATTGTTGAAGATATTTTCTGAAATCCCTCAGCGACCTCGTGGGAGACGACAATATTATTTTGTTATCTTCTACAGATGTCGTGTTATAATATCCTGTTGTAAACGAAGTAATTTTATATCACCACGATTACATTCCCTCATATGCGTGCCCCGAATGTGTTCCCCGGCAAAACCTTTCTAGCAATTTGAAAATGCGGCATAGCTTGATCATATGACTCATAAAGCCGCACGGGCCAATACTGCTTCAACCAAACTCCGCTCCTTGATTTTTAAAAAAAAATTCACGCTAATTAACTTTCCAACTGGCCAACACATTTTGCAGCTAAAACGTTATTCTTGAAGCAATAGGAGAACTGCTGGGGCTGTGTGTTTGTGCATCCAAAAAGCAGACCTGCAGGAAAAGTAGAGGTTAGGTTTAGGATAGAATCCCTACAGTGCAGGAGGAAGCCACTCGGCCCATCGAGTCTGCACCGACCCTCCGAAAGAACTTAGGCCAATTCGCCAGCTCACCCTGCCGATCACCCGTAACTGAACCGGCACATCCCTGGACACCGAGGGGCAATTTAGCATGGGCAATCCACCCAACCTGCACATCTTTGGACTGGGGGAGGAAACCGGAGCACCCGGAGGAAACCCACGCAGACAGGGCGGGAAAGTGCAAACTCCACACGGACAGTTACCCGAGGCAGGAATTTAACCGGGGTCTTTGGCGCTACGAAGCAGCAGTGCTAGCCACTGTGCCACCGTGCCGCCCATTGTTTCTGCAGCAACAACACCAACCTGCATGAATAGAGCACTTCTAATGTTAAAAAATGACCTAGGGCTTTTTGCCAATGGAAATAGACTGGGAAATGGAAGCGGAGGCATGGAGGGAAAGTTTGCAGAAGCGAGGTTGGAAGTCTTGTTTAAAAAAAACATTTTACTACCTGCCCTTGAAGTACATGATGTTGAAACGGCTTCAACCTTGGAAAAGTGGTTTCTTCCCTGGGAGTGGTGTTCGTCAGTTTGTTGATGCCATTCCTCAATGATAGGGAAAGCAGGCTGGTGAACTCTGCTGTCTTTAACCCTGTACTGCAGACACAGCGACACAGCAAGGTTACACGCTCCGCGAATTCCTCATTTCAGTCAGACTAATCGGTGAGACATGTCGTGCTGAGGTGAGGTGTTGCCAAAGGGATTGAAAATCCACTGCTCCCAGTGAGCCATATCGAAAACCGACACTGAGAGAGCCGTGGCAAAAGAAGGTCTGGCCACGCCCTTCATTGAGTGTAACCATTTGTTGGAGAAAAAAGCAACAGGTATTTCTGTAGCTTCAAACTTCAACACAGTCAAATATCCCAAGCCGCTTCGTACAACATTTGGCCCTGAGTCAGATAAAGAGACATCAGAACCAGTGACCAAAACCTTCGTGAAAGAGGTAGATTTTGTGATGGAGTATCTGAAAGAGGCTCGTCACAGAGTCAACTGTAGGTAAAGATGAGTTTTATTCAACACAACTCAACACGCAGAGGAAATGCTCTAAAAAGCAATTCAAAGTCACACAGCTTCCGCTAATTATTTATCTTTGGGATACCTCAACATTAACTCACTGTGATCTCAGCTTGTCTGTCCAGTTCGTTACATCCGTAATTCCAGATGCGTTTACAACACAAAACGCAATTACTATTTGTACATCCGTTATGACAAAGGAATTTGTAAAACAGTCATGGATTGACCTGGCCGTCAGCATAAACGATATCCACAGTTTATTCCAAAGTATCTATCCTGACGTTTCACTGTAGTTCCCAGTCATCTGCGTATCTTAGCTTGACCGTGAGGTGAAGCTATCAGCTTATGACAGTGCAACTCCTAGACCCTTCATCAACATATCTGATCCTGACCCAAAGGTCACATTCCTTAGCTCAGCATGGACTAAGCCATAAGCTAGTCATCACCTTCCTCGCCTGGCCGGAACTTCACTCTAGTTTTCCTTTCTGCAAAACCTGTATCCGTAACTTGGCCATTCCTGGGTGATCCCATGATGCATCCTGATATCCCAAGTTCAATTTTAAAGAGCATCTAAAAGAGAAAGCGGGAAGTACAAATGCATAGACGTTCAGGGAATTCCAGAGATTAGCTAGCTGAAGGCATGGCCACCAATATCAGAGCCATGATAATTGGTGATACGTAGAAGAGACCAGAATTTGAGAAGGACACGTCCCTCAGAGGGTGGGGATGATTGCAGGGATAGTGAGGAGTGAGATTATGAAGGGATTTTGAGAATTACAAAGCCAAAGCATTGCTCATGGACCAGGAGCTGGTGTAGACCAGCGAGCATTTGGGTTAATGCGATGTGGCCTGACTTAGGCCATGGGCTTCACAGTTTTGGATGAGCCTCAGTTTAGAGGGGTTGAAAGATGTGAGGCCAGCCAACCGTGGATATCAAAGGTCAGAAAATACAGAGTACAATAACCCCTGAGCTCTTTTGCATAAGCACCTTTTTTTTGTTCACAAATGTTTCTTGTGTACAAGGATAAGAACTGAATATGAGTAATTTCACTCATAATTAGCAGAAACTGAACTGGACTAGCCATATAAATACAGTGGCTATCAGAGCAGGCCAGAGGCTAGGAATTCTGCAGTGAGTAACTAACCTCCTGACCCCCCCCCCCCCCCAAAGCCTGTCCCCCATCTACAAGATACAAATCTGGAATGTAATGGAATACTCCCCACTTGCCTGGATGAGTGCAGCTCCAACAACACTCAGGAAGCTCAACACCATCCAGATCAAAGCAGCCCCGCTTGATTGCTCCCCCTTCCACAAACATTCAATTCCTCCACCCCCGACACAATGGCAGCTGTGTGTACCATGTACAAGATGCACTGCAGTAACTCACCAAGGCTCCTTAGACAGCACCTTCCAACCCCATGACCACTACCATCTAGAAGGACAAGAGCTGCAGATACCTGGGAACCCCACCACCTTGAGGTTCCCCTACAAGTCACTCACCACCCTGACTTGGAAATGTATCGCCGTTCCTTAACTGTCATTGGGTCAAAATCCTGGAACTCCCTCCCTAACATAACAGTGGGTGTACCTACACTATAGGGGCTGCAAGAGTTCAAGAAGGCAACTAACCACCAGTTTTTCAAGTGCAATTAGGGATGGGCAACAAATGTTGGCGTAGTCAGCGAAGCCCATGTCCCGTAAATGGAAAAATAAAATTTGGTGTGACTTTTTTCTTCTTGGTAATTGGGATGGAGATGAGGAAAGGTGGTTATCACTCCGTGACTATGCTATGAGTTTACACCGACAAGTTATTTGAAGCACAGAGATCACCTGCAAAAGTCATGGGCCAGGGCCAGGCTGAGTAAACCTAGCCTGACGTCAAACGTGTCATGATATTCAAACACACACATCATGATAGACAGACCAACAGACAAATCAGCACACACAACATCACAACCAATCATAGACAAGGACAGAGACAGTATAAGAGAAGAAACACGACACCTGGTGACCAGTAGATCTGGAGACCAGGACAAGGACAGGACCTGATTAACATCACACACAGGGAGTCACCACGTGCAGAGTATCAAGACAGAACTGTAAATAACAAGTTGAAATAAAACAGCATTGTACCAAATACAACCGTGTTGGTTCATCTGTACCTCAGAACACCCAACACTACATGGTACAGGAGTGGATCGATACCTGCCGGCAAACCTGCCATCCTGAGATATGGACATCACCAACAAGTCGCTGGGAACCTTGGCACCAATTGGAAGCTTTTCAAGCAGCGATTTGAACTGTACATGCGAGCCAACGAGAAACAGAGTGCCTCGGACAAAACAAAGATTGCGATGCTCCTCACCACCGCAGGTCAGCACACCATCGATGTATTCAACTCACTGGTGTTCGCGGAAGGCGAGAACCAATCCAAGTATGGCACGGTCCTCCTCAAGCTAGACCAGCACTTTAACGTTGAAGTGAATGAAAGTTTTGAAAGGTATATCTTTCAGCAACAAGGTAAGGATGATCTCTTTCAACCCTTTCTGACGCACCTCCGCATACTCGCGCAGTCCTGCGGTTACGGCAACACCTCAGAGTCCATGATCCGGGACCAGATTGTTTTTGGCGTTGTCTCCAGTGGCCTACGCCAGCAGCTTCTTAAAATTAAAGGCCTGACCTTAGCGTCTGCGGTGGAAGCTTGTGTCCTCCATGAAAATGCAACCAGCCATTTTGCCCAATTTCAGGCGACCGAGTCGGCACGGAGCGGGTCCCTAGCCGTCGAATCGGCAAGCCAGGCCGCCCACGAGGCCGAACGCATCCAGGCAATTGATTATCTCCCGGCCCGCGGCCCGGACGAGGGCGGCCGTTTCCCGCGCTTTTCGCGGTCTCCCGCGCTTGTGCGCGCCAAAACCAACGGCAACATCGAGGGACGCACTGCGCAGGCGCGCCTGATGCAAAACCGAACTGCGCATGCGCAGTGGCGTAACGAACGCCGTGACGTCATGACGTGCGGCAACTGTGGAGCTGCACATTTAAAAGGGCAATGTCCTGCAAAAAACCGACAGTGCCTACGCTGTGGCAAGATGGGCCACTACGCTGCCTACTGTCGAGCGGTTCAACCGATGGATCCTACACATCTCCGACAACCACGCAGACACGTCAGGACCGTCCAGCCCGTACATCAGGACATCCAGCCAAATGACAAAGATGACCAAGATGCCTTCCGGGTTTCAGTCATTGATGTGAACAGGGTCAACACCATCAATCCGGGCGATGAATGGAGTGCCACCCTGACGGTCAACCGATCACAGATCACTTTCCACCTGGACACTGGCGCATCTGCCAACCTCATAGCATATTCAGCGTTCCATGCCATGAAGGTCAAACCACCTAACCAGCCATTCCGGTGCAAGATGGTTGACTATAACGGGAACGTCATCCCGGCCATGGGATCTTGCCAGCTCCAGGTTACACACAAAACGCACACGGCCACACTCCCCTTTGAAATTGTTGGCTCATCGAACGATTCCTTGCTGGGCGCACAGGCATGTAAGGCTCTTCACCTTGTACAGCGACTTATGTCTCTCTCTCCAGACAACACATCCGACTTCCTGGATGCTGACTTCAACGCAAATCTCCAATCCCTCCTTGCTCATAACCAGGAGGTATTTGAAGGCATGGGGACACTGCCATACACATACAAAATTTGCCTCAAACCGGACGCCATCCCGGTCGTTCACGCACCTCGCAGGGTTCCTGCGTCACTTAAAGACCGACTCAAGTTGCAGCTGCAGGATCTCCAGGACCAAGGGGTCCTATCCAGGGACACGGAGCCCACGCCATGGGTCAGCTCCATGGTGTGTGTCAAGAAGCCCTCTGGCGAGCTCCACATCTGTATAGACCCCAAAGACCTAAATAATAACATTATGCGGGAACACTATCCCATACCTAAATGAGAGGAAATCACCAGTGATATGGCCCAAGCCAAAATATTCACCAAACTGGATGCTTCTAAAGGATTTTGGCAGATCCAACTGGACCCGTCCAGCCGAAAGCTATGTACTTTTAACACCCCTTTCGGCAGATTCTGCTACAACCGGATGCCATTTGGCATCATCTCGGCATCCGAGGTCTTCCACCGCATTATGGAGCAGTTGATGGAAGGCATCGAAGGGGTACGCGTATATGTGGACGATATCATCATCTGGTCCACCACTCCGCAGGAACACATACCTCGTCTCCAACGCGTTTTCACCCGCATACGAAACAATGGCCCGCACCTCAACCGCGCCAAGTGTGCCTTTGGCCAGACCGAATTGAAGTTCCTGGGGGACCACATCTCCCAATCAGGGGTCCGTCCCGATGCGGACAAGGTAAGCGCCATCACAGCCATGCCGCGGCCGGCCGACAAGAAAGCTGTACTACGATTCCTGGGCATGGTCAACTTCCTCGGGAAATTCATTCCCAACCTTGCTTCCCACACAACGGCTCTGCGCCATCTCGTAAAGAAATCTACAGAGTTCCAGTGGCAACATACACACCAGCTGGAATGGGAGAAGCTCAAACACAAACTGGCCACGGCACCAGTGTTGGCGTTCTTCGACACGTCTCATCCCACCAAAATCTCAACTGATGCCAGCCAATCTGGTATTGGAGCAGTGCTCCTGCAGAAAGATAACACGTCGTCATCATAGAATTTCATAGAATTTACAGTGCAGAAGGAGGCCATTCGGCCCATCGAGTCTGCACCGGCTCTTGGAAAGAGCACCCTACCCAAGGTCAACACCGCCACCCTATCCCCATAACCCAGTAACCCCACCCAACACTAAGGGCAATTTTGGACACTAAGGGCAATTTATCATGGCCAATTCACCTGACCCGCACATCTTTGGACTGTGGGAGGAAACCGGAGCACCCGGAGGAAACCCACGCACACACGGGGAGGATGTGCAGACTCCGCACAGACAGTGACCCAAGCCAGAATCGAACCTGGGACCCTGGAGCTGTGAAGCAATTGTGCTATCCACAATGCTACCGTGCTGCCCCGTCATGGGCCCCGGTTGCCTATGCATCACGGGCCATGACCCCTACGGAACAGCGCTACGCGCAAATTGAAAAAGAATGCCTGGGCTTGCTAACTGGTTTGGCCAAGTTCCACGATTATGTATATGGTCTTCCACGATTCACGGTCGAAACTGACCACCGCCCCCTGGTCAACATAATAAACAAGGACCTGAACGACATGACCCCTCGCCTCCAGCGCATCTTACTTAAACTCAGGAGGTATGATTTCCAACTGATCTACACTCCAGGGAAGGACCTCATCGTGGCGGATACCCTATCCCGAGCAGTGAGTACACCACCAGATGCGGAGGGGTTTGTATGTCAAGTTGAGGCACACGTGGCTTTGACAGCGGCAAATCTGCCGGCTAACGACCCCAGTCTGGCCCGCATACGCGCAGAGACAGCGGCCGACCCCCTTCTACAGCGAGTGATGCGCCACATGACAGAAGGTTGGCTCAAAGGGCAGTGCCCGCAGTTCTATAATGTGCGAGATGACCTAACCACCATTGATGGGATCCTTCTGAAGCTGGACAGGATCGTCATTCCGCACAGTATGCGCCAGGTGATTCTCAATCAAGTACACGAAGGCCACTTGGGAGTCGAGAAGTGCAGACGGAGGGCCCGAGAGGCGGTATATTGGCCGGGCATTAATGACGATATTGCCAACATGGTACTCAATTGCACAACCTGCCAGAGGTTTCAGCCGGCGCGACCTCCTGAGAAGTTTCTGCCCCATGAGCTGGTGACGTCCCCCTGGGCGAAGGTGGGTGTCGACCTATTTCACGTGCTTGGCATGGACTATATTATCATCATAGACTACTTCTCCAATTACCCAGAAGTCATCCCCCTACACGATCTGACGTCGTCTACAGTCATCAGGGCCTGCAAGGACACCTTTGCTCGCCACGGCATTCCGATGACTGTCATGTCGGACAATGGGCCCTGTTTCTCCAGCCGTAAATGGTCGTCCTTTGCCGCATCATATGGTTTCACACACGTAACATCCAGCCCTCTACATCCACAGTCAAATGGAAAGGCGGAGAAGGGCGTTCACATTGCCAAGCGGCTCCTCTGCAAGGCTGCTGCTGCCGGATCGGACTTTCACCTCGCCCTGCTGGCCTATCGATCGGCCCCTCTAGCCACGGGTCTCTCGCCAGCACAGCTACTGATGGGTCGCACCCTCAGGACAACTGTGCCTTCCATCCTGGCACCAACAACGGACCATGCTAAGGTACTGCACAAGATGCAACTGCAGCGTGATCGCCAGAAGAGTCTGTACGATACAAGGGCGACTGATCTTCCCCCCCTGTCCTCAGGGGATAAAGTCCGCATTCATCTGCCAAATGGTGGCTGGTCAGCACCTGCCGAAGTTCTCCGACGTGAGGCTCCCCGCTCGTTCCTGGTACGCATGCCGGATGGATCAGTGCGTCGCCGCAATCGGCGAGCCCTTCGCCGCCTTCCATGCTCGCAACCGAACAGTGCATACACGCCGGGTCCTCCACTGGTTCCCGAGGATGACTTCGTGGAGCTGCCACAGATCATGCCCCTTCCATCGCCACCCGTGGCCAGGCTCGCACCTCAGCCGGTAGTTCTCGACCCACCCTTGAGGCGGTCAACCCAAATTCATCGCACACCTACTAGATTGGACTTATGAGACTGTTCACACGTTAAAGTTGAAACACTATTGTATTGTAACATGTTACTGTTTTATCATTCCAGATCTCGTTTGACCGGACCACACTTCAAAGTTTTTCGTCTTCCTGTTTTGTTATGGTACAACCTCGTTAGCATGACACACCCGACATCGCCCCATGTATATAGTTACGCCACATGTACCTGCTGTAAATATCACGCACACACACTTTTAGATGCACTCACGACACATTTGTATTTATAACCACGTAGGCACATAATTTTGTAAAAAAAGGGGGATGTCATGATATTCAAACACACACATCATGATAGACACACCAACAGACAAATCAGCACACACAACACCACAACCAATGATAGACAAGGACAGAGACAGTATAAGAGAAGAAACACGACACCTGGTGGCCAGTAGATCTGGAGACCAGGACAAGGACAGGACCTGATTAACATCACACACAGGGAGTCACCACGTGCAGAGTATCAAGACAGAACTGTAAATAACAAGTTGAAATAAAACAGCGTTGTACCAAATACAACCGTGTTGGTTCATCTGTACATCAGAACACCCAACACTACAAAACGGTTCTCAATTTCGATGCTGTTTTATATTTGATCGTAACTCTGATCTCTAAGTCGGTAGAAGTAGGCCTGCCTACACCTTGTACTGGGTTTCTATTGGTTAGAGAAAGGGTGAAAAGCCAAGTGAGTATCAGTTAAACATTAATGAGAAAATGTGGTTCGAATTGTAAATGACGGAAAGGGGGCATTTGGCCCTGGTTGCCTGCTCCACCTCTTTGAAAGAGCTTCCAGGTTAGTCCGACTCCTCGTTCTTTCCCCATTACCCTGGGAATGTTTAATTTTCCTTTAAAAGTAGAGATCTCATTCCCTTCAGCAAGATCATGTTGGAGCTGCTTTCAAGCAGAACATCGCAGAACAACTCGCGATATAATAAAACAAATTCTCGACACCTGACCTCTGGTGCTTTTGCCAATTATTCAAAATCTGCGTCCCTTGGTTACTAGCAGTGGAGACAAGTTTTCTTCAGTTGCTTCATTCAGGACAAACTTATGCTTCTTTAACGTTGTCAAGGTGACCCGCGCATTCCAGGGATTTTGAATCAATTTCACTTTTAATTCCCTCCACACCCTACTCAGAAAGCCACGTTGTAAAACACGCCAGGACAGCGGCGAAGATGGAAAATTGCAAATCGGCCGCACACTCTGCAGCTTCTCTCAGACGAGTGGCCATTTCGTGGGCGAGCGACGGGGTCTGCACTGGAGTTTTGTTTCTGCCTTTGTTTTTTAAAGCGATTCTCAATCAATAAATTGCCCTGTTGTCAGCTTGCCAACAACACTCGAAAACTGTGGGCAAACCAAGGTTTTACTTTGCAACAATCAGCAGCAGTACCCACTGATTAAAAAATCGGTTTCACAATGAAGTTGTTTTCATTTGAATAATAATGTTCTAGTCAAAGTGTGTCCTTTACTTACCATTGTCCCATTGTCATTCTTTGTGGCTGATGATTAATTTTTGAGCGTGATTAGCTTTCAAATAAACCTCAGTGTGCAATACTTGTAGTTGGGTTCACAAGTACAAAGGCACTTCAAGTTGAATTCATTATACAGAGCGTTTTCTTTCTTTGTGAAATGTTGTTGTTTACTCTCGCAAATGTGATTTTTGTAAAGCCACTATGTCACAGGTCATAAACAATTCTAGGAGCATAAGCGTATCAGGCCACATATCTCACTGTGCCGGGGGACTGACTTCTTTACTGCTCCAGCTATCTGCTGATAGAGCAACAAGGGCAGACCCATACTTTACTGCTATCTATAATAATAATCTTTTTATTGTCACAAGTAGGCTTATATTAACACTGCAAGGAAGTTACAGTGAAAAGCCCCTAGTCGCCACATTCCAGCACCTATTCGGGTACACTGAGGGAGAATTCAGAATGTCCAATTCACCTAACAAGCACGTCTTTCGGGACTTGTGGGAGGAAACCGGAGCACCCGGAGGAAACCCACGCAGGCACGGGGAGAACGTGCAGACTCCACACAGACAGTGATCCAAGCCGAGAATCAAACCTGGGAACCTGGTGCTGTGAAGCAACAGTGCTAACCACTGTGCTACCGCGCTGCCCAATACACCAATCTACAGATGGACATGAGTAGGCCATTCAGATTCTCAAGCCTGTTATACCATTCAGTTAGGTCGCAGTACCTCAACTACATTTACCTAACTTGGCTCCAATATCCCTTGGCACGCTTATTTAATAAACATCTATGAATCGCAGTCCTGAACGTTTCAATTTGCCCAGTTTTCCCAACATTTTGAGAGAGGGAATTCCAGGTATCCACAAGCCTTTGTGTGAATAAGAGCTCCCTGATTTCATAAGTTCTTAAGTTCGTAAGATATAGGAGCAGAATTAAGCCATTAGAACATAGAACATAGAACATTACAGCGCAGTACAGGCCCTTCGACCCGCGATGTTGCGCCGACCTGTGAAACCACTCTAAAGCCCATCTACACTATTCCCTTATCGTCCATATTTGGGTCTTCGAGTCTGCTCCGCCATTCGATCATGGCTGATCTCATCCTGGCCTTACCTCCACCATCCTGCCCGTTCTCCATAACCCTTCAACTCATTACCAATTAAAAATCTGTCTCACTCCTCCTTAAATTTACTCACTGTCCCAGCATCCACCGCACTCTGGGGCAGCGAATTCCACAGATTCACAATCCTTTGGGAGAAGTTTCTCCTCAACTCCGTTTTAAATTTGCTGCGCCTTATCCGAAGACTATGTCCTCTCATTCTAAAATGCCCCACAAGAGGAAGCATCCGCTCCATGTCTACTTTATCCATACCTTTTATCATCTTGTATACCTCGATTTGACCTCCCCTCATTCTCCTAAACGCTAGAGATTGTCGGCCTAAACTGTTCAATCTCTCCTCATACGACAAACCCCTCATCCCTGGAACCAATCTAGCGAAGCTCCTATGAACTTCCTCCAATGCCACTACATCTTTCCTCAGATAAGGGGACCAGAAACTGTGCACAATTTCACTCCGAAATAGCCTGCCTCTAATTTTAAGCCTTTTGTTCAGTATTCTCCCACCAGGGGGCGGGATTGTCCAATCTCCCAGCCATGTGTTTCTTGGCAGTGGGAGGCGGCGTGCCGCTCGCTGGCGCCGGGATTCTCTGTTCCCGCCGCTGTCGATGGGAATTCCTGTTGAAGCCACCCCGCTGGGAAACCCATGGACGGGGTTGGGCTGCTGATGGGACCAGAGAAACCCAATGAACTGCTGGACGATTCCGGCCTTTATTTGTCTCTATATTATGTCACCCTTTTCAAAACCTTCATTGGATCACCACTCAACCATCAAAACACAAAGGATTACAAACCAAGTTTGTGCAAATTGTCCTCATAATTTAACCCCGTAAAGTCCGGTGTCATTCTGGTCAATCTGTGCTGTCCCCCTCCGACGGCCAATATATCTTTCATGTGGTTTAGTGCCCAGTGAAGGCAGTACCTCTGACCAAAGTCCTGTGCAGCTGAAGCTTTTGAATTCCAACCCCATTGCAATAAAGAACAAGTAAAACATCTTACAGCACCAGGTTAAAGTCCAACAGGTTTGTTTCAAACACTAACTTTCGGAGCTCCGAAAGCTAGTGTTGTAAGACTTCTTACTGTGTGTCATGATATTCAGGTAAACATCATGGTGCAAACATACATACATACTGATGGACAGATCAACGGACCAATCAATACACACACAACACCACAGCCAATCACAGGCAAGAGCATACACACTATAAAACGGGGAACACGACACGTCCCGCTCATTCCAGCAGGAGACAGCTCAGGGCACAGAGCGCACAGCAAGCCACTCAGACATCCACCATGTGCTGAGTGCCACTCCAAGATAGTGTTAGGGATAGGTCCACAGATTCAAGGGTAATGAACGAACCACAGTAACCAGTTTACCATTGTAAATATTGTTAGCAATAAAACTGAGTTGTACCATCCGCAACCGTGTTGGTTCGTCTGTGTAGCAGAGCACCCAACACGACATAGTACCAGGATTGGAACCCGGTAACTGTGAGACCTACCTACGAATCCTCAGGAATCCACCATCTTGCGCCATGTACACCGTCAGCACGCCACAGCCGCTACAAATCGCTGGAAACCTCGGCGTAAATTGGAAGCTGTTCAAACAGCGCTTCCAGTTTTTCCTGGAAGCCACCGAAAGGGAGAGCGCTTCGGACACCAGATAAATCGCCCTCCTCCTCTCCACGGCAGGGCAAAACGCCATCCATGTCTACAACTCCCTGGTGTTCGCGGAAGGTGAGGACAAGACCAAGTACAAGACGGTCCTTCTCACTCAGGCCCTCTTAATCGGCCCATTTAGGCCTCTCACATTCCACATGAACAGCTGGACGGGGGACTGGCCTAGAATAGGGGATGGCTAATCGGTGGAGGAGGGGGGCGGGCGGCCCCCCAATCCAGCTGATCACGTGGAATGTGAGAGGCCTAAATGGGCCGATTAAGAGGGCCCGAGTGTTCGCGCACTTAAAAGGACTGAAGGCAGACGTGGTCATGCTTCAGGAGACGCATCTGAAGGTGGCGGATCAGGTTAGGTTAAGGAAAGGATGGGTGGGATAGGTGTTCCACTCAGGGTTGGATGCGAAAAATAGAGGGGTGGCGATATTGGTGGGGAAACGGGTGTCGTTCGAGGCTAGGAATATAGTGGTGGACAACGGTGGTAGATATGTGATGGTGAGTGGTAGATTGCAGGGAAAGGAGGTCATGCTGGTAAATGTATATGCCCCGAACTGGGACGACCCGGGATTTATGAAGCGGATGCTGGGACGTATCCCGGACCTGGATGTGGGAAGCCTGGTAATGGGGGGGGGATTTCAATACTGTGCTGGATCCAGGGCTAGACCGGTTTAGATCCAGGACCGGAAGAAGGCGGGCAGCGGTCAAGGTGCTCAGGGGGTTCATGGAGCAAATGGGGGGAGTGGATCCGTGGAGATTTGCCAGGCCGTTGGCCAAAGAGTTCTCCTTTTCCTCCCATATCCATAAGGTATACTCCCGGATAGATTTCTTTGTTTTGAGCAGGGCACTGGTTTCGAGGGTGGCAGGAACGGAGTATTCGGCCATAGCCATTTCAGACCATGCCCCGCACTGGGTGGATCTGGAACTAGGAGAGGAGAGGGAACAGTGCCCACTCTGGCGACTGGATGTGGGACTATTGGCGGCTGAGGGGGTCGGTGGAAGGGTGCGGGGATGTATTGAGAGGTACCTGGAGGCCAATGATGATGGTGAGATCCAGGTGGGGGTAGTATGGGAAGCGCTGAAGGTGGTGGTTAGGGGACAGTTGATCTCCATTAGGGCTTACAAGGAGAAAAAAGAGGGCAAAGAAAGGGAGAGATTAGTGGGGGAGATTTTGAGTGTGGATAAAAGATATGCGGAGGCCCTGGACGAAGGACTATATAGAGAGAGGCGAAGACTTCAGACGGAGTTTGACCTGCTGACCACAGGAAAGGCAGAGGCACAGTGGAGGAAGGCACAGGGGATGTGATACGAATATGGGGAAAAGGCGAGCCGGCTGCTGGCCCACCAGCTTCGTAAGAGGATAGCGGCGTGGGAAATAGGGGGAGTTAGGGATGAAACAGGAACTACGGAGCAGAGAGCAGGGAAGGTAAATGAGGTGTTTAAGACCTTTTATGAGAGGCTATATAGGTCCCAACCCCCGGAGGGAAAAGAGGGGATGCACAGTTTCTGGACCAACTAAGGTTCCCGAGGGTGGAGGAGCAGGAGGTGGCAGGTCTGGGGGCGCCAATTGGGGTGGATGAGGTGACTAAAGGGCTGGGGAACATGCAGGCAGGGAAGGCCCCGGGACCAGACGAGTTCCCGGTGGAATTTTACAGGAAATATGTGGACTTGTTGGCCCTGCTGCTGGCGAGAATCTTTAACGAGGCCAGGGAAGGGGGGACTCTACCCCCGACAATGTCGGAGGTGACGATATCATTAATCCTGAAGCGGGATAAAGATCCGCTGCAATGCGGGTCATATAGGCCTATCTCGCTCCTGAATGTAGACGCCAAGTTGCTGGCAAAAGTGCTGGCGACGAGGATCGAGGATTGTGTCCCGGGGGTGGTGCATGAAGACCAGACAGGGTTTGTAAAGGGGAGACAACTGAATGTCAACGTGCGACGGCTGTTGGGGGTGATAATGATGCCCCCAGCGGAGGGGGAGGCAGAGATAGTGGTAGCGATGGATGCAGAGAAGGCATTCGATAGGGTAGAGTGGGAGTATTTATGGGAGGTGTTGAGAAGGTTTGGGTTCGGGGAGGGGTTTGTCAGCTGGGTTAAACTCCTCTATGGAGCCCCAGTGGCAAGTGTAGTCACAAATCAGCAGAGATTGGAGTATTTTCGGTTACATAGGGGAACAAGGCAGGGGTGCCCCCTGTCCCCATTACTGTTCGCGCTGGCAATTGAACCACTGCCATAGTGTTGAGAGACTCTAGGAAATGGAGGGGGGTGGTTAGAGGGGGAGAGGAACACCGAGTGTCACTCTGCGCAGATGACCTACTGCTGTATGTGGCGGATCCTGTGGAGGGGATGACAGAGGTTATGCAGATATTGAGGGAGTTTGGAGATTTTTCGGGATATAAGCTTAATATGGGGAAGAGTGAGCTTTTCGTAGTACACCCCGGGGATCAGGGAAGAGGGATAGACGCCCTGCCGTTAAGGAGAGTGGAAAGGAGCTTCTGATATTTGGGGATTCAGGTAGCCAAGAGCTGGGGCACTTTACACAAACTCAATCTGACGCAGCTGGCGGAGCAGATGGAGGAGGATTTCAAGAGGTGGGATATGCTGCCGCTCTCACTGGCGGGCAGAGTGCAAGCGGTAAAGATGATGGTCCTCCCAAGGTTTCTTTTTGTGTTTCAATGTCTCCCCATTTTGATCACTAAGGCCTTTTTTAAGAAAATAGATAGGAGTGCTATGAGTTTTGTGTGGGCAGGGAAGACCCCGAGGGTAAGGAGGGGGTTCCTGCAGCGCAGCAGGGACAGAGGGGGACTGGCGTTGCCGAATCTGGACGACTATTACTGGGCCGCCAATGTGGCGATGGTTTGCAAGTGGATGAGAGAGGGAGAGGGGACGGCGTGGAAGAGGCTGGAGATGGCGTCCTGTAAAGGAACGAGCCTAAAGGAACTGGTGACGGCGCCGCTACCGCTTTCCCTGAAAAGGTATGCCACAAACCCAGTGGTGGTGGCAACCTTAAGGATCTGGGGGCAATGGAGGCGACATAGGGGGGTGACGGGTGCCTCGGTGTGGTCCCCAATCAGGAATAACCATAGGTTTGTCCCAGGAAGGATGGACAGAGGATTCCAGAGCTGGCATCGGGCAGGAATTAGGAGATTGAGAGACTTGTTTATTGACGGGGAGTTTGCGAGCCTGGGAGCGCTGGAGGAAAAATATGAGTTGCCCCCGGGGAATATCTTTAGATATATGCAAGTGAGGGCGTTTACGAGGCAACAGGTGAGGGAATTTCCGCTGCTCCCGACACAGGGGATCCAGGATAGAGTGACT
Organism: Scyliorhinus torazame; assembly: GCF_047496885.1. Taxonomy (NCBI): domain Eukaryota; kingdom Metazoa; phylum Chordata; class Chondrichthyes; order Carcharhiniformes; family Scyliorhinidae; genus Scyliorhinus; species Scyliorhinus torazame. Next base: position 24,401,307 of record NC_092713.1, read on the forward strand.
TCGGGAGTATGGGTCGGGGAGGGCAAAGCGTCCGAAATATATCAGGAGATGAGAGACGAGGGGGAGGCGCTGGTAGAGGAGCTGAAAGGAAAATGGGAGGAGGAGCTGGGGAGGAGATTGAGGAGGGGCTGTGGGCTGATGCCCTAAGTAGGGTAAATTCCTCTTCCTCGTGTGCCAGGCTTAGCCTGATACAATTCAAGGTACTACACAGAGCACACATGACGGGGGCAAGACTGAGCAGGTTCTTTGGAGCGGAGGACAGGTGCGGGAGGTGCTTGGGAAGCCCGGCGAACCACACACATATGTTTTGGTCGTGTCCGGCACTGGATGAGTACTGGAGGGGAGTGGCAAGGGTGATTTCAAAGGTGGTGAAGGTCCGGGTCAAGCCAGGCTGGGGGTTAGCGATATTTGGGGTAGCGGAAGAGCCGGGAGTGCAGGAGGCGAAAGAGGCCGATATTCTGGCCTTTGCGTCCCTGGTAGCCCGGCAAAGGATCTTACTCATGTGGAAGGAAGCGAAACCCCCCGGACTGGAGGCCTGGATAAACGATATGGCAGGGTTCATAAAACTGGAACGGATGAAGTTTGCGTTGAGAGGATCGGTTCAGGGGTTCTCCAGGCGGTGGCAACCGTTCCTTGACTACCTCGCGGAACGTTAAGGGAAAATAGTTTGTCAGCAGCAGCAGCCCAGAGGGGGGGAGGGGGGGGGAGTGGGGGGGAGCACTATTTCTTGTTCCTTTGCTAGTTCACTATTTTATTTAAATAATGTTACTTATTAGTTATTGTGTTATCTCTTATGTTGATTTGTAAAGTGGAAATATTGTGTTTGAAAACTTTAATAAAATATATATTTTTTAAAAGATTAACTGTTTCCACTGGTTGGAGAACTAGGGGGGAATAGTCTAAAAATTAGGGCTCGACGGTTCAGGAGAGATGTTAGGAAGCACTTCTTCACTCAAAGGGTGGTAGAGATTTGGAACTCTCTCTCACAAACAGCGGTTTAAGCGAGATCTGTTGTTAATTTTAAATTGGAGGTAGGTAGATTTTTGTTAAGCAGAGATATTAAGGGATATGGGCGAAAAGCAAGTATATAGAGTTAAGTCACAGATCAGCCACGATCTCATCGAATGGCGGGCCAGACTCCAGGGGCTGAATGGCCCACTCCTGTTCCTGTTTTCTAATAGAAACAATGTGCAGGACTACTGGGAAAAGACAGGGGGAGGCTCAAAGTCATAATGCTCATTTGGAGAGTTGATGGGCCAAAAGGGCTCCGTCGGCGACGTAACAATTCTATAATACTGAAGTATATTGTGAAAAGTTGAAGCCCCAATTCAGATCCCTGGGGAAGACTATTCGTTACATCACACCCGACAGAATCGATTCTCTTTATCCTTATCGCCTGTATCTTGCCACCCAATCAATTACCAACCCCATGTCTCAAGGTTATCTTCAATTCCACACACTTGCATTTTGCTAATGATCTCTTACAAAGGATCTTTTCCAATATCTCCTGAAAATCTATACATGCAACATCCGTGGAGCATGTCCCATCCACCAGGTTACTGACATCCTCAAAACTCAGCGAGATTAGTCAGAAATAATTGATTCTTCGCATAGAATCGCAGAAGATTCCAGCCCAGATAGAGGCCAGTCAGCCCATTGTGCCTATTTTGGTTCTTTGGAAGAGAAGTTGTAATCATTCCCATGTCCCCTCCCTTTTTTTTGTGTGGAACGCTGTAAGTTCTTCATCCTCAAGCATCAGTCCGACCCCTTTCTAACATTATTTCCGAAATCAACTATCAACAGTTTTGGATACTTAAGGATAAGGTGGCGCGGGACTGGGGCCGGTTGCACAAGTTGAACTTATCTTGGTTGGTGGAGCAAACGAGTTCCGGAGGTGGGATGCGCTCCCACTGACACTAGCGGGGAGAGTGCAGACGGTTAAAATGACGATCCTCCCGAGATTCCTGTTCGTATTCCAGTGTCTCCCCATTTTCATTCCATGGTCTTTTTTCAAGAAGGTCAATAAAGGCTGTTTAGCACAGGGCTAAATCGCTGGCTTTGAAAGCAGACCAAGGCAGGCCAGCAGCACAGTTCAATTCCCGTATCAGCCTCCCCGAACAGGTGCCGGAATGTGGCAACTAGGGGCTATTCACAGTAACTTCATTTGAAGCCTACTTGTAACAATAAGCAATTTTCATTTCATTTCAAAATGATTATGGGATTTGTGTGGGCGGGACAGTCCCCGCGGGTGGTGAGATTGATGCTCGAGAGGAACCGAGGGGAAGGGGGACTGGCGCTGCCAAACTTTAGTAATTACTACTGGGCGGCCAACATAGCTATGATAAGGAAGTGGATGGTGGGTTTGGGGGCGGATGGAGGCCACTTCGTGCAGGGGCACCAGATTGGCAGCCCTGGTTACGGCGCCCCTGCCGCTCCCGCTGGCACGGTACTCCACCAGCCCTATAGTGGTGGTGAACTTCCGGATCTGGGGCCAATGGAAAAGGCATGTGGGGGAAGTGAGAGACTTTGGGAGGAAACAGGAGCACCCGGAGGAAACGCACGCAGACACGGGGAGAACGTGCAGACTCCGCACAGACAGTGCGCCAAGCCGGGAATTGAACCTGGGACCCTGGAGCTGTGAAGCAATTGTGCTAACCACCATGCTACCGTGCTTCTCGGTCTGGAGAAAATTAAGTTCGCTCTGAGAGGGTCACTGTCAGGATTCGCCCGGAGGTGGCAACCATTTATTGACTTCTTCGCGGAAAATTAATCGTCAGCAGGGGAGGGGGGGGGGGGGGGGTGTTAGGGCAACGTCGATTAGAGTGTTTGTTAGGCGGGTCGTTGTAGGAGGGGAGCTGGTTTTGCACTATGTTGATTGTTCTTTGCACACTGTTTGTCTCAATAAAATTGTTCATCAAAAAAAAGAAATCAGCTGTCACCACCTTTTCAGATCCTGATAGCTCTTTGAAAAGAAATCCTCCCCATCTCCTCTCTAGAGATCTTTCGCCGATGACTTTAAATCCACACCCACCACAGGGTGGAACCTTTCTCCATCTGAACTGTCAAAACGATAAAAGACCTGTGACATTATTTCAAAGAAGAGCAGAGGAATTCTCCCTGTTGTCCTGGCCGATATTGGTCCCATCAGACCATAAGACGCAGAAGCAGAAATAGACCATTCGGCCCATCGAGTTCTGCTCCGCCATTCAGTGAGATCATGGCTGATCTTATCATTCTCAACTCCACTTTCAAGACAAGGTTAGCAAATAAAACATATTTTTCTCCAAAAATACACATTATTCATAACAGTTGTAAGAGTATTGGGTCACATTACATTACCGTTTCATGTCAAACATTCTATGATTCATACAGCCCAAGATGTTTGGCACGGTTTTCAAGCCCATGGTATAGTTGGGGATGTGGTGTCGGGAGGGGGGGGGGGGTTGTCCTCTCCCCATTGACCCTGGTAGCAGCTGCCCAAGCTTCAGTCCATCCCTCAGCACGTAGTCCAGATCTTTGGCATGTGCCAGTCTGCAACCCTTGGTCACCAATGGCTCATTGTAAGGAAAGACCAGCAAGGTGGGGGCAGACTAAAGAGTGTCTTTCACTTAATCAATGGCCCGCCAGCAGGAGTTGACGTTTACCTTGATGTGCGTCCCTGAGAATGGGCGGCACAGTGGTTAGCACGGCTGCCTCACAGAGCCAGGGATCCGGGTTCAATTCCAGCCTCTGGTGGCTGCCTGTGGAGTTTGCACTTTCTCCCCGTGTCTGTGTGGGTTCCCATCGCGTCTGCTCTGCCATTCAAATGTTTCAGGTGACACGTTTCCCATCCCCATTCTCCTGCCTTCTCCCCATAACCCTCGAATGGTTTACAACTGTGATTGAATGTATTCCTGAAGACTTCATCACATGATTCGCCCCCCCCCCACACTCCGGCCATTATTCGGCCAACACACCCAATTTGCACCACATTCTTACACCAACTGGAAAGCAAAAGGACCCATTGCCCAATTAGAGGATGCTTAACTGTCAGCCAAACAGCCTCCAAACAACATTAAAACAAGGCAGGATCTGATATTTTGTGTCGCACCTGTTATTTGAGCGCTGTATTCCTGAATTGCTGACTTGAGATAGGAAGTTCTTTGCCAGAGTGCAATCTTAGAAAATTCCCCCTGTTCTGCATTAGCTGCTATTTGATTATAGATAAAAATCTACTTAAGATAACATTATTTTTCCTCCTCGCTGCCAGATAAGATTCAATCTTTAAAGACTTTGCAGTATTTATAATTAACAGAGATTTACATTCATCAGTTAACTAAAGCCAGAAAATCCCATCTGATAAATTCTCCATTTGCCTGAGCAGCTGATTAAAAATGGTATTCGGTGCTGAAGTTGAAATGTTCCCTTTTAAGTTCATGAATAAAGCATTTTTTGAATTGGGATCAACTGTGAAAGACTGACACTCCTGATTAGGCCACTTGGTAACACTATTGTCTCACTAAATTGTGTCGTATTGACCCAAGAGATCCGACGACTGATGCCGGGGTGTACTAATCTTCGCCAAGGCAGTCAGAAATTATCCTTTCATTTGGCCTCGGCTTCTCCCAGCCTACGGGGAGGAAACATTCACTGAATGCCGCTGATCTGCCGAGGCGGTCACAACTTTTCGACTTGCTTTCAAAATGGAGAGGCAGCTGTTACATCAGACCCGGCGAATGGTTGAATCGGAGAGACCAAACATAGACTGGGCGATCACTTTGCTGAGCTCCTTCGGTCTGTGCGCATTCAGGACCCTGACCTTCCTGTTGCTTGCCATTGTAACACAAGACCCTGCTCCCAAGCCCACATGTCCGTCCTTGGCCTGCTACAATGTTCCAGTGAAGCTCAACGCAAACTGGAGGAACAGCATCTCATCTTCCGTTTAGACACGCTACAGCCCTCCGGACTCAACATCGAATTTAACAACTTCAGATGATTAGCTCTACCCCACCTCGACCCATTTGTTCTCTTTCCATTTCATTTTAACTGTTTTTTATCTTTTATTTCTTTCTTGTCTTTCTTTATATATATTCCCCCCCTACTCTTTCCCCCCATCTTATCCCCCTTTCTTTACCTTTTCTCCTCTTTGCTTTCCCCTTCACTCCTTTTTCTCTTTTTCCCTCTCTCCCACCCATGTCCCCCCTCCCCCCACATCTACATCTGTCACAGCTTACCCTCTGATTTTAGTTTCTCTGCTGTTTGGCCTTTCATGGCTGGGACTCTCCAATCCTGCGGCCAAGTTCTGATGCCGGCGTGAAAAGTGGCGCGAGCCACTGTGGCGTCAACGGGCCTCAACTGGCAGCTATCTACTCCTTCCTAACGGGGCTAGTATGGTGCCAGAGTGGTGTCCGCAGCTCCGGCGGCCGAAAGCTGGCGGGCCACGGCTGGCACGAGTCCACGCATGGGCGCCACGGCCGGCGCGAGTTTGCGCATGCGCGTGGGTTCCCGTCTCCGCGCCGGCCCCCGGGCAATATGGCCGAGCCCCACAGAGGCCCGGCGCGGAGGAACATAGGCCTTTATGGAACTAGCCCACCCGCCAATCGGTAGGCCCCGATCGTGGGCCAGGCCACCGTGGAGGCCCCCTCCGGCGTCGGATTCCCCCCACCAGGACGGCCCCCGCAGACAGAACTGCCAGGTCCTGCCGGGTGGGACCATACGTAACCCACGTCGACGGGACTCGGCGGGCACTCGGCCCGTTGAGGCCTGGAGAATTGCCAGGGGGGCCGTCCCGCCGAAAATCGGTGCCGGAGAATCGGCGTGCGCCCCGTGGGGGCGGAGTGGGGCGATTCTCGCGCCCACCCCCCCCCCCCCCCCGGCGAATCTCCGACCCCGGTCGCGGCAAAGTTGTACACAACCGACTGTCTTCACCGATGAACAGGCAGAAGTAACTTGGAATTTTAATTACAGAACGTTTAATATTTCTAAGGAAATCCGGTAATCTCCCACTTCATCCTGTATTCCAAACCCACTGCCGCAGTGCTCTCACATCTCATTGAAGCGAACATAGAAAATAATCTCCAGGTGGCAACTAATTGACACCAAAAACCCTTGACCCCCTCCACTGCATTTCTTATTACATTGCGTTTTGCTGTTTCAATGGCACTTCATTTTAACACTGAACTAATTGTTTTCCAGTTCTATTTACTTAGGCTCGTGAATTGGATGGGGGTGATTTTTTTTCCCATGGTTCGCTTTGTGAGACAGGATATCCCTCGGGCTGCGAATGAGGTTGCTTGGTATTGGGAGTAGTGGGACATTTCCACAAGGAGGGCAAATGGCATCACCGAGGGCCCGTCGCCGAATCGCAGAAATGCTACAGTGCAGAAGGAGGCCATTCTGCGATTCGGTGACAGGTGCCAGCTCTCCGAGTGGGCATCATGGCTTAATGCCACTCCCCTACCTCTTCCCTGTCACCCCTGCGCCGACTGCTGGCTGCACGGAGTGCAGCTTGGGTGTTGAGGTGAGCGTGGGAGGTTGTTGGTCTTTTCTGACGTTGCACGGCAGCTCCCCCTTGTTTACGGCGACGTGCTGAGGCTTGAGTCGGGCGAATCAGTGCATGAGGTGGTCAGTCATGCTGAGAATCTCACAGGACTCAGTTTTGGCACTAAGTGCCATTGAATGTGAGCCGCGATCTCGCCAACGCGGCTGTTATGAATCTCCCCGCCACACACACCCAAAACCGGACTTTAACTTGAGTTTGCTGAATCTCGCCCATGGTGTGAATCTGGACTGAAGGCCTGAGCAGTTTCCATTATGAATTAAAGACTTGCATTTATATAGTGCTTGTTGTGACCTCAGGATGATGCAAGGTGCTTTAAGGAGGTGTAGTCAATGTTGTAATGTTGGATATGTGGCAGTTAACCTATGCACAGGAAGCTCCCATCAACAGGAATGTGATAATGAGCAGACGATCTGTTTTTTGTGATGTTGATTGAAGGATCCGTTACACCCGCCTGAGAGGGCAGACCTGGCCTCAATTGGTGAGGGGGCTCTGGCAGGAGTCCCCACACATAATATCCGAGGTGCTGGGGGTGGAGGTGGCCCCGAGTCCAGAGGGGTCGATATTCAGCATGTCGGAGGACCCGGGAGGTCAGGGGGTGAGAGTTGCCGATGTTTTGGCCTTTGCCCCCCTGATAGCCCGGAGATGGATCTCGCTCGGGTGAAGGGACTCGGAGCTGCCGAAAGGGTCATTGTCTGCGGAGTTTGCACGCTCTCCCCATGTCTGCGTGGGTTTCCTCCGGGTGCTCTGGTTTCCGCCCACAAGTCCCGAAAGACGTTCTGTCAGGTAATTTGGACATTCTGAATTCTCCCTCTGTGTATCCGAACAGGCGCCGGAGCGTGGCGACTAGGGGATTGTCACAGTAACTTCATTGCAGTGTTAAATGTAAGCCTACTTGTGACAATAATAAAGATTATTATTAACATTGTTCGTAACGCGTGGCATGCAGAATTGGTCTCAATCCTCCAGTGGATGCATTAATCAGTACAAGGTTCAACATAACTTCTCTGCGTTTACATTATAAGGCTCTAATATCAAAGCTGAGGTTCCCAGATGCCTCTGGTGGGCACAGGGAACCCTCCCAATGGGTATCCCTCCACTTCTCACCTGTTACTAGCTCATAGAGTAATAGCTGCCAGGCTGACTGCCTGTCTTCCTGTGCCACAGGTACAATAGCGGCAGGAATGGGATGAATTGAGTGGCCATTAACTGGGGGGGAGGGTGTTGCTGGGATGGCCAGACTCTGTGGGATGGGGTGGGGGGATACGGCACAATCACAAGATTCACAGATGCAATGTACAAAATAAAGGTTGTCATGGCAGCAAAAGCGAGCTGGTCACGGGGACAGACACGTCTGGTGTGGGATGGTCCCATGAAATTTGGGATAATTGGTCAGCCTGGTTTGACCGAGAGCCAATGTCAGCCAATGGGAGGCACAATGTGAGCCTTCCCTGCAAGGAAATCCCGAGCGAGATCTGTCTCCTGGCTATCAGGGGGCAAAGGCCAAAACATCGGCAGCTGGGTTTGGAGGACCTCAAGGTTAAGGAGTCAAGAATTTGGGAGAGCAGGAGAGCAGCCAGCAGTGCTGAAAATAGTCAAGTCCAAATAGGCAGCTGGGCTGAGACAGGGGTAAATTTGAGCAATATTACTGAGGTGGAAATAGTGTAAGTTGTGAGGTAGCACTTTCCACACACATTGGGCGAATTAATACTGGGGCGGGGGGTTGGATGGCATGACCCCCTGGTACCCCCTCCACCTCTGGAAACCATCAACCTGGAGTTGACATGCTCTGCACTGACCTGCCCTACAATCATGAAGTGCTGTGGGCTGGACTAATGAGGGAGGAGTGGGGCTTCCACTTTTCATCGGAGCGTGAGTCCCATCTGCTCCACCAGTCCTGACAGCACCAGAAAGGTGTCAGTGGCCACTGCTGGTACTACGGATGGAAAAGAGGACCAAGGCCCATAGATCCCTGAAGCAAATCATAGATTATCATAGAATTTACAGTGTAGAAGGAGGCCATTTGGCCCATCGAGTCTGCACCGGCTCTTGGAAAGAGCACCCTACCCAAGGTCAACACCTCCAACCTATCCCCATAACCCAGTAACCCCACCCAACACTAAGGGCAATTTTGGACACTAAGGGCGATTTATCATGGCCAATCCACCTAACCTGCACATCTTTGGACTGTGGGAGGAAACCGGAGCACCCGGAGGAAACCCACGCACACACGGGGAGGATGTGCAGAGTCCGCACAGACTGTGACCCAAGCCAGAATCGAACCTGGGACCCTGGAGCTGTGAAGCAATTGTGCTATCCACGATGCTACCATACTGCCCAGGGCCTTGGACCGGGAGGGTTTGGGAATGTTTTTTAAAAATTTTCTTTTAATTTAGAGTGCCCAATTCATTTTTTCCAATGAAGGTGCAATTTAGCGTGGCCAACCCACCTACCCTGCACATTTTTGGGTTGTGGGGGCGAAACCCACGCAAACACGGGGAGAATGTGCAAACTCCACACAGACAGTGACCCAGAGCCGGGATTGCACCTGGGACCTCGGCGCCGTGAGGCTGCAGGGCTAACCAATGCGCCACCGTGCTGCCCTGTGTTTGGGAATGTTAAGGAGATGGGCAGAGTGGAGGGGGTGGTGATCTCTGAGCAACAGTGTTTGCGAAGTCAGAGGGGGCACAGCTGTAAGTTCTGTCATTGTTTCTGTTGTGTGGCCTGTCAATCAGTAGCGGTGTGAGCTGTCACGCTGATGTGCAGTTGACATCTGGTTGGATCTTTATCAACTGGTAAGACCAAGGTCCCATTTCGTGGTCTTGTGATCTGATTCACCCTCCAAGTACCAAAACAGATCAGATTATTCGTCAGATTACATGCTCCTTGTGGAAGCTACTGATGTCTACAGCCACTGTGCTGCCTCCAGTAAGTAGCTTACACTGACAATCCCTATTGAGTTTGATGCCACTTTGATGGTGTTTCATACAGAAACACAAACATTCCCTTGCAGGGACAATTCACTCAGGTATCAATTGTTACCCAATGAACATCGGTGTTCTGCTTATGCATGTGGCAGAGAACGATTTAATTCCCCAATTAATAAGCTTCACATTGCCGTTTTGTGACCCATACATGTGGACCATCATTTCAGTAAGCGGACTAACATGTGCTATCCCGTACAGTGAGGCCCTTTTTTGTTGCTCTTCAATCTATTCAGAATAATTTTTTTAAATCCTCAACATTCAGTAAACAAATGCAGAATCTAGTCCACGGGTGACCTTGGGAACACAGGAGAAGCAGGGGCTGATTAATAAGATTAAACCGATTACACAAATGAAGCCATCACTGTTCCGAGGCAGCTACATTAACTCTTGCTGTACAAGGTGAGCAAATAGCCAAACTGCATGTCTCCATGATCATGGTGATGCAGACACAGAGACCTTAATGCCTGTAAGGGAGGCAAATCTGCTGTCCTTATGGATGGTTGACTCATAAATGCCCAGTGAAGTGGCATAGCAAGCCACTCAGCTGAAGGGCAATTGGGGATGGGCAATAAGTGTGATGCCCCCATCCATGAATGAATTTAAAAAAATGAAAGAGCATGCATTGGTGCAGCATATATCACACTTTCAACAACAGCGAGTCCGTCTGTAGAAGCAAGCATGGAGTTACCTCATAGCTTGGGCTATGACGCATAGTTATGCGTCATCAATAGACACTTTTAATGTTCAACCGTACAAGACTTCAGCCTCTTTGTGAGACCTACTGAACATCTAACGCACAACAGAATCGAGGGGGGTATAGCTGAGGGGGTGGAAGGCTGATGGTGAGTGGTTGTAAGGTGGTGGGGGTAGAAGTTCTTCCATAACTGAAAGCAGAAGGTTTCTAAGTATGAACTCAAACATTAATCGGTCACTTTGTGCTTGGCAAAGATCTCCCCCCCCCACCCCGCCCAGTGTCACGCATTATAATGGGAGAGTTTGGGACACAGTCAGAAGTAAAGTAATGAATACAGCAACTATAAATACTCTGACTAGAATGTGGTGGTGAACTTTCCTTGCCTTCCTTCATTTCAAACAGTCTTAGTGTGAAGTGAAAGTACATTATGTCGGTTCACTTCCTGAAACATGTCCATAATATTCCCTCCCTCCCCCATTGCTCAGGCATTACTTCCTCTGTAAGAAAGTGGCTCCAGAGCGTCCTAATTAGGAGCACCTGTTTCCTTCAGCAGGATCTCAGTCGCTCAAAAGAAACTCAATCATCAAAGCCGCCACCTTCGCCGTTTATTGAGTGCTTCGATTGTTTCGTACATGTTACACTTGTGCCTCAAGAGTGTTTGATATCAAAGCCCCTTTCACAGTTGTCTGTCATCCCAGGTGCAAGGATAACAGTATGATCACATTCCTCCACAGCCACCAGCCAGCGAGTGAGGAGCCGTACACTTGATCTGCCTCCAGGTTGATTTCCTGCCTGATTCTTTCTTGGCCCGAGCCATCCCCCAACCTCGCGACGTGACAAAGATTTCTCTGAAGCTGTTCTTGGCTGATGCAGGCCTGGAGTGGTTCCTTTCTTATTAGTGAAGAAAGCAAGTACTTAGGATTGCCAACCCTGGTTGGACGTATTCCCGGAGATTGCATCACGTAGTTTCTCATTTCCATGACTCCCTGCCCAGTCAAACAGCATCTAACCTCCCACCTTGTTTTTATACAGTATCTCCTTCACCTGCCTGTCGCCTCCCCTCCTCCTGGCCACCTCAGCGCTCAAATCCTGTTACACACGGAGGGTGGTATTGTCCCAAATACAGCTTTGTGTGCTCTTCGCCCATTGCAGCACCCGCTCCTTGTCCAGGTACCTGTGAAAGCGTACCACCATAGCTCGTGGGGGACCCCCTTGTCGCGGCTGCCTCACCTGCACTCTGTGTGCCCCGTCCACCACCGGCGGGCGCGGGAACACCTCGTTCCCCAGCAACTTCTGAAACATACCCTCAACATATGCGGGAGCGTCTAGCCCCTCTGCCCCCTCCGGGAGGCCCACGATTCTCACGTTCTGCCGGCGAGATCTGTTGTCCAGGTCCTCCAGCCTTTCCAGAAGCACTTTTTGCTGGTCCCTCAGCCTCCGAATCTCCACATCCGCCACAGTTTGAAAGTCAGCCTGCTCCTCCACTGACTTCTCCAACTGCTGTAGCTTCTCAGCCTGATCGTCCAGCCTTTTCCCCATCTGATCAATCGACTTCTGTAGCGGCTCCAAGTTGTTACGCTTCAAAGCCGAAAAGCCCTCCTGCATCGTCTGCAGCAGCTGCTCCATTGTGGGCTGGGCTGTCGGCACCTTGCTCTGAACACCAGCCATGCTGGTCTCTCTCACAGCCTCCACTGTGCCCTTACTCGACCACTTCTTCTGCTGTTTACGGTCCCTCCGGCTTCTTAGGTCCATACAATTCTGTCTGGGTCCTGTGCCTGAGTACTATTGCTTTCCAGTTCCACACACTCAAAAGCTCAAAAAAGTCAGGGGAAAAGGTCCAAAAGTCCGACCGAAACGGGAGCCACCAAATGTGCGACCTACTCCCTCATAGTCGCCACCGGAAGTAACTCGCCTGTTTCCCAAAGACCTTCAGTCTCAGAAGCCAGGTTTGTCACGGGGAGGATGTTTCTGGGTGGTTGGTAACTTTTCTCCTGTGTTTTTACGAGCATGGGGGTCAATCGGCTTCACTCGGGGTAAACTCATTGCCTCTCTTGCCCTCCAATTCAAGAGGTGGGGCATTGCCTTATTTGGAGTAACCAAAGAATCCAGAACAGTGCAGGATTCAGTGATGTCAATAATGGACAATAGTGACTTTTCATCCTGGTCAAGAAATCATTGAAACCCATTTTGCATGTCTGAGTTTTCAATCTGCTGCTTGAAGCAGATGTTCTCCTGAACCTTCCTAGTGCGCTCTATGCAAGTGAGACTCGAAATGCTAACCTCAACATTATCTCTTGAGTGGACCTCCTGATGGAGTTGATGTAAACCTATTTTCATTTATACTTATAGTTTATTGAAAATCTGAACTATGTCTTAGTCAAAATAAGCCCTTTTGCACAGGGGATCAAAAAAAAAGAAACCAATCTGATCTTCGATGCCAAACCTTTAGCCCTCTTCCTCCACAGAGGTCCTTTCCTCTTGTCACTATTGTTTCTCTTCCCGCACCGATTGGTGCACAGAACAAGGAATCATAGAATCCCTACAGTGCAGAAAGAGACCATTCGGCCCATCAAGTATGCGCCAGCCCTTGGAAAGAGCACCCTACTTAAGCCCACGCCTCCACCCTATCTCCGTAACCCAGTAACCCCACCTAACCTTTTGGACATTAAGGGGCAAGTTAGCATGGCCAATCTAAACTGCACATCTTTAGGCTGTGGGAGAAAACCAGACAGGACAGGACAGGACAAAACAAGACAGGATAGGACAGTCCTTCATCTGATATCACAGCCAGTTTTTCCCAGAGCAGGTCACTAGCCTGCCACCAGAGGTTTATAGTTTTAGGGGCGCCATTCCTCAACAAGTATGGCTGACTGACCTTTGGCCTTTTTCCAAGATGGCGCCGGAGCGAGGCGACTTCTTGCAAGCTGTGCCCAGCATACCCTCTAATTCTATCTTTTACTCTCGTTCTATGCTTCCAAAACTTCATTCTTACTCTTTTAAAGTCTCTAACAATGTTCTTCTTCAATTACTTACAGATTTAGTGATCTTTAGGACCCTGGAGACACCTGAAACTGGCGACCTGAAATCGACCCGGACCAGCCGACCACGTGTGAGCAGCTGCCGGAGCTGCAGTCCCAGGCCTGGGAATTCCCCAACAGCGGCTGCCAGAGACCAGGAAAACAGCCTAGAAGCCAGGGCCTTCACTCTGCTGGCTCCCAGAGAACTGGACAACACCGCAGAAGCCGGGACCTCCACTCTGCTGCTCTCCAATGACCAAACCAGCATTGCAGCAGCTGGAGCCCTCTCCCCCTCTCTCTCCACCCCCCGCCCCCCCCAGCTCCCAACCCCTCTGACCAGGAGAGCTGTGACCCCATGGAGAACCCAAGCTCTCCCTCCACTCACCCCTCTACAGTCGCCCCACACTCCTAAAAATCAACTCCCACAACCTAACCATCACTAATACTGCTCTTTTAAATTTAAAAGCAAATTACTGCGGATGCTGGAATCTGAAACGAAAGAGAAACTGCTGGAAAATCTCAGCAGGTCTGGCAGCATCTGTAGGGAGAGGAAAGAACTAACGTTTCGAGTCCGATGACTCTTTGACATTGGACTCGAAACGTTAGCTCTTTTCTCTCCCTACAGATGCTGCCAGACCTGCTGAGATTTTCCAGCATTGTCTCTTTCCTTTTAAATTTACTTGCAGGTCTCGAGACCCCCCCGTCCTCCGAAGGAAGACCGCGATCTGGAAAGGACCATGCGGACCCCAACACACGGACCCGGCCAGCGCCCCATCCGCAACCACGATCCCAGAGACATCATCCACTTAACGGCTTCACCCCCATCCACGCTGGAGCGTGGTCTAGACATCCACCAACCTGTAAAGACAAACCGCAGCCCGACTGCGACCCGGAACGCTCGACCGCACAGACCCATTTTCCGAGGCAGGAACCGCAAGCAAGGCAACAAATCCTCCATCCACACACCGGCTCTTGGACAGGCGCATGGACAGCAGTAAATTGAAGGGGTGTAGGTTAGGTTGATCTTAGATTAGGATAAATGGTCGGCACAACACTGTGGGCCGAAGGGCTTGTACTGTGCTGTACTGTTCCATGTTCCATGTCACAAAAACAGAGCATAAAGAGCAAAATATGCTCAACATATCAGGTAACATCTATGGAGCGAAACAGAGTTAATATTTCGGGTCAGTGACCTTTGGTTCTGATGAAAGGTCATCAAGCTGAAATAGATGCCTCCTGACCTGCTCGATATTACAGCACTTTTCGTTACCATAATAACAGATTGTCTGGTCATTATCTCATTTCTACTTCTGGCAGCTTGCTGTGTGTAGATTTCCTACGTTACAACAGTGACTACACTTCAAAAGTACTGATAACTTCAGAAGTTCATAAGGTATAGGAGCTGAATTAGGCCAATCGGCCCATCGAGCCTGCTCCGCCATTCTATCATGGCTGATATGTTCGCCATCTGCTGCCTACAATGCTACAGACCAAGAGTTGGATTGCAAAATCAGCCCGAGCATCTCCTCCCTAGAACACATGATGTAGGTTCGGGAGTCGGCAATTTAGCCTCCCGAGTCTGCACACCCTCAATGTGATCATGGCTGATCCCATCCTGGCCTCAACTCCACCGTCCTGCCCGCTCTCCATAACCCTTCAACCCATTGCCAATTAAAAATCTGTCTAACTCCTCCTTAAATTTACTCACTGTCCCAACATCCACCTCACTCTGGGGTAGCGAATTCCACAGATTCACAACCCTTTGGGCGAAGTAGTTTCTCCTCAAATCTGTTTTAGATTTGCTACCTCTTATTCTAAGATTGTGACCTCTCATTTTAGAATGCCCTACAAGAGGAAACATCCCCTCCACGTCTACTTTATCCATACCTTTTATCATCATGTATACCTCGATTTGATCTTCCCTCATTCTTCTAAACTCGAGAGAGTACAGGCCTAAACTGTTCAATCTCTCCTCATACGACAAACCCCTCATCCCTGGAATCAACCTAGTGAACCATAATTGACCATAAAGCACTTTGACACATTCTGAGGTTGTGCAAGGCACTTGATTAATACTAGTCTCTCTTTCTCAAGAATAACAGTCAGTCCTGTGGTGAACATGCTGGAGTTATGACGGCCTCAAACCTTTTTGGTCAAAGGATCCTTTTTCAAATGCATTATTAATCTCAGACCCCTTCCCTTCTAAATTGCAATACTGTATAAAACTCATAATAGAAAAGTGCGAACAGCAACTTACATTCATACATTCTGTAAACAAAAGGAATGTGAGCAAGCCTTGAGTATTTTTTTAATTACCTGGGAGCTTGAAGAACTGTAACCAATCAGAGCCAACCAATCTTCCATAAAAATTGTTGTGATAGTTTGAAATTTGGCGTTCTTGCATTGGATGCAAGCTTGAAAAGCTTCAGCAGCATGTCTCTGTATTCCAATTCTACACTACCAAGCAAGGAGCGAATGCTTCAATTCTTGAATTTATTTGGTACCCACTGCAAGCCTTGATAGTTGGGGGTCTATCTGGTGATCCTCGTGCCGTTCTCAGTGCCCCTCCACGCGCACTCCCCATCCCAGTGAGATGGACAGCCCACTCTGTGCTGCACATGTGAAGGCTGCATTCTGATTCCCACCTCCCAGCTTTTATCAAGGCCCCCCCCCCCCCCCCCCCCCCCCCCCGCAGCCGCCACTTATTATTTTGCTGACCCTAAGAGGAACACCAAGGGTCCGTGACCACACGCGGAAAGTTGATGTGCAAACCGATACATCTGATGGTTAAAAAGTGCCTCATTATTAGTTTCAATAAGCTAAAGACGTTGAGGAACAAGTGGAACCAACATATTGGATCAAAGGTTAAAGCTGCAGTCCATTGTGACATTGTGCAGTCCAGTAGTTTAGACATTTGTGATTGAACTCGACAATCTAGGCTAAACTCAGCCCAAGACTAATTTGGTAGAAGTTTCCTTACTTTGCCAGAAGTAAGGATCCTTTGGAAATGAGCAGCTGAACTTGAGTTCCTGGCAGGCACAGCCAGGTTTGGTTCAAGTGTACTGTGTGTCTGAGGTGAACTTTCAGCCTCACCCCCCCCCCCAATTAACATTCCAAAATGAATATGGGAAAATGGCACTCCTATTTACATAAAAACATACAGAGAAAATAGAAGCAAGAGGAGGTCATTCGGCACTTTGAGCCTGCTCCGCCATTCATTATGACCATGGCTGTTCATCAAGTTCAATACCCTGATCCCACCTTCCCCTCCATTGCTTGAACCCTTTAGCCCCAAGAGTTTAATCGAATTCCTTCTTGAAATGACGCAGTGGGCTGGATTTTTCGGCCTCGCCCGTCGCACGATCGCCACGGACGGGATGTGGACCATGTAGAGGTCTATTGACCTCGGGCGGGAATTTCTGGTCGCTAGGGGGGCGCGGCCAAAGAATCTCGTCCAATGTTTTGGCCTCAACTACTTTCTGCGGTAGTGAATTCCACAGATTCACCATTCTCTGAGTGAAGAAATTTCTCCTCATCTCAGTCCTAAGAGGTTTACCCCTTATCCTCAAACTATGACCCCTAGTTCTGGGCTCCCCCACCATGGGCAACATTCTTTCTGAATATACCCTGTCTAATCTTTTGAAATTTTGTTTCCATGAAATCCCCTCTAAACTCCAATGAATATAAACCTAACCGACTTAGTCTCTCTTCATATGACAGTCCCACCATCCCAGGAATCAGCCTGGTAAATCTTCACTGCACTCCCTCCATCGCAAGAACATCAAAACTGCACACAATACTCCAGGTATGACCTCACCAATGCCCTATACAATTGCAGTAAAACATCTCTATTCCTATACACAATTCCTCTTGCTATGAAGGCCAACATACCATTCGCCTTCTTTACTGCCTGCTGTACCTGCGTGATTACTTTCAGCAATTGATGCATGAGGTCTCGCTGAGTATCCACCTCGTTCAATTTACACCCATTCAAATAATAATCTGCCTTCCTATTTTTGCTGCCGAAGTGGATAACGTCACATTTATCCACATTATACTGCATCTGCCATGCATATGACCACTCACTCAGCCTGTCCAAATCCCGCTGAAACATCTCTGCATCCATTGTGGGGCAGCACGGTCGCACATTGGTTAGCACAGTTGCTTCACAGCTCCAGGGTCCCAGGTTCGATTCCTGGCTTGGGTCACTGTCTGTGTGGAGTCTGCACTATTTCCCCGTGTCTGCGTGGGTTTCCTCCGGGTGCTCCGGTTTCCTCCCACAGTCCAAAGATGTGCGGGTTAGGTGGATTGGCCATGCTAAATTGCCCTTAGTGTCCAAAAAATATTAAGTGGGGGTTACTGGGTTTCGGGGATAGGGTAGATACGTGGGCTTCAGTAGGGTGCTCTTTGTAAGAGCTGGTGCAGACTCGATGGGCCGAATGGCCTCCTTCTGCACTGTAAATTCTATGATTCTATCCTCCTCACAGCTCACCCTCCCATCCAACTTTGTATCATCTGCAAATTTGGAAATATTACATTTAGTTCCCTTGTCCAAATCATTAATATTATCATGTGAACAGTTGGAGTCCCAGCACAGGTCCCTGAGGTAACCCCATTGGTCACTGCCTGCCAATTGGAAAAAGACCCATTTATTCCAACCTTTTGCTTCCTGTCTGCTAACTAGCTTTCTATGCATCTCAAGACATTACCTGTAATCCCATGCTCTTTAACTTTACATAGTAATCTGCTATGTGAGACCTTGTCGAAAGCCTCTCAAAGTCCAAATAAACCACATCCACCGGTTCTCCCTGGTCAATTCTACAACATCTCTTCACAGAATTCCAGTAGATTTGTCAAGCATGTTTTCGTTAATCCATGCTTATTTTGCCTGATTATGACGTGGAGATGCCGGTGTTGGACTGGGGTGGGCACAGTAAGAAGTCTTACAACAGCAGGTTAAAGTCCAACAGGTTTATTTGGAATCACTAGCTTTCACCTGATGAAGGAGCTACGCTCCAAAAGCTAGTGATTCCAAATAAACCTGTTGGACTTTAACCTGGTGTTGTAAGACTTGTCTGATTATACCACTGTTTTCCAAATGCTGTGCTGTGAAATCGTTGATAAGGGACTCCAGCAACTTCCTTACCAGCGTCGTTAGGCTCACTGATCTATAGTTCCCTGTTTTCTCTCTACCTCTCTTTTTGAATAGCGGGGTTATTTTAGTG
This sequence comes from Scyliorhinus torazame, assembly GCF_047496885.1. Classification (NCBI taxonomy): domain Eukaryota; kingdom Metazoa; phylum Chordata; class Chondrichthyes; order Carcharhiniformes; family Scyliorhinidae; genus Scyliorhinus; species Scyliorhinus torazame. The sequence goes on from NC_092713.1 coordinate 24,419,768, forward strand.
AACCTCCAATCTGTAGGAACCATTCCAGAGTCCAAAAGATTTTGGAAAATGGCCGCCAATGGATCTATTATTTCTAGGACCATTTCCTTAAGTACTCTGGGATGAAGACTATCAGGCCCTGGACATTTTCCCGCTTTCAAACTTGTTCCCCATCAGTCCCACTCTTATTTAACTGCTAAACATGGTCAAACTCTTTGTTTTCGCCAGCCTGCCCCCTCTCCAGTCTCAGCCTCCCATGTTTCTACAATTCCATGTTTCTTCATCGGCTCTCTCTAAATTTGCATCTTTCAGCACCTCTAAGACCGCAACACCGTATTACCCAGTGAATACCCAGAGGTTTTCTGATTGATTGAAAATGTGGAGCTCTTAGGTAACCAACATTTTTGATTGATTGATTGATTTATTGTCACATGTACCGAAGTACAGTGAAAAGCATTTTTCTGCGGCCGAGGGAACGTACACAGTACGTACACAGCAGACAAAAAGAATAATCGACAGAGTACATTGACAAATGGTACATCGACAAATAGTAATTGGTTACAGTGCGGAACAAGGGGCCAAACAAAGCAAATACATGAGCAAGAGCAGCATAGAGCGTCGTGAATAGTGTTCTTACAGGGAACAGATCAGTCCGAGGGGGGGTCGTTGAGGAGTCTTGTAGCTGTGGGGCAGAAGCTGTTCCTATGTCTGGATGTGCGGGTCTTCAGACTTCTGTATCTTCTGCCTGATGGAAGGGTCTGGAAGAAGGCAATGCTTGGGTGGGAGGGATCTCTGATAATGCTGTCTGCCTTCCTGAGGCAGCGGGAGGTGTAGACAGAATCAATGTGAGGGTGGCATGCTGGTGTGATGCGTTGGGCTGAGTTCACCACACTCTGCAGTTTCGTGCGATCTTGGACCAAGCAGTTGCCATACCAGGCTGTGATACAGCCGGATAGGATGCTCTCCATGGCACATCTGTAGAAGTTTGTGAGAGTCGATGCACACATGCCAATTTTCTTTAGCTTCCTGAGGAAGTAGAGACGTTGTTGGGCTTTTTTGACTGTTGCATCAACGTGAGTGGACCAGGACAGACTGTTGGTGATGGTGACCCCCAGGAACTTAAAGCTATCGACCATCTCCACTTCGGAGCCATTGATGCAGACGGGAGTGTGTGTCGTGCTGCGCTTCCTGAAGTTGACGATCAGTTCCTTGGTTTTGCTGACATTTCGAGAGAGGTTGTTTTCGGTACACCATGCAACCGAGTGATCTATCTCCCTTCTGTTCTGATTCATCGTTGTTTAAGATATGACCCACCACAGTCGTATCATCGGCAAACTTATAGATTGAGTTGGAGTTAAATCTTGCCACCCAGTCGTACAGGGAGTACAGCAGAGGACTGAGCACACATCCTTGCGGGACCCCGGTGTTGAGGACGAGGCAGCATCACGATTTCCCACACATGCTGAAGCCTGTCTGTTTACTTGTGTGGTTGCATGAACAGACAAACACTTTTTAAACAGCAAGAAACTTTACTATTAACTTTTTTATTTTTATATTTTCTAATCGATTTCGATCCAACGTATGAAAAAGTTTCATTTGCACGGTGAACTTTAAAATGCAACCTTACTTGAAGTCAATATGTGAATGTCGTTATTCAAATTCCTGAATGAAATCCTGATTGGAATTAATTTTGCCCGAGTGACTGGGTGGGTGATTCAATGACACCTGGGTGAGGGGAGACAGGGAGGTGCGAATCCAGGCAAAGTAACCAACCCCCTGCAATGTTCTCCTGACTTTAGTAGCTTTTTAGGAACGATTCTAATGCTTTAAACAATGATTTTCTTTCGCTAAGAATCCGTTAATGAAGGAATCTAGCTGTCTTTACAGAATTCCTAGTTTTAAGCGGAGATTCCGTGTCCTGCTTTTGTTGAGTTCAACTGTACCTTTCCTTCGCTCTGTCTCTCTCTTACTCCCTGTCTCCATCCCTCTCTCCCGCTCTTTCATTCCCTCTCTCTCTCACTCGGCCTTTCCCTTTGTGTCTGTCCCTCTGACTCTATTCTGTGTTCTCGCTCTATTTCTTTCTCTGCGTCCTTCAGTCCTGTGTGTGGTTTGTGCGTCTCTCCCTGCCGGTCTGTGTGTGTTTCTCCCTGTGTTTTGTCTGTTTGTGGCTATGAGCGTGCGTGTGTCTCACTGATGGTCTCTCACTCTTGTGTAGGGTCCTTCTTTGCTCTGAGTCTGTCACAATCCCATTCTCCCTCTGGCAATGTTTCTAACCCCCCCGGTGTGGTATGCTAATCGCTGCTGTTCTATTGGTTTTCATTTAGTCTGGGATAGATTATTTTCACTTGGTAAATTTTGTTTTTCTCCCTCCAGCTCAGTTTCAGCCTCCTTCAACTGCTAACATGTGACTACAAATCTGAATATACTCCTTGCACTCATTCAATGTTTCCAACATGTTCAAACATTGTGTGTTCATGAGAAATTGTGTCAGAGTAGGTAACTCCTTCAAACATCGTCACAGCACACCAAACCTAGAGAGACAGAGGGCGGGAATCTCCATCGCCTGACGCCGATCGTAATCGGTGATCGGGCGGAGAATCAACGCCGACAACGAAATCGGGGCCGAGTCGTTTGACACTCCGCCCAATTCCGAAATGGCATCATCATGTCACGTGGCACGCGCCGTTGCAACGACATTAGCGCGTCCTTGGCTGGCCCTCCCGCGATGTTCTGTCCACGATGGGCCGAGTTCCCGACAGCGTGGGACACAGTGTCCAGCGCCATCACACTTGGGTGGGATCTGTGCCGCTGCCCAGGGGGGCTTCTGGAAGGGCTGGGGGGACTGGTGGGGATGAAACGGACAGAGTGGGAAGTGCTTCTTCCCTTCAGGAAGCTTTCTAGTTGGTTGACTTTAAAAACAATTGAGCTGTCAGTTTAGCTCCGAGTGGCAATTGCTGCTTGCGACCTCAGGGCAGCTCTGTGGCTTTCCAGCCAGTTTTCCGTTCCGATGTTCTGAAAAAGCTGGCCGTGTTTTGCCGCATTCCCCGACTCCTCCATGGTGATTACCTAAAGTGCCTGGTGGTTGCATTGCCCTGGGCACAGCCAAATCTTCATGATAATCATTGATCATCTGGCCTAATATTTCCTTATGTGTCTCCATGTAAAATGTTGGAGACACTTCTGTGAAGTGCTTTCGGGCATTTTACTCTGTTAAAGGTGCTTCAGAAATGTAAGTCGTTGAGTAGATGGATGCAATATTGGACTTGGAGAGAGTGCTTACTGACATCGAACACCCAAAAATCAAAATGTGTCAGTCTTCACCATCATAACCACCCAGCCCTTATCTCAATGAACACAAAATTCACAATGAGTCAAAAAATAAACATTTTAAACACAAAACCTTGTTTATGGGCAGTGTTGAATAAAGTCTAAATCAGATTTTCTGATGAAAAGTCAGAATTAGGATTAAAAATAATCTTTTCAGTCGGCAGTGGGTTGGGAAAGCCATCCAGGTGCCTTCCAGCCCAACACAGAATGGGGGCAGTGGCTGCAAGACAGTGAGGCTCCCACCTGCCACCCTCCCATTTTCCCCTGCCACCTAACTCACCACAGGGGAGGGCATTAAATTCCACCCAAAGACTGCCTTTTTCCACCACCTTAACATTGCCAGACTCAGCCCACCTGGGCTGAAACCCCCATCCAGGCCCTTTGTACCTCTACCCTTGACTATCCCAATCGCTGGTTGGCCTTCAACATTTTATCCTCTGTAAATTTGAGATCATCCATAACTCTGGAGTCCAGCTTCTTGTAAGAGGTCCTGCGTTCAAAGCCCAGACAGGCCCTTGGGGCACCAGGTTGGCCTGCTGGTTAGCACTGCTGCCTCACAGCATCAGGGACCCGGGTTCGATTCCGGCCTCGGGCGACTGTCTATGTGGAGTTTCCACGTTCTCCCCGTGTCTGCGTGGGTTTCCTCCGGGTGCTCCTGTTTCCTTCCACAGTCCAAAGATGTGCAGGTTGGGTGGATTGGCCGTGATAAATTGCTCCTTAGTGTCCAAAAGGTGTGCAGGTTAGGTAGGGTTATGGGTTTACGGGGATAGGGTAGGGAAGTGGGTCCAGGTAAGGTGCTCTTTCAGAGGTTGGTGAAGACTCGATGGGCTGAATGATCTCCTTCTGCAATGATTCTGCTGCCCATATCCTAACTCATATCAAGTCCTGTTTATCCATCATCCTGATTTGCACTGAATCCCACTTAAGCAGCTTTTTTCATTTAAAAATTCTCATCTTTGGAGATCCCTCCATGGCCTCGCCATTCCTCTATAACTTCTTCCAGCTCCACAACCCACCAAGATATCTACGCTCATCTATTTTTGGGCCCTTCAGCAGTTTGAATTTCAGTCGTTCCATCATGGTGGCTGTGCCTTCAGTTGCTTAGGCCCTGGAGTTCCCTCCTGAACCACTTCTACCTCTGGAGCTCTACCTCCTCCTTTGAGAAGCTCCTTATAACCTACCCACTCTGTCCTCATGCCTCCTTAAATTACGGTGAATAATATGGGAGAATGTGAGCTTGTCCACATTGACCGGAAGTATAGGAAAGCAGAACATTATTGAAATGGAGAACTCTGTGTACAGAGGGACCTGGGTGTCCTAGTACATGAATCACTAAAAGCTATCGTGCTAATCAAAGCAGGTGATTAGGAAGGCAATTGGAATGTTGATGTTTATTCCAAGGGACACGGAATATAAAAGTAGGGAAGTGTTGTTACCGATGTTTAGGGTTTTGTTGAGATAGCCTCTGTGATGATGCACTTTCAGAGACTTAATTAATGATCATAAAAAGCATTTAATAATATAGGGGCTGGTTTAGCACAGTGAGCTAAATAGCTGGCTTGTAAAGCAGACCAAAGCCAGCAGCACGGGTTCAATTCCCGTACCGGCCTCCCCGAACAGGCGCTGGAATGTGGCGACTAGGGGCTTTTCACAGTAACTTCATTGAAGCCTACTTGTGACAATAAGTGATTTTCATTTCATTTTTCATTTCATTTTCATAAAAAGATGTGTTCAGCAGCCACACAGCTATCGCTTGCTCCCGACACGTTTCCTGCTGAAGAGGGCCCTTGGGTGATTACCCACTCTGATTCGCAATTGGTCCCCCAGGCCACGTGACCCTTAATCTGCTGTGTTGCCCTCAAAGTGACAATCACACCGTCTCTTAAGGAAAGACATAGACTGGAATTTTTCTGGGCTGGACAGAGGAGACCCAATTCATTTTATCCAATTAAGGGGCAATTTAGCGTGTCCAATCCACCTACCCTGCACATCTTTTGGGTTGCAGGGGCAAAACCCATGTAAACACAGGAGGAATGTGCAAACTCCACACGGACAGTGACCCAGAGCCCGGATCGAACCTGGGACCTCGGCGCCGTGAGGCAGCAGTGCTAACCACTGAGCCACGGTGCTGCCCTGAGAGGGCACAGATTTAAGGTGATTTTGAAAAGAAGCACATGTGATGTGAGAAAAGAATTTTTCACACAGTAAAGGTCTGGGATGCACTGCCTGGAAGTGTGGAGGAGGCAGGTTCAATCAAGGCTTTTATGAGGGAATTAGAATTTGAATTGAAACAATGTGCACGGATACAGGAAAAAGGCAGGGGATTGGCACTGCGTCATAATGCTTGTTTGGAGAGCCAGTGCAGATGTGATGGGCCGAATGGCCTCCTTCTGCACCATAACAATTTTGTGATTCTACTGTAGCTGTAGCTGCCCTGATGACATACCAGTCTGCTCTATTGCATCATCTAATCACATTAATTGTCTGCCTCTTGATTTCGTACGATCAACTTTCACAGTGGGTAGTAACTCCAACATCATTGCTTATAACTGCTGAATAATGCATCCACACTGTCATTTTTCTTGTCATAAATCAGCCTCATCACTTATCCTATTCCTGTCCTAGTTCCAGGGATATCTCATTAGTTATATTCTTCTTTCAACTAATTTTACACCCAAATCTGTAGAACCATAACTCAAAGAGTTCCAGGTGTCTCCTTGCTTCCCTCTTCAAGGTGCAAGTTTTGTATTGGTCTAATACAATTCACCGAACATAACACTGAACATGCTGAGATATGACTGGATTAATTTTATTGGTCCTACCAACTCCTGTCTATTCTTAATCAGGCCTTTTTGTTGCTGCTGCCACTCCATTCATTTTTCCTCTACTTCAGCAGTGGTCTAATTAGATTTTTGGAGTTTGTGGCACTTGTCGATGACTCCTTCGCCTACCTCTCCTCACTATGGCAGTGAGGAATTTTGGAATCGGGCAGGGAGAAGAGGTTGGAATTGTCAGTGAAAAGCGTTAGCACGGTTGCCGCAGTGAATTTGTGAGAATAAACAGAATTAAAATCACACACACACACACACACACACCGATTATTTCCAATTTTTTCAAACTGACACTGCATTGGGGATAGGGTGGAGGCGTGGGCTTAAGTGGGGGTGCTCTTTCCAAGGACCGGTGCAGACTCGATGGGCCGAATGGCCTCCTTCTGCACTGTCAATTCTATGATTCTATGATTGGCAGAGCCATGGGTCACAGCAATGAAAAGTAGTCTTTGATGCCCTGGGCAGTGCTTCTGAGATATGCTCCCAACAGAAAAGGCCACCTTGTAGGGAATGGATGCCCCACCGCATGACCCCCGCAACCCCCCCGTGCCCCCCCCCCCCCGCTCCATCCAGATACGGAGGGTGCGTGGCAAGAAATCAATAATCACCAACTAATACCACTCCCATTAACGGGAAGGATCCCCTATCGATCGGCCTCCCGTGATCTAACCGCCTCCCCAGCGAGCGACCACGCTGGCACTGCTAAGTGCACCTATTTAAAAAGGTGAAGCTGGCGGAGGAGCTGCTGTGGGGTTTGGAGGAGGTCAGTCGCCACCTTGGGAATCGGGCAGTCAGCCACTCCGGCAACCTCCAGGGCTATTCCTCATAGGGGTGAAGCCCCGAGGTCGAGCACCCCTCACCCGTCTAGGCCCCCTCCCTTCTATTGTGGGCCCACTTTCCCCCGCAGAGACACAGATGGGGCATCGGGATCCACACGTTTCATGCATCGGGGGGGGGGGGGTGGGGGGGGGGGGGGGGGGGTGGCTGAGGACCGACTTAGGCACCGCTCTGGTCAAGGGTGGGGTGTGCTGGGGCACATGGTGGAATTGTGCTTGGGGGGTTGGGGGATAGGAATGGGGCCGTTGGGGGGCCCCTGTGGGTGACAGGCAGGACCAGTGCCAGGGGACCGATGCCAACTCACCCCTGCAGCCCGGTGGAAGTTGTTGAGCTTTGCGTGGCACTGGGCAGCGGTCCTCCTTGTCACATTCCCTGAGCTGCGACCCCTGCCACTGCCTCCCAGGCGGCAGTGGCTGCTCTGTGGCTGACCCTCCGACCCCCTCGGGGAAACATGGTGTCCTGACAGGACTCTGGACAGATTGGCATCGCCGTATCGTGGCGCAGGTCTCCTTGGTGGCAAGGCTGCGGCTGTCTGGGTTTGCTCTGCGGGATTGGTTTAATTGCTGCTCCCCCTCATTAGCGGGGAACTGCCGGGCGAGGTCCTGGTGAATCAGCCGGCAGGACCATCATTTGCAGCATGAAGCCGTGAGGTTCCATTAAGTTGCTGAACAGGCGCCGGACTGTGGCGACTAGGGGCTTTTCACAGTAACTTCATTGAAGCCTACTTGTGACAATAAGCGATTTTCATTTCATTTCATTTTCATACAGGTGACGGCCTCGCTGGGTCAGCCGTCAGGAAACTCTCGGCATTTCCCGCTCACTATATAATAATAATAATCTTTATTGTCACAAGTAGGCTTACATTAACACTGCAATGAAGTTACTGTGACAATCCCCTAGTCGCCACATTCCAGCGCTTGTTCGGGTACACAGACGGAGAATTCAGAATGTCCAAATTATCTAACAGCACGTCTTTCGGGACTTGTGGGAGGAAACCGGAGCACCCGGAGGAAACCCACGCAGACACGGGGAGAACGTGCAGACTCCGCACAGACAGTGACCCAAGCTGGGAATCGAACCCGGGACCTTTGCGCTGGGAAGCAACAGTTCTAACCACTGTGCTACCCCCAACTGGACTTAGAAAAAATTGGTTAGATTGCACCCTGAAACCCGGTAGCATGGTAGCATAGTGGTTAGCACAAATGCTTCACAGCTCCAGGGTCCCAGGTTCGATTCCCGGCTTGGGTCACTGTCTGTGTGGAGTCTGCACATCCTCCCCATGTGTGCGTGGGTTTCCTCCGGGTGCTCCGGTTTCCTCCCACAGTCCAAAGATATGCAGGTTAGGTGGATTGGCCGTGCTAAATTGCACTTAGTGTCCAAATTGCCCTTAGTGTTAGGTGGGGTTACTGGGCTATGGGGATAGGGTGGCGGTGTGGGCTTGGGTAGGGTGCTCTTTCCAAGAGCCGGTGCAGACTCGATGGGCTGAATGGCCTCCTTCTGCACTGTAAATTCTATGAACCCCTATTGAAAGGCCGACTCAAATAAACCCTTTCTATCAGTGTCAATAACTCCTCACCTGGTCTGGATCCCAACTCCTCAGGCTGGCTGGAATCCACAGATATTCATAACACCATGGGCGTCATTTAATTAAATGGGAACAAAGTCCCATAGCGAGCGTGTTTAGCCGCATGTTTCCCAGCGTTCGCAACGCTGAAACACACCACGCTATTTAACGCGTCCCCCGTTAGATAGGGGGCCTCAGCGGGGAACGCGCAGCCAAGGCCACACATAGCCCCGTTTTCTGCCCAAGTGGAACTCCTCAGTGTAGCAAGAGATCGGGACGCCATTTAAAAATGGCATCCCGATCACTGGAGCCCCCAATGCAACCCCCAACCACCTCCCCCCCCTCCCCCAAGCCCCAACTCACTATGAGGGAGTCCCCTTGGCCCCCTGCACCCCTTGAGGGTACCCCTGGCCCGATCACCATCGCGTGAAAAATGCCAGCTTGGCACTGCCAGCCTGGCCACACTGGCAGTGTCCCTGCCAGCTGCTAGTGCCACCTTGGCACATTGGAAGTGCCAGGCTGGCACCCAGGTGGCATTGCCAGCATGACACTGCCAGGGTGCCTAGGTGGCACCAGCAATGCCAGGGTGCCACCCTGCCCTGATGCCAAGCACCTGGGGGACTCCAATCCCCTGGGACACACTCTTGAGTGCCGTTCCATCTGGTCCCCGTATGTGAAGGCCAGTACTGACGCCACTCGACCAAGCTGGGTAGATCCTGGGAATGGGGTCTCCCGCCTTCTCTTGACCATGTTGCACCGTAAACAAATTACCCTTAAGCAAATTAATGTTGAGGTGAAAAGAGAGCTGAGGCTCTTTTTATTTTATAAAAATAGTCTTAAAACGCCCTCCTGCGTAGACTCCCAGAAGCACCCACTTGGACAAGGTGTTTGAGGTTAAACATCACCTATGAAAGCTCTGCGATCTGTAAGAGTTGATGGTGGCATAATGGTAACATCAATAGACTCACCACCTGGAGACACAGGTCAATGCCCTGGGACATGGGTTCAGATCCCGTCTTGGCAGCTGGTAAAATTCAATTAATAAATCTGGAATAAGGGTGGCGCAGTGGTTAGCACTGCTGCCTCACGGCACTGAGGACCCGTGTTCGATCCTGGCCCTGGGTCACTGTTCGTGTGGGGTTTGCGCATTCTCCCCGTGCCTGCGTGGGTGGGTCTCACCCCCACAACCCAAAGATGTGCAGGCTGGGTGAACTGGCCACGCTAAATTGCCCCTTAATTAAGTTTGTCTCAGTAATGGTGACAGCCATCGTTGTTTGTTATGAAAACCCAATATTAGTGTCCCGCTAGTGAAGGAAATCTGGCCTTCATGTGACTCCAGACCCACGACATTGCGGCCGACTCTGAACTGCCCTCTGAAATGGCCCGGTAAGCCACTCAGCTCAAGGGAGATTCAGGCTGGGCAACAAATGCCAGCTTTGCCAGCATCAACCACAGCCCATGAAGGAAGAAAGCAACTTGGCAAAGCTTCGACTGGTCTTGTACACACTGGAGTTTGGAAGAATGAGAAGGGGATCTCATAGAAACATATAAAACCCTGGTGGGACTGGACAGGCAAGATGCGGGAAGAATGTTCCCGATGTTGGGGACATCCAGAACTAGGGGTCACAGCCTAAGAATAAGGGTAGCCCTGATGTGGAGATGCCGGCGTTGGCCTGGGGTGAGCACATTCACCTGAGGAAGGAGCAGTGCTCCGAAAGCTAGTGTTTGAAACAAACCTGTTGGACTTTAACCTGGTGTTGTAAGACTTCTTACTAAGAATAAGGGGTAAGCCATTCAGGCCTGAGAGGACGACGAACGTCTTCTCTCAGAGAGTTGTGAACTTGTGGAATTCGCGACCACAGACAGCTGCTGGGGCCGGTTCGCTGGATATATTCACGGGGGAGCTGGACGTGTCCCTTGCGGCTAACGGGATGAAGGGGTATGGAGAGAAAGCGGGAGTGGGATACTGAATTTGCATGATCAGCCATGATCATGTTGAATGGTGGTGCAGGCTCGAAGGGCCGAATACATAGAACATAGAACATACAGTGCAGGAGGAGGCCATTCGGCCCATCGAATCTGCACCGACCCACTAAAGCCCTCACCTCCACCCTACCCCCGTAACCCAATAACCCCTCCTAACCTTTTTTGGTCACTAAGGGCAATTTAGCATGGCCAATCCACCTAACCTGCACGTCTTTGGACTGTGGGAGGAAACCGGAGCACCCGGAGGAAACCCACACAGAATGGACTACTCCTGCACCTATTTTCTATGTTTCTGAAAAAAAGAATCATCAAAAAGAAACCCAGGTTTGTAGCCATTTGACCGAATTTAACTGTTGCAAATTCCAGAAAAACCAATTGCTCCGACCTTGCTGTGATAAATATGATTATTTTGACACTGGGAATATTTGAGAAAGAGAAAAGTCCAGCGCACGAAGGAAAACACGCTTCAAAATAATTTGTTGCTCTGCATTTTGGAGGTGTTTCTTAGCACTCCAGTGGAACTTCAAGGCTGCTGGAGTGTAGTGTACGCACCATTGGTAACTAACGCACCTCGGTCTTACTATCCGAGTGCTTCTGCTAATATCTAAATACATTACTCACCTTTAAAGCATGCTTTCCATTTAATTATTAATACTACATAATGCCTCATGCTGACAAAGATCAATTTATGAATAAAACTGATTACATTTCTTTCAAAGATGTGGTACCGAGTCTAGGAATGTCCCAGTCAATCGCATCAAGGAAATTAATCATGGCTCTATATAATGATATTTCATTTATAAAGCATTAAAGAACTGATGCCTTGAATCACTATGCATCTTGACAGTGATATTTGTTCTTCTAGGGCAGGGATTTATTAATCACCAAATGTATTTTTAAAAAATATGGGCTCCATGGAGCCAATTTAACGCACATGTTATGGCTTTGATACTGAGTAAAACAAAACATCTCGCTACATTATATTGCTAATGGATTATGATTTGTTGCCGGGATCAGTCTATACGTTAGGATTAATCAGATATGGGCAGCTTTTTAAATTTAATTTTAATATACCAAAGCCTCCAAATGATTTACATTCCTCAGCTGTTTTTTCATGCAGGGTGCAATATCCTCTCAAAACAGCAGTTTGCACAATAAAAATTATCTGAGATCATAAGTCTTGCACCGCTACAAATTTTATTAATTCAGCAAGGTTGTATTTCAAGTGGTTTATTATTGAAACAGCTGCAACTAATAGTGAGCTGCTGCAAATCTAAAGGACCAAGGCTATATTTCGTCCTTCCTCTCTCTCCCTCTGCTAAAGACATAATGAACTCTTGATCAAGTCAGGGGGTTGTTTCCAGGTGCTGGTGCCCCAGGATGGACGAGTGCACCATTACCATGGCCGCGGCAGGTTTCGCCTTAACCCCGCGTTGGGCTTCTGCAGACTGAGTCATGCTTCTCCTGCTCTGTGAGCTGCCCCAACGCCGGATATGGCAGCTGTTTCCAATGAGTCCCCAGCAAGACTTGGAACATATGTATAAAGAAATACAATCCCCTAGATTAGCCTTTACAGTGAATGCAGGCGATTGGAATCAAGTATAAAACACAGAGGCATGTGCGCGGGATAAAAGCACGGGTAATGCACAGTGAAACAAAAGGCCACTAACAGAAGACACATTGTCAGCGTTTTCCGTCTTTTGAAGTGAGGTGGAAAAATGAGAACTTTGTAACACATAAATAAATAGTACAGCGCTGTTTATTGCTGTGACTGGGTGGAATCCTGGATGGCCTATTCATAACATCGCAGCATAGATAAGGTGCTGCGGCGCCTGTTCAGGTACACAGAGGGAGAATTCAGAATTCTCAGCTGGTACGGGATTAGCCGGAATGTGGCGACTCGGGGCTTTTTACAGTAACTTCATTGCAGTGTTAATGTAAGCCTACTTGTGACAATAAAGACTATTTATTTCATTTTATTTATTATGACTTTTCAGGCACAAATCTCACTCAATTTTATTTATGTGTGTGTATATACTTCCATAGGCACATTATATAGTGTGTGTGTGTACGGGTGCACATTGTGCGTGTATATTGCATTGTATGCATGTGTCTAGGTACATTATGTGTGTGAACATGTGTACCAATCAAAGGTCACAGGCCTGAAAATGTTAACGCTGTTTCTCTCTCCACAGACGCTGCCACACCTGCTGAGTGTTTCCAGCTCTTACTGTTTTTATTTCAGATTTCCAGAATCTGCCGCATTTTGTTTTTGGTGTATCCACCAATTTGGACACACAGCACAAACCAGTCCCGTAATAGATGTTCTGCTTGACATACCTCCACCTCTTAAGGTCTAAAGTTCTTTTGCTTTCCATTTCCCTGAGCTTTGTTGTGTGGATTTAAACCCTATCGCAAATTAAAAGTGACTCAATTTCTTTTTCCGTTACAAGGTAATTTATTTTGTGAGTGATCAGAGAGAACACTGGGTAAATTCCGCTCCGAATATTATCTGCTGGCAAAACTGGTCACAGAGACCAGACAAGGAGGGTGGATTGAGTAGGTTACGGAGGCAAAGAAATAACATGTCACCTGTGTCATGATATACACCAGTATTTCATGGCACAGATACACACACACTGATGGACACATAGCAAGACCAATCAACACACACAACACTGCAGCCAATCACCAGTTAGAGCACACGCACTATATAGACAGAGGGCATCAGAGTTCCCGCTCATTCGGGATGCAGCCTCCTACAAGGACAGAGCTTACTGCTTACAGCACAGGTCCTCACCATTTGCTGAGTGCATAGACTGTTTCGGACAGGCATAGGTCTTTAGTTTAATCTAACATCGTGTTAACCCACAGTGAAAGTATGTTCAACAGTTTCTAACTTAATAAAATAGTGTTGCACTATTTTAAGTGTTGGTGGCCTGTATGTGTTCCACGGATCCAGAGCACCCAACACATCAACCTGGTGCTGAGACAGTCTGTTTATTTCTTGTTTTGAAAGCGGTATATCACCATCTACTCGTCATCTTTGGAGATGTGGGCATGATTGGCAATGCCTGAATTTGCTGCCCATTCCCGATTGCCCTGGAACCGAGTGGCTTGTTCGGCCATTTCCGAGGGCAGTTGTGGTCACATCTCTGGAGTCACATTTACACAGAGACCAGGGGCGTCATTCTCCGACCCCCCAGAGGGCCGGAGAATGGCCGTTGGCCGCCGTGAATCCCGCCCCCGCCGGTTGCCGAAGTCTCCGAAGGGAGAAAAGTCGGCGGGGCGTTAATGTCGCCGCTGCCGCGGAGAATGTCACGGGTCTGCGCAAGGCAGCCGATTTTCGGCCTGCCGATATTCTCCCTTCCGGATGGGCCGAAGTCCCATCGACGTGATGACCGTTCACGTCGACGTAAATCAAACCTCCTTTTCATCGGCGTGACCCTGTGCTCCAGGTTCACGCCGACCAGCGTGGAGGTGAGTGACGGCCTGGGGGGTTGGCTCTGGGAATGGCGATGGCGTGGCCGCAGTCTGAATGCGTGAGGAGAGGTGTGTCTCGGGTTGTGTGTGTGTGTGTGTGGCGGGGGGGGCGGGTGGTTAGAGTAGGCTGGGCTCCGGGGGAGTGCCGGGAGGGGGGTCCATGCCAGGGTGGAGGTTGGGGGGGGTCCATGCCGGGGAGGGGGAGGGGGGGGTCCGTGCCGGGGAGGGGGATGGGGGGGGTCCGTGCCGGGGAGGGGGATGGGGGGGGGGTCCGTGCCGGGGAGGGGGATGGGAGGGGTCCGTGCCGGGGAGGGGGATGGGGAGGGTCCGTGCCGGGGAGGGGGATGGGGGTTCCGTGCCGGGGTGGAGGTTGGGGGGGGCCGTGCCGGGGAGGGGGATGGGGGGTCCGTGCTGGGGTGGAGGTTGGGGGGGGTCCGTGCCGGGGAGGGGGATGGGGGGGGCTCCGTGCCGGGGAGGGGGATGGGGGGGTCCGTGCCGGGGAGGGGGATGGGGGGGGGGTCCGTGCCGGGGAGGGGGATGGGGGGGGTCCGTGCCGGGGAGGGGGATGCGAGGGCAAGTGTGTTGGTCTACCTGGCCAGGTGCCAGCCTCCAACAGTTGGACCCATGCGGTCCATGCCACCTGGCTGGGGGGAGGAGGGGATATGGGCAATGATGACATGTCGTCGTTCCCCCCCCCCCCACCAGGCCGTCATGTTTTCCGATCATCCAGCGATGTTGGCCGCCGTGGCGGCAGCTGCTCATGTCTATGTTGCCCTGAATGAGGAGGAGGAGGAGGAGGAGGAGGAGGAGCGTGCCAGAGAGGCGGCGCAGGCTGCCGCAGAGGGACAGGCGGCAGCCGCCCAGGCTGGAGGGACACCTGACCGACAGGACGAGGAGGGGGAGGAGGACGTCGCGGCCCCACGGCAACGGAGGCACCCGAGGGCGCCCCGTGTGTACCGGCCCCGGCAGTCATACCAGGACCTCACGGACCGGGAATGCAGGAGGAGACTCCGGATGAGGCGGGAAACCGTGGCACACATCTGCCACCTGCTGGCACACCTGTCACCGCGTGGCACTGGCGGGGGACACCCTCTCCCCGTGTCCGTCAAGGTTACGGTGGCCCTGAACTTTTATGCAATGGGGTCATTCCAGGCACCGAGTGGGGACCTGTCCGGCATATCGCAGACATCGGTGCATCCGGGCAGTGACAGATGCCCTATATGCCATGGCGCACCGCTACATCCGCTTCCCCGTGGACCGGGCCAGCCAAGATGCCCGGGCCGTGGGCTTCTCTGCCGTGGCCGGGTTCCCCATGGTCCAGGGCGCGATCGATGGGATGCACATTGCCGTGCGGCCACCTGCAAATAACAGGGCCGTGTTCACCAATAGGAAGGGGACCTATTCGATGAACATACAGGTGGTCTGCGACCACCGCATGATGATCTTGCACGTCTGCGCCCGTTACCCAGGCAGTGTACACGACTCATACATGTTGTCGCGGTCATCCATCCCCGGCATGTACGAGGGACGCCATCCCCGGCTGAGGGTCTGGTTGCTGGGCGACAGGGGCTACCCATTGCGATCGTGGCTGATGACGCCTATACGGAGGCCACGCAATGAGGCGGAGAACCGCTACAATGATGCCCATGTAGCGACAGGGGGAGTGATAGAGAGGTGCTTTGGCGTGCTGAAGATGCGTTTCAGGTGCCTGGACCTCTCTGGGGGCGCCCTCCAGTATCGGTCAGATAGGGTCGGCCGCATCATTGTGGTGTGCTGCGTCCTGCACAACATAGCCCAGCAGAGGGGCGATGTGCCGCAGGCATAGGAGGGCGGAGTGGAGGAGCAGCAGGAAGAGGCGCAGTCCTCCCCAGATGAGGGGGATGGGGTTAATGGTCAGGGCAGACGGGGTAGACACATGTCGGCTGGCCCAGCGGGCACGGGACAGACTGATAGCCGCCCGCTTCACTGACTAGATGGGCGTGGGAATCGGGTAGTATGGCCACAGACCGCACACCATGGCAACAGCCGACCACCCACACCCCCCACCCATCCACCCACCCAACACCCTCACCCCCCTCCCCAACCCCACCCACCCCACCCCCCCCCATTGCCGATCCACCTGCGGCACAACGGGCCGGGCTCACACAGTTGCGGGTGGACGCGTGTCTATCGCAGGCCATGGAGGATGATGACAAGCCGCCCTGCGGTGCGCTCCTGGCTCTACATCGTTGGAGTATGTCTGACCCATGGCCACAGTACCACCATCCACCCGGACCATCCCTGCATGCGGCTGTGACACTGCAGCGCACGGTCCCGTCCTCTGCCCGGGGGATGTTGATGGCGGCTCAGGGGGAAGGGGGCAGACTCACCTGGGGCTGAGGTAAGACCACCCCTCACACACACTTGCGCTCAACGTACATGACACCCCGCACGCTTTGGACAGAGCACAAAGGCAGCTTCTGTAGGTGTAACATTGACTTTAATAACCAAAGGAGTTCATGCACGTGCCCTAGCCCCTAAAACTCATCTGTGCCCTTCACCCGTGCCAACTTACTCAGTGTCTAATTGTTTGGCCTTATGGGCCCTTTGACTACGTCTATGTGGTTCCCCAGACGGTACAGCAGAACTGGAGGTGGACTCCTGTGATTCCTGCCCTCTGACACTGGATCCCTTTGGCGGCCGTTTCCTGGGGCGTCCTGGCCTAGATGGGCCAGGCTGCGGCCCGGGCGACTGGGATGGCAAGCTGCCAGACTGTCCTGCCCGTTGTCCACCCGATGCACCTGGGACGGAAGGGGGGGAGTCCGAGGTGTCGCGGTGTACCGGGACCTCCCCTACAGGGGGAGCCGGGACGCACCACACCACCTCCTCCTCCCTCGGGGTGCCCGATGGCCCCCCAGGCCTCTCCATGGGTGGGGGATGCGAACGGACTGGCCATCCGACGCCCCCCCGACATCTGGCGCTGCCAGTCCTGGAGGCCCGTGCTGGTATCGACAGGGGTCTGCAGGTTTGCAGCCATGGAGCCCAGGGTGTTGGCAAACCCTGTCTGTGACAGTGCGACGCCGGCTCGCACATGGCCACTGGCGCCGATGCCCTCAGCGATGGCCTGCAGAGACTGGGCCATGGCCTGCTGAGACTGGGCCATGGCCTGCTGAGACTGGGCCATGGCCTGCAGAGACTGGGCTATGGCGTTGAGCGCCTCTGCCATCTGGCGCTGGCACTGGCTCTAGGCCTCCTGTGAGAGGGCAGCCATTTCCTGGGCCACAGACGCCGCCTGCACGGAAATCCCCAGGCCTCGCAAACCGTTCCCCATGTCTGACACCTTTGCACCCATTGCCTCCACCGCGGACGCCACCCGTGCGGTGTCAGCTTGGGTGGCACGCATGACCGGCACCACTCCCAGCTCCTGGACGTGGGTGGACTCCTCCACCTGCGACTGCAGCCGCCGCAAGCCGCCCGCCACCCTCTTCGCTCGTCTCCGGGTCGGTGGTTGCATCGGATCTATGTGTGGGTGTGGTAAATCCAGGAACCCGGGAGCCATCTGGGCGGCAGATGTTCGCTTGGGCTGGGCTGCCCTCCGACCGCCCGGCCCCTCTGCTGCTCCTACCTTCATCTGCTGTACCAGGATGGCTGTGTTGTGCGCACCAGTGAGTGTACCAGACGCCTCATCACTAAAGTGCCCAACCGAACTGAGTGTTTCTGCGATGGTGGAGGGTGTTGGTGACAGCAGTGGCGTTGTGTCGTGCTCTTCGTTCCACTCTGAGTCCATGGCACTTTGGGGTGGGGGTTCGTCTCCACCCATCCACTCTGAGTCACTGTCCGGTATTTCGTCTTCCTGGGTAGTGGTGTCCCGGGTAGGGGTGTCCTGGGCAGTGCTGTCCCGGGTAGTGGTGTCCCGGGTAGTGGTGTCCCGGGTAGTGGTGTCCCGGGTAGTGGTGTCCTGGTAGTGGTGTCCTGGGTAGTGGTGTCCTGGCTCGGATGTGACGGGGGCCTGTGGCTGCCCCCCTCGTCGCTGGGTGGTTGCTCCCGCACGTGACGGGGGTGTCGTCTCCCTGTTGCTCCAGGTCTCCCGTGGTGTGCGAGGGGCATCCTGCGGGCGTCGCATGCTGGAGGGTCCGGGTCTCTCCGTCTCCCGTGGCCTCCGAGGGGCATCCTGCGGGCGTCGCATGCTGGAGGGTCCGGGTCTCTCCGTCTCCCGTGGCCTCCGAGGGGCATCCTGCGGGCGTCGCATGCTGGAGGGTGCGGGTCTCTCCGTCTCCCGTGGCCTCCGAGGGGCATCCTGCGGGCGTCGCATGCTGGAGGGTCCGGGTCTCTCCGTCTCCCGTGGCCTCCGAGGGACATCCTGCGGGCGGTCTGCATCTGCGGGGATGGGTGCCTGGACGTTTGGTCCTGCGATACACAATGAAGCATGCATGGTTAGACATCAGGCAGTGATCAGGTGATATGGGGGAGGGGGATATAGGGGAGGGGGGATATGGGGACGGGCTGTCGATGGCTCACTTGCTACTACGCCCCCGACCTCTGCATCAGCAACCTCCCGGTCGTCAGGTCCGCCAGCCAGTTCCAGGGCCCTTTCCTCGTGTTCGGTCAGTGGCCTCTCATCAGCGGGCCCTCCTCCAGTCCTCACATGCTCCCTATTGTTGTGTGCGCGCTTCTCCTGTGGTGGGGGGGGGGGGGCGGCGGGGGGGTGGTGGCAGGGGTAAAAGGCAACACTGTTGGGCAGGTATATGAATGCACGCCATCGGTTGCGCGTGCATTGCAGTGGTTAAGGTTAGGGCTGGATTCACTTGGGGATATGGGGGAGGGGGGGATATGGGGGAGGGGGGGATTATGGGGGATATGGGGGAGGGGAGATTTGGGTGATATGGGGGAGGGGGGATTATGGGGGATATGGGGGAGGGGGGATATGGGGAGGGGGGATATGGGGGAGGGGGGATATGGGGAGGGGGATATGGGGGAGTGGGGATATGGGGGAGGGGGGATATGGGGGAGGGGGGATATGGGGGAGGGGGATATGGGGAGGGGGGATATGGGGTATATGGAGGAGGGGGGACATGGGGGAGGGGGGGGACATGGGGGAGGGGGGGACATGGGGGAGGGGGGGATATGGGGGAGGGGGGATATGGGGGATATGGGGGAGGGGGGATATGGGTAGGCTCACCCTGGCTGCTCTGACGAGGTCGTTCACCTTCTTGTGGCACTGGGTGCCTGTCCGTGGTGTCAGGGCCGCAGCGGTGACGGCCTCTGCCACTTCACTCCACAGACGCCGACTATGGCGTGGG
Organism: Scyliorhinus torazame; assembly: GCF_047496885.1. Classification (NCBI taxonomy): domain Eukaryota; kingdom Metazoa; phylum Chordata; class Chondrichthyes; order Carcharhiniformes; family Scyliorhinidae; genus Scyliorhinus; species Scyliorhinus torazame. The sequence continues at coordinate 24,439,054 of NC_092713.1, forward strand.
GCAACTATGCGGCCGTGCCCAGGATACAGGGCGTCCCTCCTCTGCTCCACCGCGTCCAGGAGAGCCTCCACATCGCGTGACTCGAACCTCGGGGCTGAGCGGCGGCCAGCCATCCAGTCGGGTGTTGCGGTCGGGTGTTCCGGTCGGGTGGGGGGGAGCAGCGCGGCCTTATGAGCCGTCACGCCGTGCAGCGCGTATGACGCTGCACGGCGTGAACCACTGCGCAAGCGCGGATCCCGTTACGTCGCTGCTAGCCCATTTCGGGCCGGAGACTTTCGACCCATTTTTCCGACGTGACGCAAGTCGGATTTGCGCCGTTTTTTGCGCCGATTGGCGGACTTTCCGCCGAATACGGACAATTTCGCCCCAGGAGTGAGATCTTTCACCTGTTCACACCGGGAGGATCTTGCGGTCCTGCTGATGGCCTATGGGATGGATTCAATGGGAAATCCCATTGACAGAGGCGTGTCCCGAAGATCCCATAGCCGGCTAATGGTCAGGCGCCTCCCGGCGGTGAGCATCACTCCCCGGCGGGGAGGCCGGAGAATCTCGCACCCCCCCCGACAGATTTCCTTCCTGAAAGGGAATTCGGGAACCAGATGGTTTTTTTGTTAAAACGACAGTCTTCTGCTCACCATTACTGAGGTCAATTTTCAATTCCAGATTTATTAATTGAATTTAAATTCCACCAGTGTCCACGTCGCAGAGAATTAGTCGGGGGCTTTGGCTTTTAAGCCGAGTGTGGCACTACGCCAACATCACCCTTCCTTTCTCCTCCCATCTCTGAAAATTTCCATCCCACTTCCCTGGCTCAAATCTATGGTTCCCCCGAATTGGCATTTCCCTTGACCCTGCCCCCAACCCGAAGTGCTGGTGAAACTGCCTCCAAATTCTCAATGAAGCTGTTATTACCGGACTCCCTGAGTATTTCCCCAGGGCTATCGGGAGCGGCGCTGTTGCTAGTGCTTTCAATCCCGACCCCCTACACTATCTCTCCTCCATTCTGACCCATTGGGAGTCAACCCCTCTGACCCAGCTCCGCACCTTCTCCACATTCGCCGCCCAGTAATAATACATCAGGGGCGAAATTCTCTGGAAACGGCGCGATGTCCGCCGACTGGCGCCCAAAACGGCACCAATCAGACGGGCATCGCGCCGCCCCAAAGGTGCGGAATGCTCCGCATCTTTGGGGGCCGAGCCCCAACATTCAGGGGCTAGGCCGACGCCGGAGGAATTTCCGCCCCGCCAGCTGGCGGAAACGGCCTTTGTTGCCCCGCCAGCTGGCGCGGAAATGACATCCCCGGGCGGCGCATGCGCGGGGGCATCAGCGGCCGCTGACAGTTTCCCACGCATGCGCAGTGGAGGGAGTCTCTTCCACCTCCGCCATGGTGGAGGCCGTGGCGGAGGCGGAAGGGAAAGAGTGCCCCCACGGCACAGGCCCGCCCGCGGATCGGTGGGCCCCGATCGCGGGCCAGGCCACCGTGGGGGCACCCCCCGGGGTCAGATGGCCCCGCGCCCCCCCCAGGACACCGGAGCCCGCCCGCGCCGCCTTGTCCCACCGGTAAGGTAGGTGATTTAATTTATGCCGGCGGGACAGGCAATTTATCGACGGGACTTCGGCCCATCCGGGCCGGAGAATCGAGCGGGGGGGCCCGCCAACCGGCGCGGCGCGATTCCCGCCCCCGCCGAATATCCGGTGCCGGAGACTTCGGCAACCGACGGGGACGGGATTCCCGCCAGTCCCCGGTGATTCTCCGACCCGGCGGGGGGTCGGAGAATGTCGCCCCAGGTTCGGAAGACCCAAACCCCCTGCCTGCCTTCCTCTCTGTAGTAGCACCTTTCTAACTCTGCCCCCCCCCCCCCCCCGCCCCCCGCACTATCCCTTTCCATACTCCAGAACACCTTAACACGATGGACAATGGTGCAATTGCGAGTGCAAACAACAGAGGGGACATAGGACCTCCCTGCCTAGGACCTGACGGGACCAGCGAGCGCGGCCGTGACCTGTCCAAGCTTGGCTCCTGCACCAAGTTCCAACCCCCCCACCCCCCACACTATCAGATTGTGTGTGTCCAAGTTGGGGATGGCCCTACACACCTTCTTCACGAATTCCACATCGTCCCAATTGGGACTGTATACACTTAACAGCGCCACTAACCTCCCCTCCAGCGCCCCTGTCACAATCACATACTTAACCCCCCCGATCTGCATCCACCTTCTCCATTCTGGTATGAACCGTACCTTTCTGCTGACCATTACCGCTACCCCTCGAGCCCTTCCGTCAAATCCAGAGTGAAACACCTGACTAACCCAGCCCTTTTTAAGTTTCACTTGATTCTTCACCCTCAGGTGAGTCTCCTGCAGCATTGCTACATTGGCCTTCAAACTTTTAAGATGCACAAGCACCCTTGACCTCTTGATTAGGCCTCCCAACCTCCTCACGTTCCACGTGACTATCCTAACTGGGGGTCTCTCAGTCCCCTCCCCTTCTTATCCACCATCATAGGCAGCACGGTAGCACAGTGGTTAGCACAGTTGCTTCGCAGCTCCAGGGTCCCAGGTTTAATTCCCGACTTGGGTCACTGTCTGTGCGGGGTCTGTACGTTCTCCCCATGTGTGCATGTGCCTGCGACTGGACTCCAAATATCCCAAACATTCATTTTCAACAGGGTTCACCCGATGTGCACTGCTCCCTCTCTACATTCGTCCTGGATTCGGGCCTTGCCTCAGGCCAAGCTCCTCCCCCGCCGCTCACTTCGGGCTCGACTCCCCTGATCCGCCTGCCACGGGGCTCCCCAGCGGCCCCAATCCGGCCCGACCCGTCCCCGCCCCTCAGGCCCCAAAGGCCGAAGAAATCCCGACCGGCGAAACAATGGGGAAACCCTCGGAAAACGCCGAAATGTCTCGGACCGACGGGAGCCCCTCTCCAACGCGACCGCTCCATTCGTGCGCGCCACCGGAAGTCTTATTTATTTTTATTAATAAAGTTAGTGTACCCAATTAATTTGTTCCAATTAAGGGGCAATTTAGCGTGGCCAATCCACCTACCCTGCACATCTTTTAGGTTGTGGGGGCAAAACCCACGCAAACATGGGGAGAATGTGCAAACTCCACATGGACAGTGACCTAGAGCCGGGATCGAACTTGGGACCTCAGCGCCCTGAGGCAGCAGGGCTAACCCACTGCACCATCGTGCTGCCCCAGAAGCTATTATTAAAGATGCAATCGCAGGGCACTTGGAAAAATTCACAGCATTCAGGTAGAGTCAACAAAGTTTTGTGGAAGGGAAATCATGTCTATCTCATTTATTGTAGTTCTGTGAAGAAGTATTAAATGCAGTGGATAAAGGGGAACCGGTGGATGTACTATACTTAGATTCCAAAAGGCATTTGATAAGGTGCCACATTAAAAGATATTGCAAAAAAAATCATCCTGGTTTAGGGGGTAACATATTGGCCTGGACAGAAGCTTGTCTGGCAAACAGGAAAGAGGGCAGGCATAAATACATACTGTCGAAGGCTCATATGGACTCAAAACATTGGGCAGGATTCTCAAGTCCCCCGGCTGAGTGTTTCTTGGAGCTGCATCATTCGTTAGGGGTGAGATTCTCCATTCCTGCTGCTTTTCAATGAGATTTCCCATCAAAGTCACACCATGCTGCCCACGGGAAACCCACGGATGGGGGTGCATTGCCGGCGGGAACAAAGAATCTCAATGACTCGAGAATTCTGGCCGTTGACTCTGTTTCTCGCTCCACAAAAATTGCCAGATCCGTTTCGTTCATCCAGCATTTTCTGTTTTCTTATAAGTGAGTCTTTTTCTGGTTGGCAGGTGAGTGGTCTGCCACAGGGATCGGTGCCTTTTACCATTTTTATAAATAACTTGAATGAAGGAGCAAAGGGATTGCCGATGACACAAAGATAGGTAAGAAAGCAAGATGTGAAGAAGACATAAGGAGGCTACAAATGCATTTGGAGAGGTTAAGCGAGTGGGCAAAGATCTGACGAATGGAGTATAATGTGGGAAAATGTGAAATTGTCCATTTTGTCAGGAAAAATAAAAAGACAGCATATTATCTAAATGGTGAGAGATTGCAGAGCTCTGAGATACAGAGGGATCTGGTGCATGAACCACAAAAGGTTAGTATGCAGGTACAGCAAGTAATTAGGAAAGCTCACAGAACATTATTGTTTATTGTGAGGGGAAGCACGGTAGCACAGTGGGTCGCATTGTTTCTTCACAGCTCCAGGGTCCCAGGTTCGATTCCCAGCTTGGGTCACTGCCTGTGCAGAGTCTGCACGTTCTCCCCGTGTCTGCGTGGGTTTCCTCCGGGCGCTCCGGTTTCCTCCCACATGTCCCGAAAGACGTGCTGTTAGGTCATTTGGACCATCTGAATTCTCCCTCTGTGTACCCGAACAGGCATCGGAGTGTGGCTACTAGGGGATTTTCACAGTAACTTCATTGCAGTGTTAATGTAAGCCTACTTGTGACAATAAAGATTATTATTATTACAATTGAATATGAAGGTTATACTTCAGTTACATAAGCTATTAGTGAGACCACATCTAGAGTATTGTGTACAATATTGGTCTTCTTATTTAAGAAAGGATGAAAACGTATTGTAAACAGTTCAAAGAAGGCTTACTAGGCTATTGCATAGAATCAGTGGATTGGCTTATGAGGACAGGTTGGACAGGCTAGGCTTGTATCTGCTGGAGTTTAGAAGAGTAAGAGATGATTTGATTGAAACATACCAGATCCTGAGCGGTCTTGATAAGCAAGAGATTGAAAGGTTATAGGGGGTAGGTAGGAATATTGAGTTGAAGTTCTAATTAGATAAACCATGGTCTTATGAAATGGAAGAGCACACTCAAGGAGCCAAATTACCTACTCCTGTTCTTAATTCGTCTATTTGTACACATCATTCCTGATAGTTTCCTGGTGGATCTGTGCGTAGCCGCTCTGTAGCTTTAACGCAATTATTGCCACCAAAAGCTGCCCACTGTGCTCTAACTGTGGCGTAGCATTGACATATACAACTTTATCTTTAACTCTTTACTCTTCTTCTTTAGAACCTGATTTTCCGCCTGGCATTATAGGGTGACAGGGCGATGGAAAAGTGGCCAAGGCCAAATCTCAGCTCCAAAGAGCAGCTGGGGCGAGATTCTCCGACCCCCCGCCGGTTGGAGAATCGCCGGGGGCAGGCGTGAATCCCGCCCCCGCCGGTTGCCGAATTCTCCGGCACTGGAGATCGGCGGGGGCGGGAATTGCACCGCGCCGGTTGGCGGCCCCCCCCCCTCGCGATTCTCCGGCCCGGATGGGCCGAAGTCCCGCTGCTAGAATGCCTGTCCCGCCGGCGTGGATTAAACCACCTCTCTTACCGGCGGGACAAGGCGACGTGGGTGGGCTCCGGGGTCCTGGGGGTCACGGGGCTATCTGGCCCCAGGGGGTGCCCCCACGGTGGCCTGGCCTGCAATCGGGGCCCACCGATCCGCGGGCGGGCCTGTGTCGTGGGGGCACTCTTTCCCTTCCGCCTTCGCCACGGCCTCCACCATGGCGGAGGCGGAAGAGACTCCCTCCACAGCGCATGCGCGGGGATGCCGTGAGCGGCCGCTAACGCTCCCGCGCATGCACCGCCCGGCAATGTCATTTCCGCGCCAGCTGGAGGGGCACCAAAGGCCTTTTCCGCCAGCTGGCGGGGCGGAAATCAGTCCGGTGCCGGCCTAGCCCCTCAAGGTTAGGGCTCGGACCCCCAAGATGCGGAGGATTCCGCACCTTTGGGGCAACGCAATGCCCGACTGATTAGCGCCGTTTTTGGCGCCGGTCAGCGGACATCGCGCCGATACCGGAGAATTTCGCCCAGTTCTCATTATTTACCAGCAACGACTCCAGTCTACTCACCCCGAGACCATCTTGTGCCCATCCCGAACCTTCTCTGGCACATACAGACGGAGATGAAGGCCACAACACCATTGTCATTCAGATTCCCCTTTCATTTCCACCTCCAGGAAACATCGTCACTATAAACGAGTTGGTGTTGGACAGAGTATTGTCCCTGAGGTGGAGGCCATTGCTCAGTTGTCAGCCTGTTTCATTGTCCAGGTTTTAAAAAAACTTTATGGTGCATTTTCCCATGTCAGTTTATATGATATGATGCATGATGTATCTATATGGAAGATAGATAGATTCTTGTGACCCATGGTCCTGGCAGAGTTTCACACATTAGATACATTTCTGTACAAATATTATTCACTGCTCAAAATTCATGCCCGCTGTGACGATTTACTGGGCTGCATTTCATGGACTGATGGATGTATTGGATTTGGTACTGGGTAATGAACCAGGACAGCTGTTAGATTTGGAGGTAGGTGAGCACTTTGGTGATAGTGACCACAATTCTATTACGTTTACTTTAGTGATGGAAAGGGATAGGTATATTCCGCAGGGCAAGAGTTATATCTGGGGGAAAGGCAATTATGATGCGATGAGGCAAGACTTAGGATACATCGGGTGGAGAGGAAAACTGCAGGGGATGGGCACAATGGAAATGTGGAGCTTGTTCAAGGAACAGCTATTGCGTGTCCTTGATAAGTATGTACCTGTCAGGCAGGGAGGAAGTGGTCGAGTGAGGGAACCGTGGTTTACTAAAGCAGTCGAAACACTTGTCAAGAGGAAGAAGGAGACTTATGTAAAGATGAGACATGAAGGTTCAGTTAGGGCGCTCGAGAGTTACAAGTTAGCTAGGAAGGACCTAAAGAGAGAGCTAAGAAGAGCCAGGAGGGGACATGAGAAGTCTTTGGCAGGTAGGATCAAGGATAACCCTAAAGCTTTCTATAGATATGTCAGGAATAAAAGAATGACTAGGGTAAGAGTAGGGCCAGTCAAGGACAGTAGTGGGAAGTTGTGCTTGGAGTCCGAGGAGATAGGAGAGGTGCTAAATGAATATTTTTCGTCAGTATTCACACAGGAAAAAGACAATGTTGTCGAGGAGAATACTGAGATTCAGGCTACTAGACTAGAAGGGCTTGAGGTTCATAAGGAGGAGGTGTTAGCAATTCTGGAAAGTGTGAAAAAAATAAGTCGCCTGGGCCGGATGGGAATTATCCTAGGATTCTCTGGGAAGCTAGGGAGGAGATTGCTGAGCCTTTGGCCTTGATCTTTAAGTCATCTTTGTCTACAGGAATAGTGCCAGAAGACTGGAGGATAGCAAATGTTGTCCCCTTGTTCAAGAAGGGGAGTAGAGATAACCCCAATAACTATAGACCAGTGAGCCTTACTTCTGTTGTGGGAAAAATCGTGGAAAGGTTTATAAGAGATAGGATGTACAATCATCTGGAAAGGAATAATTTGATTAGAGATAGTCAACACGGTTTTGTGAAGGGTAGGTCGTGCCTCACAAATCTTATAGAGTTCTTTGAGAAAGTGACCAAACAGGCGGATGCGGGTAAAGCAGTTGATGTGGTGTATATGGATTTCAGTAAAGCGTTTGATAAGGTTCCCCATGGTAGGCTACTGCAGAAAATACGGAGGCATGGGATTCAGGGTGATTTAGCAGTTTGGATCAGAAATTGGCTAGCTGGAAGAAGACAAAGGGTGGTGGTTGATGGGAAATGTTCAGACTGGAGTCCAGTTACTAGTGGTGTACCACAAGGATCTGTTTTGGTGCCACTGCTGTTTGTCATTATTATAAATGACCTGGAGGAGGGCGTAGAAGGATGGGTGAGTAAATTTGCAGATGACACTAAAGTCGGTGGAGTTGTGGACTGTGCGGAAGGATGTTACAAGCTACAGAGGGACATAGATAAGCTGCAGTGCTGTGCTGAGAGGTGGCAAATGGAGTTTAATGCAGAAAAGTGTGAGGTGATTCATTTTGGAAGGAATAACAGGAAGACTGAGTACTGGGCTAATGGTAAGATTCTTGGCAGTGTGGATGAGCAGAGAAATCCCAGTGTCCATGTACATAGATCCCTGAAAGTTGCCACCCAGGTTGAGAGGGTTGTTAAGAAAGCGTACGGTGTGTTAGCTTTTATTGGTAGAGGGATTGAGTTTAGGAGCCATGAGGTCATGTTGCAGCTATACAACACTCTGGTGCGGCCGCATTTGGAGTATTGCGTGCAATTCTGGTCGCCGCATTATAGGAAGGATGTGGAAGCATTGGAAAGGGTGCAGAGGAGATTAACCAGAATGTTGCCTGGTATGGAGGGAAGATCTTATGAGGAAAGGCTGAGGGACTTGAGGCTGTTTTCGTTAGAGAGAAGAAGGTTAAGAGGTGACTTAATTGAGGCATACAAGATGATCAGAGGATTGAATAGGGTGGACAGTGAGAGCCTTTTTCCTCGGATGGTGATGTCTAGCACAAGGGGACATAGCTTTAAATTGAGGGGAGATAGATATAAGACAGGTGTCAGAGGTAGGTTCTTTACTCAGAGAGTAGTAAGGGCGTGGAATGCCCTGCCTGCAACAGTAGTGGACTCGCCAACACTAAGGACATTCAAAAGGTCATTGGATAGACATATGGACAATAAGGGAATAGTGTAGATGGGCTTTAGAGTGGTTTCACAGGTCGGCGCAACATCGAGGGCCTAAGGGCCTGTACTGTGCTGTAATGTTCTATGTTCTATGATGTATTACAAATGTACAGTGTGTGTTTGCGTGTGTCTGTGTGTGTGTTTCTTTCTGTGTATTTATGAACCAGACTCTATCTGCTTTGGCCAGGATTATTTGAGGAGAGCGAGGAAACAATCAGACTAATGGGTGGCCGCTATTACTCCCTGATCAGCCTCCTTGTTACGGGGAACACTGTGGACTCACTGAGGGCAGTAGAATTGACCACCAGAGAGGGACTGAGCTTGTTGTGTACAGCCCGATTACCCTTCATGGGACTTTCATTCGGATTGGCATGTATCCCAGGGTAGGGGGTCGGTTAGCCCAGTTGGACGGACAGTTGGTTCGTGATGCAGAGCGACGGCAACAGCACAGGTTCAATTCCCGCACCCGCTGAGGTTATTCATCAAGGCTTCTCAACCTTGTCCCTCAGGTGTGGTGACCCTCAGGTAATGTAAATCACCACCAGTCAGCTCTCAAAGGGAAGAGCAGCCTGTGGTCCTCTGGGACTGTGGCACCATTTACATTTCAGAGTACTTTTATCAGCTGTTTGCTGCAGAATGGGGTCTAACTTGCTACAGGGAATGTGACAACTGGGAGAGCTCTGGTAACATGTGCACCATGGAGAGTTTGTGTCTCTGGCAAGCAGGTCAGGCAAACCTGGCTGAAAGGCATGTTCCGATCAAACAGCATCAGGTATAGTGGCGATCCATCCTAAAGTATTTCACTAAAGATACACCTGGTTCGTGAATTCATAAATATTAGAATATCAGTAATGATCTGACGTTACATTAGTTTTATTGTGGTTTCTTTCAAAGAATGAAATGCAGCAACCAATATGCAGATACATGGGATAATGAGTAGATATGGCTGTTGGTTGATAGATAAATATCAACCCGGGCTCTGGGGATAGGTCCAATGCTCTTCTTTGAAATAGCATACTTTTAAGGATATGTACATGAGGGATAAATGTACAGGTGGATATGTTCCTGGGACCAGTTGAATAAAGGTGGAAAGAATCTCATGTGGAGCATAAACACGGGTATAGATCTGTTGCTTTCGACATCATTTTCCAACCCATGACTTCTACTACCTTAAGGGCAAGGACAGGAGCCACCTGGGAACACCACCACCTGCGCATTCCCCTCCAAGCCACACACTATCCTGAGTTGGAAATATATCCCCTTTCCTTCATTATCGCTGGGTTAAAATTCTGGAACTCCTTCCCTAACAGCACTGTGGGTGTACCTACACCCACCACATGGACTGCAGCGGTTCAAGAAGGCAGCTCACCCCCACCCCCTCAAAGGCAATTACTGTAGACTATGAAATAGTCCCGAGAGACTTGGTGGGGCCTCTGTTTAATGTCTTCATCTGATGGCCAGCAACTTCAACAAGTCTCTGAAATGGAATACACATTCTATTCATGTATTCATCAAGATGCCTCTTAAACATTTAAGAGGCATCTTGACGAATACATGAATAGGATGGGAATAGAGAGATACGGACCCCGGAAGTGCAGAAGATTTTAGTTTAGACAGGCATCATGATCGGCGTAGGCTTGGAGCGCCAAAGGGCCTGTTCGTCCAGATTTCTCTGCCTGTCAATGCTCCGAAGGATTCTGCCATTTACTTTATAATTCCCACCTGCATTAAACATTCCAAAATGCATTACCTCACACTTGTCTGGATTAAACTCCATCTGCCATTTCTCAGCCAAGTCTCCACCCAATCTATATCCTGCTATATCCTCTGACAATCCTCTTCACCATCCGCAACTCCACCAATCTCTGTGTCGTCTGCAAACTTACTAATCAGACCAGTTACATTTTCCTCCAAATCATTTATATGTACTACAAACAGCAAAGGTCCCAGCACTGATCCCTGTGGAACGCCACCAGTCACAGCCTTCCATTCAGAAAAGCACCCTTCCATTGCTACCCTCTGTCTTCTACGACCGAGCCAGTTCTGTATCCACCTTACCAGCTCACCCTTGATCCCATGACTTCACCCTTTATACCAGTCTGCCATGAGCGACCTTGTCAAGGGCTTTACTGAAGTCCATGTAGACAACATCCACTGCCTTACCCTCATCAATCATCTTCGTCACTCCCTCAAAATACTCAGTCAAGTTAGTGAGACACGACCTCCCCTTCACAAAACCATGCTGTCTATCGCTAATAAGTTCATTTGTTTCCAAATGTGATTAAATCCTGTTCCTAAGAATCTTTTCCAATAATTTCCCTACCATTGATGTAAGGCTCACCGGCCTATAATTTCTTGGATTATCCCTGCTACCCTTCTTAAACAAAGGAATAACATTGGCTATTCTCCAGTTCTCTGGAACTTCACCTGTAACCAATGAGGATACAAAGATTTCTACCAAAGCCCCAGCAATTTCCTCCCTTGCCCCCCTCAGTATTCTGCGGTAAATCCCATCAGGCTCTGGGGACCTGTCTATCTTAATGTTTTTTAAGATACTCAATGCCTACTCCTTTTTGATATCGACATGACCCAGAATATCCCTAGACTCATCATCTGCCAAGTCCTTCTCTTCGGTGAGTACTGATGCAAAGTACTCATTTAGTACCTCACCCATTTCCCCTGGCTCCATGCATAGATTACCTCCTCTGTCCTTGAGTAGGCCACCCCTTTCCCTGGCTACCCTCTTTCTCTTTATATACAGATAAAAAGCCTTGGGATTTTCCTTAATCCTGTTTGTCAAGGATTTTTCATGACCTCTTTTAGCCCTCCTAACTACTTGCTTAAGTTCCTTCCTACTTTCTTTATATTCTTCAAGGGCGTCATCTGTCCTCAGCCTTCTAGACCTTATGAATGCTTCCTTTTACTTTTTGACAAGGCTCACAATACCCCTCGTTATCCAAGGTTTCCGAACTTGCCATACTTCTTCATTTTTAATAATAATAATCTTTATTGTCACAAGTATGCTTGCATGAACACTGCAATGAAGTTACTGTGAAAATCCCCTAGTCACAGTGTAGCCACCTGGGTCGGCCAACTCCCGACGTAAAATGGAGAACAGCAAAGGCTGAAGGGAAATTCAGCCAACACAGGCAGAAACCAGCAGGTGCAAGTTACTGTGTATTAAACTCTGCAAAAGCCCAGACAGCATCGATACAAGCAGCCTTCTGCATAATAATGTAGCAGCCATCTACATACTAATGAGCGATCCCCGGGAACAATCGAAACATTTGGGATAAACAAAGCCAAGCCAGACTCCTCGGCGCCAGCAGGAGCCAACACAAAAGAGGTTAATGGACACCTCAAGACCGCCCATCGATCAGGGAGCCGCTCCAGTATTGGAGAAATCGAACCAAGCGATTGAAACCAAGTCCAATCACTTGGAACTAGGTACAGGGTCCGCCCCGAAAGGCGGGAAGCCCCTGGGGACTATAAAGTTAAGCCCCCAAGTTCAAATCGTCCTTCTTGACAGGGTCACTCAGCAACGCGAACCAACCCTTGACAGTGACCGGTGCAGCTGCCGCCGAGATCCAGTAAGTCTTAAGTCAATGCTCGCTACGAGATAGGCGCTCCTAGCTACCAGTCCGTACCAACTTTGAATCCCGCAGACTCAGAACCCGAACGAAAGACCATTTGTTCCCCTGACCTGGTGGGCCAGTCCAAGGCTAAGTATCGGCCTGTTAGTTGTAGAAGTAGCTTAGAAGTAGAATTTATGCATGAGTAGCGATTACTGTGTATAATAACGTGCTTTGATTTGAATCTTACTAATTGGTGTATTGAGTTATTGATCATTACTTGGACTTGAACCTCGTGGCGGTATCATAAAGATACCTGGCGACTCGAGAGCAAAGGTTATAAAACAGAGCCAATTGAACCAACCAAAAGTTAGCAACAGCCACATTCCGGCACCTGTTTGGGTACACTGAGGGTGAATTCAGAATGTCCAAATTACCTAACAAGCACGCCTTTCAGGACTTGTGGGAGGAAACCGGAGCACCTGGAGAAAACCCACGCACACACAGGGAGAACATGCAGACTCCGTACAGACAGCAGCCCGAGCCGGAATTGAACCTGGGACCCTGGCGTTGTGAAGCAACAGTGCTACTCACTGTGCTACCATGCTCACAGGAACATGCTGGTCCTGAATTCTAATCAACTGATGTTTGAAAGATTCCCACATGTCAGATGTTGATTAGCCCTCACTGTAGGATTCCCTCACAGCCCTAGGCCTGTGTAGTTCTTATTTATTTCCGACTTCACCAGAATGACCAACAGCCTTTCTAACGTAAGAACAGGATTCCCCACACGAGATTTTAAAAGGTGGTTTTAAACAACTGACACACTTTTAGCTGGTGGCTTGTCTGGATTTCCTTCAGATATCCTTTGTCCCCCCTCAAGCCCAGTTATCAGCCTGGCTTTTACTCTTACTTGGCTTCCAGACTCACTAGAATGTCCTGAGGAGAAAATAGAGGGCGGGATTCTCTGATCCTGAGGCTAAGTGTTGACGCCATCGTAAACGCCGTTGCATTTTACGACAGCGTCAACAGGCCCGCAGGAGCAGCGATCCTGAGCACTACAGGGGGCCAGCACAGCACTGGAGCGACTCACACAGCTCCAGCAGCCAATCCGGCGTCAAACGGGCAACGGGGGTCTGCGCATGCAGGCTGCGGCCGTCGCGAACTCGCCCATTCGCGCTAGCTTCCTTCTCCGTGCTGGCCTCGGCACAACATGCCGGGAGCTACAGGGGCTGCAGCGGAGTAAAAGAGGCCCCCACCAGGAGAAGCCGGCCCGCCGATCAGTAGGCCCTGATTGCGGGCGCGGCCACGGTGGAGGCCCCCCCCCCCGGGGTCGGATCCCCCCCACCAGGCCGCCTCCCTGCAGGATGGACGCCGAGGTCCCGCCAGGTAAGACCACATGTGAACGGCACCGGCGGGACTCGGGATATCTCGGCGGCCACTCGGCCCATCCCTGGCGGAGAATCACCGGGGGGGGGCTGCGTAGAGCGGCCCCCAACCACGCCCGCGCCAATGGCGCTGATTCTCTGCTAACCGGCCAGAGTCTCCAACCGGGTGTTTGAGAGAGGTTTACCCTTTCAGGGAGGGCGAAACTCTAAAGAGCCTCCTTCAGCTCTGAGTTCAAAACAAAACTAAAACTGGAAAAACAGTCTGACAGAGAAAGGAACATTCCACAATGGTCAGCACCCATCAGCATAGGTTGTCAGGTAAGGCCTGGCAATGTAAAACAGCTCATTGGCCAACAGTCAAGTCCATCAAGATGAATCATCATTGACGTCAGACCAAACAGCACATCCTGCTGTAGATTCCTTTCTTTTTAAATTAAAGGTGAAGCCCAGCTTAAAGGCATAGGTCCCATTAATTGTCCAGGTACAAAAATTATGCAAGCCTAAACAAATAAAGGGAATAAACAGAGACTAACAGGGATTAACAAGAGGATCCTTACATTCAGCAAGGGTCAGGAACTTGAAGACTGGCTGAACTCCTCCTCATTGACCTGGGTGGGACAGAGATCGATTTCAGCCATGTTGTTTCCTACCCTCTGCCCTCCCCTACCCTCCATGCCACTACCCCAGCTTTCACCAGCTGATCTTTCTTCATCAGGGTCCTGGGGAGAGGGAGCGAGGGGCGGCACCTCTAAAATGAAGCATTTTTCACAGGAAACACAGTGAAATAAAACACATAGATGAAGTCAGATTTGTTTAAATTGGCAACAAGGTGGGTTAACCAATGATGTCCTTTGGAAATTACAAACTGTGCCCAGACAATCTCTGGGGTCCATGACTTTGAAACTGCACCCACACCAAGTGCTGGCCCCACCCTCATTTGAAAATCTGGCCCATTGAATCTAAAATTAACCAAGTAACAACTACAGTATGATCAAATCACCAAAGATTCACAGGACAAAAGACATTTAACTTGAGCAAGACTCATTTTACATAATCATAACAGACTACCTTTTAGCATATTTATAGGTGGCAGTCAAAAAATACCAAGCCTTACTTTTTTTCCCTCAAAAGGTTCTTTCAAAATTTTTAAAATAAATTTAGAGTACCTAATTCATTTTTTTTTCAATTAAGGGGCAATTTAGCGTGGCCAATTCACTGACCCTGCACATCTTTGGGTTGTGGGGGCGAAACCCACGCAAACACGGGGAGAATGTGCAAACTCCACACGGCCAGTGACCCAGAGCCGGGATCGAACCTGGGACCTCGGCGCCGTGAGACAACAGGGCTAACCCACTGCGCCACCGTGCTGCCCCAAAAATATCCAACAAACTTTTTATTGCGATGGCCGGGAATCGAACTGCTTGGAAGGCAGCTATGCTCACCAATAGACCAACATCGGTCACTTATACCACCATCGCTCACTAAGTTCTTTCAAAATCGACGTTATGATTCTGGAGGATAACTTTGATGCAAAAATAAAACACTCAGCGCCAAATCATTACTTACATCACTTTACCAAATTACTAGTTATTTTCCTTTTTGCCATCAGCAAATACAAGAACAAACTTTAAAAAAAATCTTTCACAGTAAATGGGCAACATTGGCTAGGCCAGGATTTATTGCCCATTCCTAATTGCCCTTGAGAAGGTGGTGGTGAGCCCCCTTGTTGAGCCGCAGCAGACCCTAAGGTGTAGGTACACCTGCCATGCTGTTAAGGAGGGAGTTACAGGGTTTTGACCCAGCAACAGTGAAGGAACGGCGATATATTTCCAAGTCAGATTGGAGCGTGGCTTGGAGGGGAAGCTGCCCGTCGTGGTGCTCTCATGCACCTGCTGCCCTTGTTCTTCTAGGTGGTGGAGTTTGGGGTTCGGAAAGTGCTGCTGAAGGAACCTTGGTGAGTTTCTGCAGTGGATCCTGTGAATGTTTAAGGTGTGGATGGGGTGCCAATAAAGCTGGGCTGCTTTGTCCCAGATGGTGTTGAGCTTCTTGAGTGTTGTTGGAGTTCAAGACTAGGGAGGTTATGCTGCAATTGTATAGGGTGTTGGTGAGGCCGCATCTGGAGTATTGTGTTCAGTTTTGGTCTCCTTACCTGAGAAAGGACATATTGGCACTGGAGGGAGTGCAGAGGAGATTCACTAGGTTGATCCCAGAGTTGAGGGGATTAGATTATGACGAGAGGTTGAGTAGACTGGGACTGTACTCCTTGGAGTTTAGAAGGATGCGGGGGGATCTTATTGAAACATATAAAATTATGAAGGGAATAGATAGGATAGATGCGGGCAGGTTGTTTCCACTGGTTGGGGAAAGCAGAACTAGGGGGCATAGCCTCAAAATAAGGGGAAGTAGATTTAGGACGGAGTGTAGGAGGAACTTCTTCACCCAAAGGGTTGTGAATCTCTGGAATTCCTTGCCCAGTGAAGCAGTTGAGGCTCCTTCTTTAAACGTTTTTAAGAAAAAGATAGATACCTTTCTAAAGAATAAAGGGATTCGGGGATATGGTGTACGGGCCGGAGAGTGGAGCTGAGTCCACAAAGATCAGCCATGATCTCATTAAATGGCGGAGTAGGCTCGAGGAGCCAGATGGCCTATTCCTGTTCCTAGTTCTTATGTTCTTATGTGTCTGCATGGGTTTCACCCCCACAACCCAAAGATGTGCGGGGTAGGTGGATTGGCAACGCTAAATTGCCCCTTAATTGGAAAAAATAATTGGGTACTCTAAATTTATAAAAATAAAAAAATAAAAATAAAGGAGGACCCCCTATCACTATGTATATAGGCGGGGAACCCGAACAGTGCAAAGGTGCTATGGAGGGCCTTGATGACGGTGGTTGCGGTCATGTCGGGGCAGGGGATGGCGAATGGGAACCGGGAGTACTCGTCAATCACGTTCAGGAAGTACGTGTTGCGGTCGGTGGAGGGGAGGGGGCCTTTGAAATCCATGCTGAGGCGTTCAAAGGGACGGGAAGCCTTTATCAGGTGCGCTTTCTCTGGCCGGTAGAAGTGCGGTTTGCACTCCGCGCAGATTTGGCAGTCCCTGGTGGCTGTCCTGACCTCCTCGATGGAGTAGGGCAGGTTGCGGGTCTTGACAAAGTGGAAAAAGTGAGTGACCCCCGGGGTGTCAGAGGTCCTCGTGGAGGGCTTGGAGGCGGTCCACTTGTGCGGTGGCACATGTGCCGCGGGACAGGGCATCAGGAGGCTCGTTTAGCTTCCCGGGACGATACAAGATCTCGTAGTTGTAGGTGGAGTGTTCGATCCTCCACCGCAAGATCTTATTGTTTTTTATCTTGCCCCACTGTACATTATCGAACATGAAAGCAACCGACCATTGGTCAGTGAGGAGAGTGAATCTCCTGCTGGCCAGGTAATGCCTCCAATGTCGCACAGCTTCTACTATGGGCCTCCTTTTCGACTGAGGAGTGGCGGATTTCGGAAGCATGGAGGTTACGTGAGAAGAAGGCCACGGGCCTGCCCGCTTGGTTGAGGGTGGCCGCCAGAGCTACGTCAGACGCGTCGCTCTCGACCTGGAAGGGGAGGGACTCATCGATGGCGTGCATCATGGTCTTTGCAATGTCTGCTTTGATGCGGCTGAAGGCCTGGCGGGCCTCTATCAACAGGGGAAAAGCTGTGGATTTGATCAGGGGACGGGCCTTGTCAGCATAGTTGGGGACCCACTGGGCGTAGTAACTGAAGAACCCTAGGCAGCGCTTCAGGGATTTGGGGCAGTGAAGGTGGGGGAACTCCATAAGGGGGCGCATGCGTTCAGGGTCGGAGCCTATAACTCCATTTCGCACTACGTAACCGAGGATGGCTAGCGGTCGGTGCTAAACACGTATTTATCCTTGTTGTATGTAAGGTTAAAGATCTTTGCGGTTTGGAGGAATTTTCGGAGGTTGGTGTCATGGTTTTGCTGGTCGTGGCCGCAGATGGTGACATTATCGAGATACGGAAATGTTGCCCGTAAACCGTACTGATCAACCATTCGGTCCATCTCGCGCTGGAAGACTGAGACCCCGTTGGTGACACCGAAGGGGACCCTTAAGAAGTGATAGAGCCGCCCGTCTGCCTCGAAGGCAGTGTATTTGCGGTCACTAGTGCGGATGGGGAGCTGGTGGTAGGCGGACTTAAGGTCCACCGTGGAAAAGACCTTGTAATGCGCGATCCTGTTTACCAGGTCGGATATGAGGGGGAGAGGGTACGCGTCCAGCTGCGTAAACCTGTTGATGGTCTGACTGTAGCCGATGACCATCCTATGCTTCTCCCAGGTCTTTACCACCACTACTTGAGCTCTCCAGGGACTGTTGCTAGCTTCAATGACTCCTTCTCTCAGTAGCCTTTGGACCTCTGACCTAATAAAGATCCAGTCCTGGGCACTGTAGCGTCTGCTCCTGGCGGCGACGGGTTTGCAATCCGGGGTGAGGTTCGCAAACAGGGAAGGCGGGTCGACCTTGAGGGTCGCAAAGCCGCAGACAGTGAGGGGGGTATAGGGCCGCCGAATTTGAAAGTTAGACTGTGGAGGTTGCACTGGAAGTCTAAACCTGGGAGTGTGGCCGCGCAGAGGTGGGGAAGGACGTAGAGCCGGTAATTTTTAAACTCCTTTCCCTGGACTGTGAGGTTTGCTACACAAAACCCCTTTATCTCTACTGAGTGGGAACCGGAGGCCCAGGAGATTTTTTGATTAACGGGGTGGGCGAGGAGAGAACAGCGCCTTACTGTGTCGGGGTGTATGAAGCTCTCCGTGCTCCCAGAGTCGATTAGGCAAGACGTCTCATGCCCGTTGATAAATACAGTCGTTGTAGCAGTTGAGAGTGTTCGAGGACGGGACTGATCCAGAGTCACCGAGGCTCATCGCAGCAGTTGAGTGTTCTCTTCGGGCAGTGTGTGGTCAGCCGAGCTGGGGTCCTGGGGGTTCATCCAAGATGGCGGCTCCCATTGGTCGCAAATGGCTGGGGGTGCACAAAATGGCGGCGCACATCCCTCTAACGTGGCGTCTGCGGGACAAGATGGCGGCGCCCGGGGGCCACACGTGGCCCTGGAGTAGGAAGATGGCGGCACCTGCTGGCCGCATGGGGACCGTGGAGAGGTTTGTGGTGGCGGTCCACATTCGCCGTCTGAGACCGCGGCAACCGCACGGGCCTGGCATACCACCACAAAATGGCTCTTTTTACCGCATCTCTTGCAGGTGGATGCGCGGGCCGGGCAGCGCTGGCGGGGGTGCTTGGCCTGCCCGCAAAAGTAGCAGCGGGGCCCCCGGGGTTGCCAGGCCGCCTTGCAGCACAAGCTTGTGGGGGGATGGGGAATGTCTCGGGGCCGGCTGCGGAGGGGTTCCACGCTGCCCAGGGGGCTGCCGCCCGGTCGGGAACGTGAGCGCGGGCGTTTCTGGAGACCACATTCAGGGAGCCTGTAAGGGCCTGTGCCTCCTTGAGACCCAGAGTGTCTTTTTCTAGCAATTGCTGGCGGATTTGGGAGGATAGCATACCTGCCACGAAAGTGTCCCGGATCAAGAGTTCTGTGTATTCGCTCGCCGCAACTTGCGGGCAGCTGCAGTTTCTCCCCAACACCAGGAGTGCACGGTAGAATTCTTCCAGCGATTCCCCAGGGGTTTGTCGCCTTGTTGCGAGCAGATGTCAGGCATAGACCTGGTTTACCAGGCGAATATAATGTCCTTTTAGCAGCTCTATTGCTGCAACGAAGTCTTCCGCTTCCTTGATGAGGGTGTAAATCTCCGGGCTGACCCTTGAGTGCAGGACTTGCATTTTCTGTTCTCCCGTGGGTGTGTTTTCGGCCGTCCCGAGATACCCTTTAAAACACGCCAGCCAGTGCTTGAAGATTGCCGCTGAGTTCGCCGCGTGGGGGCTGTGTTGCAGACACTCCAGCTTGATTCAGAGCTCCATCCTTTTTAAAAGTAGCTTATTAAATTGATGCACAATCAATGACCACTCAAGCGAGGTTGTCGTCCAACTAAAGGCTTTAATAAGCTAGATGTTTCCCCAGCAGCTCAGGTACAGAATGAAGGTTGCTGGGGAGGCACGGGCTCTTATACCCCGCCTTGCAGGGCGGAGCTACCATACATCTTGACCAATAGGATGCATACAGTTTTTACCAGTGGTGTTCCAGCATTACCAGGTACCGTAATACCTCTACTACCACACACCCTACTCAAGCCCACGCCTCCAGCTTATCCCAGTAATCCCTTAGCCTAGTAACCCCACCTAACCTTTTATTTTGGACACTAAGGGCAAGTTAGCATGGCCAATCCACCTAACCTGCACATCTTTGGACTGTGGGAGGAACCCGGAGCACCCGGAGGAAACCCACGCAGACACGGGGAGAACGTGCAGACGCCTCACAGACAATGACCCAAGCCTGGAATTGAACCTGGGACCCTGGAGCTGTGAAGCAACTGTGCTAACCACCGTGCTACCGTGCTTGCCAATAAGAAGTAAAATGATCCAAAATGATATTAGAATGCCTCTGTGGTCATCATGATTGACAGGGGCAACTCACAGTTTATTCCTGGTGCTTATCAAATGCCGAGAAGAGGAGGAATGTAACCTCGAGATGAAAATACGGAGAAGGGAAACAGGTTTTTTTGAGGAGGAAGTAAAACAATATTTAATAGCTTAGTAAATTTCATAACCAAAGTAAATTATTTGTAGGGTGTTGCAATTTAAAAAAATAAAATAAATTTAGAGTACCCAATTATTTTTTCTAATTAAGGGGCAATTTAGTGTGGCCAGTCCACCGACCCTGCACATCTTTGGGTTGTGGGGGCGAAACCCACGCAAACACGGGGAGAATGTGCAAACTCCACACGGACAGTGACCCAGAGCCGGGATCGAACCTGGTACCTTGGCGCCGTGAGGCAGCAGGGCTAACCCACTGCGCCACCGTGCTGCCTGGGTGTTGCAATTTTAAAGAATTTATTGGCTTAGACCTTTGAGTGACAAATTAACCCAACATTTATATTACCAGTTAAATGTGAATTCAGAACATGTGTAACACAGTAAACCTGACAGCAACCATACACTTTTAAGTAATAATGCAAATAAAAAAGGTTCTCATAAAATCTAGATGTCACTACATGAATACAAAACTGCGCCACCTCTAATAAATCACTGTTGGGGATTTGAAACGCATTGCTGGTGTCACCTTTAATATTTCACCAATTAAGGGATTCACAAGCAGTCCAAAGCCAAGCATTGGCGAGGTGGAATCATTAGTTTTTATCAGTGTTGAGTTCAAAATACTGAATGGGATTGAACTGCCCTTTTTGTTAATGCTCGCCTGTCCCAGGAGTATTTGTCACTTTAGCTCAAAAGGCTGGCCTACTGCTCAGGCTGCTCCTGCTGAATTTTGCAACACGATCATGCAGACTGACAGCTTCACAATCGAAAAATCAACCGTCAATTTATGAGTTGGCCCCCACACTGAGCAACGTGTCAGGTGACAACAACTTGGCTTTATGTGGCACCTTCACTGTGGAAAAGCATCCCAAGGCACACCACATGAACACTAACGAACAGAATTTGATGCTGAATCCCATGAGATTAGGGCGGATATTAGGGCTGATAGCCAGCGAGGTGAGCTTTAAAGAGCCTGTGGGAGGGGGAGAGGGGAGTGGATAGTTTTAGGAATGGAATTCCAAAGCCAAGGGCTCAGGGAGCTGAAGCTGGGCTACCGATGATGAAGAAATTAAAGCAAATGATGCACAGGGATCAAATGGTGGTTGATATTGTTTCGTACTGCAACATGGATTTGAGGTTTTTAAAAAAACATTCTCAACCTTGTTTCAAATCTCTCTGAGGTCTTGACCCGCTCTGTGATCTCCTCCATCCCTCAGATAACTATGCTCCTCTAATTCTGGCAACTTGGGGCCACCCTGATTTTAATCGCTGCTCATTTATGTCCCTGCTTTTGCTTCGGTCAAAAGCTCTGGGATTCCCTCCTTAAACCTGTCTGCCTCTTTCTCGTCCTCTAAGATGCTTCTTAACCTTACCTGCTCTTTGGTGGACAAATAAAATTCATATCGTTCCATTGAAGCACCTGGAGGTGTTTTTCCATGTTAAGGGTGCTCTGTGAACACAAATCGTGGTTACTGCTGTTGACGAGAGAACAACAGAGGCAGAAACCTGAATGTAAGTCGCTCCTACCTTCTTAGTCCAGGAGTGCTGCAAGACCTAGGGAGGGAGCCATAAGTATAAAGGTGAAATTGCTACTACCTGCCTGAGGAAGATGGTGGTAGCATGGTAATGTCACTGGGCTAGTAAGCCAGAGATCCAGACTAATGGGACGGCAGGATAGTGCAGTGGTTAGCACTGCTGCTTACAGCGCTGAGGACCCAGGTCGATCCCAGCCCTGGGTCACTGCCCATGTGGAGTTTGCTCATTCACCCCATGTCTGCGTAGGTCTCACCCCCACGACCCAAAGATGTGCGGGGTAGGTGGATTGGCCACGCTAAATTGCCCCTTAATTGGAAAAAAATAATTGGATAGTCTAAATTTATTTCAAAAAAAGAGATCCAGACTAATGCTCTGGGGACATGAGTTCAACTCGCACCACAGCGTTGGTGAAGTTCAAATTCATCTAATTAAGGGAAAAGGGTGTGATGAACGGTTACTGTAACACTGCACCCTTGTCATCATGTAAGCTGATGTCCCCTTTAAGACCGGGCTTGGAACCCTGGGGAACTCCGCCTCCGGCTCCGCCCATCTGTGAGCCGTATACAAGGGGCAGTGCAGCAGTTAGCACACGTCTCGGCACTAGTCTAGTTCTTAGTTTATTAAAGCCTTCTTTACTGTTTACACTCTAAGCGTCATTATTGAGGGTACCACAAAGGGAAAATAAATTGAAACCCAGGGCACCATCTAAAGGCCTTGGCGGACACGAATCCGAGCAGACTGGTTAAATTACGGGAGAGGGGTGGCATGTGGCACAGTGGTCAGCACTGGGGCTGCAGCGCTGAGAACACAGGTTCGAATCCTGGCCCTGGGTCACTGTCTGTGTGGAGTTTGCACATTCTCCCCGTGTCTGCGTGGGTTTCACCCCCACGACCCAAAGATGTGCAGGGTAGGTGGATTGGCCACGTTAAATTGCCCCTTAATTGGAAAAAAAAAATAGGGTACTCTGAATTTATTTTAAAAAAATTAAAGGAGGGGCCAAAATGGGGAAGCGTGGCAGGCGCAGATCCAACCGAACCACTATCGTTGGCGAGTTCAGGATCCCATCGCAGCGTGGCGAAAATCCAATAATCACCACTTAATGCCAATCTCCATACCATTAACACAAAGGGCTCCCTATCTAACGGCCCCCTGTGATCTAACCACCTCCCCAGTGAGTGGTCACACGGGCGGCGTTTATTTAAAAATGTGAAGCGAATAAAATGACTGCTATGGGGATCGGAGGAGGTGAGTAGCCATCTTATTAACTGGGCAGTCAGCCCAGGGCCACCCGCGGTTCCGGAATTCCATCCCCCGGCTCGTGGGTACTCATACCAGGGAACTCAGCTTCTGTCTGTCCATACCATCAAACACTCCCAGGACAGAGCCCCGTCGTGGTAATATGGTACAGGTCAGTTTAACTCCCACCAACCATGCCGGCCTCCAGTCACACAGCTGGCCACAGGCAATGCCAGTAATGTGAGCACTACGCAGCTGCCAAGTAGATACCCGTGGGTAGGTGTGCCATGTTGAAAGTGGGTGTTATTGCCGGAACCTCAATCAGAGTTTGCGGCCCGGACACATTACCTGAACACTGGAGGCTGCACAACTGCAGGGGCAGCAGTCAACAACCAAACACCCCAGAGCTGGGCCGCAGCACCTCAGACACCCCCGCAACCAAAGGGTGGGGGTGTGGATCGGAGGGGGGAGGGGAGATCAGGCCTGGTCCGAGTTCCGTTCCTGCCGAGGGTCTGGGGTCCAGAGACTGGGGTTCGGTGCCCAGGGGCGCCCGCTGTAACTGTGGGTGCGTGTGCAGGGCCGGGTCTCCCAGCACAAGTGGTTCTTTGGATGCCACCCTGTGAGGTGGCAGAAAATGTAAGGGTGGGGGAAGCCTGGGGGATTAGAGGGTAACGGGGTAGAAGCTGAGCCACTGGACTGAAAGTCCCAGTCACTGGTCGCCATGTTCCTGACACAGGTGGGCATTGCCGAGGCGCTGTGGAGCATGTCCCAGTCCCAGGTGGACCTTGCCGAGGTGCTGCGGAGCATGTCCCAGTCCCAGGTGGACCTTGCCGAGGTGCTGCGGAGCATGTCCCAGTCCCAGGTGGACCTTGCCGAGGTGCTGCGGAGCATGTCCCAGTCCCAGGTGGACCTTGCCGAGGTGCTGCGGAGCATGGCCTGTGCAGAGAGAGGCATTGCTGAGGGCATCGACACTATGGTGTGGACAATGGGGAGCTGGCAGGGCTGGCCCGGTGTGCGTAAGGTGACACGCGTGCCATCTATTTACCCCCTGGACCTGGGGCATCCCGGTGATGGTGGAGAATCTAGCTGCCTGGGCATCGTGTTCGGCTTGGTCCAGGTCAAAGTTTATGTAGTCTTATTTGTAGGGTCCTCTTTTGGAACAGCTCACAGGCCTGTCTTCCTTTGCTTTGGGAATATATCAATCACAAGAGCTGAGAATCACTCCTAAATTTCACTTCCAACACCCTGTGATAGCAGGTGGCAGGGAGTGACTACCGTTGAGGGTATCCAGATCATGGGCGTCATTCTCCGCCGGCGGGAGTCTCCGTTTTGCCGGCGCCCGGGGGTTTCCCGACGGCGTGGGGCTGCCCCACAATGGGAAACCCCATTGACCGGCCGGTGTTACGGAGACTCCCGCCGGCGGGTCGGGGCAGAAATGTGGCGGGGCGGGTAGGAGAATTTCGCCCCTCGTTTGATACAGTGGAGACTGAGTTCAAAGTGCGACATAGCACCTGTCACGTTTGATACAATCACACGGTACAAGGTGGCCTGACAGGTCAGACCATCTGATCAACATGAATGTTTCCGTTCCACATCAGTACAGCACTCAGACCTGCGTTTGGCCTGAATGGCAGGATTGTTAGTGCAGCCTGACTGTCATGGCAACTGAGGACACCCCCTCTGTGAGGCTGACCCCACGTTAGGCCCAGCTAGGGATGCTCCTACACAACGTTCAATATTATGCAATGTAGGGCGGCGCAGTGGTTAGCACTGACGCCTCACGGCACCTAAGAGCCAGGTTTGATCCCGGCCCCGAGTGGATTTGCACATTCTCCCCGTGCCTGCGTGGGTCTCACCCCCCACAACCCAAAGATGTGTAGGGTAGGTGGATTGACCTCGCTACATTGCCACTTAATTGGAATATTTTTTTAAAATTATGCAATGTTACATTTTTCTCCTCAGGGATGATCAATGCCTTTTACCTTTCCTGATTTGGCTACAGATAGGATCATTTCCGTCTGTATTTTTAATTGGTTGGGTTGAATCACAGACACATACAAAATTTAGCTTTGATTTTAGGCTGCAATTAGGGGCTGATATTCCATCAGTGTTTTTCAAACTTTTTTGGCTGGGACCCATTTTTATCATCCAGCTATCCTTCGGGACCCACTCCGGCCGACCTTCGGGACCCACTCCGGCCGACCTTCGGGACCCACTCCGGCCGACCTTCAGGACCCACGCCGGCCGACCTTCGGGACCCACTCCGGCCGACCTTCGGGACCCACTCCGGCCGACCTTCAGGACCCACGCTGGCTGACCTTCGGGACCCACGCCGGCCGACCTTTGGGACCCACGCCGGCCGACCTTCGCGACCCACGCCGGCCGACCTTCGGGACCCACGCCGGCCGACCTTCGGGACTCACGCCGGCCGACCTTCGGGACCCACGCGGCCGACCTTCGGGACCCACGCTGGCCGACCTTCGGGATCCACGCCGGCCGACCTTCGCGACCCACGCCGGCCGACCTTCGGGACCCACGCCGGCCGACCTTCGGGACCCACGCGGCCGACCTTCGGGACCCACGCTGGCCGACCTTCGGGATCCACGCCGGCCGACCTTCGCGACCCACGCTGGCCGACCTTCGGGATCCACGCCGGCCGACCTTCGGGACCCACGCCGGCCGACCTTCGGGACCCACGCTGGCTGACCTTCGGGACCCACGCCGGCCGACCTTTGGGACCCACGCCGGCCGACATTCGCGACCCACGCCGGCCGACCTTCGGGACTCACGCCGGCCGACCTTCGGGACCCACGCGGCCGACCTTCGGGACCCACGCCGGCCAACCTTCGGGACCCACGCCGGCCGACCTTCGCGACCCACGCCGGCCGACCTTCGGGACCCACGCCGGCCGACCTTCGGGACCCACGCGGCCGACCTTCGGGACCCACGCTGGCCGACCTTCGGGATCCACGCCGGCCGACCTTCGCGACCCACGCTGGCCGACCTTCGGGATCCACGCTGGCCGACCTTCGGGATCCACGCCGGCCGACCTTCGCGACCCACGCCGGCCGACCTTCGGGACCCACGCCGGCCGACCTTCGGGACCCACGCCGACCGACCTTCACGACCCATGCCGGCCGATCTTAGGGACCCTCGCCGGCCGACCTTCGGGACCCACTCCGGCCGACCTTTCGGGCCCCACGCCGACCGACCTTCGGGACCCACACCGACCGACCTTCGAGACCCACGCCGGCCCACCTTCGGGACCCACGCCGGCCGATTCGGGACCCACGCCGGCCGATCTTAGGGACCCACGCTGGCCGACCTTCGGGACCCACACTGGCCGACCTTCGGGACCCACTCCGGCCGACCTTCGGGACCCAGGCCGGCCGACCTTCGGGACCGACGCCGGCCGACCTTCGGGACCCTCGCCGGCCGACCTTCGGAACCCACGCCGGCCGACCTTCGGGACCCACGCCAGCCGACCTTCGGAACCCACGCCGGCCGACCTTCGGAACCCACGCCGGCCGACCTTCGGGACCCACGCCGGCCGACCTTCGCGACCCACTCCGGCCGACCTTCAGGATCCACGCCGGCCGACCTTCGCGGCCCACGCCGGCCGACCTTCGCGACCCACCATTTTCTCTTACCTTTAATATGACAGGTGAGCCTGCTTGATCCTCACAATCTCACTTGCTTTGTTATTCAATGTTACGTTTCTGATAATGACTTGAGCTGATGTTTTAAGATCTCACTGCATCCGTTGAAAAAAATCAAGTGGTTTGGCCTCGAACTCACCAGGCTTCGTCTTCAAATGTCTTCAAAGTTATGATGGTTTTCAACTTTCATTTGCCAGTACTTCCCTGCACATAACACACATGAACTTTGAACCCTGATTTGCAGGGGCACAATTAATAACCCCCACCTCAAGTAATCATCTTTATGCTGCTTTGTTCCTGTTTTCAGCTTCTTCTTCATGTGTTGGTCACCAGAGGCCCAGGAGTTCACACCAGCACGGCTGGCAGCTGCAAAATGGAGGCATGTCTCTCATGCCCAGAACATGTGACATCAGTGTCCCTGCTCAGCGTGGTCTGCTCTCTGCCGCTGCTCCAGGCAGGAAGACCCAAGCAATTTAAAAACAAATCTCTTCTGCGTCAGCACACTAACGTCAGGAGGAGGCATTCTGCCCTGCTGGGCTCCGGGCCTGCGCACCGCTGAGGGTGCACGCGTGCGCGGAACGGCCGGCATTCCGAAAGCCAGTCGCTGCCGGCATTTTTAAAAGCTGGTCACGCCGTTGGGCACTACTTGGGCGCTCAGGAACGCTGCGACGCATGGCCCCGCGATCGGGAACGCCGCGACGCATGGCCCCTTGACCAGGTACGCCGCGACGCATGGCCCCGCGATCGGGAACGCCGCGACGCATGGCCCCTCGACCAGGTACGCTGCGACGCATGGCCCCGCGATCGGGAACGCCGCGACGCATGGCCCCGCGATCGGGAACGCTGCGACGCATGGCCCCGCGATCGGGAACGCCGCGACGCATGGCCCCTCGACCAGGTACGCTGCGACGCATGGCCCCGCGATCGGGAACGCCGCGATGCATGGCCCCTCGACCAGGTACGCCGCGACGCATGGCCCTATGGCCCTTCCGATACACACCCGCAACCCACCTGCAGTTCACGACCCTGGGTTAGAAAATGACTGTGTAAGATAGTCCCACCTATGACATGCAAATGCATTACCATAACCGAATCTCCCATCATCAACGTACTGTGGCTTATCATCACCCAGAAACTGAACCGGACCAGTGGTACAAATTCTGTGACGCCAAAGGCAGGTCAGTGGCTGGGAATGCTCTGATGAGTGACTCACCTCCTGCATCCCTAAATCCTGTTCACAATCTCCAAGGCAACAAGTCAGGAGGGAATACTCTCCACTTGTCTGGATGAGTGCAGCTTCCTCAATACTCAAGAAGCTTCACATCATCCAGCAACCCACGTGATGCACACTCCATCCGCCACCTTCACTCCCTCCGCCTTGGTGCACAGTGGCAGCAGCATGTACCGTACACAAGATACAGAGTAGCAACTCACCAAGTCTCATTTGACAGCACCTTCCAAATCCACCACCTCCAAGTACAAGGACAGCAGACGCATGGGATGACCACCTCCTGCAAGTTCCCATCCAAGTTCGCACAGTCCTGAATTGGAATTACATCGTTGTTCCTTCGCTGTCACTGGGTCAAAATCCTGGAAGTCCATCCCTAACAGCACTGTGGATGTACATACACAATATGGACTGCAGCCGCTCAATAAGGCAGCTCACCATCACCTTCTCAAGGGCAATTAAGCATGGGCAATAAATGCTGGCCTAGCCAGCGATGACCACATCCCATGAAGAAATAAAGGCTGGGATTCTCCATCCTGGAGCCTAAGTGCTCCCACCAGAGGAAAATCAGGACTGGTCTCTGCTGTTGCTGGGAGTGGGGCCTAGGTACGACTCTTTCTCCTTAACCATGCAAATATATGCATGGGGAGAGTTTGTCGGATTCTGCCAGAATCCTGTTATCGGCCCGTCATTTTGAGTGTGCGGCCCGACCCCGAGGTCCCCACAATGCTAATCCTGGCCCCCTACAGCGGGAATAGTGGATCAACCCCCCCCCCCCACAGCACGCATGCATCATGCTGGCCCAACCTCCTCCTCAGCGACCCCCTCACAAACTCCCCCAGTCAACCGAATGAGGTTCTCGCCTGCTCTGGCCGAGAACCTGATCTGGCCAGGCAGAGGGCCAGAAGACTCTCAACGAGCCTGACGCCCAGCAAGAATCCAGATATGGCCCTTTCGCCCTATCCTAGTGCTAATTATGCACATCTTCCGCCCCAGGCAGCTGAATGTCCAGCTGCTAATGGCAGAATGGTGGAAGTCAGGGACATGCAAGAGGTCAGGTTTGATGCAGCTTGTGATCCGGGGTAGTGACTGAGGATCATTTACTGGGCTGGAGGGAAGAAGGAACGAGGCCATGAGGGATTTGAAAATGGGCCAAAAAGTTTAATCTACATCTAATATGTACTGCTACGCGCTACAATTGAAACACTCCTTCATTTCCAGAAACTTCCCTAGCATCAGAGTTGAAATGACTGGCTTGTAGTTGTTGACAGGCTGATCTTTATACTGTTTTTTCATCAAGACAGTAAAATTTGCAGTTTCTCGGTCCTCTGACACCACCCCTGGGTCTAAGGAAGATTGGAAAATGTGGCCTCTGCAATTTCTGCTCTCACTGCCTTCAGTACCCTTGGATGTATCTCATCCATCCTGGTGCCTTATCAACTCTACATACGGGAGCCTATCCAATAGCTCCTCCTTATCAATTTTAAAATCTTCCGGGGCCTGAACTACCTCTTCTTTTTTCCTGGCCTGGGCAGTATCATCTTCCATGGTAAAGACAGATGCAAAGTATTTATTTAATATCTCAGCCACGCTCCCTAATCCCATGCATAAATCCCCTTTTTGATCCCTAATCAGTCCCACTCCGCCGACAATCTATTGCCATTCTTACATGTCTGACTTAAGATGACGTTAAAAAACAGGAGGTTTCATTTCTAAGGTTTGCGGATAATATTAAAAATAACACAAGAGTCCAGCTGTTGCGAGCTACCTTTTCATTACCTTTCCTCTCTACGATCCAGTAATCATCAGTTACGTTGTACAGAATTTCAACTCTCCCTGATACTGCCAGCATGTTTTATATTAATGGCAACTAATATAAAAATTGTACAAAGTACATTTCATTCCATATTGCTGAACATGGACACAAGCACATTCTGGAGGAAGGTTACAGCGGACTACTTTGAGCAGCTCAAACTGGTGCCATTTATAACACAATCGCAAAGGTACAGAATTTCTCTGATTGGGTGTGTGCATATCTTTATGCATTCTTTTTGCACCATTCAACCGGCGTGGGGAAGCACTGATTTGAAGGTGTAAAGCATTGTTAAGGGAAGATAATGAACGCAGATGACATCATTTTGTGCATAAATAACTAGTCTCGAGCTTATGCAGTGAGGCTGGAGGCTTTGTGGGAAAACAAACTCGCTCGTTGTTGAAAGATAGTTTGGGAGAAAAGAGCTTTATTCATTTTAGCCTTGGCTGGGCCATCCTGCTAATTGCCAGTAGCTGGTTAAATCACTTCTGGAGAAACATGGATGCGAAGTGATATGCAGCGGAACAAGGCAATCTTTTCACAACTGCATGCAATAACCTTTTTTTCCTCCCCCGCCCCCCCCCCCCCACAAAAAAAATTGTGCCTTGAGCCCACGGATGTTAAATGGCAAATTCCCTTCTAGATTAGACTAGTGGAAACCTCTGTCAGTGAAAGTCAAACGGCATGTATGTGGTCAAAAATCTAATTAAATTCACTTCCATGCCATCCAGAGAGGATGTGAAAGCCTTCGGGGCCCTAAAGTCTGAAGAAGGTTCACATTGTTGTTTTGTAAAATTATAGTAGGTAGTTTGGACAGGAAATGGTGTTACTGGGCTGTCAATCATCACTGGAACGAGCACCTGTTCTCATACTAACTATACTTAAAATATTTATTGTAGCCTGAAGGATGACAATGTGTTTTTCATTACGTGAAACCTTTTCAACTTGTTCCATTTCAAACTGTTATCTTAAGTGTTTTAACAAAAGAAGGCAGCAAGTACAATTTGGCCTTTCCCCTCATAGTGGCACTATTATTATCTTGAGGAGGTTTTTCTTCACCGGAGCAAACCTTTCTGATTAAATTTCCTCATTCTCAATGCTCGTGTTGCAGCATCGACCGGAATCTACCAAAGTAATGTTAACACGAGCCACAGCGGATGTGGCTCGTGACGGCTTGTGTTCAGGCACCAGGATAATGGTCATTATAGTGTCATTGCTCACAAGAGGCCTTTCAGCCCGTGGAGTCCATGCTAAAATGTCCTTTTACTTTCTGGAGACATCACGAGACCCAGAAAAAACTGCTGCTTCACAGCACCAGGGTCCCAGGTTCGATTCCCGGCTTGGGTCACTGTCTGTGCGGAGACTATACGTGCTCCCCCTGTCTGCGTGGGTCTCCTCTGGCTGCTCCGGTTTCCTCCCACAAGTCCTGAGAGACGTGCTTGTGAGGGTAATTTGGACATTGCCTCAACTATTTCAATTCTTTCTGTCTGGCCTTCCTCGTTCCACGCTCTGTGTGCTTGATGACATCCTGAGCTGTGGCGACCCTCGTCCTAACTCGTACCAGGTCTTGCAAACCCATCATCCCTTACCCTTGCTTTTAAATCACTCCGTGGTCTCATCCCTCCCTCCAGCTCACTGACCCTCCAAGCTCTTCTGCCCTACTCCAATTCTAACCTCTTCCATGTTCCCAATTTGATTGTCCCATCATTGGTGGCTGCACCTATAATTGCTGGGGCTTTTGGGTCAGACCTCCCACTTAACCCTCTCCACTTTCCCACCTGCCTCTCCCCCTTTAAGACGCTCTTTACAATCAAGCTTTTGATCACCTGCCCTAACATCCCCTTCCGTGAATTGACATTAAATTTGATAGTTTTGGAATGTTTTATTATATTAGAAAGCGCTATGTAAATGCAAATTGTCGTTTGTTTGTATCACAGCATTTATATGAGATCCAGATCATACCGTAACAACAACACCCGTTTGCATTCATAAAGCATCTGTAAAGTTGCTGGGTTGACAAAGGATTAGCAGGTTAAACTGTTTACCGAGAGATCTTAGCAGCTCTTACAGGCGATGTGTCTGCCCATGCTAGGGGGGGTTGGGGGGGAGAGCTCACGCGCCAGCGACACACCACTTACTGTGTACACGTCATCACGATGTACACGCCCGCACCCAGTCGACAGCATCTTTGACTATGATTCACCAGTTACAAAAATGTTTTGGCCTTGGGAATCAGATATATGGGGCTGGATTATTCGGTCCCCCAGCCTTTTTCTCTCTGCGGCGCGCCATTCGCTAGCAATGGGATTCTGTACGGGATTCCCTTGTCAATAGGATTTCCCATTGAAGCCACCCCCACGGGCAGGGGTGAGCAGCGGGCAGGGACAGAGAATCCCAACAGTCCGACAATTCCAGACATGGTACCTACAATTGTGGATGTCACCAAATTGTGCGGTGTGCGTCACACTGGGAAGGGTTGTGGCAAAACCTAATAAATACATTAATGAGGGCAGCACGGTGGTGCAGTGGTTAGCACGCCGAGGTCCCAGGTTCAATCCCGGATCTGGGTCACTCTCCGGGTGGAGTTTGCACACTCTCCCCGTGTTTGCGTGGGTTTTGCCCCCACAACCCAAAGATATGCAGGGTAGGTGGATTGGCCACACTAAATTGTCCCTTAATTGGGAAAAATGAATTAGGTAATCTAAATTTATAATAAATAAATAAATAAATAACTTGGGCGTGTCAATGGCAAATGAATTTCAGTGTAGAGTGTTGGGTCCAATGCTCCGTTTCTGTGCTGGAAAGTCTTTGTGATTCTTTGCGGTGTTGTTTCATTTCATGAGCACTCAAACTCAAGTTTCCATTCTTTCTGTGTGAGCTGAGATCATATCGGGATGCCTGACCTTGCCTCCACCAAATGTTCGCACTTCCAACCAGGAAAACTGGACAATATTCAGGGGCAGGAAACCTGTCTAATTCTCCCCTTCCTGACCCAGGGTTCTTGAAATCAGTTGCGTTGCCTTACAGCTGCCCCTGGCTGGGATTAGCTAACTGAATGACTCTCAATGAAACCAGGGCAAGGCCCTTTAACCTTATGTTGTGTCCCAGCCGCAGATCAGAGGGAGCACCCTTACCTCGAAGTCGGGAACATTCAAGCCCTACGCAAGAGCACATAATCACTTCAATGCAGCACTCAGGGATTGGTGGATATATGTTAAAGCAAAGTCTTTTGGGTAGATGTATAAGATCCTATGGCATTATTTGAAAGAGGATGTGCAGGTCAACATGGATCCCTCAGACACACGCACCAGAACAGATTATCTGGTCAACATCTTATTGATATTACTGGGATCTTGCTGTGCCCAAATTAGCTGCAGTGATTCCAACAGTGACTGTATTTCAAGATGTCGTTACATTGTGAAAGACATTGTATAATGGAAGTTCTTTCTTTTGCATGGGTCTGACACACAGGGAAATTGGATTAAAGTCCCTGGCAGTACTAACAGTTGTGATATTCGAAGCAGGCCGATGCAGACAATGATATGAACCTTTAAGAAGCTGAATAGTGACAACACCGGCGGTGATTTTGCACCGTGTTCAACGTGAGCAGAAGCAGCGAGGCGGACTCAAAATATCGCGAGAGTCGGAAAATCAGATTCGCTCCAGCGAGATCTCATTTTCTGATTTTTCCCGTCCCTTGCCGGTGACGTAATGAAGTTCCCACCCAGAAAGAGGGGGAATCTCATTTAAATGTATTTAAATAAATTGACTTATGGTTAAAGGGCTGTTCCGCCATATGTTCTCCTTTCCCCCATTGATGTGACGTCAAGTCGGAAAGGCTTAAAATAGATATTGAAAAATGTGAAGCAGTCATGGGGAGCCCGCCATGGGCGCAAATGTAGATATCGCCCCTGGGGGAGAGGGACATGCCCAGGCACTGCCCTCTGGCACTAGCCTCTGGCACTGCCCCTTGGCCTTCTAGGTTACCCCATTGGGAGGCTCTCATTATTTGTGTGTGGGTGGGGGGTGTTGGCCTGGTGGCTTGCGATGGGGAGGGGGGGGGGATGGGGGGGGGGAGGTTATTGTCTCAGTGCAGCCACGTTTTGCAAAGAAATAAATCTTATAACACCAGGTTAAAGTCCAACAGGTTTATTTGGAATCACTAGCTTTCGGAGCACAGCTCCTTCATCAGGTGAGTGAAGAGGTGGGTTCCACAAACATATATATGGACAAAAGTCAAAGATTCAATACGATACTTTGAATGTAAGTCATGGCAGGTCTTTAGAGGTCCAGACGGAGCAACTAGAGAGAGGGATAATCCCAGGTTAAAGAGGTGTGAATTGTCTCAAGCCAGGACAGTTGGTAGAATTTCACAAGCCCAGGCCAGATGGTGGGGGGTGAATGTAATGTGACATGAATCCAAGGTCCCGGTTGAGGCCATAACTCATGCGTGCGGAATTTGATTATCAGTTTCTGCTCGGAGATTCTGTGTTGTCGTGCTTCCTGAAGGCCGCCTTGGAGAACGGTTACCTGAAGATCAGAGGCTGAAGATCAGAGGCCGAATGCTCTTGACTGCTGAAGTGTTCCCCGACTGGAAGGGAACATTCCTGCCGGGTGATGGTCATGTGATGTCCGTCCATTCGTTGTCGCAGCATCTGCATGGTCTCGCCAATGTACCACGCTTCAGGACATCCTTTCTTGCAGTGACAGTTGGGCAACCCGTAAGGTGACTGGGCGATAGATCATCTTGGCGGTGCAACGGGTGGGTGAGATGGTGCATTGGGTCACATCCTTTTGGGTCTCAGATGAAGACTTAAACTACGTAACCTCAATTCCCAAACCTTCCCTTTGTTCTGGGAAACCATTTGAATGATTCAAAGTAAAACCTTATTGAGATAGCTGACTCCACCAAGAAGACCAAAGAGATTGCCCATTTTTTGGATCAAAGCTGTTGTTAGGCCGCCCGTATGAGAATCTCAACAAATTGCAATTTATAAGACGGTGAGGGAAGACTAAACCACAGGAGTGATAACACTGACCAACAGTATCTTTTATGGTAAAACAAACATTAATTAAAACACAGAATTAACTTTACAATTAATAGTTAAAGTAGTTCTTAAAGAAAAGGGGGGAAAAAACTTTAACTCACTATCTACACCTGCCACTGTATTATCCAATTAAGCAACCCAATACAGTTCAAATACCACTTATAAATAAAGCTAACAATCAGGGTTACTTGCTCCTCTGTCCAGACCTTTGGAGAGAGACACTTTCAGGAACAACCTGAAAATCCTTCTGTCTTGTCAGACTGAAATCCTATGGAAAACTGCAAAATTACAGTCAGACCTGGTTCCTTCCATTAAGATGTCCTATGACTTGCTTAGGTAGGACTAAACACAATCCCTCATTAATTATCTACACCCTAGGGAACCTCCTAAACATAAACAATATTCCAATAGCCATCTTGTGTAAATAAGTAAATGGTTAAAATCAATGATTATCTCACTTTTATGACTCCTTCATTACAGCTTTAGCAGACATTCTGCCTGTATGTATTTTAAATAGCATTGTGACAACAAAATATAATATATAACAATTTCCTACATTCATCACACTGTCCCAGTCCACAGTTTCATTTTGTCCTTTGTCTCATCTGATGTCTTAACAGAAAATTGTTTATCTTCCTTTCATGTTTCTTCCACAACTCATGGGTACCAAAACCCCCTCCAGATCTTTCTTCCACTTCATATCCCTCAAACCAGCACTTTCTTCTAACCTTAAACCTTCTGAGATCTGATGTAAGGTCACAGACCTGAAACATTGGCCGCAATTCTCCCAAAACATATCTGAGTGTGATTTCTGGCAGGAAAGACGGTGCAGTTACCGCTGTGTGCGTCAGCATGATGCAGATCGCAATCCACCCACAATTAGAAATTTCTTTGGAGGGGGGTGGGTTTTGCACCGGCACCGAGATGGGTGGGGCCTAAATATACTGGAAGGCCGGGCTTCGCAGAGATTGCGGTGCCCTGAAAATGCCCCCCCCCCCCCCAACCACCATTGGTGGCATTGGGGATTCAGTCCCATCCAGCATGCCAGCGACATCAGGGCATCAGGATCGCGACTGCCCACCACCGTCCTCACCAAATATGACACTAATGTATCAACGTCTTCAATGCCCCAGATGGTTTCATACACTCCCAACAACAAGACATTTATATTGCTTCTTTAATTTAATTAAACTCCCAAAGATTAAAAATTGACGCTGAGCCAAAGGAGTAATTAGGAAGGGCGGCCAAAACCTGGTCAAAGATGCAGGTTTTAAGGGGCATTTTAAAGGAGAAAAGGGGTCAAAGGGCATTTGAAAGATTAGGCCTCAGCTGGTCAAAGGCACGATGACCAACAGTGGGACAAAGGAGTGGAGGATACGAAAGGGATAAGAGTTCCCAGAGTTCTTTAGGGCTGGGGAGATGTTAGAGTTAGGGAAGGGTGAGATTAGGAGTTATTTGAATACTGACATAAAAATATTAAATTTGAATTGTTGCTTACCTGGGAGCCAATGTGAACCAGTGAGCATACAGGTCTTGAATGAACAGGGGTTGGTGTGTTAGGATACCCATGGCTGAATATTGGATAAGGGGAAACGTATGAGGTGCGAACTCTGCGAGGTAGCGAATTGGAAGTCAGATCTGGAGGTAAAAAGCCTCAGGTGAGGGTTTTGGCATCAGATGGGTGGCGGGCAAGGCAGGGCAGGACACGGCAGGGCAGCAGACTGGCGATCTTGCCGAGGTGGAAGAAGCCGGTCTTGGTGTTGTAGAAAAGATGAGGTTAGGAGCTCCACTCAAAGTCTGCAACTGAGGTTGCAATGAATCTGGCTCAGCTGAAATAAAATGAAATGAAAATCGCTTATTGTCACAAGTAGGCTTCAAATGAAGTTACTGTGAAAAGCCCCTAGTCGCCACATTCCGCCGCCTGTTCGGG
Organism: Scyliorhinus torazame; assembly: GCF_047496885.1. Classification (NCBI taxonomy): domain Eukaryota; kingdom Metazoa; phylum Chordata; class Chondrichthyes; order Carcharhiniformes; family Scyliorhinidae; genus Scyliorhinus; species Scyliorhinus torazame. The sequence goes on from NC_092713.1 coordinate 24,475,675, forward strand.
GAGGCTGTTACGGGCTCCAGACAGTGGATGGAGTGTTGGAGTTGTTAGGGGGGAGGCAGGGGTGCGAAGGGGGGTGATGTAATTGGAGCTATTCACAACTTCTACGAAATGCAATGCGGGATGGAACGTTCTAGTCACAGTCCTCATTGAGATGCTCCTTGTGGGGTGATCATAAAATCCCGACTATGCAGAAGGTCTGCACTGATCCGCCTAAAGAGCACCGTAATCCTATCTGGTAACCTTTTGGACACCAAGGGGTAATTTAGCATGGCCAATCCACCTAATCACCAGACTGTGGGTGGAAACCGGAACACCCAGAGGAAACCCACACAAATTCCAGAGAAACAGTCACCCAGGGCCGGATTTGAACCCGGGCCCCTGGTGAAGTGAGGCAGCAGTGCTAACCACTGTGCTACCGTGCCACCCACTGGCTGCCTCTTTTTGCTTTCACTTGACTTGCAAACCTATCGGATCGTTGTGAAGTTTTACGAGGGGATGGATGTGTTGCCTAAACCTTTTTAATTTACTAAAAAATATAGATGCATTAACTAGCATTCCAGATCGCCTCTGTAACTAATTATTTTCTGGCTAGCTCTTCGCATTACTTAAAACATGTTTCCGAATCCCTCTTACAACTTTGGTGCTGCAACACAATTCATTCCTTGAGTCTTGGCGTGGATTTGCAGATCGTCGTGGGAGCTAGATTTGACCGGTTCCATTTACAAAGGAATTATTGAACACGGATATGAACAGCTCGCTCTTCACAGTTGTCCCTTGCTTGGTGCTAATTACATTGCTTGCTCCAAGAAGTAAAACATTTAATTCAACTGAGACATGTTTGGCCCCTTTAAAACCATTCAATCCCTCCAGTCTGTTTAAATTAGGATGCATTTATTCCACGCAAGATTACATTGGCCCCAGGCTGGCTCCTAAAACCATTGCATGCAGTAACCATTGCGAAAGCGGTTTATGTGTTTACAGCGCGATTGCAATATGTTACATTCAGCTGATCTGAAAACTATTAGACATGGTTTAAGATAATCAACAACTTGGAGCCCAGCACAATAACTGGAGTTTTAGGATTGAATTTTTAATATATTTACAACCTCTGGAGACCCAAATATACAAAACAGCTGAATCAAACGATTGTTCAGAGGGGCAAAAAGTTCTCATTACAACTAAGTACTATTACATCCGATGGGATGCATAATATAATGTAGAAAAGAGCTGTCTGCTAATCTTGAAATAGTATTTATAACTTCTTTCATTTTTTTTTCTCCACAAAAAAGCTGGAATAATTATGAGGAGCTGATTGGGGTATTGGTTGTACAACAATTTATATAGATGTACAAACCCGTAGGTTTTCCAATTGAGAATTTGACAGCTCTTTTTTGATACCATTTATTCCGTGCCTCCTTATCAGCATATCTTTCAGGCGCCGACCGTGCCTCGGTGATAGGACTCTCGCCGTCGAGTCAGAAGGTTCACGTAGAGATTTGAGCACGTAATCCAGGCTGAAGCACTCCAGTGCAGTGCTGAATGAGTACTGCGAAGTCAGAGGTGCTGTCTTGCAGATAGAATGCTAAATCCAGACCCCACCTGCTCTCTCAGGCATAAATCAAAGGTCTGATGGAATGATTTGGAAGAGAGCGGAAATGCCCTGGCCAACATTCATCCCTCAACAAAATCACAGAAAGAGATTATCCGGCTATTTCCATGCATGTTTTTGGAGGGAGGGGGAGGGGTGCAGGGCGGGGGTGGGTGCAGGGTACTTTGCTGTGTGAAAATTAGCAAAGACTGGTCTTCAAAAGTACATGATTGGCTGCAAAACTGTTTGGGATATCCTTAGGTCGTGGAAGGTATTGGATACAAGCACTTTGATTCTCTCCATCTCATAGATAATCATAGAATTTACAGTGCGGAAGGAGGCCATTCGGCTCATCGAGTCTGCATCGGCTTGGGAAAGAGCACCCTACCCAAGGTCAACACCTCTACCCTATCCCCATAACCCAGTAACCCCACCCAACATAGAACATAGAACATAGAAAATACAGCACAGAACAGGCCCTTCGGCCCACGATGTTGTGCCGAACCTTTGTCCTAGATTAATCATAGATTATCATTGAATTTACAGTGCAGAAGGAGGCCATTCGGCCCTCTGAGTCTGCACCGGCTCCTGGAAAGAGCACCCTACCCAAACTCAACACCTTCACCCAACACCAAGGGCAATTTGGACATTAAGGGCAATTTATCATTGGCCAATTCACCTAACCCGCACATCTTTGGATTGTGGGAGGAAACCGGAGCACCCGGAGGAAACCCACGCAGACACAGGGAGGACGTGCAGACTCCGCACAGTCAGTGACCCAAGCCGGAATCGAACCTGGGACCCTGGAGCTGTGAAGCATTGTGCTATCCACAATGCTACCATGCTGCCCTTGAGAACAAATAAATCTACACTATATCATTTTACCGTAATCCATGTACCTATCCAATAGCTGCTTGAAGGTCCCTAATGTTTCCGACTCAACTACTTCCACAGGCAGTGCATTCCATGCCCCCACTACTCTCTGGGTAAAGAACCTACCTCTGATATCCCTCCTATATCTTCCACCTTTCACCTTAAATTTATGTCCCCTTGTAATGGTTTGTTCCACCCGGGGAAAAAGTCTCTGACTGTCTACTCTATCTATTCCCCTGATCATCTTATAAACCTCTATCAAGTCGCCCCTCATCCTTCTCCGTTCTAATGAGAAAAGGCCTAGCACCCTCAACCTTTCCTCGTAAGACCTACTCTCCATTCCAGGCAACATCCTGGTAAATCTTCCTTGCACCTTTTCCAAAGCTTCCACATCCTTCCTAAGATGAGGCGACCAGAACTGTACACAGTACTCCAAATGTGGCCTTACCAAAGTTTTGTACAGCTGCATCATCACCTCACGGCTCTTAAATTCAATCCCTCTGTTAATGAACGCGAGCACACCATAGGCCTTCTTCACAGCTCTATCCACTTGAGTGGCAACTTTCAAAGATGTATGAACATAGACCCCAAGATCTCTCTGCTCCTCCACATTGCCAAGAACTCTACCGTTAACCCTGTATTCCGCATTCATATTTGTCCTTCCAAAATGGACAACCTCACACTTTTCAGGGTTAAACTCCATCTGCCACTTCTCAGCCCAGCTCTGCATCCTATCTATGTCTCTTTGCAGCCGACAACAGCCCTCCTTACTATCCACAACTCCACCAATCTTCGTATCGTCTGCAAATTTACTGACCCACCCTTCAACTCCCTCATCCAAGTCATTAATGAAAATCACAAACAGCAGAGGACCCAGAACTGATCCCTGCGGTACGCCACTGGTAACTGGGATCCAGGCTGAATATTTGCCATCCACCACCACTCTCTAACTTCTATCGGTTAGCCAGTTCGTTATCCAACTGGCCAAATTTCCCACTATCCCATGCCTCCTTACTTTCTGCATAAGCCTACCATGGGGAACTTTATCAAATGCCTTACTAAAATCCATGTACACTACATCCACTGCTTTACCTTCATCCACATGCTTGGTCACCTCCTCAAAGAATTCAATAAGATTTGTAAGGCAAGACCTACCCCTCACAAATCCGTGCTGACTATCCCTAATCAAGCAGTGTCTTTCCAGATGCTCAGAAATCCTATCCTTCAGTACCCTTTCCATTACTTTGCCTACCACCGAAGTAAGACTAACTGGCCTGTAATTCCCAGGGTTATCCCTAGTCCCTTTTTTGAACAGGGGCACGACATTCGCCACTCTCCAATCCCCTGGTACCACCCCTGTTGACAGTGAGGACGAAAAGATCATTGCCAACGGCTCTGCAATTTCATCTCTTGCTTCCCATAGAATCCTTGGATATATCCCGTCAGGCCCAGGGGACTTGTCTATCCTCAAGTTTTTCAAAATGCCCAACACATCTTCCTTCCTAACAAGTATTTCCTCGAGCTTACCAATCTGTTTCACACTGTCCTCACCAACTATATCGCCCCTCTCATTTGTAAATACAGAAGAAAAGTACTCGTTCAAGACCTCTCCTATCTCTTCAGACTCAATACACAATCTCCCGCTACTGTCCTTGATGGGACCTACCCTCGCTCTAGTCATTCTCATATTTCTCACATATGTGTAAAAGGCCTTGGGGTTTTCCTTGATCCTACCCGCCAAAGATTGTTCATGCCCTCTCTTAGCTCTCCTAATCCCTTTCTTCAGTTCCCTCCTGGCTATCTTGTATCCCTCCAATGCCCTGTCTGAACCTTGTTTCCTCAGCCTTACATAAGTCACCTTTTTCCTCTTAACAAGACATTCAACCTCTCTTGTCAACCATGGTTCCCTCACTCGACCATCTCTTCCCTGCCTGACAGGGACATACATATCAAGGACACGTAGCACCTGTTCCTTGAACAAGTTCCACATTTCACTTGTGTCCTTCCCTGCCAGCCTATGTTCCCAACTTATGCACTTCAATTCTTGTCTGACAACATCGTATTTACCCTTCCCCCAATTGTAAACCTTGCCCTGTTGCACGTACCTATCCCTCTCCATTACTAAAGTGAAAGTCACAGAATTGTGGTCACTATCTCCAAAATGCTCCCCCACTAACAAATCTATCACTTGCCCTGGCTCATTACCCAGTACTAAATCCAATATTGCCCCTCCTCTGGTCGGACAATCTACATACTGTGTTAGAAAAGCTTCCTGGACACACTGCACAAACACCACCCCATCCAAACTATTTGATCTAAAGAGTTTCCACTCAATATTTGGGAAGTTAAAGTCGCCCATGACTACTACCCAATGACTTCTGCACCTTTCCAAAATCTGTTTCCCAATCTGTTCCTCCACATCTCTGCTACTATTGGGGGGCCTATAGAAAACTCCTAACAAGGTGACTGCTCCTTTCCTATTTCTGACTTCAACCCATACTACCTCAATAGGGTGATACTCCTCGAACTGCCTTTCTGCAGCTGTTATACTATCTCTAATTAATAATGCCACCCCCCCACCTCTTTTACCACCCTCCCTAATCTTATTGAAACATCTATAACCAGGGACCTCCAACAACCATTTCTGCCCCTCTTCTATCCAAGTTTCCGTGATGGCCACCACATCGTAGTCCCAAGTACCGATCCATGCCTTAAGTTCACCCACCTTATTCCTGATGCTTCTTGCGTTGAAGTATACACACTTCAACCCCTCTCCGTGCCTGCAAGTACTCTCCTTTGTCAGTGTTCCCTTCCCCACTGCCTCATTACATGCTTTGGCGTCCTGAATATCGGCTACCTTAGTTGCTGGACTACAAATCCGGTTCCCATTCCCCTGCCAAATTAGTTTAAACCCTCCCGAAGAGTACTAGAAAACCTCCCTCCCAGGATATTGGTGCCCCTCTGGTTCAGATGCAACCCGTCCTGCTTGTACAGGTCCCACCTTCCCCAGAATGCGTTCCAATTATCCAAATACCTGAAGCCCTCCCTCCTACACCATTCCTGCAGCCACGTGTTCAACTGCACTCTCTCCCTATTCCTAGCCTCGCTATCACGTGGCACCGGCAACAAACCAGAGATGACAACTCTGTCTGTCCTGGCTTTTAACTTCCAGCCTAACTCCCTAAACTTGTTTATTACCTCCACACCCCTTTTCCTACCTATGTCGTTGGTACCAATGTGCACCACGACTTCTGGCTGCTCCCCCTCCCCCTTAAGGATCCTGAAGACACGATCCGAGACATCCCTGGCCCTGGCACCCGGGAGGCAACATACCTTCCGGGAGTCTCGCTCGCGACCACAGAATCTCCTATCTATTCCCCTAACCATTGAATCTCCTACAACTATTGCTTTTCTATTCTCCCCCCTTCCCTTCTGAGCCCCAGAGCCAGACTCAGTGCCAGAGACCTGGCCGCTAGGGCCTTCCCCCGGTAGGTCATCCCCCCCAACAGCATCCAAAACGGTATACTTGTTTTGAAGGGGAACAGCCACGAGGGATCCTTGCACTTTCTGCCTGTTTGTTTTTTTCCCCCTGACTGTAACCCAGCTATTCTTGTCCTGTACCTTGGGTGTGGTTACCTCCTTGTAACTCTTCTCAATCACCCCCTCTGCCTCCCGGATGATCCGAAGTTCATCCAGCTTCAGCTCCAGTTCCCTAACACGGTCTTTGAGGAGCTGAAGTTGGGTGCACTTCCCGCAGGTATAGTCAGTGGGGACACCGGTGGTATCCCTCACCACCCACATCCTACAGGAGGAGCATGTAACTGGCCTAGCCTCCATCTCCTCTTACCTGACAGAATATAGCTGCCCTGTGGACTAACTAGATCTCCGCCCTCTGACCCTGCTCCCAGTCAGCTACACTTTCTGTAAACTCCTGGCTCTCTTCGCACTCTTTGCGGAAATGTCGGAAACAAAATGAAAGGAGCGCCTTACTCCCTCCTCACCTAACTCCCTCGGTCACCAAACTCTCACTATCGCACTCAAATGCACCAAATTCAGCACTCAGTGCAAAACCTCAAGCATCTAGAACATAGAACATAGCACATACAGTGGAGAAGGAGGCCATTCGGCCAATCGAGTCTGCATCGACCCATTTAAGCCCTCACTCCCACCCTATCCCCGTAACCCAATAACCCCTCCTAACCAGCTGGATGATATCCTTTACGTTAGCACGGCTCTTACAGTAACTTCATTACAGTGCTAAAGTAAGCCTACTTGTGACACTAATAAAGATTATGATTGAATGTGTGCTGTCTGGCATTCACCTCGAGGATGTGCGGAGCATGGTTGCTCACCAACTGCATACCTAGAGTGTGGGCTGTACTCTGGTTATGATGCACTGGGTTACTGTATCCATAAAGTGACGTGCCTGTCATTGATGGCACCCTGCAGCATGGGATGCCCTCTATCCTGGTGAAGGCATCTGCAAACTTCACCTGCTACAGTTTGATCAGACAGAAAGCTATGGGTGGGATTTTCCAGACATTCCTGATGGTGGTGTCTTCCGATCCTGTCAAACACCCCCACAGTCAGGGAAGGCAGAATGGGAGATGTTAGAGATGTCACCTGCTCCAGCCTGGATGGATTCTGACTCAAAGTGATACATGACCATAGTCACCTTGTCCTTGCCCTGCTCCAGACTGCATCTCTGTCTGTGAAAGGTAGCAAATTGCAATGAGCACGTCCTTCAGTAAAGGGGGACGGCTCATATACACTGCTCCTCACAGAGGCTGAGATAGGAGACTTGCCCTCTGAGAACCCTGCATGGATAAGCCTCCAGTTTAGAATTAGCAGCTGTGATTACATTTATTCCTTGACATTTTTTCACATAACCTGCCCCCCCAGGCGGCACGGCGGCACAGTGGTTAGCACTTGTGCCTCTCAACGCAAGGGACCCGGGTTCAATCCCGGCCTTGGGTCACTGTCTGTGTGGAGTCTGCACGTTCTCCCCGTGTCTGCCAGGATTCCTCCGGGTGCTCCGGTTTCCTCCCACAGTCCAAAGATGTGAACTTTAGGTGGATTGGCCATGCCAAAAGAAAATAGCCCCTTAGTGTCCAGGGATGTGACGGTTCGGTGGGGTTACGTTAATAGGGAGGGGGATTGGGTAGGGTGCTATGTCAGATGGTCGGTGCGGACCCGATAGGCCAAACGCCTGCCTTCTGCCCTGTAGGGATTCTATGTTCTATGTTCACACTTCAGTCATTAATTGACCAACACATCCATCCTCATGACGCACTGCCTTCCTGCACCAATTGGGAAGCGAAAAGACTCATTACTCAATGGAGTGATGCTTGACTGTCAATGAAACAACCTGTTCCTCCAATTTCAATAAATTTATATCCAGTAATGGTAAATGTTCAAAGAAAATGGCAAAAAAAACGACAGGGTGGGCATTTTCTGCTCCTGCCAGTGATGGGAATCATGGAGGGTGAGGCATTAAAGTTGGAGTGATTTACAAGGATGGTTTCCTGTCATTGGGAAATTAGTTGGCGATTTTGTTTCCGCCTGACTTTGATGGCAGATTACGGGGGGGGCTTCCAGGCAGGGGCGGCAGCACAGAGCAGGTCTCGTGCCCTGCCTGCACACTTGATCTCAAGCGCCCTCCAGGTACATGCTTTTGGTGTCAAGTCACGGAGCAGTGTTGCTTCCGTTTTCCAGCTGCTGCCAAGCGAATTATGACAATGAATGGTTTTCTTAAAAATAAGAGCGAACAGAGACTCAAATAGGCAGTTTACCTACTGGACAGGATCTCACAACAGAATTTTCTGGAGAGAGCTGCTCAGGAAAGTCCAGGGCAGGACAGAGCAGTGCTTGTGTTGGCTCTGTACTGAGCTTTTGGGCCTCTGGTTAACAGCTTACAAAGAAGAAGCTTAACTATGGAACAAAGCAGTACAAAGACGATTTCTTGAGGTATGGTTTTGTCAATTGTGCCAATGCAAATCGGGATGCAAAGCCCATGTGTGTTATATGCAGGGAAGTACTGGCAAATGAGAGAAGTTTCAGATTTTAAAAGAGAAGTGATGGGCGACAAATTTCAGGTTGAGACCCAGAATCAATTATTAACTTAGAGCTGACCCCAAATGAAAAGGCTATGCTGCTGTAGCTGACCTGTAGTACCACATTAAACACACAGCAAAAGCCCATGAGGCTGTCAGCATTCTGGTGTGTCTTCTCCCAGCAGTATCCAGTGCTGAATAATTAAAACATTTTGATGCTATTGCCCTTCACGATGACTGACATGTGCGAGGTTGAATTTTCCATTTTCATAGACGACACCAAGGAACTGGCCGAAGTCTGCAGCTGATATTCGCATTGCCCTCTCTTCCTTTGAACCTGATTCAAGTGAGATCGTGAGGTCCAAGCAGGCTCCCCTTTCACATTAAAGGCCAGCGAATGTGGTATGTGTCACGAAGGTCGGTCGGCATGGGTCACGATGGTCGTCCAGAGTGGGTTGCAAAGATCGTCCAGAGTGGGTCGCGAAGGTCGGCCAATTGACAAAAGTGGGTCCAGGGAAAAAAAGTTTGAAAAACATCGGATTAGAACAATCTATTTTCTAATTGTATATAGGTGATGTGCACCTGGTGAGCTTCAATTCACCAATTAATTTGTGGTACGTAGACATTGGGGTGAATTCTCCGCCTCCCCAGCCATGTGTTTTTTTGGTGGCGTGCCGTCGCTGACGGTGAGATTTCCCATTGTAGCTACCACATGCCACCGGGAAACTCACGAGCGGAGGTGCGCTGAACGGACAATCCCGCCAGCGGAGAATTCAACCCATTGCTTTCAGAGATTTTGGGTGCCTATAACGCGAGCTGCACCAAGGCTGGGCAGAAGAGGAAATATCAATGAGGAGGGGGTGGAGGTGGATGTTCTCGTCTTCACCTTATTGATTGCCCGGAGGTGAGTTCTGCTGGGGTGGAGGTCTCCAAACCCACCCAGCACCTTGGCATGGTTAGGGGACCTAATGGAGTGTCTGTACCTGGAGAAGGTGAAATATACCGTGAGGGCATTGGTCGAGGGATTCTACCAGAGGGTGGCCTTTTATTGCCCATTTTAAAGAACTAATCACCGTCAGTTGCTAGGGGGAAAGGGAGGGTTGGGAAGGGGGTATGGGTTATGTGGGCTTGTATTCTTTTTAGTATTTTTTCCTGAAGTGTTTGTAATTGTGGATTTGTAAAAGTTAAATTTTCTGTAATATTTTGTAAAGTTGAAAAACTTTAATCAAATTTTTTTTTAATCAATGAGGAGAGGGAAAGCTGGGAGTGGTGTATGTGGAACATGGGAGGGAGAGGGGGAGACAGAGGCACAACCAGGCGATGGTGAAGAAACAGAGTGGAGGGGCGGCATGTGGCGCAGTGGTTAGCACTGGGACTGCGGCGCTGAGGACCCGGGTTCGCATCCCGGCCCTGGTCGCTGTCTGTGTGGAGTTTGCACATTCTCCCCATGTCTGCGTGGGTTTCACCCCCACAACCCAAAGATGTGCAGGTTAGGTGGATTGGACATGCTAAATTGCCCCTTAATTGGAAAAAAAATAATTGGGTACTCGAAATAGCCTGAGACCTGGAGAGGGACAAATGCAGACTATATTTACAATAATTTTTTAAAAAAAATTTAGAGTACCCAATTCATTTTTTCCAATTAAGGGGCAATTTAGCGTGGCCAATCCACCTACCCTGCACATCTTTTGGGTTGTGGAGGCGAAACCCACGCAAACACGGGGAGAATGTGCAAACTCCACACGGACAGTGACCCAGAGCCGGGATCGAACCTGGGACCTCGGCGCCGTGAGGCAGCAGGGCTAACCCACTGCGTCACCGTGCTGCCCCTATATTTACAATAATACACTGATTGATCACAGTACATGTGTATTCATGACTTTTTAATTTTCCGAACTTGCTGCCATGCCTAGCTGCAGCCTCAACTTCCATACCAGAGGCAGTGGCAGCCTGCTGACTCTTATCCCCTATCCCCTATTGTCTGAGAACACTTTGGCAGGCCCCCTCTGGAAGCCTGAGGCCTGGATGGCCAAGGCCTGCTCAGTGTCTTCTGCTCTGGGGCAGGTGCACACTCCTCGGCTGGACTTGCTGGTGTTGATGGGGTCACAGACGGAGAGAATTCGGAGCAGCTGGACACCCGTGGAGTGTCCTGGATGGATATCCTTGGGGTGCTTGGCTGGGCTCCTCCTTCCTTTGGGTGCCCAAGGACAACTCCCAGACTCCTTGAGGAGAGGGGCAATCTGGAATGAAGTCAAGGTGCCCCGTCCCCCTCTCACCTAGCCACTGCTGGAATGCACCCAAGGCCAGAGGGATGGTGTGCAGGACCGAAGGCAAATCTGGCAGAAACTACTGGACTGGGGTCTCCAAGCTGGCTGCCACCTTTCCAATGGAGACTTTGATGCACTCGCATGCCGGAGTCATGACATCAGGCAGAACGTGAACAGATTCCTTTATCCTTCGCTCCAGTCTGGTGAGAGCCTCTGATGTTCACCTGCTCCTTGTTATATCTCCAACATTTCTCTCCGGACCAATTGTAGAGGCTCGTTATTGGACTCGGACTCTGCAAGGGCATGGCCTCCAGCAGCCTACTGAGTGGCAGAGACCTCGGCTGTCACTGCCTCCACCTGCTGTGGTCACGTGTCCGTGAGGTGCTGACCAGATTGTGACCCCAGGCCCACCGAGGAGCCTGTATCGGCACCTGGTGCAGGGTGCAGGTGAATGGAAGCTTCCTCTGCCTCCTCATCTGAGGTGCCCTCGGGGCTGAGGCTGGGCTGCTCGCTCAGCATCTTCCTCCGCCTTTTCATGCTGGTGGCTGGAATAGAGAGAAGAGATAATTACCAGGCAACCTCCTACACGATAGGTCACTCACAGCCTTTGTCTACGTGCGGTCGATGTAGGTTGGGTGCACCCTCACTGGCTTGTTGGTGAAGGCCGATCTTGTCTTTTAATCTGGACTAATCTCTGTCCTCGCCAGTGAGCCCCGCTGCTTGATCCTTGTGGGAGGAGAGTGTCCTGAGCTCAAGGGTCACACGTCTCCCCTGTCGGTTGTGGGTGATCTAGCCCTGCATTGAGATAGATGGATTGACTGTGTGAGCCTTATGGATGAAAGACCAGTTCAGGAGAATGCATGCCTTGTGTGCGTGCTGAGTCCTCCCCAGTAAAGGATGACCATGTTGTTCATATAGAATAATCCATGGGATGATGATCTTAAAGGATCTGCAGACGTGCAGTGCTGATGTCCGTCTGCTGGTAGTGTCTGACAGCTCCGTGGGCTCTAACTCTGACGCTGTCTGGTGCCCGAATGAGAGTGTGAGTTTGGAATGAGTAGAAGTTTCACTTACCCTGGCAATGTGCATCAGATCATTCATCGACGTTGACCCCTCTGGTGCTCTCGTCCCAGGTTGGCGTTGTCTGGTGGGACGGCCTCTTGTGCCATCCCGAAGAAAGAGGTCCTCTCGCCTTTCCTGGACATCCCGGAGGAGAATCCCCAGGGAGGCTTCCCTGAACCGTGGAGCGGAATGTTTGTTGTGTTTGGCAGCTGTGGTAACACAAACATACAGCCCAGACCTGGCCAGTAGTGAGTCACTGTCTGTGCAGGTGACATTTAAATATGGCCTCGAGGACCTTCGACTCCACGAGGTAACAGCAGGGTGGCGGGCTGAATCTCTGCCCACCCTGCCAAGAGATTCATCAAGCTCCTTGCTGTTGAAGAATCAGTGAGCTGAAAAGTGGAAGATCGCTTGGGTTCATCCGACCTGCCACCCAGCAGGAATCATGTTCACTTTTCCACATGCCATCCACACTTAGACTCCAGAATGGAAAGTTCCGCCCACAACCTTTTTTAATATCCCGATGACTTTTCTCCCGGGTTACACGCAGTGGTGCCCTTGAGGTTGATCTTCAATTTCCAGAGACTCCTGACCAATCCCGGAGGGCTGGCAACTCTGAACCAGCTGAGAGGCCTTCTCCCTCTTCACTCCCCTCCTTTTCAAGCAGTTTGTCCCTCTCTGCTCATCTTCCCTATCCACGCTGCAGGTGGAGGGTAACTGCATAATGAGAACAAGCCAATATTGGGTACCAAAACAGCATCTGAAGCACTGACACTACGCGTGTGACAGGGCTGGACCTTTAGTCCTGCGTAGCCCGTTGCTGAAGTGGGGGTGGGTACCATTTTGTTGGAATGTAGAACGGCTGCAGAATCTTTAGTTATTGAACCGCAATCTATTTCTCAATAAATTTGCGATAAGGATTTGGGAGGTATCAGTCCTTCCGTGTACAAATAACTCCTCTCGCCAAGAGTATAAAGGGTTAAAGCCGCCTTCTGAACTGACGGATCGCTGTTCCATAGATACCCAGTGCCATGGAAAGGTTTAGATGTGGTTCAGATTAGTTTGAATCAATTGGATCTTTGTTCTTACAGAAGCAGCTTCGATGAACCAGTTAGTGCTCCTGAGGCAGGCCAGGAGAGAGGACGTGCCCTGCCCACCCCTGCCCCCTCCTTCCCAGGTCTTAAAATCCATTATGCCCTCCTGTACATGACCTCTGTGCCAGGAGTGCCAATTAGTGAACTCGAGCCCCCATGAAATCATTTGAATATCTCATACAACCGTCCCCTGGTCACTCTCTGGCCTTATATTCTGTAGTTAGCCCGTCCTGTACCCCTGAATGATATACGGATGTATTTACATCTGCAGACCTCAGAGAAATCTCCTTTCCGTTCTACGATCATTTTAATGAGCTGCAGTTAAGTAAAAGTTAATCAGGGTTGGTTTTCATGCTGATTGATTGAGACTGAAACCAAATATCTGAAGGGTCACAATGTCTGAGACGGCACAAAAGGTCACTTCAGGGCATATTTGCTCTGATTATTTAACATTATTTTCTTTGGTCTGCTTGCAGCCGGGGACATTACGAGAATGACTGAATTCCACAGGGAATTATATTAAAAAAGGAACGAACAGACAGTTGTTGTTTTTACTACGCCCTATGTAGTCCCTTCACTAAGATTTACAGGACAAAGGCAACAGAACCGCATTGTTAAAATGCTGAGTTTTATTTTCCTGAAAGATTTTTCTCCTCACCTTCTCAGTAGGTGGCGTACAGTTCCGTGGGTAACGGCATTCCTCCAGGCCAGGCCTTTGTGTGTCAGCCTGCATACTGAATACTGACAGGTCCCTGACTCAAGCCCACAATTTATCACTGACACAAAGAACCAAGAACAAAGAAAAGTACAGCACAGGAACAGGCTCTTTGGCCCTCCAAGCCCGTGCCGACCATGCTGCCCGACTAAACTACAATCTTCTACACTTCCTGGGTCCGTATCCCTCGATTCCCATCCTATTCATGTATTTGTCAAGATGCCCCTTGAATGTCACTATCGTCCCTGCTTCCACCACCTCCTCTGGCAACGAGTTCCAGGCACCCACTACCCTCTGCGTAAAAAACTTGCCTCGCACATCTACTCTAAACCCTGCCCCTCGCACCTTGAACCTATGCCCCCTAGTAATTGACCCCTCCCCCCTGGGAAAAATTACCGAGGAAGGAATCTCTGCCCCCATCAGCGGATCATGCTCCCTGTTTGACTATAAATATTGGATCCTAAAAAGGGGGGCCCTGGGTGTTATGCAGGATCAGTGATGAAGCTGAAACTGTTGAATATCGGAATAGTGACAATGGCAAGGATCTCTGAGCAGGCATTCTCGCGGCAAATACAGAAAATATCGCAAAGGGGAGGTCTTGAGAATTATTTTCAAATGAAGCTTTGGACCAAGTTTGAGTTACTTTGCAGGCATGTCAATTGGACTTCCAGAGGACTTGGTCTCTTCAGTGGGCACCGTAACCTGGATCCTTTCAAGGGGAGGCGGTGGATAGTGGTATTGTCGCTCGACTAGTAATCCGGAGATACAAAGTCATGCTCGGGGGAGATGGGTTCGAATCCAGCCATGGCAGGTGGTGAAATTTGAATTTGGTTAGTCTAAAAGGTGACCATGAAATCATTGTCGTTTGTCATAAAAACCCACCTGGTTCTCTAATGTGAATGAGATCTGCCGTCCTTACCTGGTCTGGCCTATAAGTGACTCCAAATCAGTCAAGTGGTTGACTCTTAAATGCCCTCAGGGATAGAAAATAAAATCATAGAATCATAGAATTTTCAGTGCAGAAGGAGACCATTCGGCCCAACGAGTCTGCACCGGCCCTTGGAAACAGCATCCTATCTAAGCCCACGCCTCCATCCTATCCCCATAACCCAGCAACCCCACCTAAACTTTGAAACATTAAGGGGTAATTTAGCATAGCCAATCCACCTAACCTGCACATCTTTGGACTGTGGGAGGAAACCGGAGCACCCGGAGGAAACCCACGCAGACACGGGGAGAATGTGCAGACTCCGCACTTAGAGTCACCCCAGGCCAGAATTGATCCTGGGTCCCTGGACCTGTGATGCAGCAGTGCTAACCACCCTACAACACCGTGCCGCCCTACATTTTCACAGTAACTTCATTGCAATGTTACTGTAAGCCTAATAATAAAGTAATAATCTTTATTAGTGTCACAAGGAGGCTTATATTAACACTGCAATGAGGTTATTGTGAAAAGCCCCTAGTCACCACACTCCGGCTCCTGTTCGGGTACACTGAGGGAGAATTCAGAATGTCCAAATCACCTAACAAGCAGGTCTTTCGGGACTTGTGGGAGGAAATCGGAGGACCCGGAGGAAACCCACGCAGACACGGGGAGAACGCACAGATTCCGCACAGACAGTGACCCAAGCCGGGAATCGAACCTGGGTCCCGGGCGCTGTGAAGCAACAGCGCTAACCACTGTGCCACCGAATACTGGGCCAGCCAGCGACGTCCACGTCCCATAAACAAATGATTTTTAAAAAAATCTGCTAATCAGTTGACTGCACTGCCAGTGAGCAACACAAAACGGATTTGTCAACCTACATTTACAAAGTCCGAAAAGAAGTGACGTGACTGTGTAGCACTTCTGGGAAAAGTCCCTTTCCCCCCTCGCTGGAACACTTAGTAACTGCTCCAGTGGATTGCTGCCACTGTCGACTTCAATTTGCCAGTGGGAAAAGTGGCAATAAGCAGGAGGTGACAACAACTTGCATTCTTGTTGTTCTCCTCCGAGGGAAAGGAAAAGCTTTGCAATAAAATCACTTTGAGAGCCACTTCTCGCGTGACATTTCCTCCAATTTTCACATATCTGAAGCATATATTTCCTCAAACAGAAAGCGTCGTCACACTTGCAGCTAGACCGATGTACACATGTTAGCATTGATGTCGGAGTACTTTTTCACATGGATTGGACATTCGGACAGAATAGTGGAAGCCAAACACTTGGAAGCCTCGATAGGGAGTTGGTGGACGGCTGAATTAAGGAGGTGGTAAATGCCCGTCTTCTTTTTTTTAAGTAAATTTAGAGCACCCAATTCATTTTTTCCAATTAAGGGGCAATTTAGCGTAACCCTGCACATCTTTGGGTTGTGGGGGCGAAACCCACGCAAACACGAGGAGAGTGTGCAAACTCCACACGGACAGTGACCCAGAGCCGGGATCGAACCTGGGACCTCGGCGCCATGAGACTGCAGTGCTACCATTGCGCCACCGTGCTGCCCTTTAAATGCCCTTCTTTATCCATTTTGCAATCTTGCATCTCTAGAACAATTGCTGCGAATAAAATTGTACTGGTCACGAGCAGCCATTCCTTCCAGCATTGGTGCACCATGGCTGCAGTGTACACTATTTACAAGATTCACTTCAGCAACTCTCCAGGGCTTCTTTACCAGCACCTCCCCAGATATGGGCCCTCTACGTCTCCAGAAGGGTGGGGTAGCAGGGGCAGGGAAACACCACCACCCTCAAAACCCACTTCAGGTCACGCACTATTCCCACTGGAGCATGTATCACCGTTTCTTCATCGTTGCTGGATCAGAACCTGGAATTCCGTCCCTGACAGCACTGCGGGAGAATCTTCACCTCATGGACTTCAGCCACTCATAAAGTTCCACCAACATCTTCTCAAGGGCAAGAAGAGAGAGGCAATGTATGCCGGCTCTGCCAGCGACACCGTCTGCATTCTCAAATGAACAGAAAATCCATCACAGAGCCCCAAAATGTTGCCATTTCCATGATCCTAGCCAAGGCACTACAATTGATTTCATAGGTTAAACTGACCAAGTTTCCCGTTCCTGATTACCAGTGACTCTTGTACAAAAATATACTCACATTGATGCTTGAATGGCACATTTGGAGGGACAGGGAGAGCAATAGGTACACAGCCCTTGATGTAACATTGGCAGGATTGTGCCAGGGAGGCTGGGAAATGAGGTCAGAAGATGAATGTGCCATTTTATGTGGAGTGGTCGTTGATACTTTTGAAGTAGTCACTGTTGAGATGTTGAAAATACAAAAGTCAATTTGCATACAGCAAGCTCCCATGAACAGCATCATGATCATGACCAGATAGTCTATTTTTTAGTGATGGTTGAGGGTTAGGTGTTGGCCCAGGCCATGGGGAAAACTCTCCTGCTATCATTCAACCTTCACCCAGCCCATACAAAGCTACTGGCTCAAGAGGGATCTCTGTGAAGGACCCCGTGTGGGGGTGGCAGAGGAACACTTGGTTAGAGCAGACGTACCATGCTGGTCACAGGTGAAATGGGACCTAGCTGTGGATCTGTATTGGAATCATATTCTGAACTCCATCTCCCGCCCTGGCAACCTCAACTGTAACGTACAACTATGGCTGCTGGGGGCACCTATCAATATCCATCATGTAGGATTCCTGAAAATCCCCAGGCTTTGCAGCTAGCCTTTTTCCTATAGTGGACATTGTAAATGCTCCTTTAACAGCATGGGCATCCACATTGGCATGTAATGCGGTGGGGGGCGAGCTCCCAACCCCATCACCTTCAGATGGGCCAGTGCAGCAATAGTGTATCTAACTGTTTCGGCCAGGATGTGCCACCATCCTCAAACCCCAGGGACGTGTTGTGCTCCCCTCCCCCCTCTGTTTATGGCCATACATGAACAATGACTGCTCAGACAAGATGAAAGAGTGTTGCAGAGCCTGACGACTGTGACCAAGCATGAATCAGGAATGAAGGTGAGTAATCTGAGACAGCAAGAGAAGGAAGTGCCAACTCAGTTCCATGGTAGCACTTGAGCCTTGCGTAGGTTGTGGCTTCAATCCCCTTTGTGAAATTGAACATTTTCGTACTGGAGTTCAATAACAGTATACCATTGATAGATCTTTGGTCACTAAGGGAATCAAGGGATATGAGAGTAGGATGGGAAAGTGAGGTTTATGTAGCTGATCAGCCATGGCCTTATTGAATGGTGGAGCAGGAGTGAAGGATTGAATGGCTACTCTTCCTTTTTTTAAATAATGCAACATGTCCGTGTTATACACATTGCCAACATTTGAGTTAAAGAGAAAGGTTGACTTCATAATCAACCTGATCCGTAAATCCAATCCTAATCAACGTTTTTCATTTATGTCTGCTCCTTACTCATGCCAAAAAATTATCAGCCCATTTAATAAAAGATTAATGGGCCAGTTTTATGCACATTGAAAAGAAATCACAGCTGCCCTACCCATGAATTATCCATCTATTAATTCCAAGACTGTTGGACGAAGATCCTAACTTGCAAACAACGTTTACAGAATGGCCTGTCTCCTGATTGATTCGATGCAAATAAGGCCCATTGACCAGACTCTGTTAACGTGTCCTATTAACATGCTGAGCACCGTTTCACACAGGTTAAGAGTTGTGATTTTTAGGTTTTGGAGAAGAATGGTTTCAATTCACTTCATTTGTATACAAGGATGTGTTAATATTTATACAGCCAGTCCTTGTCCACATGGCTGGTGTTGTCAGCTCCTCGCGGCATAATCTGCTCCTATATCTTGTCACGCACGCAAAGCAAAGCAAAAATAAATGTGATCAATAGGAAATGTTTAGTGATGGAGACCAGCAGGGGCGAAATTCTCCCGAAACGGCGCGATGTCCGCCGACTGGCGTCCAAAACGACGCCAATCAGACGAGCATCGCGCCGCCCCAAAGGTGCGGAATGTTCCGCATCTTTGGGGGCCGAGCCCCAACATTGAGGGGCTAGGCCGACGCCGGAGGAATTTCCGCCCCGCCAGCTGGCGGAATAGGCCTTTGTTGCCCCGCTAGCTGGCGCGGAAATTACATGTCGGGGCAGCGCATGCGCGGGAGCGTCAGCGGCCGCTGACAGTTTCCCGCGCATATGCAGTGGAGGGAGTCTCTTCCGCCTCCGCCATGGTGGAGACCGTGGCAGAGGCGGAAGGGAAAGAGTGCCCCCACGGCACAGGCCCGCCCGCGGATCGGTGGGCCCCAATCGCGGGCCAGGCCACCGTCGGGGCACCCCTCGGGGTCAGATCGCCCCGCGCCCCCCCAGGATCCCGGAGACCGCCCGCGCCGCCTTGTCCCGCCGGTAAATAGGTGCTTTAAATTACGCCGGCGGGACAGGCAATTTATCGGCGGGACTTCGGCCCATCCGGGCTGGAGAATCGAGCGGGGGGGCCCGCCAACCGGCGCGGCGCGATTCCCGCCCCCGCCGAATCTCCGGTGCCGGAGACTTCGGCAACCGGCAGGGGCGGGATTCACGACAGCCCCCGGCGTTCTCCGACCCGGTGGGGGGGTCGGAGAATGACGCCCCTGGTTCTGCAACAAGTTAGAACACCGACCTTTCACCTGAGGGATCTGGGAGCGAATATGGAGCCGAGCCATTTTGGAGCTTTCGCAGTGGGCAAGGGGCTGGTTTAGCACACTGGGCTAAATCGCTGGCTTTTAAAGCAGACCATAGCAGGCCAGCAGCACGGTTCAATTCCTGTACCTCCCCAAACAGGCACCGGAATGTGGCGACTAGGGGCTTTTCACAGTAACTTAATTTGAAGCCTACTTGTGATAATAAGTGATTTTCATTTCACTACGCCCCTTGGAATACATTCTGAACCAGGACTGAATGTAATCATTTGCAACCAACAAAAGCATTTCACGCGAAGGACTTCGCAATCAGGACAGGGAAAGGACTTATTTTCATCCTCCTAACCTTCACTAAGATTTGAACAGCCAAGGATGAAAGGGAAGGTTTCAAACCCACTGATCCACCCAGTCCCCTGGGGCCACGTTATTTAATATATCTTTTACCCATCTATCCTCTTTAATATAAGTACATTCCACTTCCATTCCCTACAGCTCGTAAATTCAGGGTACATTATACCAAAAGTTCAATTGTACAGGATTGACCGCAACATTAAATGATCAAACGCCAAGGCCAAGTAAGGGTGGTGCACAGACTAAGGATCCATTAACTAGGAGTAAAGGTAGATAGTTACAAAGGCAAATTTGCAATGACGCAATTCTTTCCAGGACCTCAGAAAGCTCTGAAGTTTTTACTGCCGATAAAGTACTTTTGAAGTTTGGTCACTGTGGGAAACAAAGAAGCCAATTTGCACATAGCAAGTTCCCACAAACAGCATTGTGATAATGGCTAGTTCATCTACTTTTGTTTTAGTCTTGGCTGTTGGATACACAGTGGCTCAGGGCTTGGGGAGACCTCTGCTGCTCTTGATCGAAATAGCGTCATGGGGTCCACCTGAGAAATCGGACAGGGCCTCGGTCTGAAGGCTGGCATTTCCGACAGAGCAGCACTCCCTCAGCGCCACAGCTTCAATGGTGTTTTTAGAGCAAGGTGCTGGTTTACATGTGAAAAAGAAACAAGGGAAATAAGTGCAGAAATATGTTTACAGGTTAAAAGCAATGTATTTATAGTCACTGGGACTGACACCATCAGCAAGTGGGCTGATGTGCAGCTCACCCACCCACACCAGCCACAAGGCAAAGCCATTCCAAAGGTAGGCATCATTTAAATGTGATAGGTAAATTGCTCATGCTCAAATAATCAGTTCACCCATTGGTCAGAGTGGTGGAGAAGGGGAGTGGGCAGAGGGTGGTGAAACAGGAGGTCGTTGCTTACTGGTCAGGTTGTGAGGGGGTGGGGAGCCAATCATATTTGTTGGGGGGGGGGGGGGGGTGGAAGGTGGCAAGGGAACCAGTAGCAGGCTGGCAGATTATTATAGGACCATGATGTGCATTCCCAATTGCATTCCAAAGAATCACAGATTGTTTACATTCCATAGAAGCCCTACCGTGCAGGAGGAGGCCATTCGGCCCACCGGACCCTCTGAAAGAGCACACTACCTAGACCCACTCCCCCGCCCTATCCCCTTAACGCCACCTAACCTGCACATCTTTGGACGCTAAAGGGCAATTTAGCATGGCCAATCCACCTAACCTGCACATCTTTGGACTGTGCGAGGCAACCGGAGCACCCGGAGGAACCCCACGCAGACACGGGGAGAAAATGCAAACTTCACAGACAGTCGCCCAAGGCCGGAATCGAACCTGGCACTGTGAGGCAGCAATGCTAACCACTGTGCCATCGTGCCACCCAGGTTGCAGTCTTTAGGAGTCTCCTTGAAATGACATCCTTGAAGCGACCCCTTTAAGGGCCGTTGATTTCACTGTTCATCGCTCAGCACCACAAGTGGAGCACGCATTCACACCCACACTGAGGGCCCTCGAATCTGCTTAGGCCCCCGGTACCAAAATATTAATAAGGTCTCACAGAGGCGAAAGTGCTGGCCTCAGTTCCATGTACTCAAAAATCAAGTGGGGAGAATGGGTGTTAGTTGTGGGCGGCAGTAAAAATAGTGGGTGATAGGCCTTTATTTCTGCCTCATTTTTTAAATGAACTAAGCACTAAACCCCCTCCCCTTAAAGTCTTAATAGTGCCTTTGGTGTTTATTTGCCACGTTTCCACTGCCTCAGTTAGCATTGCTGCCTCACAGTGCCAGGTTCGATTCCGGCCTTGGGCGACTGTCTGTGAAGTTTGCATTTTCTCCCCGTGTCTGCGTGGGGTTCCTCCGGGTGCTCCGGTTTCCTCGCACAGTCCAAAGGCCATACCTTATCCCAGTGAGAATGATAGACCCACCATCCAAACGAAACAAGCACAAATCAGTGAGCACCTTATAAGGGAAAGTCACCTCTGCTTCATTAATGAAATCCTCCAGGTTGGATTATTTCCTTAAATTGAAGCGAACTCTCCAGTTACAGAATATGTATTTTATTTACTTGCGGCGTCTTGGAATCACTGTGGGCAAACTATTACATCTGTTCATTGCAAATAATATCGAGCGAGAGAAAGACAGGAGAAGAGATAGAGAAAGACAACTGTGCACGTTTATATATCGCACTGCATGGCCAAATGGCAATGAAATATTGGCCGGAATTCTCCTGCCGTTTGCTGGCGGTGGGATACTCTGGTCCCGGCGGCAGCGCACCCCGGCCTAAGGGTTTCCCAGCGGTGTGGGATGGCGTCAATGGCAATTCCCATTGACAGCGGCGGGAGCAGAGAATCCCGCCACCAGCGATGGCGCGCGCCGCCCGATGCCGAGGAACATGCGACTGGGGATCCGGAGAACAACCTGATTTTTTTTTTAACTCTTTAAAAGGGCGGGATGGAAAGGAGAGAACACTTTATTCTGGGGTGACCTTTGCACATCATGGGGAGCTGCCCCATAACATTGCAGCCCCCCCCCCCCCCCCTTTTCTTCTTACCTGTCTGCTCTGGAAAACCCATCTCTCCCTAAACTTCCCAAACGTTCCTGCCCAATCCCCTTGGATCCATTGGCCTTCTTCTTGGGTCTATTTGCAGTCCCAGCAGAGCTCACTAATGCACTATTGGTGCTGCTCTTGGCTGGCAGCGCACAAAGGCTTGCTCCTCAGGTTATGGCAGGTTATTTGGCCCACCCACAGTGTTTTATTTATATATTTATTAATTTTAAAAAAATATAAATTTAGAGTACCCAATTAATTTTTTTCCAATTAAGGGGCAATTTAGTGTGGCCAATACACCTACCCTGCACATCTTTGGGGTGTGGGGGCGAAACCTACGCAATCACGGGGAGAATGCCCTTGGGGTGGACTGGCATTTCTTCTCGTCCACCTCCCCTCGTAACGTACTGCCCAATGACTTTATGAGGTGCACTGCATGTATGCCACTGGGCTAAATGTAGTCACTACTGTCATAATATACACCAGTCTATCATGGTGCAGACACACACTGATGGACACACAGTGGGACCAATCAACATACACAACACCGCAGCCAATCACAACACCGCAGCCAATCACCAGTGAAAGCACACGCACTATAAAGAGAGGGGGCATCAGAGTTCCCACTCATTCGATTAGCAGCTAGCTAAGAGCACAGAGCTCACAGCCTGCAACACAGACATTCACCATGTGCTGAGTGCATCAACTGGTTAGGACAAGGCAAAGGTCTTTAGTTAAAGCTGGTATCGTATTTACCCAAAGTTCAAGTATGTTTAAATAGTTAACCTTTTAATAAAATAGTGTTGCACTACTTCAAGTGTTGGTGACCTGTATGTGATCCAGAACACCCAACACATGAACTATGAAGGGAAATCTGATGGGGCCTGTTATTATTGCCCACTTACAACTCCACCAAAATTGAAAGTGGCCCTCAATGATTCTGAAGGTTCCAGATTCAAACCCCATTTTAGAATGTAAACACATCATCGAGGCCATGCATTTAAGGGAAAGCTGGACAGGAATTTGACAGAGAAGGGCAGCAAGGTGGCTCAGTGCTGCCTCGCGGCGCTGAGGTCCCAGGTTCGATCCTGGCCCTGCATCACTGTCCGTGTGGAGCTTGCACATTCTCCCCGTGTTTACATCCCCACAACCTAAAGATGTGCAGGGTAGGTGGATTGGCCATGCTAAATTGCCCCTGAATTGAAAAAAATGAATTGGGTACTCTAAATATAATTAAAATGTTTTAAAAAAGGAATTTAATGGAGAAGAGAAGAGATAGCTACAATGGTAGATTTAGATGAGAAAAGATGGGAGGAGGCTCGAATGGGCCTAAACACTGCCATGGTTGGGCTGAATGGCCAGTTCTTGTGCTGTATATGCTATAAAATCCTGTATAATCCTATATAATTCTCTATACACTGACACTTCAGTGCCATATTGAGAGAGTGCTATATTCGCAAAAGTGTTGCTGTTTGAAGAATTTGTTAAACTCCGCTCTCCACAATCAATTCCAGGGGGTTAGGTAGATGTTAAAGACCCCTTGGCACTACTTGAAGAGCAGCAGGGACCTCTGCCAGTGTCTGGGAAGCGTCCCTCCCTTAATCCATCCCACCAATGATCATTCATCATGTTGCTGTTTGTGGGACATTGACTGTCATTTCTCCCGGTGTAACGGTCATTGCCATATATGGAATTCCAAGTGCATTGATATCTTTCCGAGCAATCTGGCCAGTCGTCATAATCAGTACATCTGCTCACCCAGCTCTTCTTCCCACTTTCTCTTCACTCCCCTATTGGGGCTGCCCCCCACTCCATCAGCTCCTTATAGATCTCTGAGACCTTCCCCTCTCCTACTCTTGTTCTCGACACCACCTTATCCTGCAGTCCCCAGTGCGGCAGGTGCGGGAAGATCGAAACCTGCCTCTGCGCAAAATCCCACACTTGTAAATACCGGAACCCATTCCAACCTGGCAACTCAAACTCCTCCTCCAGTTCCTCCAAGCTCGGGAAACCCTCATCGACAAACAGATCTCCAAATATCTCGATCCCCGCCCGCTGTCAGCTCCGGAACCCCCCAGCCAGACGCCCGGGGCGAGCCAGGTTTTATCACATATCGTCACCCACACCGACGCCCCCTCCATGTGCTGCCTCCACTGTCCCCACACCCTCGGGGCTGCCACTACTACCGGGTTTGTGGAGTACCGAGCCGGCGAGAACGGCAGAGGTGCTGTTAACAGTGCCCCTAAACCCGTGTCCTTACATGATACCGCCTCCAGTCTCTCCCACACCGACCCCTCCCCCACTACCCACTTCCTGACCATCGCAATATTCGCCGCCCAGTAGTAATTAATGAAATTCGGAAGAGCCCGATCCCGTCTACCCCACGCCCCCGCTCCAGCAGCACCTTCTTCACCCGCGGGGTTTTACCCGCCCAAACAAATCCCGAGATCACTGCATTCACTTTTTTAAAGAACGCCTTGGGTTAAAAATTGGAAAGCTCTGAAAAACAAACAAAAACCTCAGGAGAACCATCTGTATCCGCCCCGCCAATGACAATGGGAGCGCGTCCCACCTCTGAAAGTCACTCCTCATCTGTTCAACCAACCAACCCCAAATTTAGTTTATGCAGCTTGTTATGGGCCAGGGTTTAGAGAACCCCAAAGTGTATCATGGAGTTCACCTGACCCACAACTTTTAATTGATTGTGGTATGGGGAGCACACGGCCCACTCTACAGGTGTGGTACACCAGAAATGGAAAAGTATTTTTTAAAGCAAAACAATGTTTATTCTATGAACTCAAGTTAACCTTTTTAAAAAATACAGTGAACATCTTCACAACCATTAATTCAAATACAACCCCCAAAGAATACAACACTAAGTAATTCTTAAGCTGTCCTTTTAACATTCAGAAGACTTGCAAAAAACATAACCTTTAACACAAGCACATCAGGTTAAAGTTACAACTCAGAACATTTATAATTCTGAATTCACCAAATGATCAAGAGATAGTCTTTTCATGGCAGAGAGAACAGCAGTACAGCTGCTTTGTCGGGCTTCAGCTCCAACACTGAAAACAAAACCAAAACACACCCTGCAGCAAACAGCCTAAAACAAAAGTAAAAAGCTGACAGACAGCCCAGCTCCACCCACTCTCTGACATCACTGCAGTAATAAACACCCATTTCTTAAAAGTACTCTCACTACAGTTATTTATATACACACCCATTTATAAACACCCATTTCTTAAAGGTAATCTCACATGACAAGCTGCTCCCACTCCCGTGCCACCTGGATACCCAAATATCGAAAGCTCGCTCCCACCACCTTGAACGGCATCTCACCCAATCTCTTCTCCTGCCCCTTCGTCTGGATCACAAAGACCTCACTCTTACCCATATTCAATTTGTGTCCTGAGAACCGGCCGAATTCCTCGAATATCCCCATAATCCCTCCAATCCCCCCAGCGGGTCCGATATGTACAAAAGTAGATTGTCCGCATAAAGCAAGACCCTGTGCTCCACCACGCCTCCCCCTCCCCCGCACCACCTCTCGCCAGATCCTCAACATTCTCAATGCCATTGCCAGCGGTTCTATAGCCAAGGCAAACAACAGTGGGGAAAATGGACATCCCTGCCTCATCCCCGGTGTAACCTGAAATATGAAATGAAAAATGAAAATCGCTTATTGTCACAAGTAGGCTTCAAATGAAGTTACTGTGAAAAGCCCCTAGTCGCCACATTCCGGCACCTGTTCGGGGAGGCTGGTACGGGAATTGAACCGTGCTGCTGGCCTGCCTTGGTCTGCTTTCAAAGCCAGCGATTTAGCCCTGTGCTAAACCAGCCCCAGTAAGCTCCCTCCCACCACCCAAAAAGGCTGATCTCACCCGATTCGTCTTCACACTCGCCACTGGTGCCTGTTATTGCAGCCGGGCCCAGTCCACAAATCCCTGCCCAAACCGCCCCAGGACCGCCCATAAGTATTCCCACTCCACCTGATCAAAGGCCTTCTTTGCGTCCATGGCCACCACCACCTCAGTCTCGCGCCCCTCTGGAGGCATCATAATTACATTAAGCAACCTCCTAATGTTGGTCGCCAAATGCTGCCCCTTAACGAACCCTATCTTGTACTCCCCTATTATCCCTGGGACACAGTCTTCAATCCTTGTGGCCAGGATCCTCGCCAGTAATTTGGCATCCACATTCAACAGGGAGATCGGTCTGGATGACCCACAGTTTTCCGGGTCCTTATCCCGCTTTAAAATGAGGGAGATCGACGCCTCT
Organism: Scyliorhinus torazame; assembly: GCF_047496885.1. Classification (NCBI taxonomy): domain Eukaryota; kingdom Metazoa; phylum Chordata; class Chondrichthyes; order Carcharhiniformes; family Scyliorhinidae; genus Scyliorhinus; species Scyliorhinus torazame. The sequence continues at coordinate 24,502,124 of NC_092713.1, forward strand.
GACAACGTTGGGGGAAGCACACCCAACTCCTTTGCTTCATTGAAGGCCCTTACCAACAGCAGTCCCAAAGCCCCTGAGAACTTCTTGTAAAATTCCACCGAGTGCCCATCCGGTCCCTTTTTCACACAGCGAGTGGTTCGGGTCTGGAATGCATGGCCTGGAAGTGTGGTGGAGGCAGGTTCAATCGAGGCATTCAAGAAAGCATTAGATAATTACTTGAATTGAAGCAATGTGCAGGGGTACGGGGAAATGGCAGGGGAACGGCGGCAAGTCACGATGCTCATTTGGAGAGCCAGTACAGACATGATGGGCCGCATGGCCTCATTCTGCGTCTAAACAATTCTGTGATTTCCCTGATTCTTAAGTTGCAGCCGTTTCAGTTAGTGGAAACAGCTCTGTTGTCACAGTGAGGGGGGTCATCCTCTGTACAGGATGTTGCTGCTACAGAGGTTCTTAGTGCAGGCATGGTCAACCCTCATCTACAGAAGTATTTTTAAACATTTACATTATGTTTTATGCATGAATCTATGACTAGTTTATCAATAACATCTGCACAAATTGTTACTATGGGATTTCCTGTCTAGCACCATGAAGGCTTTGCACCAGAAATGTCAGCTGGATGTTTGACCGGCAAAGACCTGGCTTTTGAGCACCTGTGTGTGCTGTGAGCAGCCCCTAACTTCAACATTGCAATAACAGAAAGAGACAGGAGTCAGACATAATGACAAGCTTGGTGACCTTTTGCTCTCCAGGTCAGAGTTCGCAATTCGCAATTAGTTACCATTAAATGGTTTTCTTATTTGCCAATTATCTTTCTCCATTCTCCCCAAAGGCATTGTTGCCTGCTGGGATACAGCCTCATCCAGTACCTGCTGCCCTCTCACTCTCCTATCATCCCCAATTGGCCAACCTTTGCGAAAACAAAACTAAAATACTGCGGATGTTGGACATATAAAATAAAGAAACAGAAAATACTGCAAAACAGTCAGCAAGGGAGGCCAGTGTGAAACCGATAATCTTTCATTTGAACTGGAAGGTGGATCTCTACTGAGAAAGTACAGAGTCCGGGACAAGGAGTACAGGAAAATAATTCAAGCCTGTGATAGTGAGACCTAAGTGTCGTGTTGGGTGTTCTGGTCTACAAACAGGTCAACACGGCTGGAGATGGTGTAACTCTATTTTATTAACTACTCAACTATAATAACATATTGTAAACTTGGGTACGTGCATTACCAGCTTATCTGTGGACCCTGTCCTATCACTATCTAGGTGAGGCACTCAGCACATGGTGAATGTCTGTGATGTAGGCTGTGAGCTCTGTGCTCTGAGCTGGCTGCTGCTAGAATCAGCGGGAACTCTGGTGTCCCCTGTCTTTATAGTGCGTGTGCTCTCACTGGTGATTGGCTGCGATGTGTATGCTGGTTGGTCCTACTGTATGTCAGTGTGTGTGTGATTGCACCAGGATATGCTGATGTATATCATGACATCCCCCCTTTTCGCAAAGAATATGTGCCTACATGAGAATAAATAAAGTGTAGTGAGTGTGTCTGATCATGTGTGTACATTATTTACATCAATATGTACATGTGGCTATGCTATATACACGGGAAGGTGCCAGGTGCAGAGGAAAACTATGTTACACCAAGAACGAAACAAATGCTATTAACAAACGATGAAAAACTCTTAAACAGTATGGCAGAATAAGCCAGTGCCTGTCTAAGAACCTCAGCAGTTGCCGACCAGCCACCTTCCGGAAGATGTATGCGGACATAATCTCCAGGCACCAGGGCAGGAAGATCAGTCGCCCGAGCATCATGAGCCGCCTTATGTTGCTCACACTCTTGTTGCATCCGCCGAAGTACCGGAGTATGGTCGAGGTCTGGGACGTGAATGGACGGCACAGTGGTCCTGAGGGTGCGACCCATAAGCAGTTGGTCCGGTGATAGGCCCGTGGACAGTGGGGCCGAGCGATAGGCCAGCAAGGCGAGGCAGAAGCCAGATCCTGCATCAGCAGCCTTCAGAGGAGTCTTTTTACAATGTGGACGCCCTTCTCTGCTTTGCCATTTGACTGAGGGTGCAGGGGACTGGACGTCACGTGTGCAAAGTTGTATGCACTAGCGAAGGAAGACCATTCCTGACTCGCGAAGCAGGGGCCATTGTCTGACATCACGGTGAGCGGAATGCCGTGGCGAGCAAAGGTCTCCTTACAGGCCCGGATGACAGCCGATGACGTGGTGTCGTGCAGGCGTATGATCTCAAGATAGCTGGAAAAGTAGTCGATGATGATGATGTAGTCCCTGCCGAGCGCATGGAACAGGTCCACGCCCACCTTCGACCAGGGGGACGTGACCAACTCATGGGGCTGAAGGGTCTCACATGGTTGTGCCGGCTGGAACCGCTGACAGGTGGGGCAATTGAGCACAGTGTTGGCAATCTCCTCATTTATTCCCGGCCAGTATACAGCCTCTCGGGCCCTCTGTCGGCACTTCGCAACGCCCAGATGGCCTTCGTGCAGCTGTTCTAAGACAAGCTGGTGCATGATGTGTGGGATCACAATGCGGTCCAGCTTCAGGAGGACACCATCCACGACTGCCAAGTCGTCCCGAATGTTGTAAAACTGTGGGCATTGTCCCTTGAGCCACCCGTCCATCATGTGGCGCATCACACGTTGCAGAAGGGGGTCAGCCGCAGTCTCACGGCGAATGTGGGCAAGGCATTCGTCAGTGGCCGGCAGATTGGCAGAAATGAAGGCTACATGTGCGTTGAGTTGGCCAACGAACCCCTCTGGGTCAGACGGAGTGTCGACTGCCCTGGACAGAGCATCTGCTATGATCAGGTCCTTACCCGGGGTGTATACAAGTTGGAAGTCGTACCTCCGGAGTTTGAGCAGAATGCGCTGGAGGCGAGGAGTCATGTCATTAAGGTCCTTTTGGATGATGCCAACCAGCGGGCGATGGTCGGTCTCTACAGTGAACTGGGGAAGGCCATACACATAGTCGTGGAACTTGTCAACGCCAGTCAACAGGCCTAGGCACTCCTTCTCAATTTGCGCATAACGCTGCTCTGTGGGGGTCATGGCATGTGACGCATAGGCGACAGGGGCCCACTGTGAGGCGTCATCTCATTGCAAGAGGACCGCCCCAATGTCGGATTGGCTGGCGTCAGTCGAGATCTTCGTCTCCCTTGCAGGATCGAAGAACGCCAGTACCGGGGCGGTGGTGAGCTTGACCTTGAGCTCCTCCCATTCACGCTGGTGGGTGGGAAGCCACTGGAATTCAGTTGTCTTCCTGACAAGGTGCCGGAGAGCTGTGGTGTGGGAAGCGAGGTTAGGGATGAATTTTCCCAGGAAGTTGACCATTCCTAGGAAGCGTAGCACCACCTTCTTGTCTGTCGGCTTCTGCATGGCCGTGATGGCTGCCACCTTGTCGGCATCCGGCCGCACACCCAACCGGGAGATGTGGTCCCCAAGAACTTGAGCTTGGTTTGGCCAAAAGAACATTTGGCTCTGTTAAGGCGCAGGCCCTGGTCCCGTATCCGTTGAAAGACGCATTGGAGGCGACTGATATGCTCCTGCGGTGTGGTAGACCAAATAATGATACCGTCCACACAGACGCGCACGCCTTCGATGCCCTCCATCATCTGTTCCATGATGCGATGGAAAACTTCAGAGGCCGATATGATTCCAAATGGCATCTATTTGTAGCAATACCTGCCAAATGGAGTGTTGAAGGTACACAGCTTCCTGCTGGACTGATTAAATTGAATCTGCCAGAAGCCCTTAGAGGCATCAAGCTTGGTGAATATTTTTGCCCGAGCCATCTCGCAGGTGATCTCCTCACGTTTGGGTAGAGGATAATGTTTCCTCATTATATTGCGATTTAAGTCTTTTGGGTCAATACAGATCTGGAGTTCGCCGGACGGCTTCTTGACGCACACCATGGAGCTGACCCATGCAGTTGGCTCCGCGACCCGGGAAAGCACTCCTTGGTCCTGAGGGTCCTGCAGCTGCTGCTTGAGGCGGTCCTTGAGGGGTGCTGGGACTCTGCGAGGTGCGTGAACTACCGGGGTGGCATCCTGTTTGAGCAGGATTTTGTATGTGTAGGGCAGTGTACCCATGCCCTCGAAAGCATCCTGGTTGTGAGAGAGGATTGAGTTTAGTTGCGCCCTGAATTCCGCATCTTGGAAGTCAGACGTGCCTTCTGGAGAGAGAGTGTACTCGCTGAACGAGGTCGAGCAGTTTGCATGCCTGTGCGCCTAGAAGAGAGTCCTTTGAAGAGCCCACGATCTCGAAGGGTAGGATGGCTTTACGCGAGTTGTGCGTCACTTCGAGTTGGCACGACCCCATGGCGGGGATGACGTTGCCATTATAGTCGACCAGTTGACAGATGGATGGAAGAATTGCTGGTTTGACCCTCAGGGTTTGAAATGCTGACCATGCGAGGAGATTTGCGGAAGCACCCGTGTCCAGGCGGAATGTGATCTGGGATCGGTTGACCGTCAGGGTGGCACACCACGCGTCGTCCGGATCAATGCTGTGCACCGACAGCGGCTAGTGCGTTCCACTCGGGGACAGCTTGTTCTTGTTGATGACAGCAATGCGGAAAGGCTCCCTGTCCTCAGTGTCACTGGTCTGTATAATGTCAGGATTGGACTCGGTGAACGTGGGTAGAATTGCCCAAACATTTCTTCAAGGCTGGTTAAACTGTTGCGAGTTAGCAGGCTGAGGTGCTCGACAGCAGGCAGAATAGTGGCAAAGCCTGCCACAGTGTAGGCATTGTAGCGCTTTGGCCGGACATTGCCACTTTAAATGGGCGGAGCCGCAGTTGCTGCACGTCATGATGTCAGTGCGTTCGTTGCACCACCGCGCATGCGCGGTGCGGTCTTGCGTAGTGCGTGCCAGCGCACCACATTCCTCCGCGCCAACGTCCCCTCTTTTGGCGCGTACAAGCGCGGGAGGCCTCGGAAAGCGCACGAAACGGCCGCCCTCCTCCGGGCCGCGGACCGGGAGGTACTCGATCGTCTGGACCCGCACCGCCTCGTGGGGCCCCTGCCGCGCCTTTTCAGCTGCCTGGATGTGTGAGTACCGGCTGGTGGCGTTCTCATGCAGGACGCAGGTCTCGATGGCCGTCGCTAGGGTGAGTTGCTTGATTTTAAGGAGCTGCTGGCGCAGGGTGTCCGACATGACCCCGAAAACTATCTGGTCACGTATCATGGCATCAGAGGTGGGCCCATAGCTGCAGGACTGCGCGAGGATGCAGAGATGCGTTAAATAAGACTGGAAAGGCTCGTCCTTACCCTGCAGGCGCTGCTGGAACAGGTACCTTTCAAAACTTTCGTTGACTTCAACGCTGAAGTGTTCATCAAATTTTAGGAGCACCGTCTTGTATTTGGTCTTATCCACGCCGTCCGCGAATGTAAGGGAGTTAAACATGTGGATGGCGTGTTGCCCTGCCGTGGAGAGAAGAAGGGCTATCTTCCTGGTGTCTGATGCATTCTCCCTGTCTGTGGCCTCGAGGAAGAGCTGGAAACGCTGTTTAAAAAGCTTCCAATTCACCCCGAGATTGCCAGCGATGCGGAGCGACGGCGGCAGGTTGATGTTCTCCATGCTGCAGGATGGCGGATTGCTGATAAGTTGCAGGTAGGTCTCACAGGGGCTAGTATGCGTCCACTCCTGGGACCATGTTGTGTTGGGTGTTCTGGTCTACAAACAAGTCAACACGGTTGGAGATGGTGTAACTCTATTTTATTAACTACTCAACTGTAATAACATACTGTAAGCTTGGGTACATGCATTACCAGCTTATCCGTGGACCCTGTCCTATTACTATCTAGGTGAGGCACTCAGCACATGGTGAATGTCTGAGGGGCAGGCTGTGAGCTCTGTGCTTTGAGCTGGCTGCTGCTAGAATGAGCAGGAACTCTGGTGTCCCCTGTCTTTATAATGTGTGTGCTCTCACTGGTGATTGGCTGCGATGTTGTGTATGCTGGTTGGTCCTACTGTATGTCCATCAGTGTGTCAGTGTGTGTGTGATTGCACCATGATATGCTGATGTATATCATGACACTAAGCCCAAAATTCGAGGCTGAGACTCTAGTCGTGTGGAATAGAACATGGAATATACAGTGCAGAAGGAGGCTGTTCGGCCCATCGAGTGTGCACCGACCCACTTGCGTCCTCACTTCAACCCTATCCCCCTAACCCAATAACCCCTCTGAACCTTTTTGGACACGAAGGGCAATTTAGCATGGCCAATCCACCTCAACCTGCACGTCTTTGGACTATGGGAGGAAACCCACGCAAACGCGGGGTGCACTGCGGGAGTGTTGCACGATTGGGGTTGCTATCTTTCAGGTGGGGCAATAAACCTGCCATATCAGGTGGATGTCAAAGATCCCATTGATGGACATTTTGAAGCAAAGTAAAAAAGTTCTCTCTGGTCTGCTCGCCAATATTTATCCCTCAATCACTGTCCGTGTAGAGTTTGCAACTGTCTGTGTGGACTTTGCACATTCTCCCCATGTCTGCATGGGTCTCACCCCCACAACCCAAAGATGTGCAGGGTAGGTGGATTGGCCACGCTAAATTGCCCCTTAATTGGAAAAAATAATTTATTTAAATTTATTTAAAAAAAATATTTATCCCGCAATCAATGTCGACAACAGAGCTGCTCATTATTACACCGCTGTTTGTCGGAGGTTGCTGCCCGAGCCACATTTGCTGAATAGCAAGGGTGTTTACACTTCACAAATGCATTGTTGAAAGTAAAGCACTTTACTTTACGCCTGGGGCGGCATGGAGGCGCAGTGGTTAGCACTGCTGCCTCACGGCACTGAGCACCCGGGTTCAATCCCAGCCGCAGGTCACCATCCGTGTGGAGTTTGCACATTCTCCCCGCGTCTGCGTGTCAGCCTTGAATTTCGTGCTTAAGTCTCACTATCACAGGCTTGACTATTTTTCCTGATCTTCTTGGCCATGCCCTGACTCTGTACTTTCTCAACAGAGGTTCACCTTCCAGTTCAAATGAAAGATTATCGGTTTCCCCCTGATGCTGCCTCACTTACTGACTGTTTTCCAGTATTTTCTGTTTTTTAATTTTATATCTCCAACATCTGTGCCCGAGTCACGGCAGCCGATATTTGGGGTTGCACGGTAGCACAGTGGTTAGCACTGTTGCTTCACACCGCCAGTGTCCCAGGTTCGATTCCCGGCTTGGGTCACTGTCTGTGCGGAGTTTGCACATTCTCCCCGTGTCCCCGTGGGTTTCCTCCGGGTGCTCCGGTTTCCTCCCACAAGTCCTAGAAGACGTGCTGTTAGGTGAATTGGACATTCTGAATTCTCCCTCTCTGTACCCGAACAGGCGCCGGAGTGTGGCGACTGGGGGCTTTTCACAGTAACTTCATTGCTGTGTTAATGTAAGGCTACTTGTGACAATAAAGATTATTATTATCATTGGGTTTCACCCCCACAACCCAAAACGATGTGCAGAGTAGGTGAATTGGCCACACTAATTTCCCCCTTAAGTGAAAAGAATTGGATACTCTAAAAAAATGTATGTAAGGCTCTTTGGGAAATCCTGAGAACATATGAATGTAAGTCTTGTGCCAAGATTTTACAATCACGCCGTTGTGTGACACCCCCCCCCCCCCCCCACCGTTGTGTGACCCCCCCCCCCCCGGTTGTGTGACCGCCCACCCCCCCCCGACATCTTAAATCTCCAAATCAGTTTTGCCTAATATCCTGCCAGCTGGGAGGGTTCATCAAATCCTATCCTTTGTTTCTTTTCTGGGGTGGAGGGAGGGAGTGGCTAAATGACAAAGGGAATTATGGTTCAAGGCCAAATGAGGTGATATTGGGGACAAGGATAAAAACAAAGGACGGGTCCAGAGGAGCTGCAAATGGTTACCGCAGATTTCAGAGGGGGAGGGGAGCATGACAAAGTAGCCGTGGGCCTGGGATGTGGAAGAAGAAAGTGTAGACCGAGAGGCAATCCTCACCCCAGGCATCGGCCCCTCCCTATCCACTCCCAATGGCTCATATCTTCACAACCAATACTGGCTTCCAACTTCAAATTCCAATTTTTATGATCAAATCATTTCATGGTCTTCCCCCCCTTTCTCCCACCCCCCCACATCCCCCTCCCCATAACCCTGTAATAGAATATACAACATACAGTGCAGAAGGAGGCCATTCAGTCCATCAAGTCTGCACCAACCCACTTAAGCCCTCACTTCCACCCTATCATCGCAACCCAATAACCCCTCCTAACCTTTTCGGACACTAAGGGCAATTTAGCATGGCCAGTCCACCTAACCTGCATGTCGTTGGACTGTGGGAGGAAACCGGAGCACCCGGAGGAAACGCACGCAGACACGGGGAGAACGTGCAGACTCCGCAAAAACAGTGACCCAGCAGGGAATCGAACCTGGGACCCTGGCACTGTGAAGCCACAGTGCCATCCACTTGTGCTACCGTGCTGCCCTACAGTCCTACAAACTTCCCATTCCTGCTGTTTGTAAAACCATCCTCCCTCTGCCTCACGACTGATGGCTGTGCACTCAGTCACTTGGGTCCCTCACTCTGGATTGTTGCAACCCTAAACCAGTCCAAAACCCACTTCCATTAACCCTCCGTGAAGCTCAGGTAGGCCAGCGTGTTGTATTACAGCTGCTATTCGAGGGTCTGACGAGTTGTGTTTGCTTCGTGTTTCAACTGACCACCCAGGGCATGCAATTCTGCTCATCCCTTTCTTTAATTCATTCTTGAGGTATGAGTGCCAGCATTTATTACCCATCCCTCATTGCCCTTGAGAAGGGGGTGATGTGCCATTTTCTTGAACGATGGCAGTCCATGTTGTGTAGACTCGTGTAGGCTTGTGTAGGCTTCCAGTGCTGTTTGGCAGGATCTTGACCTAATGATGATATAATTCCAAGTCAGGGTTGTGTGTGACTGGGAGAGGAAGTTAGTAGGTGGTGTTCTCCCATTCATCTGCTGCCTTTGTCCTTCTAGGTAGTAGAGTTCGCAAGTTTGGATGCTACTGTTGAAGAAACCTTAGCAAGTTACTACAGTGCACCTTGTAAATGGTACACACTAGTCGCTGTGTGCCAGTGTTGGAAGGAGTAAATGTTTACGGTGGTGGATGGGGTTTTGATCAAGCTTTGTCCTGGATGGTGTCGAGCTTCTTGAGTGTTGTTGGAGCTGCGCTCATCCAGGCAAGTGGAGAGTATTCCAGCACACTCCTGGCTTGTGCCTTGGAGATGGTGGACAGGCTTTGAGAGGTCAACAGGTGAATTACTCGCTGCAGAATTCCTAACCTTTGACCTGATCTTATAACCACAGCATTGATTTGATTGGTCCAGTTCAATTTCTGACCAATGGTAACCCACAGGATGTGGGTGAGGCTGTGGAAATGTCACACATCATTCTGCCGGGTTTCTCTGGGTGCACCTTTTTCCTCACTCAGACCAAAAGATGTGGAGGTTAGGCGGATTGGCCATGCCAAAATTGTCCCTTAGTGTCCAAAGATGTGTAGTTTAGGTTACGGAGTTGGCGGGGTGCTCTTTTGGAGGGTTGGTGCGGACTTGATGGACCAAATACCTCCTTCTGCATTGCAGGGATGCTATCATCAATTTTATTTCAAGGAGAGGTAGCTAGATTCTGTGTTGTTAGAGATGGCCATTGCTTGGAGCTTGAGTGGCAAAAAGCATTCAAATCACACATCGGCCCAAACCTGAAGGCTGTCCAGGCCTTGCTACATGCAGGCATGAACTGCTCTTTCCTCTTGCTCATTCGGGAAGTTTTGCTAATTTTCAAGGTGAGGAATTGTGCCACTCTGCTGTTTCCTAAACTGACTCTTCCAAGTTCCACCGCCTCCTGATTAAGCAGGAGTTTCCATACACACAGGTTGGCAAGACTGCAGAAATCATTGTCATACATGAGGGAGAAGGACTGGGGTGAGGGTGAGAAGGTGAGTGGAAAAAAGCTTGGGCGGAGTATAAACACTGATATTAGGCTAACTAGCTCATTTCTACGCTGTGGCTTCAACGCAAAATCTTGTAACAAAACACATTTACAAGAACAGAAGCTAAAACTGAATGGGGCATTGTTAAAAGGATGCAAAGTGCTGGCATTAAAAAAAGGAAAGATTTTATCTAAGCATTGCTTCGCCCGCCAAATATGATACTCATTAAACTGAAGCTGCCTTACCTGGCAGCCGTATATCCCCACTCATCAACACCACATGTAGTTTGATGACAACCAGCGTACGGTTTATTCCCTTTATGAAATGGTTCTCTTCGTTGCTCCCTCACTGCCCCCCCCCCCCCAGCACCGCCCCCCCTCCCCCCCAGCCCCCACCCCACCTTAAGTTTAGGATTCGCTTTTCATTTTTAAAAAAACAATTTAAATTGTTTTAGGCTGAGAACTATTGAAGAACAGGAGGAGCAAAACAAACCTCCAGCTGTGAAAAAAAAAGAGCTGCTGAAGTAATAAACAGTTAAAGTTCTCAAGAGCGATTTTCTTGCAGATGGTGGCAGTCATATTGCAATTCAGCTTCGGCGGATGGGCACTTTAAATAAATAAATAAATCACGTGCTAGGCAATCGCACAACCTTTCTCGGAGAGGCACACCTAGCTTATTACTTACCCTCATTGTCATCAAAAATAAATTTCCTCCGCGAAAGACAAATTATCAGGTTTCATGCGAAATAAAAGTCAAGAACAAGAGAGCATCTGTTTCCTCTATATTTTGTCTCCTCAATCCCTTACATATAAATGAATCATAATGTTCAAACTTGAATTAAGATCTGGAGCTAGATAAACAGTTAAACAGAGTTCCCATGGTAACTTCTGACACATAACTGTGATTGCATTATAATCCCATAGTAATCAAGTCAAAATGAAAGAAAGATGATAAGGCTGCTTTTTCCAATTTGCCATTCTGTTTCCCCCCTGCCCCCCCCCCCCCCCCCCCCACCCCCCACCTTTATTTTTCATTTTCCAATCAGGTCGTGACTATCATCCTGGTCATTGGAGTGTGGCCAAAATAGTATCGGTGAAAAAAAAAGAGCAGGCAAATGAACTCAGAGAAATGAATGTGCTGGGAGATTTTTTTTTCTACTCTCTTGCTTTCTCCCTCTCTCCCTAAGTGATGTATGTGTGAAAAGGATTTAAAAGATTACATTTCATAACTCAAATTAATTTAATTTAGCCTTTAAATTAACCATGACATGCAAGGAAAAAGAATTAAATAGACTACCAGAGTCAACTAGGGAAATATAGTGTATTTTATGATTGTTGATGTGAATTAATATGTCGGCTTCAGTTATATAACAAATTGAAGCCTCTGTTTTCATTGTCAGTGCATATTTCCACAACACTGAGAACGCCAGACATTAAACAATCAAGCAAGAAGAAGTGTTATATAATGACAGGTATAAAATGCACTACATCTTCAATAAATTAGGACTGTTGAAGATACGCTCTGCAAAAAAAAATGAAAACTTTTCCTTGTGGCGTCAGCTCTTCAATGCTGCACGGTACTCACATAATCTTCTTTCTTTTTGAAGGAGGGATTCCCTCCACATGAAGAAAGTCAAGGGCCTTCCACTTGCAAAGTCAGGGCAGTTCTTTAGCGTCAACTTAAGCCTGTGCACTGCTCTGCCATTGCCATGTAGGACAGCGGAAACGCTTTAAGGATCCTTGAGGAGGTCAAACATCCTGGCTGACTCATGGGAGTCCCTGGCCTCTGACCGATCAAAATGGAACAGGATCATTCGGGAAGGTGTCAAACACATTGAGAGACTTTGTCAGGAGGAATCAGAGGTGGACGACATGGTGGCGCAGTGGTTAGTACTGCTGATTCGCGGCGCCGAGGTCCCGGGTTCAATCCCAGCCCCGGGTCACTGTCCTTGTGGATTCGCGCATTCTCCCCGTGTCTGCATGGGTCTCACCCCCACAATCCAAAAGATGTGCAGGGTAGGTGGATTGGCCACGCTAAATTGTCCCTTAATTGGAAAAAAAAGGGGATACTCTAAATTTATTTCAAAAAAAGAAAGATTCAGAGGTGAAGATGAAGCATTGGAGAGAGTGCACAAAGCTCCGAATGTCTCATCAACCACCGACCGCCTCACCTGTGGCGGAGTCTGCAGATCACACATTGAACTTGTCAGCTGTCTTGGAGCCCATCGAGCCAGAGTGTAAGAAGGTCATTCTCAATGCTGAGGAACTGCAAAGGGATTTAAAGGAACATTGGAAATGCCATTACATACAAGGCTATGGACCAATTGCTGGAAAATGCAACTAGAATAGATGGGTGCTTGGTGGCTGGCGCAGACACGATGGGCCGAATGGCCTCTTGTTGTGCTGTATGACTCTATGATTGTACAAGCGTGCATTACCACCTGTTGTAAACCATGCATTTCCACTGGATTGGCCCATAATGATGTTTGGAAAAGTACTGCAGTGGTTTTCCCTTGCCTTCTGTAGTATGGCTGACCAGGAAACTCTCCCCTCTTCCCGCCTGCCAACGGGTGTATTGGAATGATTTACAAGCTGTTGGTCAATCTGTTCGCCCACATTACGGACATACCTTCCATGACCATCAACTCCTGAAGTGGATTTTGAACCCAGAGCTTCTCACTCAAGGCCAGGGACACTAACCACTGCAACACAAGACTTGGCATACACAGTGTGATTTTGCATAGTCAATAACTAATTGGCACTTATTAGTCACATTATGAAGATCGTGACCAAAATGACGTTGGATTCACAGCACAGAAACCAGCGATTTGGCCCAACAGGTTTGTTCCCGTGTTTATTCTCCACCTGAGGCAATTCCTTCACATGTATCAGTGGAAAAAATGTTATTGGCACCTGCACTCATTCAGTTTGGACATTGATGAATCAAACAGTTTGTCTGAAGAAGTATTTCCCCCAGCAATGTGTTGTAATGTAAAAAATGGCAAGGGTTGTTTGGAGGAGGTTTAGGAGACACATCTGCTAAACCCTTGAACAAGACCAGTGACAAACACTGAAACTGCTCTTTGGAAGGAAATAATTGCACCCACAGGCCCATCTGTGCCGACGCTGATGTAACCTTTTACAATCAGAATGTATTGAGGAGTGAACGTGTAAGTGGTATGCAGTCAATGGAAGGAATGTAATCACCAACATGCATGGACATGAGTCTGGCTCCTCCTCACCGTTGCTTTGTTTGGGAATGGAACTTCTGACAAAAAGTTACCTGATAGGTATCATTAAAAAATCCTGCACACCAGCACAATTATTGTACTTGTGTAATTTATGTCTGCAGCAAAACATCAGTCAGCCATACCCCATGATTTCCTAGTCATAAAAATCTACCTCAAGGTGTGACTTGTACATCAAATTATACAGTAATATCTGAGCTGATGTTTGCACTCGTGCTTCCAAGCTGCTGATCTTTAATTCTTCCACTCCAAAGGCTATAGTTTAAGCTGTAACTAATGACAGCTATTTAGCTATTGAGCCACCATTGATGGCTGAGATCAGCCGATAACAACAGCAGCGAATGTTGGAAGTATCTGTCATTATTGTGTGTTAGGACCAATCAGGCGTCCTGTTGCGCACAAGCACTGTAATTACCTGGGAAATTTAAACTTCCAATGGGCACATTTGCGCTGCCCAGAGTGTCTCTTACACTGATCTCAGTGTCAGGGACTTGGGCTAGATATGTGCTACTTACTCAGATACTTACCCTCTTACCCTAGATTGGTTATTATTTAATCTCTGGTGTAAATCAGAGGTTAACAATGTAACTCAGCCCATAACACCAAGTGACCCCCCCCCCCCCAATCATACCCGTGTCTGCGTAGATTTCCTCCGGGTGCTCCAGTTTGCTCCCAATGTCCAAAGATGTGCAGGTTAGGTGGATTGGCCATGCTAAACCTCCCATAAGTCCCTAAAGACGTGCTTTTAAGTGAATTGGACATTCTGAATTCTCCCTTAGTGTACTCGAACAGGCGCCGGAATGTTACGACTGGAGATTTTCACAGTAACTTCATTACAGTGTTAATTTAAGCCTACTTGTGACAATAGTAAAGATTATTATTATTAAATTGCTCCTTAGTGTCCAAAGATTAGGTGAGGTTATGGGGTTACAGGGATAGGACAGAGGATTGGGCCTAGGTAGGGTGCTCTTTTAGAGGGTCAGTGCAGACTGGATGGACTGAATGGACTCCTGCACTGTAGGGATTCTATGACTCACCCACCCGTCAGCTCACTCACAAACTGACTCACCCACCAACCCACCCACTCACCCACAAACTCACTCATCCACCCACTCACTCACCCACTGACTCACCCCCCGCTCACCCACAAACTCACTCACCCACTGACTCACTATCTCCCCCACTCAATCATCCACCCACCCACTCACACTCTCACATGTTCACCCATTCATTCTCCCACAAACTAACTCACCCACCCACACACTTACTTACCCACACACTCGCCCACCCACACACTCACCCACCCACACACTCACCCATCCACTCACTCACCTGCCCACTCACGTACCCACTCACTCACCCACCCACACACTCACCCACCCATACACTCACCCACCCACTCACTCACTTACCCACCTACTCGCCCACCCATACATTTGCCCACCCAAACATTCATCCACCAACCCACTCAACAACCTACTCATCCACCCACTTACTCACTCACCCACTCACCCACTCACTCACTCACTCCCCCACCACTCACCCACTTACTCACTCACCCACCCACTCACTCACTTCCCCACCACTCACCCACTCGTTTACCCATCCACCCACTCACATACCTATCCATTCACCCACACACTCACCCACCACTCACGCACCCACTCATTCATTGTCTCACCCACTCACTCCCCCATCCACTAGCGAATGAGTCTAAACAGGATTCCTGTATCTTTACTTAAATTTTCAGCCATTGGTAATTATCACTAATCTGAAGCAGTATTAATGCATAAATCCACTTTCCTTGCTAGGAAAAGATTTCAATCTTTGAATGTATATGTGGTATAAAATGCCTGTTACGGTAGTAAATATATCTCTAACAATGGGCAACTGACAGCTTCCATACACACAGCTGTCTGCATCACTCCTTTCATTCTTCCTTCAAGGTTGAGTAACTGTGAATGTTTATGAACATCAAGATTTTATTCACAAGTCCTGGACCACTTCAAACAGAATTAAGTGCATTCCAATCACATCCCTTCAGGCTTGAGTGATTTTGAAGTGGTCAGCTGGAAATTGATAGCACTATACTGTGTTTGAGGTGGTGCAGGACCTGTCAATCACAGCCTAGTAAAATCAATATTTATTTTTTTTAAATCCAATTAAGGGGCAATTTGTGGGAGCCAATCCACCTACCCTGCTCATCTTTGGGTTGTGGATTGTGGGGGTGAGCCCACACAGACATAGGGAGAATGTGCAAACTCCACATGGACAGGGACCTGGAGCTGCGATCAAACCCGGGTCCTAGTAAAATCAATATTAAAGAAAAATGAATGAATGGCTTGTACCTCAAAGATCTGAGGGGGTTTAAACATAGCTGACTTTTTTTTCTTTCTAGGAATTGACACGTGGTGCTTCCTCTGTCTGAGAAAGCAGTTGTATTTCCCAGGTGAGTATTACAGCAGTAATTGATTTCACTGCCTGTCTGGACTACTCTCTAGCTTCCACAAAGAGATTTCTCTTCTGGGTGGCTTTCTGACAGGAGTATCTTTTCTGGGGGCTTCCTGGCTGGCTCTCTCTTCTGGGGGTCTTTGGGGGTCCGTTTATTTAGAAGGTCTCTGGGAGGTCCCTTTATTATAGGTCTCTAGGGGTAGTTTTATTCAGTGGGCAAGTCAGATCACCCCTGTACTGGGAGGGAGGGGGGAACCCAGATGTTTCTGAGGGTGAGGGCTGAATTGTGCAGAGGGTGGGGGAAGCTGAATTGCAATGCGGGGTGTGGCCAGCTACGGGAAGTGCTTTGCATGGTGAAGGATTGGGATGGAGCACAAATCAGGTGCAATTCAGCTTCGGCTGGATTCTCCAATTTTAAGGGTAAGTGCCGACGCCGGCATGGGAACTGTGGCGTTTTACGATGCCAAAATCGCCGCCGAACCCTTACCGATCCTGGGACCGGTGAGGGGCTAGCAGCTGTGCCGGATAAAACTCCCGGCTCCCACGCCACAAATGGCCAGAGAGTGGCTGGGTTCGGTGGTGCAGCATGTGCACGGTGACGACCTGCAGCAGTCGCGCCATACGACATGGCGCCGGCCGTGCGCGACCCGACCTGCCAAATACTGCCCTCCTGGCCAACCCCATCAGTCCCCCCCCCCAACCCTCGCGGAATCCCCCTGGCCAGCAGCATGGCCTCTCAGCCGACTGTGACGGCTCTGGACACAGTCCGCGGCCGCCACGCCAGGTTCCCGACCGCTGAGACCACGCATCAACCGCGCGGTCAGGAACCCGGCCGATTGGGGGCGGAGCATCGGGGGAGGGCCTTCAGGTGACGCGCCAACACCGCTCCAATGGCGGACGCCGTACGGCACGCGGTGCGATGACGCCATTTCAGCAGAGAATAGAAAACCAGCCGCAAACCGCCGCCACGACTTGGGCAACAGAAGGGATTCTCCGCCCGATCACTGATTACGATATTGCCGTCGGGCAACGGTGAATCCGCCCGCCCACTGTCTCCCAAATGGAGAATATTGCCCAATATACATGTTGTAACCTGCTCTGACCTTTTCACAGATTTCCTTCAGTGACTTGCTCTGCAATAGTTGCTAAACATTATCCTGTTTTGTGGCTTGCGCTAGGACATAATTGTTTCTGAATTTTTTCGACCGTCAAAATTTGTCCTTGGGATGCGAGTGTTGCTGGAAAAGCAAGCATTGTTTTATTGTCATCATCATGGCTGAATTCATGCTCCAACGCAGACGAGGTTTTAGGTTGGCAAGGAGGGGTGAAATGGGATGAATGGGCTTTCCATTGGGACCCGCCCACACTGACTCCTCAGTGATTTGACTTTGCAGCGGGCAAAGCCTCAGATTGGACAATCACCCTTTCTCCCAATTGAGGCCCTTGGCCACTGAAGGGACGTTCCCCGTTTCAGGCTGGCAGGAAGATTTCTGGAGTATGGGGGAAGCACGAAAATGATTGGATTTAGGCCTCGGGTGGGAAAGGGTGGGGGTGGGTTCCTCCATTAGAAGCCCCCTTCTAACTTCCAGAGCACCCCACACAAGATCTGTTGGACACTGGACCTCCTTCCCCTCCCTGGCCTCTCGCCCAACACCCCAATCGCCCACTATTCCCCCCCCCCCCCCCCATCAAGCCTTCCCTACCCTTCCCACCCTGGGACCCCGAAAACTCACCATTCCAGCCACTCCTGCGACTTAGGCTCCATGGTCTTCCCGAGTTACTCTTCCGTCCATTGTAGTTTCTGTCGCTGCACGGACGAGAGAGTTGTCAGCGAACCACATTGTCTGACTCTATGGCTGGACTTGGAGGACAAGGGGCGGATGCCCCACCTGCAGCCAGCTGACGTTCATTTGAATGTGGAATGGCAGTGGGGCAAGCGGAGTCGGAATGTGTTCCCCCACTGACCCTTCCCGATGGCGGGACAGGCGACCCACCATCTGAAACATCTTGGCCTACATATGTTCTATTTGAAGATCATGAGACATGGGAGCAGAATTAGGCCATTTGACCCATCGAGTCTGCTCCGCCATTCAATCAATGTTGATATTTTCTCATCCCCATTCTCCTGCCTTCTCCCCATAACCCCTAATCCCCTTATTAATCAAGAACCTATCTATCTCTGTAGACACTCAGTGATCTGGCCTCCACAGCCTTCAAGGCAGGTTCTTGGCCCATTGTAATCTTTCCATGTCTCTCTATCCTGTGTCATTCTTTTCATTCGTCAATACCCTCAACACCTTTGTCCGTTCACACTCCTTAGCATTTCATTATTAGTTACTTTTTCTGTCCAACAGACCATTTCCATTCTCCAAATCCAGATTTCAAAGCTATTTTTCTCCTTCTATAAGGTCCATGTTTCACACCAAATGAAGCCCTGTCCTAGTCCTTTTTTGAGTTCAGTAAGAAGTCTTACAACACCAGGTTAAAGTCCAACAGGTTTGTTTCAAATCAGTAGCTTTCGGAGCACTGCTCCTTCCTCAGGTGAATGAGTTGTCATTCAGCATTCCTGTTAGTAGCTGTCTCTTGTTACCAAATGCGCCCTTTCCCATTGCAATCCTTGTTCTGATTTCTTTGTTGCAGCTTCCATCTGTAGATAGTGGCACAGTGTTAGCACTGCTGCCTCACAGCGCCAGGGGCCTGGATTCGATTCCGACCTTAGGAAACTGTCTGTGTGGAGTTTGCACATTCTTCCCGTGTCTACGTGGGTTTCCTCCGGTGCTCCGGTTTCCTTCCACAGCTCAAAGCTCTGCAATTTGGGTGGATTGGATCTGCTAAATTGTCCCTTGGTGGGGTTACAGGGATAGGATGGGGGATTGGGCCTAGGTTAGGACGCTCTTTCAGAGGGTCGGTGCAGAATCGATGGGCCGAATGGCCTCCTTCTGCATTGTAGGGATTCTATGGTTCAATGATATCATGCTTCCTAAATACTCACATTTTGCACCAGTTTGCGTTCTCTTCCTTTCATGAAATGTATGAATATTTCTTGGTGATTTTGAGATGTGCATCACTTTGGCTTTGGCAATGTTTTCTTTCATTCCTGCTGTTAGTAATCTAACTATTAATCATTGTAATCCTTCTTCTGTGCTTGCTCCAAGTGCTTTGTCATCTGCAAATCTAACTGGTGTTATCATTTGCACCCCCAAGTCTTAACATCAAATTCCAGCACTTATTGCTCATCCCTCATTACACCGAGCGGATAATGGTGAGCCAGCTTCTTGAACTACTGCAGCCCATGCGAAGGACGTACAGCCAAAATCCATTTCCTGCAGCAGTCCGATACAATTGAATGGCTCGCTCGACTATTTCAGCGGGTCGTTAAGAGTCAGCCACATTGCTGTGGGTCTGGAGTAATGTGTAGGCCAGACCGGGTAAGGACGGCAGATTTCCCTCCCAGACAGATATTAATGAACCAGTTGGGTTTTATTACAACTAATAATTGTTATTAATGAGACTAACATTTTATTCCAGATTAATTAATTGAATTTAAAGGGCCATTAATGCGATTTGATCTCATGTCTCCAGAGGATTAGTCTGGGCCTCTGCTTTACTCCAATCTACCATGCTGTCAAAAGTACTTTCTTTCAGGCACGGCAAGATCCCATGCTCTTTTTGGTACATTTTTGAGGGCAAACTGGCTGTTGCATTTGCCTAAACATGAAAACACTCACGCACTCCAGGAGAAAATGGTTGCGAGTGAATTGCTTTGAGACATTTTTGCAACATTTAATGAAGTGCCATATACCATTGGAGGCTGGTGGAAGTGACAGCCTGATAATTATCCTTGGCTCCTCGTTGCAAAAAGCTTAACTTCTAATCAGCTCTGTCTCTCTCTCCCCACAGTCAGTTGTGGAGAAGCGAAACTTGGCAGAGCCGATGTACCAACCAACCAAATGGGCAAAAGCTGACCAAACATCTCAATCTCCAAGTATAAAACTCCGACCTGCGAAGACAGGTCATTAGACTGAGGGGCAGTGGGATACGGCCCATTGTAACTTGACGTAGAGGTAAAACCATCATTTAAATATATTATTCCAGAACAAAATACCGATAGCAACAGTGGTGATTTTGAAGTTACAAGGGTGCACTGAAAACATGATGTTATTTTCTATCAGAGCATAGATTCCCTCACACCCCATCCCGGAATATATTGATTTTTGGCATCCGATTTATGTATTCTTTTACTCTGATCCCCTCACAATAAAGGCCAATGTGTCATTTGCCTTCCTAATTGCTTGATGCATCTGTATGCTAACTTTGTGCATCCCTTATATAAGCACACCCAAGGCTCATTGAACATGCTCATACGGGCAGCACGGTAGCATAGTGGGTAGCACAGTTGCTTCACAGCTCCAGGATCCCAGGTTCGATTCCCGGCTGGGTCACTGTCTGTACGGAGTCTGCACGTTCTCCCCCTGCCTGCGTGGGATTCCTCCGGGTGCTCCGGTTTCCTTCCACAGTCTAAAGATGTGCGGGTTCGGTGGATTGGCCAATGCTAAATTGTCCTTAGTGTCCAGAAAAAAGGTTAAGTGGGGGTTACAGGGTTACGGGATAGGGTAGATACGTGGGCTTGAGTAGGGTGCTCTTTGTAAGGGCTGGTGCAGACTCGATGGGCCGAATGGCCTCCTTCTGCACTGTATGATCTATGATCTATGAACATCAAAACTTACAAGTAAATAAAAGTAAAGCTGCCTTAGACCCAGGTGACCATAGTCCTAGGTGACCATACCCTTTGAGGGGGCGAGCTGACTGGTGGTGATTTAACCTGAGGATAACAACACCTCAGGCGAGGGGCAAGGTTGAGAAGGCCTCAGCCGATACAGGAATTGAACCCCTGATGTTGGCCTCCCTCTGCATCACGAACCAGCTGTCCGGCCAACTGAGCTAAATCAACACCACTTACAACATCCTTTCAAAAAATATTCTGCTTTTCTATTCTTATGACCAAAGTGAATAACTTCACACTTTCCGACGTTATATCTGCCATCTTGTTGCCCACTCACTTAACCTGTAGCCTCCCTGTGTCCTCCACACAACTTACCTTTCCACCTAGTTTTGTATCATCAGCAAACTTAGATACATCACTCACTGTCTCTTAATCTAAATCATTAATACAGATTGCAAATAGTTGAGGCCCTAGCACTGATCCTTGCAATACTCCACTATAATACCTGCTGGCTCGAAAAAGCATCATTTATGCCCACTCTCTGCTTTTTATCCATTAAACAATCCTCTATTCATGCTAAAATATTACCCCTAATATTTATCTAGTAATCTACTGTGTGGGACCTTATTGACTGCCTTTTGAAGACCCAGATATACTACATCTTCTGGTTCCCCTTTATCTACCCTAATAGTTACATCCTTGAAAAACTCTAATACATTCGTCAAGCAGGGTTTGTTTTTGGCAAAAACCATGTTGACTTGCTCTAACCATATTACATCTTTATAAATGCACTATTAAGACTTCCTTAATAAAGGGCAGCATGGTGGCGCACGATGGCACTGCTGCTTCAAGGCGCCGAGGTCCCAAGTTCGATCCCGGCTCTGGGTGACTGTCCATGTGGAGTTTGCACATTCTCCCCGTGTCTGTGTGGGTTTCGCCCCGACAACCCAAAGATGTGCAGGCGAGGTGGACTGGCCACGCTAAATTGCCCCTTAATTGGAAAAAGTGAATTGAGTACTCTAAATTTATTTTTTAAAAAGACTTCAAACAAAGAACAAAGAACAAAGAAATGTACAGCACAGGAACAGGCCCTTCGGCCCTCCAAGCCCGTGCCAACCATGCTGCCCGACTAAACTACAATCTTCTACACTTCCTGGGTCCGTATCCTTCTATTCCATCCTATTCATATATTTGTCAAGATGCCCCTTAAATGTCCCTATCGTCCCTGCTTCCACTACCACCTCCGGTAGCGAGTTCCAGGCAACCAATACCCTCTGCGTAAAAAACTTGCCTCGTACATCTACTCTAAACCTTGCCCCTCTCACCTTAAACCTATGCCCCCTAGTAATTGACCCCTCTACCCTGGGGAAAAGCCTCTGACTATCCACTCTGTCTATGCCCCTCATAATTTTGTATACCTCTATCAGGTCTCCCCTCAACCTCCTTCGTTCCAGTGAGAACAAACCGAATTTATTCAACCGCTCCTCATAGCTAATGCCCTCCATACCAGGCAACATTCTGGTAAATCTCTTCTGCACCCTCTCTAAAGCCTCCACATCCTTCTGGTAGTGTGGCGACCAGAATTGAACACTATACTCCAAGTGTGGCCTAACTAAGGTTCTATACAGCTGCAACATGACTTGCCAATTCTTATACTCAATGCCCCGGCCAATGAAGGCAAGCATGCCGTATGCCTTCTTGACTACCTTCTCCACCTGTGTTGCCCCTTTCAATGACCTGTGGACCTGTACTCCTAGATCTCTTTGACTTTCAATACCCTTGAGCGTTCTACCATTCACTGTATATTCCCTACCTGCATTAGACCTTCCAAAATGCATTACCTCACATTTGTCCGGATTAAACTCCATCTGCCATCTCTCCGCCCAAGTCTCCAGACAATCTAAATCCTGCTGTATCCTCCGACAGTCCTCATCGCTATCCGCAATTCCACCAACCTTTGTGTCGTCTGCAAACTTACTAATCAGACCAGTTACATTTTCCTCCAAATCATTTATATATACTACAAAGAGCAAAGGTCCCAGCACTGATCCCTGTGGAACACCACTGGTCACAGCCCTCCAATTAGAAAAGCATCCCTCTATTGCTACTCTCTGCCTTCTATGGCCTAGCCAGTTCTGTATCCTTGCCAGCTCACCCCTGATCCCGTGTGACTTCACCTTTTGTACTAGTCTACCATGAGGGACCTTGTCAAAGGCCTTACTGAAGTCCATATAGACAACATCTACTGCCCTACCTGCATCAATCATCTTAGTGACAGCCTCGAAGAACTCTATCAAGTTAGTGAGACACGACCTCCCCTTCACAAAACCGTGCTGCCTCTCACTAATACGTCCATTTGCTTCCAAATGGGAGTAGATCCTGTCTCGAAGAATTCTCTCCAGTAATTTCCCTACCACTGAAGTAAGGCTCACCGGCCTGTAGTTCCCGGGATTATCCTTGCTACCCTTCTTAAACAGAGGAACAACATTGGCTATTCTCCAGTCCTCCGAGACATCCCCTGAAGACAGCGAGGATCCAAAGATTTCTGTCAAGGCCTCAGCAATTTCCTCTCCAGCCTCCTTCAGTATTCTGGGGTAGATCCCATCAGGCCCTGGGGACTTATCTACCTTAATATTTTTTAAGACACCCAACATCTCGTCTTTTTGGATCACAATGTGACCCAGGCTATCTACACCCCCTTCTCCAGACTCAACATCTACCAATTCCTTCTCTTTGGTGAATACTGAGGCAAAGTATTCATTTAGTACCTCGCCCATTTCCTCTGGCTCCACACATAGATTCCCTTGCCTATCCTTCAGTGGGCCAACCCTTTCACTGGCTACCCTCTTGCTTTTTATGTACGTGTAAAAAGCCTTGGGATTTTCCTTAACCCTATTTGCCAATGACTTTTCATGACCCCTTCTAGCCCTCCTGACTCCTTGCTTAAGTTCCTTCCTACTTTCCTTATATTCCACGCAGGCTTCGTCTGTTCCCAGCCTTTTAGCCCTGACAAATGCCTCCTTTTTCTTTTTGACGAGGCCTACAATATCACTCGTCATCCAAGGTTCCCGAAAATTGCCGTATTTATCTTTCTTCCTCACAGGAACATGCCGGTCCTGTATTCCTTTCAACTGCCACTTGAAAGCCTCCCACATGTCAGATGTTGATTTGCCCTCAAACATCCGCCCCCAATCTATGTTCTTCAGTTCCCGCCTAATATTGTTATAATTAGCCTTCCCCCAATTTAGCACATTCATCCTCGGACCACTCTTATCCTTGTCCACCAGTACTTTAAAACTTACTGAATTGTGGTCACTGTTACCGAAATGCTCCCCTACTGAAACATCTACCACCTGGCCGGGCTCATTCCCCAATACCAGGTCCAGTACCGCCCCTTCCCTAGTTGGACTGTCTACATATTGTTTTAAGAAGCCCTCCTGGATGCTCCTTACAAACTCCGCCCCGTCTAAGCCCCTGGCACTAAGTGAGTCCCAGTCAATATTGGGGAAGTTGAAGTCTCCCATCACCACAACCCTGTTGTTTTTACTCTTTTCCAAAATCTGTCTACCTATCTGCTCCTCTATCTCCCGCTGGCTGTTGGGAGGCCTGTAGTATACCCCCAACATTGAGACTGCACCCTTCTTATTCCTGATCTCTACCCATATAGCCTCACTGCCCTCTGAGGTGCCCTCTCACAGTACAGCTGTGATATTCTCCCGAACAAGTAGCGCAACTCCACCTCCACCTTTCCTTAATAAAAGAGTCCAGCATTTTCCCAACAACTGATGTTAAGTTAACTTGCCTGTCGTTCATTGTTTTCTCTCTACCTCCTTTCTTAAAAACAGATGTAACATTTGCCAACTTCTAATTTAATGGAACCATTCCCAAATTTAAGGACGTTTGGAAAATCACAGCTAGCACACCCACTATATCTGCAACTATCTACTTTAGAACTCCAGTGTGGAGGCTATTTGGTCCTGGGGATTTGTCTGATTTTATTTGCTTTCGTTTCTCCAACACTCCTTTACTCCTTTTATAAACCATCACAAAAACATTCTACAGCGGGCCAAAGTCAGTAATCATGGGGCAGCATTAATCATTTGTCAAAGAAAAAACAGCAATAAATAAGCTTTCACATAAGATTATGATCAGAAACGTCCCAGTTAGTATCTTTCAGTAAAATAAAAAAACTACCTGTTTCCCCGGTATTGTATTTAGTGGGTACCCCGCTCATGTGCTGGGTAATTCCTCTAGGAAGTTCAATGTAAGGATTTACACAGCAATTGCCCAGAAGAGCTAGCCTCCCCTGGACAATTGCGCTGGGCCTGATAGTTACTCTGAAAGAGTTAGAAGGGGAAAAGAAATCACTTCTACCTCCAAAGTAACTATTTAAACACCCAGGATAGCTCCTCCTGTCTTATCCAGTCTGAGTGAGGAGGATCGGGCGAGGCAGAGGCTTTTGGAATATCAATGTGGGTAAGTCCATCCAGAGTGGCAACCCACCCAAGATTGCCACTCTGAGGAAGTTACGGGCCATAAAGTTTGTAAAAGATCCATTTTAGTAACTTATATTTAATAATTCTTTTTTGAGGTGGGACAAATGTAAAATACATACACCTGTACTTGTGATTCTCAGAAACCATAAGATCATAAGACGTAGGAGCAGAAGTGGGCCATTCGGCCCATCACGTCTGCTCCGCCATTCAATGAGATCATGACTGATCTGATGTGATAATCCTCAACTCCACTTTCACACCTTCGCCCCATAACCCTTTTTCCTCTTACAAATTAAAAACCCTTCTATTTAAGCTTTGAATATAACTAACGACACAGCCGCTGCAGCTCTCTGCAGTAAAGAATTCCACAGATTCGCTATCGCCTGAGAGAAGAAATTCCTCCTCATCTGAGTTTTAAATGGACGATGACCCCGTAATCTGAGATTACGCCCCCTTGTCCTAGACTCTCTTGCAAGGGGAAACCATCTCTCGGCATCTATTCTGTCAAGACCCCCCTGAGAATCCTACATGTCTCATTCTTCTAAACTCCAGTGAATACAGGTCCAACCTGATCAACCTCTCCTCATAAGAAAATCCCTCCATACTCAGGATCCACCTACTGAGCCTTCTCTGGACTGCCTCCAGTGCCAGTAGATAATGGGACAATGGTAATGTGGCCCCTTTCAGGAGGCAGGCTCCATGGACAATGTGATCAGCTCGGGACCAATTGCACGGGAATGTGTGAACCATGGCCAATGGGGGGTTTGCGTAGGGTGCTGGGAGCAGGGCCCCACGCAGTGTGGGCCAGAATCTGAAGTGTAAAGACCTGAACCCCTTGTGATTATTACTGGAAGCCTCCAGTGTATATCTTGAGCCACCATACTGGCGACGAGGTTAAAGTTTTCGATCACAGCCGACAGTCATTGTGATTTGAGAGGGGGAAGGGAGGAACAGTTCAGGAAACAAAGAAGCTCCAACAAGAGTCAAAATCATTTAAACCGTGAGTGGAAATGTCTATCACTGGCAAACTAGACCCAAGAAAGCGATGAGATAGTTCAGGCGATGGGGTGCGCCAAACAATGCAGAGGTTAGGGTAGCATGGTGGTACAGTGGTTAGCACTGGGACTATGGCCCTGAGGACCCGGGTTCGAATCCCAGTCCTGGGTTACTGTCCATGTGGAGTTTGCACATTCTCCCCGTGTTTGCATGGGTTTCACCCCCACAACCCAAAGATGTGCAGGTTAGGTGGATTGGCCACGCTAAATTGCCCCTTAATGGGAAGAACATAATAATTAGGTACTCTAAATTTATTTATTTTTTAAACAAAAAAAATGCAGAAGTTAACAAAGCATGGGACTGTACGTCAGTGAGGTTTGCGACGGGATCAACAGGCACAGCTCAGAACCAGACATGGTCCTCGGGACATGACCATTGTAGCCACCTAAAATGGCTGATTCCCGATTAGAATGGTCAAACCCCGATCTAAAATGGCGAACGAAAGAGGCTGATGGGAAAATCAGCCAACAGGACTCAAACGGACAGCTGCAGGTAAAACAGTGCATTCGGCTCTGGGGAAGTCAGCCCAGACCGATACCTGCAGCCATCAACATCACAACAACCCAGCCATCTGCATAGTAAGCAGCCATCCCCGGGAACAATTGCTACATATTAGCAACATAAAGCCGATCCAGATTTTTCGGCGCCAGCAGTGGCTGTGACAAAGGAAGGTAGGCGACCACCCCCCCCCCCCCCCCCCCGATCAAGGAATCGCCCCATTATTGGAGCATATCGAACCCAGTGATTGGGACCAAGTCCAATCACTTGGAACCAGGTACGAGGTCCGCCCCGAGAGGCGGGATGCCCCTGGGGACTATAAAAATAGGGGCCAAGTGCAGATCGACCCTTCTTCTCCTGCTCACAACCTTCGAGACCCTTCGACAAAGAAACAAGTAAGTCTTACTCCAGCGATCGCTACCAGATAGGTGCTCCAGACTATCGACTCGTACCAGCCTTTTGAATCCCGCAGGCCAGACCCAATTCGATAGACCATTCGTTTCCCTGACCTGGGGGGCCATCTCCAAAGTTAAGTATTGGCCTTTAGTGGTAGGTAGTAGTCTAGAAGTAGGATTATTGTACAAGTATTTATTGCTGTATATAATAAATGATCGTTGATTTAACTTTTACTAAGCGGTGTGCTGCATTATTAATCATTACTTGAGCTTGAACCATGTGGCGGTATCAGAAAGATACCTGGCGACTCGTGAGCAAAGGTGACAGAATTAGAGCAAATAAAACTAAGGCTAATAAGAGCAACATTTTGGCGACATCCTGACGGGACCCGATCTAGAAGTGGAAAACCACTCCGGGAGAACCCAAGAAATTTGATTTAGAATCCAATTAGAAAAAAAAACCCACAAGTGTTCAAGCAGTTCTGATTAATAATTCATAATTCGGAAGTGTGTGTATGCATGCGTAACTAACAGGGCTATAAGGTAATACCGATAGATTTTGTTGCGTCAAAACTGTCGGAAGTCTGTATTTTCGGAAATTAGCGCAAACCGTACCCGCATCTACGACACCGCCTTCGCCCCCTGTTCCCAATCTAAATGAAGCAAGCGAATAGGAAAGATGGCCATGCAGGCAATGCAACGCCTCACGAACCCCGAGGAATTTGCGGTCGCAGCGACCAGCAGCAGTAGTGTCCCAGTGTCCCACTTGGGAAGAGGAAATTCGGAAATACCTCAAAGGCAAAGGATGGCCCATGTGGAATTATTTCTGCAATAATGACGACTCAGGTCCTGGATGTATAGGGCATACTTGGCGGGAGAACATGAGTGAGATCCATAAAAAGAACTTAGCAAAAGCTCGCAAGCCGATGGCAATTGTGTCCTGTCTGGCACAATTGCGAGGCACAGAGGAGGTCGTCAAGACGCTCCGCAAAGAAGTAGAGGGCATACATCGTATGAGTAAAGTCGATGTATGCGAGGTGGAGAAAGAGAATCTGGAATTAAGGAGGAAATTAGCAGCAAAGGACGAAGAGGTGGCTGACGCCAAACGGGGTCACCAGTCTTGTCTGGCGCATTTGAGTAGTTTCCAGTCCCAGTATGAGAAGGCTTATCAGGACACGCAGCGTGCAGTCCTGGTAAAGAAAGAAACAGAGAAGCAGGTGGAGACGCTACAGAAACAATGTAGTGATCTCAAGGCAGCCTTGAGAGCGCTCCACGCTGCAACCACAGAACAAAGGCAGAGCACCATAGACCATGCAAAGTGCCGGAAGCAAATTGCAGACCTGCAATCACTGCTTTCTGTCCAGAAGGGATTTCAAGAAACCTTTGGGGAAAAGTTAGACCAGGAAGACGGCCCTGATTGGGAAGAATTACAGGAAACAGCGCAGAGATATGTTCAGGGAACATGTGCGCAGGGAAAGCCCCAAAGGAGAAAAGCACCCCCACCCCCCACATAGCAGGTAGTTCAGGCTCCCATGAACCCTGTAACAACCCACTGCACAGCCACAGCAGACGAGGCGGAATTCCTATATTCCACCCCCCTCACAGTGACCCAATTACGGGACGCGTGTGCAAAAATCACACCGTTCCTCCCCGCTTCCGACCCACACCATTTCTTTGCCCCCGTCAAACATCAGGCGACCATGTACGGCCTGGATGAGAGAGAGCATGTAAAGCTCATGGTTCTAAGTTTGGATCCATCGGTAGCAGCAGCCCTTCCCGACCCACAGAACGTAGGAGGAGGCACCCTTGCAGAAATGCATACTGCGATCCTGGATGCGATCGGGTATAACTGGGGTGACCCCGTAGATGGCCTAAATAAGTGTAGGCAGAAGAAGTCTGAACACCCCACAGCGTTCGCAGGACGCCTGTGGATTCTCTTCGAAGCTGTTTTTGGAGACGTAGACCGTGCGCATTTGTCCCCAGACAATATGGCCAAATGGACCCGCACCCTTATCTCCCATGCCACAGAGGCAGGACAGAATGCCTGCAATAGTTATGATCCCTCGGAGGATGCTCATAACGAGAAGTGGGTGGTTAAAAGATTGTCCCGCGTTTGGGAGCAGTCTGTTCACAATAGACCCGCCGCTAAAACCACCGAGGAAAAGCATGCTGCCGCAGACATGCAGGCAGTAAAAGCCACACCTCACAACCCCACCTGGGTAAATGAGGGAAAGAACAGCCCCCCACCCAAATCACAAGAATGTTACAACTGCGGACAGTTGGGACATTTTGCAAAAGAGTGCAATGGCCCCAAAAAGTCACAGAAAGCCCAACAAACAGGCACTCTGAGTAAGAAAAAGGCAGAGCCCATCCAGAGCGTTAGCGCCCGTTCGGATCAGACGGACTTGACCGAAACAGACTGACGGTGTACGGGCTCCCCCAGTTGGGTCTGCGATACCCTTTGGGATAGGTCAGGACGACCCATAGTTGCAGCAAAGATTCGGAGACAGCCTATCGAGTTTCTTTGGGACACAGGAGGGTCCCGCACCACCATAAATTCCTCCACCCTTTTTCAAAAGGACACGTGGCCCACTACAGCCACTATCACCCTCAGCGGCTTTACAGGCCACTCACAGCAGGGACACATCACGGCCCCTGTACCCATTCAAATAGGAAACATTACCACAAAACACCCCGTAGTTTTAGTAGACCTGCCCCACACAGCAGAACACATTCTGGGAATCGACTTTATGAATTCCCACCACCTATCCTTCGATCCAGTCAACCAGTGTGAGCCCCTGCAACGCTCACCATAGGGGACTACATGAACAAAATTAGCGCAGTAGGTGAGTTTTGGTTCAACCCCACCACAATCAGCACGGACCGGCAGGTTAGAGCAGTCCTGCAAAAGAACAGGGCAGCATTCGCGACCCACAAGCACGACTGTGGACGAATGACTGGCTCCGTACAAGTAACAGGACCGGACCCTAGACCCCAAAAGCAGTACGGATTCCCCCTAGAAGCAGAGGGAGAAATCCTAAAAGTTATAGAGAGCCTATTAGAGCAGGGCGTACGAAGATCGGTAGCCTCAACTAATAATGCCCCGATTTGGCCAGTAAGGAAGCCCGACGGATAATGGCGCCTGACCATTGATTATCTGGAACTCAATAAAGTCACCCCCGCAGCAGCCCCCACCGTAGCAACAAGTCCCGAGACCATGCTCAAACAGGGACTCAATTCCCGCTATTTCACGGTTTTGGACGTCAGTAATGGATTCTGGTCCATTCCATTGGCAAAGGCGTGCCAGTATAAATTTGCCTTCAGCTTTAGAGCGCAGCAGTACACGTGGACATGCCTGCCACAAGGCTTCCACAACTCCCCCTCCATTTTCCACCGACAGCTGGCAAATGGACTAGCAAAATGTTCTCGCCCCGAATGTCTGGTACAGTATGTAGATGATCTACTACTGCAGACAGACACTAAGGAAGAGCACATTGAGCTTCTGTCCGAACTCCTGGAATTGTTACATTCCATTGGCTGTAAAGTCAACCCCAAAAAGGCCCAGATATGTGGTGATGTGCATCACTGTAAATACATGTAAGCTAGACAGACACTAGAGGGAGCACCAGAAACATCACACACACACACTCAACCAATAGATAAGTTAGGTGGGAGGCGACCAATGGACATTCACGATACACCAGGAGGTGACACGACCACAGGGGGGCATTACACCAACCCATACATAAAGGACACCACACACATGATCAGCCCTTTTCGGCCAGTGGAGACAGTCAGTGAGGAAAGGCACAGGGTTGATTCATTATCACACCCAACACATGGAAGACAGCAGCTGGTTAGGCAGTTTAGGTAGCTACAATAGGATTAGCAGTAGTGTCGAACTCAAATTATAAAAGTGTACATAGTGTAAATAAATGAGTTGAAGTTATTTACAGGTCTCGACCTTCCTTGACAAATGCAACACAAGGAAGCCGCTTATGTTACAAAGGAAACAACAAAACATGGTACCAGTAGTGAACTGCTGAAATCCAGATAGCCATACCTCAGCGTACAGTGACAACCAGCAATACCCAGGCAAGATGTACGGGCTCCCGATTCCGCAGCAGCTCCAGTGCCACGGCGATCTCCGCGAGAACTGGCAGCGATTCCGGCAGGCGTTTGAATTCTACTTGGTGGCAGCCGAACTTAAAGACCTGGCCGATAATGAAAAAGTAGAGTTTCTCCTCACCATCGCCGGTGTAAAAGCAGAGGAAATCTTTTAAAAATTCAAGTTCTCCAAGGGGCAAAACAGGTCCGACTTCCAGGCAGTCCTGGACAAATTCGGCAAATACTGTGAGGAAAACACACTCCAATCGGCAAGGAAAGGTAAGAGAAGCGCCAGTACTTACCTCGAGGCCGAGGGCCCGGACCAGAGAGCGATTTGGGTCGAGGTCGGCGGCCATCTTGCTAAAGGGACTACACTAGCGCAGTTGCGCGAGAAGTGCGCAGAACCGGAAAGTTCGTTTGCGCATGCGCGAGACGCCGTGCATGCGCAATCAAGAAAACGGCCATCGGTAAAGGAACAGCGATCTGCGCATGCGCAATCGCTTCCTACGTGCTACGTCACGCGCGTCATGACGTCAGAGGCCCCAGACCGCACCAATTGAAAGGGGAAATGTCCCAAATCAAAGAAAAAAATCTTTTAAAGCTGTAAAACCACCTTCCTTCACCTGGAATGACAGCACAATGCCTCAAATTGAACCAGGAAATGAATTTAACCTCCGAAGAACCCTGCAGCAAGCAGTTACCTACGCACAAACCGATGATACCAACCTTTACATTTTTTCTGGACCTCGCGAGCCCAATGACAGCTCCATGGTCCTATACGACTATGACTCGGACAAACCTTTCGTGTTGCACATTGGTGACCCCCACATTGAATCCGACGCAGATGCGGATTCATTTTTCGGATTTGAGGATCTTCAACCCAGCAGATATGACGTCCCAACTCATCTGTGCAGGATGATGCTGCAGCCTGACATTAAGAGACAGAAAGCGGTACAAGCCCACAGAGAGTGGCCTGCTGCTGCACAGAGCGTGGTCTATGCCCCGCTCAGGGTTCCCGGCTCTACAAAAGAAGGCATGCAAGACTCCACACTGCACTCCTTGCAGGAACAAGCAGACTCCAGAGCGCAGTCCTTGCACGAACAAGAAGTGACTCCAGTGTCACAAGCCTCCACAGAGAGCTCGTGGACAGCCTCCATGATAGAAGCAATGCAAGACTCCAATGCGCAGTCCTTGCAGGAACAAGACCATGAGGGTCTAGCAACCTCCTCTGACCAACTAGCGGCAGATGATGCAAGTCTGCCATGCTCACGTAAACAGCAAGAAGGCTATAACAGTCTACCACGCTCCACTGCACAGCAGGACGACCATGACGGTCTATCATGCTACAATGAAGGGCACAGCGCTGATGACTGTTCAAGCCCAAATGAAGACAAACCAAAGGAATCGCCTCTTCCAAGCCTGAAGAAAAAAGGATTATGCGCTGACTTTCAGGATCATTCTAGCCGAAGAGATATTAATAATGCTGCACAGTCACAGGAGGATGCTGAGGATTTGCTAAAGAAATTGCTTGTATGTCTAACTTGCATGGAGCAGACTGAAAATTGCCATTGCTTTAGTACGGATCGAAAAAATGGACAAGACATTGATCCTCATTTAATGGAAATAACACAACCTGAATCATATCTACAGCAGGGACAAGTGTCTCCCTTCAATACAAAACCGCAAAGTCCCAACTTCAGAGACCAGCAGTTAGTCAGTAATGACTCTTCAACCCCTGATGGGAATATTAATCGCATTGAACCTCTGCATACTCCACTGATAAATGAGCAGAACATTGGAGCAAAAATCCTGAGGACACCGACATCGAGTAGCCAGATAAAGCACTTAAAACCCGCAGCAGTTTCAAGTGAACAAATTGTGCTTTCCAGTGATGGTGAAGATGCAGATAAGGTCGACCCGATTATCCATTGTACCACATTAACTCCAGAGATTAAGCATTTATGTCTGGGGAGTAGAATGTGGGCAATTGAGAACAGTAAAAGAGAGACTGTGACTGTGCCAGTCCCAGAAAAATCAGAGCCAGAGACTATGAAGGCATGTACATTAGAAAAGGATGCATATGAAGTAACTGAGAAGAAAATTGAAATGGACTGTTCTTTGGAAACCAGTACAATGACGAAAGAAACATTGGATCTAACATTTGATGCCCTACATATGGGAGAAATTGAGGGAAATGAACAAGGTTCTGTAATGTCTGGGGGAAGATTTAAAATTCCAAAGAAGAAAAGCCCAAATGAAGGACAACGGCAAGACAATGACAGTCCACCCACATTGTTTGCACCACCAGATGAAAACTCTGACAATTTACCCAACCCTAGTGAACAGCAAGCAGCTACTGAGGATCTACCCACGGTATGTGAAACGAGTGACGACAGCATCCCACTTCCCATGCAAAAGGTGCAAAGTGACAGACCTCAGCTAGTGCGTACAGAGGCACTCGACGATCACGGTGAGACCACTAGTGACTCCGGTGACACCACACTACTTCCATCCTCAATTGCTCGAACCTCTCCACTAGTTAATGCATTCCTGCATGTTCCGACTCCAGACGTGCAGCTTCAAGAAATCTCAGCTGACTCCAGTGAACCTGCTAAGACTCTGGACGGGGAGCATCAACAAAAAACAGACCAGACTCCAGATGGGGAGCAATCAAACGCCGACTCTGATTCACGTAAGCCAGACTTTACTCCAGACAGGCAGTGTCGCAACCTCAGTGATGGCACGCTCAGGGTGACAGCAGATGCCACAACGACAGGAGATGGATCACGTGACAATCACACTGGGTCAGCAATAACAAGCAGCAGCTACAGTCCAAGAGGAATACACCAATTTACACCACAGCTATGTCCACACTTTTGTTCCACACCGACAGTGAGGCCAATGACAGCTCATGCTGGACAAACCCAGTATTCAGGCCTGCAGCAGCCAGCAGTCTATGCAGCACATTCTCAAACAGGCCAGCACTACGGATTGCCCACTAATGGAATCAAGACCGAAGGAGGACTACCGCCAGCGCAATCTGCACTACAGACTGGATGCCTTAGTTACTGCCCAGGATTTGCTGCACCACAGCCTGGCCAGACAGCATATTCCTACCAGATGCAAGGTTCTAGTTTCACACCATCACCAGACATTGATGCGAGCAGCAATTCTGTCTCCAAATCGACATGCTTCAACGCTTCTCAGCAGAATCACCCTTCCAGCACAGCATGTGGCCAGAACCAGTATGCACAGTCTCATCCGACTTCAACATCTGGCACATCCATGATCTCGAATGATACTGTTAATGGTACCTCTTCAATGTCAACGACCTATCAGCTACAAGATGCCATCCGACAGCACCACCACAAACGTAAAAAGAAAAAGACTCCAAAGCGGACAGCGCAGTGATTCGACCACTTCTTGGTTCCTGTTGATGGCGTTCATAACCAAGAGAGACATTTGACCATGATGATTGATGGTTTCTGGACTCACATGAATGATTTGGACTTATTGTTTAATCACCATTCCCATGACTTGTATATACCTTACCTTCTCTACCTGTTCTTTGTTCAGTTTTTCTTCAAGTGTACAGAAAATATGAACATATAAAAAGGGGAGGATGTGGTGATGTGCATCACTGTAAATACATGTAAGCTAGACTGACACTAGAGGGAGCACCAGAAACATCACACACACACACACTCAACCAATAGATAAGTTAGGTGGGAGGCGACCAATGGACATTCACGATACACAAGGAGGTGACATGACCACAGGGGGGCATTACACCAACCCATACATAAAGGACACCACACACATGATCAGCCCTTTTCGGCCAGTGGAGACAGTCAGTGAGGAAAGGCACAGGGTTGATTCATTATCACACCCAACACGTGGAAGACAGCAGCTGGTTAGTCAGTTTAGGTAGCTACAATAGGATTAGCAGTAGTGTCGAACTCAAGTTATAAAAGTGTACATAGTGTAAATAAATGAGTTGAAGTTATTTACACGTCTCGACCTTCCTTGACAAATGCAACACAAGGAAGCCGCTTATGTTACAAAGGAAACATAACAAAACAAGATATTGGAAGAAAAAGTGGTATATTTGGGTACAATTATCACTCACGGCAAACGCGAGATTGAGCATAAAAGAATTGACTCGATCGCTAAATTGCCCCTTCCCCAGAACGTTTCAGCCCTCCTGTCGTTTTTAGGACTAGTTGGCTACTGCCGAAACCACATTGACGGTTTCGCCAGCAAGGCAGCGCCCCTCTCAGACCTCCTAAAGAAAGGAGCCCCCTGGGAGTGGCTTCCGCAGCATACGGAGGCTGTGGAATCACTAAAACAGGCACTCATAGCCGCCTCCGCACTACAAGCTCCCGACCCGCTTCCCCCTTACGCCATAGAGGTAGCGACCACAGACCGCACCCTTTCAGCCATGCTCCTGCAGGAACGGCACGACCAGTTAAGACCCGTAGTTTATGCCTCCCGAATTTTAGATGCTGTGGAGCAGGGATTTTCAGCCTGTGAGAGGCATCTGGTCGCAGTTTTCTGGGCAGTCCAGTACTTTTCCTACATTACCGGACTAACCCCATCACCATTTTAACCGAACACACTCCCGCCCAACTTTTACTGGACGGACGACTCAAGGACGGTACCGTCAGCCAGATACG
The DNA here is from genome assembly GCF_047496885.1 of Scyliorhinus torazame. NCBI lineage: Eukaryota > Metazoa > Chordata > Chondrichthyes > Carcharhiniformes > Scyliorhinidae > Scyliorhinus > Scyliorhinus torazame. The sequence continues at coordinate 24,537,732 of NC_092713.1, forward strand.
CGCTGCTCGGTGGACCCTTCTCATGCAAGGATGGGACATCACAGTAAAACGGACAAAGACTCACACATACTTAGCGGACAATTTGCAGTACCCCAGAACCCCCCATGAATGTGAAATCATCTCTCCACACCATAATACAGGCCCCTTTATAGCTAAAACACCCCCCAGAAAAATAGCAAATCCATCTCAGAACCCCCCTCACCCGGACACGTGTGAACCCATTAGGATTTATGTGGATGGATCTTCCACAGTCTTAGATGGGCAACGCATAACAGGTTGCGGGATTTATGTTGAAGACGCGCATGGACGCGCCCTTGAGGAAATAGCATTAAAACTCCCCGGACACTTAGGCGCGCAGGCAGCAGAGCTTGTGGCCATCGCATACATAGTAGAGCACCCAGATTCCTTCCCCAGCCCAGCAGACATATACTCGGACAGCCTCTATGTCTGTAACAGCCTTACAGAATTTCTGCCCCTGTGGGAAACAAGAGGATTTGTTTCCGCGGATGGGAAACCCCTCCCCTCAGCCCCATTACTCCGTCATATTTTACAAAAAGCCCAGAACAGGACTTTTGGCATCATAAAAGTCCGCAGCCACCATCGTTCCTCCCCCCCTGGATATGTAAAAGCTGACGCACTGGCTAAGGCAGGATCCAGGCATGGGTATTTTTGGAAACCCCCCGAAAGCGCGCCAGTGAGTACGCCAGTGAGTGCAGTTCAGGTCACGCAGACTAGGATCGAGGATCTAGTAGAGGCCCAGAGGCAGGATAGCGCTCTCACTGAGATTGTGAAAGGGAAGTTTCCAGCCTCATACGAGAGGCTCAGAAATACACTAACCACACATGACGGTGTGGTGTTAAAGGACACCCTTTATGTAGTTCCTGAGCAGGATAGGAACCAATTTAATTTGTTTATTCCATGATGGTCATGGACACCAGGGAATCGATCCCACTACAGCCCACCTCAAACACCTTTGTTGGTGGCCAAACCTCAAGGAAGATGTAAGCCATTACATTGAGAGTTGCCTTATCTGTGCACAGAACAACCCTGATAGATATGCCAAAAAGGCCCAACTCAGCCACACCCGACCTGTTAACGACCCCTGGACTAACCTCCAGATTGATTTTATAGGTCCATTGCCCCCTTGCAGGAATGGCTATAAATATGTTCTGGTGGTCATAGACACTTTTACAAAGTGGGTAGAAGCATTTCCAGCCCGCACCAACATCGTGAAAACCACAGCCAAGATCCTAACCCACCACATCTTTACAAGATGGGGACCCGCAGTATTGAATCGGACCAAGGTTCTCACTTTACGGGACGGGTCATGCAGAATATCCGCACAATATTTGGCATCAACCAAAAATTCCACATTGCGTACCACCCACAATTGAGTGGTTTAGTGGAGCGCATGAATCGGACCCTAAAAACCACCCTCCGAAAAATGGTCCAGCAGAACAACACCACTTGGGACTCAGTCCTCCCGTTTGCGCTGATGTTTTTGCGTAACACTGTTTCCACCTCCACAGGTTACACCCCACAAACTCTTATGACTGGACGCCCCATGAAAGGGACAGAATACTTGTTAGGTTTAGACCTGACCAGCCCTGAAGTAACGGCCCTCACCCACGAGAAAGCCGTGGAGCAATTAGTTGCTAATGTCAAAACGGCTCAGTTAGCAGCTGCAGTTAAATTGGGCACCAAAAAGAAACAGAGCAAGGCCTGTTTTGATAAGGCAGTGCATGCAACGGAGTATGATATAGGACAGCAAGTGATGTTGTCTGTATATAACCCCAGCACATTCCTGTCTCCAAAATACTCGGGTCCGTACTCTATTTCGGATAAAGTAAGCCCATCGGTATACAAAATCAAATACCCAAATGGTAAGACTGCGTGGTTTCATATAAAGCAGTTAAAGGCTTATGGAACACAGTCAAACCACGCCCACCACATCTTGCTTGACGCAGAAGACCACACCCCGCCCACAGCCAACGTAACCAGACCAACCCCCACCACGTCCAGCCCAGCCACGGACTCGACCTCGACTCCACCCCCAAAATATACACTGCGCCCCGGAACGCCCACAAACTGCAGCAGCAGAGATAGCGACTGTGACTCGGACGATAGCCACAGCACGCCTCCCTACTATCCCCATACAACCGGACCCACACCCAGTGACTCCGACTACGATCCCAGTGATCCCTTCATGATCACTTTTCTAAACAAATCCCACCACCGACCACCGAACCACACGGACGACCCCGGCTTTGTCCCCACACAACTCGACACAACTTATTGGCACCGCGACAACTCCTACAGACTCGTCCGCAACGACGAGAGCAACCCCAACTCACACCAAGCAGCCCTTTCAGCCCTAATCCACTCCAGAGTTTGGCACCCGGGAGAAGGGGACGACCTCGAGTCTGACTCCCAAGCCGCCAACCCCTTTGCGACCCTGTTCGCAACAGAGAACTGAGGTGTCCACATGATGTTTAAAGGAAACGCTTGGGAGAAGTGTTGTCCTTCCTGATGGAACCTGCAGGATGTTTTATGTTGTTCGTATGTTTGTTTTGTGTTGTTCGTCCAACAGGAGAATTTTTTTCCAGCCGCTTGTTCAGCGGTACCAACTTGTCCACAGATACCTGGTCAACAGACCAGACGCTTGTTCAATGGAACTAGCTTATCTGCAGATACCTGGTCAACAGACCACACGCTTGTTCAGAGGAACTAGCTTTTCAGCTGATACTGGTTCGGGTATCAGACGCCCGATCGTAGCTGCTCTTGTGATTCAAGGATAGAATCACTGTAGCAACCCCACCACGATGACTACATTTTTGCCCGTTCTTGTTGGTTGCTCAGGCAGTGGAGAAACGGCGTGAGACCCGCCCTGCCTGCGGACCCCCCCCCCGTTGGCCAAACACGCTTGGGTAGGGGAGATACGGCATTGGTAGCCGTCTTACCCGGGGACTCCATCCAAATCTTACCCGTCGCGGCCCATACGCACCTCATTTGACATTCTTTCATTTCAAAAAGTTTTTATTTGTTTAGGCGACCTTTAGGTTGCTGCCATCTGCTATTTACATCCTGGAACATTTGGATGGTAAATAAGCACTGGTCCGACATTGGGAAACGTCCCGTGTCCTAACATTTGTTTTGGAAAAAAAATGAGGGAGTCACACATAGTGACCAATTATAAGGGTATAATTGGCCCCAAAAGGACAGACACACTAACACACCGGATATTAAACCAAGGAAGTTACAGACACTATGCTTGTTTTTACAGAACTCCAGAGGCTCCAGGACCGGAGAAAACAAAAGAACACAAGAAGGAAAAGGAAAGAGGACAGCCATGAAGACTTCTTTCATCGTGCTCAACACTCTTTTTGTGGACATTTGGTTGCGCGGGAACGCGGACCCCATTACTTCAAACCTCACAGCCGTTAATGTTTCACTGCCCCGCAGTACCCAAAGCCCAGTCACCAGCGACACTGCATCTTCCTGGTGTGCCAGGTTCATAACCTGGTACTCCCTGTCCTACGTGATTGAAGCACTGTTAGCATTGGCGATACTCTGCTGTGTAGTGCAGACTATGAGCCTCTGCAAATGGAGAAGGAGAGCGTACCGTGCTCGAACCATGGTATATCGGATCAGATCCCCTATATTCAGTTATGACCAGACCCCCGACCCCCGCAATCTATAACAAAATAATAAAGAGCATTCACTTGCGTTATTACTGTAAATAAAAAAGATGTACCAAACTTTTCATGAACAAAAAAAATGTATGATCCTGAGCTTGACAGGAAAGAGTATATTAAATGTAGTGATTGTTGTTGTATGTTTTAGGAAGATAGGATAATGCAATGTTTAGTGAGTATTCCAGACTTTTCGGCGCCAGCAGTGGCTGTGACAAAGGAAGGTAGGCGACCACACCCCGATCAAGGAATCGCCCCATTATTGGAGCATATCGAACCCAGTGATTGGGACCAAGTCCAATCACTTGGAACCAGGTACAAGGTCCGCCCCGAGAGGCGGGAAGCCCCTAGGGACTATAAAAATAGGGGCCAAGTTCAGATCGACCCTTCTTCTCCTGCTCGCAACCTTCGAGACCCTTCGACAAAGAAACAAGTCAGTCTTACTCCAGCGATCGCTACCAGATAGGTGCTCCAGACTATCGACTCGTACCAGCCTTTTGAATCCCGCAGGCCAGACCCAATTCGATAGACCATTCGTTTCCCTGACCTGGTGGGCCATCTCCAAAGTTAAGTATTGGCCTTTAGTGGTAGGTAGTAGTCTAGAAGTAGGATTATTGTATACGTATTTATTGCTGTATATAATAATGATCGTTAATTTTACTTTTACTAAGCGGTGTGATGTATTATTAATCATTACTTGAGCTTGAACCACGTGGCGGTATCAGAAAGATACCTGGCGACTCGTGAGCAAAGGTGACAGAATTAGAGCAAATAAAACTAAGGCTAATAAGAGCAACACCATAACTCAAGGAGTGGGAAGGAATTGGGGGTGTCAAACCGAATCCGAGGTGGACTGCTATCGTTGCAGGGGAACCAACCCCAGGAGGCCTGCCATGTTCAGGAGTCCATGTGCTTTCTTTGCAACCAAAGGGACACTTTCAAGCAAATTGCTGCTTGCAGCGAAGTGCGCCAATGTAAATAAAAACAGCAGAAACAACAGTGCACCGTGCCATTGAACATAGTGGAGAAGAGCTTTGAAGAAGGGAATGTATCGGTTGAATATAGTCGAACTGAATAAGATGACTCCGGTTGAAATTGTCTTTGGGGTAAATGGTAGACCCCATAAATTGGAAGACAGGGCTTCGGTGAGTGTAGTGGGTGAGCAGGACTCCCAATATCTACATGCAGGAACAAGTCTTTAAGCTTGAAAAGTTCTACAGCGGGCTTCCGGGTGCGGCGATGACCAGCTGAGTCGCACGTTTCGGCAGCTCCCGGTGAAACGGACTTTTGGGCTCTTGATAGGAGCCCCAACGGCAATTTTGACGGCTAAAAACACTGTGTGGTAAACCAGAAGGGAATCCCCCCTGGATACGGATGGAAAAAGGAGGAGAAAGTGGCCGGATTGCAGTGGATCCTTTACAACAGCAGCAAGGAAGGCAAGCAAAAACCAAGATGGCGTCGGAAGGTGGCTGTTTAACATTGGGCCCTGAACAACAAGAGTTCTTGAAATGCTGTGTGGAAGAGATCAAAAAGGAAATGAAGAAAGAGCTGTTGGCCCCGATACTACAGGCGATCGAAGGGCTAAAGGAGGAACAAAAGACCCAGCAGCGGGAGCTTCGGGTCGTGAAGGCAAAGGCAGCCGAGAATGAGGACGACATACAGGGCCTGGTGGTGAAGACGGAGACGCAGGAGGCACATCAGAAACGATGTGTGGAAAGGTTGGAGGCACTGGAAAACAACGCAAGGAGGAACAACCTGAGGATTCTTGGTCTTCCTGAAGGTGTGGAGGGAGCGGACGTCGGGGCATATGTGAGCACGATGCTGCACTCGTTAATGGGAGCGGAGGCCCCGGCGGGTCCGTTGGAGGTGGAGGGAGCATACCGAGTGATGGCGCGAGGACCGAGAGCAGGAGAAATTCCCAGAGCCATAGTGGTGAGATTCCTCCGTTTTAAGGATAGAGAAATGGTCCTTAGATGGGCGAAGAAAACTCGGAGCAGTAAATGGGAGAACGCGATGATCCGCGTTTATCAAGACTGGAGTGCGGAGGTGGCGAGAAGGAGGGCGAGCTTTAATCGGGCCAAGGCGGTGCTTCATAAAAAGAAGATAAAATTTGGAATGCTGCAACCGGCAAGACTGTGGGTCACATATCGAGGGAGGCACCACTACTTTGAGACGGCGGATGAAGCGTGGACTTTTATTGTGGAAGAAAAACTGGAATGAGTGGGTTATTAAAAAGAACGTTTGAACAAAGTGGTGGGGTGAATGTGGGGGGCAAAGAGGGGGGTTAAAAAGGGGGGAAAGAGGAGTTTTATGTACTAATCCTGCGATGTGGTAACTTTTCTCTCTCCCACAGGTGGTGATGGGGGGAGGAGGGGAGGTGGAGGAGATGGGGCGTTGGCCATTGGGGGCGGGGCCAAGGGAGAAGCGCGGGCTTGGTTCCCGCGCTATGATAATCATGGCGGGAATAGAGAAGCAGGAAGGAGGGGGCGTCGCACGGTGCGAGCCGAGGTCACGGGGGGGAAGCAGAGGTCGGCCAGAGTTTGCTGACTTCTGGGAGCAACATGGGGGGAGTAATTACGCTAGCGGGGGATCTAGTGGGGGGGGGGGTGGGAGGGGGGAATTACTGGGTTGCTGCTGCTGGGGAGAGGGGGGAGCTGGTATGGGGGAGGATGGGCGGGGGGGCACCGCCTGGGGGAGATACAGCTGCGTGGGAACCAGGTGAGGAGCTGGAAAAAGGTGATGGCTAATCGACAAGGGGGGGGGTAGGAAGCCCCCCAACTCGGCTGATCACGTGGAACGTGAGAGGGCTGAACGGGCCGATAAAGAGGGCACGGGTACTCGCACACCTTAAGAAACTTAAAGCAGATGTGGTTATGTTACAGGAAACGCACCTGAAACTGATAGACCAGGTTAGGCTACGCAAAGGATGGGTGGGGCAGGTGTTCCATTTGGGGCTAGATGCGAAAAACAGGGGGGTGGCTATATTAGTGGGGAAGCGGGTAATGTTCGAGGCAAAGACTATAGTGGCGGATAACGGGGGCAGATACGTGATGGTGAGTGGCAAACTACAGGGGGAGACGGTGGTTTTGGTAAACGTATATGCCCCGAACTGGGATGATGCCAATTTTATGAGGCGGATGCTAGGACGCATTCCGGACCTAGAGATGGGAAAGCTGATAATGGGGGGAGATTTTAATACGGTGTTGGAACCAGGGCTGGATAGGTCGAAGTCCAGGACTGGAAGGAGGCCGGCAGCAGCCAAGGTACTTAAAGATTTTATGGAGCAGATGGGAGGTGTAGACCCGTGGAGATTTAGCAGACCTAGGAGTAAGGAGTTCTCGTTTTTCTCCTATGTCCATAAAGTCTACTCGCGAATAGACTTTTTTGTGCTGGGTAGGGCATTGATCCCGAAGGTGAGGGGAACGGAGTATACGGCTATAGCCATTTCGGATCACGCTCCACACTGGGTGGACTTGGAGATAGGGGAGGAAACAGGAGGGCGCCCACCCTGGAGAATGGACATGGGACTAATGGCAGATGAGGGGGTGTGTCTAAGGGTGAGGGGGTGCATTGAAAAATACTTGGAACTCAATGATAATGGGGAGGTCCAGGTGGGAGTGGTCTGGGAGGCGTTGAAGGCGGTGGTTAGAGGGGAACTGATATCAATAAGGGCACATAAAGGGAAGCAGGAGAGTAAGGAACGGGAGCGGTTGCTGCAAGAACTTTTGAGGGTGGACAGACAATATGCGGAAGCACCGGAGGAGGGACTGTACAGGGAAAGGCAAAGGCTACATGTAGAATTTGACTTGCTGACTACGGGCACTGCAGAGGCACAATGGAGGAAGGCACAGGGTGTACAGTACGAATATGGGGAGAAGGCGAGCAGGTTGCTGGCACACCAATTGAGGAAAGGGGGAGCAGCGAGGGAAATAGGGGGAGTGAGGGATGAGGAAGGAGAGATGGATCGGGGAGCGGAGAGAGTGAATGGAGTGTTCAAGACATTTTATAAAAAATTATATGAAGCTCAACCCCCGGATGGGAGGGAGAGAATGATGGGCTTCTTGGATCGGCTGGAATTTCCCAAGGTGGAAGAGCAGGAAAGGGTGGGACTGGGAGCACAGATCGAGGTAGAAGAAGTGGTGAAAGGAATTAGGAGCATGCAGGCGGGAAAGGCCCCGGGACCGGATGGATTCCCAGTCGAATTCTATAGAAAATATGTGGACTTGCTCGCCCCGGTACCGACGAGGACCTTTAATGAGGCAAAGGAAAGGGGACAATTGCCCCCGACTATGTCTGAAGCAACGATATCACTTCTCTTAAAGAAGGAAAAGGACCCGCTACAATGCGGGTCCTATAGACCTATTTCCCTCCTAAATGTAGATGCCAAGATCCTGGCCAAGGTAATGGCAATGAGAATAGAGGAATGTGTCCCGGGGGTGGTCCACGAGGACCAAACTGGGTTTGTGAAGGGGAGACAGCTGAACATGAATATACGGAGGTTGTTAGGAGTAATGATGATGGCCCCACCAGAGGGAGAAACGGAGATAGTAGTGGCGATGGATGCCGAGAAAGCATTTGATAGAGTGGAGTGGGATTATTTGTGGGAGGTGTTGAGGAGATTTGGTTTTGGAGGGGGGTATGTTATATGGGTGCAGCTGTTGTATAGGGCCCCAGTGGCGAGCGTGGTCACGAATGGACGGGGATCTGCATATTTTCGGCTCCATAGAGGGACAAGGCAGGGATGCCCTCTGTCCCCATTATTGTTTGCACTGGCGATTGAGCCCCTGGCGATAGCGTTGAGGGGTTCCAAGAAGTGGAGGGGAGTACTTAGAGGAGGAGAAGAACACCGGGTATCTTTGTATGCGGACAATTTGCTACTATACGTGGCAGACCCGGCGGAGGGGATGCCAGAAATAATGCGGATACTTGGGGAGTTTGGGGATTTTTCAGGGTATAAATTGAACATGGGGAAAAGTGAGTTGTTTGTGGTGCATCCAGGGGAGCAGAGTAGAGAAATAGAGGACCTACCGTTGAGGAAGGTAACAAGGGACTTTCGTTACCTGGGGATCCAGATAGCTAAGAATTGGGGCACATTGCATAGGTTAAATTTAACGCGGCTGGTGGAACAGATGGAGGAGGATTTCAAGAGATGGGATATGGTATCCCTGTCACTGGCAGGGAGGGTGCAGGCGGTTAAGATGGTGGTCCTCCCGAGATTCCTCTTTGTGTTTCAGTGCCTCCCGGTGGTGATCACGAAGGCTTTTTTTAAAAGGGTTGAAAAGAGCATCATGGGTTTTGTGTGGGCCGGGAAGACCCCGAGAGTGAGGAAGGGATTCTTAGAGCGTAGCAGGGATAGGGGGGTGCTGGCACTATCGAGCCTAAGTGAGTATTATTGGGCCGCTAATATTTCAATGGTGAGTAAGTGGATGGGAGAGGAGGAGGGAGCGGCGTGGAAGAGATTACAGAGGGCGTCCTGTAGGGGCACTAGCCTACAGGCTATGGTGACAGCCCCATTACCGTTCTCACCGAGGAACTACACCACAAGCCCGGTGGTGGTGGCTACACTGAAGATTTGGCGACAGTGGAGACGGCATAGGGGAAAGACTGGAGCCTTGGGGGGGGGGGGGGTCCCCGATAAGAAACAACCATAGGTTTGCCCCGGGGGGAATGGATGGGGGATATGGAATGTGGCAAAGAGCAGGAATAACGCAACTGAAAGATCTGTTTGTGGATGGGAAGTTCGCGAGTCTGGGAGCGCTGACCGAGAAATATGGATTGCCCCAAGGGAATGCATTCAGGTATATGCAACTGAGGGCTTTTGCGAGGCAACAGGTGAGGGAATTCCCGCAGCTCCCGACACAAGAGGTGCAGGACAGAGTGATCTCAAAGACATGGGTGGGGGATGGTAAGGTGTCAGGTATATATAGGGAAATGAGGGACGAAGGGGAGACTATGGTAGATGAACTAAAAGGGAAATGGGAAGAAAGCTGGGGGAGGAGATCGAGGAGGGGCTGTGGGCAGATGCCCTAAGCAGGGTAAACTCGTCGTCCTCGTGTGCCAGGCTAAGCCTGATTCAGTTTAAGGTATTACACAGGGCGCATATGACTGGAGCACGGCTCAGTAAATTTTTTGGGGTGGAGGATAGGTGTGCGAGGTGCTCGAGAAGCCCAGCGAATCATACTCATATGTTTTGGTCATGCCCGGCACTACAGGGGTTTTGGATGGGGGTGACAAAGGTGCTTTCAAAAGTAGTAGGGGTCCGGGTCGAACCAAGCTGGGGGTTGGCTATATTTGGGGTTGCACAAGAGCCGGGAGTGCAGGAGGCGAGAGAGGCCGATGTTTTGGCCTTTGTGTCCCTAGTAGCCCGGCGTAGGATATTGCTAATGTGGAAAGAAGCCAAGCCCCCGGGGGTGGAGACCTGGATAAATGACATGGCAGGGTTTATAAAGCTAGAGCGGATTAAGTTCGTCCTAAGGGGGTCGGCTCAAGGGTTCACCAGGCGGTGGCAACCGTTCGTCGAATACCTCGCAGAAAGATAGATGGAATGGAAAAAAGAAGGCAGCAGCAGCAGCCCAGGATCGGGAGGGGGGGGGGGGGGGTGGGGAGGAGGAACCAGAAGGACTCTCAGGGTTGTTAATATATACTGTATAATATGTATAGGTCGTTGCTACAGATAATTATATATTGGACTGTTAAATTATATTTTTGGAGAGTGTTACTTGTGATAAGGCAGTTGCCAATTAGGGTTAGTTTTCATTTTTGTTATTTATTATTTATTCATTTTCTGTTTATAAAATAGGTCATTGTTATTTGTGTTGTTATAATATTGTGTAAAGGATGCACAATGTACTGTGTTGGTTGACCAAAAATTTTCAATAAAATATTTAATAAAAAAAAAAAGAAAAGTTCTACAGCCAATCTTTTGATGTACGCCGAGGAGATTTTGAAGATCCTCGGAGCAGCCAAACCCCCAGTGGCCTACAGAGGGCAGGAGGCCAATCTGCCTCTAGTTGTTGTGGAAGGAGATAGGCCCCCAGTCTTTTTAAAAATAAATTTAATGTACCCAATTAATTTTTTTCCAATTAAGGTGCAATTTAGTATGTTCAATCCACCTACCTTGCACATCTTTTGGGTTGTGGGGGCGAAACTCATGCAAACACGGGGAGAATGTGCAAACGCCACACAGACAGTGACCCAGAGCCGGGATCGAACCTGGGACCTCGGCGCCGTGAGGCAGCAGGGCTAACCCACTGCGCCACTGTGCTGCCTTCATAGGCCCCCAGTCTGTTGGGAAGAGACTGGTTACGGAGGATTAGACTCAACTGGCTGGTAATCTTCAAAATATTTGACAATGTCCTCCAAGATGTCTTAAGGAGGTCTGAAGACTTCTTCCACAAAGAATTGGGCTGGATTAAGGACGCAAAAGCCAAGATATATGTCAATTCAGATTCAACACCTGACATTCTTCAGAGTCAGACAGTGCCATACACATTGCGTCAGAAGGTTGAAGCAGAGCTAAAGAGGTTAGAAGAGCTGAGGATAATCGAGTGCCGGTTCAGAGTGGGCGGAGCTGATAGTCCCTGACCTTAAACCTGATCGGTCAACAAGGATTTGTGGGGATTACAAGATGACAATAAATCAGGCTGCCCAGGTCAATCATGTCCGATTCCCTGAATTGTAGACCTTACAACAAGCTGGCAGGGGGGGAGGGGGGGGGGGGGGGGGGGGTACACCAAGCTGGTGGGGAGTGGGGGTGGGGGGGGGACCTATTTAGAATTAGACCTCAGTCATGCCGACCTCCAACTAGAGCTGGATGAGGACTCTCAGAATTCTGCTACAATCAATCCCCATAAAAGCGTCTTCCAGTTTACCAGACTGCTGTTCAGCATCGCTTCAGCCTGCGCTATCTTCCAGCGCACAATGGAAAATATCCTCCAGGAGATTCCCACGGTGTTGGTTTATCTTGATGACGTGCTGGTCACCAGCACTACACCAGAAAAACATACAGCCAGCCTCAAGGGGGTATTAAAGAGGTTTTCTTGCAGGGATCTGCCTAAAAGATGCAAAATTTACTTTTCAGGACTCAGAGGTGAGGTAGCTAGGATTTCGCGTTGACATGATAGGGTTGCACCCATTGGAAGAAAAAGTCAAGGCCATACGAGACGTCCCTGCACCCAACTATGTTAGGGAGCTGAAGTCCTTCCTTGGTATGGTCAATTACTATGGAAGATTTATTTTGAATCTAGCCACAACATTGACAGCATTACTCCGGCTATTCAGGAAGAATCAGCGGTGGCGATGGAGGGAGCCACAAGGGGAAGCTTTCCGAGCTGTGAAGCAAGCATTACTGTCTTCAAACCACTTGGTGCATTTTGATCCGGGGAAGGCAAATGTGCTGACATGTGACACATCCCCTTACAGTATAGGGGCCATTTCCTCCCACAAAATGGTAGATGGTTCAGAACGCCCTGTCATCCTTTGCCTCAAGAACTCTTTCTGAAGCAGAACAAAACTACGCCCAGATTGAGAAGGTGAAATTCCACCAGTATAGTGTCATGTGAGAGTACCCTTTAAGAAATGAGTGTTTAAGAAATGTACCCTTAAGAAATGGAGCTGCTCATGTTACTGGAGTGATGTCAGAGTGTGGGTGGAGCTGAGCTCCACTTCTGCTTTTTTAGTTTCAGTTTGAGAAAAGCTTGGGTGGGTCTGTGAGCTGCACTGCTGTTGATCTATGCCATCCAAAGACTATCTATGGATCATTTGGAGAACTCAGAATTGTAAAAAGGTCTCAGTATTGAATATAAATCTAATGTGCTCCTCGTTGAAGGTTTGTTAAGTCTTTTGGATGGTAAAAAGGACAGCATACAGTTTATTTAGTGTTGTATTCTTTGTGGGGTGTATTTGATTTACTGGTTGATAAGATATTCACTGTTTGTTTTAAAAAGGTTAACTTGAGTTCATAGAATAAACATTGGTTTGTTTTAAAAACCACTGGTCCATGTCTGCTGTACCATACCTGTAGAGTCAGCCGTGTGCTTCCCATCAATCTATTAAAAGTTGTGGGTCAGGTGAACTCCATGATACACTTTGGGATTCTCTAAACCCTGACCCATAACAATTGGGAGCACGTCCGGGATTAAGTCTATCTATTGATTGGCTGAGTGAACTTAAAGACAGTGAGGGGTGAGCATATTGTGGTTGCTTTTCAGGTGTGGTATTTTAGTTGAAGTGGGGAGTGTGGTGTGTATAATGGGTCTTTCAGAGGCTCAGAGGTTTTTGGGGGTGGAGAATGTCACACGTAGTACTTTACGTACAGGAACGAAAAACAGACTGTTAGATTTGGCAAGAACATTGCAGTTAACATTACCTGACAAAATGCAAAGAGATGAGGTAATTATGGTGGTGGCTAAGCATTTAAAGTTGCCTGCGATAGAGTTTGACTCATTGGAAATGGAAAAAATTCAGATGCAAATTAAACAAATTGAACATCAGAAATAATTAAAGCAGCTTGAATATGAAAGAGAGAGAGCGGAAAGTGAGTGAGAGAGGTAAAAGAAAAGGAGAGAGAAGAAAGGAGAAAAGAAAGAATAGCCCTAGCAGAACAAAAAGAAAGAGAAAGGGAGATACAGATCAGGGAAAAAGATAAAGAGATAGAGTTTGAATTTCAGAAAATGGCCATGAAACATGACAATCAGTTAAAATTGGCTGACGTAAAGGGAAACATACAGTTGGATGATAGTAATGAGGATAGTGAGAAAGAGCATCATAGTCGAAAGCTTGGTGGGAATCTATTTAAATATGTCCAAGCATTGCCAAGGTTTGACGAGAAGGCGGTAGAAACCTTTTTCATTTCATTTGAGAAGGTAGCTAAACAAATGAAATGGCCACAGGGCATGTAGGTATTACTGATTCAAACAAAGCTGGTAGGTAGAGCTAGTGAAGTGTTTGCATCACTACCGGAGGAGGTATCTGGGACATATGAGGAGGTGAAAAAATCCATCTTGGGTGCATAAGAACTAGTGCCTGAAGCTTACAGACAAAGGTTTAGAAATTTAAGGAAAGAACCTGGTCAAACATGGAGTTTGAAAAGCTCAAACAGAGTAATTTTGATAGGTGGATAAGGGCTTTGAAAATAGACCAAACGTATGAAGCTCTAAGAGAAATTATACTTTTGTAGGAGTTTAAAAATTCAATTCCTGATGTAGTGAGAACTCATGTGGAAGAGCAGAGGGTTAAAACTGCGAGGTTAGCAGCAGAAATGGCAGATGATTATGAATTAGTTCATAAATCAAAGCTTTCCGACATCAGTTTCAGCCTGTGAGGGATAGAAACTGGGGACATGAGAAATACTCAAGTGGTAAAGGTAAAGGTGATCTGATGGGAGATAATAAGGAGAGTGTACCTCAGATTAAAAAAGAAATCCAGGAGGGTGGAAAAGAAATGAAAAGTTTCAAATGTTTTGACTGTAATAAACTAGGCCATGTAAAGTCACAATGTTGGTGGTTGAAGAAATGCACTGGGAAGGCTGATGTGGTAAAACAGGATAAGACAGTGGGGTTTGTTAAAGTGGTAAAGGAAAGCCCAAGGGAAGTGAAGGAGGTGCAAAAGATTGTACAGTCTGATCAAGAGGTGATTGATAAGAAGGTGCCAGATGTCTTTAAAGAATTTACTTGTGTGGGTAAAGTTTACTCGTGTGTATCAGGAGGAGTAGGCAAAGAAGTCACAATTTTAAGGGATACGGGAGCTATTCAATCTTTAATGGTAAGAGATGACGAGTTATGTCGTTTGGGAAGAATGTTGCCAGAAAAGGTGGTAATATGTGGAATTCAGGGTGAGAGTAGTGTTCAATTATATAAGGTAAGGTTGGAAAATCCAGTGAAGAGTGGTGAAGTGGTAGTAGGAGTAATAGAGAAACTATCTTGTCCAGGAATACAGTTTATCTTGGGTATGGCTGGATCACAGGTGGGAGTGATGCCAACTGTGGTTCATAAGCCAGTGTAAAATCTGACAACTGAAGTGTTGAAGGACGAATATCCTGGGTTTTTTCTGGATTGTGTAGTAACAAGGTCGAAAAGTCACAGGTTAACACAAGAGGAGAAATCAAAGAGTGAAGATGAAGTTGAAGTGCAATTATCAGAAACGATTTTTGATCAGATGGTTGAAAAAGAACAAGACTAGGTGGAGGATGAGGCGGATATTTTTAGTTCAGGAAAATTGGCGGAGTTACAACAGAAAGATGTAGAAATAAAATGGATATATCAGAAAGTATATACGGAAGAGGAATCTGAGAGTATACCAGAGTGTTATTACCATAAAAGTGATGTCTTGATGAGAAAATGGAGACCTGTACATATGCAGGCGGATGAAAAGTGGGCAGAAGTTCATCAAGTAGTATTGCCGGTAGGGTATAGAAAGGAGGTGTTGCGAGTTGCATGAGGTACCAGTGGGAGGTCATTTGGGAATAAGGAAAACTCAAGCTAAAATCCAGAAACATTTTTATTGGCCTGGACTATATAAAGATGTAGTAAAATTTTGTCAATCATGTCACACATGTCAAGTGATAGGGAAACCTCAAGCAGTGATAAAACCAGCACCCTTAATACCCATTCCAGCATTTGAGGGACCTTTTACAAGGGTCCTAATCGATTGTGTAGGACCGCTTCCTAAAACAAAAAGTGGGAATCAATATCTTTTGACTGTAATGGATGTGTCTACTAGATTTCCAGAGGCCATTCCAGTACATAATATTACAGCTAAAAGGATTGTGGAGGAGTTACTTCAATTCTTTACTAGTTATGGACTACCCACAGAAATTCAATCGGATCAAGGATCAAATTTTACTTCAAAGTTATTCAAAGAAGTTATGGATAGCTTAGGAATAAAACAATTTAAATCAACTGCATACCATCCAGAATCGCAGGGAGCGTTAGAAAGGTGGCATCAGACATTAAAGACAATGTTGAGGGCGTATTGTCAAGATTATCCAGAGGATTGGGATAAAGGAATCCCATTCGTATTGTTTGCAATTAGGGATGCACCTAATGAGTCTACCAAATTTAGTCCTTTTGAACTAATTTTTGGTCATGAGGTAAGAGGACCACTTAAATTCATTAAGGAAAAATTGATGGGTGAGAAATCGGAAATTACACTATTGGATTACGTGTCAAATTTTAGGGAACGATTAAATAGAGCAGGTGAATTGGTTAGACAACATTTAAAAGTTGCACAAAATGTGATGAAACGGGTAGCGGACAAGAAATCCAAAGTTCGTAATTTTGCCAGTGGGGATAAAGTTTTAGTGTTGTTACCAGTGGTAGGTGAGCCTTTAAAAGTTGGGTTTTGTGGACCGTATCAGTTTGAAAGGAAATTAAGTGAGGTGAATTATGTGGTAAAAACACCAGATCGAAGGAAGACTCACCGAGTGTGTCATGTGAATATGCTTAAAAGGTACTTTGAAAGGGAAGGAGAGAAAAAGGAGGTTGTTATGATTCTAACTCAAAGTGACAAACCAAATCCAGATGACTGTGAATTTGACATGCCTCAAATTAAATTGGAAAATGAGGATGTTATTAAAAATTGGGATGAATTCAGTTATCTTCCAGAGGAAAAACGAACTGACCTGAAAGAGTTATTGATATCACATGGGCAAGTTTGTAGAGATAAATTGGGAAGTACTAAAATGGTGTAGATGTAGGAAAAGCTGTTCCTATCAAACAACATCCATATAGATGTAATCCTTTAAAATTGGCACAGGTTAGCAGAGAGATTGAGAGTATGCTTAAAAATGGCATAATTGAAATGGGTTACAGCCAACGGAGCTCACCCATTGTGATGGTACCTAAACCAGATGGTACCCAACGGTTGTGTGTGGACTATCGAAAGGTGAATGCAGTTACAAGAACGGACTCTTATCCTATCCCACGTTTGGAGGATTGCATTGAGAAAGTAGGACATTCCGCTTTTAGTTCCAAATTGGATTTACTGAAAGGTTACTGGCAAGTACCTTTATCTGAAAGGGCGAAGGAGATTTCAGCTTTTGTGACTCCAGATGGTATATACCAGTTCAAAGTTATGCCATTTGGCATGAAAAATGCCCCAGCAACATTTCAACGGTTAACTAATACAGTCGTTTCAGGATTACCCAATAGTGCGGTATACATCGACGATCTGGTAGTTTTCAGACAGACATGGAAAGAACATTTAAAACATCTGAGGGAGTTATTCGATCGACTTCAGGAGGCGGGTTTGTTGATAAACCGAGCCAAAAGTGAATTTGGGAAAGCCCAAGTCTCTTTCCTTGGCCATACAATCGGACAGGGTCGGCTGGTCCCACGGGATGTGAAAACGAAAGTTATTGGGGAGTTTCCGATACTCTCGACACAATGGGAAATAATGCGATTTCTTGGTATGAGTGGATTTTACCGGACATTTGTGCTAAATTGTAGCAGTGTGGTCGCTCCACTGACGGACTTGCTCAAGAAGCGTAACAAATTCCAGTGGACAGCGGAGTGTCAACAGGCATTTGATGGCATGAAGGCTGTGTTAACCACTGCTCCTGTTTTAGTCATCCCAGATTATACCAAACCCTTCAAAGTGGCTGTTAATGCGAGCGACGTGGGCGTAGGTGCGGTGCTTCTACAGGATGACGACGAAGGGCTAGAGCGGCCTGTTGGTTATTTTTCAAAGTAATTGAATTCTCACCAGAAAAAGTATTTGACGATTGAGAAGGAGACTTTGTGTTTGGTGCTGGCTTTGCAACATTTTCACATTTATGTGACCAGCAATCTATCTGACACCATTATATATACAGATTTGACGTTTTTGGAGCGATTCAGGAATAACAATGCAAGGCTGTTTCACTGGAGTTTGTTGTTACAGCCATTTCATTTAAAAATAGTACATGTGGCAGGACGGGAAAATGTGATAGCCGATGCTTTGTCATGAATGTGATCAATTGAGAAGGATTTTGGTTGGAGGAAGAAGAACAAAGAAAAATGGACTATATTATTATACCTGTTTGAGTGTGTTGTTTCCTTTAATTGAAAATGTATATTTACTGTGTGCATTTCTTAGTGGATAGTGCAAAAGTGAATGAAACCATCTTGAAGTTGATGGTTTATTTTGTTTTCTTGGTGGGAGGTGTCATGTGAGAGTACCTTTAAAACATGGATGTTTAAGCAATGTACCTTTAAGAAAACAATGATGTCAGAGAGTGGGTGGAGCTGAGGTAAGGTCAGCCATTTTGCAGTTTAGTTTTGCAGTTTTGAAAAGAGCTGGTATGTGTCTGTGTTTTGCAGAGAGCTGGATCTCTGCCATAAAAGACCATCTCTGGATCATTTGTGTGATTTAAACTCTTGATAGTAAACCTTTAACCTGATGTGATTTTGTTTAAAAGTGTTAAGTCTCTTGGAAGTTTGAAAGAACATTTTAGGGAATTATTTACTGTTGCAATATTTTCTGAGATTTCTTTGAAGTAAGGGGTGTTAAGAGATCCAATGTGTATTTAAGATGTTAAGTTCAGTTCATGGAATAAACAGTGTTTTGTGTTTAAAAACCCATGTGTCCATAATTGTAATCCCACACCTAGGGAAAAAGCCGCGTGCTCGGAAAAGCAACAAATCCATTAAAGGGAGAGGTTGGTTGAACTCCATGATACATTTTGGGGTTCTGAAAATGCCTCGCCCATAAAATCCTCCTATAGCATCGCACTTCATAACTCTGGCCATTTGCTCTTCCCTGACTTTATTTGTCTTAAACTGCCTTGGTCCCACGATCTATAATTCCCTCGGTAAAGTTCTCTGCCCATCTCTCCTCCCTTAAGACATTCATTAAAACCAACCTCGTTAACCAAATGTCTGGCCACCTATCCTCATATCTCCTTCTGCAGTATGGTGTTAAAGTTGGTTTGATAATGTTTCCTTGCTGCATCTTTGAAGGTTTAACTTTGTTAAAGGTGTTTGTATAAATGGTTGATTTTGTTGTACGAAAGGATTTATATATTTAACATATAAAATATATTAAAAGTCTGACGCTTGTTGTTAAATTTCTCCATTATTAATTTCTATCCAACACCTCCACAGGCAGGAGGGTTTATTTGTGACAAGTTTACATATATAACCGATTGCCATTATAAATGTGAACATGGGGCAGTACGGTGGCGCAGTGAGTTAGCCCTGATGCCTCACGGCACCAAGGTCCCAGGTTCGATCCCAGCTCTGGGTCACTGTCCATGTGGAGCTTACACATTCTCCCCGTGTTTGCGTGGGTTTCGCCCCCACAATCCAAAGATGTGCAGGGTAGGTGGATTGGCCACACTAAATTGCCCCTTAATTGTAAAAAAATGAATTGGGTACTCTAAATTTTTTTTTAAATGTGAACATGGGAATTTATGAGGTAAATTTTAAAATAATGACAAAGAGGGCAACATTAAAATGGGGTTGAGCTATTTCTGCAAACCCTATCCAATTGTGTCCAACATGCTAACTGTGCTTCACGTGGAGGATATATTGGGTTTTAATCCCTGTACCCGATCCTTTAGGAGATTAACAAATATATCTAATCACTGAGCCAGGGGTGTAACTGGAGGCTGGGGGAGATACAGAGGTGTACATGTAATGGGGCGGGGTGGGGGTGGGGTCAGCTGGGGGAGGAGTTTGAGCCAAGGGTGGGAATGGTGAGATAAGGTGAGCTGGGAGGGGGTTGAATTGGGGGCATAGGTGGAGTGGGTGAGCTGGGGGGATTTACAGTTCAGGGGGTGGTTGGAGCATTCTGACTCAGTATAGTGATAAGAGGGACAGTGCATTTAAATAAGTGCAAAGATTGGGCAAGTAGAGGGTGAACAGTCCAAGCAGACACACTGACAGGTATCATTAGGACTATCTGTGTGGCGTCCCAAGGAACTAGTTCTGGTCAACTGGAAGTTTGGAGTTCACATGTAAATGGGGAGGGGACGGGGAGAATTGAGATGCTGCTGGATTGAGAAGCAAGGTCGGTGAGCGAGGACAGCAGAGATGGGTGACCCAGAATATGTTAGGAATCAAGCAGTCAAGCGTTCCATGAACCATGGTTTATGTAGGGTGGAGCATGGGAGGCTGGACAGGAGACTGTTGGAACAGTTAAGTCGAGATAACCATCCCTCGGACATCTCAACGTGTTTCACAAGCAGCGAGTTATGTTTGAAGTGTTGTTACCGAGGAATATGCAGCAACCAATTAATACAAAGTCCCACAAAGAGCAAAGGAGATTTATAACTCATTTGTTAATAAGGAAAAGATTTGAATCTGGTGAAGGGCACATATAGAAAGTGTGACAACCTGCCTTTATTTTGCAGCTGCTAACTACACTGCTGGAATTCACTTGTCAACCATCGGCAAAGACATAGATTAATGTTCAAAATAAACTGCAGATCACTCAGTCACTGGAGAGCGATTAGAAACAGGAATAGACTCCTGGAAACCCGTCCTCCTCCTCAAGCAATGTGTTTTCCGGCTTGTCATTGGTTGCCGGTGGGATTTTCCGGTTCCGCCGATGTCTACAGTGTTTTGTGTGGCTAGTCCGTCTCGTCACCGGGGAACCCATCAGCAGGAAGGGCTGGTAAACCCTTCCCATGGTCTGCTTTCGATCCTTTAGCCTGGGATTTCTAAGCCCAGTTGTAATGCCATGAATGCTACTGTAGCTGGCACTGTCTTATCCAATCCCTACTTAGGACCTTGTAATCTGTATATGTTTGTGCTGATAGTTGTTCATCTCTCAAGTGTCGAGGCGGTTCGGTGGCACAGTGGTTAGCACTGCTGCCTCCCATCATCAGGGGCCTGGGTACAATTCCGGCTTCGGGTGACTGTGTGGAGTTTGCACTTTCTCCCCGTGTCGGCGTGGGTTTCCTCCGGGTGCTCCGGTTTCCTCCCACAGTCCAAAGATGTGCAGGTTAGGTGGATTTGCCATGATAAATTGCCCCTTAGTGTCCAAAGGTGAGTTGGGGTTACAAGGATAGGGCGGGGATTGGGTCTGTGCAGGGTGGACACCGGGAGAATGTGCAAACATTAGAGGCTGTTTAGCACAGGGCTAAATCGCTGGCTTTGAAAGCAGACCAATGCAGGCCAGCAGCATGGTTCGATTCCCGTAACAGCCTCCCCGAACAGGCGCCGGAATGTGGCGACTAGGGGCTTTTCACAGTAACTTCATTTGAAGCCTACTTGTGACAATAAGCAATTTTCATTTTTCAAACTCCACACGATCAAGTGACCCGGTGCCGGGATAGAACCCGGGTCCTCGGTGCCGTGAGGCAGCAGTGCTAACTACTGCGCCACCATGCCACCTAGGCGCTGTGTAAATCTTGAAGGATGGACAACCACCCAGGATCTCCACAGAATCACTCCACTTCACATGTCAACTCGGCATTGAGTGAAATAGAGCCTCAGTTGTTCAAACCCCTTGTAACGCCAGCCAGAGTGTATCATTTGTTTGACCTTTAAAAGGACTGGATCTCTTTGGGTCCAGCTGCAGATGTGCCCCACAGACACAGGCAGGATGTTTGGGAAGTTTAGGACTAAAATGATCTCATGGGATACTGGTGGTGGAAGGCGCTTAGGTTCGGGCAGGTGACTTAACGCATTTGTATGAGCAATTTGTGTGTCCCTGGCTGGTGCTGGAAGGCAGAGTTGTAGGCCGCCAACAGCAGGGCCCAACGCTGCACCCTTGCCGAGGCAATGGGTGGTATGGACATATCTTCACTTAACAGGCCCAATAATGGCTTATGGTCAGTCACTATGTCGAACCCTTGACCTTACCCATTGTTATGGGCCACGATTTAGAGAATCCCAAAGTGTATCATGGAGTTCACTTGACCCACAACTTTTAATAGATTGATGGGAAGCACACGGCTGACTCTACAGGTATGGTACAGCAGACATGGACCAGTGGTTTTTAAAACAAAACAATGTTTATTCTATGAACTCAAGTTAACCTTTTTAAAACAAACAGTGAATACCTTATCAACCAGCAACTCAAATACACCCCCCAAAGAATACAACACTAAATAACCTGTATGCTGTCCTTTTTAACCATCCAAAAAACTTAACAAACCTTCAAACAGGAGCACATTAGATTTATATTTAATACTGAGACCTTTTTACAATTCTGAGTTCTCCAAATAATCCATAGATAGTCTTTGGGTGGCATAGATCAACAGCAGTGCAGCTCACAGACACACCCAAGCTTTTCTCAAACTGAAACTAAAAAAGCAGAAGTGGAGCTCAGCTCCACCCACACTCTGACATCACTCCAGTAACATGAGCAGCTCCATTTCTTAAAGGTACATTTCTTAAACACTCATTTCTTAAAGGGTACTCTCACATGACACCTCCCCCCCCCCAAAAAAAAACCCAACCATCATTGAATTTGTTTATTGTCATCAACTTCAAGATGGTTTCATTTTTCACCTTTGCACTATTCTTGAAGAAATGCACACAGTAAATATACTTGTTCGTTTAAAAAAACAACACACGCAAACAGGTATAATAATATAGTCCATTTTTTTCCTTCTTCTTCCTCCAACGAAATTGCTTCCGTTCATCACATTCGTGACAAAGCATCAGCTATCACGTTTTCCCGTTCTGCCACAATGTACTACTTTAAATGAAATGGCTGTAACAGTAAACTCTAGCGAATCAGTCTTGCATTGTTATTCCGGAATCGCTCCAAAAATGTCAACGGATTGTGGTCAGTACCTATAGCGGTGTGAGATGGATTGCTGGTTACATAAACGTGAAAATGTTGCGAAGCCAGCACCAAACTCAAAGTCTCCTTCGCAATCGTGGAATACTTTTTCTGGTGAGAACTCAATTTCTTTGAAAAATAACCAAGAGGCCGCTCTAGCCCTTCGTCGTCGTCTTGTAGAAGCACCGCACCTACGCCCACATCACTCGCATTAACAGCCACTTTGAATGGTTTGGTGCAATTTGGGATGGCTAACACAGAAGCAGTGGTTAACACAGCCTTCAGGCCGTCAAATGCCTGTTGACACTCCGCTGTCCAATGGAATTTGTTACGCTTCTTGAGCAAGTCCGTCAGTGGAGCGACCACACTGCTAACATTGGGTACAAATTTCCGGTAAAATCAACTCATACCAAGAAGTCGCATTATTTCCCGTCGTGTCGAGAGTATCGGAAACTCCCCAATAACTTTTGTTTTCACATCCCCTGGGACCATTCGACCCTGTCTGATTGTATGCCAAGGAAAGTGACTTGGGCCTTTCCAAATTCACTTTTGGCTAGGTTTATCACCAAACCCGCCTCCTGAAGTCGATCGAATAACTCCATCAGATGTTTCAAATGTTCTGTCCCTGTCTGGCTGAAAATTACCAGATCGTCGATGTATACCGCACAATTGGATAATCCAGAAACAACCTTGCTGGTTAACCGTTGAAATGTGGCTGGGGCTTTTTTCATGCCAAATAGCATACCTTTGAATTGGTATGTACCATCTGGAATCACAAGAGCTGAAATTTCCTTCGCTCTTTCGGATAAAGGTACCTGCCAGTAACCTTTAAGTAAATCCAATTTGGAAATAAAAGCGGACTGTCCCACTTTCTCAATGCAATCCTCCAAACGTGGGATAGGATAAGAGTCCGTTCTTGTAACTGCATTAACCTTTCTATAGCCCACACACAACCGTTGGGTACCGTCTGGTTTAGGTACCATTAATATGGGTGAGCTCCATTGGCTGCAACCCACTTCAATTATGCCATTTTTAAGCATACTCTCAATCTCTTTGTTAACCTGTGCCAATTTTAAAGGGTTAAGTCTATATGGATGTTGTTTGATTGGAACAGCATTTCCCACATCTACATCATGTATAGCCATTTTAGTACTTCCCAATTTATCTCCACAAACTTGCCCATATGATATCAATAACTCTTTCAGGTCAGTTTGTTTTTCCTCTGGAAGATAACTCAACAATTTATCCCAATTTTTAAGAACATCCTTATTTTCCAATTTAGTTTGAGGTGTGTCAAATTCACAGTCTTCTGGATTTGGTTCATCACTTTGAGTTATAATCATTAAAATCTCTTCCTTTTTCTCTCCTTTCTTTTCAAAGTACCTTTTAAGCATATTCCCACGACACACTCGGTGAGTCTTCCTTCTATCTGGTGTTTTTAACCACATAAATTCACCTCACTTAATTTCCTTTCAATCTGATAAGGTCCACAAAACCTAGCTTTTAAAGGTTCACCTACCACTGGTAACAACACTAAAACTTTATCTCCACTGGCAAAACTACGAATGTTGGCTTTCTTGTCCGCGACCTGTTTCATCACATTTTGTGCAACTTTTAAATGTTGTCTAGCCAATTCACCTGCTCTATTTAATCGTTCCCTAAAATTTGACACGTAATCCAATAGTGTAATTTCCGATTTCTCACCCACCAATTTTTCCTTAATCAATTTAAGTGGTCCTCTTACCTCATGACCAAAGATTAGTTCAAAAGGACTAAATTTGGTTGACTCATTAGGTACATTCCTAATTGCAAACAATACGAATGGGATTCCTTTATCCCAATCCTCTGGAAAATCTTGACAATACACCCTCAACATTGTCTTTAATGTCTGATGCCACCTTTCTAAAGCTCCCTGCGATTCTGGATGGTATGCAGTTGATTTAAATTGTTTTATTCCTAAGCTATCCATTACTTCTTTGAATAACTTTGAAGTAAAATTTGATCCTTGATCCGATTGTATTTCTGTGGGTAGTCCAGGTCTCGTAAAGAATTGAAGTAATTCCTCAACAATCTTTTTAGCTGTAATATTACATACTGGAATGGCCTCTGGAAACCTAGTTATCACATCCATTATAGTCAAAAGATATTGATTTCCACATTTTGTTTTCAGACGCGGTCCTACACAATCAATTAGGACCCTCGTAAAAGGTTCCTCAAATGCTGGAATGGATATTAAGGGCACTGGTTTTATCACTGCTTGAGGTTTCCCTATCACTTGACATGATTGACAAAATTTAACTACATCTTTATGTAGTCCAGGCCAATAAAAATGTTTCTGGATTTTAGCTTGAGTTTTCCTTCTTCCCAAATGACCCCCCACTGCTACCTCATGTGCAACTCGCAACACCTCCTTTCTATACCCTGCCGGCAATACCACTTGATGAACTTCTGCCCACTTTTCATCTGCCTGCATATGTAAAGTTCTCCATTTTCTCATCAAGACATCACTTTTACGGTAATAACACTCTGGTATACACTCAGATTCCTCTTCTGTGTATTCCTTCTGATACATCCGTTTTATTTCTAGATCTTTTTGTTGTAACTCTGCCAATTTTCCTGAACTAAAAATATCCGCCTCATCCTCCACCTGTTCTTGTTCTTTTTCAACCATCTGATCAAAAATCGTTTCTGATAATTGCACTTCAACTTCATCTTTACTCTTTGATTTCTCCTCTTGTCTTAACCTGTGACTTTGCAACCTTGTTACTACACAATCCGGAAAAATCCCAGGATATTTGTCCTTCGACACTTCAGTTGACTGATTTTCCACTGGCTTATCAACCACAGTAGGCATCACTCCCACCTGCGATCCATCTGTTTCATTACCCAAGATAAACTGTATTCCTGGACAAGATAGTTTATCTATTACTCCTACTACCACTTCACCACTCTTCTCTGGACTTTCCAACCTTACCTTATATAATGGAACTCTACTCCTCTCACCCTGAAATCCACATATCACCACCTTTTCTGGCAACATTCTTCCCAAACCTCATAATTCCTCATCTCTTACCATTAATGATTGACTAACTCCCGTATCTCTTAAAATTGTGACTTCTTTACCTGCTCCTCCTGATACACATGAGTAAACTTTACCCACACAAGTAAATTCTTTAAAGAGATCTGGCATCTTCTTATCAATCACCTCTTGATCAGACTGTACAATCTATTGCACCTCCTTCGCTTCACTTGGGCTTTCCTTTACCACTTTAACAAACCCCACCGTCTTATCCTATTTTACCACATCAGCCTTCCCAGTGCTTTTCTTCAACCACCAACACTGTGACTTTATTACAGTAAAAACATTTGAAACTTTTCATTTCTTTTCCACCCTCCTGGATTTATTTTTTAATCTGAGGTACACTCTCTTTATTGTCTCCCATCAGATCACCTTTACCTTTACCACTTGAGTTTCTATCCCTCACCGGCTGAAACTGATGTTGGAAACCAATCTTTGATTTATGAACTAATTCATAATCATCTGCCATTTCCGCTGCTAATCTCGCAGTTTTAACCATCTGTTCTTCCACATGAGCTCTCACTACATCAGGAATTGAATTTTTAAACTCCTCCAAAAATATAATTTCTCTGAGAGCTTCATACGTTTGGTCTATTTTCAAAGCCCTTGTCCACCTAGCAAAATTACTCTGTTTGAGCCTTTCAAACTCCATGTATGTTTGACCAAATTCTTTCCTTAAATTTCTAAACCTTTGTTTGTAAGCTTCAGGCACTAGCTCATCTGCACTTAAGATGAATTTCTTCATCTCCTCATACGTTCCAGATACTTTCTCTGGTAGTGATGCAAACACTTCACTAACTCTACCTACCAGCTTTGTTTGAATCAGTAACACCGACATGTCCTGTGGCCATTTAATTTGTTTAGCTACCTTCTCAAATGAAATGAAAAAGGCTTCCACTTCCTTCTCATCAAACCTTGGCAATGCTTGGACATATTTAAATAGATTCCCACCAAGCTTTCGACTATGACGCTCTTTCTCACTATCCTCATCACTATCATCCAATTGTACGTTTCCCTTTACGTCAGCCAATTTTAACTGATTTTCATGTTTCATAGCCATTTTCTGAAGTTCAAACTCCCTCTCTTTATCTTTTTCCCTGATCTGTATCTCCCTTTCTCTTTCTTTTTGTTCTGCTAGGGCTATTCTTTCTTTTCTCCTTTCTTCTCTCTCCTTTTCTTTTTCCTCTCTCTCTCTTTCCCTTTCTTTTTCCTCTCTCTCACTCTCGTATTCAAGCCGCTTTAATGTTTCTGATGTTCCATTTGTTTAATTTGCAACTGAATTTTTGCCATTTCCAATGAGTCAAACTCTATCTCAGGCAACTTTAAATGCTTAGCCACCGCCATAATTACCTCAACTTTTTGCATTTTGTCAGGTAATGTTAACTGCAATGTTCTTGCCAAATCTAACAGTCTGTTTTTCGTTCCTGTACGTAAAGTACTACGTGTGACATTCTCCACCCCCAAAAACTTCTGAGCCTCTGAAAGAGCCATTGTTCACAACACTCTCCCCACTTAAACTAAAATACCACACCGGAAAAGCAACAATCCGTCACTGTCTTTAAGTTCACAAAAGCCAATCCAATAGATAGACTTTTATCCCCCTCGAGCCCCCAATTGTTATGGGGGAGGCTTTTCAGAACCCCAAAATGTATCATGGAGTTCAACCAACCTTTTAATGGATTTGTTGCTTTCCCTAGCACACGGCTTTTTCCCTCGGTGTGGGATTACAATTATGGACACGTGGGTTTTTAAACACAAAACACTGTTTATTCCATGAACTGAACTTAACATCTTAAATAAACATTGGATCTCTTAACACCGCTTACTTCAAAGATAACTCAGAAAATATTGCAACAGTAAATAATTCCCTAAAATGTTCCTTCAACCTTCCACGAGACTTAACACCTTTAAACAAAATCACATCAGGTTAAAGGTTTTACTATTATGAGTTTAAATCACACAAATTATACAGAGATGGTCTTTTATGGCAGAGATCCAGCTCACTGCAAAACACAGACACACACCAGCTCTTTTCAAAACTGCAAAACTAAACTGCAAAATGGCTGACCTGACCTCAGCTCCACCCACTCTCTGACATCACTGTTTTCTTAAAGGTACATTGCTTAAACATCCATGTCTTAAAGGTACTCTCACATGACAAGGGTTGTAGGCCTGAAGGATTATAGAGATAGGCAGGCAAAAAGCTAAATCAAGCTTTGTCCTGGAGAGTGTCAAGTTTCTTGAGTGAGCTGCACGCATTCCATCACAGATCTTACATGTGCCTTGCAGATAATGAACAGATGATGGATCAAGAATGAACCACTCCCCTCAGAATATCTAGCCTCTGACTTGCTTTTCTACCTGCAGGACTAATGCGCCTGGTCTAATTATGCTTCTGGTCACTGGTGGCCACACATCCACCGCTGCATCCAACCGCCCCCCCCCCCCCCCCCCCACCCCAGGATGTTGATGATGGGGTATCCAACAATGATAATGCTATTGAATGGCAGGGGCAGATAGTTAGATCATCTCTTGTTAGAGATGGTCATTGTCTGGCAATTGTGTGGCATGATGTTACTTGTCACTTAGCAGCCCAAGCCTGTCTGTTACTAAGCCTTGTTTCATAGAAACATAGAAAATAGAAGCTTGAGGAGGCCATTCGGTCCTTCGAGCCTGCTCCACCATTCATTATGATCATAGCTGATCATCAAGTTTAATACCCTGAT
The DNA here is from genome assembly GCF_047496885.1 of Scyliorhinus torazame. Lineage (NCBI taxonomy): Eukaryota > Metazoa > Chordata > Chondrichthyes > Carcharhiniformes > Scyliorhinidae > Scyliorhinus > Scyliorhinus torazame. The sequence goes on from NC_092713.1 coordinate 24,565,943, forward strand.
ACGCCTTCCCCCCATATCTCTTGATCCCTTTAGCCCCAAGAACTATATCTAATTCCTTCTCCAAATTACACAAAGTTTCAGCCTCAACTACTTTCTGTGGAATAATTATTATGGGCCAAGGTTTAGAGAACACCAAAGTATATCATGGAGTTCACCTGACCTACAAGTTTTAATAGATTTTGGTTATGGGGATCACAAGGACCCACTTTGCAGGTGTGATGCAACAGAGATCTTTAAACAAAAAACAATGTTTATTCTATGAATCCAGTTAACATTTACTAAACACACAGTAAACATCTTATGAATTACCAACACTGATACCCCCCAAAGATACAGTACTCTATACATAACACTTCATAACTTTCCTAACAACATCCAGAAGTCAAAGACCCTTTTTAACAAAGACAGTAGGTTGCATTCCTTATAGAAACAGGTGTTACTTTGAAATCATCAAGTGATCTGGAGACATTCTTTAGCATGCAGGGAAAGAGGCCAAAATACACCTCCTTGGTTTGAATGCAGCTCTCCAACTGAAAGCGAAACTAAAACTCAGAGCCAAAAACAGCTTCCAGCTCAAAACAAAAGTCAAAGCAGAGCCAGAGCTCAGCGCCACCCACACACTGACATCACTGCAGCCACTTGAGAAGACAAACATTTCTTAAAGTGGCATTTCCACGACACCTTCCCCCAAGAAAAAAAAAGTAAATCATCAACTTTAAGATGGTTTCATGTTTCACCTTTTCACTTTCTTTCAAACAACATTGACAGTAAATATACTTTTTTGTTTAACGAAACAAAACACGCAAACATTTATTATAACATAGTCCATTTTAGTTCTTCTTCCTGCAACTGGAATCCATCTTGATTGAAAGTCTCTTTGGACAAGAGGATCTCTGCATGATCCATCCATTTCACTACGCCTCGGCATTTCTCTTTAACGTCAGATACTTTAGTTCAATCCAATCACAGAGCCCCTTGTAATTCTCCAACACGGGAGCATTGGTTAACACAGCCTTCAGGCCGTCAAATGCCTGTTGATACTCAGCTGTCCACTGAAATTTGCTACGCTTCTTTAGCAAGTTCGTCAGTGGAGAGACCACATTGCTAAACTCCGGCACAGATTTCCAGTGAAATCCACTCATGCCAAGAAATCGCATTATTTCCCTTTGTATAGAGGGTATTGGAAACGCCCCAATAACTTTTGTTTTCACATCCCATGGGACCATTCGACCCTGTCCGATTGTATGGCCAAGGAAAGTGACTTGGGCTTTTCCAAATTCACTTTTGGCTAGGTTTATCACCAAACCCGCCTCCTGAAGTTGATCGAATAACTCTATTAGATGATCCAAATGTTCTTTCCATGTCTGACTAAGAATTAGCAGATCGTCGATGTATACCGCACAATTGGGTAATCCTGAAACAACTTTGTTAGTTAACCGTTGAAATGTGGCTGGGGTGTTTTTCATGCCAAATGGCATAACTTTGAATTGACTCCAGCTGGAGTCACAAAAGCTGAAATATCCTTCGCCCTTTCGGATAAAATTACCTGCCTTTAACCTTTATGTAAATCCAGTTTGGAAATCTGAGCTGATTGTCCCATTTTCTTAATGCAATCCTCCAAACGTGGGGTAGGATAAGAGTCCGTTCTTGTAACTGCATTAGCCTTTCTATAGTCCACACACAACAGTTGGGTACTGTCCTGTTTTGGTACCATCACTATGGGTGAGCTCCATTGGCTGCAACCCACTTCAATTATGCCATTTTTAAGCATACTTTCAATTTCCTTGTTAACTTGTGCCGATTTTAAAGGGTTAAGTCTGTTTGGATGTTGTTTAATTGAAACTGCTTTTCCCACATCTACAACATGTATAGCCATTTTAGTACTTCCTAACTTATCTCCACAAACCTGCCCATATGATATCAATAACTCTTTCAGGTCAGTTTGTTTTTCCTCTGGAAGGTAACTCAACAATTTGTCCCAATTTTTAAGAACATCCTCATTTTATACTTTAATTTGTGGGATGTCAAATTCACAGTCATCTGAATTTGGTTCTTCACTTTGAGTTAGAATCATTAAAACCTCCTCCTTTTTCCCTCCTTCCCTTTCAAAGAACCTTTTAAGCATATTCACATGACACACTCGGTGAGTTTTCCTTCTATCTGGCGTTCTTACCACATAATTCATCTCACTTAATTTCCTTTCAATCTGATATGGTTCACAAAACCTTGCTTTTAAAGTTTAACCTACCACTGGTAACAATACTAATACTTCATCTCCACTGAGAAAACTACGAACTTTTGCTTTCTTGTCCGCTACCCGTTTCATCACATGGTGTGCAACTTTAAATATTGTCTAGCCAATTCCCTTGCTCTATTTAATCGTTCCCTAAAATTTGACACATAATCCAATCCTGTAAGTTCCGACTAGTCACTCACCAATTTTTCCTTAATCAATTTAAGTGGTCCTCTTACCCCATGACCAAAAATTAGTTCAAAAGGACTGAATTTGGTTGACTCATTGGGTGCATCCCTAATTGCAAACAGTGCGAATGGAATTCCTTTATCCCAATCCTCTGGATAATCTTGGCAATAAGCCCTCAACATTGTCTTTAATGTCTGATGCCACCTTTCTAACGCTCCCTGGATTCTGGATGGTACGCAGTTGATTTAAATTGTTTTATTACTAAACTATCCATAACTTCTTTGAATAACCTGGAGGTAAAATTTGATCCTTGATCCGATTGAATTTCTGTGGGTAGTCCATATCTCGTAAAGAATTTAAGTAACTCCTCCACAATCTTTCTAGCTGTAATATTGTGTACTGGAATGGCCTCTGGAAACCTAATATGGGCACAGGATGCTTACTTATGTGACAAGTTGAACTGAACAATGCTATCATCAGAAAACATCACCCTTTACAGACCTAATGATGGAGGGGAGGGCACAGATAAAGAAGCTAAAGATGGTTGGGCCTAGGACACAACACTGAGGATTGCTTGCAACAGTCTGCTAGGTCTGAGATAATTGAATGCCAACAACCACAATCTTTGTGACTGATATGGCTCCAGCTATGAAAAGCTTTTCCTTGGTTCCCATTGCTTTCAATTTTACTAGCTCAAGCTCCTTGATGCTGCACCCAGTCAAATGCCACCTTGAGGTCGAGGGCAGTCACTCTCACCTCAGCTCATGAAGTGAATTGAATTGGCTGAAGGCTGGTATCAGTCTCAAGAGGGGGGGCCAAGATGAGTCATCCACTCGGCATTTCTGGCTGAGGATGGACGCAAATCCTTCAGCCTTGTCTTCTGCATTGATAAGCTGTGCTCTCCCATCATTGAGGATGGGGATATCGGTGGAGCCTCCTCCTCCTCCCGTTAGTTGTTTAATTGCCCACCGTCATTTCATGACTGGATGTGGCAGGACTGCAGAGCTCAGATCTGATCCGTTGAGATTGCTTAGCTCTGTCTGACACACGCTGTTTCCACAATTTGGCATGAGTCCTGAGTTGTAGCTTCATCGAGTTGACATCTAATTTTTAGGCATGCCTGCACCGAGGTTAATTCCCCCAGCTTGATGTTAATGGTAGAGTGGAGGATATGCTGGCTATGAGCTTGCAGATTGTGGTGATGTAATTCTGTTCCAATACACTTGTTGTGGCCTAACCAGAGAATAAGGATAAGTTCCTGGCTTTTGTACTCAATACCTTCAATTATGAAGCTCTAGATCCCTTTGCTAACTACTCAATGTGTTCTGCGACCTTCAAAGAAGCATGAAGCCCAGGTCCATGTGTGCTTGCTGTGATGAATATATGAAATTGTCTTACATCATTGTTTTTTGCAGCCATATTAAAACCTAGGCTAAAATGCTTATAAACAGTATGTCTGCTAGAGGTGTCAGTAACAGTGAGGTCATCTGTGAGGTTTGCTGGGGAAGTGTTTGCCAGTAGATACTAAAAGCCATTTTACCTGTTTGCAGATAGAAAGCTAATGTAATGTTGAATCTCACATGCTTGAATATCCTCGTCATTTATATTCATCAAAAAAGCAGAGGTCCTGCCACTGACCCTTGGGGAGCACCACTATGTACCAATCTGAAAAACAACCGTTTACCACAATTTGCTGTTTCATGTCCCAAACCACTTTACCCAACGTGAAACTGACCCTCCTATTCCATGAGCCTCTATTTTAGTAACCAACCTTTCATGCAGTGGTTTGTCAAAAACTTCCTTAAAATCCATATAGACAACATCCACTACATTTCCTCCAGTAACCTTCTCTGTTACTTCATCAAAATGATCAATTAGACTAGTCAAACACAATCTGCCTCTTACAAATCTCCTTAATTAGCTCAAAACTCTCCAAGTGCCGTTAATTTTTTCCTTGATTATTGTTTGTAAACTTTTACCCACCACCTATGTTGAATTTACTGGTCTGCCAGTATGAGAAATGTTCTTACACCCTTCTGTGAACAAGGGGTGTCACGTTTGCTACTTTCCAATTCGCTGGCAACTCTTCTAGAACTGAGGAATAATGGAAGAGTATGGCAAATTCTTTCACTATCTCCACCTTCATTTCCCTTAGCAGTCTGGAATTCAAGCATCTAGAACATAGCACATATAGTGCAGAAGGAGGCCATTCGGCCAATCGAGTCTGCATCGACCCATTTAAGCCCTCACTCCCACCCTATCCCCGTAACCCAATAACCCCTCCTAACCTTTTTGGACACTAAGGGCAATTTAGCACGGCCAATCCACCTAACCTGCACGTCTTTGGACTGAAATGAAATGAAAATTGCTTATTGTCACAAGTAGGCTTCAATGAAGTTACTGTGAAAAGCCCCTAGTCGCCACATTCCGGCGCCTGTTCGGGGAGGCTGTTACGGGAATTGAACCGTGCTGCTGGCCTGCCTTGGTCTGCTTTCCAAGCCAGCGATTTAGCCCTGTGCTAAGTGGCCAATCCACCTAACCTGCACGTCTTTGGACTGTGGGAGGAAACCGGTGTACCCGGAGGAAACCCACACAGACACGGGGAGAACGTGCAGACTCCACACAGACAGTGACCCAGCATGGAATCGAACCTAAGTTATCTAGCCCAGATAACTTATCCATTGAAAGCATAGCCAGCCTTTTCATCCTGACTCAATTTTCATTCCATCCATCACCTCTGCCATCAGTGTTTCTCCCGAAGCCTGCCCCTTCCTTGATAAATACCGATACAATGTACTCATTGCGTATTCTAGCCTTCCCCTGCATTTATGTGCATATCATTGAATCATAGAATTTGTACAGTGCAGAACGAGGCCATTCAGCCCATCGAGTCTGCACTGACCCTCCGAAACAGAACCCTACCTAGGCCCACACTTCCTCCTTATCCCCAAAACCCCAACGTGTATTTTGGACACTGAAAGGCAATTTAGCATGGCCAATCCACCTAACCAGCATATCTTTGGGATGTGGGAGGAAACCAGAGCACCTGGAGGAAACCCACGCACACACGGGAAGAAAGTGCAAACTCCTCACAGACAGTCACCCAAGGCTGGAATCGAACCCGGGTCCCTGGTGCTGTGAGGCAGCAGTGCTGACCACCGTACCACCCATTGTTAACCTCTTTGTCCCTAATAGGCTCCATCTTGCCTCTTACCACCTCCTGCCAGTGTTTGGATTCCTCTGTATGTTATCCCATTTTCATATTCTATCTTTGCCAGACTTATTTTCCTAAATGAGGTGTATTCAGAAGTGGGGCAGTTTTTAATAATACTGGACAAAGCAATTAGCAATGAAAGATATGGCTGTTTAATATTTTCAGTAATGCAAATTATTTTGGAAATGATCAAAAGATATGTAATTACCACAAGGTGTCAAGACAGGGAGCATTTTCAGTTCCTGCGAAAGGCCATGCACCGGAACATTCAACTCATTTTTTCTATCTCTACAAAGCTATCTGACCTGCTGAGAGTTTCCTGCAGTTTCTACCTTTATTTCAGATTTCCAGCATCTACAGTATTTTGCTTTTAAATCAATTTCTGCCCAATGTACTATTTGTGAATTTAAAATAGGGTACCTTCTTACAAATCCTTTATGGCCTCAGATCTTCTTTTTCCTGGATTAATTTGTTGAAATGTAATTTTTGATGATTTCATGCTTTCGCTTGTTTCGTAATTAAATGAAAATCACTTATTGTCACAAGTAGGCTTCAAATGAAGTTACTGTGAAAAGCCCTTAGTCGCCACATTCCGGCGCCTGTTCAGTAAGGCTGTTACAGGAATTGAACCGTGCTACTGGCCTGCCTTGGTCTGTTTTCAAAGCCAACGATTTAGCCCTGTGCTAGCACCGATATTTTTTTTTAAAGCTATCACGGTGATCAAGAAGGAAACTTTCTGGGGCAGCACGGTGGTGCAGCGGTTAGCACTGCTGCCTCACGGCGCCAAGGTCCCAGGTTCGATCCCGGCTCTGGGTCACTGCCTTGTGGAGTTTGCACATTCTCCCTGTGTTTGCGTGGGTTTCACCCCCACAACCCAAAGATGTTGTCGCTAGGTGGATTGGCCAGCCAAATTGTCCATTAATTGGAAAAAATGAATTGGGTACTCTAAATTTAAAAAGAAGAGAATTTCTGATGATATGTCCATTAGCTTATGTTTATCCCTTTTCTAATCTTTAAAACCCAAATCATGTTTTCCGAATACAGTTAAGTGGTCACGACTGGGACCATAATGAAGTCTTTGTTCACTCGATCTTCAAAAACATGAGACAGAATGACTTTGAGATTTCCTACAGCCAATTATGACAATAATACTGGACCAGATAGTTGAGGGGGGAGGCGGGGGGGGGGGGGGAAGAGAAAAAAGTTTCCTTTTCTTTTGCCAGACAGTACGTCTCTAGCAGATGAATACAACCATCAGCAATGTCTCCAAGTTGTCAAACAGAAGCAGGTCTGAAGACCCCCCCTCTGGCTGTAATGACCTTGTTAAAAAAAACATCTCTCTGTTGTCTTCAATCCGCTGCTATCATTCAGTCTCAGGAAATGATCACTCACTCAATAGACTCCCAATGTAATTTGGGGAGAACAAGATTCTCTTTATAATCTTGATTTCTAATTGAGTTAGAAATCGAACGACGGGGCGGGAGGGAGGCAGCGCCTCAAAACGCTTACGTGTCTGAAGCTATGTGACAGTGAATGGAACAAATAATTAATCTGGGGGGCGAAAAATACTGGGTTTGATCACAGTATCTCTGCCATCCTCCCACCTCCCGCCATGGTTACAATTAGGCGTATTAAAAAAAAACTTCACAGAATATAGACGTTTTTAAAAAATGAGCGCAGAGTGTTGACAGACAGGTGTGGAAGTTCAAAGAGGAAGCAAAACTGGTTTGTTTTGAACTGACCGCACGTGATAAAGGTCACTCAGTATCCATTATGTATCTGCATGTATCGCTGCCCCCGCTGATGAAATGTAACACTGACTTTACACTGTAGCCGGTCATAGACTGTACACAACATCTACTTGATGCAAGTCACTTTGAGCACAGGCTCACAGCCTTCCCTCTGAATACTTTTTAATTGTTTGTGATGGGAGCTGGGGGGTGGAGGAAATAGATTTTAATTATGCCTGTAAGCCATATTAATAGTCAGCCAGACAGCTAGGCGGACAACATCAAAAACAAGGTTGGAGTGAATGCGCGTGTTAATAAAATTGTACCCAATGTTTGTTTTAAAAAACATCTCCCCAGATTCAAACCGAAACATCATTTTGAAACAGATTAAAACCGTGACACTGATAGAAATCGGACTGAAATATCCTTGGACTCTTGTTGATCGATACATTTCCCTCCATTGATGATAGAAGCCAAGCACATTCCAATGCAAGCTATTCCCAACAGACAATGGCTGGTTTAGCACATTGGGCTAAATAGCTGGCTTTTAAAGCAGACTAAGGCAGGCTAGCAGCAGGGTTCAATTCCCGTACCAGCCTCCCCGAACAGACGCCGGAATGTGGCGACTAGGGGCTTTTCACAGTAACTTCATTTGAAGCCCACTTGTGACAAAAGCGATTTTCATTTTTTGCATTTCAATGGTGGTGAATGGGGAGGTGAACGTTTATGTCAGGTGAAACACACACCTTTACATGAACACTGCCTCCCCTTGATCAAATCGCTGATCTATGGGTCACGTTGGACTTCCTCACATCCAGTCTCTATAGATGCAATGGATTCACAAATAAAGTGAAATCCCATTTTATTGATTTGAGGTCTGGCAACGCTCAAAGCAAGACAATTTCAGTCAGGATTTCTTCAGGTAAAACCCACCTGATGTAACAGCCTTGACAAAGAGTCACCCAGACTCGAATCGCTCGCTCTCTCCTCTCTCCACAGATGCTGCCAGACCTGCTGAGGTTGTCCAGCGTTTTTGTGTCCGATTCCAGCATCCGCCGTAATTTGCTTTTAAGTAACCAAATTGCCATGTCCTGTCAGGTTTGGCACCGTTCGTGCTTTTCTCACTGAATATGTCTGAAATATTCTGCACAATCTTTCTATTGAACTTATAATGTAGCATGGCGCAGCTATATATATTTTTTTAAGTGTCTTTCAATTTAATTGTGGAAATTGTGCAATGTATTTAAAATCGAAGTTTAGCTGGAGAAGTGGCGGGATTTATCACAATGCATCAAAACTTTTTCCAATGTAATGAAGATGATGGGGTGAATATTGGACACTTTGGCCATTTATCACACTGAAGGTTTTTTAAAAATATACATGTTGAAGCTTTAGCTTTGCTGCCAGGAAATGTTAGCTTTGACATCGAATGACAGATAATTGTAACTAGCACCCAGGGGTGTGATACACACTGACGGATGTACTCTCAGGCCAGATGGTTATGGACATTGAAATGCAGCATGGAACCCAGTTTGAAGGTATCAAGAGTTCCATCACTGCGTTCATTTAGATAGAAAAAGGAGAAACTTGAATTTATATGTCACCTTTTACCACCTCAAGACGCTTTTCAAGTGTCGTCACTGCTGTGAGGGGCGCAGCAGCCAGATTGAACACGGCAAGATCCCACAACCAGATAATCTGTTGTGTGTGATGTTAGTTGAGGGGGTATATTTACCAGCTCTTCTGCCCTGCTCTTCTTCGAAGTGTATGGAATGTTTTATTTCTCTCTGAGGCGAGAGCTGGGGGCTTCGGTTTAGTGAGTGAAGCACTCGCTCCTGGTGCCATTGGTGCGTTACCTTAGTCTGGAACCTACAATTTTCTAAATCGGATGCGAGAGTGCTACCTCTGAGCCAAGGCGGGCGTCTAGATGTGTTGGTAGCGTTGGCAGTTGGGGGAAAAAAGCAACAACTAGCAGTGGTGCTCTGTAATACGTACGTGAGAAAACATGCTTGGAACACAATCCTGGTGGGGTTGTACGGAAGGCAGGTTCTATAAACACAGGCACTTGAGTCTGGAACCTCTGCTATAGGCACCCGCCTCACCGTGGAATGAGACTTTATTTTTAACCTGATGTATTTTTTTAAATTTAAGCCTCCTCGCAACCTTGGCATGGCCGCTGATGTGCAGGTGGAGTTCGAGTTCACCCCAACAGGAGGCGCCAGCTCTTCGGTAACTCGACCCAGCAAGTTGTTGAGATTGTGACAGGTTTGCCATTTGCGACTGAAGTAAAGACGCGTGACGGGTTCTGAGCTACTTAGGAGGAAGGTTATTGATAAACGCAAGTAAGTGAATGATTTGAAAATGAAACCAGGCCGAGTTGCAAATTTGCGTTCAGCAGTACAGTGCTAATTATTAAGGGGCGTCAAGTATGCTGTGAAATGGACAGCGATATCTGATCTGTTTCATATTTAGAGCACGGGATTAGTGATTTCCTTCAGGACCCGAAGCTATTGTGGAAACGAGACAAAAAATTGATGCGCTTTGTTGCCGTATCCTCCCTCTGCCTGTTTTCTTTTTGTACCTGTGTTGTTTTGGGGCCATTGATACCAAGCCTGGCTCGGGCAGGGGCGCTGCCCAGCCCAATGAAAGCGAACCTAACATTGGCCCAGATCAGAGACGGGACTCGGGTGAATAAAGGCAGCCTGTCTCGTGTCTCAAATTGAATGAGCGGGTTAACTCGGGCTCTGATACCTTGTTACTGTAAATAAAAGGCGTAAAGCAGTCCTTCCTTGAAGAGCAGGCTGGAATAATGGTGTGGCTGTGAAATATGTAGCTAATTAAACCTATTGGTGTAAACTAATAAAGTATACGTGCCCGCTAGATTCCTTATTCTAATGAATCTGAAATAATTTGCTTTGAGTGATGAATTTTCTGTTAACAGTGGGTAGTATAATTATGACATTTATCACTGGGTAGCTCATTAGACTACCTGCCCCATATCAGGGCATTGTGTTTTCAGTAAGAGTGGATCTTAATCAAGTCTTAGCTGAAGACCCCCTCGCCCCCACCCCACACACCCCTCCCACAAAAATGGGCGGGGGCCTTTTCCAAACTGTTTTCACTGGGGGGTTTCGACTCTTCTTCATACACTTCACCTCGATCACATTACAGAGAAAGCGGTAATGTGTCCTCAACATTTACCAAAAGCTCATTAAAGGACAGACAATGGAGGCTCCTCCGAGGCTCCCCATTCAAGTCGCTTCATAATTCTCTCTTGTTTTAATAGTTGGAACAAATTAATTATTCCATCGTGAGAACGGTATTATTCACATCATTCATCTGGATGAATGGCTTGGAAACTGGGGGTCTGGGTGGAATTTGAGGAGAAATTAGAAAAATGGAGCAACTTGCGCGCCAGCAGGCGACGAGAGAGAGACAATAGTTCATTAATAGTGAGGTGGTGGGTGAGGGAGTGGGGGAGGGGGGGAGCAATCAAGGTTTCAAATAAAATAGGGTTGAGCGCCTGAGATTTTAATTTCCGCATTTAGAACTAGCTCACGAGCTGTTATAAAGCAACTGGCCGATTTACAACTTTTGAGAGAAAGAATGGCGCTTATTCTATTCCCTCTTGCCCTCCCGCCCTCAATGTGTGAACGCTCATTCGCTGAGCTTTACTTTTGGGTGTCAGCAAGTACAGTTGGGGAGGCAATCACTTGATGTTAATTGAAGTTTGGATCAATAAGGCGTCGTTGTCACTCATTAGCACTCTCATTAACCCTGTCCAGTGTTCAGACTGAGTTCCCTGTCATTGAAAGTGTTGATTGGCAGGGTGCTGGGGGTGGGGAGTGCACACACACACACACACACACAGGGTCAAGATTACAATGGGAAGTCTCCTGTGTAATGATCCATCCATTCCCTTTTGATTTAGATGCTTTTGCTACCACCTGTAAAACGTGTAAATCCTCTTCCATCTCGGAAGCACCCTCCGTTGTCACTCAGTCTCAGCAACTCAATGATCCATGAAGCGACCTGAGGGGGGTGAATGGCTAAGGCTGTGTGAGCGATTACTGTGACTCCCGTCATAAATCCACGGCTTTTCACATGGTTTTTTTCTTGTTTCTTACTTGGCCATTCGGTTTCTATTTGTTATTGTCACGGATTACAGTCAATAACTAGCTGGGGACACACGACGATAGGATCACAGAGTGCGGGGTTGATTTACAGTAAACACCCCACCCACCCCCATGTGATTTCTTCTTTGACTGAAAGACTATCTGTTCGGCGGATGTTGGGTCTTTTTTTTTACCAGCAATAACCGGATTATTTACAGCCAGCAACCTTCTCGTAATAAACTGCAAAGCCAGTGTGTCCAAACCACTTCTCCATTCCCAAAGGCAGAGATTCCTGTAAACTTTGTCCAGCCTAGCTGCTGTGAAGGAGGGGGGGGGGGGGGGGGGGGCGGCGGCTGCATGTTCCTCACCTGAGAGAGGGGGCTAACTTCAATCTGAGGCGTTCATTCATTCTTAACTTCATTCCCAATAGCCTGGAAGCAAGCACCTAAAAGTACAAACATATATTTCACTGTAGTTTTCACACTCATAAAAAGGGTTATTTTCTTTTGTTAACGCTTAACGCACGATATTCCCAGAAAGCAGCGACGGGATGGGGGGTGAGGTGGGCAGGAGGGTGTAGATATTCTGACATAATTGTCCTACTTAAACTCTGATCCGATTTGAGGAGATTCCGTTAAATGAGAGGGATTTGTGATTCGAGTCTGTTTGGGATCGACTTTTCTGAAAACAATATAATGGACAACTAAGTTTTGAAGTGTTGAAAATGCTTATAAAATCTGATCGGATACGCAAGTTTGCCTCTAGAAATTAGCCGGAGTGCTGATTTTACCATTAATGATCAGGCACATTAATGTGAAGCATCTCACGTGTTGCTGCAATGCCATTTGACATGTTGGAATTGTGAACATTTCTAATAAAATTCTACCACCATTTTCAAAATCGAAACACGATAATTGGGCGTTGATTCGGCAGAGATGTGTTCATGTATTCTCCAATGTTACACCGAGGAACAGTCACGTTTCGTTGAGAATCGAGTGGCCGCATTAGTAGCCACACAAAGCAATATGGAGTGGAAAGGATTGGCAGCAAGCAGCCCATATAATGGCAGCATGTCGGGTACTGGGGCGGGGGAGGGGGGGAGGGGGACTCGAGGTTATTGCTTCCTCGGCACACGGCTGGTTATAGTTACATTACAAGCAGTTTTCTCGAAACAATCCTGGTTTCTTAGAATCCCCGGTGTTGCTGCCATGAACCAGGTAGATTTGCCAGGGAACATGATACGAAGGGTGTGGTATTGCCTTAAAGAGGAAAGCTAAGACCTGCGTTTATTTAGCACCTTGCAGGGTCTCGGGCGCCTCAAAGCATGTTGCAGCCGATGAGGTTCTGATTCGGGGGTGGGCACTGGTATCGTGCGGGAAATGCAGCCCGTTCGCGCATAGCAAGATCCCATAAACAAGAGCAAAGTAACCTGTTGTAATGATATCGTTCGAGACGTGAGCATGTGTCAGGAGACGCTGAGAGATCGCCACATGGGCCACATGAGAGGGTGGCTAGGTGTGGATGTGACAGCGCAAGGTGCCCTGGGCAGTCACTGACAGGGCTCTCCAATAATAGCGTGGCCACATCACAAGTTGAGATATTTCATTCCCACTCCACAGTATAAATATTTCCCACTTTCTCTTGTCAGTTAGCTTTGATAAAGGGTCATCTGGACTCGAAACGTGAGCTCTTTTCTCTCCCTACAGATGCTGCCAGACCTGCTGAGATTTTCCAGCATTTTCTCTTGGCATTTTTCGGGCGCAGACTGAGGCCATTTGGTCCGGCCTGTCTGCACCTGCCCTCCAAACTGAAGCTCGACGAGTACATGGGGCGGGGGGGGGGGGGTGCTGGAGGATGCGATGATGGGTTGGGTGAAGTAGTTTGGGGGAAAGAAGGTGGTAAGCGTAAACGTGTTGTTCCAATGGACTATTTCCGCGCGGTATATAAATCGCACATAAATAACAGATCCGGTGGAGCTTGCCAGGGTCCACACTGAGAGTTTGTTGGGGAATCTAAAAAGGAGCAAAGTCCGAGGGTAAGGGGGCTGGTGAGGGCAATGTCTGAGGGTAAGAGGGCTGGTGGGGCAATGTCTGAGGGTAAGGGGGCTGGTGGGGCAATGGCTGAGGGTAAAAGGGCTGGTGGGGCAATGTCTGAGGGTAAGGGGGCTGGTGAGGGCAATGTCTGAGGGTAAGGGGGTAATGTCTAAGATAAGGGGGGGGCAATGTCTGAGGATAAGGGGGCTGGTGGGGCAATGTCTGAGGGTAAGGGGGCTGGTGGGGCAATGTCTGAGGGTAAGGGGGCTGGTGAGGGCAATGTCTGAGGGTAAGGGGGTAATGTCTAAGATAGGGGGGGGTCAATGTCTGAGGGTAAGGGGGCTAAAGTCTAAAATAAGGGGGGAATGTCTGAGGGTAAGGGGTTGGGGTGGCAATGTCTGGGGGTAAGGGGCAGGGTGGGCAATATCTGAGGATAAGGGGGCGGGGTGGGCAATATCTCAGGATAAGGGGGTAGTGTCTAAGATAAGGGAGCACAGTCTGGGGACAAGGGGGGTTATGTCTGGGGATAAGGGGGCAGCGGGGGGCAATATCAGGGGGAGGGGGGCAACGTCTGAGGATAAGGGGGGGCTACGTCTGGGGACAAGGGGGCAGCGGGGGGGGGCAATATGAGGATCGGGGGAGGGGGGCAACGTCTGAGGATAAGGGGGGGCTACGTCTGGGGATAAGGGGGCAGCGGAGGGGGGGGCAATATGAGGATCGGGGGAGGGGGGCAACGTCTGAGGATAATGGGGGACCATTTAGGACTGAGTAGAGGAAGAATGTCTTCACTCAGATAGTTGTGAATCTTTGGAATTCCCTCCCACAAAAGGTGTGGCTGGTCCATCAGTGGATCCATGTTAGGATGTGGGATAGACAGAACGTTGGTCGCTCTGGGAATTAAGGGAAATGGGAAGCGATGAGTAAACTGGAGTTGAAACCCAAAGTCAGCCTTGATGGAACTGAAAGCGGAACAGGTTGGAGGGGCCGAACGATCGCGCCTAATTTTTCGGTTCTTGGGTCTGTGCTAATTTCGATTCCTGAATTGTGCTCCCGGTTGATGGCTGGGACTGAATCACTTTGGGGGGTGTTTAACCGCAATACTATTAATGAAGAGCCGGTTTCAGTCGATCTCAGCATCAAAATAGAACCGCTGCCTGGCCGGAAATCCATTAGGAAGGGTGTGAATAAGAAGATACCTGCCCGAGGTGGGCACCAGTGTGGAATCTGGTGGGAAGGAGATCTGTTAAATGATACTGGCACTCAGAGAGAGAGAGAAATAAACCCGTTCCTCTGAGATTTTACTACTGGAAGTTTTACAGGAAAATGGAATTATTCCGCGACATCCTCGCTATATTGATTTGGGTTTAAATTGTACACGGGGCTTTAGAAAAAAAAAATGACCTCCGCGCCATGACCAGGACGATATTAATGGTTTATTCTGAATAAAATTACTTCCTCTAATATGTGAGTGTGTATTCCAAGAGTGTCCTGACTTTATCTGATTTCTGCATGAACCCAGGAGCCGTCTAAACCCTTTAGCCTTTTCTGTGTTCAAGCTGCTGTGGGTCCACTATTTCTTTAATATTCAGAATTCCAGCTCACTGGACAAGCCTTTAGCACAACTGTGCCGATGTCGATATGAGGCTTTTAATTGCATTTGTTTTTCAAAAAAGTAGAGTTTGAAAATCTTGAGAACGATTCAGGTAGTGAGACGGGTTGGATTTAGGGGGATAGGGGTTGTGGATGGGCGGGGTGCATGACCACAGAGTCCTCACAGGTTTTTCCAACTTTTTGCATATTCTGTCTCTTCCCTGTCCCGTTTTCTCCCTTCTTATTTCACCCCCAACATATTTCCTGGCATTAATTCAAACAACAATTTCAGACCAGGAAACATTGGCTGTCTCTCAAAGGTTGCTCCTCCCTCCGAGAAAGGTGTGAGGGTTTGGATTTTTTCAGGAGGGTGATCAAGCATGCCCGGGGATTACCCATCTCTACCCTCAAGCCCCTTGTTGTGGGTGAGAGGCAAACCTGGTCCTGCCATGTGGTCAGATTTGTAAAGGGTCACTGGAAGCCACCTGGATCCTGGACATCACTCCAGAGGCCAAGCAAAACATTGGCAGATCCCCCAAATCCCCAAACACCCCCTCCATACCCCTCACCCCCAGTGTGGCACAGCACCCCCAGCATTGTGAGATAGAACCAACTCCGCAAAGTTAACAGCTACTATCTTTCTTTTTTTTATTTTTCGTTCATGGGATGTGGGCGTTGCTGGCTGGGTCAGCATTTATTCCCCATTTTTAAAATAAATTTAGAGTACCCAATTATTTTTTTTCCCAATTAAGGAGCAATTTAGCGTGGCCAATCCACCCACACTGCTCATCTTTGGGTTGTGGGGGTGAGGCCCTCGCAGACACGGGGAGAAAGTGCAAACTCCACACGGTAGTGACCCGGGGCTGGGATCTAACCTCGGTCCTCAGCGCCACAGGCAGCAGTGCTAACCACTGCCCCACTTTAACCCTGCCTGAAAATATTTAAGAGTCAATCATATTGTTGTGGGTCTGGAGTCACGTGTGGGCCAGGCCGGGTAAGGATGGCAGATTTCCTTCCCGAAAGGACATTAGTGAACCAGATGGGTTTTATGACAATCGATTCATGGTCATCATAAGGCTTTTAATTCCAGATTTGGTTTTTTTATCGAATTCAAATATCAGCGTCTGCCATGGTGGGATTCAAACCCGGGTCTCCAGAGCAGTACCCTGGGTGTCTGGATTGCTAATCCAGCAACAATACATTTCGAGTCAGTGTGACTCTCAGAGTGATCCAGACCCATCCAGACTGGAAACGTTAGCTCTCTTCTCTCTCCACTGATTAAATGAAATGAAAATGAAAATCGCTTATTGTCACAAGTAGGCTTCAATGAAGTTACTGTGAAAAGCCCCTCGTCGCCACATTCCGGCGCCTGTCCGGGGGGGCTGGTACAGGAATTGAACCACGCTGCTGGCTTGTCTTGGTCTGCTTTCAAAGCCAGCAATTTAGCTGTGTGCTAAACCAGCCCCAGATACTGCCAGACCTGCTGAGATTGTCCAGCGTTTTCTGTTTTTGAACCGATTGTACATTTAACACAACTGATGTACTGTGTACAGTTCTGGTCCCACATCATAGGAAGGATGTGATTGCACTGGAGAGGGCGCAGAGGGGATTTACCCGGATGCTGCCTGGGCTGGAGGGTCTGAGATACCGAGGAAAGATTGGATAGGCTGGGGCTGTTATCCTTGGAGCAGCGAAGGTTGAGAGGGGACCTGTTAGAGGTGTATAAGAATATGAGGAGAATAAATAGGGTGGATAGGACATTAGCAGAGGGGATCAATAACCAGGGGGAAAGAGATTTAAGTTAAGAGTTAGAAGGCTAAGAGGGGAGTTGAGGAGGAACCTGTTCACCCAGAGGGTGGTGGGAGTCTGGAACTCACTGCCTGAAAGGATGGTTGGGTCAGAAACTCTCAACATTTCAGAAGTGTTTAGATATTCACTTGCGCTGCTGTAACTTCCAGGGCTATGGGCCAAGCGCTGGAAATGGGATTGTTGTAGTCAGATCTTTGTTAACCGGCATGTCCATGACTGGCCGAATGATCTCCTGTGCTGTCAACATCTCTGAGTCTATGAGTGATTACAGTAGTTATCACACATCAAGATGAGTTCTTTGGGTCCTCTTGAGGTAGTTTCATATGAATAGCACTTTACTGACTCCCTCCATCCACGGTGCCCCAGACTTTGACCTCACTTTGAGTCACAGTGAAGAGAAGAGGAGGCCGTTCGGCCCTTCGTGCTCCTGCGAGCTCTCTGTAAGCGCAACTCTTCCCTGCCTTTCTGGGCGTGGCTCTGTGATGTTTGCTGTCCTCCAGCCCTGGCCCCCTTTCATTTTGGATGCTGCAGTCAAAGCTGCCGGCCCCGGGCCCTCGGCTGGTGTACTCCACACCCTCATCCCTGGCTGCCTGAGAATCTTTCCTGGTGTCACCTTTCGTTTTTCACCTTAAACCCCTGGCCTCTGGTTCTCGACCCTCTGGCCAATGGGAACAGCTTCTCCCAATCCACTCTGTGATGTTGAACACCTCTATCAAATCTCCCCCAATCTCTTCTCCAAGAGGAACTCCCCCAGCTCTCCAACCTGTCCATGTAACTTAACACCCTTCGCCCCGGAACCATTGGGTCAATGTTTTCCGCTCTCCCTCTCTCTCTCTTATCCTTATCTGTGAGGAGCCAGCGGGAGGCGCTGCAGCGCTGTGAGCAGCCAGCGGGAGGCACTGCAGTGTTGTGAGGAGCCAGCATGAGGTGCTGTGGTGCTGTGAGCAGCCAGCGGGAGGTGCTGTGGTGCTGTGAGCAGCCAGCAGGAGGCACTGCATTGTTGTGAGCAGCCAATAGGAGGTGCTGCAGTGCTGTGAGCAGCCAGCAGGCAGGGGTTGTGATGACATGCAGACATGCAGATAATGGTATACAGACAGGCACAGACAGGCAGCTCATGAACACAGGGAACAGGACATGACCAATGAGCAGGCAGGACACTCAGGGGTGGTATCTCACTATAAAAGGCACGAGGCACTCACACTCCGGCTCTTTCCACTGATGAACATCTGCAGAGTCAGTCAGGGTGTATGTACAGTATCACACCTCCAGCACGTGGCTAAGAGCTAGTCTGGTTCAGTCAGAGTAACCACACTTTGGTTAGCAGAGAGTCGAACTCATAGAGAACTATGCTAACTGCTACTGGTTCAATAAATCAGATTGAACTAACTTCAAAGTCTGGAGTATCTTTTGGTTAAAGCTGCATCCAGTTGCAGCCTGGGTTGTCCCAGAGTACATAACACGACATGCTACCAGGAGACTGCTGAATCTAGGTGGTTTACCTCAGTCCGTTCCGTGATGACCAGCGAATGTATCCCGGCACCATGGGGAAGATTCAGGCTCCTCACCAGCTCAGGACCTCCGGCAATCTCAGTGCCAACTGGCGGACATTCAAGCAAAAGTTTCTGCTGTACATCGAAGCTTCAGACCTCGTGGGTGCGTCAGATGCAAGGAAGATCGTGCTTCTCTCAACAGCGGGTGATCAAGCCATCGAACTCTTCAACTCTTTTCACTTCACCGAAGGCCAGGACAAGACAATGTTTCAGAACATCCTGGACAAGTTTGACAGTCACTGTGAAGTGGACACCAATGAAATCTTCGAGCGCTACATATTCAAACAGCGTCTACAAGGTAAAGATGAATCTTTCAACTCCTTCTTAACTAATCTCCGCCTGCTAGCGCTGTCCTGCAACTTTGGTGATATTGCTGACTCCATGATCAGAGACAAATCGTTTTTGGAGTTCGCTCTGATCCTCTGAGAGAGCAGCTACTGAAAATCAAGCATATGACCCTGCCAGTCGCGATTGAAACATGCACAGTGCATGAGCACGCCAAAAATCGCTATGCCCAGTACAAATCGGCTGAAAATGAGAAACTTGCCTCCCATGAGGCAGATAGTGTGCAGGCCACCTCCCCGATGCAGCGCCTCAGCATTGATGAAAGCGGCCATTTTGCGCGCTTTTCCCGGGGCCCCACACATGCGCGATGCAAACGGGATAACGAAGCGACCGACACCCACACTGCGCATGTGCGACGACGAACGAGGCGTCAGGATTCCGACGTCATGACGTGCTCGAACTGCAGCAATGCCCACTTAAAGAAACACTGCCTTGCAAGAGGCAGGCGATGTTTAAACTGCTGGAAGCCTGGACACTATGCAGCCTTGTGCAGGTCTGCACCACCAGTCAGGGGCCAGCACTCCCAATTCCGACGACGGCCCGTTCAGAGTGTACACCAGCGATTACAGGATTCTGATCCTGGCAGCACAACGGATCCAGAGGAAGAATGCCTGGACTCCGCCTACAGTGTGGGCATCATTACCAAATGTGAATATGCCACATTCAACTCATCACAAATTCAATCCAGCCTCGCTGTGGATTCTGCGGACGAATGGCGTGAGGTGATGCAGATCAACCACTGCTCCATCCAGTTTAAGCTGGACACAGGTGCTTCTGCCAACCTCCTCTCTCAGGCAGATTTCAAACGCATCCAGGAGCCCCTCAAGGTCCTTCCAGCAGCCTGAAGGCACCTGGACTACAACGGAAATGCCACGGCACTGGGATCCTGCCATCTACTCGTCTCCAACTGGAGCACCCATGCACGGTTACGTTTTGAAATTGTCAAGCCAGACAGGGCATCCCTACTTGGCGCGCATGCCTGCAAGCAGCTGAACCTCATGCAGCGGGTTTACACAACGACATCCCCCAATGTGGTATTGACGACATCCTCGCTCAGTATCCGGATGTGTTCGACGGGATGGGCATGCTGCCATATCGATATAAGATTCTGCTAGGACCTGATGCCAAGCCAGTGGTCCACGCACCACACCGGGTCCCGGCTCTGCTGAGGGAGCACCTGAAGGCACAGCTCAAGGATCTTCAGCAACAGGGCATAATTTCCAAGGTAACCGAACTGACTGACTAGGTCAGCTCGATGGTATGTGTTAGAAAGCCTTCGGGAGACCCGCGCATCTGCATTGATCCCAAGGATCTAAATAAGAATTTAATGCGTGAACACTACCCCATCCCCAAGTGGGAGGAACTCACCAGTGAGATGGCACATGCACGTTTTTTCACCAAGTTAGATGTGTCACATGGATTTTGGCAAATCCAGCTGGATGAGTCCAGCAGAAGGCTCTGCACCTTCAACACGCCGTTTGGCAGATACTGTTATAATTGCATGCCATTTGGCATTGTCTCGGCATCGGACATCTTCCATCGCATCATGGAGTAGATGATGGAGGGCATTGAAGGGGTTCATGTGTACGTAGACGACATTATCATATGGTCCACGATCCCTGAAGAGCATGTTTCCCGTCTCCAGCAGGTATTCCGCTGTGTCCATGCCAATGGCTTTAAGCTGAACAGGTCCACATGTTGCTTTGGCATGTCGACACTCAAGTTCCTAGGTGACCAGAACTCTCAACAGGGCGTGCGCCTGGACACAGACAATGTCAAGGCCATCGAAGCCATGAAGGTCCCTGAAGACAAGAGGTGGTGTTACGCTTCCCGGGCATGGTCGATTTTCTGGGCAAGTTCATCCCAAATCTAGCCTCACACACCACGGCCCTACGAAACCAGGTGAAAAAGTCCACTGCCTTTGAGGCACATCAGGCAGAGTGGTTGGAGCTGAAAGCCAAGCTCATCACTGCACCCGTCTTGGCATTTTTCGATCCAGACAGGGAGACAAAGATCTCGACAGATGCGAGCCAGGATGGCATCGGTGCGGTGCTGCTTCAACACGATGACACTTCATCCTGGGCACCAGTAGCCTACGCATCGAGGGCCATGACGCCCACCGAAACAAGGTATGCGCAAATAGAGTAGGAATGCCTGGGTCTTCTCACTGGCATTCTCAAGTTTCGCAACTATGTCTACGGCCTGCCGACATTCACTGTCGAGATGGATCATACGCCTCTGGCCCACATTATCCACAAGGACCTGAACGCCATGACGCCTCGGTTGCAGCGCATCCTCCTCAACTCAGAAGGTTCGACTTTGACTTAGTGTACACGCCTGGCAAGGAGCTCATCATCGCTGATGCATTGTCCCGCTCCATCACATTGCCTAGTGAACCGCTGGAAATCATCCGGCAGATTGAATTACAGGTGCAGCTGTGTGCTAGCACCCTCCCGCCGTCTGATGAGAAGGTGGTTTGTATCTGCGAGGACACTGCCAAAGAACCCCCTCTTGCAGCGTGTCATGCACCACCTCGCCATTGGCTGGCAGAAAGGGCAGTGCCCTCAATTTTACGATGTAAAGGACGGCCTGACGGTGATTAATGGTATCCTCCTCGAGCTGGACCGGATTGTCATTCCACTCAGTCTCCAGAGCTTGGTGCTCCACCAAATCCATGAGGGACACCTGGGCGTTGAGAAGTGCAGACGCAGAGCCAGGCAGGCTGCCTACTGGCCCGGTATTAGCCGGGACATCTCGAACATTGTCCTCAACTGTGCGACCTGTCAATGCTTCCAGCCAGTGCAGAGCAAGGAGACGCTCCAGCAGCATGAAATCGAGACCTCCCCGTGGTCCAAGGTTGGCATCGACCTCTTTCGTGCGAATGGTCGTGACTACGTGTTGATTATTGACTATTTCTCCAATTACCCTGAAGTCATGAAGCTCTCAGACTTCACATCTCGGACCGTCATCAAGGCCTGTAAGGAGACGTTCTCCAGGCATGGTATCCCACTCACTGTCATGAGTGACAATGGCAGGGCAGCACGGTGGCACAATGGGTTAGCCCTGTTGCCTGACGGCGCTGAGGTCCCAGGTTTGAATCCCGGCTCTGGGTCACTGTCCGTGTGGAGTTTGCACATTCTCCCCGTGTTTGCGTGGGTTTCGCCCCCACAACCCAAAGATGTGCAGGCGAGGTGGATTGGCCACGCTAAATTGCCCCTCAATTGGAAAAAATTAATTGGGTACTCTAAAAAAAATTTTTAGAAATGAGTGACAATGGCCCGTGCTTCAACAGCCACGACTGGTCTGTGTTTGCCAAGTCATACCATTTCAAACATGTCACTTCCAGCCCACACTATCCGCAGTCCAATGGGAAGGTTGAAAAAGGGGTGCACATTGTGAAGCAGCTCATCTGCAAGGCCGCGGATTCTGCTTCTGACATCTACCTCGCGCTGCTTGTGTACAGGGCGACCCCACTGTCCACTGGCATGTCGCCGGTTCAATTCCTGATGAACAGGGACCTGCGGACGACACTTCCAGTCATACCCTTGCCCAACCTGGATCATCTCCCAGTGCTGCAGAAGGTGCAGCAGCTCCGAAACCAAGAAAAGCAGGGCTATGATGCTCATGCCACAAATTTGCCCATGTTATCTCCAGCAGACACTGTCAGGATCAAGATACCGGATGGTGGCTGGTCTGCTCGTTGTTCAACAGGCTGCGCCCCGCTCGTATGTTGTACATATGGCTGATGGTTCAGTTGTGCGCCGAAACAGACGGGCACTGCGCAAAGTTGCCTGCCGCAACCGCTTTCTTCTCCATTTCTATCCGTTGTTTTGCCACCTGCTGATACCTCGAACTACGAGGCCACCAGTCAGGCTTCCATCCTGCCTATCAAGGCGCCAGCGCCCCCACGACCACCTCTCCAGCGGTCGACAAGGATCAGACGCAAGCCCCTGAGACTGGACTTATGAACATTTGTTTTGTTTGCTATGTTCTGTTTTCTCACATTAGACAGCTGTCTTCACATGTAAATACGTTCACATATGCCACCGTTTGTAAATATGTTAATATATGCCACCATATGTAAGTATGTTCCCATGTGCCAACAAAACATTTTTTTAAAGGGCGATGTCATGATATGCAGACACGCAGATGATGATATACAGACAGGCACAGACAGGCAGCTAATGAACACAGAGAACAGGACATGACCAATGAGCAGGCAGGACACACAGGGGTGGTATCTCACTATAAAAGGCACGAGGCACTCACACTCCGCCTCTTTCCACTGATGAACATCTACAGAGTGAGTCAGGGTGTATGTACAGTATCACACCTCCAGCACATGGCTAAGAACTAGTCTGGTTCAGTCAGAGTAACCACACTTTGGTTAGCAGAGAGTCCAACTCATAGAGAACTGTGCTAACTGTGCTACTGGTTCAGTGAATTAGATTCAAGGTCTGGAGTATCTTTTGGTTAAAGCTGCATCCAGTTGCAGCCTGTGTTATCCCAGAGTACATAACACAACAGGGGTGAGAACTCTTGTGTGTGAACGGAGCGGGGCAATGCTTTCACTGATAGCTGCAGCTTTGAAGGTGCAATTCGGGTTCAGTCGAGCGTTGAAACAAAAAACGAGGGATCGATAGTCCACCTGAGCTACACAGGGACATTTTTAAAACAAGCAATAGCCGCAGCTGCTTGTTTTATCTCTTGTTTAAAAGTAGGCACCGGTGAAGTGAGGGACAGTGCCGGTTTTGGTGACTTCCTTTGAACGGAATGTCTGCCAAATCCACAGAATGGAGCGAGTGCTGATTACACACTGTGAACACAAAAACAGATGCCTTTCAGGGTGTTGCAGAGTGTGTAACATAACAGGATGGAGGGGGTTCAGATCATGCCATAAGCCACAAAAATATATCAATCCCCCACTCCCAGATTGTGTTATAGCCTATTAAAGCACTCCGGAGCATCTGTTTTATATAAATTATATCTTTTTGGGTCGCTTCCAAGCTCGTGAGGCATTTTTCAGTGTGACTGCGCCGGGGCGAGTTCATTACCATGGCCCTCTGTGCTGTCTGTGAACCTGGAGGTGATTTAGTGTTTCTTTCATTAGGGAATTATCTCAAAAGTTCTAACTCTAACTCCAAAAGTGTAGTTAATTAATGGTCTTGATCAGGCGCCATCCCTGAGTGCAATGGTTAGAGCTACTCCTGAATGCATTGTTAAGTGGTTGCAGCAAATTTAAGGGTGGGCATCACCCGTGCCTGACACACATAGGCGTGCCCCAGTGTGCCAGGATTGTTGTGCGTGTCTCTGAATGTTACCTTCTCTCTGCATCCCACTGCACGCTTTTCCCGTGGGGTCATTTTCAAATAGAGGACAGACCTCAAATTCCCCCCCCCCACCCCCACCCACACAAAAAAACTCCCATTAATCACAGAGGGGGTAAACTTTCACCCCGAAAATAAAGTAATGTGGGGAGGGCGGGGGGAATGGGCGAGTTATGAGTCAAGCACTAATAATGTTCAGAGGTTGCAATGTGCGTCCAGAAGTTTAGAATAACGAGAGGCGATCTTATTGAACGCTGTAAGATTCTGAGGACACTTGACAGGGTGGGGATGCTGAGGGTCGTGTCCTCTTGTGGGTGTGTGTGTGAGGGGCTCAAGCTAGGGCACCGCGGTTTTAAAATAAGAACCCCCCCCCCCCCTCTTTCCAGATAGAGATGTGGAAAATTGCATTCTTTCTAAAGGGTTCCTCTGTCTGTAGAATGGCCCCATGCGTTCCAATGGAAACATAGATCGTGTGAATAAAGCAAATGCAACCAAAAGGTTTAACAGAGTTTGCAATACTTTACACAATAAATGGAGATTCTATCAAGCAAGTAAAAGGCCGCATATACTGTACTGTGAGATATTGAACGGCGCTCTTGCTTTATCTGGGCAAGTAGCGTTAAGTGCCGATTGCATAGTTAACTGTATTTTAACAAGATGTTTACCATTGTCTTGTTCACTGCGGTTCTCCTCAGTTCCCAGCAGCAGGTCGGGAACTAAATTAAAATGCGTGCACATCAGACGTGTTCGAGTCAGATCTTAATCAAAGCCCGCCTTTATCCTTACCCCTCCTCATCTAATGAACACCGAGGCGCGTTTGACAAGTGATGGTCTGAAGCAGTGATTAATTAAATTAGAGCAATGGCGGGTAGGGAGGCCGCTGGGGAGCGAACACATTGTCCACTCCCCCTGAGAACACGTCCAATCTCTTTGATATTACCCGAAAGACAGAAACCCACTTAAAACCCCCGCCAGATTCTCATCCATCAGATTTGGAGAGAATGGCGTCTTCCTTTCTACGTTCCTGGTGCAGTTTAGGTGAACATTCAGTCTGACCACGGGCCACAACCGTTGCAAACAGCCAGCGTCAATGTCAGCTGGCCGCTTGGTTTATTTAGAAATAAGACAGATTATTAAATAACGCACTCTGGTCGAAAACACGCTGGCGATTTCTTAACCATGAAAAGTTGGGCTATTTTGTCACTTAAAAACAAAAGGCTTGCTTTATTTCATTGATGAATTGTTGCCATTTATAACTAAACGTTGCCCTGGTAGAGAGCAGTACTTGATGTAACATTGCGGATTTTGAGTGGATTGCTAAAGGCTATCAAGATTTACATGTTGAAATTGCTCGAATTATTTTTGAATGAAAGTTCCTCCAATGCCTCAACACTTACTATATTTGTTTTATTCAAATAAACTTCGACATATCACGTACATGGGTGCGGGTTCGCCGGGCGGAACGAGCCAGCGCCTTAGCGCCTGCTGACGGCATGCTGCAGGGTTTACTTCACTCCTGTTTCAGGGACATTCCTCATCTGCCCTCCACCGACCAAGGCCACGAGTCCAGGTGAAGCCAGCTTTCCTGCCCTTGGAAGGAGAGGTCTGGCGGTGGTTGGCTGCTACTTCACTCAGACAGTCCCGTGTCGCGGTGGTTGGTGCATGGGGGGCGGCGGGGGGGGACAGAGATACATTTTTTTGCAGATTCTCCACGGGGGGGGGGGGGGACAGAGATACATTTTTTTGCAGATTCTCCACCAGTGAGTATATTTCAGGCTGGCGTAGACAGCTGTTTTTTGGGAGGGGGGGGGGGGGGGGGTCTCTCCGGGGATTCAGGAATAATGGGGGAGCGGGCAGCAAAATGGGAGATCAAACGCCTTGGAATTATTATAGAATCGTATCTCTACAGAAGGAGGCCATTCGGCCCATCCAGTTTGCACCTACCCTCTGAAAGAGCAGCCTATCCCAGACCCCCCCCCCCCCCCATCCCTGTAAACCCCACATAGGCTTTGGGCAATTTAGGCAACCGTTGGACACTAAGGGCAATTTCGTATAGCCAATGCACCTAACCTGCGCATCTTTGGACTGTGGGAGGAGACCGGAGCACCCGGAGGAAACCCACGCAGACACGGAGAGAACGTGCAGACTCCGCACAGACACCCGAGACCAGAATTGAACCCGGTTCTAAACCACTGTGCCGCCATGCTCGACACGGCCTCCTGTGGCCCAGCCTGCTGCTGCCTCTTGTGTTTTCGCTCTCCACGCAGACTCCAAACCTCTTCCCATCACGCGTGGCTGGCCAGAAACCTCTCCCGCTCCTGCCCCCTGCCATCGGTTTGTGTGTGTGTGTGTGTTGGCAGGATTTACAAATTGACGCTCCCCCTGTTTGAACGGGAACCTGCAGCCTTTGACTCAGGGATGGGAACTCTACCCACCGCTGCCACAGGACATCCCTAAGGTGAGCTCGATGGGCAACGCTCCTGAGGCCTTCAATTCCTGACGGGGATAAAAGAAGCATCACTGGCTCTTCTGACAGGCTGTCATTTCTAAACGTACTTCTCGGGGTGAGGGATGCGGGGTAAAGGAACATTTTCCATCCCTTACACTCAACAGTCTGCGTTAAGCACGAGGAGGTGCCAACTAAAGTTTCTCTTAAGCTGCCCTTAATGTCCCTCAGCACCAACCAGAGTGGCATTTTCTTTCACAGCAATCGGCTTTGGGCCTGTTTTGAGTTAAATTGTCAATGGGGCAGCTTTGTACAGACCCGGGCACTCCAGAGCGGGTATAACCAGCAAAGGAATTGAATTCTCGCCCCACTTCACTCCGGTCTGGAATTAAACTCGAGGCGAAGAGCCAGGCCCACAGCCCATTGTTTTTGTTAATGAGCAGAGCCAGGCCCCACAGCCCACTCTTCACATTGTTTTTGTTAATGAGCAGAGATTCTCCCAGTTCTCAATGCATGAGCCTCGGATGCAACAACTTTGAACAACTATACCACAAAAGTACACAAATATACAAAGTTTCCATTGAAACTTCCAAACATAAACATTAAATCTGGCAACAGAAGATCAAAGTTCGAATGAAGTGGCAAACAGGATTAGGCAGAACAACGGAGCTGTGGTCGGAGGGAAATCGTTCCCTGGTCAATATCAGGTGATGTATCAGTACTAACTTCGACTGAAATTATAAACGCTGTACCTTTTGTTGTTTTTGAATTTTATCAATAGATATCTTACCCCAGTCTTCATTCTAAAAACCTGCAGTGTTCCTGTGGCATTCCTCACAGTTATCATAAAAACGTGACATCGAAAATATGACAAAAAGTGTGATATTGTTGGAATAGTGCCCTGTACATAAGATGAACAGGTCACAGAATTCCATAACTGACATTACGGTGCGCTTCAGGTCACTCCCATAGCTGTCAACACATTACCTGCGCCATCAGCAGATTGAGTGGTACCTATTCTGTCCCCAAGGTCACCTTTCCCTCTCTCCTCTCCCAGGGGCGGTAAGGTTTCCGCATTCTGAGCCCCCTCCAGTTATCCCAGCGTCTCTTCGTGCGGTTGGGCAAGTCTCGGATGTGTGAGTGTGGGCAGACTACTCAACTGCGGAGGGCACCACAGTGCAGCCAGCACTCTCGCCCGAAATCCGCCCCACCGCGCCCTCCCACCCCCACCCCCAGCCCAGGATCAAAACCGGGAGCATGACTTACTCTTGACATCGTTTCCCTTCCTGGATCCAGAGAGCTTGGACTAACTACAACGCCCGCCATTGGCTGAGGTCAGGTAACCAAGCAGACGGACCGAGTATCAAGCATAATGAGCGGCATCGCCGGATCATCCAGCAGGTGGTGCTTTTCACCATCAAGGCAAGGGGGAAGCTATGTCAGCCTGCCTCCAGCTGGGAGGGAAATCAATCAGGTGGGCAAAGCTGAGTGAAAGATACATGTGTGACTCCCCAATGTGTGTGTGTGTGGTGTGTGTGGACATGCAGTGTGTTCTTGCACAGCGACAGGGATATAACGTGGTGCTGTTGCTATATCTTGAAGGAGGACAGAGTGAAGAGACAGATTGAAGGGCCAGTGTGAACTTGGAGAGTAACGTCATTGCAGTGTTAATGTAAGCCTACTTATGACACTAATAAAGATTTATTTATTTGAAACACATGAAATTTCTTTGGGAGATCCCTCTTTAGCCTTGTCGTTCTTCAGTCCTTTCCGAAGTTTTGGGGGTACAGGTACACAAAGACTGACTGCCTGCCCTTCAATCCATTGTCTGGAAAGGTCATTTGTTAGGTGTCAGGCCAGGCAGGTTTGGAGTGCAAGTGGTCTATCTGGGCACATGAAATTCATAGTTAAATTCGGAACTTCATCTTAAAAAGTTCCCATATTCGCCCAGTCTTCTATAGAGTTGAACCCCCTGCCCGGCTCCCCTTCTCTAACCCTTTTACAACTAGCACAAGAATGGACATGCTGGAAACTTCCACTCAGTTCTCCCAACACCATAAAGCAGTTGAAACAGTTCCGGACACTAAGAGTTCTCATCCAAAGTAATAGACACAACTGGGGCGTGTGTTGGTGTGTGTGTGTGTTTGTTGGCGGGTGGAATTAAAACTATCCTCTCACAAAGTGTCACTTCAGCAAAGATGAAAACAGAGAACAAAGATTCTAAATAACGACTGCTTCGTGGGCTTTCTTCTATTTGTTTACGAGCCAGCTTCACACAAAGCGGTCGGGTTATTTTGCTGTGTGTGTGTTACGGCCCACGCTGAATAATACAGGTTGACAAGCCCACTGTGTCTGTAAACGAGCGGCCTGGCTCACTCTTCACACAAAGTTCAACTTCATTTTAATTTTAGTCTCGGTCACTTTCTCCCCAAGTTAACCCAGAAACTAAACACACAGTCAGTCGCAAATACCCTGCTCCGTTTGCTTAAATGTCCTCTGAGCTGCGCCGGTCCCCGCCGTGGACACGTGTACGGTTTGTTCTCTCTCTGTCTCTGTGTGTGTTCGACAACCTCCGAGCGTCCGATTCTCGCCCAATCTATGTGACCCGGAAAGCTGGTGGTGAAATGCCATTTGGTGCCAGGTGGAGGAACGATACAGCCAGCAAATAAATAGACGTTGTGGGCTCCGGTGTGAAGCTCATTCTGCATGTGTGTGCCGCACACGTGTGGTTTTGTGGGGTTGCAGTTAGGTTTTTGGCTTGGGGGTGGGTGCGTTGTGGGGGGTGGGGGGGGGGGGGTTCGGTGTTGGCCCTGGCTGGGGCTTTGCGCAGATTGGCCGCCTCTGCTGCCTTGGAGGAGGATGGTTGGTGGGTTTGCGGGCTGACGCGGGGAGGTGTGTGTTGCTGGATTCGCTGCTGTCACCAACACATGTCGGTGCAGCAGGAGAGAGAGGTCGGTGGCCGCCAGACGCTGTGTGTGTGTGAGAGAGAGAGACCCAGCTCCTTGTCTCCCCCCCCAAAACAAAAACACATTTTTTTTTGTCTTCTTCCAGAGCTGGTGACTCCTCATTCTGCCCCCCCCCCCCCCCCCCTACACCCAGCTCTTCACTGAGACTTCACCCCGAGAGAGACACACACAGACTGGAGCTGCCGAGCCGCATGTAGCGAAGTTAGCAGCCGGACGGAATCAAAGGAAGGAACTTGGACATTTACCTTCAGCCGCCAGCTCACCGAGGGTGGATCAAGAGCCGTTTGCAGCCAGCCAGGTGATTGAATCTGCTGTTTACAGGCAGGGCCGGTCCGGGCCGGGAGCTGTGTGTGTGGGGGGAGCCTGCCACAGGAATCTCTCCCATTGCAACCGAATGCCAGGCGCTTCTCCCCACAGCAAAGCAAACATCTGATAAACTGTCGCTTCACAAAACACTCGAGACACATCAGGAGAGGAGGTAAGATCACAGCCGCGTGTGTGTTTTGCAATCCCATTGCTAATCTATATATATGTGTGTGTCTGCTTTGACTGGGAAGGGAGCAGGGAGGGTTTGCATTTTCTCCGCTGCCCTGTCCACACCGACTCCCTCCCGCCCGTTTCTCCTCGCCCCCCTCCCTCCCGCCGGTGTCTCCCCACCCCCCCCCTCCCTCCCGCCCGCCGGTGTCTCCTCACCCCCTCCCCTCCCGCCGGTGTCTCCTCACCCCCCTCCCTCCTCCCGCCGGTGTCTCCTCACCCCCCTCCCTCCCCTCCCCTCCCGCCGGTGTCTCCTCACCCCCCCTCCCTCCCGCCCGCCGGTGTCTCCTCACCCCCTCCCTCCCGCCCGCCGGTGTCTCCTCACCCCCAGCAATCCGGGGGAGGGAGGGTGGGGAAGCTTCACCTCGATCTTCTGCTATCGCCGTCGCTCCCCCTCATCAAACCTTTCACAAACACCAAGTTAAAAGCTTTTTTGAAATGGGGGGGGGGGGGGATTTAAATTTTTTTAAAAAACAGCCCTCTCTCGACTTGAGAATGGAACTGGATGAGGGTTTTATTTTGAGGGATGGGGGGAGGATTTTAATTAGTTTTTCAGATTCAACCCCCCCCACCCAAATAAATTGGAAGAAGGGAGGGAGTTGATTGAGATGCTTCTGTCTTGTCTTCCAGTGTGTTGTGTTTCTATTTTTTTTGTAACAGAATAAAAGGAATGACCCGGGGGGGGGGGGGAGCTGAAGCGATTTGAACATCATCAGGCACATGTGGAGGGCAGCTAACCGCCCTCCTCCCCCGCCTGCCTCCTTCCCTCCCTCCCTCTCTGTGAGGAGAAGCGCATTCATCTTGGAATGACACGGGCTTGCACATTACTGACCAAGGACAGATTAGAGCGGGCCAAACACGGGCTCTGCGTAACAGGTTAACAAGGATCTTTTAATTGGCATTTTTTTTGTGTGTGTGGCCCCTTCAAAAGAAGCGACTTGAGGCTTCTAACCCCCTCCCTCCCCCTCAGTCAGGAGAAAAATTATAATCCAGCAACACAAGCGTGTAGATTGTGCCCTTTCCTCTTCTGTTTATATACAAAGCCAGCCTCTGCATTCCACCGTTTTGTTTTATTTTACCTCCTTTTCCTTCCCCCCCGCCCCTCTCCCGCCCAATGTAGATTCAAAGGTGCTGCTGGTGGAGGTGGAGCAGGAGGAGGAGGGAGGGAGGGGGAAAAGAAGTGTTGAGACGTCCTTCTCGAAACCAAAATGGTGAACAACGGGAACTCGCAGACGCCCACGGCCGGCGTGAGCCGCGCGGGCTTGGCTTGGAAAATGTGCGCCGGCTGCGGCGGCAAGATCGCCGACCGCTTCCTCCTCTACGCCATGGACAGCTACTGGCACAGCCGCTGCCTCAAGTGCTCCTGCTGCCAGGCTCAACTGGGCGAGATTGGCACCTCCTGCTACACCAAGAGCGGCATGATCCTGTGCAGGAACGACTACATCAGGTAAATAATTCAACCAAGTCTCTTACACCCCCCCTCCCTCCCCATCCCCATCAAACAACACCGCTGCAGACTGCTTGGCTTGTTTAGCGGGGGTGGAATTCAACAAATCTCCACATGTCCGCCGAATCTCATCAACAATCCTTGCTGAGAGACACACACACACCTACGCATCAGATATTATTTTCTCCCTTTTTTCAAAACAAAACAAAAAAAATCGGTGGAGAGATTTGCTGAGGATGTGTGTGTGTGTCTTCTCTATAACTGTTCAACAGGGCTGCCAACCCCCCCCCCCCCCCCCCCTCACCACCTCATTCCCATCCCATTTATATCTCATTCGAAATAAGAATTGCGATTTAAAATCTATTCTACCCAGAGCCGACTCAACATCTGATTAAATCGACTCAAATCAATCTTGGCTGCTGTCTAGCCCCGGAATAGGAATTGATTGGAAACTGTTCTGAGGTATCAGAAAGGTAAACAGTAAACGAGCTATTTGGGGTGGGGGGAGATTCGCTTGTCCTATTTCGACCGTCTTGACATAATTCCAGCAAATAGTTCGACTTCAACCGGAAGGTTGACAATAATAGTGTCGTCGAGAGTTTTTACAATTTCTGGATTTTGTTTGTTGGAAGTGCTTGAACTACGCGTCCAGCCACCCAACATGTATATAAACGCACACGCTCCTTCCATTGCATGTAACTCAGACCTTAGAAGGTCAAGCAAATTAAATGGGGTTAAACATCCCATAAGGAATGTGCTGTATTTTTAATTTAAAATATGCATCCGTTCGATGAGGGGGGAGGGGGAGAGATTCTGAACCAGTTGATGACATTTCCAATGAGCATTTGGAGGGGAGAACAAATCTCATGAAAAAGAAAAATGCTGGGCTGGGAAGCGAGTGGAGTTTGGGTATTTTGCAGAATAGTGTATAACCTTCTTCCTGCCACGTGACCCCCCTCCAATCATCTAAATGGAAGGCACGACAGAGGGGATCACATGTCAAAACTTCTTGAGGAATTAAACATTTCATTCCTGTAAGTGTTTTGCTTTTTTGTCCGGGGGAAAGAGATGGAAAGGTGAAGTTTTTTTTTAAAATTCTTAAAATCAGCGTTGATTCCCAAGTTTTCCTGAGCTGAATTGGAAGTCCTTGAAAATCCGGGACAGATTACAATTCAACTTCTGTCACTTCACTTGGCTGCTGTGAATTTTAGTAGTAATGAGCTTGACAGACACTGAATCCCAGCCAAGAGGGGGAGGGAGGGGGGGGGGGGGGGGACAACAACTCGATAGGGAAATAATTGAAGTGAGATTCGATGGGATTCTTTGTGTGTGTTTATAAACTGCTGATTCTTAATGCAGTTTTTCACACACACAATGGTATGTCCTCAGCGGTTCCTTTTATTGAATCCTAAGACTAATTAAGAGTCAGTCAGGATCTACACCTTTTTGGGTGGGTTTTTTGGGGGGAGGGGGATATGGAGGTCTTGCTAATAAGCACGGGGTTCGTGGGAGAGAAACCGCCTGATCGACCCTCAGATCTCCCAGATAAGCGAGCTCAATGTGAATCGGCACAATTAAAAGCTTTAATTAGTGGCAGCTCTCATCTCTCTTCCCCCCCCCCCCCCCCCCGCAGCAGCACTCTTTTCATTTTTTTAAAAGAATCTAATGAGATATTAGAGACTCGGTTTGAGAGCTGGTCAGCAGATGAGACTGACGTGTCGAAAATGAATAGAACAGCCAGCTAAGAGCTAACAAACAAAACATTTAATTAAGAAAATTGGCTTTTGAAAGTGGGATTATTAACAGCTCGGGTGGCGCTTGTCTCCCCCCCCCCCCCCCCCTTCCCTCCTTCTCCTCTCTCTCTCTCCCCCTCCTCGCTTTAATTCCCAGGCACGGAAATTAAATGAAAGCTCTCTCTCTGCCCCCCCCCCCCCCCCTGCTTTTCTGGACGTGCTACGTAAACCTAATAGTTCGTTACTTAATATCACTCTGAACCCACTCCGCCACAATGACAGTAGACGAGCCACAAGAACCATTAGCGAGCAGAGAGGGGGGGGAAAAACTCTAGTATTTCAAAAATTAATTAAATCGCATGCAATTTAGAGGAACGTTTATCTTGATTTGTCATAACAGAATTAATTCAAGGTCTTTAATTCACTTGGGGCCATATCTGTTACTCTGAATTAACCAAGCTTTTGGCAGTTCCTACAACAACCCCACCCCACAAAAAAAAAATCAAGCCGGAACCCTGTGTTTGCTGTCTTATTCTGTTAATGCTCAGTCGCCCTCCCTCCCCTCTTCGCAATTATGCAAAAATCTCCACTTTATGTATCAATATATTCGGCTGCTGTTTAAATGCTTGAAGAGCTCCATCTCATTTGGTGCTCCAGCTTGATGTTGTGATTGATTGAGTTGCCGAATTGTTGAAATATTAACGACCTCTTCGACTCGGCGTCCTCCAGAAAATTGAAAGCAATTTTCTATCGTCACAGTCCTAGGGGGAAATAAAAATTAACCCCCCCCCCCCCCCTGTCTCGCTTTAATTAGTGGACGCTCTCTTCCTCCCCCCGCGACCCACCCCTCGAAGATTTGAAAGAAGAAAATGCGAATCATTAAGCACCCCCCCCCCCACCCAAGTCAGACTGATAAAGACTTTAATGGAGCGCCTCCAGGTCCCTTAAAGCTGCATCAAAGAGCAGTCAATGAACTTGAGGAATCCCCTGTTTCGGGGCTATTTGCATTCGAGTCACGGAGCGCCCAAACTGAAAAGTTGAGGATACTGTTACACATTTAGCCATTGCGCAGTATTCGCAAGCTCCAACCCGCTTCCCATCTGCCCAGATCGCCGCCTTCCTCTTGGTAATTACCTCGAAAAATGGCAAACATTCCTCCCAAATCCAGGAGGGAATCTTAGATGAAAAATGGTTTGGAGAAATATTACAGATAATCCATCTGGGTTAGCTTAGTTTCATTAAAAAAAACACCTTGATTAGTTAGCCGAGGTTAATTCCACGTAAATGGTCCCACTTTGTAAAGGTCCAGACGTCTCATTAATGGGATTTCGCTTTTGGTAAAATCATATTGAAGAAACCGTGTCTCTCTCCTCCCTCTCCAGCTCGCTCTTCCTCCATTGTTAATCTTAATGGAAGTAGAGAACCCTTTTTTAAAGTATTCTCTAAGGGTATTCAAACACGATATCTTTACATCAAATACCAAAGGTGTCTGTCTCTCTTGTGTCTATATAGGGCAGACGACAGGAAAAAACACAAACAACTCCCAGCCCCACCGTTTGTGCAATGCATTCCCATGGGCTGATCGCTGGAAATTAGTGAGTTGTTGGTCACCGGTACAAGCGATGACCTTTTCAATGCAGGCTTTTAAAAAAAAATATTGTCACCGGTAACCCTCCCTTTCTGATTTTTGTGCAAAGCCCCGCACTTGGACTGAAACCTGGAGGCATGAAAGCTGGGTGCACCCGCCAGCCTTTAGAATTCAGACACTAAACGTGCCGTGTATCTAAACTAATTAGTTCTCAGATGGAGTTTTGATTGAAGTCCTTCAATCGATGCCGGTGCAAAATTTGTTCCTGGCGCTCCCCATTAAAGGACTGTGTGGAGCAGGGACTAGCCTTGCTGCACAGTGTGTCGCCCTGTCGATACTTTTAATAACAACTTGGGGGCTATTTTCAATAACGTGGCGACAGCAAATTAGTACATTTCGACATGACAAGGTGCCTGTTTTCCCAGCTCGATTGAGTCTGAGAGCACACCAATTATTCGGAATGAATGGCCCCCATTCAAACAAATACATCTGGCTTGGAAGGGAGGGAGGGGGGCGTAGTGCAAATGGGGAATTATCATTTTTATTTAATTTATTTATTTTCTTGCTCTTGACCTCTCTCTTCCCTGGGCTCGCCCACCAGATGCTTTACTGTGGTTTCATTACGTACCCTACCCACCAGGAATGCCACACGGAGCAAAAAGGGTGGTGACAAATGGCAGCAGATCCCAGCAAATTACTTTTCTCCTCAAATCAAAATTTCATTCTGGCTGTTGGGGAGAGTCGAAAGAGAAGCAGATGAAGTCATCCCGAGTTGGGCGAGACTTCTTTCTTAAACAGATAAGGAAGTCTGAGAGCATACCTTTCATTGCACAGCAGAAGTGTCTGGGATTGAGAGAGAGAAATCGAGACTGTTGACATGCTGCCTGAGAAAGTTAACCCTTGCTCATTAGCTATCCACATATGAACAGATGCACTCCCCATGCACAACTGTTAGCGTTTGTGGAATGGAAGGTGATTTAAGAGAATAGGGCTCTCACAGGCTTGGGAGGGTTAAAGGTTTCAACCCGTAGAAGCCATTTTCGAGCAAACCAGATGTTTTGGCTATTTCCTGTTAACAGAAATGTTAATTTTTTAGATTGACTGACCAGATTGATGAAGATTACTTTGGGGCCGAGGGCAACTATTTCCCATATGTCTCAATCTCACTTTTACGCAGGGGGTTTGATTAGAACTTGTGTCCATTTTTTTTACACGACAACGCTGACTACACTTCCCTCTTTTAAAAAAAAATTATATAAATGCTGGCATTTATTTTTTTCCCCGACCCGAATGGCTCCTTCGATCGGAGACTTTGCCGCTCTCTAATGAAACTTCTGCAGTCATTCGATATTCCAATGTAGTCAGGCTTGAAGGGACTGTGCCATTTTAGTATTAGTTCATTATTCTGACACCAGCATAAACAATCACATTTTTAAAATCATAATATCTATAAAATGTCCAATTCTATACCAAAATTATTTATACAAAGTATTAGGAGTTACAGGAATTTCTTCTTTTCCCCCTGGTGAACTCCATATTTTCTCCTGTAATTCAATAGCAGTCAAATTACGCAGCAACCACTGGGTAAAGAGTGAGTGTCATTCTTGTGATGCTTTTCTGCCCTTTAGATTGTTTGGGAACAGTGGGGCGTGCAGTGCGTGCGGACAATCCATTCCAGCCAGTGAGTTGGTCATGAGGGCACAAGGCAACGTCTATCACCTCAAGGTAACGGCATCCGTCAGTCATTGGAGGAATGTCTGAACTGTAGTCATCGTGACAACTCTCTTCTCCCCGAGTCAACGTACAACATGCCCCCCTCTCAACTGCCGCCTACCCTTATTATACATTGAGCTCTTGTACAGCATGTTGGCCATTTGAACACCACCACTCAGTTAACCGGTGCAATGTGGAGCTGTGATATGTCACATTATTTACACCACAAGAACCGGC
This sequence comes from Scyliorhinus torazame, assembly GCF_047496885.1. Lineage (NCBI taxonomy): Eukaryota > Metazoa > Chordata > Chondrichthyes > Carcharhiniformes > Scyliorhinidae > Scyliorhinus > Scyliorhinus torazame. The sequence goes on from NC_092713.1 coordinate 24,602,742, forward strand.
CATTTGGCTCAATTTGTCTTTATGCTCCATATCAGCCTCCTTCCACTCAATCTCACCCTATCAACATAACATCCTACTTAAATTTATCTGGGTTCCTTTTCTGCTGTTCACCTCAACTGTTTCTCATTGATCAGTCCCGGGTTCGATTACCGGCTTGGGTCGCTGTCTTTGGGGAGTCTGCACGTTCTCCCTGTGTCTGCGTGGGTTTCCTCCGGGCGCTCCGGTTTCCTCCCACAAATCCTGAAAGACGTGCTGTTAGGTCATTTGGACATTTCTGAATTCTCCCTTTGTGTACCCGAACAGGCGCCAGAATGTGGCGACTAGCGGCTTTTCATAGTAACTTCATTGCAGTGTTAATGTAAACCACCTTGTGACAATGAAGATTATTATTATTATTATTATGGTCGAAAAGTCCGCATCCTCACTACACTTGAGCAAAATAGTTTTTCCTGAATTCTTGATTAGATTTATCACTGCCCCTAGTTTTTTTGACGCTCCACAATTAGAACCATCTCCAAGACTACCTTTTGAAATCCCTCAATAATTTTAAAGATGGGTATTGGGTAACTCCTCGGCCTTCTCTGTTCTATCGAAAATAACCCCAGCCCTGGATTTGCATTCAGTGCTCAAGAAGGGACAAGCTTGCTTCAACATGAGCGGATGGTAGCTGAAAATAACACTTTTTTTTTCTCCCCCCCCCCCCACAGTGCTTTACCTGTGCCACTTGCCGGAATCGCCTTGTTCCAGGAGACCGGTTTCATTATATCAATGGCACTTTATTCTGTGAACATGACAGACCCACGTCCCTTATCAACGGACATTTGAATCCACTTCAGAGCAATCCTCTATTATCTGATCAGAAGGTAAGCAATGGGTCTTTTCAAACCTCTGTTCACGACTCATAAGATGGTGGGAGGGGGTCCAACGGTCACACTGCCTTTAATCCTTTTATGGGCTTTATGTATAGGAACTCACTGCGCATCTCAGACATGAAGTCTAACATTTTATTAAATCCTAAATATTAGGGGGCGGCACGGTGGCACAGTGGTTAGCACTGCTGCCTCACGGCGCCGATAACCCATGCTCGATCCCCGCCCCGGGTCCCTGTTAGTGAGGAATTTGCACAATCTCCCCTTGTCTGTGTGGGTCTCATGCCCACAACCCAAAGATGTGCAGGGTAGGTGGATTGGCCACGCTAAATTGTCCCATTAAAAAAAAAAAAGATCTTCAATATTAAGGTTGTTACATGTAACATGTTATACATTAACCCAACACTAAATGGAATGGAGTTTGGTAACCTTGGAATGTGGAGGCGCCCACTTTAATGTTGAACTGTGTGATCCGACTTCCCTGTGACATTGCTATGAAGTTCTGGGATGCTTCCGCATAGTCATTCCGTGTACACCAGCTTGTTGTCTGTGTTTTGTTCTAGTTCAGCATTTTAATTTATTGGATGGTGTCTGGGTTGGCACGGGCTGCTTGCGTGCTCTCCTCCTCCCCCACCCCTCCAAACAATAAATAAATAAAAACCTGTTTTATAGGGAAAGATTGAAACTCAAACCATTTCACCTTGCTCGTGGGTGGATCTAATTGACTTGTGTTTGAACCTGACACAGTCAATGTTTGGTGTAAATGCACCCAAGCTTTTAGCACTTAATTTGTCCTTTAATTTGGCGACATTCAAAAAACACCCCAGCTATTTTATGTTCAGAAAGCTGCAGTGACCTGGAGAAGGAAGGTTTCCCTTGATCACTTTAAAAACCAGAAATGAGAACTGTTCGTAGAATCATAGAGTTCACAGTGCAGAAGGACACCATTTGGCGCATCGGATTTGCCCGGCCCCTGGAAAGACCACCCTACCTTAGCCCACACCTCAACCCTATCTCAGTAACCCCACCTGACCTTTTTGGACACAGGGCAATTTAGCATGGCCTAACCAACCTAACCTGCACAGTGATGCTTACCTAGTGGATTCAGTCCTCCCTGTGACTCCCAACACTCGGCCCAGACTCAACAAAATTTAAATGCTGCAGCTTGTTGAACTGCATTTCTTTCATGATCTGAATAACATGCTAGAAACTCTCAAATCAAATTAACTATTGCAAATGTTTCATATTTTCCACAATGACCTTTTTCATTAAGGGGAGGAATATCCTTTATTGAGGGGGTGATTTAAAGCGAGTCACAATGTACGTTATGTAATCATCCCGCAGAAATATTTTCCTCCGTTTCAGGTGCTGTGACTGACCCTGCACCCAGTTTCTCTTTATCTACTCGTATGCAGGGCTGACTCTTTACTCTTGTGTCCTTTGTATCCGCCTGTAGGAATACCCCTTCACCCAGTGTCCTTTTTAATCAGTCTTCTCTACTCTATGGCCCATCTCCTGATTTAGTCCCTTGACCCCCTCAATCCAGTTCACATTGCTATTGGCTCGAGCAGAAAGATTGTGCAGCAGAATTTAAGCTTCTTGAGGTTTGGTGTGCCTGGTTTTGTGTGCAAATTGGCCCAAGGCAAAAACAAACCCTCTCATTTAAACTGGGTTATATGTGCCCAGACGATTGTACACATTGACTTTCACCAAATTGGGCGTCTATGGAAATCCTGGGTGAAGTTTGTGGTCTGGCCACTTGCTCTAGCCAGGCTAAGAAGACAGCACAATGGTTTAAAAGCCAATCTGACTTTGGCATGAGTGCGCCGGTCACTTAGTAACACTGTGTCCATGGAAATAGCTACTGTGGCCTTACTTAATTATTGCTGAGTCCAGTTTGGGGCATTTTTTTCAAATGCTATTTCCCTCCCTCTCTCACTGAGTACATAAGTGGTTACATGTACACAAGTTATACTAGAACACTTTAGTGTATATGAGAAACCGTGGTCTCTAAATCTTGGCCGATTCAAAAGAACGTAGGCTCAGTTTAAAGATTTTAAGTTGTGTTCAGCCAGGAAAGTGAGCAGCCAAAGGCTTGTGTGTGGTGTGGTTTGTTCCCTCCATTGTATAGCACCAAAAGGAGGTATGTGTTTCTCTTTCACACTGTGCGGTCTACATAAATAGGTGCTGCGGGAATCTGACAGGAACGTGATGGGGACAGAAAGTTGCCCCTTGATCAATGACCATGGCTCAGAAAAGAATCAACGCTCTTTTAGCCGATTGGGACCTGTTTGAGATCTAGTACGACACTGGCCTGGATCAGTTTGCGATCTGGATGGGTCGTAGCCTGACCCAGTCTTGTCCTGCTTCCTGCACCGCCACCAGTCTTTCAACTAGCCCAGTCTCTTCTCTCCTGCAGACATGTGGAAGTATAAGCAGCCAGTGGGATTCAGCAGTGCCGCAAGGGTTAATTGTGTGGAATTTTAACAAGTGTTAAACAGATGGGTTTTTTCTTCTAAACAGCAGAGTGATGTCAACAATTCTGTGACAAATGCAGCCTCGCCTTTTAACGGCACTTTTCTCCCATCGTCCAGCTTTAACCTTGTATGTTATGGGAAGACAGCTACCCCCAGTTAGGCAGTCTTCCCCCCCCCCCCCCTTCACTCTTGTTAATGAACAGGACACTACTTTGGTAGACTAAGTATTGTCAAGGGCAGAAACGGTGCCTCATAAGTTTTTTTTAAAAATTAAAATGCGAGAACGTTTCCATTAAAATGGCATAATTGGTGTTGTCTCTGTCGATAGGGGCCGACATTTGATGTTCATTTATTAAATAGGCGCTAGGCTGCTCCCTAATCTCTTTGTTCAAGACAGACAAATTACCTTTCTCACACTGTGGTCAAACTCAGGGGAATTAAAGCTCAATGCCTCAGCTAGTTTAATTAGCCTGCGAGTGGGGGGTTGCAAATTACTAATGCACCTCGGGCTTTTACTGGCTTGACGAGAGGGTAAAAAAAGAAATGTACTAAACTGATAAGTTTTAACTTGCAAGAAGTCAGGAAAATAGAACTTTAAAAAAATAAATTAAGCAAACTGTGCATTTAGTTATCTGATTGGGCGTTGGCTCCTGTATTGCCTGGAAAGCAAGTATTCCTCTTAACAAATGCTGCACTCTGTTTGCCTAACCATTTCAGTATTTCACCCAAGAGAAAAAAAAAGGCCTTGTGGTGAGAAATGATTTATTCTTTTTGTTGAAGGGTGCAACATGGTTACAATATTTTTTTGCCTTTTATCCCCACCCCATTGTAAATGATTGCAGACTGTGGTTTCAATAATGGTGTGCAGTGTTTGAAATCCAGTCAGTATCTGGATCCTTTCTGTTTACTTGAGCAAGTCTTCCATTTTGTAGTTATTTCCATCCGTTTGGTAAATATCTTTATCCAATGTTTTTTTGGGGAGTGGGGGGAGCCCAATCCCTCCATCCATCCATTTTTATTTAGTGTCCATCAGCTGATTCACATTGGAACAAGTTGAGTAATGTAAAATCCAGATACGTTTAGTCTGAAGCTGACAGCTGCCCTGAATAAATGTTATGAGCCTGAATGTTATGTCCTGGCTGCAACTCCAAAAAAGCTGGATTAATGGAATGGGAGATGTTTATTTCGATATGCAGCACAGCTCTGCTGGACTGAAATCAGTCTCTCCAGTTCAAATGGAGAGCGCCAATGAAAAACAGTGAAAAGGGAAGCAAACGTATTAGAGGCGCACCTGTCAATAGGAAAGGTGTACATATTTCATCCCAATTCTTCGAGTAGGGTGGGGCGAGTTGGCTGGGGGGCGGGGGGGGGGGGGGTGCTTTGATTGTGACTTCTCTCCTTGGTCTGACGTGACCGTACCACTGTGTTTGCGTCCGCAGGTTTGCTGAGATGGCCAGGAGCAGTGCAGAAAGCGTGCCTTCATCTTTTTGATCTGGCTCATCGCAGGTGGACCCCACTTTGTTCCAGTAGACAGTCATGTTTTTTGGCTGGTTTCAATGCCAGGTACACGACGACATTGCACACGTATATACCCTTGCTAGTTTGCTCTCACCAGCCTGTTCTTGCATTAAAAGTGACTTGAGGACACCAGATTATGGACTCCGTGAACCCGGGCTAATGAGACTGCTCAGAAAGGGGGTGGGGAGACAAAACAAAAATACAAAATAACCCATTGGAGGACATCTGGAATAATGACAAATTAAAGTAATTACCGGAGGTTTTGAAACGTGCTTTGTACCGACATCAATAATTAGCAAGGCACCGGCCTCGGGTTACCCTCTTCCCCCAACTCCCTCACTCGTATTCTATTTTTCTTTACAACATCCTTGCAAAAAAAAAAATTGTGTTGGCTCTTTGTATTTCTAAGTGTTGTAAGGACAATGTGTTTATTGCTATTATTATTAATAAAGAGGCGGCAATGGGAGAAAAATCCAGTGATTTTGTGGTAGTTCTCTATCATATAAACACTTTTAGTGGTTCTCTGTACAATAACATGTATGTATGCATGTATGTGATTTGTCATATGTTGCTTCCTCCCCAGCTGAAACATCCCAGCTTTCTAGTATCTGATGTAGGACTTTAAGAATGGAAATTTTATTTGTGATATTTTCAAAAAAAAACATTTGCTCTAGTATGGTGTATTTAAATAATAAAAAGCTTGAACTGGGGAAAGATGAATTGTGTGTTCTTAAATAGACTTAAATAAGCACCACAAACTCCAGTTCCATTTCCAGTAAAACTGGTAGAAATAGGTTTGTTTTAAATGCCAACTTTTAATGTGTTCTGTCTATTTAGCATTGGCTACAATGGAATGGGGCGGGGGGGGGGGGGGGGGGGGGGGGGGGGGGTGAGCTTTATGTACTTTAGATTATGGACCTATTACGTTACAAATGTCATTCATGCTCAGATAATCCATATGCATGCAGAAAAGAGGCGTCTTTGATCTGCCTACAGTGGTGGGGGAGGAGAAGGGTGTGCGGGTGAGTGGTAATGGATCTGAAAACCTTAAATCTAAACTTGAGAATCATAAATCACTAGCTTCGGGCATGTTTGTAAGTATTTCGCATCAGAAGTTTTCACTAGCAATCGGATTAATGAACTTTCATTGGAAGGAGCTAAAAATTGGGAGAGGGGGGGGAACCTTTTGATAATGTGCACAGAAAAGCTTCCCAGACCTGCATTCTGTCATTGAAATGCAGGTCCTGATATGTTAATGCAAGGTTTTCACCCAGGAGAAACCAGGAAAGGAGCACATATTCTCTATAAATCAGGGCAGTACTGAGTCCCAGTTTTAAAATGCCACTACACGAGGGCAGGAATTGACAGAAATGACTTTTGTCCCAATCTTCGTCCCCTCCCTTGTCTCTGGTTGCATTTTATCTTAAGTGATGACTGCACTGCATCAATATGGGGAGACCTCTGACTTTACCATGGGACACTGTTTAAAAATGCAGCCTTTTGCCTACTGCATTTTGGGAGCTTTTCACGCACAACTCCCACTTTCTCAATTATTAATATTTTTTAAATCCCCACAACCCAAAAGAGATGAGCAGGGTAGGTGAATTGGCCACACAAAGTTGCCCCTTAATTGGAAGAAAAAATTGAATTGGGTGCTCTAAATTAAAAAAACAAAAGATAGAAAAAAACCTGGAGGTGTATTTGCAAATAGGCAACTGGATCATGCAGAATTTTATTTTCAAGCTTTTAAACTCTTGTTACAAGCTCAATGTAACAATGTACAAGATCATACATTCCGGAGTTGGGCATACACTGAAGTGGAAAACTAATGTACTTTGGGTTTTTCTGGATTTCCAAGTGGGGGTGTTGAGGGGCAAGATATGCCACTGATAGTAAAAGTTGCGTTCCAAAGCCGTTGAGGACTTTCAGCTTGCACAAGTGGCATTAAATCAATGTGCAGTAATATTGCAGATTCTCCTTGTAAAACGTGCATTTTTCTAAAGCATTGGTGTAATCTGGAGGTGATGATTTTGGTGAGGGAGGAGAAGACAAATAGAATACTGGTTCTAACAACTGGTCATAGCTTTGACCAAAAAAAAAACGATTCTATGCTTTCAAGTGATCTGATGGCTTACAGCCTAAAGAATTGCATTGCCATCTGTGCAAATCCTTTGGTTCTACTGACTGAAATTTGCCCCCCCCAGCACCCCCCCCCAAAACCTTTCAAACCTGTCTTTTGGTTACTACTTCTAACTGTCAGTTCACTTTCCATTGTTTTGGGGCATTTGCTGCTTTGAAGAAATGCAACCTTTGCTTTATTATTCTCTCTTTTTAAGGCACATTCTTTTTTTTAAATACAAATTTAGAGTCCCCAATTCATTTTTTCCAATGAGGGGCAATTTAGCGTACCTTGCACATCTTTGGGTTGTGGGGCGAAATCCACGCAAACACGGGGAAAATGTGCAAACTCCACACGGACAGTGATCCAGAGCCGGGATCGAACCTGGGACCTCAGTGCTGTGAGGCAGCAGTGCCAACCACTGCACCATCATGCTGCCCTGGCACATTCTATTAAAAGCTATCTCTTTGATCAAGCATTTGGTCACATGTCCTAATATCTCCTTTAATATAATTTGGTGGCAAAGTTTGCTTTGTGAAATGCATCAGGAACTTTTACCATGTTAAAGGTGCTATACGAATGCAATTGTTACTCACATAGACGCCATCCCTCCTCCCGAATGTAGAGCGTATTTTTATTTTTTATAAAATTCTGTTCTGAATGGGAGCATAGTGATTATGTTACTGGGTTAGTAATCCAGAGACCTGGACTAATGATCCAGAGATCGGAGTATAAATATAGTTAAAAAACCCTTCTTAAATTTAAAAAGCCAGTATCAGTAAGGGTGACAACGTAACCGCTGCTTTGTCATAAATAAAACCCATCTGGTTCAGTAATATCCTTTGGGGAAGAAAGTCTACTGCCCTTTGATGTATGTAAGGCTCCAGGCCCACAGTAATGTAGTTGATTCTTAACGATCACTTGAGTTGACAAGAAGGTAGCTCACTACTTCCTACTCGGGAGGTTGGTGAAGGGTTATAAATGCCGAGCTTTCCAACAATGTGCGCAGACTGTAGCAAATATGATTATTATAATAATCATTATTATTGTCACAAGTGGTCTTACATTAACACTACAATGAAGTTACTGTGAAAATCCTCTCGACGCCACACTCCGCCACCTGTTCGGGTACACAGAGGGAGAATTCAGAATGTCAAAATTATCTAACCTGCACGTCTTTCCGGACTTGTGGGAGGAAACTGGAGCACCCGGAGGAAACCCACGCAGACCAGAACGTGCCGCCTCCACACAGAGAGTGACCCAAGCCGGGAATCAAACCTGGGACCCCAGTATAACCATTGTGCTACCGCGCTGCCCAGCTAGTGGGTGAGGTGCAGGATAACTGTCCCTTTCTTTCATTTTGAATATACATTATTTGAGAGGTGAGTTGTTTTAACCAGACGTTTGGCCTCGAGTTCAGAGAGGGATGCAGGTGATGATGAAGCTGAAACTGATGTCAGCCAGACTGATGCGAACACTCAGGTTGGCACTCTAACCACCCACCACCCCCCCTCCCGCCCCGATTAAACCAGAAATAAATGTCAAGTAGCCAATTAGATTTCATAAAATTGGGTCTTACTTCAAAATAAAGCATTACCAATTAACTCCGATGTTTAGCATCTCCGTTCAAAGCAATTTGCCATGGAAATAAGTAAGGAATAATGGAAAGGTTAGAAACTAAAAGCAATTGTAAGTGTTTGAGAGTACAGGGGCTACTCGCTGTATTTGAAGAGGAGCTGGCTTGCATTAAAGGTGTTCAAGTGATGAAGATATATCATCATGTCTCACCTGCCTCCCTGGTGTATCACATATTTCTTCAACGGAGGAACTGACCGTCTGTAATACATCTGTTCAACAACCCCCGAAGTGACCCTCTGGAAAGTGGCTAACCCAGACGTTCTGGAATGTAACCCTGTTACAAGGCAGCCAGCAAAACACCATCAATGGAACTTGATTTTATAGACCCTTAGTTATGAGAAACCAACTCAGCTTTCTAAAAGCTTTGTTAATTCTTGGAACCAAAACTTCCTTTGGATGAGCTGTCTGGTGCTGACGGTAATGAGTATCATTTTAACAGCTAGTTGCTGCATCACATCTTCCCTTTGAACCCAAACACCCCAGTGAGTTGCATGCAGTTGTGTGTTTTTTTTCCTGCCATCTTGTCCTACTTTCACCTGTACCTCATCTGTTAAACAAGCCGAGTGTTGTAACTCTACAATTGGAATGACTCCTACTGATATATAGCCACTAGATCACCATGGAATGGAGATTAATCTTGTGGCATGTAATTAGATTAATAAGAAAGACCTCCCTGGGTTTTCTTCCAGAAAGAAAGATGACTGTTACGACTGTACGATGGATGCATCAATTCCAACTAAGTGTAGATAGTTCACTGTGTACATGCATTGCTTCAGACTCAAACAGGAGCAAAATTTCAATTTATCTAAATGAGACGATCTTTTGTACACTCCCCTTTTTAAAATCACTCTTGTGTCATCAATTAGTTCAGCTCAAAATCCCCTCTACCATTCCTCTTTTAAGATGCTCCTTAACATCTACTTCCCGTAACAGCCTCCCCGAACAGGCACCGGAATGTGGCGACTAGGGGCTTTTCACAGTAACTTCATTTGAAGCCTACTTGTGACAATAAGCGATTTTCATTTCATTTCATTTTCTGAGGCTTTTGGTCACCTTCCTCACGTTATCTTTTGTGGCTCAGAGTCAAATTTTGTTTGATGATCCTGTGAAGCACCGTGGAATGTTAAACGTTTCTACATTAAATGTGTTCTACAAATGAAAGTTGTCGTTAGCCTGATTTTCGAAGGGCCTGACCATTTGGATGTTATGTATTGCACAAAGGTTGGACAGATATCCCTGGAGGTTTTGAAGTGGAAGTTTTCCACCTTCATTCTCCCTTTTGGAAATCTCCGCTCGAGAAGGAGCGAAGCGGGTCCACGGAGGTCCACCAAGAAGGCATCCTGAGAGAAGAAGATAAGGAGGAATGGCAATTTGGCCCAGTGAAGCTTTCAGTGCTCCAAGCTGAGCTTTTGTATTGTGTTTAGCATCCAAATAGTTTTGGGTTCCACTACCTCACCGGGTTAATTATTCCAAATAAAAATCATCCTTTGAGCAAAGCACAGGCCTTTTAAGAAGGATTTCAATGGTTCCAATCTAGAGTGAAGAATAAATGTTGTCCATTAGAAGACATCTATTTTCATTTTAAGAAGCTTTAATTTCTCAATCTGCTCCTAGTAGTACTGCATAAATGCATTCTCTGAATTATTTTTCATCAATCTGCAGTTCATTTTTGTTTACCCAATCATCAGCCTGCAGGCAATTGTGCCAGATTCTGGGTTACAGCATGATATTGAAGCCCTAATAATGAGTATTTATTTCTGTACAGCGGTTGATCATTGACTGCAACATGTATTAATCGCTTAAAGTAAGCGCAAAAAAACTGCTCCCATAAAAAACATGCGGCACGGTGGTGCAGTGGTTAGCACTGCTGCCTTGTGCTGAGGACCCGGGTTTGATCCCGGCCCCAGGTCACTGTCTGTGTTGAGTTTGTACATTCTCCCCGTGTTTGCACGGGTTTCACCCCCACAACCCAAAGATGTGCAGGTAGGTTGTTTGGACACGCTAAATTGCCCCTTAATTGGAAAACAATGAATTGGGTACTCTAAATTTTTTTTTAAATAATTTACTTTGGGACATTTTTCATTAGTGGCATTAAGGCAAGTTCAAGGTTTTTCTTCTGTTGATGTGGAGATGCCGGTGTTGGACTTGGGTGAGCACAGTAAGAAGTCTTACAACACCAGGTTAAAGTCCAACAGGTTTGTTTCAAACACTGGCTTTCGGAGCACTGCTCCTTCCTCAGGTGAACCTCAGAAAGTTAGTGTTTGAAACAAACCTGTTGGACTTTAACCTGGTGTTGTAAGACTTCTTACTTTCTTCTGTTGAACTGTCAATCAAGGTGGCGATAGCAGTGCTGAAATCGACCTTCTCATCCTTGCCCTGTGACATTTGGTGAAGTGTGCAGATGTTGGGGTGAGACACGGATAGAAACTGCTCGGATGGTTCTTCAGACTGAATAGTTTGCTGACACTCCTGTCTAGACCAATAGGAAAGTTAGCATTTGGTAGAAGCGGGACAATATTTTAAGAAACCTTTTTAAGAGAATAAAATCTGAGGAACAGCAGCAAGTTCAATCCCTGACGTTGGTATACAGTGGCTGATTCATATGTGCAAAGAAAAATCGGATCTCTTCCATTGCTGTAGATCATCCAGAATGTGTTTTTCGAGCATCATTATTTGTGTAGGGCTCTGCATTGAGTGACACACCAGATGTAATTGTTTAGTCAAAATATTGTGCTGGGCTTGGTGGCGGGGGGGGGGGGGGTCGCTGAAATGGTGTTTGCTCCACATTATTCCTGGGAAATCTAAAATGACGAGCTAATTGATGCTTTAATTTTTTACAGCTGTCCAACAAAGATAAAATCTAAGTAAAAGTACTGGCAAAGAAACATCTGGATTAGCTCTTGCTCCTTCACCCACCCCTTCCCCCTCCTTCACATAGACCTTGGGTTATCTCACACATAGTCATGTGCCTTTTGCTGTCATAACAACGAGAACTGCTCCCAGCGAGACTATGGTATTTACAGAGATTTAAAACTTTATTTATTTTAGTTGTGTTGGCAATGACTGAGAGCTGACAGAAAATCAATTCCAACATTTTATTTTGCATTCTGCACACTTGAGAAATTTCAACACCGGTTCTATACCCAATACTCAAGTTGTTTGAAATGATTACTTACAGCGGTACACAGAAAGGAGCAGCTTGCGAGTGAATCCTCTCGCGCTTTGCTCCCAATAAAAAAAACGTACCTCAGAAACTGCAGCCAAACAGCTGACATAAATTTGTTGAAAATAATTTGCGTTTTCTCAGTCGCTATATGAACATAGAACATATAGTGCAGAAAAAGGCCATTCGGCCCATCGAGTCTGCACCGACCCATTTAAGACCTCACTTCCACCCTATCCCCTTAACCCAATAACCCCTCCTACCCTTTTTCGACACTAAGGGCAATTTATCATGGCCAATCCACCTAACCTGCACGTCTTTGTACTGTGGGAGGAAACCCACGCAGACACGGGGAGAATGTGCTGACTCTGCACAGACAGTGACCCAACAGGGAATTGAACCTGGGACCCTGGCGCTGTGAAGCCACAGTGCTAGCACTTATGCTACAATGCTGGAGTATTGTTAAAACCAACTGCATTTCTTCATAAACCAATTCAGGAGGTAGGGATTAGCAATAGATTTGAACAGCGCCCTCACCCTGGTTGGGATTTTACAGCTCTTCCTGCCGGCGGGATCATCCAGTTCCGCCTGACTCGATGGATTTTTGAACGGCTCGCTGCATTTTCCAAACCCCACCTCCACCATTACAGGGCCAGAAAATTCCTCCAAATGCGCCGGGATTTTCCGACCGTTTTTGTCAACGCGATCTTCCATCCCCACCACCGGCGCACCCCCCACTGTGGGTTTCCCAGCAGCATGGAGCGGATTAAATGGGAAATCCCGTCGACAGCGGTGGGACCAGTAGATCCGGGCAAAGACGGGCCACTTCCACCGTCGTGAAACACGCTCCCCCCCCCCCCCCCCCCTCCTCAGTGTGTCCATAGTTAAATTCAAATTCTGATGGTACTGAACATACACTGGTTAAGCCCCTGGCTGAAATATTGGGTGGGATTCTCCAGTCCCGCTGATGGTTAACCCACCCTGCAGGCGGCAGCTGCGAACAAAGGAAAATCATGTTGACAGCAGTGGGATCTTCCACCCTCTGTCAGACAATGGAGGAAGGATGTTCTTGCTCTCGAGAGTGTGCAGCAAAGGTTTACCAGACTGATTCCAGGGATGGCGGGACTGTCATACGAGGAGAGATTGACTAGGTTGGGATTGGTCTCGCTGGAGTTCAGAAGAATGAGGGGGATCTCATCGAGACTTATAAAATTCTAACAGGACTAGACAGGGTAGATGCAGGGAGGATGTTACCAATGATGGGTGTGTGCAAACCCAGGGGTCACAGTCTGAGGATTCGGGGTGAACCATTTCGGACAGATATAAGGAGACATTCCTCCACCCAAAGAGTGGCGAGCCTGTGGAATGCATTAGCACAGGAAGTAGTTGATGCTAAAACATTGAATATATTCAAGAGGTGGCTAGATATAGCACTTGGGGAGAATGGGATCAAAGGCTATGGGGAGAAGGCAGGATTTGGCTATTGAGTTGGATGATCAGCCATGATCGTCATGAATGGCGGAGCAGGCTCGAAGGGCCAAAAGGCCACCTATCTTCTATGTATCTCTGCCTCCGCCGTCGCAGAACACGCCATGGTAGGGGTTGGGGCAGGGGGGGGGGGGACAATCCTGCCCATTGTATCCAATTCTGGGTGCCACACATTGGAAGGATTTTGGAGAGTATTGACTTTACGAGTAAGGTATCTGGAATAAGGGACCCCCGTCATGTGGAGAGACCAGAGAAGCTGGCATTGATCTCCTTTGAGCAGAGCATATTAAGGGGAGATTTAATAGAGATGTTTAAATTTACGAGGAGTTTTGTCTGAATAAATAAGGAGAAACTGTTTCCACTGGCAGGAGGTGGCATCAGTATCCACAGAGGGCACAGATTTAATAATAATAGCTTATTATTCACAAGTAGGCTTCAATGAAGTTACTGTGAAAAGCCCCTAGTCGCCACAGTCCGGCGCCTGTTCGGGGAGGCCGGTACGGGAATTGAACCTGTGCTGCTGGCATTATTCAGCATTACAAGCCAGCTGTTTAACCCACTGTGCTAAACCAGCCCCAGATTTAACATAATTGGCAGAACAACCAGTGAGTAAGATTGGAGAAATGTTTTTAAACGAGTAGTGATCTGGTATGTACTGCCCGAAAGGGTGATGGAAGCAAATTCAACAGTAACTTTCAAAAGAGGAACAGGTTTGTTTCAAACACTAGCTTTCGGAGCATTGCTCCTTCCTCAGGTGAATCCTCAGTGCTCCGAAAGCTAGTGATTTAAAACAAACCTGTTGGACTCTAACCTGGTGTTGTAAGACTTCTTACTGTGCTCACCCCAGTCCAATGCCGGCATCTCCACATCATTTCAAAAGAGAATTGAGTATGTGCTTGAAATGGACAATATATATATTACTGGATAGAGGAGTGGGTGTAATCAGATTGCTCTGTCAAAGACCTGGCAGTCCCAATGGACTGAATAGCCTCCTTTGGCACAGTTAAGATTCTACGATATTAAGTGCTGTCATTAGGATTTACAAAGTCCACATTAGAGGTGCAGTAAATCTGCTTCTATAATCACTCGAGCAGCAATTGTAAAGTGTGGTATTAAAAACCTCCAGTCAGTAAAGAGTGGATTCCTCTTCAAACAGTCGCAGAAGATACAGACCTCTCCCAGTTTTAATTTGAACCACACAAAGTGCTCAAAGCGGTGTGTCAAATAGTGGGGGCAGTAAGAAGTCTTACAACACCAGGTTAAAGTCCAACAGGTTTGTTTCGAATCACTAGCTTTCGGAGCGCTGCTCCTTCCTCAGGTGAATGAAGAGGTATGTTCCAGAAACATATATATAGACAAATTCAAAGATGCCAGACAATGCTAGGAATGCTAGCATTAGCAGGTGATTAAATCTTTACAGATCCAGAGATGGGGTAACCCCAGGTTAAAGAGGTGTGAATTGTGTCAAGCCAGGACAGTTGGTAGGATTTCGCAGGCCAGATGGTGGGGGATGAATGTAATGCGACATGAATCCCAGGTCCTGGTTGGGGCCGCACTCATGTGTGCGGAACTTGGCTATAAGTTTCTGCTCGGCGATTCTGCATTGTCGTGCGTCCTGAAGGCCGCCTTGGAGAACGCTTACCCGGAGATCAGAGGCTGAATGCCCTTCACTGCTGAAGTGTTCCCCGACTGGAAGGGAACATTCCTGCCTGGTGATTGTTGCGCGATGTCCGTTCATTCGTTGTCGCAGCATCTGCATGGTCTCGCCAATGTACCACGCTTCGGGACATCCTTTCCTGCAGCGTATGAGGTAGACAACGTTGGCCGAGTCGCACGAGTATGTACCGCGTACCTGGTGGGTGGTGTTCTCACGTGTAATGGTGGTATCCATGTCGATGATCTGGCACGTCTTGCAGAGATTGCCATGCAGTGATGTGTGGTGTCGTGGTCACTGTTCTGAAGGCTGGGTAATTTGCTGCAAACAAAAATGGTTTGTTTGAGGTTGCGCGGTTGTTTGAAGGCAAGTAGTGGTGGTGTGGGGATGACTTTGGCAAGATGTTCATCTTCATCACTGACGTGTTAAAGGCTGTGAAGAAGATGTCGTAGTTTCTCCGCTCTGGGAAAGTACTGGACGACCCAAATAGTGGGGGTGCAGACCTAGGGCAAGTCGCCCTTCTTAATGTGAATGCTGGTCATACTATTTGGGTGTCTGTGGTAGGATTACAGCAGAGGCCAGTCCTGTTCCCACCTGATGTCCTCATGCACCTTCGAGCCAAGAACCAGGAACGCCGGCTTTTTGTTTTCACTATCTGCCCCTTCCTGCCTTGCCATTGTTTCCATATGCTGCCCTGTCATGGAGCAGGCGATAAGAGATAAGGCAGTAAGTGGCGCATCCCAGCAGAGTTCAGGAACAGAACGCTGGCCCTTCCTGATGTGCGGATACTGCGCCGGGTAACACAGACCATTTCTCTGCTGAAGTATCCAGGGTAGACCTGAGCCACACTTGAAAAGTGTCACTAAGCATGCCAGTCTCAATCTATCCACTTAGAAACGCCAACATTAAAGATAAAGT
The DNA here is from genome assembly GCF_047496885.1 of Scyliorhinus torazame. Lineage (NCBI taxonomy): Eukaryota > Metazoa > Chordata > Chondrichthyes > Carcharhiniformes > Scyliorhinidae > Scyliorhinus > Scyliorhinus torazame. The sequence continues at coordinate 24,618,586 of NC_092713.1, forward strand.
AAGCGCTCCACATCTCTAGCAGCAGAGTAAATGCAGCGTTCTCTAGATTAAGACACATGACTGATCCTCATAGCTACAGGAGAACCTCATTATCATGGACTTGTTTTATTAAGAGCCAGTAAGGCAGCACATTATCATGAAGAGTATTTTCTCTCTGAAGAAGCCAGATCCTGCAAAGCTCTGCTCTGTTGCCGTTCGAAAATGAAGCACTTGGAAACACTATAGTTTCTGGTAAAGCTGGGAAACCTGTCCCTGTTGTCAGACTGTTCGCAGTTTAAAAGGTAGAATGCACCTTCTTCCAGAAGTGACGCAACACTTTGTTAATCTGTTTTGCGATTTGACTTGTGATTGCACTTTATATTTTTAGATGCTGTTTTTTTCTTTTGGTGAGAACTAGTTCCTCAGACCCTACCGTTAGCACAATGGATTTTGATTCTGAGCCATGGAGCTACAATACCCAAGGCAAGTCACAGGTTTGACTCATGGGTATGCGATGAGCTCATTTATCTCTGCCCTGGACCTCATTGGGGATGTAAAGGATGTCAGTGTTCTGGCTTAGGGAGAGGATTATGAACCCATGTTACTGAACCTGATCACCCACCATCACTTTACAAAAAGCCAAGGAGAATGGCCAGGGACTGGTTTAGCACAGTGGGCTAAATCGCTGGCTTTTAAAGCAGGCCAGCAGCACGGTTCAATTCCCGTACCAGCCTCCCTGAACAGGCGCCGGAATGTGGCGACTAGGGGCTTTTCACAGTAACTTCATCTGAAGCCTACTTGTGACAATAAGCCATTTTCATTTCATTCCATTTCAGGGAACACTCTCCCATCTCCACAACCTTGTAGATCTGAGTGAAATGGAAAAGCAAGGAGCTGAATCAAATATCAAACTTAATATATTCAAGCAGCCTTTACTGGATGTGGGTGTTTTTTCCCAAATTCCTTGTGTTATTCCCGATCATCACAGAATTGTTACGGCCCAGAAGGTGGCCATTCGGCCCATCGTGCACGCACCGGCTCCCCAAGCTTGATGCCATTCCTTTGCCTTTTCTCTGTATCCTTGCACATTGTTTCCATCCAAGCAATCATCTTGAATTCTTCGATTAAACCTGCCTCCACCAAACCTCCAGGCCGTGCATTGCAGGCCCAAACCACTCGTCGTTGCAAAAGATTTTTCTTCACATCACATTTGCATTTTGTGCCAATCACCTTAAACCAGTGCTCGCTCACTCTCAATCCTTTTACAAGCAGGAACAGTTTCTCCCTATCTACTCTGTAGATTTCGAACATGGGATGCAAGCGGTGCTGGCTAGGCCAACATTTCTGCCCATCCATAATCGCCTTCAAGTAGGTGGTGAAAGATGGCACCTGAGAAGATGGGCACAACAAAAGGAAGACCTGCATTTATGTAGCACCTTGCACAATTGCAGGACATCGCAAAGTGCTTTATATTCAACCAAGTATATTTTTTAATTTAGACGACCCAATTCATTTTTGTTTTCCCAATTAAGGGGCAATTTAGCATGGCCAATCCACCTACCCTGCATATCTTTGGGTTCTGGGGGTGAAAATGTGCAAACTCTACATGGACAGTGACCCGGGGCCAGGAACGAACCCAGGTCCTCGGCGCTGTGAGGCAGCAGTGCTAACCACTGCGCCACCTTGCTGCCCAACAAAGTTCCTCTTTTTGACATGTAGTCACTTGCAAATGAGGAGAAATGAATTTAACCCCGAGGGCATTAGTAATGTGGAAGTCAAGGGTCGGCACGTGGCGCAGTGGTTAGCACTGGGACTGCGGCGCTGAGGACCCGGGTTCGAGTCCCGGCCCTGTATCCTGCCTTTGTGGAGTTTGCACATTCTTCCCTTGTCTGCGTGGGTTTCACCCCCACAACCCAAAGATGTGCTGGTTAGGTGGATTGGACATGCTAAATTGCCCCTTAATTGGAAGAAAATTGATTGGGTACTCTAAATTTATTTTTAAAAAAGTAATGTGGAACTCATGACCAGATGGAGCAGTTTGAGGCGAATAGTGTAGATGGGTTTAAGGGGAAGCTGAATAAACACACGAAGAAGAAAGAAATAGAAGGTTTTGGTAATAGTTATTTGAGGAGTGGGAAGAGGCTCATGTGGAGCAACAACAACTACTTTCATTTGAATAGCAGCTTTAACATAAAACCTCTGACGGCACTTCACAGGAGCAAAATGTGACACCGAACCATGAGAGGAGGTATTCGGTCAAATGACAGGAAGATTGGTCAAAGAGGAGTGTCTTCATTGAGCTGGAGAGGTGCAGGGAGGGAATTCCAGAGCTTGGGGCTCAGTCAGCTGAAGGATTGGCCTCCAGTGTTGCAGAGATTCAAATCGGGGATGCTCAAGAGGCCAGAACCAGGTGAGTGCAGGCAGTTCTGAGGGTTGTGAGGGTGGGGGAGATTATTGTACACATATAGGGAGGGGCGAAGCCATAGATTGATTGGGAAACAAGGGTGAGAATTTTAAAATCAAGATGTTGTTTGGCTGCGTGCCAATGTCATTCAGCGAGTAGAAAGGATCGATTGGGCAAATTGCCCGTTCTGGTTCTGTACATTCTAACTATCTCAGTCTAGGGTAGGTCTCTTGGGTGAAATAATAGATCGTAGATCATAGAATTTACAGTGCAGAAGGAGGCCATTCGGCCCATCGAGTCTGCACCAGTCTTGGAAAGCCTAAAGGTCAACACCTCCACCCTATCCCCACAACCCAGTAACCCCACCCAACACTAAGGGCAATTCTGGACACTTAAGGGCAATTTAGCATGGCCAATCCACCTAACCTGCACATCTTTGGACTGTGGGAGGAAACCGGAGCACCCGGAGGAAACCCACGCACACACGGGGAGGATGTGCAGACTCCGCACAGACAGTGACCCAGGCCGGAATCGAACCTGGGACCCTGGAGCTGTGAAGCAATTGTGTAATCCACAATGCTCTTGGGTGAAATAATCAACTACTGATAACTTATAATAAAATAACCTCAATGCGTAAAAAGTCAGCTTCTTTATGGAAGGAGCAATTTGTTTTTGCCTTAAGATTGGCTCTTTTCTTTTTACCGCGGAGGTTTTAGTAGCATTCTTCATTGAAGTGTCCTGGCTCACCAACATAAGCATTGCTGCACTCTCGCAGTGCTGCACTGGATCGTCAAGAGTAGTTTCGGGTGTTGACGAGCTCTCAAAGAGGCCGATTGAAGCCGGGCAATATCAGAACGTGGATGTAAAATGGAGCCTTAACCCTGCCCGCGCAGAGAACTCGATACTGTCAGGAGCCCCAGTGCATCAATCTGGCAAGCCTGCTGGTGGGCAAGTGTATTCCAAAAATACAGGCTCCATGCCCTTGTTGAAAAGTCTGCTCCACTGTCCTTCCCCTTAAATCTCACGGAACGGCCGTCAAGTAACGTCAAGACAGATTTGAAAGTGTGTGGCAGAAGAGATTACTGTATGCGAGGGTGCAGTGTCTGGGCAAAGAGGCTCCTATTGAGGGTCCTCGTGTTAAAAAAAAATGTCTTAACGGTTAAAAAAAATCCAACAAGAACAGTGACCCCCCCCCCCTCCCCCTCCCACACACCACTGACATCAAACTTCCACAGCTGGAGTGCATCTGACTTAAAGTGGTTTAGTTGGGTCTGTCATTTTATTACTGTATAAGTCATCAAAGAATAAAAACAAATCTGCGGTTGGGAATTACATAATGGCTCACAAAAAACAAACTGGGTTGGGGAGCAAGGCGGGGGAAAGGAAGAGGTGCTTCAAACAATAGCAACAGCTGAAGTTTAAATGAAACCTCAATGCGTTGGCAATTGCTGCAACAAGTTTACTCAGGCAACACGGAGCAGGAAAGCCACCCTACGTAGAGGAAGCTTTGTCCCAACACGCCGAGAACTGAAACAGGTATTGGCTTGATGAACCCATGGTGTATACGGACCGCTTGCAGGCTGTTCTTTGGCTGATGTTCAATGACATGATTTTAAAACCAAACAACAAGTACTTCATGGAAATGGATCCATGTTGATGCAAGAATCTTTCAAAAAGAATTAAACGGGAGGGGGAGGGGGGGAGAGAAAAGCCTGCCGCTGGCCAGGGCCTTCTGCTTGGGCTGGGGAGACAGGTGTGGGGATGACCAGGGGTGGGCTGTGGGGTCGCAGTTGATTGATATTTATTGTCACATGTACCGAAGTGCAGTGAAAAGGATTTTTCTGCGGCCAAGAGAAAGTATACGGTACGTACATAGAAGGCAAAAAGAATAATCGACAGAGTACATTGACAAATAATACATCAACAAATAGTGATTGGTTACAGTGAGGAACAAGGGGCCAAACATAAGCAACAGCAGCACAGGGTGTCGTGGATAGTGTTCTTTTTTAAAAATAAATTCAGAGTACCCAATTATTTTTTCTCCAATTAAGGGGCAATTTAGTATGGCCAATCCACCTACCCTGCACATTTTTGGGTTGCGGGGGCGAAACCCACGCAGACATGGGGAGAATGTGCAAACTCCACACGGACAGTGACCCAGGGCCGGGATTCGAACCCTGGGCCTCAATGCCGCAGTCCCAGTGCTAACCACTGCACCACATGCCGCCCCCGTGAATAGTGTTCTTCCAGGGAACAGATCAGTCCGAGGGGGAGTCGTTGAGAGGTTGGGTAGCTGTGGGGAAGAAGCTGTTCCTATGTCTGGATGTGCGAGTCTTCAGACTTCTGTACCTTCTGCCTGATGGAAGGGTCTGGAAGAAGGCACCACGGCAAGCGTTAAGTTTTATGGTGCGACCGGTGCTCTGACTGTGAGATGTGGCAGGTCCGGGAGGCTTCCAGTGTCCCGGGTGGCTTCATCTGCAGAAAGTGCACCCAACTGGAGCTCCTCACAGACCGCATGGTTCGGTTGGAGCAGCAATTGGATGCACTTAGGAGCATGCAGGTGGCGGAAAGCGTCATAGATCGCAGTTATGTAAATGTGGTCACACCCAAGGTGCAGGCAGAGAAATGGGTGACCACCAGAAAGGGCAGGCAGTCAGTGCAGGAATCCCCTGTGGTTGTCCCCCTCTCGAACAGATATACCCCTTTGGATACTGTCGGGGGGGATAGCCTATCAGGGGAAAACAGCAGCAGCCAGAGCAGTGGCACCACGGCTGGCTCTGATGTTCAGAAGGGAGGGTCAAAGCGCAGAAGAGTAATAGTAATAGGGGACTCTATAGTCAGGGGCACAGATAGGCGCTTCTGTGGACGTGAAAGAGACTCCAGGATGGTATGTTGCCTCCCTGGTGCCAGGGTCCAGGATGTCTCCGAACGGGTAGAGGGAATTCTGAAGGGGGAGGGCAAACAGGCAGAGGTCGTTGTACATATTGGTACTAACGACATAGGCAGGAAGGGGCATGAGGTCCTGCACCAGGAGTTCAGGGAGCTAGGCAGAAAGTTAAAGGACAGGACCTCGAGGGTTGTAATCTCGGGATTACTCCCTATGCCACGTGCCAGTGAGGCTAGAAATAGGAAGATAGAGCAGACAAACACGTGGCTAAACAGCTGGTGTAGGAGGGAGGGTTTCCGTTTTCTGGACCACTGGGAGCTCTTCCGGGGCAGGTGTGACCTGTATAAGATGGACGGGTTGCATCTAAACCGGAGAGGCATAAATATCCTGGCCGCGAGGTTTGCTAGTGTCACACGGGAGGGTTTAAACTAGTATGGCAGGGGGGTGGGTACGGGAGCAATAGGTCAGAAGGTGAGAGCATTGAGGGAGAACTAGGGAATAGGGACAGTGTGGCTCTGAGGCAGAGCAGACTGGGAAAAGTTGCTGAACACAGCGGGTCTGGTGGCCTGAAGTGCATATGTTTTAATGCAAGGAGCATTACGGGTAAGGCAGATGAACTTAGAGCTTGGATTACTACTTGGAACTATGATGTTATTGCCATTACAGAGACCTGGTTGAGGGAAGGGCAGGATTGGCAGCTAAACGTTCCAGGATTTAGATGTTTCAGGCGGGATAGAGGGGGATGTAAAAGGGGAGGCGGAGTTGCGCTACTTGTTCGGGAGAATATCACAGCTATACTGCGAGAGGACACCTCAGAGGGCAGTGAGGCTATATGGGTAGAGATCAGGAATAAGAAGGGTGCAGTCACAATGTTGGGGGTATACTACAGGCCTCCCAACAGCCAGCGGGAGATAGAGGAGCAGATAGGTAGACAGATTTTGGAAAAGAGTAAAAACAACAGGGTTGTGGTGATGGGAGACTTCAACTTCCCCAATATTGACTGGGACTCACTTAGTGCCAGGGGCTTAGACGGGGCAGAGTTTGTAAGGAGCATCCAGGAGGGCTTCTTAAAACAATATGTAAACAGTCCAACTAGGGAAGGGGCGGTACTGGACCTGGTATTGGGGAATGAGCCCGGCCAGGTGGTAGATGTTTCAGTAGGGGAGCATTTCGGTAACAGTGACCACAATTCAGTAAGTTTTCAAGTACTGGTGGACAAGGATAAGAGTGGTCCGAGGATGAATGTGCTAAATTGGGGGAAGGCTAATTATGACAATATTAGGCGGGAACTGAAGAACATAGATTGGGGGCGGATGTTTGAGGGCAAATCAACATCTGACATGTGGGAGGCTTTCAAGTGTCAGTTGAAGGGAATACAGGACAGGCATGTTCCTGTGAGGAAGAAAGATAAATACGGCAATTTTCGGGAACCTTGGATGACGAGTGATATTGTAGGCCTCGTCAAAAAGAAAAAGGAGGCATTTGTCAGGGCTAAAAGGCTGGGAACAGACGAAGCCTGTGTGGCATATAAGGAAAGTAGGAAGGAACTTAAGCAAGGAGTCAGGAGGGCTAGAAGGGGTCATGAAAAGTCATTGGCAAATAGGGTTAAGGAAAATCCCAAGGCTTTTTACACTTACATAAAAAGCAAGAGGGTAGCCAGGGAAAGGGTTGGCCCACTGAAAGATAGGCAAGGGAATCTATGTGTGGAGCCAGAGGAAATGGGCGAGGTACTAAATGAATACTTTGCATCAGTATTCACCAAAGAGAAGGAATTGGTAGATGTTGAGTCTGGAGAAGGGGGTGTAGATAGCCTGGGTCACATTGTGATCCAAAAAGACGAGGTGTTGGGTGTCTTAAAAAATATTAAGGTAGATAAGTCCCCAGGGCCTGATGGGATCTACCCCAGAATACTGAAGGAGGCTGGAGAGGAAATTGCTGAGGCCTTGACAGAAATCTTTGGATCCTCGCTGTCTTCAGGGGATGTCCCGGAGGACTGGAGAATAGCCAATGTTGTTCCTCTGTTTAAGAAGGGTAGCAAGGATAATCCCGGGAACTACAGGCCGGTGAGCCTTACTTCAGTGGTAGGGAAATTACTGGAGAGAATTCTTCGAGACAGGATCTACTCCCATTTGGAAGCAAATGGACGTATTAGTGAGAGGCAGCACGGTTTTGTGAAGGGGAGGTCGTGTCTCACTAACTTGATAGAGTTTTTCGAGGAGGTCACTAAGATGATTGATGCAGGTAGGGCAGTGGATGTTGTCTACATGGACTTCAGTAAGGCCTTTGACAAGGTCCCTCATGGTAGACTAGTACAAAAGGTGAAGTCACACGGGATCAGGGGTGAGCTGGCAAGGTGGATTCAGAACTGGCTAGGCCATAGAAGGCAGAGGGTAGCAATGGAGGGATGCTTTTCTAATTGGAGGGCTGTGACCAGTGGTGTTCCACAGGGATCAGTGCTGGGACCTTTGCTGTTTGTAGTATATATAAATGATTTGGAGGAAAATGTAACTGGTCTGATTAGTAAGTTTGCAGACGACACAAAGGTTGGTGGAATTGCGGATAGCGATGAGGACTGTCTGAGGATACAGCAGGATTTAGGTTGTCTGGAGACTTGGGCGGAGAGATGGCAGATGGAGTTTAATCCGGACAAATGTGAGGTAATGCATTTTGGAAGGGCTAATGCAGGTAGGGAATATACAGTGAATGGTAGAACCCTCAAGAGTATTGAAAGTCAAAGAGATCTAGGAGTACAGGTCCACAGGTCATTGAAAGGGGCAACACAGGTGGAGAAGGTAGTCAAGAAGGCATACGGCATGCTTGCCTTCATTGGACGGGGCATTGAGTATAAGAATTGGCAAGTCATGTTGCAGCTGTATAGAACCTTAGTTAGGCCACACTTGGAGTATAGTGTTCAATTCTGGTCGCCACACTACCAGAAGGATGTGGAGGCTTTAGAGAGGGTGCAGAAGAGATTTACCAGAATGTTGCCTGGTATGGAGGGCATAAGCTATGAGGAGCGATTGAATAAACTCGGTTTGTTCTCTCTGGAACGAAGGAGGTTGAGGGGCGACCTGATAGAGGTCTACAAAATTATGAGGGGCATAGACAGAGTGGATAGTCAGAGGCTTTTCCCCAGGGTAGAGGGGTCAATTACTAGGGGGCATAGGTTTAAGGTGAGAGGGGCAAGGTTTAGAGTAGATGTACGAGGCAAGTTTTTTACGCAGAGGGTAGTGGGTGCCTGGAACTCGCTACCGGAGGAGGTAGTGGAAGCAGGGACGATAGGGACATTTAAGGGGCATCTTGACAAATATATGAATAGGATGGGAATAGAAGGATACGGACCCAGGAAGTGTAGAAGATTGTAGTTTAGTCGGGCAGTATGGTCGGCGCGGGCTTGGAGGGCCGAAGGGCCTGTTCCTGTGCTGTACATTTCTTTGTTCTTTGTTTGTTCTTTTGTCGTCAGCCCTACGCATGCACGGCCCGGGACCTGGCAATTCTCCGGCCATTTTCGGCGCGATCCGTGGGTATATCACGCAACGTCCGTGCTAGCCCCTCACTGGTACCAGAATCGGTGAGGGATTTGCGCCGATTTTCCTGTCATGAAACTCCCACTTTGCACCCAATTAAGTAACTTTTTGGGGTACAGTTGTAGAAAGTATCGAGAATTGATAGCAGCTGAGGGCAATGCCAGTGTGACTGACACTGGATACCGCTGGACAGATAGCAAGGAAATCTAAAGCACACCAAACATTTACAACCCGCACATTAATTGATGCCCAGAAGGACTGAAGCTCGAATGGGAATGTCATGAATAAGGGAATTTAACCTGATTCTGAACTGGTCTTCCAATGTAGTTCATGTCTTTTGGGGATCCTTTAGCTCTTGTGAAGTTAATCCAGATGTGTTCAGGCTGTGTAGTCCGTCAATCCCAATTGCTAGGCAAGTTTTTATGATTAGGGTGCTCTTTCAGTGGGTCGGTGCAGACTCGATGGGCCAAATGGCCTCCTTCTGCACTGTGGGGATTCTTTTTCATGATTTTGACAATATCCCTTTGACCTTCCACCTTGTTTTATTCAACTTAGTTCAGCAATGCCTGAAGTCACCGGTAATAGCAAATCCTTCTCTAGTGCAATTTTTATGAGGGTTTTGTCTGTTATTTTTCGTTTGACTCTCACTATCGTCATCGATACGGTTCACACCCTGGTCGCCCGCCTGTCCTGACTGAGCTAATCCAGAGCTGATCCTCTTGATCCGCTATCCCACTCACTAAACTGACAAGCTATGAGCTGCAAACACACCATGAGGGTTCCTTTGGCTTACCAGCTCTTTACGTGAGCGATATCTCAGCACCGAGTTTTCAAAGCTCTTCTGTGTAGTCACCGCACTGCAATTTCAATGCTCTCCAGCACTGCAAAATCAATGTGGTTTGACCAAACCTGTGAGATTCATCTTGTGCCATGGAGCACAATATAAGGTTGTTCACCATGTTGTACCTGTACTTAACCTTGCTGTCAAGCTGTTTAACCACCGCTGTGCATCACGTTGTGTTTTTATAATTATATAAAAGCACCTATCACTCATAAGGGATTGGTTAAACACGTTGTGGGTTTATTTATTTAGATTAGATGCACTATAAGAATCCAACCTGTTTATCTCCTTTGTTCTCATTTCTTTTATTTTGTTTTATTATTTTTGTTTTGTGGACTAATCTTTATTATTGTCACAAGTAGGCTTACATTAACACTGCAATGAAGTTACTGTTCAAATCCCCCAGTCGCCACATTCTTATATACATTACATTTTTCTTGCCCGCGCTAATTTGCTTTATTTTACAGAGAGGTTTGTTTTGTCCTTCATTTAACTAACTGTCTGTACATTTTGTTGCCCTCTAGATTGGTCTATGATATCTCCCCCGCCCCGGGTTGCGCAGTCCTTTGGTTCCTCATCTTTTTTTTTCCTGGCTTACCCATCGTTGCTGGCCTCGAACAGGTTTTGGAACAGGTCGACGAACTGCACCCAAGTATCCAGGAAGCCTTCCTCTGACCCTCGGGTGGCGCACTTAATCTTCTCCAGGTGGAGAAATTCCAAGAGGTCAGCGAGCCAGTCTGCAGCTGTGGGTGGTGCTGCCGATCGCCAGCTGGGCAGGATTCTCCGGCGTGCGATTAGGGAAGTGAGGGCGTTGGCCCCCTTCCCCATGTACAGCTCTGGCTGCTCCGATACCCCGAAGATTGCCACTATTGGGCATGGCGTCACCCTCACCCCCACAACCTTGGACATTGCCTCGGAGAAGGCTGTCCAGAACCCAGCAAGCTTGGGGCAAGCCCAAAACTTGTGGGTGTGGTTGGCCGGGCCCCTCTGGCACCGCTCACATTTGTCCTCCACGTCCGGGAAGAACCTGCTCATTCGGGTTCTGGTCAGGTGCGCTCTGTGCACCACTTTGAGCTGCATTAGGCTTAGCCTTGCGCAGGAGGAGGTGGAGTTCACTCTGATCAATGCTTCGCTCCAGAGTCCCCATCATACCTCTGTTCCCAGTTTGTCCTCCCATTTTTGTCTGGTCCCGTCCAGTGGTGTTCGAGCTCAGTCCAGTAGCTGTCCGTATATTTTCCCGCATAGCCCCTCCTTCTCGCTGCTTGTGCCTATCAGGTCCTCTAGTAGTGTGCTTTCTCGTGCCCCGAGGTACCCTACTGTCTCTTTGCGGAGGAAGTGCTTTATTTGGAGGTGGCTCAATTCCTGTCCTTTTGCTAGTTTCCACTTCCTCGTCAGTTCCTCCAGTGTCGCCAGTCTGTGCCCTACGTAGAAGTCCCCGACCGTCAGTGTGCTCCCGTCAAGCCTCCATCTTTTGAAGGTGTATCTAGCATGGCTGGGGGGAATCTGTGATTGCCGCATATGGGGGCCATGGGGGACATTTTGGTTATCCCGAAGTGTTGTCTAAGCTGGGTCCATGTCCTCAGCGTGGCCACTACCACTGGGCTCGTTGTGTACCTTGTTGAGGAGGATGGGAGTGCTGTTGTGGCCAGGGCCCGGAGGGTCGTTCCTTTACAGGATGCCTCCTCCATTTGTACCCAATCAGTGTTGGGTTCTTGTACTAATCCCCTCACTTTTTCTACCGTTGCTGCCCAGTGGTAGTATTGTAGGTTCGGTAGAGCCAGGCCCCCCCGACTTTCCCTCTTTGCAGTGTCGGTTTGGGAATTCTCGGGTTCTTGCCCCCCCCCCCCCCCCCACCCCTGCTTATCAGGACAGTGTGTTCCTAGGTTTTGTATTTTGGAGAGGAGAAATAGACTCGTTGGTGCCGTGTGAATTTTACGAACCAGCTTTACCAGGAAGTCAGTTTGATTGGTTGGCTGGCAACCGGTGGGTTGGCCAGGGACAGCATTCTGCTTGAAAGCGTGATGTTTTCTGAGAGAGCTGGGCAGAAGTTTTAGACCTTGGAAGGTCTCCCTCTCGCTCTCTTGCTGAAAGAACTGCTGTATTGTTCTAAAACCAGTGAGTGCCTGGCACATCCTTGCTGCAAAGTTGAAATGATTCTGACTCTACAGAAGAAGTAGACCACCTTGCCAGAAGCAACCTTGAAGGAAGAGGAGCTGTGTTTAAAAACAAAAGTGTGGGGGGGGTCACCCATTGACGACAGAGATCAGGAGAATTTTTTTCTCTCCGAGGTTTGTGAGTCTTTGGAACTCCCTTCCTCAAAAGGCAGCGAGCGGAAGCAGAGTCTTTGAATGTTTTTAAGGCAGAGTAGATAGATTCTTGATAAGCATGGGGGTGAAAGGTTATCGGGGATGGGAAGGAATGTGGGGTAGATATGTTACAATCAGATCAGCCTGATCGTATTGAATCGCGGGGCAGGCTCGAGGGCCCTAATTCATATGTTCCTAAGTCCACTCCAGGTCCAGTAATGGAGGCAAAAAATTCTGGAATAGTTCAGTGGTAGTTAGGTACAATAATGGTGGTATCTGTAGAAGTATGGTCATGATGCGACATTTGCAGTGCACTGTTTGATCAGTACCTGTATTAGCAAAAGGCCTTCATGGGGCTAAATGCTGAAACCCCTCAGAAAGTTGGATCAGTACAGCAGCACGGTGGCGCAGTGGTTAGCACTGCAGTCTCACGGCGCCGAGGTCCCAGGTTCGATCCTGGCTCTGGGTCACTGTCCGTGTGGAGTTTGCACATTCTCCCCGTGTTTGCATGGGTTTCGCTCCCACAATCCAAAGATGTGCAGGGATTGACCACGCTAAATTGCCCCTTACTTGGAAAAAAATGAATTGGGTACTCTAAATTTATAAAATAAAATAAAGTTGGATCAGTGAGAAGGAATGTACGGGTGGCAGGAATCTGTTGTGTAAACAACGAACGGAATAACAGCTCAATCAGTGCACAGCATTTTTTTTTAAAGCGTTTATTTCAGTTCTCACCCCCTGCTCCAACAAGTGTTACCAACTCTGGGTGGAGATTTCATCACATGACCTTCCACCTCCAGCTCCCATCACCCCTCCCGCACCCACCACATCTCCTCCTCCTTCCCCCCCCCCCCCCCCCCCCCAAACCAGCACCACCTCCAGAAACAGCATTTTCCTCATCTTCGACATTTAAGCAGAAGAGTTCAAAGAGACTGAATAAAAGTTCCATTTTTTTTGTGAATGATTTTTCTCCTGGGTTCTTGGACCAGGAGATTAATCTTTAATTCCTGCGGCTTTCTGGGTAATCCAGGAGAGTTGGCAAACTGCACCACGGGTAGTTCTAAACGTCATTGCCGAGGTGGAGATGGTTAGCAGTTTCAAATTCCTAGGGGTGCTCATCTCCAAAAATCTGTCCTGGTCCACCCTCGTCGACGCTACCACCAAGAAAGCACAACAGAGCCTATACATCCTCAGGAAACTAAGGAAATTTGGCATGTCCACATTGACTCTTACCAACTTTTACAGATGCACCATAGAAAGCATCCTATCAGGCTGCATCACAGCCTGGTATGGCAACTGCTCGGCCCAGGACCGCAAGAAACTTCAGAGAGTCGTGAACACCGCCCAGTCCATCACACGAACCTGCCTCCCATCCATTGACTCCATCTACACCTCCCGTTGCCTGGGGAAAGCAGGCAGCATAATCAAAGATCCCTCCCACCCGGCTTACTCACTCTTCCAACTTCTTCCATCGGGCAGGAGATACAGAAGTCTGAGAACACGCACGAACAGACTCAAAAACAGTTTCTTCCCCACTGTCACCAGACCCCTAAATGACCCTCTTATGGACTGACCTCTTTAACATTACACCCTGTATGCTTCATCCGATGCCAGTGCTTATGTAGTTACATTGTATATGTTGTGTTGCCCTATTATGTATTTTCTTTTATTCCCTTTTCTTCTCATGTACTTAATGATCTGTTGAACTGCTCGCAGAAAAATACTTTTCACTGTACCTCGGTACACGTGACAATAAACAAATCCAATCCAATCCAAATCCATTGACATTGGCCGGAGCAGGAATAAGAATCAATCTACCTGGAAGGATTTCAACTCATCAGTAATTAAATGTAGCGTGAGAGGAAACAAATATTTATTAACAGCACCTTACTGTGAATCTTAGCTCTCCCCGGAGAGATCTTGATATTTTATACTCCTCTGGCTGCTGTGTTAAAAAGAAAAATCAACTTACCTTTTTTGGAAAGAAATTGAACACTCTGAGGTGTCTTAGATGTCATAGAATTTACAGTGCAGAAGGAGGCCATTCGGCCCATCGAGTCTGCACCGGCTTTTGGAAAGAGCACCCCACCCAAGGTCAATACCTCCACCCTAGCCCCATAACCCAGCAACCCCACCCAGCTCTCTCCAGCTGCTATTGAAAGAAGAACAAATTGTGTCAATGTTCTGGGTGCGGGGCTAATATTCTTACCCCTTGCGCCAAATGCAAAAAAGGAAACCGATAAAATGAAAGGTTCGCATTTATGCAGCGCTCGTAGCCATTGGACACCTTAATTACAGCCAATGACACACACTTCACTCTGTGAACATGGCAACTGATATCTGGGGCGAAATTCTCCGTAATCGGCGCGATGTCCGCCGACCGGCGCCAAAACCGGCGCAAATCAGTCCAGCATCGCGCCGCCCCAAAAGTGCGGAATCCTCCGCCCCTTGAGCGGCCGAGCCCTAACCTTGAGGGGCTAGACCCGCGCCGGACTGATTTCCGCCCCGCCAGCTGGCGGGAAAGGCCTTTGGTGCCCCGCCAGCTGGCGCGGAAATGACATTGCCGGGCGGCGCATGTGCGGGAGCGTCAGCGGTCGCTCACGGCATCCCCGCGCATGCACAGTGGAGGGGGTCTCGTCCGCCTCCGCCATGGTGGAGACCGTGGCGAAGGCGGAAGGAAAAGAGTGCCCCCACGGCACAGGCCCGCCCGCGGATCGGTGGGCCCCGATCGCGGGCCAGGCCACCGTGGAGCACCCCCCGGGGCCAGATCGCCCCCGCCCCCCTCAGCACCCCGGAGCCCGCCCTCGCCGCCTTGTCCCGCCGGTAAGAGAGGTGGTTTAATCCACGCCGGCGGGACGGGCATTCTATCAGCGGGACTTCGGCCCATCCGGGCCGGAGAATCGCCGGGGGGAGGGGCGCCTGCGAACCGGCAGGGCGCGATTCCCGCCCCTGCCGAATATCCGGTGCCGGAGAATTCGGCAACCAGCGGGGCCGGGATTCACGCCAGCCCCTGGCAATTCTCCAACCCGGCGGGGGATCGGAGAATCTCAACTTTGTAACATGGATTTTTGAAAAATTTACAGGACGTGAGCATCACTGGGCCAGCATTTCTTGCCCGCCCCGAACAATTTCAGAGGCCATTTGAGAGTCAAAGGGTGGGATTCTCCGTTGGCCGACGCCGAAATCGGGGTGTGAAATCAGGCGGAGAATAGCTCCCGATGGTGAAATCGCGACAGGTGCCGGTTTGACGGCGAATCGCGATGCTCCGCCTCCTCAAAAACGGCGTCATTGCGACGCATGCCCCGCGTAGTTGAAACCCTATTTGCATCTCATTAGCGGGCCCACTCATGATGCTCCGCCTCCAATGGGCCGAGTTCCCGACAGCGCGGTCCACGTGTGCTCTCAACAAGAGAGAGGGCGTACGGACAGTGTCCAGCACCACCATACTTTGCCGGCAGTCGTACCGCTGGCCGGGGGGGGGGGATTTCTGCCATGGCTGGGGGGAGTAGTGGGGGATGGCCAGGAGACCTCCCTGGGTGCCCTCTGACCACAGCCGACCCACCAGCTGTATGGATGGTCCAGCACAACCAGTGCCATCTTTTCGGCCGCGATCAGTGTGTGTGTGGGGGTGGTGTATAGTCTACGCGCGGCTGGAGCTTGTCAGCCCTGTGCGTGTCCATCATGGACCCAGCAATTCACGCACCGTTTTTCCTGTATTCTGCTGGTGTACCACGCGGCGCCGTGCTTGCCCCTCACCGGCAGCGGAATCGGTGTGGCGCCGATTCTTCCGACGTGGAACTCCACAGATCCTCCATTAGCGTCAGCACTTAGACTCGGGAACGGAGAATCTAGCCCAAAGGCTTTGTTGTCAATCTGGGGTCAGCATCGGGTAGACAGAGATGACAGATTTCCTTCCCTAATGGATATTGGTGAACCGGATGGGTCTTTGGCCATCGTCATCCTTAAAAATTCCAGATGAAAAAAAAATCCAATTCAGGGGCAATTTAGCATGGCCAATCCACCTATCCTGCACATCTTTGGGTTGTGGGGGTAAGACCCAAACAGATACGAGGAGAATGTGCAAACTCCACATGGACAGTGACCCAGGGCCAGGAATGAACCCGAGTCGTTGGCGGCATGAAGCAGAAGTGCTAACCACTGTGCCACCGTGCTGTCAAAATTCCAGAATTGTACTGATCACTATCTGCTGCGGCAGGATTTTAACCTGGGTCCGCAGATCTCACCCTGGGCCGCTGGATTGCCAGTCTGTCAACAATATCACTGCGCGGGTGGCGCGGTGGTTAGCACTGCCGCCTCACGGCGCCGAGGTCCCAGGTTCGATCCCGGCTCTGGGTCACTGTCCATGTGGAGTTTGCACATTCTCCCCGTTTTTGCGTGGGTCTCACCCCCACAACCTAAAGATGTGCAAGGTAGGTGGATTGGCTAAATTGCCCCTTAATTGGAAAAAATGAATGGAGTACTCTAAATTTATATTTAAAAAACAATACCACTGTGCCACTGCGTGATAAATATTGGCCAGGACACCAAGATAACTCATCTGCCCTTCTTCAAAATAGCGCCATGAATCCTTTAGGCCCACCCAAACCAGCAGATAAGGCCTCGGTTTAACGTCTTCTCTGATCAGGCGGCATTCCCTCAGCACTGCACTGGTGTCTCAGCCTTGATTTTTGTGCTCAGTCCCTGGAGTGGGCCTCAAACCTGCTGATTCACAGGCCAGAGTGAGTGAGTGAGGCCAACTCAGCCAAGGCCGACACAAAGTGAACTGAGTAGTTTATTCGCTCCTTTGCTCTGTTTTAGGCCCTGCTGCACTCTGTGGTCTCTGGTCATTGACAGATGAGCTGTGAGTCCTTTAAATCACAAAACTCACTCAAAATCTCTCAGAGTCACTTACTGTGGGATGGATTAAATCGATTCACGCTGCTCTCTGTGTGTGTGTATGTGTGGTGGCATAGTTCCACTACTGTACCTACTCCAAGGTGATACTATTGGCAATAAGGTCGGGGCTGTTGACATTTCCACTGCATTACAACTGCCTGGGCCCTCCTGGAAACAGCACACACAAAATTCCTGCGCTTCAAAGGTGACCGTGTGTACTCAGCGTGAATAGAGACCAAAGCAATGGAACTGTAGCCTGGCTGCTCTGACATGCATACTTCCTTCACTTAAAAGCCCAGATGATTCCTCCGTTCATTGTTGTGGAAAGGCCGTCCTATTGTATTGTAATAAGGTTAAGTCCCTTTGTAATGCATGGATTTGCAGCTGATTCCTTCATTCTCACCACTAAAAATGCTAATCTGGTCAAGTTTCACAAGATTGATTTAAAGAAAGCCCCTTTTGAAGTTACTGTTTTTATTGCTCTGCTGTTGTTGGTGCCACTGAGACTTCTAAAACCCCGAGTCTTATGCAGTCGGCAGCAACTTGCTTGATTTGCTCAGGTTGGTGGTCAGGGAGGTGTGTTGCGTTTTCTCTTTAGCGATCTGAGCTTGCCCGAGGGAATGACAGCATGTTCACTGTGGTGTTCCCACTGACTGTGACGGACCTGAGCACTAGGAATCGGGGCCAGTATAATAATCTTTATTATTGTCACAAGTAGGCTTACATTAACGCTGCAATGAAGCTACTGTGAAAAGCCCCTAATCGCCACACTCCGGTGCCTGTCCAAAAGAAACGTGATTACATTTCTTCAGAATACCGACATTTACGTTTTCCTTTGCACCGTCTAGCTGTTTCCTGTACAAAACCCACTGCCCTGGCCTCAAACATTCTTCCTGGCAACGCATCCCAGCTATTACCCTCTGTGTAAAGAAATGCTTCCTAACACCTGTCCAACCGTGAACGTTCAGACGTTCATACTTCTGCTTTGCCATATCAAAATGTTGCTTCGACTGATCATCTCTGTCCAATTAACATACCTTTCACAGGAGAGAAAGAACTTCCATTTATGTCGGGCCTTTCATGGCTCCTATCCCAAAGCACCTTATAATCAGTGAAGAGGTTTTGAAGTGCGATCACGATTGTGCCTTGGGAAACATGATAGCCAAATCGCATGCAACATAGTCCCAACATCAGCAATAATTCAACAAGCCAGGGCAGCACGGTGGTGCAGTGGTTAGCATTGCTGTCTCACGGCGCCGAGGTCCCAGGTTCGATCCCGGCTCTGGGTCCCCGTGTTTGCGTGGGTTTTGCCTCCGCAACCCAAAGATGTGCAAGGTCGGTGGATTGAACACGCTAAATTGCCCCTTAATTGGAAAAAATGAATTGGGTATGCTAAATTTAAAAAAAAATAATAATTCAGTGAGTCGGAACTACCTCTCACAGAGGGTTGTGAATTTGTGGAACTCGCTGGCCCATAGTGCGGTGGAATCTGAGTCACAGAATTATGCAGAAGAGGCTCTTCGGCCCATCGAGTCTGCACCGACATGTGAAAAATGCCTGAACTGCCTACCTAATCCCATTTGCCAGCACTTGACCCATCGCCTTGAATGTTATGATGTGCCAAGTGCTCATCCAGGTACTTTTTAAAGGATGTGAGGCATCCCGCCTCTACCACCCTCCCAGGCAGTGCGTTCCAGACCGTCACCACTCTCTGGGTAAAAAGGTTTTCCCTCAAATCCCCCCTAACCCTTCCACCTTGAACTTGTGTCCCTTCATTACTGACCCTGCAACTAAGAGGAACGCCTATCCACGCTGTCCAGGCCCCTCATAATCTTGTACACCTCCATCAAGTCGCCCCTCGGTCTTTCTGCTCCAGAGAAAACAACCCAAACCTATCCAACCTCTCTTTATAACTTAAATGTTCCATCCCAGGTAATATCCTGGTGAATCGCCTCTGCACCCCCTCCAGTGCATTCACATCCTTTCTATCATGGATTGGATTTGTTTATCGTCACTTGTACCGAGGTACAGTGAAAAGTATTTTTTCTGCGAGCAGCTCAACAGATCATTAAGTACATGGGCAGAAAAGGGAAGAAAAGAAAATACATAATAGAGAAAATACATAATAGATAAAATATTAGACAAAATACATAAAATACATAATCATGGCGGCCAGAATTGCACACAGTACTCCAGCTGTGGCCTCACCAAAGTTCTGTACAACTCCAACATGACCTCCCTGCTTTTGTAACCTAAGCCTCGATTGATAAAGGCAAGTGTCCCATTTGCCTTTTTCACCACACTATTTACCTGCCCTTCTGCCTTCAGAGATCTATAGACAAACACGCCAGGGTCCCTTTGTTCCTCGGAACTTCCCAGTGTAATGCCATTCATTGAATAAGTCATGACATTTATTGAATGAATCATTAAATGGTTTCAAGAAGGGGAACAATATATTTCTGATTTTAAAAACAGGTTTAAGGAATATGGGGTACAGGTAGGGAGGTGGATTTGAGACCAGGAAGAGATCAGCCATGATCTGATTGAATGGTGGAGCAAGATTGAAGGGCTGAATTGCCTCCTTCTGTTCCTAATTCCTATGTGCCTATGTTTTTAGTGGTGTTAGATGAGTAATAAATATTAGTCAGCACACCCGGTTGAACTTCCATGCTCTTCTACACGTAGTGCCATGGTTTACTTCCCACCCACTTCCACGCACCACTCCACCCTGTTTAGACATGGACACTGGCCCCAGTCGATCAGCTGGATTTAAATGCATTAGGAAGACTCAGTTGCAATGTAACCTGTGGCTGGCTCCTGCCTGTAGCTTGGGTACTGGGTGGGTCAATGGGAGTTCTCCCCAGCTAATTAGAAGCAGAGCCACTGACGGAAGGATGGTGCGCCTGAAATCATCTACATTCCTCTTGTGCAAAATCACCTTACATTGCACAATGTGAACTGATTCAGTTCTGGCTTCCAGTCAGATGGATGATGCCCAGTCAGCATTCCAGGGCAGATTTCCCAGCAACCACAGCACCATATAAACAGTTTATTTTTCTTTCATGGCACTTGGGCATTGCTGGCAAAATCCAACATTTATTGCCCACCCTAGTTACCCTTGGGAAGGTGATGGCGCCTTCTAGTCCATCTAGTGGGCACAACCACAGTCCTTAGAAAGGGAATTCCAGGATTCTGACCCAGCAATAGTGAAAGAACAGTGATATATTTCCAAAGTCTAGATGTGTGTGACTTGGAGGGGAACATGGTGATTCATTTTGTCTTTTTTTTAAATTCGTTCATGGGTCGCAGGCTGGGCCTGCATTTATTACCCATCCCTAATTGCCCTTGAAGGAGCAGTTAAGAGTCAACCACATTGCTGTGGGTCTGGAGTCACATGTAGGCCAGACCAGGTAAGGACGGCAGATTTCCTTCCCTAAAGGGCAATAGTGAACCAGATGGGTTTTTTAAACAATCGACAATGGTTTCATGGTCATCATTAGAATTTTTAATTCCACATATTTTATTGAGTTTAAATTCCATCACCTGCTGTGGTGGGATTCGAACCGGGGTCTCTCTATTATTAGTCCAGCGACAATACCACTGTGCCACCACCTCCCCTGCTGTCCATGTCCTTCTACATGGTAGTGATCATGGGTTTGGAAGGTGCTGTCTCAGGAGGCTTGCTGAGTTGCTGCAGTGCATCTTGCAGATGGTACACACCATAGAATTTACAGTGCAGAAGGAGGCCATTCAGCCCATCGAGTCTGCACCGGCTCTTGGAAAGAGCACCCTACCCAAGGTCAACACCTCCACCCTATCCCCATAACCCAACCCAACACTAAGGGCAATTTTGGACACTAAGGGTAATTTATCACGGCCAATCCACCTAACCCGCACATCTTTGGACTGTGGGAGGAAACCGGAGCACCCGGAGGAAACCCACGCAGACACGGGGAGGACGTGCAGACTCCGCACGGACAGTGACCCAAGCCGGAATCGAACCTGGGACCCTGGAGCTGTGAAGCAATTGTGCTGTCCACAATGCTACCGTGCTGCCCTTTTAGCAGCGGCCAACACACGGCTGTTTGCTGGAGGTGGAGGGAGTGAATATTTAAGATGGCAGATGAAGCGCCGACCTTGCTTTGTCTTGAAGTGTAGCTATAACTAATTAGAAAAGCAACTATCATTTTTCAGCAACGGACTAAAACAAAATGGTGGGACTTGAGGGACCCCGATACCACCAGAGCAGTTGCCTAGTGACCGTATTTGAAGATCATGCAGAAGATTTTCTTTTGCCAGAGGAAGAGTATGTGATCCTCACAGAAAATGGGAAGTTTTGTTTCAAATTATTTGGAGTACATCTTATTTTTAAAAAAGGTTTGAAAATTCTTTACAATATATAAAAACAAATCATACTATTAAACCACACGAAAAAGACTCTTTGACGATTTACAATGAGTGAGTAGATGAGCTATGAAGAGGGTACGGGGAGTGGTATTACCACCAGGTTCGAATCCCACCATGGCAGATGGTGACATTTGAATTCAATAAAAGTCTAATGATGACCATGAAAACATCTGGCTCACTAATGTCCCTTTAGGAAGGAAATCTGTAGTCCTTATCTGCCATTCCTTTAAAACAGAGATGATGAGGAATTTCTTCAGCCAGAGGGTGGTGAATCTGTGGAACTCTTTGCCGCAGAAGGCTGTGGAGGCCAAATCACTGAGTGTCTTTAAGACAGAGATAGATAGGTTCTTGATTAATAAGGGGATCAGGGGTGATGGGAAGAAGGCAGGAGAATGGGGGATGAGAAACATATCAGCCGTGATCAAATGGCGGAGCAGACTCGATGGGCCGAGTGGCCTAATTCTGCTCCTGTGACTTATGGCCTTATGGTCTGTTCCGCATGGGGTAATAGGAGCATAGGAATGGGAGGGGGAAAAAAAGGAATGGGAGGATGCCACTCAGCCCCTCAAGTCTATTCCACCATTCACTGCTGGTGTCTATCACCGAGCTTGGTTCCAAACACCTTGATACCCAAAGCTGAATTGAAAATTACCAATCTTTGAATTTTTTATTTGACCCCTATCCTGCACATCTTTGGGTTGTGGGGTGAGACCCACGCAGACACAGGGAGAATGTGCAAACTCCACACGACAGTGGCCCGGGGCCGGGATCGAACCCAGATCCTCAGCACCGTTTTGACCCCCTACTCACCACCACTGGAGAATACGCTTCCTGACATCACCCCTGATTGAGCTAGCTTTAATTTTCTGGTTATGCCCCCTATGTCCTGGACTCCCCTACCGGAGGGCATAGATTCTCTCTATCTACTCTGTCAGCTACCCTTACTGTCGTGTGAAATTTCAATGAAATTGCTACTGAATCTTCTAACTTCCATTGAATATACGCCTGTGACTTGCAGCCTCATTGTTTTAACCCTTTTAACATCAGTGTCGTTCCGGTAAAACTGTGCTGCACTCCCTCCATGGCCAATGTATTCTTGCTGAGGAGGTGGCCAGGACCGAACACAGCGTCACTAGAGGCTATTGTGGAGACAGGTACCACCAGCCATTCGGCAAGTCACCACAAACAGACCTGGAGGTCTGGGGCGAAGGGCGGAGGAGAGAGAAAGGTCAGGAGCTGAAAGCCTGGAGGAAGGTTTCCGAGCTCGTGTTGGGTAAATGAAACAGACAGCAGAAATCATTAACTGCTGCAAACTATTGTTACAAATCATGAGAACGCAGCAAACAGCCTGGGGTATTTCTGGTGTACTGAAAGTGCATACATCCAGCAGCAGTCGAATGGAGCTATGGGACTGAAATTCGAATGCGATACTTCAGAGCAAGTCCACAAGCACCAGAAGGTAATGTCCAACAAGAGAAAGGTAAATTTACCCAGCACCTTTAAACATGAGAAAACATCCCAAGTTACTCCACTGGAACCTAATGAAACAAAACTTGACACGGAACCACATAAGGAGTTCTGGAGGAGCCTGGAAAGGACGAAACAGTTTAAAAATTAGGGATCCCCCTTTTAAGACTGAGAAGAGGAGGAATTTCTTCTCCTAGAGGGTCTTTGGAATTCTGTTCCCCAGCCAGCAGTAGAAGGGGAGTTGCTGAATCTATTCCAGGCCAGGTTAGACAGATTTTTGATGGGCAAGGGAGACAAGGGTTATGGCCAGCAGACAGAAAAGTGAGTTGACTCCACAATCAGATCAGCCATGATTGATCGAATGGCGAATATTGAAGTGAGATTCCTAAGGCAAAGGCATGTGCAATATAAATATTATGTAACGCACATGTACTTCCATATAAATATATCGATAGAAATATAGATATTTCTATACAAGAGCCGGTGCAGGCTTGATGGGTCGAATGGCCTCCTTCTGCACTATTAATTTTATGATTTTTACATAGAAGCTACAATGCAGAAGGAGGCCATTCGGCCCATCAAGTCTGCACCGGCTCTTGGAAAGAGTACCCTACCCAAGATCCACACGCCAACCCTATCCCCATAACCCAGTAACCCCGCCCAACACTAAGGGCAATTTTGGACACTATGGGCAATTTATCATGGCCAATCCACCTAACCCGCACATCTTTGGACTGTGGGAGGAAACCGGAACACCCGGAGGAAACCCACGCACACACGGGGAGGATGTGCAGATCCACACAGACAGTGACCCAAGCCGGGAATCAAACCTGGGACCCTGGAGCTGTGAAGCAATTGTGCTATCCACAATGCTACCGTGCTGCCCTATGATATATATTTGCAATAGCTATGAAATGTTGCAAGGCATCAAGGAACTTAGTTAATTAACGTGACCACATTCCTTATAAACAGCCACAACAAGGCACAGTCTGCAAGAATGTTCCTAATCAGCAGTTCTCGGGCAGATGATCTTGTGGGATGCTGACAATGATACCAGCCTGTAACAAGACTAAGATAAGGGAACTACATATGCATAAAGACCCAAGGACGGTCGGTCAGGGGGTCTAGAAGATGTCACAAGGCCATGAGGAACCCCCCCTCATTGTCCATGAGATGGTCATGCAGTTCCCTGCTGCCCAGTAACCAATTTAATTGGTTCTAAAGGTCAATATATGTAATCCATAATCACGATGATTGGATTGTGTCCAGCCGGGATGGGCTGAGTAACTGTTTGAAATGGTACACAGGTCAATGATTTTCTTTGTTCGGTGGAGAAGTGTGTGGATCGCCCAGAGATCGCTCCCAGCCGGTGTAAATTCAAGAAACTGTTTGACGATTGGAGCAGAGCCAGGTGCCAAGTGATGTTTTCGGATTCATCCCCGCTAACAGCGAAACATCTGAGGGGTTAAATGGCCTACTCCTGCCTCCTGCGTTCTTGTATATTGGGACAATTGACTTAAAGCTTGCCCCAAGAGGTCAGTTTTAAGGAGCGTTCTAAAGGACAAGGGAGCAATAGAGAAGCAGGGAGGTTTAGAGAGGAAATCCCACAGCTTGGGGCTTATGACATTTCTTAACAAGGCTTCTGGGAGAACTGAAAACTATGAGAGGTATTTGATGGTAAAATCTGTCTAACGGCTCAGTGGGAGCGCTGTCGTATGAGATTTTATCCTCTGTAATATCCTACTGTGAACACTTTTCAACGGTTCTGTATTTTAAACAGAAAACACTTTTTTGAAAATAGTTTGAGAAAGATTAACCTCCGGGCTACTTTCTACATTCAAAACTTGTTATAAAGCTCCTCTTAAAAAAGAAATGACAGACCTGCTGTTATAGCAATCCCATTTCCCAATTACACTGGTGCCTCCATAACGATGAGGACTGTCAGAGGATACAGCAGGATTTAGATCGTTTGGAGACTTGGGCGGAGAGATGGCAGATGGAGTTTAATCCGGACAAATGTGAGGTAATGCATTTTGGAAGGTCTAATGCAAGTAGGGAATATACAGTGAATGGTAGAACCCTCAAGAGTATTGACAGTCAGAGAGATCTAGGAGTACAGGTCCACAGGTCACTGAAAGGGGCAACACAGGTGGAGAAGGTAGTCAAGAAGGCATACGGCATGCTTGCCTTCATTGGCCGGGGCATTACGTCTAAAAATTGTCAAGTCATGTTGCAGCTGTATAGAACCTTAGTTAGACCACACTTGGAGTATAGTGTTCAATTCTGCTCGCCACACTACCAGAAGGATGTGGAGGCTTTAGAGAGGGTGCAGAAGAGATTTACCAGGGGCTGGTTTAGCACAGTGGGCTAAACAGCTGGCTTGGAATGCAGAACAATGCCAGCAGGGATCAATTCCCGTACCGGCCTCCCCGGACAGGCGCCGGAATGTGGCGACTAGGGGCTTTTCACAGGAACTTCATTGAAGTCTACTTGTGACAATAAGTGATTATTATTAAAAGGATGTTGCCTGGTATGGAGGGCATTAGCTATGAGGAGAGGTTGAATAAACTTGGTTTGTTCTCACTGGAACGAAGGAGGTTGAGGGGCGACCTGATAGAGGTCTACAAAATTATGAGGGGCATAGACAGAGTGGATAGTCAGAGACTTTTTCCCAGGGTAGAGGGGTCAATTGCTAGGGGGCATAGGTTTAAGGTGCAAGGGGCAAGGTTTAGAGGAGATGTACGAGGCAAGTTTTTTACACAAAGAGTAGTGGGTGTTTTTAATGTGGTATTACAGGTCAGCTACAGTCTGGGGTCTCAACCTCAAAATAAAATTTTCACCTACCACCTCTCTTTCAAAATCTGAAACTTCTCTCTCATTTGCTAGTACTTCCCTGCATGTAACACACATAGGTTTTGCATCCTTACTTGCATTGGCACAATTGATAAAACCATATCTCAAGAAATGGTCTTTACATTGCTTCGTTCCTGAGTTCAGTTTCTCCTTTGTGGGCTGTTAACCAGAGGCCCTGGAGCTCTGTACAGAGCTAACACTCTGTCCTGCCCTGGACTCTCTGGGCAGCTCTCTCCAGCAGATTCTGTTGTGAGATCCTGGACAATAGGTAAACTGTCTATTTGAGTCTCTGGCCATCTATTACTTTTAAGAAAACCATTCATCTTGACTTGCTTGCCAGCAGCTGGAAAATGGAAGCAACTCTGCTCTGTGATTTGGCGGCAAAAGCACGTACCTGGAGAGCGCTTGATGTCAAGTGTGTGTGCAGGGTGCGCTCTATGCTCCCGTTTCTGTCTGGGAGACTCCACACAGCTTAATTTATTTCCATTTAAAAGGCTGTAGCAGCTGCCATTCTTGATGTATAAGCCAGGAGCGGCTGTTGGGCATTTCTCCTTCAATCAGGACCACCACGGGAATGGCGTGACCATCCTATCACCTGCCTGCGACTCACCCACAGGTCGCAACCCGCACTTTGAAAATCCCTGTTGTATTGCACATAAGCCACTGTTAACCAGGATTAATATTTGCCTGAAATTACATTTCTGAAATGACATTGTGCTCAATTGCCTGTTTCTAATTTTGGGAACCCCACCCCCTCCTCCATTGCCCCCAGTTTATACACTTAACTTACAAATAAGGGCTGGAATTTTCCGACAGTTGGGATTCTCTTTTTCCATTAGCAGCGTACCCCTGCCAGAGAACGGTGTGCCGCTGAGTAACACACAACTGGGAGAACGGAGAATCGCGTCCCAGATATTTTTGACCACAATGTCCTTTTACGAGTGTATTGTACCACATGAAAGGCATGAGAAATCATACATAAATTCATATGGGAATAGTCCTATTTATATCATAGGTTGGTCTTATGTTCTCCTTCAGAATTGGATTATTTATCAATGCACTAATTTAATTTTATTCATTCATGGGATGTGGACATCGCTGGCTGGGGCAGCATTTATTGCCCATTCCGAATTGCCCTTGAACTGAGTGGGCATTTAAGAGTCAACCACATGCATTAGTGAACGAGATGAGTTTCTACGACAATCGACAATGGTTTCATGCTCACAAATCGACTTTTAAGGGCAGCACAATGGCGCAGTGGTTAGCCCTGCTGCCTCACGGCGCCGAGGTCGCAGGTTCAATCCTGGCTCTGGGTCACTGTCCGTGTGGAGTTTGCACATTCTCCCCGTGTTTGCGTGGGTTTCACCCCCACAACCCAAAGATGTGCAGGCTAGGTGGATTGGCCACAACCTAAAAAGATGTGCAGGGTAGCCGAATTGGCCACGCTAAATTACCCCTTAATTGGAAAAAATGAATTGGGTACTCTAAATTTATTTTTTTTAAATAAATAAATAAATAAATAAATAGACTTTTAATTCCAGATTTTTATTGAATTCAAATTTCACCATCGGCCCTGGTGCGTTTCGAGCATTTCCCAGGGTCTCCAGATTGCTAGTTAATCGCTACATCGCCAAATTACTGTTGGAAGGATGCTCCAGAGAGTACCTTAATGTGAGGCTCAGCCAGGCTTCGTCTCCAAATATACAACTGGATTATAATTTATTTATTTTTTTCTTATAAATTTAGAGTGCCCAATTTTTTTCTCCCAATTATGGGGCAATTTAGCGGGGCCAATTCATCTTTTTATGTTGTGGGGGTGAGACCCACGCAGACATGGGGAGAATGTGCAAACTCCACACGGACAGTGCCCCAGGTCGGGATTGAATCCCAATCAGCTAATTTGCTGTAAAATTACGTCAACTCAGTTGGGGCATTGTTGTAATTGGTCTCACTGCCTCTGAGCTATTGGAGATAGGGGTGAAAGAGGGTTCAGGTCAGGACAGTGCTCTTGTCTTGAGGGTTCCTGTTCGCGAACTGGTTCATTCCTCAAGAGTGCACATATTTGAGTAAGGGAGTGCCAGGCCCCCCTGTGATACTCCATTGATTAAATATCCCACCAATATTCACTGTATTAGGAATCATACGAATGACCTTTAGGCCCCTCAACCCTGCTCTGCCAATTGGCTGATCAGATTGTGACCTCCTGCCTATTTTCCTTTCTGCTGTCTGATGATGGGTAGATGTCATGGTCATCATTACTGGCACCAGCTTTCTATTCCAGGTGGATTAATTGAATTTAAATTGTGCCAGCTGCCATGCTGCAGCTGAACCTATGTCCCCGCTGCATTACCTGGGCCTGCGGGTTATAAGGTCTCGGGACATTACCACCATCTCCCTGTTCAGACATGACGAATGCCTAAAATACCAGCTGACAGCTGGTGCTGTCCATACATCCTCAGGAGAAGAAAGTAGAAAGTGAGAGTTCGGGAGGGGGGGGGGGGGGGGGGGGGGGAATAGGGAGAGTCTTACGTGTCATCTTTTAGAATGTCCAAAGAACACATTTTGAGCCGAGCATGATCAGTATTATCGTAACTATATCCATCTTTAAGAAAGTCTTGAAGGAACACAGCATATATACAGTACATATATATATATATATATATAGTCATCGCATGCTGAGGTCAAATGCAGGTTAATTGGTTTTAGTGAGGCAAATTTGCAAACACCTGACAATCTGCAAACTTCCTACATTAACAGCAATTAACGAAGGTGTGAGGTTTGAAGCTCAGTGTTGGAACAGTTTTCAAAGCGTCTCGAGTGGGTGGTTAGGTGGAATCAGTGGCAAAGACTTTCAGCTGTGGATCAGTGCTCTTGCCTCTGGCTCCTCAGGACTGTAGGTTCAATTCCCACCTGAGAGGTATTAACGCCCAGTTCAGAGCAGTGCTGAGGCATTGATCCATCATCAGGAATACTGGACTAGATTTAACGCTGCCCCTCCTGGCAGGAAACATGGTGGCCATGGCAACGGCATGGGATGAGTCTCCCGCGGTTGATGAAGCCTCCCTTAATTAAGTGGGCAAGTGGAAGGGCTGACGTGGAATTCCCCACCAGGAGTGGCAAGATCTCAATTAGGCTCATTAATGGGCCCACCTTGAGCCCACCCTGCAATTTAGAGATTGCTTCGAGATTCCCCCACCTGTCAAAGAACAAAGAAAAGTACAGTAAGAAGTGTTACAACACCAGGTTAAAGTCCAACAGGTGTGTTTAGATGTACAGCACAGGAACAGGCTCTTCAGCCCTCCACGCCTGTGCCGATCATGATGCCCTAACTGAACAAAACCTTCTGCCCTTACTCGGTCCGTATCCCTCTGTTTCCTCCCTATTCATGTATCCATCCAGATGCCTCTTAAATGTTGCTAAGTGCCTGCTTCCACCACATCCTCTGGCAGCACGTTCCAGGCACCCACTGTCGTGTTGGGTGTTCTGGTTCACAAACAAGCCAACCATGCTGGAAGTGGTGTAACGCTATATTATTAACTGTTCAACTATGCTAACATACTGTAAACGTGGGGATAAGCAATACCAGCTTAACTGTGGACCCTTTCCTATCACTAGCTATGGTGAGGCACATGGTGAATGTCTGTGATGCAGGCTGTGAGCTCTGTGCTCTGAGCTGGCTGCTGCTAGAATGAGCGGGAACTCTCCTGTCCCCTGTCTTTATAGTGCTTGTGCTCTCACTGGTGATTGGCTGCGGTGTTATGTATGCTGGTTGGTCCTACTGCATGTCCATCAGTGTGTGTATGTGATTGCACCATAATGTACTGATGTATATTATGACACCCACCACTCTCTGCATGATAAACATACTCCGCACATCTCCCTTAAACTTTCCCCCTCTCACCTTGAACCTGTGCCCCCTTGAAATTGACAATTCCACCCTTGGAAAAAGCCTCTGACTCTCCACCCTGTCTATGCCTCTCATAATTCTGCAGACCTCTATCAGGTCTCCCTTAGCCTCCGTCTTTCCAGTGAAAACAATCCTAGTTTACTCAACCTCTCCTCATAGCCTCGAGACCAGGCAACATCCTGGTGAACCTTTGCACTTTCTCCAAAGCTTCCACGTCCTTCTGATAATGTGGTGATCACAACTGTATGCAATACTCCAAATGCGACCTAACCAAGGTTTTATATTGCTGCAAAATGATTTCCCAACTCCTGCACTCAGTGCCCCGGCTGATGAAGACAAGCATGCCATATACCTTCTTAATGTATGTGTTTTTCCATTTAAAACATCAAAATTGCAGTATTTAAAAAAAATATTTTTATTAGCAATTTCCAATTTTCACAGTTTGACAATTTGACATATAGAGCACATAATATTTGCAAAGCATGATGTTTCTCATAGACAATGTTACACGCAGCCATTCTGTTGGCCCTCCCACCCTCCATGCTCCCCCTCACCCCTCTCCCATTGATAGTCGGGCTCCATCCTGGCACCACCTTTCGCCTTGGGTGTCGTATTGCCCCCACTGTCCGCCACTATGGTCTTAGCCTCAAACGATACCCGTTTCCCCACCAGTATTGCCACCCCTCTATTTTTCGCATCTAATCCTGAGTGGAAAACCTGTCCCACCCATCCTTTCCTTAATCTGACCTGATCCGCCACTTTCAGGTGTGTCTCTTGAAGCATAACCACATCCGCCTTCAGCCTCTTTAGGTGCGCAAATACCCTTGCCCTCTTAATCGGCCCGTTCAACCCTCTCACGTTCCACGTGATCAACCGGGTTTGGGCCCCTCCCCCCCCCCCCACGCCATCGTCGACTAGCCATCCCCTTTTTTAAACCAGCTCCTCACCCGGGTCCCACGCACCCGTTTGTCCCCCCAGACGGCGCCCTTCCCGTCCCGACCATCCCATCCCCATATCAGCTCCCCCTTACCCTCAGCAGCAGCAACCCAGTTAATCCACCCTCCCCCCCCCCCCCCCCCCCCCCCCCCACGCTAGATTCCCTTCTAGCTTGATTGCTCCCCCCATATTGCTTCCGGGAGTCAGCAAACTCTGGCTGACCTCGGCTTCCCCCCGTTTACCCTTGGCCTCCCTGCGTGTGGGGCCCCCCTTCCTTCCTGCGCCCACTTTTCCTGCCACAATTTCCGTAGCGCGGGAGAAAAGCCCGCGCTTCCCTCTTGGCCCCGCCCCTAATGGCGCAGTTCCCCTCTCCCCTTCCCCTGTCCCCTTCTCCACCGGTGCCCACATTTCTTCGTGTCCCCTCCCCTCTGGGGGTGGGGGAGAAAAAATTCTCCCAGTCCAACATTTTTACAGATAAGCCCTCCCCCCTCTCCCCCCTTTACAATTCCTTGCCACCTACCTCGCTACTTCTTTCCAAACATCCATTCCTCAAATCTAGTCCAACTTCTCTTCTTGAATAAATGTCCACGCCTCCTCCGCCGTCTCGAAGTAGTGGTGTTTGCCCTGGTGTGTAACCCACAGTCTTGCCGGCTGCAACATTCCAAATTTCACTTTTTTCCTGTGGAGCACCGCCTTGGCCCAATTGAAACTCGCCCTCCTTCTCGCCACCTCCGCACTCCAATCTTGATACACGCGGATCACCGCGTTCTCCCTGGAGAGAGGGATAATCATAGGTTAAAGACTTGTGAATTGTCTCAAGCCAGGACAGTTGGTAGGATTTCGCAAGCCCAGGCCAGATGGTGGGGGATGAATGTAATGCGACATGAATCCAAGGTCCCGGTTGACACATGGACCAGTTGAACCAGGAACATTTCTCGTCACAATGGACGTCTTGGCACTCTACACCAGCATCCCCCATGACGACGACATTGCTGCAACTGCCTAAGTACTCAACACCGACAACTGCCAATCTCCAGACGCAATTCTGCAACTCATCCGCTTCATACTGGATCACAACGTCTTCACCTTCGACAACAAGTTCTTCACCCAGGCACACGGAACAGCCATGAGGACCAAATTCGCACCTCAATATGCCAACATCTTCAGCACAAGTTTAAACAAGACCTCCTCATGCACAGGACCTTCGACCGACGTTATACACCAGATACATCGACGACATCTTTTTCCTTTGGACCCACGGTGAAACGACTACACGATGACATCAATAAGTTCCATCCCACCACCAGACTCACCGTGGACTACTCTCCAAAATCGGTTGCATTCTTGGACACACACATCTCCATCAAGGACGGTCACCTCAGCATTTCTCTTTACCGCAAACCCACGGAGAACCACACAATGCTCCACTTCTCCAGCTTCCACCCTAAACACATTAAAGAAGCCATCCCCTATGGACAAGCCCTCCGTATACACAGGATCTGCTCAGACAAGGAGGAGCGTAACATACATCTACAGACGCTGAAAGTTGCCCTCGTACGAATGGGATATGGCGCTCGACTCATCGATCGACAGTTCCAACGCGCCTCAGCGAAAAACCCGCACCGACCTCCTCAGAAGACATTCAGATAAACATCATAGCACAAACATACATACATACTGATGGACAGATCAACGGACCAATCAGGGCACAGAGCTCATAGCAAGCCACTCAGACATCCACCATGTGCTGAGTGCCACTACAAGATAGTATTAGGAACAGGTCCACAGATTCTAGGGTTATGATCGAACCTCAGTAACCAGTTTACCACTGTAAATAAATGTTAGTAATAAAACTGAGTTGAACCATTCGCAACCGTGTTGGTTCGTCTGTGTAGCAGAGTACCCAACACATCATAGTACCAGGAGTAACTGTGGGACCTACCTACGGATCCTCCGGAATCTGCCATCCTGCGCCATGGACACCATCAGCACACCGCAGCCGCTACAAGTCGCTGGAAACCTCGATGTTAATTGGAAGCTGTTCAAACAGTGCTTCCAACTCTTCCTGGAAGCCAACGAAAAGGAGAGCGCTTCGGACACCAGAAAGATCGCCATCCACCTCTCCACGGCAGGTCAACACGCCATCCATGCCTACAACTCCCTGGTGTTCGCGGAAGGTGAGGACAAGACCAAGTACAAGACGGTCCTTCTCAAACTCGGCCAACACTTCAACGTCGAGGTGAACGAGAGTTTCGAGAGGTATCTCTTCCAGCAGCGCCGGCAAGGTAAGGATGAGCCCTTTCAATCCTTCCTTACGCATCTCCGTATCCTCGCGCAGTCCTGCGGTTACGACACCACCTCCAATTCCATGATTCGGGACCAGATCGTTTTTGGGGTCACCTCGGGCACCCTACGCCAACAGCTCTTAAAAATAAAAGGCCTCACCCTCGCCTCTGCAATCGAAGCCTGTGCCCTGCATGAAAACACGACTAGCCGCTACTCCCAATTTCAGGCGGCCGAATCGGCACGGCAGGGGTCCTACGCGGCCGGATTGGCGAGGCAGGCGTCCTACGAGGCTGAACGGGTCCAGGTGATTGAGTTCCTCCCGGCCTGCGGCCCGGACGAGGGCGGCCATTTTGCGCGCTTTTCGAGGCCTCCCGCGTTTGTGCGCGCCAAAAACGACGTTGACACAGAGGGACGTGATGTGCAGGCGTGCTCGAGGCAAGACCGAACTGCGCATGTGCGGTGGTGCAACGAACGCCATGACGTCACGACGTGCGGCAACTGCGGAGCCGCATATTTAAAGCGGCAATGTCCCGCAAGAAACCGACAATGCCTCTGCTATGGCAAGATGGGCCACTACGCTGCCTGCTGTCGAGCAGCTCAACCTGTCAATGTTCCCCAATTCCGACAACCTCGCAGGGACGTGCGGACCATTCAGCCTCCTTACTACGAGTCGTGCCCAGACGATATCCAGACCAATGACACAGATGACCGGGACGCCTCCCGTGTTGCGGTCATTGATGGGAACCGAATGTCTCAAGCCAGGACCCCCCAGCCGTTGCAAGTGAACACTGTCAATCCGGGTGATGAATGGCGTGCCACCCTAACGGTCAACCCCAAATTCGTCGCCCACCTACTAGACTGGACTTATGAGCCTGTTTGTACACTGAACTCATAATACCACTGTGTTAATATGTTTCTGTTCTTCCTTGTCGTTACAGGAGTTTGTTTTGTCGTTCAACTTTTCCCCGTTCTTTGTTTATGGCACAACCTCGTTGTTATGTCGCACCCGACATCGCCCCTTGTATATAGTTTAGCCCCATGTATATGCTGTAGATATTGCATACACACACATTTAGCTGCACTCAGTACACATCTCTATTTATAACCACATAGGCACATGTTCTTGTAAAAAAGGAGGGATGTCATGATATTCAGGTAAACATCATAGCACAAACATACATACATACTGATGGACAGATCAACGGACCAATCAACACACACACCACCACAGCCAATCATAGGCAAGAGCATACACAGTACAAAACAGGGAACACAACACTTCCTGAGCATTCCAGCAGGAGACAGCTCAGGGCACAGAGCTCATAGCAAGCCACTCAGACATCCACCATGTGCTGAGTGCCACTACAAGATAGTATTAGGAACAGGTCCACAGATTCTAGGGTTATGATCGAACCTCAGTAACCAGTTTACCACTGTAAATAAATGTTAGTAATAAAACTGAGTTGTACCATTCGCAACCGTGTTGGTTCGTCTATGTAGCAGAGTACCCAACACATCACATACCTCCCCCCTTACTCTTTTTCCATGGCTCTCCCAAATACTCCTCTGGGTTATCTCCTTACCTTCCTCCTCCCCCTTTTCCTCACCATTCTATGTGTTTTTGTCTACCCTCATCAGTATCCCCTCCCCCCTCCCTTCCTAATCACTATTGGCTTCAAACAGGCCTCGGAACAGGCTGATGAATTGCCCCCGTGCTTTGTGGAAGCCATCATTCGACTCTTAGATGGTTTATTTGATCTTCTCCAGGTGGAGACATTCCGACAGGTCAGCCAGCCAATCAGCAGCTGTGGGTGGTGCTGCTGATCGCCAGCTGAGCAGCATTCTCCGGCGTGGGATTAAGGAAGCAAAAGCCAGGGCATCGGCCCTCTTCCCCGTATGTGGTTCTGGTTCTGGCTGGTCTGATACCCCCGGAGACTGCCACTCTAGGGCACGGTTCAACCCTCACCCCACAGCCTTGGACATCACCATGAAGAAGGCTGTCCAGAACCCGCCAAGTCTGGGGCAGGCCCAGAACATGTGGGCATGTTTGGCCGGGCCTACCTGGAATCGTTCTCATTTATCCTCCACCTCCAGGAAGAACCTGTTCATTCGGGTTCTGGTTAGGTGCGCTTTGTGCACCACTTTAAACTACGTGAGGCTTAAACTTGCGCAGGAGGAGGTGGAGTTTTATTTTATAAATTCAGACATTTATAATTGAGGGGCAATTTAGCGTGGCCAATCCACCGAGCCTGCACATCTTTGGGTTGTGGGGCAAAGCCCACGCAAACACGGGGAGAATGTACAAACTCCTCACGGACAGTGACCCAAAGCCGGGATCGAACCCGGGTCCTCGGCGCCGTGGGGCAGCAGTGCTAACCACTGCGCCACTGTGCTGCCCCAGGAGGAGGTGGAGTTGACTCTAGTTAGTGCTTCGTCCAGAGTCCCCCCCCCCCACCACTTATGTCCCAAAATCGTCTCCCCATTTCTTTTTTTAATTAAAAATGTTTGTATTCTCCATTTTCCTTCAGAATTTACACCCCACCCACAGACAGTAAACGGTAACAAATAGAAAATCAATCCCCTTAACGATAACAACGATCCCATCCTCCCACCACCCCAAACAACGGCCCACCTGTCAATATATGCATCCAATAAAACAAACCCTCCCACGGTGGAAACAAAAAACAAAGAAGGAAAAGAAAAAGGAGTCCGGGACCGCCCATGGTCACCATTGACCTATAGAGTCCACTCCCCCCCCCCCCCCCACCCCCTACACTCAACGCCATCCAACCTCTGAAAGAGTACCGTACATAATACCCAAGAGTTGTAAACACCCCCTTCCTCCCTCTCCAACTCCTCCCGTCCACTGCTTCCTGTAAAACTCCTCCACCCAACCTCGGTTCCCCAACTTTCCACCCCGGCTAGACCACTCGGACCCTAGGAAAGCCCAGAAATCCCCTTTTAGCACACAAACCCCGCATATCCACCTACACCCCAAAGAGCCCTCATTTCGAGTGAAAGTCCCACCACTTCCCTTGTCCAAATATATACAACATTGGCTCCTTTAGCCCATACACCCGCGCGCAGTGAAACAAAAAAGAAGAAAATACAGTCATGAGGTTACATCGGCACATGGCCATTCCTCAATTTGTCAGTTCTGCCACAGTCCTTCTGCTTTCGCAAACTCCTCCACTGCTTCCGCCGTTCCAAAATATAAGTCCTTTAGCTTGTAAGTCACACTCAGCTTCGCTGGATATACAATGCCGCACTGCACCTTGCTAATGTACTGTGCCCTCTTCACCCGGTTGAAGGCAGCCCGCCTCCTCGCCAGCTCCACCGTAAAGTCCTGGTATACACGGATATCAGCTCAAGCCCACTGCACCACCTGCTTCTGCTTGGCCCAGCACAGGACCTTCTCCTTCGCACTGTACCTACGGAAGCACAGAGTCACTGCCCTTGGCGGCTCACTCGCCTTTGGTACAGGCCTCCACGACCGGTGAGCCCGATCCAGCTCATATCGGGAGGGATCCTCCTCCTCCCCCAATAGTTTCGCCAGCATCGCGGCAAAATACTCAGTCGGCCTCGGTCCTTCAACTCCTTCGGGCAGCCCCACAATCCTCAAATTCTGTCGCCTGGATCTGTTTTCCAGGTCTTCCATTTTTCCTCGCAGATCCTTGTTAATCTCCATCACCTTCCGCATCTCCTTCCCCATCGAGGCAAGTTGATCACCGTGCTGCAATAACGTCTCCTCCACTTCCTTCAGTACCTCCCCTAGCTCCCGCACCTCCGCTACTGCGCTCGCCACCACCGTCGTCACCGGGGAAATCGCCTCCTCCACCAACACACTCAAAACCTCCCTCATCTCCTTCCTCATTCGCTCCATGTATTTTGTAAACAGCCTTTCGAATTCCGCAGCCATCACCTTAGTTATTTCTTCAGCCGTAAGCAATGCGGCCTCCCCTGGTGCTCCAGCTTCCATTTTCCTTGGTGACCCCGTGGTGACCTTTCCACTCCCCGACAGACCCTCAGCTGTTTTTTTTTACGGCCGCTGTTTTGCTCACCCTCGACATTTTTCTTTACTGTGCCTCCTCTGTGCCTTCTCCCTGCTTTTGCCGCCTCCGTGGAACCTGGGACCAGGCTTAAAGCCCCGAAAATGCCATTCCCGAATGGGAGCCCTCCATTGTGCAGCTGCCTCCCGCCCGCCGTCACCGGAAGCCTCTCGTCTCCCCATTTCTGCCTAGTTCCATCCAATGGTGTTCTTGTCCTCTCCAGAACGGGCAGCACGGTAGCATAGTGGTTAGCATAATTGCTTCACAGCTCCAGGGTCCCAGGTTCGATTCCGGCTTGGGTCACTGTCTGTGCGGAGTCTGCACATCCTCCCCGTGTGTGCGTGGGTTTCCTCCGGGTGCTCCGGTTTCCTCCCGCAGTCCAAAGATGTGCCTGTTAGGTGGATTGGCCATGATAAATTGCCCTTAGTGTCCAAAATTGCCCTTAGTGTTGGGTGGGGTTACTGGGTTATGGGGATAGGGTGGAGGTGTTGACCTTGGGTAGGGTGCTCTTTCCAAGAGCCGGTGCAGACTCGATGGGCCAAATGGCCTCCTTCTGCACTGTAAAATTCTATAAGAAGTCGCCCGTAAATTTCCCCACAGTTCCCCTTCTCCCTATTGTCCGTGCTCAGTAGTTCCTCCAGTAAAGCGTCTCTTGGGGCCCTAGGGTAACTCGTATTCTCCTTGCAGAGGAAGATTTTGATTTGTAGGTGCTGGAGCTCCTGTCTTTACGGTAGCTCCAGCTCTTCCGTTAGTTCGTCCGGATTACAAGTCTGTCCCCAGTGTAAAAGTCCCTAATCGCTAGCGTCCCCCCTCCCCGTCCTGTCTCCACTTCTTAAAAGTGGCGTCTAACATGGCTGGCGGGAATTTGTGGTTACCACAGATAGGCGCCATGGAGGACATCTCGGTAAGACCGAAATGTTGTCTCATTTGGCTCCATGTCTTCAATGTGGCTACCACCACTGGGCTGGGTGGTATTTTGCCAGGGGGGATGAGTGCTGCCATGGTGAGGGCTCAGAGGGTTGTTCCCTTGCAGGGGGATTCCTCCAACCTCACCCATTCTGTCTTTGGTTCTCTTACCCATCCCCTCTCTCGGCTGTGCCTGCCCAGTGGTAGTATTGCAGGTTCGGTAGGGCCAGGCCACCCATGATTCTTCTCCGTTGCAGTGTAGTCTTGGGGATCCTCAGGTTCTTCCCCCCCCCTCACACACACACACACAAACGCCATGATAATTTTGTCTATCCCTTGGAAAAAGGCCTTAGGGATGAAGATCGGAATGGATCTGAACAGGAAGAGGAACCTTGGCAGCAAGTTTACCTTGATCGTCTGCACCTTCCTCGGCAGAGGAAGTTGGAGAATGTCCCATCTCTGTAGTTCCTTTTTAACTTCCTTCACCAGACTGGTCAGATTTCACTAGTGGATCTGTGTCCAGTCCTGGGCTCTGTGGATCCCCAGGTAGCGGAATTTGCTTTGGACTAGTTTGAATGGTAGTCCCTCCAGCTCTGTCCCTCCCTTGTTCGAATTCGCCGGGAATGCCTCGCTCTTGCCCAGGTTGGGTATGTAGCCTGAGAAGGCCCCAAACTCTTCCAGGAGCTTCATGATTACCTTCAGGCCATTCTGTGGGTCCGAGAGGTAGAGGAGCAGGTCATCTACACAGAGTGAAACTCTGTGCTCTCTGCCTCCTCTTCAGATGCTCTTTCAGAGCGATCACCAGGGGTTTGATTGCCAGGGCGACCAAGAGTGGGGACAGTGGGCATCCCTGCCTTGTGCCTCTGTGCAGCTGCAGGTATTCAGAACTGGTGGTGTTGGTCTGAATGCTCACCTTGGGGACGTTGTACAGGGCCTGGATTCTCCCTTCTGGGGACTAAGTCTCCACGCCGGTGGGAGAACCGGTGCGAACCACTCCAGCGTCAACAGCCCCCGAAAGTGCGGAGAATTCCAGTTAGGTTAAATAGAACATAGAACATAGAACATAGAAAATACAGCACAGAACAGGCCCTTCGGCCCACGATGTTGTGCCGAACCTTTGTCCTAGATTAATCATAGATTATCATTGAATTTACAGTGCAGAAGGAGGCCATTCAGCCCTTTGAGTCTGCACCGGCTCTTGGAAAGAGCACCCTACCCAAACTCAACACCTCCACCCAACACCAAGGGCAATTTGGACATTAAGGGCAATTCATCATTGGCCAATTCACCTAACCCGCACATCTTTGGACTGTGGGAGGAAACCGGAGCACCCGGAGGAAACCCACGCAGACACTGGGAGGACGTGCAGACTCCGCACAGACAGTGACCCAAGCCGGAATCGAACCTGGGACCCTGGAGCTGTGAAGCAATTGTGCTATCCACAATGCTACCGTGCTGCCCGTGAGAACAAATAAATCTACACTATATCATTTAACCGTAATCCATGTACCTATCCAATAGCTGCTTGAAGGTCCCTAATGTTTCCGACTCAACTACTTCCACAGGCAGTGCATTCCATGCCCCCACTACTCTCTGGGTAAAGAACCTACCTCTGATATCCCTCCTATATCTTCCACCTTTCACCTTAAATTTATGTCCCCTTGTAATGGTTTGTTCCACCCGGGGAAAAAGTCTCTGACTGTCTACTCGATCTATTCCCCTGATCATCTTATAAACCTCTATCAAGTCGCCCCTCATCCTTCTCCGTTCTAATGAGAAAAGGCCTAGCACCCTCAACCTTTCCTCGTAAGACCTACTCTCCATTCCAGGCAACATCCTGGTAAATCTTCTTTGCACCTTTTCCAAAGCTTCCACATCCTTCCTAAAATGAGGCGACCAAAACTGTACACAATACTCCAAATGTGGCCTTACCAAAGTTTTGTACAGCTGCATCATCACCTCACGGCTCTTAAATTCAATCCCTCTGTTAATGAACGCGAGCACACCATAGGCCTTCTTCACAGCTCTATCCACTTGAGTGGCAACTTTCAAAGATGTATGAACATAGACCCCAAGATCTCTCTACTCCTCCACATTGCCAAGAACTCTACCGTTAACCCTGTATTCCGCATTCATATTTGTCCTTCCAAAATGGACAACCTCACACTTATCATGGTTAAACTCCATCTGCCACTTCTCAGCCCAGCTCTGCATCCTATCTATGTCTCTTTGCAGCCGACAACAGCCCTCCTTACTATCCACAACTCCACCAATCTTCGTATCGTCTGCAAATTTACTGACCCACCCTTCAACTCCCTCATCCAAGTCATTAATGAAAATCACAAACAGCAGAGGACCCAGAACTGATCCCTGCGGTACGCCACTGGTAACTGGGCTCCAGGCTGAATATTTGCCATCCACCACCACTCTCTGACTTCTATCGGTTAGCCAGTTCGTTATCCAACTGGCCAAATTTCCCACTACCCCATGCCTCCTTACTTTCTGCATAAGCCTACCATGGGGAACTTTATCAAATGCCTTACTAAAATCCATGCACACTACATCCACTGCTTTACCTTCATCCACGTGCTTGGTCACCTCCTCAAAGAATTCAATAAGATTTGTAAGGCAAGACCTACCCCTCACAAATCCGTGCTGACTATCCCTAATCAAGCAGTGTCTTTCCAGATGCTCAGAAATCCTATCCTTCAGTACCCTTTCCATTACTTTGCCTACCACCGAAGTAAGACTAACTGGCCTGTAATTCCCAGGGTTATCCCTAGTCCCTTTTTTGAACAGGGGCACAACATTCGCCACTCTCCAATCCCCTGGTACCACCCCTGTTGACAGTGAGGACGAAAAGATCATTGCCAACGGCTCTGCAATTTCATCTCTTGCTTCCCATAGAATCCTCGGATATATCCCGTCAGGCCCGGGGGACTTGTCTATCCTCAAGTTTTTCAAAATGCCCAACACATCTTCCTTCCTAACAAGTATTTCCTCGAGTTTACCAATCTGTTTCACACTGTCCCCTCCAACAATATCGCCCCTCTCATTTGTAAATACAGAAGAAAAGTACTCGTTCAAGACCTCTCCTATCACTTCAGACTCAATACACAATCTCCCGCTACTGTCCTTGATCGGACCTACCCTCGCTCTAGTCATTCTCATATTTCTCACATATGTGTAAAAGGCCTTGGGGTTTCCCTTGATCCTACCCGCCAAAGATTGTTCATGCCCTCTCTTAGCTCTCCTAATCCCTTTCTTCAGTTCCCTCCTGACTATCTTGTATCCCTCCAATGCCCTGTCTGAACCTTGTTTCCTCAGCCTTACATAAGTCACCTTTTTCCTCTTAACAAGACATTCAACCTCTCTTGTCAACCATGGTTCCCTCACTCGACCATCTCTTCCCTGCCTGACAGGGACATACATATCAAGGACACGTAGCACCTGTTCCTTGAACAAGTTCCACATTTCACTTGTGTCCTTCCCTGCCAGCCTATGTTCCCAACTTATGCACTTCAATTCTTGTCTGACAACATCGTATTTACCCTTCCCCCAATTGTAAACCTTGCCCTGCTGCACGTACCTATCCCTCTCCATTACTAAAGTGAAAGTCACAGAATTGTGGTCACTATCTCCAAAATGCTCCCCCACTAACAAATCTATCACTTGCCCTGGCTCATTACCCAGTACTAAATCCAATATTGCCCCTCCTCTGGTCGGACAATCTACATACTGTGTTAGAAAAGCTTCCTGGACACACTGCACAAACACCACCCCATCCAAACTATTTGATCTAAAGAGTTTCCACTCAATATTTGGGAAGTTAAAGTCGCCCATGACTACTACCCTATGACTTCTGCACCTTTCCAAAATCCGTTTCCCAATCTGTTCCTCCACATCTCTGCTACTATTGGGGGGCCTATAGAAAACTCCTAACAAGGTGACTGCTCCTTTCCTATTTCTGACTTCAACCCATACTACCTCAATAGGGTGATACTCTTCGAACTGCCTTTCTGCAGCTGTTATACTATCTCTAATTAATAATGCCACCTCCCCACCTCTTTTACCACCCTCCCTAATCTTATTGAAACATCTATAACCAGGGACCTCCAACAACCATTTCTGCCCCTCTTCTATCCAAGTTTCCGTGATGGCCACCACATCGTAGTCCCAAGTACCGATCCATGCCTTAAGTTCACCCACCTTATTCCTGATGCTTCTTGCGTTGAAGTATACACACTTCAACCCATCTCCGTGCCTGCAAGTACTCTCCTTTGTCAGTGTTCCCTTCCCCACTGCCTCATTATACGCTTTGGCGTCCTGAATATCGGCTACCTTAGTTGCTGGACTACAAATCCGGTTCCCATTCCCCTGCCAAATTAGTTTAAACCCTCCCGAAGAGTACTAGAAAACCTCCCTCCCAGGATATTGGTGCCCCTCTGGTTTAGATGCAACCCGTCCTGCTTGTACAGGTCCCACCTTCCCCAGAATGCGCTCCAATTATCCAAATACCTGAAGCCCTCCCTCCTACACCATTCCTGCAGCCACGTGTTCAACTGCACTCTCTCCCTATTCCTAGCCTCGCTATCACGTGGCACCGGCAACAAACCAGAGATGACAACTCTGTCTGTCCTGGCTTTTAACTTCCAGCCTAACTCCCTAAACTTGTTTATTACCTCCACACCCCTTTTCCTACCTATGTCGTTGGTACCAATGAGCACCACGACTTCTGGCTGCTCACCCTCCCCCTTAAGGATCCTGAAGACACGATCCGAGACATCCCTGGCCCTGGCACCCGGGAGGCAACATACCTTCCGGGAGTCTCGCTCGCGACCACAGAATCTCCTATCTAGTCCCCTAACCATTGAATCTCCTACAACTATTGCTTTTCTATTCTCCCCCCTTCCCTTCTGAGCCCCAGAGCCAGACTCAGTGCCAGAGACCTGGCCGCTGGGGCCTTCCCCCGGTAGGTCATCCCCCCCAACAGCATCCAAAACGGTATACTTGTTTTGAAGGGGAACGGCCACGAGGGATCCCTGCACTGTCTGCGTGTTTTTTTTTTCCCCCCTGACTTTAACCCAGCTATTCTTGTCCTGTACCTTGGGTGTGGTTACCTCCTTGTAACTCTTCTCAATCACCCCCTCTGCTTCCCGGATGATCCGAAGTTCATCCAGCTTCAGCTCCAGTTCCCCAACACGGTCTTTGAGGAGCTGAAGTTGGGTGCACTTCCCGCAGGTATAGTCAGTGGGGACACCGGTGGTATCCCTCACCACCCACATCCTATAGGAGGAGCATGTAACTGGCCTAGCCTCCATCCCCTCTTACCTGACAGAATATAGCTGCCCTGTGGACTAACTAGATCTGCGCCCTCCGACCCTGCTCCCAGTCAGCTACACTTTCTGTAAACTCCTGGCTCTCTTCGCACTCTTTGCGGAAATGTCGGAAACAAAATGAAAGGAGCACCTTACTCTCTCCTCACCTAACTCCCTCAGTCACCAAACTCTTACTATCGCACTCAAATGCACCCTATTCAGCACTCAGTGCAAACAAAGTCTGCACTGTAGGGGATCACTTTTATACTGTGAATCTAGCCTCTGAAAACTGGCCTAATCCAATTAACTAATTAACAAGCTCCAGCTGCAAGTGCCTACAAGTAGAAGCCTGTTTAAAGCTTATTGAAAATTCACCTTCTTCTAAACCAAACAGCAACTTTTAAGTTAATTAACTAAATAAAAGAAAGACTAAACTTTAGATAAAAATGAAGCCTTATACTCCCTCAGTCACCAAACTCTTACTATCGCACTCAAATGCACCCAATTCAGCACTCAGTGCAAACAAAGTCTGCACTGTAGGGGATCACTTTTATACTGTGAATCTAGCCTCTGAAAACTGGCCTAATCCAATTAACTAATTAACAAGCTCCAGCTGCAAGTGCCTACAAGTAGAAGCCTGTTTAAAGCTTATTGAAAATTCACCTTCTTCTAAACCAAACAGCAACTTTTAAGTTAATTAACTAAATAAAAGAAAGACTAAACTTTAGATAAAAATGAAGCCTTATACTCCCTCAGTCACCAAACTCTTACTATCGCACTCAAATGCACCCAATTCAGCACTCAGTGCAAACAAAGTCTGCACTGTAGGGGATCACTTTTATACTGTGAATCTAGCCTCTGAAAACTGGCCTAATCCAATTAACTAATTAACAAGCTCCAGCTGCAAGTGCCTACAAGTAGAAGCCTGTTTAAAGCTTATTGAAAATTCACCTTCTTCTAAACCAAACAGCAACTTTTAAGTTAATTAACTAAATAAAAGAAAGACTAAACTTTAGATAAAAATGAAGCCTTATACTCCCTCAGTCACCAAACTCTTACTATCGCACTCAAATGCACCCAATTCAGCACTCAATGCAAACCGTGGTTAGGGCAGCACGGCGACGCAGTGGTTAGCACGGCAGCCTCACGGCGCCGAGGTCCCAGGTTCGATCCTGGCTCTGGGTCACTGTCCGTGTGGAGGTTGCACATTCTCCCCGTGTTTGCATGGGTTTCCCCCAACAACCCAAAGATGTGCAGGGTTGGTGGATTGGCCACGCTAAAATTGCCCCTTAATTGGAAAAAAATGAATTGGGTACTCTAAATTTAAAAAAAAAGAATTCCAGTTAGGTGGACGGCGGAGGGGTTGGCGCCGCTCCAGCCGGTGCCGAAGGGACGGCGTGATCTCGCGCATGCGCGGAACGGCCAGTGTGGTTCCACGCATGCACAGACCGGCCGGCGTATTTTGCCGCATGCCACGGCGGAGCCCTACAGGGGCTGGCGCGGAAGGAAGAAGTGCCCCCACGGAACAGGCCCGCCCACAGATCGGTGGGCACCGATCGCGGGCCAGGCCACCATGGCGGCCCCCCCGGGGTCAGATCCCCCGCGCCCCCCTGAACACCGCCCCGCCGACTTACCTGCCAGGTCCCGCCGGTACGTGAGGTGAGTAATTCACGCCGGCGGGACTGGCCCAAAACGGACGGCCGCTCAGCCCATCGGGGCCCGGAGAATTGCCGGGGGTGGGGGGGCGCTGCCAACGGCCCCCGACCGGCATCGCGTGAATCCTGCCCCCACCGAAAAACGGCGCCGGAGAATACGGCGGCCGGCGTCGGGGCGGGATTCGCGCCGCCCCCCGGGGATTCTCTGACCCGGCCGGGGGGGGGGGGGGGGGGACGGAGTTTCATCCA
Source organism: Scyliorhinus torazame (assembly GCF_047496885.1). Classification (NCBI taxonomy): domain Eukaryota; kingdom Metazoa; phylum Chordata; class Chondrichthyes; order Carcharhiniformes; family Scyliorhinidae; genus Scyliorhinus; species Scyliorhinus torazame. The sequence goes on from NC_092713.1 coordinate 24,663,459, forward strand.
CGAGATGAACCCCGTCCCCAGCCCAAACCGTTCCATTCGACTCTGTCAAAGGCCTTTTCTGTGTCCAGGGAGACGATCACCTCTGGTGTTCTCTCCCCGGATGGGGACATTATTACATTAAGCAGCCGTCTGATGTTTGCAGTCATCTGTGTACCCTTGACAAAGCCTGTCCCGTCGTCTGCGACCACCTCTGGTACGCAGTTCTTCAGTCCCTCAGCCAGGACTTTTGCGAGTATCTTCACATTCACAGTGAGCAGCGAAATGGGTCTGTATGATCCACATTCCGTTGCGTCTTTGAGTTCCTAGTAGATGTCTGCCAGGAACCCATCACGTCCCAGCGCCTTCCCCGCCTGCATGGAGCTGATACTCTCCATCATCTCTCCCAGTCCTCTTCCAGTTCCCCCTTCTGTGGTCCTCACGACTGGCATGTCCAGTCCATCGAGGAACCATTTCATCCCCGAGTCCCCATCGGGGGGCGTGTCCAGTCCCCGGTAAAAGGCCTCACTTTGTTGGCCTTTGTTGGTTTGGCTAGCAGTCCACCTCTGCTATCTTTTACCTGCGTTATTACCCTCGTGGCTGCCTGCTTTCTCAGCTGGTGAGCCAGTCGGTGGCCAGCCTCCTCTCCATGTCTGGCGGAGTTGCTACACTACTTTCCCGGTGGATAGCACGTTAAAGTCCATTTGTAGCTTTTTCCTCTCCGCCAGAAGCTCTGTGGTCAGGGCCTTGGAGTATTTTCTGTCGGCCTCCAGGATGGAGGTTCTGATTCTGGTTGTTAGTGATGTACTCGCCTATGGCCTGTGATGTTTTCTTGTCGGCCAAGAGGTCCGTGTCCAGCCTCGACGTGGGGCGTCGGGCATGGCCCGTCTCCAACCTCACATCCAAGTAGTGTGGAGTGTGGTCAGAGATGACTATCGTGGAGTATTCTGATCTGACTATTTCTGGAAACTTCGATTTCCCCACTGCAAAGAAGTCGATACAAGTATATGCCTATGCACCGGTGAAAAGAATGAGGATTCCTTCTCACCTGGGTGTAGGAACCGCCCCCATCTGCTCCATGAAAATTCCCAGTTCCCTGGCCATGCCTGTCTTTCTCCCCGTTCGGGGGCTTGATCGGCCGTCAGTGGGTCTGTACGCAGTTGAAGACGCCCCCCATGATCAGTCGGTGTGTGTCAATGTCGGGATTTCCGCCATGGTCTTTTTGTGAAGTCCGTGTCATCCCAATTGGGAGTGTACATATTTACCAGAATCACAATGCCCTGTCCAGGACATCGGTGACCATGACGTACCGTCCCCCTGGGTCCGTAAACATCCTTGTCGCCGTAAACCTCATACTCTTACTAATCAGTATTGCTACCCCCCTAGCCCTCATCCCGTAACATGAGTGGTAGGTCTGTCCCACCCAGCCTTTCCTTATCCGCAGTCGGTCCTTCTCCCTCAGGTGTGTCTCCTGAAGGACGACTATGTCGGCTTTCAAATTTCTCAAAGGGGCAAAGGCTCTGGATCTTTTCACTGGGCCGCTAAGTCCCCAGACATTCACGGTGATAATCCTGGTAAGGGGTTTCTGCCCCCCCCCCCCCCCCCGTTCCTGCAGGGTCAACCATAGTTACCTGGTGGATGCTCCTTTGAACTCCCGTGTTTCCCTTTGTTAGGGGCCATCCAAAATGGCCACGGTCACCATTCTCATCATGAGGTCAGGCCCCTATGCTCCAGCATTTCCCTTTGTCCAGGGACCATCCAACATGGCCGCAAACTGTGAGTACACCAGGTGGGTGCAGCCCTGCACTCACGGGTTTCACTTTGTTTAGGGACACTTCAAAATGGCTGCTTGCAGTGTCATCTTGTTCCCTCAACCTGCAATTTACCTGCTGAAGCCAATCTGAAGACCAACCCTTTCTTCTCCTTGTGCTCCCCTTGTGTCCCTTCTCCCCCGTCCCCCTACTGTTCCCCCCACCGTGTCACCCCCTCCCCGTCTCGCACTTTCCATTCCCCCTCCCCCTCCCTGTGACCTTACTTGCTATCGTGCCTCCTGTGTTAGCTATCCCCGCCAGTGTGGTGGCCCCCCCTCCCGGGGCTGATCATACCCCTGTCCCATGCCCACTGATGGTCCGCTCCCTCTGCCATGCCTCAACATCAGCTGCGTTCCGCTGCCCTCGCCCTTCCCTGTGACCCGGTCTTTTTGATCAAAGCAAGGCAGCACAGTCCCGCGCACACATGTGCCCATCAAGTTTCTTTCTCTCTCTCTTTTCTCCTCTGTTTCGTCTTCATCGCTGCCTTGCCTGCCCCTTGTCCAGGCCAATCGACCGAACAAACTCGTCCCCCTCTGCCGGGGTATTGAAGTAATGTTCCTTATTCTGGAACGTGACCCAGAGCCTGGCTGGGAACAGCATTCCAAACTTTACCCCGTTCCTGTATGGGGCTGATTTCACCTGATTAAATTCGGCCTTGCATTTTGCCATCCCAATGTCCTGATAGACCCGGATTCTATTTCCTTCCCAGCTACTTGCCGTGGTCTGTCTCGTCCTCCTCAGGATCCTCTGACGATCCTGGTATCGATGTAATTTTGCAATAATCGCCCTCGGTTGTTCCCCAGCCTTGGGCTTCGGCTGGAGCGACCTGTGCACTCTGTCGATCTCTGGGGGATTGGGGGGGGGGGGGGGGGCGCGATGCTCGTGCCATCAGTCTGCCTCTCTCCTGGGTGGCCGTGGCCCCCTCGCCTCGTGGGCCCGCCGACGCGTCCGCCTGCAGCTCATGTCCGTTTCCTCTGCTCCTGTAATCGCTCCGGCCTCTTGAGCTCCCATTTGCTGGCATGATGGCTCTGTTCCTTCCTTTACTCAATTGAAGGTGTGATGTCAAGTTTTCCGGCTAAATTCGCCTAAAAGTGTCTATTTAGTTATCGCTGGAGGAGAGGCACATGATGTGCGTCTGCTCAGCACATCACCATCACCGGAAGTCCATATTCCTTCTTAATCACCATGGCCACCTGTGTTGCCACTTGTAGGAAACTGTGGACCAGCACGCCCAGATCCCTCTGTCTGTTAATGTTCCTCAGGGTTCTGCCATTTTACAGTAAAATTCATACCTAGATTTGATCCTCCAAAATACATCACCCCACATTTGTTCGGATTAAACACCATCTGCCATTTCTGTGCCCAAGTCCCCAATCTATCCATATCCTGTTGTATCCTCTGACAATCCTCGGCACTATCCCACCCACATTTTCCTCCAGATCATTTATTTTATTTTTTTTAAATTTAGAGTATCCAATTCTTTTTTCCAATTAAGAGGCAATTTAGTGTGGCCAATTCGCCTACCCTGCACATCTTTGGTTTGTGGAGGTGAGACCCATGCAGACATGGGGAGAATGTGCAAACTCCACATAGGCAGTGTCCCGGGGCCAGGATTGAACCCGGGTCCTCGGCACTGTGAGGCAGCAGTGCTAACCACTGAGCTACCGTGCTTCCCTTTCCAGAACATTTATATACACTACAAACAACAGAGGTCTCAGCACTGATTCACCACTAGCTACAGATTTCCATTCTGAAAAACACCCTTCCACAGCTACTCTCAATTTTCTATAGCCGAACCAGTTCTGTATCCATCTCGCCAGGCCACCCCGAATCCCATGTGCTTTTAGTTTTTGTACCAGTCAGCCATGTGCGGCCTTGTCAAATGCCTTCCCTCATCAATTTTCTTTGTCACCTCATCTATAAACTCTGTCAAGTTGATGAGACATAACCTTCCCCGGCCAAAACCATGCTACCTGTCACTAATAATCCATTTTCCCGGGGCTGACATCGAACCCGGGTCCTTGGCTCTGTGAGGCAGCTGTGCTAACCAGTACGCCACTGTGCTGCCTCCCCCATCTCTTCTAATTTATATAAACGGAGTTGGACTGCTACCTGGAAAGGAAGAATGTGGCGGGTTACGGGGAGGAGGTGGACAAATGGTACTTGGTGAGTTACTCATTTGGAGAGCTGGTGCAGACACAGTAGGCTAAATGGCCTTCTTCAGAGTTCTGGATTCCGTACTCCACTCCCTTCCCCTCCAGAAGATGCCATTGACTCTGGGACGGGGTATGGTTTTAATTATGTCAGTCAAGTTAAACATGCGAGTGGGAGGGAAGGGAATTGGGGGCATGCGGTATTACAGCTGAACCACATTCACATACTTACACTTTTAGCAGTGGTCTCTTCAAGGTGATTATGGGGGGGGGGGGGCAGTGGTGTAGTAGTATTGTCACTGGACTAGTAATCCAGAGACCCAGGGGAAAGGTCAGGGGGCCTGGTTTCAAATCCCACTATGGCAGATGGTGAAATTCTGGAATTAAATGTTTAATGATGACCATGAAACAACTGTCGTAAAAATCCATCCGGTTCACTAGTGTTCTTTAGGGAAGGAAATCTGCCATCCTTACCTGGTCTGGTCCACATGTGACTGCAGACCCACAGCAAAGTGATTGACTCTTAACTGCCCTCTGAAATGGCCGAGCAAGCCACTCCGTTCAGGGGCAATTAGGGATGGACAATAAATGTTGGCCCAGCCCACATCTAATTTTAAAAAATTGTGAGTTTGCAAATGCGTTTCTCAATGACTAATTCTCAGACTAACTGTAGCTTCTTACCTGATTGGGATCAGCTAACTTAGTATGCTATTAAGACAAAAAAAGCATCTACTTGTTATGCTTGATATAGGATGATAAATACCTGCAATAAAATAAAGACTGTAATTTAAACTCAGGCCGTGGGTGAGTCGCAGCCTACTCGCGCTGCACCATGAAGTCTTCCAACATGGGTTGAATTTTAATTGACTCCCTTCACATCGTACTACCATTTTATCAGATTAAAATGACAAAGACCTCAAGCACCCTACAATCAGGAGAGCTAAAGAATGCGTGAAGTGTACAGTTAAGAGATTGTTGAACTTTCCATGAAGAATGTCACATGGTGCCAATGTGAATTTTAAATTTGAAGCAGTGATGCTCGGCTGGGCGTGGCGAGCAGAGCTGTGATTGCTGGAACTGCAATTCTCCTTGTTCTGGAATTCCCTCCTTACAACCTCCTTGCCAGCCCCTCCTCCTCTAACAGGCTAAAGAAGACCAAGCTTTTGGTCACCAGCACGAAACTCCGTGGCCTGGTGTTCAACTTTCCTTGGTTACGCTCCTGTGAACTGGCTTGGGGGGGGGGGGGGGGGGGGGAGGAGGGGGGGTCCACATTAAGGACGCTATATAAATGAAAATTGATGTTGCTGTTCGTGATGTGAGGTCTGTGGGCGGCACAGTAGCACAGTGGTTAGCACTGTTGCTTCACAGCTCCAGGGTTCCAGGTTCGATTCCCGACTTGGGTCACTGTCTGTGCAGAGTTTGCACGTTCTCCCCGTGTCTGCGTGGGTTTCCTCCGGGTGCTCCGGTTTCCTCCCACAAGTCTCAAAAGACGCGCTGTCAGGTGAATTGGACATTCTGAATTCTCCCTCTGTGTACCCGAACAGGCGCCGGAGAGTGGCGACTTCATTGCTGTGTTGATGTAAGCCTGCTTGTGACAATAAAGATTATTATTACAAGGGAGGGAAAAATAGCGTGGATTTGCCGAAGGAAGGCTTAGAAGGTTCATTGGTTGTCAAGATTATCCTAAGTTAATTGGAAGAGGTGTATCTTCCGCCTGCCTTGGACTCAGAGGCTGGCAAACTGACTTGATCAACTGGGAAAGTGACAACTCCAGCCTGGTTTGCAGTCTTGCTCTTACACCAGCTTAATCTCATCCAGCACCTCAGCCCTGTCAACCACATGGCTCCCAGCCCAATGACTTCAAAGGTAAACCATTAACAGGCTGGGCATGCCAGTCTCTCAACCAGCAATTAGTTTCAAAATACGGATCTTCAGAGAAAGTTGGCCATATTGTGCCGTAATTTGAAAATAAATTACTACAGGTTGAGTTTCCTGTTAAAAGGGAAAGCCCAGAAGCTCAGAAAGTAAAGCAGAAAGGCGTAGGTTTAGCACAGGGCTAAAGAGCTGGCTTTGAAAGCAGACCAAGGCAGGCCAGCAGCACGGTTCAATTCCCGTACCAGCCTCCCCGAACAGGCGCCGGAATGTGGCAACGAGGGGCTTTTCACAGTAACTTCATTTGAAGCCTACTTGTGACAATAAGCGATTTTCATTTTTTCATTTCATTTCAATAACCTCTGAAAGAAATTGAAATTTCTGGCTGTGTCTCCCTTTGGTTCGCTTGCTACTGTTTGGGAGCATTTTCCACAGGTTCTGGGGATTGCCCGAGGCAGCTCCATGATATCAAGGGAAGCATAATATGGGACTGAAAAACCAAAATCCTAATACCAACACCTTTAGCTATGGTTAAGAGGTTATTGAACATTCCACAGCAGAGGCCACACGCAGCTTGTCAAATTGAGAGCAGTAACATCAGGCAGGACAAATAAATAAGCTTATGAAATGGAATGATGGAGAGAGCTGCTGCAGTGATATGTGGGGAGAGCTGGGGCTTGCACAGCCAGGAATGGTGTGGTCAGGGTCTGCTTTTTTGGTCACTGATTGGGATGAACATGCTGGGGTGCCAAACACCCCCGACCTCCAATCTAAAACTGATTCCATAGGAATAAAATGCAAGCGACAAGAACGCAAGGATCAAAAAGTGCTGCTTATACATGTATCCACTAAATATAGGAAAAAAACGATTAGGTTCAGAAAGCTTCTACTCTGTCCAGGTGCTTATGACTGAAGGGCGCTTTAATCATCATCAGATAGAGACAAAGACAGCTAAAATCTTCAAGGTCGTGATTAAAAATACTATTAAACATATAAATCAAACGGAGGCAAAATGCTTCAACCGGCCAAAGGAGCTATTGATCAGAAACCAGGGGAAAGCTACTGGTGTCTCAAACACCACACAAAATACAGTCTACAGGCAGAATTCTCACTCTGTTGCTTGTCAAGAAAGTTCCCTTTGCATTTCCCAGATGTTGCTAAGTTTGTCTGATGGTCTCCAGTGCTCAGGTTGCTTAAAGGTTTTTACCTCTCACAACGCTTGCCATGGTTAAAGAACAATTGGCCCATGTCACACCCATCCTGACCTGATCATGTCTCGCTGTTCCTTCACCGTTCACTGCGTCAAGATCCTGGAGCTCCCACCCTCTTGGCGTCGTGGTGGCATCTTTACCATGTGGAGTGCCACGATGCCAGATGAGTCACCACCACCTTTTCAAGTGCAACTAGGGATGGGCAATAAGCCCTGACCTTATCAGCTGCGCCAACGAGTAAAAAATACTAACGCGAAGGGACATCTGGTTAACCCCGGGTGTGAATGTGGGAATCACATTTAGCACGTATGCTTGCTCTTCTTAAAGTCAGTTCAGATTTAAAGGTAATTTTAACTTACCTTTATAACATAGAACATACAATGCAGAAGGAGGCCATTTGGCCCATCGAGTCTGCACCGACCCACTTAAGCCCTCACTTCCACCCTATCCCTGAAACCCAATAACCCCTGCTAACCTTTTTGGACACGAAGGGCAATTTAGCACGGCCAATCCGCCTAACCTGCACGTCTTTGGACTGTGGGAGGAAACCGGAGCACCCGGAGGAAACCCACGCAGACACGGGGAGAACGTGCAGACTCCGCACAGACAGTGACCCAGCGGGGAATCGAACCTGGGACCCTGGCGCTGCGAAGCCACAGTGCGATCCACATGTGCTGCCATGCTGCCCAATTGCATTTATGGAGGTAGGGATTATAGTTTAAATTAACATGCAGGAAGATAAAGGCGCAGTAAAATCAAGGATCACTGGTGGTGAGAAATATAATTTGTCATATGGTCGATAGAGTAACTGGAAGTTGAAAAGTTAGACATATTTGTAATTACTGATGTTCCATTCTGAAGTTCCAATGCAATGAAATGTAGAATGGGAAAGCTGACACTAAGCACAATGGTTTCATATCAGGTGCCACTTCAAGTAAGTGGTTAAAAGCAGTCCTCTTCAGTTTCAAAAACTGTGCAGCAGTAGGAATAATATCAGTCAGCAGAAAATAATAGGCACAGACCAGGTATATTTCGATAATATATGGATAACCTTCCCCAATTATCTGAAAATACAATTATTATAATTTTGCATGATTACATCTGTTGTTCAAGTCAATATGCAGTTATTTATTGGTGATTCTAATTGTATCCGAGACAAAATTAATAGTTACATGGACAAATATGGGTCATTTAAAGAAAGCCAGCATGGATTTCTCCAGGGAAAGTTGTGTTTAGCAAACTTGCGGGAGTGTTTTGAAGAGCTAACTGAAGGGTTGATGCGGGTAATAAATTTAGAGTGCCCAATTCTTTTTTTTCAATGAAGGGGCAATTTAGCATGGCCAATCCACCTGCCCTGCACATCTTTGGGTTGTGGGGGTGAGACCCATGCAGACATGGGGAGAATGTGCAAACTCCACACAGTCAGTGTCTCTTTAAGACAGAGATAAATAGGTTCTTGATTAATAAGGGGATCAGGGGTTATGGGGAGAAGGCAGGAAAATGGGGATGAGAAAAATATCAGCCATGATTGAATGGCGGAGCAGACTCGATGGGCCGAGTGGCCTAATTCTGCTCCTATGTCTTATGGTCTTATGGTGACCCGGGGCCGGGATCGAACCCGGGTCCTCGGTGCCGTGAGTCAGCAGTGCTAACCACTGAGCTACTGTGCTGCCCTTTGGTGAGGGTAATGGTGTTGATGTGAGGTAAATGGACTTTCAAAAGGCATTTGACGGGTGGCACAGTGGCGCAGTGGTTAGCACTGCTACCTCATGGCGCCGAGAACCCGGGTTCGATCCCGGCTCTGGGTCACTGTCCGTGTGGAGTATGCACATTCTCCCCGTGTCTGCGTGATTCTCACCCCCACAACCCAAAAAGATGTGCAGGGTAGGTGGATTGTCCATGCTAAATTGCATCTTAATTGGGAAAAACGAATTGGGTACTCTAAACTTATATTTAAAAAAATACAAAAGGCATTTGATACTGAGCTGCACAACAGATTTGTGTACAACGTTATAGCTCATGGGATAAAATGGAAAGTATTGGATGAGTGACAGGAAACAGAGAGTGTTGGGTAATGGATCTTTTTCAGGCTGGAGCAAGACTTGCAGTTGAGTTCCCCAGGGATCAGTGTTGGGACCCTTACTTTTCCAATCTACACATTAATGATCCAGGCACAATTTCAAAGTTTGCGGATAATATGAAACTTGTTAATTCTGTGGAGCATAGTGTAGATCTTCAAAGGGACATAAACAAGCTGGTGAAGACACGAAGATATTTGAAGTGATTCATTTTGGTAGGAAGAACATGGAGAGACAATATAAAAATAGGGTACACTCTAAAAGCGTGCAGGAACAGCGGGACCTGGATGATATGTACATAATTTACGTGGCTGCATAACAGCACAATGGTTAGCATTGCCAGGGAGCTGGGTTCAATTCCGGCTTCAGGTGGCTGTCTGTGTGGAGTTTGCACGTTCTTCCCGTGTCTGCGAGGGCTTCCTCCGGGTGCTCCGGTTTCCTCCCACATTCCAAAAATGTGCAGGTTAGGCGGATTGGCCATGTCAAAATTGCCCCTAAGTGTCCAGAGATGCGCAGGATAGGTGGGGTTATGGGGATAGGGTGGGGGAGTGGGCCTAGGAAGGGTGCTCTTTCCGAGGGTGGTTGCAGATTCGATGGCCTCCTCCTGCACGGTAGCCATGCTAAGGGATAAGTCATTGAAGGTGGCAGGACAGATTGAGAGAGCAGCAAATGAAGGATTCTCATAGGCTTTATTAATAGGGGCATCGAGTACAAGAGCAAGGAAGTTATGTTGAACTTGTATAAGTCACTATTTCAGCCTCAAGCAGGAGAATTGCGTCCAGTTTTGGGAGCGGAAAAATAGTGCAAAAAAGATCCAGGAGAATGGTTCCAGGCATGAGGAATTTCATGTCTGAAGATAGATTGGAGAGGTTGCGACTGTTTTCCTTGGGGGAAAAGAAGGCTGTGAGGAGATTTGATAGGGGTGTTCAAAATCATGAGGGGTCTGGAAGGAGGGAGGAGGAAACTGTTCCCCATTTACGCAAGGATTGAAAACCAGAGGGCACAGATCTAAAGCAATTGGCAAAAGAAGCAAAAGCGATATGCGGAAAAAAAAAATTTCACGTAAGGAATTGTTAAGGTCTGGAGCTGACTGCCTGAAAGTGCGATGAACGCAGGTTCAATCGAAGCACTCTGACTGTTATCTGAAAAGGAAGAATGTGCAGGGTTATGGAGAGAAGGCAGCAGAATGGTACAATGGATGTTGCTCATTCAGAGAGCTGATGCAGACAGGGTGGGCCGAATGGTCTGCACTGTAAAGATTCAGTGATTCTGTGATTTTGTGATACTTTAGACCAATCATTACTCCAAACTCACAGCCAGGTAAAGCAGGCAGTATCACGGCAATGTTCCATCTACCTTTTCCTGTTTTTTATGCTGTCAGTTTATCGCACTGGTATATTCCAGATTGCTGCGCAGGCACACACTATTGCACCTTCGAGGGAATATTAATCAAACGTCCATTTAATCAAGGTTTCAACTCCTAGACTGACTACAATGGAACAGCTGGTAGTAGGGTGGCCGAAACCTTGAAATGTGCTCAATAAAGAAATCTTTCCTTTGGCTACTCATGGTGAAAAAGTAACTCTGTGTCATTAAATAGAAAAATTCTTTCATGTGAGGTGGGCGGCCCTGACAAGGCTGGCATTTGTTACCCATCCCCAATGGTTCTTGAACCCAGTGGTTTGCTCGGTCATTTCAAAGGGTAGAGTCATAGAGGTCTACAGCACAACAAAGGTCCTATGGCCCATCATACCTGTGCCGTAGTTAAGAGTCAACCACATTGCTGTGAATCTGGAGTCACATTGTCGGACAGGTAAGGATGGCAGATTTCTTTCCCTAAGGACATCTGTAAGCCAGATGGGATCTCAAAACAATCACTCATACTTTCATGGTCGCCATTACTGAGACTAGCTCTCAGTTTGAGATTTTGTTACATTGTTTAAACCCCTGACCCCCCCATTGCCTTCAGCTGGGTTTCTGGATTATGAGGTCCAGTATCATTAACACCACCAGCACCAAGTTTGCCTTACGAGGGTCTGTGCAGGGGTTCTTCAGGCGTTGGCAACCGTTCCTAGACTATCTCGCGGAGCGTTAGGAGGAGGTCAGCAGCAGCAGCAACCCAAGGGTGGGTGGGGAGGGCTTCCCTACGGGTACCTTTGAATGTCATATGGGGGGGTTACTGTATATGGGGAAACCCAATGTATAGGTTTTGTATAATTTTTGACTGTTGTGTTTGTGTTTCTTTCTTTTTGTTATGGGGGGGGGGTTTGTTACAAATTTTGTTGGACAATTTGAATAAACATATTTTTAAAAGAGAAAATAAACCACCAGCGCCCCCAGTGACAGAACAGAGTGATAGAATGGAGGCAGAATAGACTGCTCATCTGTGTTTAATGCTATTGCGCCCAAAACGATATTAATACACATTTGTGAAAAGCTAGTGAAAAATGGCTGCTAACCCTCCAGAATTGTCGTGGAGGGCACAGCAACTGAAGATTGTTATTTGTTATGTTCTTCTTCCCATTGACATAAACATATCAATCATACACAAGGATTGGGAAAATAATGATGTGGGTTCTTCACTTGAAGACCCGACTACATACAGATAGGATGAACTGGGAGACTTGGTTTAGTGCCTCTGACTTCCATTCCAGCTGCTGGCAGACGGACTAGAAGTCGTGGCACTACTACGTCACGTCCTGTCAAGGTGAGTAGAGATTGACAATAGTTCAACATATGTCATCTTAAAGGTACATGCACATCATATCACAACAATATCCAGCACATTACTGCGAGTGAGGCAGGGTGCGGGGCATGGGCTCATTAAACAAACAGCATACGGCATACAGCATACGGCATGCTTGCCTTCATTGGCCGGGGCATTGAGTATAAGAATTGGCAAGCCATGTTGCAGCTGTATAGAACCTTAGTTAGGCCACACTTGGAGTATAGTGTTCAATTCTGGTCGCCACACTACCAGAAGGATGTGGAGGCTTTAGAGAGGGTGCAGAAGAGATTTACCAGAATGTTGCCTGGTATGGAGGGCATTAGCTATGAGGAGCGGTTGAATAAACTCGGTTTGTTCTCACTGGAACGAAGGAGGTTGAGGGGAGACCTGACAGAGGTCTACAAAATTATGAGGGGCATAGACAGAGTGGATAGTCAGAGGCTTTTCCCCAGGGGAGAGGGGTCAATTACTAGGGGGCATAGGTTTAAGGTGAGAGGGGCAAGGTTTAGAGGAGATGTACGAGGCAAGTTTTTTACTCAGAGGGTAGTGGGTGCCTGGAACTTGCTGCCGGAGGAGGTGGTGGAAACGGGGACGATAGTGACATTTAAGGGGCATCTTGACAAATACATGAATAGGATGGGAATAGAGGGATACAGACCCAGGAAGTGTAGAAGATTGTAGTTTAGTCGGGCAGCATGGTCGGCACGGGCTTGGAGTGCTGAAGGGCCTGTTCCTGTGCTGTCCATTTCTTTGTTCTTTGTTCTATATTGTTTTCTTTACTTTGAAGAAAACTTTGAAGTAAGAAAGTACCTGTTTCCTCTTCAACTGGCCATGGAAAGTTTGCACGAGAAGGCCCATTGGATGGACCAATGGCAGGAGTGTGGGCAAGGAGGATTGCGGCGGGAGATCATGTGACAAAACCGCCAGGCGGACACCGAACCAGAGTTGGAAACTCCAGCGCCAATTCTTGCTTGAGGCCATTGATGAGGATGAACAGCTGCACAACATCCTGCAAATGCAGTCAAACGAAAAGTGATTAACTTACTCAGGGTCAGATTTGGCACATTATGAGTCATTTTAGCAGTGAGGAATATTGGCCCAGGCCTAGGAACTCCTAGGGCCAGAGGTGGCATGGTGGCGCAGTGGTTAGCACCGCTGCATCACGCGCCGAGGACCCATGTTCGATCCCGGCCCCCAGTCACTGTCCGTGTGGGGTTTGCACAATCTCCCAGCGCCTGTGTGGATCTCACCCCCGCAACCCAAAAAGATGCGCAGATTAGGTGAATTGGCCACGGCAAATTGCCCCTTAATTGGAAAAAGAAATTGGGTATGCTAAATTTATTTTAAAAATTAGGAACTCTTAGGGCCAATCTGTTGACCTGAATTGGGACATTGTGCATAGTTCATAAGCTATAGGAGCAGAATTCGGCCATTTGGCCCATCGAGTCTGCTTCGCCATTCTATATTCCTCATCTGTTACCTACAATGCTACAGACCAAGAGTTGGATTGCAAAGTCAGCCAGTGTGGGAGGATAATGGAGAAATGCAAATCAATAGTGTTGGTGTAGCTAGTTAGCAAACTGTCTGATACTCTAATACAAAAGCAAAATACTGCAGATGCTGGAATCTGAAACAAACACAGAAAATTACTGGAAAACCTCAGCGGGTCTGGTCGAATCCGTGAGGAGAGAGAAACAGAGTTAACGTTTTGGGCCCGTTGAACTCTTCTCCAGAATTGAAAGAGAAGGAAAACGTGTTGGATATCATACTGTATAAGAGGGGCGTCTTGATTGATGTTATGTTCTAATTTTCTGGAAGGTGGTTTCAAGCCGGCCCCCCCCCCCCCCCCCCCCCCCCGACACCTCCCACACTCCAGAAAACATAATTTGGTACATTTTCCAACTCTTTTTTTGTAAACCGTTCTGATGCCTTCCAACTTCACAGTGCCTTCAATCAGTTAATCTGCACTGTTATATAAACTCACATCATTTCAATTAAAGTTGCTTTCAAAAAATGCTTCCAGGCAGGCAGCAAAACACACAAATTGGCTAGTGACACATTCATTCGATGCATCAGCTCCTGAACGATTTCTTCCACACCGCTCAATCTCTTAGTTCCACTTAGTTACCTGTGTTCCTGGTGTGGCCAGATTTTTAAATACAATTATATTAATTTGCATAGGGTTTACAGCGCATATACAGGCCATTCAGCCCCACTGTTCTGTGCTGGTAATTATGCTCTACATGAGCTACCTCCGACTCAACTGCATTTCACCCTTTCAACATTTCCGTCTATTCTAACTAAACTATTCAGCCCAACTTCCTTATTTTTATCTGCTCTTCTAATTCCAGATTTTAAAAAACAAATCACAATTCTCTATCTGGGATTCGAACACAAGCATTAACCTGAGTTGCTGGTTCCCTAGTGAGTCATGGGCAGCACCGTAGCACAAGTGGATCGCACTGTGGCTTCACAGCGCCAGTGTCCCAGGTTCGATTCCCTGCTGGGTCACGTCTGTGCGGAGTCTGCACGTTCTCCCCGTGTCCGCGTGGGTTTCCTCCAGGTGCTCCGGTTTCCTGCCACAGTCCAAAGGCGTGCAGGTTAGGTGGATTGGCCATGATAAATTGCCCTTAGTGACCAAAAGATTGAGGATGGGATATTGGGTTACAAGAATAGGGTGGAAGTGAGGGCTTAAGTGGGTTGGTGCAGACTCGATGGGCTGAATGGCTTCTTTCTGCATTGTATGTTCTATGTATCTATGTAGTCTAGGGACAATCCCACTACACCACCACCCCCCCCCCCCCCCCCATATACTCCAAGAACACTTCAACATCTGGAACGTAAAAATATATTCATTTTACCAGCATGCATGTATTTCATAGAGGACAATAATAAAATAAGCACAGACAATGGTCGCAATTTCCCCCCGTGTTGTGCCCTGCACCAATCCCGTTGCGCTGGGTGCATAGTGGGAAAGGCCCAAAATGGGTATTCACTCGCCCCACCAGCCAGGCCTGACGCCGGGGTGAATTAGTGCTGGCCTCCAGAAATGGAAACCAGACATGAGGGCCACATTGGAGGCCAGCAGAGCCCCCAGGTGGTCGGGGATAGAGACCCAGGCTGTGCCAATCTGAAACCCTGGCAGTGTCAACCTGGCACCCTGACAGTGCCAGCGGCATGGCCTGAGGGGGGTCAAGCCCATGAATGGGGGTGATGAAGGGGGTTATGAAGGATGACGTGGTGAAGGGGAGCCTGAAAGGGGGGGGGGAACTGAAAGGGGGGACTCTAAAGATGGGGGGGTCCCTCGGGGACCTCATGGCAGGATCCATGGCCGGGATCGAACCTGGGACCTCGGCGCCGTGAGGCAGCAGTGCTAACCGCTGCGCCACCGTGCTGCCTGTTGAGCTCAATGTTGATCCAGAAGGCTGTAAAGTGCCACATCGGAAGACAAGGTGCTGTTCCTCCAGGTTGCGTTGGGGTTCACTGGAGCATTGCAACAGGTTGAGTGTAGACTGTGAGCACGAGAGCAAGACAGTGGATTGAAATGGCAAGTGACCGGGGTCGTGTGGGTGACGCTCAATTACCCTCTCCAGGGCAATAAATGCTGCCTAGACCAGCGACACCCACATCCAGTAAATTAATGTTTGCGGACTGAGCAAAGGACCTGGAATGTTTTTGATCAGTACGCTCAGCAACTTACAGCCTCAACCAACAAAATCATCAGTGGAGTTGGGCTATTCAGCATATTTTCTTTTGAAACAGATCATAATTATACTCTTCAGAATAATGTTCTTGCTAGTTGCTGGTAACAAATAATTTGATCTATTAAAAGGGCCCACTTGCTTCTCCAAAGTGAGCCCATTCTTACGAGGGGTAATAAATACTGAGGACGAAAATCTAATTAGTTGTCAGGGTTGCTCTGCAGAACATCCTCTGGAGTCAAGATAACTGCACTTTCTTGGAATCTCTGACATATTATGACAAAGGGTGTATTATGGACTTTAATGTGTCTGAAGTCACAAATTACTTATCCAATTATTAGCTCTCGGAGGAGCGCTACAGGAACAAATCTTAAAACACCAAGAATGAGAAAATGGCAACTTATTTATTGGATAAATCTGGTGAAATAACAAATAAGTGAATTCTGGAGCTCTGCAAATTGGTCTCACATCCTTTACCCTATTTTATCTGCTTCCAGAGTTCCACTATTAAATATATACTCAGTGCTAAGCTACAGGTACACAGCAGGTCATAGAATCATAGAATTTACAATGCAGAAGGAGGCCATTTGGCCCATTGAGTCTGCACCGGCCCTTGGAAAAAACATCCTCTCTAAGCCCACATCCCCACCCTATCCCCATAACCCAGTAACCCCACCCTACTCAAGCCCACGTCTCTACCCTATCCCCGTTGTCGTATTAGGTATACTGGTATAGGACTGGCTGCAACTGGATGCAGCTTAGATCAAAAAGATACTCCAGACCTTGAAGTTAGTTCAATCAGGTTTATTGAACTAATAGCACAGTTAGCACAGTTCTTTGTGAGTTCAACTCTCTGCTAACTTAAGTGTGGTTACTCTGTCTGACTGAACCAGACTAGCTCTTAGCCACGTGGTGGAGGTGTGAGATTGTAACAACACCCTTGACTGACTCTCTAGATGTTCATCAGTGGAAAGAGGCGGAGTGTGAGTGCCTCGTGTCTTTTATAGTCAGATCCCACCCCTGAGTGTCCTGCCTGCTTATTGGTCATGTCCTGTTCTCTGTGTCCATTAGCTGCTTGTCTGTGCCTGTATCTCATTATGTGTGTGTCTGTATATCATGACACCCGTAACCCAGTAACCCCCACTTAACCTTTTTGGACACTAAGGGCAATTTATCACGGCCAATCCACCTAACCTGCACATCTTTGGACTGTGGGAGGAAACCGGAGCACCCGGAGGAAACCCACGCACACACGGGGAGGATGTGCAGACTCCGCACAGACAGTGACCCAAGCCGGGAATCGAACCTGGGACCCTGGAGCTGTGAAGCAATTGTGCTATCCACAATGCTACCGTGCTGCCCTAATGTAGGGCAGTGGTGGGATACCCATGGCCCAGGGGGCTACATGCGGCCCATCGGGGTTCTGAGGGTGGCTTGGCACACCCATGGTCCAGGGGGTTGTAAGCGGCCCATCAGGGTTCGGAGAGTGGCTTTTGAGATGTTTTGTTTGCATTGCCCACGCACACGGCTGCCACATTCTCCGGATTTCCTACTGGTATGACTTTATAAAAATTAATATATGTGATGTGGGTGTCGCTGGTTAGGCCAGCATTTATTGCCCATCCCTAGTTGCCCTTCAGAAGATGGTGTTGAGCTGCTTTCTTGAACTGCTGTAGTCCTTCGGATGTAGGTACACCCACTGTGCAGTTAGGGAGGGAGTTCCAGGATGTTGCCCCAGCGACAGTGAAGGAACGGCGATACATTTCCAAGTCAGGGGGGTGAGTGACTTGGAGGGGAACCTCCAGGTGATGGGGTTCCCAGCTCTTGCCCTTCTCAGTGGTAATGATCATGGGTTTGGAACGTGCTGTCTAAGGAACCTTGGTGAGTTGCTGCAGTGTATCTTGTAGATGGTGCACACGGCTGCCACTGTTCGTCGGTGGTAGGGGGTTTGAATGTTTGTGGAAGGGGGAGCAATCAAGTGGAGCGAATTGTATTGGCTGAAGACTGATTTCTGTGATGCTGAGGACCTCTGGAGATCGAGATGGACCATCCACACGGCATCCTGGCTGAACGTTGTTGCGAATGATTGAAGTGATAGGCACGTAAAACAAGGGCAAGTGAAGTGATGTGCGTGCTGACTGCTCACAACATTGACTGTGAGAGCCGTGTGCGCCCTCTGCATCCAAAGTGTACATATTTATTTTGGTTTTACCATTTGAAGTTGATGTTAGTTCCATTAATATATAAATGATTAAGCATTTTCTATAGCTCGTTATGAAATATCCGGCATGTATTAAATGTATTTAAACTTATTCATAGGGTTATGGTTGGTGAACTGACCTTGCCCAGTATAACAATGTCTACAGCACCGAAAGGCTGCTTGAACCTGGGGGTGGAGACTATCACAGCCACAGCCAATCCTGGCCTGTCCTAACGCCTGCACGCTCTTTCTCCAGCCCAGTGTTAATTTCTATCTAATTACTTTCCACGAATCACCTGAAAATGCATTCCTGCATTAAAGGCGGCATCTAAATGCAGGCAGTTGTTGGTCTTGCACTTGTAACAGGAGTCATGGCACAGTGGTCAGGAGCAGAAATTCTGCCTGATCATTTGTAACCCAAGTGTGGTGAAGCAAATTGTAAGACCTCTCCACCAATCCAGCGAAGACTGACCAAGTCAAAAGATTGCATTTTGCCTATATGATTCAGTACCGCTCTGGGTTGCACTTGGAACCATTGAGCCATCAGTGTAGCAAACATCTGGGGCGGGATTCTCCCCTACCCGTTGGGGCGGGCTGTACCGGCGCAGAGGAGTGGCGTGAACCACTCTGGCGTAGGGCCGCCCGGAAGGTGCGAGTCAACCGGCGCGAGTTGGCGCATGCGCAGGAGTGCCAGCGTGTGCTGGCGGCACCCCAGTGCATGTGCAGGGGGGCTCTTCTCCGTGACAGCCATGGCGGAGGTTGACAGCAGCTGGCACAGAGGGAAAGAGTGCCCCCACGGCACAGGCCCGCCCGCGAATCGGTTGGCCCCGATCGTGGGCCAGGCCACCGTGGTTGCCCTCCCCGGGGCCAGATTCCCCCCCCCCCCCCCGAGGACCCCGCAGGCCGCCCGCAACGCCAGGTCCCGCTGGTATGGACCTGGTTTGATTTACGCCGGCCGAAAACGAGCGGCCACTCGGCCCATCGCGGGGCGGAGAATCGCCGGGGGGGGGGGTCACTGCCAACGGCCCCCGACCGGCACGGCGCGATTCCCGACCCCGCCAAAACACCAGCACCGGAGAATTCGGCAGCCGCCGTTGGGGCGGCGGGGCGGGATTCACGCCGCCCCCCCGGCGATTCTCTAATCCGGCAGGGGGTCGGAGAATCCCGCCCATCATTACACATTTAACAGTGACTATTCTTCAAAAGCACTTCGTGGTGGTAAAGAAATTTGAGACAACCTCGGCGGGATTCTCTATTCTGCCACACCAGCAGCAGCACCCCCCCCACCCCCGCACCAGTCGGCCAATGGGGTTTCGGGAAATTCCTGGTCGTGGGTGCACTTGCGGCGCAACAGAGAACCCCGCCAGCGGAGAATCCCACCCCCTGAGTTCCCAATAAATTCAAGCCATCTCCTTCTGACACTCCAATGCAGAACTGAGGGAGTGCTGCCCTGTCGCAGCTGCAGTCCTTTGCATGAGGTGGATTTCAAAGATTCCATGGTACTATGTTAAAGAGCAGGCGAGTTCTCTGCGTGTGCTGCTCAATATTTATCTCTCATCACTAAAAACAGATTATTGGGTCACCATCGCGTTTTGTTTGTGCAAGTTTGCTGCAAATTGATGGCCATGTTTGCAACATAACAAAAGTGGCTACAATTCAAAAGTGCTTTGTTGGCGGTGGAATGTCGGAAACTGTCCAGTGGTTGTTAAAGACGGTTTATAAATGCAAGACTTTCTTTTCTCACATTCTAAAATTGGCAGCATGTCATTTTTTTGCAGACGTTACAATAATAGGAACAACCCTGGTGCATAAGGATACATGTCCATGGGAGTATTATATATAAACACACAGATTTATATGCAAAGTTGGAATGTGCCACGTTTCCTGTAAGTTAATCTCTTTCAAATGCAAAATTGTAACACGCTTGATGTGCGCACATAACACCTGTTAAAAAGATCATTGTTCCTTCCTGCTTTTGATGTAAGAGGTGCCACTGTTTCTAATGACTTCTGTTAAACAGACACTGCCATTGATCCCAGAACACCTGCTGTCCGCTTCCTACCCTAGTAAATGCTGCTCGCTATCATTCTCATGCTCAGTGATCTCCTCTGACTAGCTAGCCCTCACACATTTACATATCCCTCCATTATCCATCCTTCCATGCTTTCACTCCCGCCTTGCCTCCAGCACCATGTCCATTTTTTACAACCTCTGATCTCTTCAGTCTGCGCCCTCTGCCCGACATTTTCCCTTCTGTGTGCCATTCCTCTGACTCTGTTTTCATTTTGTAAATCATCCCTTTTCCTCTTCTCCGCTACTTAACACCACCATCATCTTCAGTGTTATCGTCACCGTCAAAAGCAGTAACAACTTGTATTCATGTAGCGTCCTGAATTTAGAAAAGAGGTATTATCAAAAATGCAGAAACTGGGCTACAGAAGAAAACATTGGCGGGGAGGGGGAACTAAAAGATTGGTCAAAGAGATAGGTTTTAAGCAAAGGCTGGAAGATGCAGAGAAGCTAGGGAGAGGTGGAAGGTCTAGAAAACAAATTCCAGAGTGTGGAGATAGATTTTCAATTCCTGGGGACTCTAGGCTAATCCTGGAGGGTTGGCAACCATAATGTCGATGGCCGCAGAGTGGTCAAGGTGGCTGAGGAGGGCAAGGGCATTAGGGTTCTGGTCAGGGAGGATGTTACATGTGACTTTGCTCCAGGCCCTTCCAGTGCTGTCGCTGGGACGAACGGGTGATTGGAGGGATTTAAACAATGCATTTTAGGAAAGAAAGTGGGGACAGATTTGGAAACCAACAACGCCTTCAAATGAGGAAAGCTCAGTTGGAGATGGGGTGATACTTTGTAAGGACAGAAGGGCTGAGACTGGAATTTGTGAGGAGGGAGGGAGTGATGATGATAGTTTGGAAGGGAGAATTTGAGGAGAGGGGTTAGTCACATTACCAACTGGCGCGGTACACAGGCAGGTGAGTGACCAGCAGATTACTGAAAAGTGAGTTGTAAAAACTGAAGGTGGACCGGGAATGATTTCGAGTGATTTTCCCTCTCCAGTCCCCAGCAGGAACATCCTTCCATTGTTATTTCCAGGATACAGTAGAGCATTTGGGGGGGGGAGGCCCAAATAGAAAATATTTCTCAGCTGTCGATTGACAGCGGGTGCCAGAATATCCATCATTTTACACCGATTTAAATATATACATGCAGTTTTGCCTTCAATTTGCCTACAAATTGTATATAGAGATACAAAAGAGATCCAGCCTTTTTTTTTAAATTTAGAGTACCCAATTCAATTTTCTTTTACAATTAAGGGGCAATTTAGTGTGGCCAATCCACCTACCCTGCACATCTTTGGGTTGTGGGGGTGGGACCCATGCAGACACGGGGAGAATGTGCAAACTCCACACGGACAGTGACCCGGGGCTGGGATCGAACCTGGGTCCCCAGTGCTGTGAGGCAGCAGTGCTAACCGCTGCGCCACCGTGCTGCCCCCAAAAGAGATCCAGCCTTTGGATCTTGTACCAGTTAAATCATGGAGAAATACTGAGCTAAACGATAACAAGAGATGGGAGATGGGAGGAAGCAAATTGCCATCTGTTTATTGCAAGACAGACTACTGACCAATTTAACAGAGTGAGTAATAATAATCTTTATTGTCAGAAGTAGGCTTACATTAACACTGCAATGAAGTTACTGTGAAAAGCCCCTAGTTGCCACATTCCGGCGCCTGTTAGTGTACACATAGGGAGAATTCAGAATGTCCAATTCGTCTAACAAGCACGTCTTTCGGGACTGTGGGAGGGAACCGGAGCACCCGGACGAAACCCACGCAGACACAGGGAGAACGTGCAGACTCCGCACAGACAGTGACCCAAGCCGGGAATCAAACCCGGGTGCTGTGGTGAACCACTGTAATAGGAGATGTAAGGTAGGACCTGCACTACAGGTTCGCCGGTAGCTCCTGCCGGCTGGCTCCGCCCAGGGAGAACTGTATAAATATGCATGACCTCCAGTGCCCTGCCATTTCGCCAGCAGCAGCAGGAGGCCACGCATCTGACTGTAATAAAGCCACAGTTGTACCCAACTTTAGACTTTGTGCAATTGATCGTGCATCAGGTGCCTGGCACTGTGAAGCAACAGTGCTAACCACTGTGCTACTGTTTCCACTGGCAGGAATTGGTAATCAGAAGATGCTGATTTAATGTAATTGTTAAAAACAAAAAGCAGGGGGAGGTGAGGAGAATTTTCTTACTGAGTGGGGTATTATGGTCTGCAATGCACTGCCTGCAGGGGTGATGGAAACAGATTCAATAGTCACCTCCTAAAGGAATTGGATACATTCCTCAAAAGGAAAAAGGTGCAGAGTTCTGAAGGATGAAGAGGAAAGTGGGAGATGATTGGATCATTCTTTCCAAGAGCCGGGACAGGCAGGGCCTGGTGTCCTCCTTCTGTGCTAAATGAGGCGGTGATTAATTTACTCCTTTTCCCTTCTCTCTTGAAGACAGAGAGGGATGTTCCAGCCTTGCCCGCCATGGGGCCAACATTCCTCAGGAACCCCCTCGCCCGTGAGTACCTCACAGAGCTGATCAGTGATCGCACGCCAGCCCGGGCAGTCAGCATTACCATCCCATTCAACCCTGGCGGACTTACAGATAGGATCTGGGTGGCGCACCTCAGGACAGGTGGCATTGGTGAAGCCACAGCACAGCTGGAGAAGCGAAAGAGAAAAACAACGTGGAGGAAAGATGGGTGAAAATAAAAAGGCTCATTTAACTTTAAGGAGCTGTCCTCAAAATGGAGGGTGGTTTTCCAGATTCCCCAAAGCCTGTCCAATATCCACAAAGCACAAGGCAGGAGTGTGATGGAATACTCCCCAATTACCTGGATAGGTGCAGCTCCAATAACTCAAGAAGCTCAACACCATCCAGGACAAAGCAGCCCACTTGATTGGCACCCCTTCCACAAACATTCACTCCCTCCACCATTGACGAACAGTGGCAGCCGTGTGTACCAGTTACAAGATGCACTGCAGGAACTCACCAAGACTCCTTCGACAGAATCACAGAATGATACAGTGTAGAAGGTCCCATTCGGCCCATCAAGTCTGCCCCGACACATGAAAAACATCGGACCTACCTAATCCCATTTGCCAACACTTGGTCCATCGCCTTGAATGTTATGATGTGCCAAGGGCTCATCCAGTTACTTTTTAAAGGTTGTGAGGCAACCCGCCTCTACCACCCTCCCAGGCAGCGCCTTCCAGACCATCCCCACCCTCTGATATTTCCTCCCATTCCCCCTAAAACTCCTGCCCCTCACCTTGAACTTGTGTCCCCTCGTGACTGACCCCCTAGGTCTATGAAGTTAGGCCACAGATCAGCCATGATCTCATTAGATGGTGGGACAGGTTGGAGGGGCTGAATAGCCTACTCCTGTTCCTATGTTGCTTCAACTAAGGGAAACAGCTGCTCCCTATCCAACCTGTCCACGCCCCTCATAATCCTGTACACCTCGACCAGGTCGCCCCTCAGTCTTCTCTGCTCCAACAAAATTTAAACAAAATAACATTTAGAGTACCCAATTCTTTTTTTTCCAATTAAGGGGCAATTTAGTGTGGCCAATCCACCTAACCTGCACATAGAATCACAGAATTTACAGTGCAGAAGGAGGCCATTCGACCCATTGAGTCTGCACCGGCCCTTACCAAGAACGCCCTACTCAAGCCCACGTCTCTACCCTATCCCCGTTGTCGTATTAGGTATACTGGTATAGGGCTGGCTGCAACTGGATGCAGCTTAGATCAAAAAGATACTCCAGACCTTGAAGTTAGTTCAATCAGGTTTCTTGAACTAATAGCACAGTTAGCACAGTTCTTTGTGAGTTCAACTCTCTGCTAACTTAAGTGTGGTTACTCTGTCTGACTGAACCAGACTAGCTCTTAGCCACGTGGTGGGGGTGTGAGATTGTAACAACACCCTTGACTGACTCTCTAGATGTTCATCAGTGGAAAGAGGCGGAGTGTGAGTGCCTCGTGTCTTTTACAGTCAGATCCCACCCCTGAGTGTCCTGCCTGCTCATTGGTCATGTCCTGTTCTCTGTGTCCATTAGCTGCTTGTCTGTGCCTGTATCTCATTATGTGTGTATCTGTATATCATGACACCCGTAACCCAGTAACCCCCACTTAACCTTTTTGGACACTAAGGGCAATTTATCATGGCCAATCCACCTAACCCGCACATTTTTGGACTGTGGGAGGAAATCGGAGCACCCGGAGGAAACCCACGCAGACACGGGGAGAACATGCAGACTCCGCACAGAGAGTGACCCAAGCCGGGAATCGAACCTGGGACCCTGGAGCTGTGAATAAACTGTGCTAGCCACTGTGCTACCGTGCTGCCCCTATCTTTTGGATTGTGGGGGTGAAACCCACGCAGACAAGGGGAGAATGTGCAAACTCCACATGGACAGTGACCAAGAGCCCCAGCAATCCTTTCCCTCACTTCCCACAGCAACCTGGGACACAATTCATTCGGGCCTGGAGATTTGTCCACTTTTAAGCCTGCCAACACCTTCAATGCTTTGTCACTTCCTATGCCAATTTGCTCAAGAACCTCACAGTCTCTCTCCCTGAGTTCCATACCGACCTCCTCATTCTCTTGGGTGAAGACAAATGTGAAGTATTCATTCAACACCTTACCAACGTTTTCTGTCTCCACCCACAGATTGTCCCCTTGGTCCCGAATCCACCCTACTCTTTCCCTGGTTATCCTCTTCCCATTGATACACTTATAGAATAGCTTGGGATTTTCCCTACTTTTACCAGCCAGAGCGTTCTCATATCCTCCTTTTGCTCCCCTAATTAATTAAAAAAAAAATGTAGAGTATCCAATAAATTTTTTCCAATTAAGGGGCAATTTAGCGTGACCAATCCCCCTACCTTGCACATCTTTGGGTTGTGGGGGCGAAACCCACGCAAACACGGGGAGAATGTGCAAACTCCACACGGACAGTGACCCAGAGCCGGGGTCGAACCTGGGACCTCGGCGCCGTGAGGCAGCAGGGCTAACCCACTGCGCCACCGTGCTGCCCTCCCTAATTACTTTCTTAAGCTCCATCCTGCATTTTCTGTACTCCACTAATGCCTGCGCTGATTTGCACCCCTTGTTCTTGCTAAAAGCCTCTCTTTTCCTTCTTATCCTATCCTGAATATCTCTAGTCATCCATGGTTCTCTGGGCTTGTTACACATTCCTATTGCCCTAGAGGGAGCGTGTTGGACCTGTACCAAAGCTCAAATCCCGCAAAAATGAATAATAAAAAATAAGTTAGGACGGCACAAATGGCACTTGCTTCCACACTTCCGCTCCTTGCTTTGTTTTAATTGGTGGTTAACAAAAGGCAACTGGGAGGTCCACAGTTTCCACAGAAAAAAAGATGATTTTACTTCAGTAGGAAATGTGGAGTGAAAAAGTAGAGTTGGAGTGACGGGCTCGCAATAGCGATCTGCGCAATCTGGAAACAATTCAAACTATGATTGGAGGATCATCATTTTATTTGTTCTGTAAAACATAACTTGAATCATCTGCAAACACAATAAAAGAATATAGAGGCCTTATAACAACACAATATTGCTAAAGGGTCATTAAAGTGCTTAACGGCTTACAGTGGGAATGGGAACAGATTGCAGGAACAAACTGTTTGCCAATAGACTGATCATCTTGCACGAACGGGACTTAAATGGTGACTTAAAGTGGGTCACCCTATATTGTTCTGTCCATTTCTTAAGCTGATGTGGCTGGATAAAATGGAAGGCATTTGAAGATGTTGTCAGTGAAGGAGAAACACAGTCAACACCCACATTGCTTCCTCCTGTTTATTTGCCTCTGTCACCTTAGCGTCATTCAGAAGCCAGACCACGAGGGGAAGGGGAGGGGGAGGAGTGTGTGGTGGGGTGGGGCGGGGGGGGGGGGGTGCAGGGCTGGAGGGATTGGGTGGGGGGGAGCTCACAAACCTTCTAGTGGATCATGAGGCTTCATCACTACCACAAGCAAAATGTCGAAACTGTGATTTCTAGGGTTTTCACAAGGCCTAGTCTATAGGTCTATTTTAGGCCTAAGGGTTACGCAATCAAGGCGGGTAGGTGAGGTTAAGATGCTGATCAGCCATGACGGGATTCAACAGTAGAACAGGCTTGATGGGCTGAATGGCTTGTCCCACTTTTTTTTATTGAAGTATTTTAGGTATATAGAAAAAGTGACATTGTACAGTACAAAAATTAAACATAGTGCAAACCACGGCTCTGTTCACGCACGGACCTGCCTCAATATCCCCCTACTCTACACTACTCTACCCTAGCCCACCCCCCCTCCCCCCTGCTGACGCTTACTCCTCTGCGAAGAAGTCAATGAATGGCTGCCACCTTCGGGCGAACCCTGATAGCGAACCTCTCAAGGCAAACTTGACTTTCTCTAGGCCAAGAAAGCTCGCCATGTCCGATAGCCATACCTCAGCCCTCGGGGGCTTTGAGTCCCTCCATGCTAACAGTATTCGTCGCCGGGCTACCAGGGAAGCAAAGGCCAGAACGTCGGCCTCTCTCTCTTCCTGGACTCCCGGGTCCTCCGAAACCCCAAAGATCGCCACCTCCGGGCTCATTACCACCCTACTTCTATGGCGATGTGCAGTCCGGGAGAAAACTTATTACACTTTTACAAGATTACAGAATTTTGGGCATGACCCAACCAGTTATGGGCATAACTCCAGGTCACCCAAGTCTCCATTATATTTTACAGTAGTAAGGGTTACAGAACACAGAGATAGTTACGACACAGATCACTCATGATCTCATCAAAGATGGTGAATGCTTGAAGGACTGATTGGCCTACTCTTGTTTCCAAGGAGAAAGTGGGTGTCTTTATATTTCCTTGCATGTGTAACATGGGAGATAAACACGTGCTTGTGCTTGCTTATGTGTAAATTCATAGATGTGTATCTGTGCACCTTTGTTGTAGGTTTTGGTGAGGCTGACAGAGTCCTCCGGGGTCACAGTCCTGAAATGTAGGATGAGATTTAACGCCCTCCATTGTGGCGGTTTGGTGGTGGTAGTGGGGGGAGGGGGGGGGGGTGTTAATAGGGGGCAGGAGAGTGGCGGGTGAGACCTCGCCATCTTCCCACTTCTAACCTGATTGAGTCCGTGGTAGGAAGGCCTGTGGATAGCCTTTCCAACGCCACCAATTGAGGCCTTGAATGGGCAATCAATTACCACTTAAGGGCCTCATCTGCTGGTGTTAACCTAATGGCAGGTAGGGGGGGGGGAAGTAACGGGTGGGGGTGGGGGGTTGGTGGACAGAGGGGGGAATTGCGGACGGTTTGCAATGAGAGGAGCATGACAAGACACTCATTAGCCAGCTCCTGGCAGGACTGGAGGGGGTCCCTCATTCCAAGGCTCTCCGCACCTGATTGAAAGGACGGCACCAGGAAGGGGGTTGGCTGAGAGCTGGCACCTTGCCCCGTTGCCTCCCCACCTCCCCCGTGACACCCTTTCCACCAACACCCGCCTGTGGCCTGGGTATCTGGCGACAGTCCTAGGTCTCAGGTGGGTATGATACATGCAGCAGCCACCATGTCTCCAATGGCACTGCCAACCCCGGGCATGCAGAAACTCTGTCCCCAGGATCGTCGATTCCAGGGAATGCTCACCACTGTCCAGCTAAGAAAGTGAGTGGCATTTAATTGGGCAGGCTTTCCCTAGAATAGGGGACTCGGGGTTCTCTTAACACCTCCATGGAATTCTGCCCGTTCACTCAGATCGTTTTCTCTCCCCAGATGCTGCCTGAGCTTCTGAATATTTGCAGCATTTAATATTTCCAGCATTTTGCTTTTGCTGCACTTTTGAAAGATGCCAGCATATGTTTCACTGAAACAATGGCGAGGTCAATTATCCAAATCAAACTTTAGCCGTAGATTTTGCTTTCGTCCTCATTCGAATTCCAAACCGTTGCTTAATCTAAGAATGTCTTTTAGGTGAAAGTTGCTCCTGTTGTGAATAAATGCCCGTTTACCCTTTAAGGAAATAACGCTTGTCATAATATACACCAGTATATCATGGTGCAGACACACACTGATGGACACATAGTGGGACCAATCAACACACACAACACCGCAGCCAATCACCAGTGAGAGCACACGCACTATAAAGACAGGGGGCATCAGAGTTCCCGCTCATTCGAGTTGCAGCTAGCCAGGAGGACAGAGCTCACAGCCTGCAACACAGACATTCACCATGTGCTGAGTGCATCGACTGGTTAGGACAAGGCAAAGGTCTTTAGTTAAAGCTAGTATCGTATTAACCCACAGTCTAAGTATGTTTAAACAGTTAATGATTCAATAAAATAGTGTTGCCCTATTTCAAGTGTTGGTGACCTGTATGTGATCCAGAACACCCAACACATCAACGCTTGGCTGATAAAGGGGTATAAACCTGCCTTGGATTGCTCCGTGTAACCAGGTCCCGGCGAGCCGGCAGCCTGCCCGATGCCCTGCCGGGATTGATTTTTGCATTGGCTGCAATGAAAAAACAAATGAGAAGTTTAAAATGGACTTTGGAGTTACGATGGGCTGTTCTGCGCAAAGCGCCAAGGCAAATTCAGACGCCAAAGAGAAAAGTAATGTCCAAGTTTCATTTCACTGCACTTGACAATTAGGTATTTGCAAATTTTCCTTGACCAGGTGAATAAGCCCTTGAAAGATTAATTGCACATGAGGAAATAGTGGAGACCGTGTTTTTAAAGAACCAAACCAAAACAAGCTGTCTGTTAATACATACACTACCATAATGAACTAAAATTTCCTAAGTTAAATAAGCCATCTCCCATTTCTCAGACAGTAATAGGGTGTACGAATGTCTCCTGACGTTGCTGCTATTTCAGGAATGTTAATAGCCACTGGACTAAATTATTCTCGTGTTTAAAAGAGTTGTGTTACTGACATTTTGTTTTATCAAAGTATACAATTAGACTTCATCCTTAATATCTCTGAGGCTGTCACATTTTCTGAACTCTATGGCATCGCTTGCCAGTCGCAATCAGAAATCGCTCTGTCCCTTCAGCTTAATGAAAAATAAGTACTTGGCCATAAACCTGTAGTCATCCTGTATCCAATCACATTGTCTTGAGTAATTAAAATGATTAGCTTAATTAGCTTAATTAACTAAATTTGACTACAGGACATGGCCATATGGTGAAGCAAAACAAAGATGGGAGCTAATTAAACTTAAAATAATGCAGGTTTTAATTAACTCAACCCCTAGGCATCAACATTTTCAAATTTATCCAAGCTGATAATTAAAAAGTCCTCTTGCCCAAGCAACATTCTTCTCCGAGCTAATTAAATCTGGAAATGAATTAGCAACATGAAGCTCCAAATATTAATTCCTGCTCGAAGATGACTTCACTTCCTAATGAAATTAATTAGCTGCAGTGGACCTTCAATCAGATGCCAAACACTGTCCATGAACATAGACCTCATGTAATCGAGAACCAGGCTCCAAGCCCTGGGGCAGGAATTTACAACAGCAATGAACAGTCTTCAGCTATGTGCCTCCCTTAATAACCAAATGAACATGTAGCTCTGTGTTTGCCAGCAGCACTCTCTCCCTCTCCCTCTCTCTCTCTCTCTCTCTTATTTAATGCTGCTGGTTTATCAACGCGACTAGTTAAACATTCTTTTGCTTAATGCTACTTGTTAGCATTAATGATAAGGTTGGCTGGCAGCGACGGCATTCTGGGGAAGAAGGAGTTTTCGGCAGAGAACAAAGGTTTATACAGGGTAGGAGCTGAAAGCTGTTCCGCATGTAATTCTTCACACTTTTCAGACACGGTGACCTTATTACCATTAAGTCGCTGGGCTTACCTGTTGCTGCTTAAACCAGTGATTGAAAAGTCAACTACGCAAATCCTATTAAGCGCTCTATAAAAACAGTGACCTCAGAGGAGCAGTAGCTCACAGTTTTGTCTGAAAGCAGCACACTTTCTTCCGCCTCTAAGACAGTGCAGGTTGAACTCTCTCGGTCAACCCTTTCTCGCTGAGGCGATGCAGGCCTTTGGCTTCTCGTCCTCTTTTCAATACCTCCCTCAGAACCTTCGAGGATGGTGACCACGTGGGCGCCTACGCAATCTTCACGTTAAAACCAAAAAATGTTTTTAATTATGAACTTTGCATGCGGTTTCGATTATTTGAACATTAACCAACCGTCGGCGGCCGTGCCGCCTTGTTGCCTCGGTCCTAAAGCTCTTGAATTCCTTCTTTTGTCCTCCTTTGAGACGCTTCTTACCACCTTACCTTCCAGCTCTTGGAAACCTGTCCCAATCGGGGCTGGTTTAGCACAGGGCTAAATAGTTGGCTTTTAAAGCAGACCAAGGCAGGCCAGCAGCACGGTTCAATTCCCGTACCAGCCTCCCCGAACAGGCGCCGGAATGTGGCGACTAGGGGCTTTTCACTTCATTTGAAGCCTACTTGTGACAATAAGCGATTTTCATTTCATTTTTTCCATTTCATTTTCATACCCTTGGGAAGCGCCGTGTGAGACTTCCCGATGATACAGGCGCAATGTGAATGCAGGTTGTTGTTCACCATCCTATTACTGCCATTTGTTTTCAACCGGGTCTTTCCTGAACAGATTCTGGAAGTTTCCCCAGGTGACTGCAGAGGCCTAAGTGAAAGCCTTTTTTTTTCCATTTAAAAAAAGATTTTGAGTACCCAATTCATTTTTTCCAGTTAAGGGGCAATTTAGCGTGGCCAATCCACCTACCCTGCACATCTTTGGGTTGTTGGAGCGAAACCCACGCAAACACGGGGAGAATGTGCAAACTCAATACCGACAGTGACCCAGAGCCGGGATCGAACCTGGGACCTCGGTGCCGTGAGGCAGCAGGGCTAACCACTGTGCCACCGTGCTGCCCTCGCCTCGCCTAATATAATAGCTGCTTAAGATATGCAGCATTTTGCACATTCTCCCCGTGTCTGCATGGGTTTCACCCCCACATTCCAAAGATGTGTTGGTTAGGTGGATTAGCGACGCTAAATTGCCCCTTAATTGGAAAAGAAAAATAATTGGGTATTCTAAATTTTAAAAAAAAGGTCTGCAGCATAGAGAGCCTATCATCCCCCTTCTCTGCCTCCTTCCCCGCCCCTCAGCAGTTTTCTACCCACTCCTGACATTTACTCGGGTGCAGTTGGAGAGTGATTCAGCAGCCCTTGATGAATCACAACAGAAGTGTGAGAGCCCCGGCAGAGAGTGTTGGCAGTAATTCAACTGTGGTGGAGAGATGGAGAGGGGAGTGCACACAGCTGAGCTCTATTCTGTCTTCAATCCACATCCATATGTATGAACATTTTAGCAGGTGTCACCAGATAGTGAGCAGGAACGGCTGATTTTGAGATTAGGCTATTAAGGGTTAGGGTACAAAGGTGGGGAGACAGTGTTAAATACAGATCAGCCATGGTATATGTGAATGGTAGAACAGGGACTGTTCAAGGGACTGAATAACTAAACCTATTCCTTTAAAAAAAAAATTTAGAGTACCTAATACATTTTTTCCAACTCAGGGGTAATTTAGCGTGGCCAATCCACCTAGCTTGCACATTTTTTGTGTTGTGGAGCCGAAACCCACACAAACACAGGGAGAATGTGCAGACTCCACACGGACAGTGACCCAGAGCTGGGATTGAACCTGGGACCGCGGTGCGGTGAGGCCGCAGTGCAAACCCTCTGCGCCACCGTGCTGCCCACTAACTCTACTCCTATGTTCTGACTGAGTCAGGGTGGGGAGTTTCCTCGGCTGCACAGAGACAGGTGTAGTCCTGGAAACTGGTTACGCTCCCACAAGATTGGAGAGGATTGTGGGTGAACCAACCAGTTACGCTCATAACTCCAAAGACACCCAAGCCTCTTTGACGTTCCACATCTGTCCATCAAACCGCTCATCCAAATGAATCACTCCCCATAAATGTGGCCAAGCCCCCAATCTCGAATGTGAGTATCTTTCAATTGCTACAATTTGTTGAGTGGGGATGACAATTGTGGGGATTTAGGTGTGGAGGGGCAGAGGTGAAAGTGGAGGGATTGGGTGTGTGCGCTGCGATGGTGGTTGGGTGTGTGGGCTGCGGGGGTGATTGGGTGTGTGGGCTGCGGGGGTGATTGGGTGTGTGGGCTGCGGGAGTGGTTTGGTGTGTGGGCTGCAGGGGTGCTTTAGTGTGTGGGCTGCGATGGTGGTTGGGTGTGTGGGCTGCGGGGTGGTTGGGTGTGTGGGCTGCGTGGTGGTTGGGTGTCTGGGCTGCGGGGTGGTTGGGTGTGTGGGCTGCGATGGTGGTTGGGTGTGTGGGCTGCAGGGGTGGTTGGGTGTGTGGGCTGCGGGGTGATTGGCTGTGTGGGCTGCGAGGGTGGTTGGGTGTGTGGGCTGCGGGGGTGGTTGGTGTGTGGGCTGCGGGGGTGATTGGGTGTGTGGGCTGTGTGGATAGTTGGGTGTGTGGGCTGCGGGGTCGTTGGGTGTGTGGGCTGCGGGGGTGGTTGGGTGTGTGGGCTGCGGGGTGGTTGGGTGTGTGGGCTGCGGGGGTGGTTGGGTGTGTGGGCTGCGGAGGTGGTTGGGTGTGTGGGCTGTGTGGATAGTTGGGTGTGTGGGCTGCGGGGTCGTTGGGTGTGTGGGCTGCGGAGGTGGTTGGGTGTGTGGGCTGCGGGGTGGTTGGGTGTGTGGGTTGTGGGGTGGTTGGGTGTGTGGGCTGCTGGGTGGTCGGGTGTGTGGGCTGCGGGGGTGGTTGGGTGTGTGGGCTGCGGGTGTAGTTGGGTGTGTGGGTTGCAGGAGTGGTTGGATTTGTGGGTTGCCGGGTGGTCGGGTGTGTGGGCCGCGGGGGTGGTTGGGTGAGTGGGCTGCGGGGTGATTGGCTGTGTGGGCTGCGAGGGTGGTTGGGTGTGTGGGCTGCGGGGGTGGTTGGTGTGTGGTCTGCGGGGGTGATTGGGTGTGTGGGCTGTGTGGATAGTTGGGTGTGTGGGCTGCGGGGTCGTTGGGTGTGTGGGCTGCGGGGTGATTGGCTGTGTGGGCTGCGAGGGTGGTTGGGTGTGTGGGCTGCGGGGGTGGTTGGTGTGTGGGCTGCGGGGGTGGTTGGTGTGTGGTCTGCGGGGGTGATTGGGTGTGTGGGCTGTGTGGATAGTTGGGTGTGTGGGCTGCGAGGTCGTTGGGTGTGTGGGCTGCGGGGGTGGTTGGGTGTGTGGGCTGTGTGGATAGTTGGGTGTGTGGGCTGCGGGGTCGTTGGGTGTGTGGGCTGCGGGGGTGGTTGGGTGTGTGGGCTGTGTGGATAGTTGGGTGTGTGGGCTGCGGGGTGGTTGGTGTGTGGGCTACGGGGATGGTTGGGTGTGTGGGCTGCGGGGGTGGTTGCGTGTGTGGGCTGCGGGGTGGTTGGGTGTGTGGGCTGCGGGCGTGGTTGGGTGTGTGGGCTGCGGGGTGGTTGGGTGTGTGGGCTGCGGGGGTGGTTGGGTGTGTGGGCTGCGGGGGTGGTTGTGTGTGTGGGCTGCGGGGTGGTTGGGTGTGTGGGCTGCGGGGGTGGTTGGGTGTGTGGGCTGCGGGGTGGTTGGGTGTGTGGGCTGCGGGTGGTTGGGTGTGTGGGCTGCGGGGTGGTTGGGTGTGTGGGCTGCGGGGTGGTTGGGTGTGTGGGCTGTGGGGTGGTTGGGTGTGTGGGCTGCTGGGTGGTCGGGTGTGTGGGCTGCGGGGGTGGTTGGGTGTGTGGGCTGCGGGTGTAGTTGGGTGTGTGGGTTGCAGGAGTGGTTGGGTGTGTGGGCTGCGGGGGTAGTTGGGTGTGTGGGCTGCGGGGGTGGTTGGGTGTGTGGGCTGCGGGGGTGGTTGGGTGTGTGGGCCGCGGGGGTGGTTGGGTGTGTGGGCTGCGGGTGTAGTTGGGTGTGTGGGTTGCGGGGGTGGTTGGGTGTGTGGGCTGCGGGGTGGTTCGGTGTGTGGGCTGCGGGGGTGGTTGGGCTGCGGGGTGGTTGGGTGTGTGGGCTGCGGGGGTGGTTGGGTGGTTGGGCTGCGGGGGTGGTTGGGTGTGTGGGCTGCGGGGGTGGTTGGGTGTGTGGGCTGTGGGGGTGGTTGGGTGTGTGGGCTACGGGGGTGGTTGGGCTGCGGGGTGGTTGGGTGTGTGGGCTGCGGGGGTGGTTGGGTGTGTGGGCTGCGGGGTGGTTGAGTGTGTGGGCTGCAGGGTGGTTGGGTGTGTGGGTTGCGGGGGTGGTTGGGCTGCGGGGTGGTTGGGTGTGTGGGTTGCGGGGGTGGTTAGGTGTGTGTGCTGCGGGAGTGGCTGGGTGTGTGGGTTGCGGTGGTGGTTGGGTGTGTGGGCTGCGGGGGTGGTTGGGAGTGTGGGCTGCGGGGTGGTTGGGTGTGTGGGCTGCGGGGGTGGTTGGGTGTGTGGGTTGCGGGGTGGTTGGTTGTGTGGGCTGTGGGGGTGGTTGGGTGTGTGGGCTGTGGGGGTGGTTGGGTGTGTGGGCTGCGGGGGTGGTTGGGTGTGTGGGCTGCGGGGGTGGTTGGGTGTGTGGGTTGCGGCGGTTGA
Organism: Scyliorhinus torazame; assembly: GCF_047496885.1. Taxonomy (NCBI): domain Eukaryota; kingdom Metazoa; phylum Chordata; class Chondrichthyes; order Carcharhiniformes; family Scyliorhinidae; genus Scyliorhinus; species Scyliorhinus torazame. Next base: position 24,697,777 of record NC_092713.1, read on the forward strand.
TGGGTGTGTGGGCTGCGGCGTGGTTGGGTGTGTGGTCTGCGGGGGTCGTTGGGTGTGTGGGCTGCGGGGGTGGTTGGGTGTGTGGGTTGCGGGGGTGGTTGGGTGTGTGGGCTGCGGGGGTGGTTGGGTGTGTGGGTTGCGGGGGTGGTTGGGTGTGTGGGTTGCGGGGGTGGTTGGGTGTGTGGGCTGCGGAGGTGGTTGAGTGTGTGGGCTGCGGGGGTGGTTGGGTGTGTGGGTTGCGGCGTGGTTGGGTGTGTGGGTTGCGGGGGTGGTTGGGTGTGTGGGCTGCGGGGATGGTTGGGTGTGTGGGCTGTGTGATGATTGGGTGTGTGGGCTGCAGGGGTGGTTGGGTGTTAGGGCTGCGGGGGTAGTTGGGTATGTGGATTGCAGGAGTGGTTGGGTGTGTGGGCTGTCGGCTGCTAGGTGTGTGGGATGAGGGGGTGGTTGGGTGTGTGGGTTGCGGGTGTTGTTGGGTGTGTGGGCTGCGGGGGTGGTTGGGTGTGTGGGTTGCGGGTGTTGTTGGGTGTGTGGGCTGCCGGGTGGTTTGGTGTGTGGGCTGCGGGGGTGGTTGGGCTGCCGGGTGGTTGGGCTGTGGGGGTGGTTGGGTGTGTGGGCTGCGGGGTGGTTGGGTGTGTGGGCTGCGGGGGTTGTTGGGTGGTTGGGCTGCTGGAGTGGTTGGGTGTGTGGGCTGCGGGGGTGGTTGGGTGTTTGGGCTGCGTGATGATTGGGTGTGTGGGTTGCGGGGATGGTTGGGTGTGTGGGCTGCGGGGGTGGTTGGGTGTGTGGGCTGCGGGGGTGGTTGGGTGTGTGGGCTGCGGGTGTGGTTGGGTGTGTGGGCTGCGGGTGTGGTTGGGTGTGTGGGCTGCGGGTGTGGTTGGGTGTGTGGGTTGCGGGGGCGGTTAGGTGTGTGTGCTGCGGGGGTGGCTGGGTGTGTGGGCTGTGTGATGATTGTGTGTGTGGGTTGCGGGGGTGGTTGGGTGTGTGGGCTGCGGGGTGGTAAGGTGTGTGAGCTGCGGGGGTGGTTGGGTGTGTGGGTTGCAGGAGTGGTTGGGCTGCGGGGATGGCGGGCTGCGGGGGTGGTTGGGTGTGTGGGCTGCGGGGGTGGTTGGGTGTGTGGGCTGCGGGGGTGGTTGGGTGTGTGGGCTGCGGGGATGGTTGGGTGTGTGGGCTGCGGGGATGGTTGGGTGTGTGGGCTGCGCGGTGGTTGGGTGTGTGGGCTGCGGGGTGGTTGGGTGTGTGGGTTGCGGGGGTGGTTGGGTGTGTGGGCTGCGGGGATGGTTGGGTGTGTGGGCTGCGCGGTGGTTGGGTGTGTGGGCTGCGGGGTGGTTGGGTGTGTGGGTTGCGGGGGTGGTTGGGTGTGTGGGCTGCGGGGTGGTTGGGTGTGTGGGTTGCGGGGGTGGTTGGGTGTGTGGGCTGCGGGGTGGTTGGGTGTGTGGGTTGCGGGGTGGTTGGGTGTGTGGGATGTGGGTGTGGTTGGGTGTGTGGGCTGCGGGGGTGGTTGGGGGTGTGGGCTGCGGGGGTGGTTGGGTGTGTGGGCTGCGGGGGTGGTTGGGTGTGTGGGCTGCGGGGGTGGTTGGGTGTGTGGGCCGCGCGGTGGTTGGGTGTGTGGGCTGCGGGGTGGTTGGGTGTGTGGGTTGCGGGGGTGGTTGGGTGTGTGGGCTGCGGGGGTGGTTGGGTGTGTGGGTTGCGGGGTGGTTGGGTGTGTGGTTTGCGGGGGTGGTTGGGTGTGTGGGCTGCGGGGGTGGTTGGGTGTGTGGGTTGCGGGGGTGGTTGGGTGTGTGGGTTGCGGGGATGGTTGGGTGTGTGGGCTGCGGGGTGGTTGGGTGTGTGGGCTGCGGGGGTGGTTGGGTGTGTGGGTTGCGGGGATGGTTGGGTGTGTGGGCCGCGCGGTGGTTGGGTGTGTGGGTTGCGGGGGTGGTTGGGTGTGTGGGTTGCGGGGATGGTTGGGTGTGTGGGCCGCGCGGTGGTTGGGTGTGTGGGCTGCGGGGGTGGTTGGGTGTGTGGGTTGCGGGGGTGGTTGGGTGTGTGGGCTGCGGGGGTGGTTGGGTGTGTGGGTTGCGGGGGTGGTTGGGTGTGTGGGTTGCGGGGGTGGTTGGGTGTGTGGGTTGCGGGGGTGGTTGGGTGTGTGGGTTGCGGGGGTGGTTGGGTGTGTGGGTTGCGGGGATGGTTGGGTGTGTGGGTTGCGGGGATGGTTGGGTGTGTGGGCTGCGGGGGTGGTTGGGTGTGTGGGCTGCGGGAGTGGCTGGGTGTGTGGGTTGCGGTGGTGGTTGGGTGTGTGGGCTGCGGGGGTGGTTGGGTGTGTGGGCTGCGGGGTGGTTGGGTGTGTGGGCTGCGGGGGTGGTTGGGTGTGTGGGTTGCGGGGTGGTTGGTTGTGTGGGCTGTGGGGGTGGTTGGGTGTGTGGGCTGTGGGGTGGTTGGGTGTGTGGGCTGCGGGGGTGGTTGGGTGTGTGGGCTGCGGGGGTGGTTGGGTGTGTGGGTTGCGGCGGTTGATGGGTGTGTGGGCTGCGGCGTGGTTGGGTGTGTGGTCTGCGGGGGTCGTTGGGTGTGTGGGCTGCGGGGGTGGTTGGGTGTGTGGGTTGCGGGGGTGGTTGGGTGTGTGGGCTGCGGGGGTGGTTGGGTGTGTGGGTTGCGGGGGTGGTTGGGTGTGTGGGTTGCGGGGGTGGTTGGGTGTGTGGGCTGCGGAGGTGGTTGAGTGTGTGGGCTGCGGGGGTGGTTGGGTGTGTGGGTTGAGGGGTTGGTTGGGTGTGTGGGCTGCGGGGTGGTTGGGTGTGTGGGCTGCGGGGGTGGTTGGGTGTGTGGGTGCGGCGGTGGTTGGGTGTGTGGGCTGCGGCGTGGTTGGGTGTGTGGGTTGCGGGGGTGGTTGGGTGTGTGGGCTGCGGGGATGGTTGGGTGTGTGGGCTGTGTGATGATTGGGTGTGTGGGCTGCGGGGGTGGTTGGGTATGTGGATTGCAGGAGTGGTTGGGTGTGTGGGCTGTCGGCTGCTAGGTGTGTGGGATGAGGGGGTGGTTGGGTGTGTGGGTTGCGGGTGTTGTTGGGTGTGTGGGCTGCGGGGGTGGTTGGGTGTGTGGGTTGCGGGTGTTGTTGGGTGTGTGGGCTGCCGGGTGGTTTGGTGTGTGGGCTGCGGGGGTGGTTGGGCTGCCGGGTGGTTGGGCTGTGGGGGTGGTTGGGTGTGTGGGCTGCGGGGTGGTTGGGTGTGTGGGCTGCAGGGGTGGTTGGGTGTGTGGGCTGCGGGGGTTGTTGGGTGGTTGGGCTGCAGGAGTGGTTGGGCTGTGGGGGTGGTTGGGTGTGTGGGCCGCGGGGGTGGTTGGGTGTGTGGGCTGCGGGGGTGGTTGGGTGTTTGGGCTGCGTGATGATTGGGTGTGTGGGTTGCGGGGATGGTTGGGTGTGTGGGCTGCGGGGGTGGTTGGGTGTGTGGGCTGCGGGGGTGGTTGGGTGTGTGGGCTGCGGGTGTGGTTGGGTGTGTGGGCTGCGGGGGTGGTTGGGTGTGTGGGCTGCGTGATGATTGGGTGTGTGGGTTGCGGGGGCGGTTAGGTGTGTGTGCTGCGGGGGTGGCTGGGTGTGTGGGCTGTGTGATGATTGTGTGTGAGAGTTGCGGGGGTGGTTGGGTGTGTGAGCTGCGGGGGTGGTTGGGTGTGTGGGTTGCAGGAGTGGTTGGGCTGCGGGGATGGCGGGCTGCGGGGGTGGTTGGGTGTGTGGGCTGCGGGGGTGGTTGGGTGTGTGGGCTGCGTGGTGGTTGGGTGTGTGGGCTGCGGGGGTGGTTGGGTGTGTGTGCTGCGGGGTGGTTGGGTGTGTGGGTTGCGGGGGTGGTTGGGTGTGTGGGCTGCGGGGGTGGTTGGGTGTGTGGGCTGCGGGGTGGTTGGGTGTGTGGGTTGCGGGGGTGGTTGGGTGTGTGGGCTGCGGGGTGGTTGGGTGTGTGGGTTGCGGGGTGGTTGGGTGTGTGGGATGTGGGTGTGGTTGGGTGTGTGGGCTGCGGGGGTGGTTGGGTGTGTGGGCTGCGGGGGTGGTTGGGTGTGTGGGCTGCGGGGGTGGTTGGGTGTGTGGGCTGCGGGGGTGGTTGGGTGTGTGGGCCGCGCGGTGGTTGGGTGTGTGGGTTGCGGGGGTGGTTGGGTGTGTGGGTTGCGGGGATGGTTGGGTGTGTGGGCTGCGGGGTGGTTGGGTGTGTGGGCTGCGGGGGTGGTTGGGTGTGTGGGCTGCGGGGGTGGTTGGGTGTGTGGGTTGCGGGGGTGGTTGGGTGTGTGGGCTGCGTGGTGGTTGGGTGTGTGGGCTGCGGGGGTGGTTGGGTGTGTGGGCTGCGGAGGTAGTTGGGTGTGTGGGCTGCGGGGGTGGTTGGGTGTGTGAGTTGCGGGGATGGTTGGGTGTGTGGGCTGCGCGGTGGTTGGGTGTGTGGGTTGCGGGGATGGTTGGGTGTGTGGGCTGCGGGGATGGTTAGGTGTGTGGGCTGCGCGGTGGTTGGGTGTGTGGGTTGCGGGGATGGTTGGGTGTGTGGGCTGCGGGGGTGGTTGGGTGTGTGGGCTGCGGGGGTGGTTGGGTGTGTGGGTTGCGGGGGTGGTTGGGTGTGTGGGCTGCGGGGTGGTTGAGTGTGTGTGCTGCCCGGTGGTTGGGTGTGTGTGATGCGGGGGTGGTTGGGTGTGTGGGCTGCGGGGGTGGTTGGGTGTGTGGGTTGCGGGGGAGGTTGGGTGTGTAGGCTGCGGGGGTGGTTGGGTGTGTGGGCTGCGGGGTAGTTGGGTGTGTGGGCTGCGGGGGTGGTTGGGTGTGTGGGCTGCGGGGTGGTTGGGTGTGTGGGCTGCGGGGGTGGTTGGGTGTGTGGGCTGCGGGGGTGGTTGGGTGTGTGGGCTGCGGGGGTGGTTGGGCGTGTGGGTTGGGATCCTTACCGAGACCAGCTCCATATTTATTGTTTCTTTGAATAGATTTTAATGGCATCGGTGAAAGTCACCTGAAAAATTGAACAGCGTCCCAGATTTGAGATCCTTGAACCAGCTGTGTCCAATATGCACACTAAGATAAATCTTTTGTGAGGAAGAGTATCGTGTGGGTTTGGGACTTTCCTTGGTCTCGGATTCGTTCCCTGATTTGAACCCAGTGTTAATTTTCACATATCCCAATGAAGTTGGGAGGATCTTTGGGGAATAACTCATGAAAATAGGCAAATAGTCTAACCTCCGCATTGCATTCAAAGAGGAAACTACAGTCACAGCCAGGGCTCAGCGAAGGCCTAAAATATAACCCAGGTTCTGCCATGTCTCTGATGCGAACCTCTACGGAGAAACTGTGGGGTGCATTTGTACATGGGGATTTGTATAATGAGAGTGGCAGAGACAGAGTTGGAATATACTCTTTACCGAGAGGTAGCACGTTGGACATCCTGGCCAAAATATAAAAACCCCATGGGCTCCCCAAGGAGTCCTGCAGGTTGAGGAAACACTTCTCTGAGAGTCTGCACGTCCGACCCATAAATACCACACAAATTCATTCTGTTCCCATAGGGTCCACAAGAACCCTATTAATTTAATAGATCCATTTAAAATGCTTATAGTGGGCTCCTTTCATTTCAAGAAAAAAATGAATTTACCAGCATTCTAATTAAGAATCATGCAAGCATTTGGTACAAAGTCCTTATTATGTGTAAGTATTACACTTAAAGTAGCAGCAAAGGTTAACTGAAGTGGACCAATTACTGAAATATACGAGATGGTGAAACATATCTGACTACTGCAGCGCGATTCATTACGAAGACACTCGTGGTTCCGCTGTTCCCTTCCCCGCTGGCTCCAGCTTGACTCCTTGCCGACACAAGGCTCCCCGGTTGCTCGTCTTGAGTTCCTCCAGTGCCTTTTTGTGCAAGCATTTGGAGGCTCCGAAGCAGGAAATGAAATAATCCAACACTTGTACAGACATGAAAGTGTCCATCTGGCAGGCAGGGTTATCCAACTCGGTAAGCACAGCCTCACTTTTGTCCTTGCATTGCAGAAGGAAAGCAAACAGTACGAGGGCTGCGTGTAGTCTCTCTTTCCCGCCTGTGTACAGTGTTGGCACAGAGCTGGCAGTCGCCTACATTCCCCAACTCTTAACATGTTTGTACAATGTTCCTTTGTCAGCTGATACGTGCTTTCGAGCTATTATTAACTTAGTTCCTTTTTACAAAGTATTGCTGCGTCCATTTTTTCCAGAAAGTGCTATCGTTAAGGTTCAGACTCAGCAACGTACAGTTCGCAGAACCACTGACTTCCAGAGTGCAAGCGTGATACATTTTGTGTGGAGGTGTGCTGCACAACTTAACCAGGCCTTAAAGAGCAGGAAGCTCAGTTTAAGAGTCTCCCTCCTTTCTGCTATTGCATTCTTGCCCTTTAGAATCCACACCTTTTCAGTGACAGTTACCCTGCAAATATAGAATGCAAGCAAGCTTGGGCAGGTTCCTACTTCTCATAAAGGTTCTTGTCCATGCTGACTCGCAATAAAGGCTCGATTCTTTTTGAGATTTCTTCCCATTCCAGAAGCTAAATGAGTCACCAAGAGTCAATCTGTTTTCCTTTGTCGCCGGGAGGAGGAGGTGGGGGAGGTGGGTGGGGGGGAGGAAGTCTTATCCTTGAGTCTTGGCCTTGCATGTGCTGTTCCACTCAGACACACAGCTCCAGGCCAAGGCCCTTACTCGGTCTGGCTGCCTGCTTGCCTGCTTCCATCCTGCTCACGGCAGCTGCTGTTGGGTTCTGACCAGGCAGCCACAGGAGGTTCCTACCTCTGTCACGTTTCTCCAAACTTCTTCCCCTGATGGAGAACGAGGACATTCTGGCTTTGCTGTACTTGCTGGTGCAGCAATAGATGAGAGTCCTGGAACGAAAAAGACACACATGCCTTTATTTAACAGAAGCAGGGAACTCAAATTAAACCACAGCGTGCTGCAGATGCCAGCGACACATTGCCCAATGATTAGAAAAGATGTATTCTGCAAAATTATGCCCCACTGTAAGAATTAACTAATGTGCATTTATCATATTTTAATAAGTGCTGGACTATTGAGAGAAATCTGCCGTAATTTTATTTGCTGCAAGCTGGAGGGATGTACGTGCTGACAGACAGATGTTAACTTGTTAACTATTTGTAGATTGCTCGTGAATACAAGCTTTGTGATCGCAGCTTTGTTCTATTGTGTCACTGCATGGTTCAGCACTGCGTACAGCACACCACGAGAACAGCCATCTGCATTTGTACGACACCTTCAACAGAGCAAAAAAAATCCCCAAGGCGCTCCACGGGCATGTTATCGGACAGGACGTTTCGCACTCGCCCACATGAGGAGCCATTAGGACAGAGAATCAAACACGTGGTCAAAAGTTAGAGTTTAAGGTGCATCATGAAGGCAGAGGATGAGGTAGAGAAGTAGAGGGGGTTTAGGAAAGGAATTCCAGATCTTTGTACTGAGGCAGCTGAAGGCATAGCCAATTGGTATTGCAAAGGAAATTGAGGAGGCACATAGCTTCAGCTTGGGATTGGGGTTGCATTGCTCATTTAGATGCAGCAATGGCCTGCTACCCATCAGTGTTAAAGTACAACCAGATTGTAACAAATGATTAATCTGTTACACAAACCGAATCAATTAGCCCCGTACATTTTCTTTCTCCATCACAAACAAAATCCAATGTGGGAATTTAGCAAAAAAAAACATCTTTATCCAGAGAATGGTTAGAAAGAAAGTACTCCCAACCACAGGGAGCAGTTGGAGCAAATAGCATAATTGCACTCAAAGGGCAGCCTGGTAAACACATGGAGGAGAAAGAAATTGAAGGATATGTTGATGGCGTTCAATACAGAACGGTGGGGAAGAATAGTGTAATCACAGGAATGTTCCCCTGGGGCCAAATGGCCTGTTCCTGTGCTGTACGTATTGCTAAAGGAGGAGGAAGAGGCAGGTTTAGGGTTGGGGGTTGCAGAGCTTATAAGGCCTCGCCCTCCAACGATGGAAGGATTGATATCGCAAGGGAGCAGAATTGAAGGAACACAGATATCTCATGGAGATGGTCGGGCTGGAGGGGATTAGAGAGATGGGAAAGGACACGGTCAGGAGCGCGAGGACGAGAATTTTAAAATTCTTTGCTTCACCGGGAGCCATTGTAGGTCAGCGAGCGCAGTGACTTGATGTGGATGAGGGCCCAGGGAACAGAATTTTGGATGATCCAAGAAAGAGCATCCTTAGATTAACTATGTGAGGATGGTGGCACCTGCAACACTGTAGCATTCCCTGGGTACTCCACTGGAGTGTCCGACTGGATTATGTGCTCAAGTGCTGAATTGGGATGTGATATCACAATCTTCTGGTTAAAAGACGAGGCAGCAATGAGTTAAACAAGCTGCCAAAAAGTACGGTAAATAATAAACAGGAAGTTGAAGGGGAAAAACCTAACTGAGATTAATAAAGCTTACAACAGGAATAACAGAGTTGGAAAAAAAAAAACTTTATTGCCTGTATGTGAGACACTTAACAATACAAATCACTATTAAGATTTTATAGCACAATTAGAATGTTTGACGAGTTATTTTCCATTGAAATGAAGCCATTCCACACTTACTGTTCAGTTCTTCCATGTTTACGAGAGAAATTGGGACCAATTCCCTCTTCCCAGGACTCATGACTAAGTGTCTCCAAAAAGGTTAATTAAAGAAAATACATTGCTCATCTGGGCATCAGTGGTGTTACCACCTCTCGTCCTAGGCTACCGTTATCATTCAACCATGCTATCTGTCCCCCGGAAGCATTCAGGACTTCCTGTGTTTGGAATTCCTGGTATGGCACCTACACTCTTTATACCACCCCATTGGTGCACTGCGCCCCTTTCAAAAACCCCCGTAGATTATTTTTCCACTCCACCTTGCCGTGCTGTACATCACAGTTGGGTAGCAAGATGGGCTCAGGTCCTGATCTCTGTTCTCTATTAATTTGACTGTGCAATTGGTTGCTTGGAAGCATGTAAAATGGCAAGAAGGCCCCTCTCCCTCTGATCTTTCCTACATCCCTTCAAAAGCAATTAACCACGGCCTGTGACAGAATAAAGTAGCAATGATATAGCCACATGGTGAGAGTCCTGTGCTCTGGGATTATCATGCACTGCCTCAATTCTAAAATAGGTGATCCATATGTTTTTTGAGAACATTTGGTTCTGAGATTTATTCACCTTAAGATACTGAGGATCAGTGTTCCTGGCCTTTTCAGGAGCCTCCAGTCCTGATACCGGCAATCCAACCGGGATCATAATGAGATTCTCTGCACCAATTAGCTCCCACTCACCTTATGAAAGAAAACAGATGCGTACGACAAAAGAACTTGCAGTTACCTCCTGTGACCCCCCTTAATGAAATGGACTCTCAAGAACTCCCCCCACCGGCCCATTCACCATGGACCAAGGGAGCTGACCTGATATGACGATTATATACTGGGTGTATCGGCGGCCCCAACGCAGGAACTCTCGGCCTCACTCCGTTCCTGGTGATGCCGGAGTCAAGGCCTCACTCATACTGGTTGCAATGGTTGAATCAGTGCTCGTCCTTCCTGGAATAATGCTCCCCCGAATTCTGTCTGTTCCTATTTCTGCAATCTTTTATAAACAGCTTAGGCACTGGCTTTGGGGACTCTTTCCAAATGCTTCTCCAAATATTCTCTCCAAATGTCACTCAGCAAAGTGTGGTGGGAATGAATTTAGAAAGAGTATTTGCTGCTGTGGAGGTTACTCACTAATACAAATCACACGCACATTGTGACATTGTCCACAGCCTCCTCTCTGCCTGGTCCTGTATTCTATCCCAGTCACACGGCAACCCAAAATTCCCAGCTTCTTCCTATTTAAAGATGTTCCATATAAATTGATTTGAAAGTTCACTTACAACAACAGCGCACATTTAGAGTGAAAAGTACCACATTGCGCTATGCAGAAACGCAATTAATTAAAAACCTGTACAAGGCGAAGGAGGAAATATTAGGCTGGCCGACACAGAAACATAGAAAATAGGAGCAGGAGGAGGCCATTCGGCCCTTCGAGCCTGCTCCGCCATTCATTATGATCATATCTGATCATCCAACTCAATAGCCTAATCCCACTTCCCCCCTCCCTAATATCCTTTGATCTCCTTTGCCCCAAGCGCTATATCTAACCGCTTCTTGTAAACATGCAGGGCGTGGTCTAATGGAGAAGTTTCTAAGTGTCATTTGTGGCAGGTTTTGCTGGGAGTTTACCACTGGCTCCGCCACTAAATTCCCCACCGCTATTAGCAACACACAGGGCGTGAACGAACTACTGCGCTGCGCCTGAAAACCAGCGCGTCATGGCGCAACGTGCCTGATAGAAACCGGAAGATCCCGGTTTCTATCCTGGGATCCGCTCGGCTCACAATGCGAGATCACTGTTTGGCAAATCTGCATATTAGAGCGAGACAGCTAGTCTCTGTGAGAGGCAGTTTCCGGAGGCACCTGAGGGGTTGGGATCTATCTCGTTTGCCTCGGGCCAGCTCCATACAGTACGGGTCTCCACAAATAATGGCACTCGTGCGTGCCCTTTGGGCAGGGTAGTAACCTGGCACTGCTGGTGCCACCTGGGCATATTGGCACTGCCAGCATGGTACCCTGGCACTGTGAACATAGCACCCAGGTTGTGCCAGCTTGGCACTGCCATGATGCACAGGTGGCAGTGCCAGCTGGCAGGGGCACTGCCAAGGTGCCACGCTGGCATTTTTCACATGGCAGCGATTGGGCTGGAGATGCCCTGCACGGTGGGGGGGGGGGGGGGGGGGGGGGTGCCGGGGGTGGGGAGGCCATTACGCCCCGTCCGCGTTTGTGCGGACTAGTGCTGAACACCCCCCGGCTGCTACCTCCCTGGGGAGGCCGGTGGATCCTGGGCAGGTAGATCTTAAGTAGGTATAAAGCTTGCTTCCGCGAGCATCATTTGGTCCTGTCCCTTTGGGTGGTGTCCCGACTCCGACATCACACAGGACTTGGGTGAGTCCCATGAGGCGTGAAGGCTGCCGGGAGGCCTGCTGGAGGGCCCTCCCACGAGTCTCCGGCCGCCTTGTGCTCTCGCTCGAGCACCCTAAGGGGCAATTTAGCACGGCCAATCCACCTAACATGCACATCTGTGGACGACGGGAGGAAACCGGAGCATCCGGAGGAAACCCAGGCAGACATGCAGACTCCACACAGACAGTTAACCAAGGCCGGAATTGAACCCGGAATCCTGGTGCTGTGAGGCAGCAGTGCCAACCACTGTGCCACCTTGTCGCCCATTTGTGTTTGGCCATGTGCACAGATATCTGTATGTTGAAGTCCAGAAAGGAAGAGGATTGGTTTCTACCGCAATTCCCTTCATTACTTCCAACACACTGCCCAAGCTCACATGAGGATGGCTACAGTTGCCCATGCCTCTGTTATCATTGTTCTGGGGCTTAACGACATTGTTCTTGGTCAGGTTAGAGAGAGACTGCTGAAGGTAAGGCTGTTGGTGAACTTGACCATTTATTGAATATTCTTCTCACTATATACAGGACGAGGCTCCACATAGAACCATCGCTCAGCCGGCTCTGTTGTCATGTGATCTTACATCACTGATGATGCAGGCTGTCTATTTACATACTTAACGTGAACCCTTTACACTGCAACACCTGTCACCCATCTCCGGAAAACACTGCTACTCCCAGAAGAGATGGGGAGAAAATGTGGAAGACAGCTAGGAAATAAGCAACACGTTCTTTCACGCTTCAATGAGTTACACTTGCCCGTGAAGTAACCAGGTAAAGACCCAAGACGGAACAAACATTCTGATTAAAAGCATGGTAACTTCCTGCCCACAACACACTTTAAAGCATGTGCTATGACTACGATTCAATTTTGTGACACAGTTTGTGGTAAAGGCAGCAGGATAAGCCAAAGGAAATGAAATTTAATGAGCCCATCAAAATATAAACTCTGTCAAACGCCTTGCAGAAATTTACGAGGTATCTTCTGGGGCGGGAGTGGGGGAGGTGATGGGGGGAAGCGGGCAGGCGGAGGAAGAGAGGTGGCTTTGCAGACCATCGGCTTTGGGGCAATAATATTCAATATATTTTCCGGGACGTTGTGCAAGTGGGAAGTGGTCAAAAGCGCAGTACTTATTTACATGATTAAGCCAGATACTGATAAAATCAGGTTGATCCAAATGCCCCTACTTGATGTTCCTTTTTCCTTCCATTTGCATGCAATAATTCGTGAAGGCCATTTGCATATTAATAAAAGCAAGTCAAGTTGCCAAAATGAACCATAAACATGAAAGAGCAATTTTTAAAAATCCATTTGTGCGTCTTTCGAAAGCCTTCAATCTCACACTTTGTGACTGAATCTTCCTCTGAAGGGGTAGGGCCAGAAAGTCACTACAAAAGAGAAGGCCCACCAACATATCCTCAGAGAAGCCCTCCTTAGGAAAACTAGGGATGAGCAGTAAACATGGCCACCCTGACATCACCCTCATCCCCAGGATCAAAGAAACCTTGAAGCAAATTCCTGGTGAGGGGAGCTCCTCAGTGCAGAAAATGGGGTTAAGTGCGGCCTCGTCGGGGAGTTCCCTTAACCCTGTTTACTGCATTGACGAGCTCCGCTCGCCAGAACTCCTCAGTTCAATGAGAGATTGGGATGCCATTTTTAAATGGCTGCCTGATCTTTTGAGTCCTCCATGCGACCTCCGATTCCACCGAAGCCTCAACTCACGATAAGGGGGTCCCCATGCCCTCCATACCTGGGCAGTGCACACCCCGGCCCGATCACGGCCGCGCAAAAAATGTCAGCTTCGCACCTTGGCAGTGCCAACCTGGCACCCTGGCAGTGCCCCTGCCAGCTTGCAATGCCACCTGGGCACCTTGGAAGTGCCAGGCTGGCACACAGATGGGTACCCAGATGGCTCCAGCAGTGCCAGGGTGCAACCCTTCCCAGAGGACATGCACCTGGGTGCTTCCAATCCCCTGGGAGACCCCCATGAATGCAATTCTGCCTGGTCCCCGTTTGTGGAGACCAGTACTGAATGACACTCACCCGAGATCTCCAAGGCCAGGGAGTTAGATCACACGCCTTGGTTAGATCTCGGGAACGCATATTAGAGAGAGTGCAGCTGTCCCACTCTAATATGCAGATTTGCCAGAAAGTGAGATCTTGCAAGGCGTGGTGAGCTGGGTAGATCCCGGAAGAGGGATCTCTCGGCATCTATCAGTCCCGTTGTGCCACACTGCTTTTCAGGCGTAACGTGACCTGTAGATCCTGCCAAGGACTCTTTTTCTCTTTTACTTACTTTTCTTTTTACCCCCTTTCTTCCCCTTTGTGCTTGTCTGCTTTGTGTGTGTGTCGAAGGTGGGGGCAAGTTAAGGTGTGGTTCGAGGAGTTAGATAACAGTTAACCAGTTGTATTTGATGCATATTTCATTATAGTTCTTGATTTAAATAAACAGTAATTGTGTTTATACAAACCTGACGACTGTAATTATTGTGCAGCCAAGGGTCAAAGACTTCAGGTATTTTTCTGAGAATTATTGGTTAATTCACTTGTGTTGTGACTCTGGGTCAAGTGGGGCTGGAATTGACCGTGCACTGGGCCAGGGTGGTGTAACAATAGTGCATGTCTACAAATGACTAGGCTTCAGTGTCACAACCCACCATGGAAGGACCCCACCTCACAAGGATGGGAATAGAGGGATACGGACCAAGGAAGTGTAGAAGATTGTAGTTTAGTCGGGCAGCATGGTCGGCACGGGCTTGGAGGGCCGAAGGGCCTGTTACTGTGCTGTACATTTCTTTGTTCTTTGTTCTGAGTTACCAGTCCAGTGGCATACCCAGGAATCCCTTTGATATGACACTGGCACAGTTGAGGCGTCATAGTCCCAATTCAGTAAGATGCAGGCACATCCCAGTCTGGTGGAAGTTCTCCTCCAAGCCACTCACCATCCTAAACTTGGAAATATATCGCTGTTCCTTAACTGTCACTGGGTCAAAATCCTGGAACTCCCTCCCTAACAGCACTGCGGGTGTACCTACATCACATGGACAGCAACAGTTCAAGAAGGCAACTCATCACCGCCTTCTCATGGGCAATTAGGGATGGGCAGTAGATGCTGGCCCAGCCGGCGAAGACCACATCCCTTGAATTCAATTTTTAAAAAAGGGCCCTCCCTGTAACTGGCTTCATTCTGCGGGACCACCAACTGTATCCTGTCTTCTTCCAGATTGCTGTTTAGCATGTTTGCAGATTTTTACTTATTTAACATGTGCATATAATTAATGTATATGTAGAATTTTTTTGAAGACTTAAATTAACACTATAATAATGGAGCCTGCCAGCAGCATAAATGGTGCAACACAATTTGCAACGGAAGACATCTTTTTCAATTTATCCTTGGGATTTGGATGCTTACATAGGTGAATTATCCATCTGTCATTGCCCTTGAGGAGGTGCTGAGGAGCCACCTTCTTGAGTAAAACTGAAGTAGCTTACTCGGCCATTTCAGAGGGGAGTTAAGAGATGACCACATAGCTGTGAATTGAGCCAGACTGGGTAAGGATGGTGGAGTTCATTCCCTCAGAGAAACTCGTGGGCCCAGATTGTTTTTACAACAATCCGATAGCTTCTGACTCACCATTACTGATACCAGCTTTTTTAAAATTCCAGTTCTAGTCAAATGAATTTAAAATCCCCAGCTGCCGAGGGTCACATGTTGAACTCAAGTCTATGGATCATTAATTCCGTTCTCGGGATTACTAATCCAGAAACCATTCCTCGAACAACTAATCATGGAGTAGTTCAGCACAAAAGGCGGTCATCCAGCCCATTGAGCAAGTAACAGAAGAGAAACATATACAGGGTTACAGCCCATTGTGTCTGCTGCCTCTGCAAGAGCAACTCAGCTAGTCTCACTCCTCCACCCTTTCCCCGTGGCCCTGTATATGTTTTTCTTCTGATACTTGTTCAATTCCTTTCTGAAAGGCATGTTTGTAACTGCCTCCACCACACTCACAGGCAGTACATTCGCTATCCCCCTCACTGTGTAAAAACGTTTTCCTGCATATTGTCATTGTTTCTTACGTCAATCACCTTACATCGGTGTCCTCCCGAACATTCCACCACTGGAAACAGTTTCTCACTATCGACTCAGTCTAGGTCCCTCATGGTTTGAGCACCTCTATATTAACTCCTCTCAACTTGCTTCTCTAACGGGATCAACCTCCAATCTATCCACGTAACTGAAGTCACTAATCTCTGAAAGCCGTTCTAGTACATCAATTCTGCACCCTCTCCAACACCTTCACACCCTTCATTTGTTTTCCCAATTAAGGGGCAATTTAGCATGGCCATTCCACCTGACTTGCACGTCATTGGGTTGCGCGGGTGAAACCCACGCAGACATGGGGAGAATGTGCAATCTCCACACGGACAGTGACCCAGGGCCGGGATTCGAACCCGGGTCCTCAGTGTTCGCAGTCCCAGTGCTAACCACTGCGCCACATGCCGCCTGTCTTCACACCCTTCATAACGTGCTTGGAATTGGATACAATACTCCAGATGAGGTGGAACCAGTATTTTATTTTTAAAAATAAATTTAGGGTACCCAATTCATTTTTCTTTTCCAATTAAGGGGTAATTTAGCGTGCCCAATCCACCTACCCTGCACATCTTTGGGTTGTGGGGGTGAGACCCACGCAGACACGGGGAGAATGTGTAAACTCCACACGGACAGTGACCCGGGGCCGGAATTGAACCCGGTCCTTGGCACCATGAGGCAGCAGTGCTAACCACTGCGCCACCATTGCCGCCCTTGAACCGGTATTTTGTAAACATTCACCCTAACCTCCTTGTTTTTGTACAATAAGCCTCTCTTGGGGGATCCCATATGTCTTCATTATTACTTTCTCAACCTGTCCTGCTGCCTTCAGCAATTTGTGCATATGTACTCCAGGTCTCTCTGCTGCTGCACCCACTTAGGGGGCGGGATTCTCCGACCCCCCGCCGGGTCGGAGAATCGGCGGGGGCTGGCGTGAATCCCGCCCGGCGGTAGCCGAATTCTCCGGCACCGGATAGTCGGCGAAGGCGGGAATCGCGCCGCACCGGTCGGGGAGCCCCCCCGGCGATTCCCCGGCCCGCGATGGGCCGAAGTCCTGCTGCTGGAATGCCTGTCCCGCCGGCGAGAATCAAACCACCTCTCTTCCCGGCGGGACTAGGTGGCGCGGGCGGGCTCCGGGGTCCTGGGGGGGGGGGGGGCGCGGGGCAACGCTCCCGCGCATGCGCGGACTTCCGCCGCCCGGCCAAGTCCTTTCGGCCCCGGCCTTTCCCGCCGGTCGACAGCGCGCCAACCACTCCGGCGGGCGCCTAGCCCCTCACGGTGAGGCCTTGGCCCCTGAAGGTGCGGAGAAATCCGTCCCTTTGGGGCGGCCGAACACCGGATTGGTTCACGCCACTCCATCCCGTCGGGACCCCCCGCCTCGCCGGGTAGGGGAGAATCCCGCCCAGGAATTCCACTCCTTAATTTCTCCAAACACATGAATTATATATTGTTTTTATTTCTGACTTGTAAAACTACACCATTCTCTTTAACTGTATTCTTTCTCAATTGTGTGTGCGCGTGTGTTGATGCCAAGTATGTACTGTAGAAATTAGACTTTTGGGTGACTGCATGAACAAAATAATGTTTTTTATTTAAACCCACGAGAGCTTGATGCTGATTATTCAGATCTACAAACATTCTGCGGTTAAGAAACACACACATATTCCTTTGGATATTCATACTGGTTATGGACAGTTAGGAAAGGGAATTTGGGTTTCAGTTCTCTCTCATCCCTGTCCGTATCACATATAGATAGCAAAAGGGTAGCAAGAGGAGGGGTCTGGCTAATTGGAGACCAAAAAGGGAATTTACACATGGAGGCAGAGGGCATCGTTGTATATTCAATGAACATGTGAAATAGGAGCAGAAATAAGCTATTCAACTCCTCGAGCCTGCACTGTTATTCAATAGAATCATGGCTGATCTGTTTGCATTTCCAATTTCACATTTCCATCTACCTCCGATAATCTTTGATTCCTGCACCAACAATAATAATAATTGCTTATTGTCACAAGTAGGCTTCAAAGAAGTTACTGTGAAAAGCCCCTAGTCGCCATATTCCGGCGCCTGTTCGGGGAGGCTGGTACGGGAATTGAACCCGCGCTGCTGGCATTGTTCTGCATTACATGTCAGCTGTTTAGCCCACTGTGCTAAACCAGCCCCATATATTGAAATTATAGCAGGATTCCATCGCAGAGATAGATTTTCAGCTGGTCACAAAGTTAATTACTTGTAGTCTTCCTACAAGGAGGTTGGTTTTTCGTACTTGAAAAGGTACAGGTTAGGAGACTTTAAGATATTATAACCTCAAAGGTGTAGATGTTACTATCCTTTCTGCTTCTGTGTCTGCAGTTGTTGCTCATAGACTGACTGGTTTCTTTCTGGTTCTTGGAATAAAGAATATTATCTGAAGACAGTTTTGATCAATACTTCTATTGTCCACCCTGAATGATTTAAAGTTAGAAGCAATGGAAGTGGGCATTCACACCTTTCTCTACAGTTCCCATTTTAAAGTCTTGAGCTCAAAGAACAGTAAGTCCAAGGGATCATTAATTGTGAGTTTTGGTATGTCCACAAACAACAGAAAGTGTGACTTCCACAGATTTTGTTTGTTTTGATCGGTCCATTCAAGGTGGCAGACTACCCATGGTTAGTCAATTAGGAATTTTCTGGAGACTTGAGGTAGACTGTGTAGAAATTGCAAAAGTCACCTGGCCCTCAGCACTCACCGTAGCAAGATTTTTAATGACCGTTTTTATGAAAGAAAAGACAGTTCCAGAAAATTCTATACTGAATACAGTTCATGTTTAAAGTTATGAATACAACATACCTTTACTCGGCATGACAGTATGCTTATAAATAACAATAAATAATAAATAAAATCGCTTATTGTCACAAGTAGGCTTCAAATGAAGTTAGCCCTGTGCTAAACAGCCCCTCTATGAATATGGAACTATGGAATAGTTCTGGATTCCCTTACTTGTCACCTGCCAGTCTCTCATACTTTGTCTTATTTCCTCTTTCACTTTCCCTCTGAACTTTTTATATACATCCTAGTTGTCACTTATATTATCAAACTCACATCTGTCATATTGGTTCATCTCATTCTCTCTTTCATCATCCAGGGAGCTCTTGTGTTTGTTTCCACATAACTCCCTGATGGGAATGTACCTCAACTCTGTCTAAAGGCAGCCTATTGAAGGCCAATCGTTGATTCCAATCTACCCAAGCCAGAACTGATTTCAGCCCATTGAAGGTGGCCTCTTTCAGGCACAAATAAAAGCACACTTCTCAGATATACTTTACACTCTTCTTTAAGTAGACATTCAATTTTCCTGGAACCCATCCAAGGTGATTCTTAGCTCCTGAATGTTTACTTCTCTTCCTTTCCTTTTTCAGCCAGTTAACTTGTAATCTCAGAACTCACAATGAGAGGTTTTGTTTTTCTCCAAAGAATCTTCCTCTGGCACAAGCTGGGCGAATCCTCCAGCCTCGTTTTAACCCTCACAAATTGGTCTTTTCAAACTGAGCTCGAATTCACAGCTGCATTCCTGCTTGATGAACCATAGAGATATTTGACCATTAGCTGCTCTCTCCCGGACTCTGGCAGACTAACCTTGTCTGGGTGTTTTCAGGGATATCTTAGTCTCTTCCTATCTCAGACCATTTCCATGGTGACCTGTATCACATGAGCCAGATATTCAGGTAGAAATACTGGTTAGATATCCTCTCTTTTCTCTTGGCAGTAAATGGACAGTTTAAAGCACAACTGGTTACAGTATGTCATTTTCAACCCTTCTTTGGGTGTTTAGAGACTCGCAGTCCATCCACTGTTAGCACACAGCCTTCTGCCATTGTCTTCAAATGTAAACTCCTTGCACCTTATTTGCTGTACAACAATCCTGGCCCCCTTTAACCTCCAATGATCAAACCACATTGGCTTGATGTCAGGCAGATTTCACAACAGGTCACATGACCTCCTTAATTTTATCTTAAGGTAAAGGTACAGTCCCAAAACGTAACAATTTTATAAACCTCACAATTGTAACTTGACAATTGGTCCACTCAGCCCACCTGATTCCCCAGAACCAAATTCAGCAACGCTTCCCTTTTTCATTGGGCCGAAAATATGCTGATCAAGAACATTCTCCTGAACACAGTTCAGAATCTCTTCCTGCTCTCTGCCCTTTACAGCATTACTATCCCACTTTATATTCGGACAATTGAAGTCCTCCAAGATCACCACTCTGTAGTTTTTGCTCTTATAATTTCCTTGACAATTTCCTCCTCCATATATTTAACACTTTTGATGGTCTAAAGAATATGTCCAGTAGTGCAATGTCCCCTCTTTAGTTTCTTAATGCTAACCAGATAGATTTTTACATGCCCACGTAAGGACATTCTCTCTCCCCAGCACTGTAATATTATCCTGAATCAATACTGCCAACCTTATTTCTTTCTTTCACCCCCTATTGTTTCTGAACACCAGGAATATTTAGTTTGCAGCCCTGCCCATTGTTGAACTAGTACTACATTAACATTTCTATGATTCCATGATTATCGCCACGACACCACTTTCCCTTGTAGCTATTTGCACTTGCAGCTTACCAACTTTATTTACAATGCCTTATGTGTTTACGTGCATGCACTATAAACCTAATTTAGACCTTATGGCATTCTCCCTTTCTATGACCCCATCCAATATATAACCATTTTTTACTCTGGTTCTATTTGTCTCTCCAGTCCTTCAAACATGTTGTTTCACTTTTCAAATGCTCCACCCTGACTCTGATTCCCCTGCCAAGTCCGATTAAACCAGTGATGGGAAACCTCGGCGAATGAATGGCCCTCCTTCATCCCAGTGGGCCGTACGGTGAACTCAGGCTTGTTCACGAAGCCTGACCACATGAATCAGATTAAATACATTGAATTCACGCTGAATATTTCATAATGAGTTACAGAAAATGCTTAATCATTTATATATTAATAAAACTGTCAACCTCAACCGGTATAAACAAAATAAATATTTACACTTTGGAGGCAGAGGGATGGTGCGGCTCTCTCACAGACAATGTTGTGAGCAATCAGTAGGCATCTCACTTCACTCGGCCTGACTTCAGCCATACCGGTAGGAAAAAAACTTTATGGACGGAAATCAGCAGAATGTGGCAACCCTGCGCGTGGGCAACGGTCAACATGTCACATGGGCCGCACTCATAACCCAGGTGGGCTGCATGTGGCTCCCGGGATGCAGTTGCCCAGCACTGGATTGAACGCTCCCCAATAGCACGAGCAAACCGCCCCATGAGAACACTGTCCCGATTCTGGTTGGACGCAATGTGTCTGGCCTGTACAGGTCCCATTATCCACAGAACAGGAACCAATCTCCCAGGAATCTGAAGCCCTCATGCCTGTCCCATCTCTCCAGCCATCTATCCATCTGTTCTCTCCTCCTTTTCCAAACACGTTAGCAGGTGGCATCAGGAATAATATGGAAATTACTATCTTGCTTGCTAGTCCCTTTCCTAGATTCTGAAGATCCGCCTGCAGTCCGTCATCCCACTTTTTGCCTACATCATTGGTAATACATTCTTCAATATACAAAGTTAATCTATTTTATCAAGTAAACTGCTTTATGATTTTTTTCCTTATTAATTGACCTAACTTGCGTTATATGTTGATTAAATCAAATTATTATTTAAAAATATTTTTATTTGACTTTTCACATTTTATATCAAAGGTTACAGAACAAGACAAGATCATTGCATTAATCCCCAAAAAATACAATTACAATACAATTTATGTGGCGACGGGGGTGTTGTGGTATTGTCACCGGACTAGTTAACCAGCGACCCAGAGTAATGCTCTGGGGATCCAGGTTCAAATCCCCCCCATTGCAGGTGGTGAAATTCGAAAGTCTAATGATAACCATAAAAGCATTGACGATTGTCGGAAAAAAACAACAGTTTCCTAATGTCCTTTCGGGAAGGAAATCTGCCATCCTTACCTGGTCTGGCCTCCATGTGACTCCAGACCCAGAGCAATGTGGTTGACTATTAACTGCCCCCTCAAGGGCAATTAGGGATGGGCAATAAAGGCTGGCACAGCCAGCGACACACGTCCCATGAAGGAATAAAACAACAATCGTAGTTTAAATATTTACCTGTAGACTCACGTGTAGTGACATCATTAAGCCATGTTTATTCCTCCCATTCGATTGACCGACTCACAGTCAGACTCCCTCTCTTTGACCACTCCGCTCTCAGGCCTCACCCTCATTGACCACTCCGCTCACAGGCCACACCCTCATTGACCGCTCCCCTCCCAGGCCTCAGTCTCATTGACCGCTCCACTCACAGGCCTCACCCTCATTGACCACTCCACTCACAGGCCTCACCCTCATTGACCACTCCGCTCCCAGGCCTCACCCTCATTGACCGCTCTGCAAACAGGCCTCACCCTCATTGACCACTCCACTCACAGGCCTCACCCTCACTGACCGCTCCGCTCCCAGGCCTCACCCTCATTGACCGCTCCGCTCCCAGGCCTCACCCTCATTGACCGCTCCCCTCCCAGGCCTCACCCTCATTGACCACTCCACTCACAGGCCTCACCCTCATTGACCGCTCCGCTCCCAGGCCTCACCCTCATTGACCGCTCTGCTCCCAGGCCTCACCCTCATTGACCGCTCCCCTCCCAGGCCTCACCCTCATTGACCGCTCCGCTCTCAGGCCTCACCCTCATTGACCGCTCCGCTCCCAGGCCACACTCTCATTGACCGCTCCGCTCCCAGGCCTCAACCTCATTGACGGCTCCGCTCCCAGGCCTCAACCTCATTGACCGCTCCGCTCCAAGGCCTCACCCTCATTGACCGCTCTGCTCTCAGGCCTCACCCTCATTGACCGCTCCCCCCCCAGGCCTCACTCTCATTGACCACTCCACTCACAGGCCTCATCCTCATTGACCACTCCACTCCCAGGCCTCTCACTCATTGACCGCTCCGCTCCCAGGCCTCACTCTAATTGACCACTCCGCTCCCAGGTCTCACCCTCATTGACCACTCCGCTCCCAGGCCTCACCCTCATTGACCACTCCGCTCACAGGCCTCACCCTCATTGACCGTTCCGCTCCCAGGCCTCACCCTCATTGACCGCTCCGCTCCCAGGCCTCACCCTCATTGACCACTCCACTCACAGGCCTCAACCTCATTGACCACTCCCCTCCCAGGCCTCACCCTCATTGACCACTCCGCTCACAGGCCTCACCCTCATTGACCGCTCCGCTCCCAGGCCTCACCCTCATTGACCGCTCTGCAACCAGGCCTCACCCTCATTGACCACTCCACTCACAGGCCTCACCCTCATTGACCGCTCTGCAACCAGGCCTCACCCTCATTGACCACTCCACTCACAGGCCTCACCCTCATTGACCACTCCGCTCCCAGGCCTCACCCTCATTGACCGCTCTGCAACCAGACCTCACCCTCATTGACCACTCCACTCACAGGCCTCACCCTCATTGACCACTCCACTCACAGGCCTCACCCTCATTGACCGCTCCGCTCCCAGGCCTCACCCTCATTGACCGCTCTGCTCCCAGGCCTCACCCTCATTGACCGCTCCCCTCCCAGGCCTCACCCTCATTGACCGCTCCGCTCTCAGGCCTCACCCTCATTGACCGCTCCGCTCCCAGGCCACACTCTCATTGACCGCTCCGCTCCCAGGCCTCAACCTCATTGACGGCTCCGCTCCCAGGCCTCAACCTCATTGACCACTCCGCTCCCAGGCCTCACCCTCATTGACCGCTCTGCTCTCAGGCCTCACCCTCATTGACCGCTCCCCTCCCAGGCCTCACTCTCATTGACCACTCCACTCACAGGCCTCATCCTCATTGACCACTCCACTCCCAGGCCTCTCACTCATTGACCGCTCCGCTCCCAGGCCTCACTCTAATTGACCACTCTGCTCCCAGGTCTCACC
Source organism: Scyliorhinus torazame (assembly GCF_047496885.1). NCBI lineage: Eukaryota > Metazoa > Chordata > Chondrichthyes > Carcharhiniformes > Scyliorhinidae > Scyliorhinus > Scyliorhinus torazame. Next base: position 24,720,846 of record NC_092713.1, read on the forward strand.
CTCATTGACCACTCCACTCCCAGGCCTCACCCTCATTGACCACTCCGCTCACAGGCCTCACCCTCATTGACCGTTCCGCTCCCAGGCCTCACCCTCATTGACCGCTCCGCTGCCAGGCCTCACTCTCATTGACCACTCCGCTCCCAGGCCTCACCCTCATTGACCACTCCACTCACAGGCCTCAACCTCATTGACCACTCCCCTCCCAGGCCTCACCCTCATTGACCACTCCGCTCACAGGCCTCACCCTCATTGACCGCTCCGCTCCCAGGCCTCACTCTAATTGACCACTCTGCTCCCAGGTCTCACCCTCATTGACCACTCCACTCCCAGGCCTCACCCTCATTGACCGCTCTGCAACCAGGCCTCACCCTCATTGACCACTCCACTCACAGGCTTCAACCTCATTGACCACTCCCGTCCCAGGCCTCACCCTCATTGACCACTTCGCTCACAGGCCTCACCCTCATTGACCGCTCCGCTCCCAGGCCTCACCCTCATTGACCGCTCTGCAACCAGGCCTCACCCTCATTGACCACTCCACTCACAGGCCTCAACCTCATTGACCGCTCCGCTCCCAGGCCTCACCCTCATTGACCACTCCACTCACAGGCCTCACCCTCATTGACCGCTCCGCTCCCAGGCCTCACCCTCATTGACCACTCCACTCACAGGCCTCAACCTCATTGACCACTCCCCTCCCAGGCCTCACCCTCATTGACCACTCCGCTCACAGGCCTCACCCTCATTGACCGCTCCGCTCCCAGGCCTCACCCTCATTGACCGCTCTGTAACCAGGCCTCACCCTCATTGACCACTCCACTCACAGGCCTCAACCTCATTGACCGCTCCGCTCCCAGGCCTCACCCTCATTGACCACTCCACTCACAGGCCTCACCCTCATTGACCGCTCTGCAACCAGGCCTCACCCTCATTGACCACTCCACTCACAGGCCTCACCCTCATTGACCACTCCGCTCCCAGGCCTCACCCTCATTGACCGCTCTGCAACCAGACCTCACCCTCATTGACCACTCCACTCACAGGCCTCACCCTCATTGACCACTCCACTCACAGGCCTCACCCTCATTGACCGCTCCGCTCCCAGGCCTCACCCTCATTGACCGCTCTGCTCCCAGGCCTCACCCTCATTGACCGCTCCCCTCCCAGCCCTCACCCTCATTGACCGCTCCGCTCTCAGGCCTCACCCTCATTGACCGCTCCGCTCCCAGGCCACACTCTCATTGACCGCTCCGCTCCCAGGCCTCAACTTCATTGACGGCTCCGCTCCCAGGCCTCAACCTCATTGACCACTCCGCTCCCAGGCCTCACCCTCATTGACCGCTCTGCTCTCAGGCCTCACCCTCATTGACCGCTCCCCTCCCAGGCCTCACTCTCATTGACCACTCCACTCACAGGCCTCATCCTCATTGACCACTCCACTCCCAGGCCTCTCACTCATTGACCGCTCCGCTCCCAGGCCTCACTCTAATTGACCACTCTGCTCCCAGGTCTCACCCTCATTGACCACTCCGCTCCCAGGCCTCACCCTCATTGACCACTCCGCTCACAGGCCTCACCCTCATTGACCGTTCCGCTCCCAGGCCTCACCCTCATTGACCGCTCCGCTGCCAGGCCTCACTCTCATTGACCACTCCGCTCCCAGGCCTCACCCTCATTGACCACTCCACTCACAGGCCTCAACCTCATTGACCACTCCCCTCCCAGGCCTCACCCTCATTGACCACTCCGCTCACAGGCCTCACCCTCATTGACCGCTCCGCTCCCAGGCCTCACCCCCACTGACCGCTCTGCAACCAGGCCTCACCCTCATTGACCACTCCACTCACAGGCCTCAACCTCATTGACCACTCCCGTCCCAGGCCTCACCCTCATTGACCACTTCGCTCACAGGCCTCACCCTCATTGACCGCTCCGCTCCCAGGCCTCACCCTCATTGACCGCTCTGCAACCAGGCCTCACCCTCATTGACCACTCCACTCACAGGCCTCAACCTCATTAACCGCTCCGCTCCCAGGCCTCACCCTCATTGACCACTCCACTCACAGGCCTCACCCTCATTGACCGCTCTGCAACCAGGCCTCACCCTCATTGACCACTCCACTCACAGGCCTCACCCTCATTGACCACTCCGCTCCCAGGCCTCACCCTCATTGACCGCTCTGCAACCAGACCTCACCCTCATTGACCACTCCACTCACAGGCCTCACCCTCACTGACCGCTCCGCTCCCAGGCCTCACCCTCATTGACCGCTCCGCTCCCAGGCCTCACCCTCATTGACCGCTCCCCTCCCAGGCCTCACCCTCATTGACCACTCCACTCACAGGCCTCACCCTCATTGACCGCTCTGCTCCCAGGCCTCACCCTCATTGACCGCTCCGCTCCCAGGCCTCACCCTCATTGACCGCTCTGCTCTCAGGCCTCACCCTCATTGACCGCTCCCCTCCCAGGCCTCACTCTCATTGACCACTCCACTCACAGGCCTCATCCTCATTGACCGCTCTGCTCTCAGGCCTCACCCTCATTGACCACTCCGCTCACAGGCCTTACCCTCATTGACCACTCCACTCCCAGCCCTCAGTCTCATTGACCACTCCGTTGCCAGTCCTGACCCTCATTGACCGCTCCGCTCCCAGGCCTAACTCTCATTGACCACTCCACTCCCAGCCCTCAGTCTCATTGACCACTCCGCTCCCAGGCCTCACCCTCATTGACCGCTCCACTCCCAGGCCTCACCCTCATTGACCGCTCCGCTCCCAGGCTCACCCTTATTGACCGCTCCGCTCCCAAGCCTCACCCTCATTGACCGCTCTGCTCACAGGTCTTACCCTCATTGACCACTCCACTCACAGGCCTCACCCTCATTGACCGCTCCGCTCAGAGGCCTCACCCTCATTGACCACTCTGCCCCCAGGCCTCACCCTCATTGACCGCTCTGCCCCCAGTCCTCACCCTCATTGACCACTCCGCTCAGAGCCGTGCCCTTTCTGATGTCTCTGGCCTCAGGCTTCACCTTTCTTGGCTTGTTGAACTCTCAGTGCCAGGTTTGCGGATAAAGACCATAGAACATAGATCAGTACAGCACACCTACCTCTGACATCTCCCCTATACCTTCCTCCAATCACCTTAAAATTATGTCCCCTCGAGACAGCCATTTCCGCCCTGGGGAAAAGTCTCTGGCTATCCACTCTATCCATGCCTCTCATCACCTTATACACCTGTATCAAGTCATCTCTCTTCCTTCTCTCCAGTGAGAAAAGCCCTAGCTCCCTCAACCTTTCTTCATAAGACATGTCCTCCAGTCCAGGCAGCATAGATAGAATTTACAGTGCAGAAAGAGGCCATTCGGCCCATCGAGTCTGCACCGGCTCCTGGAAAGAGCACCATACCCAAGGTCAACACCTCCACCCTATCCCCACAACCCAGTAACCCCACCCAACACTAAGGGCAATTTTGAACACTAAGGGCAATTTATCATGGCCAATCCACCTAACCTGCACATCTTTGGACTGTGGGAGGAAACCGGAGCACCCGGAGGAAACCCACGCACACACGGGGAGGATGTGCAGAGTCCGCACAGACAGTGACCCAAGCCGGAATCGAACCTGGGACCCTGGAGCTGTGAAGCAATTGTGCTAACCACAAGGCTACCGTGCTGCCCTTTTTAAAAATAAATGAACTAAACCCCATTTCACTTGCAATGACCAACTAATGACTGAAGGTCATACCAAACAACCCGCCCGGGCGCTTCCGACCAGAAGCGAGAGCCCCTCAAGGCTCGCCTCCCCGCCTCACCGGGTAAACAAACAAACAAAGAACAAAGAAATGTACAGCACAGGAACAGGCCCTTCGGCCCTCCAAGCCCGTGCCGACCATACTGCCCGACTAAACTACAATCTTCTACACTTCCTGGGTCCGTATCCTTCTATTCCCATCCTATTCATATATTTGTCACGATGCCCCTTAAATGTCCCTATCGTCCCTGCTTCCACTACCTCCTCCGGTAGTGAGTTCCAGGCACCCACTACCCTCTGCGTAAAAAACTTGCCTCGTACATCTACTCTAAACCTTGCCCCTCTCACCTTAAACCTATGCCCCCTAGTAATTGACCCCTCTACCCTGGGGAAAAGCCTCTGACTATCCACTCTGTCTATGCCCCTCATGATTTTGTATACCTCTATCAGGTCGCCCCTCAACCTCCTTCGTTCCAGTGAGAACAAACTGAGTTTATTCAATCGCTCCTCATAGCTAATGCCCTCCATACCAGGCAACATCCTGGTAAATCTCTTCTGCACCCTCTCTAAAGCCTCCACATCCTTCTGGTAGTGTGGCGACCAGAATTGAACACTATACTCCAAGTGTGGCCTAACTAAGGTTCTATACAGCTGCAACATGACTTGCCAATTCTTATACTAAGTGAAAAAACGATAAGAGTAGTGGTATTTCAACGGCGGCCGGAGCCTCCCACTTATTCTACACCTCACATGTCTCTTCACATCCTGGTAAATTTACCAGCATCCTGGTAAATCTCCTCTGCATCCTGTCCAAAGCATCCACATCCTTCCTATAATGAGGCGACCAGAACTGGACACAATATAAAGATACGGAAGACACGATGGGCCGAATGGCTTCCTTCTGCACTGTAACTTCTAGGATCCTATGACACACGAGTGTGGCTCATTCCGTCGCCCATCCGGTTAAAAAACAAGAAACGAGAACACCCAATTCAGATGTGACGGGTCACCAGCCTCATTCACCCAGACTGCCAGTAGTGGACGTGCAGCGGAAGATTGCAAATCCAGCTTCCATCAGTGTAACTAAAATAAAGTAGGATTCATTCTGGAATATGACATGTTGGCACAGCAGCAGCTTTCTAAATTTGGCTTGAATTTGAATAAAACCCATCTGCATAATTTACGTGGTGTTATTTAATTCAACTTCAATCTAAATTAAATGAGTCCATACAAATAACATTAAGAAAACGAGCAGGAAACGAGTATCACAATTCACTGTTTGTTAACCACCGGTCGAATACATTGTGCTTATTGAATATTATTGTGGAATTGCATTTTATTATTTTTTAAACAATAATTGCATGTTGAGCTCTTGAAATAAATCGTCGTTGTGCTGTTCTGCTAGCACCATTGGCAAGCGCTCTAAGTGAAATGATCTAGAACTGATTGAAAGAGTGACCTCCTAAACGTTCAAAATCCTGGCTCCTGACCTCCTGGGCCTTACAAACCCAAAGATGACCTTTTGATTCCCAACTCTGTTCCGAGCTGACTGATCTCAGGTCCGCCTGAGAGCAGAGGAGTCAAAACTGGACTCAGCACCTCTGAGCTGGGCACTGAATGTGGGCCTGTGGCACATGCTGAGAAGCGGTCAATTGACAATGGCACACAAGAACAAAGTCTTCTCGGTTCAATCAGTCACTGTTAAATCTCAAATCTTGGAAAAGGACAAGGCCGAGATGGTATACAGTGCTGCCACGGTACGCTGGTCATGGGGGGGGGGGATGAATGTTGTGGATGGGGTGCCAATCAAGCGGGCTGCTTTGTCCTGGTGCCAAGCTTCTTGAGTGTTGTTGGGGCTGCACTCATCCAGGAAAGTGGAGAGGAATCCATCGCACTCCCGACTTGTAGATGGTGGGAAAACTTTGGGGAGTCAGGCGGTGAGTTACCTGTCACTGAATCCCCAGCCTCTGACCTACTCTTGTAGCCACAGTATTGATATGGTTGGTCCAATTCAGCGTCCAGTCAATGGCAACTCCCAGGACATTGATGGTGGGAGGTAAAGCAATGCCAATACTGTTGGAAGCCAAACGGAGGTGGTTTGATCTTCTCTTATTGAAGTTAATCATTCCCTGGCACTTGTGTGGCGTGAATGTTATTTGCCAGTTATCAGCCCAAACCTGGACATTGTCCAGGTCTTGCTGCATGCAGCAACATCAGTATCTAAGGAGTTGTGAATAGTACTGAATGTTGTGCAATCATTCACAAACAGTGCCACTTCTGACCATAGGATGAGGGAAGATCAGGATAATAATAACAATCTTTATTCGTGTCACAGGTAGGCTTACATTAACACTGCAATGAAGTTACTGTGAAAATCCCCTCGTCGCCACATTCCGGTGCCTGCCCGGGTTCACTGTGGGATAATTCAGTATGTCCAATTCACCTAAATGCCCGGCTTTCGGGACTTGTGGGAGGAAACCGGAGCACCCGGAGGAAAGCCACGGGGAGAATGTGCAGACTCGCACAGATAGGGACCCAAGCTGGGAATTGAATTCGGGACCCTGGCGCTGTGAAGCAACAGTGCTAACCACTGTGCTACCGTACCACCCCATTGAAGCAGCTGAAGCCAATTGGCCCACAGCAATATCCTGGGACGCAGATGATTTTTGTCCGACAACCACAATCATTCCTTCGTGCTAGGGGTGACTCCAGCCAATGGAGAGCTTCCCACCTCGGCCCGCCCCCTCCGATTCCCATTTTTCTGGGGTTCCTTGATGCCACATTTGGTGAAATGTTGGCGATGTTAAGGGCAGTAACTCACACACTTCACCTCCGGAGGAAAGCTCTTTTATCCATGTCTAGACCAAGGCTGTAATCAGTTCTGCGACTAAGTGGCCCTAATGGAACCCAAACTGAGCAATGATGAGCAGGCTGTTGCTAGGCAAGTGCCACTTGACAGCATTGTCGATGACAACACTTCCACCATGTTTCTGATGATCAAGAATATACTGATGGGAGGTTAATTTGCCAGGTTGGATTTGTCTGTTTATTGTGGACAGGATGCGAGTAGTCGGTTGTTTTATTTTGTAAGGCAGACGCCAGTGTTGTAGCTGCACTGGAACACATTGACTCGGGGCATGGCTAGTCTGGAGCACAAATCTTCAGCACTATTGTTGGAATATTTCCGCAGCCCATAGCCTTTGCTGTATCCTGTGCCTTCAACCTTTGCTTGGCATCATTTAGAGTGAAGTTAGAGCTGAAGACTGGAATCTGTGATGGTGGCAATCTCAAGAGGCGGCAGAGTGGACCATTCCTTCTGGTACTAGGAGCTAGTGGCTCTAAATGTTCCAGCCTTGTCCTCTGAGCTCACGTGTTGGGTACTATCATTATTGTGGATGGAGATGTTCATGGGGCCTCCTCCTCCCGTTAGTTGTTTGATTGTCGACCAACATTCTTGACTAAATGTAGCAGGGCTGCTGAACTTTAATCAGATCCATTGTTTAGGAAACCTGTCAGTTCTATCCATAGCATGCTGCTTTGGCTGTTTATCATGTGTATATAGTCCTGTATTGTAGCTTCATCAGGTTGGCACCTCAATTTTAATTTTACCTGGTGCCTGTCTTGGCATGTCCTCCTACACTCCTCATTGACAGTAATGGCGAGGGATATGCCAGGCAACACATGTTACATATTTTTAATTCTTTCATGCTGGCAATACTAACAAGGTGAAGAGGTGCTGGGATGCCACCTTATTGAACCACTACAGTGCATCTGGTTGTAGGTGCACTGGCAATACTGTTGGGAAAGAGGTTCCAGAATTCCGATCCAGCAGCAGTGAAGGAACAGCAATATAGTTCCAAGTCAGGACAATGTGTGGCTTGGAGGGGAACTTGCAGGTGTTCCCATGTGTCTGCTGCCCTTGTCCTTCTAGGTGGTAGAGGTCGCGGGTTTGGAAGTTGTTGTATAAGGAGCCTTGGTGAGTTGTTGCAGTACATCTTGTAGATGGTGCACATAGTTGCCACTATGTGCCAATGGTGGAGGGTGGATGTCACTAAAGCATGCTGCTTTTTCCTGGATGATGTCAAGCTTCTTGAGTGTTGTTGGAGCTCCATGCCTTCTGTCGAGTGGAGAGTATTCCATCACACTCCTGACTTGTGCCTGGTGGTCAGATTTCAGGGGGATAGGAGGCGAATTACCTGCCACAGAATTCCCAACCACTCGCAAACTCTTGTACCATCTGTATTCATATGGCTGGTCTTGTTCAGTTTCAGGTTAATGGTAATCCCTAGGGTGTTGATAGTGGGAAATTTAGTGATGATAATGCCATTGAACATCTAGGTTTGATTCCCTCTTGTTAGACCTGGTTAATGCATGGCACATGTGAGGTGTGAATGTTACTTGCCATTTATCAGCCCGAGATTGAATTGATGCTTGTCTGGCCAAGACATTCAAGACTTTTTGGGACATTTCATTGAGAGGATATTAAAATGCAACAACAAATCTTAGGGCTCCATCATTTCAAGACAACATCATAGAATGATAGATCCCCCGCAGTGCAGGAGGCCATTCAGCCCACTGAGCCTGCACCAACCCCCCGAAAGGGCACTCTACCTAAGCCCACTCGCCCACCCTATCCCCATAACCCCAATGAACCTTTGAACACTAAGGGATAAATTTAGCATGGTCAATCCACCTAACCTGCACATCTTTGGACTGCGTGAGGAAACCGGAGCACCCGGAGGAAACCCACGCAGACTCTGGGAGAACGTGCAAACTCCATGCAGTCACCTGAGGTCGGAATCAAACCGGGTCCCTGGCGCTGAGGCAGCAGTGCTAACCATTGTGCCTTGAGGGAATCAAGGGTGACAGTGAAATCTTGGACTCTTAAGACCAAAGTGCAGACTGCCTCTTTTGTACTCATTTTTTCTTATGTCTGTGTGTTTCTGTGTCTGTATGTGTGAATGGGTGTTTTTGCAAATATATTTGGGAGTTCAGTGATAAACATTTTATCCTTTTAAAAAAAAAACTTATGAGAAAATCTATCTTTTGTCTGTATATGAGAGTTATAGAAATCAAGGGGTTAAAACACTTTTTTCCTTTAAAACATTGGCAGGGGTGTGTCAGCCGGTGAGATTGAGGTGATGCAGGACTTGCTATTTTGATTTCAAATACCATGACTGAAACTAAAGCAGTGTGTCTCCCACATACAGTAGGATTAATTCTACAGCAAAATGCAGTCAGTGGAGGATAGTCACTGAATGTGGCGTATAGGGTGCCCAGGTCTGACCGACAGCAGAAGCACTCAATCACCTCCATTCTACCAGGACTTGAGGTGTTTCAGGAATTTGCCCACCTCCCACCCAGGTTCTCTATGGCCTTCTGTGCAGATGCTAGGCTCTTGGACTGAGCTGGTCTTTGATGTTGATTGTTAAAAGTAAAGCTTATTCACCGTATAACATTTTACAGAATAAACTGGAAGAGCTGACTTCAACACATTAACTTGCACAATGCAGAACCTATGTGTTAAACCACAAGAGAGCACTTGACATTGATGAGTTATGAAGTCCCTCACATTCATTTAATAAAAGGTGGTTTAACGTGCAGGCTTTTCTACACATTGCATTAATACATCACCCACACTAAATTCAAAAGGCACTCACAATGTCTTGGATACTACAACTGTGATTTTTACATTGGTTCGAAATCCTCTGAAGAAAAGGTTTTGATTTTCAATCTAAGGTCCAGGTACCACAAGAAAGACCTTGTGGTCCTCACAGTTCTGCATTTCTTGATGCATGAACTAATATTTCACTGCCAAGAATGCTGTAGGTGCTTTCTACAATGGAAGTATTGTTTGCCCTTGGCTAACTAACCCTTCAAGGAGGTCTTGTGGTGCAGTGGGTAGCCCCTTCCTGTGGAGGGAGTGCAGCAAAGGTTTAACTGGCTGATTCCAGGGATGGCGGGACTGTCATCTGAGGAGGGACTAAGTCGGTTACGATTATATTCATTGGAGTTTAGAAGAGTGAGGGGGGATCTCATAAAAAAACTTACAAAATTCTAACAGGGTTAGACAGGGTAGGGTCAGAAAGAATGTTCCCGATGGTGGGGGAGTCCAGAACGAGGGAGGTCATAGTTTGAGGATAAGGAGTAAACCTTTTACGACTGAGGTGAGGAGAAATTTCTTCACCCAGAGAGTGGGGAATCTGTGGAATTCGCTACCGCAGAAAGTGGTTGAGGCCAAAACATTGCGTAATTTCAAGAAGGAATTAGATATAGCTCTTGGGGCTAAAGGGATCCGGGTTGGGGGGGGGCAAGATCAGGGTATTGAACTTGATGATCAGACATGATCAGAATGAATGGCGGAGCAGGTTCACAGGGCCGAATGGCCTCCTCCAGCTTCTATTTTCTATGTATGTCCCTGTCTCCGAGGCTTAAGCTCTGGGTTCAAGCCCCGCTCCAGGACTTGATGTCCAAGGAAGGCGTGCTCATCACGCGGCCAAACAGGTTGAGCCTCAACTTGCAGCTCCTTCTAACATCCACCAGTGGCAGGCAGTGAGAGTGGGAGGGATTTCTGGTCACCCGTGTGATGGAAAGAAATCAGAGAACTCGACTATCACTGTCCACTACTCCAGAGTACAGCATGCATGTAAAGGTGTCTGTTGCCACAGCAACTGGGACTCCATTGCGGGTAGTGGGGGTGCCAGTGCAGATCAGAGTGATGCCAACAGCACAGAGTCTCTCTTACGGCTGGGTGACATAATTATTTTTCCAATGTGTCTGTGAAATGCCTTGGGATATTTCCTCACATTAAAGGCGTAATATAAATATAATTTGTTCACAGAATTGGTACGAATCTAAAGGAGGCCATTCAGCCCATTGTGTCTGCACTAGCTCTCCGAACGAGCATCTCAACTAGTATTCCACCCCCCCCTACCCCCGCCTTCTCCCCATAATCCTGCACATTCTTCATTTTCAGATAACAGTCTAATTCCCTTCTGAAAGCTTCGCTTGAACCTGCCTCCTCCACACTCTCAGACTGTGCATGCCAAGCCCGAAGCACGCGCTGTGTGAAAAGGTGTCTCCTCGTGTTGCTTTTGCTTCTGTTGCCAATCACTTTAATTCTGTGGCCTGTCGTTCTTGCTCCTTTCAGCAGTGGGAACAGTTTCTCCCTGTCAACTCTGTCCAAACCACTCATGATTTTGAACACCTCCTTCAAATCTCCTCTCAGCCTTCTCTTCTCCAAGGAAAAGAGAACTAACTTCTCCAATCTATCTTCATAATAGGCGTTCCTCATGTCTGCAACTGCTCTCATGAACCTTTTCCTCACCGTCTCCAATGCCTTCACACCTTTGCTGAGGTGCATCGCCCAATACCCCATCTGAGGCTGAACTAATGTCTTATACATGCGACCTTGTACTCTATGCCCCTGTAAATAAAGCCTAAGGTACTTTATACTTTATTAATTGTGCTCTCAACCTGTCCCGTGCCCTTCAATAACTTATAACATATACACCCAGGTCCCTCTGCTTCTGCAATCTCTTTTAGAATGGTACCTTTTATTTTTTATTGCTCCTTCACAATCTTCCTACCAAAATGAATCACTTCACATTTCTCTGTATTGAACTTCATCTGCCACCTGTCCGCCCAGTCCATTGAATAAGTAAGTAACAAACACGGGCAATTTGGCAAATGGAGAGTGAGTTGGTATGAGTGTAAGAATGTGTTCTACAAAAAACTGAGTCTTTGTGTGTGTGTGTGTGTGTGTGTGTGTGTGTGTGTGTGTGTGTGTGTGTGTGGGGGGGGGGGGGGGGGGCGGCGGAGGCGGCGGGGGGGGGGGTTTATTTGTATAAGAGGGCTGCTACCGTGACATCACTACTGGGCCGGTGTAATTATGGTAAAACCAGTTCGCTTCCATTCTAAAGGCAGACCTTCTTCTTCAATTCTCTGTCCGAATGCAGGTCCCACCCATAACGCCATGAGCTCCACCACGGGTGGGACAAGGAGGCAGGCTCCGAGTCCACCCAAGTTAGAAGAGGGAGCAAACCCCACACTATTAGCATTAATCTGACCCCCACCTGCTGTACAGACAAATGTCCCCTCCAAAGGAGTCCGGGTTGATGTGGCAAAGGGGCTGTACTGTGCCGTAATGTTCTATGTTCTAAAACACACTTTTACATATTGCAGTCCGGAGCTACAGGTAGTGGCGTTAGAGACTCTGATTTGTTTCTGACGAGCAATCTCTCCCGCACTTACTGCCTGCCATTGATGTATATTGGAAGGATTTACAAGTTGATATTCAACCTGTTTGACAACATTATGAATGTACCTTCCTGACTATTTTGTTTAATTAATTCATGGGATGTGGGTGTTGTTGGTTGGAACAGCATTTATTGCCCATCCCTAGTTGAGTTGCCCATGAAAAGATCGTCGAGAGCTGCCTTCTTGACCCGCTACAGTCCATGTGGTGTAGATACACCCACAGCGCTGTTAGGCAGGGGGTTCCAGGATGCGTTCATTGTTAGGGAGGGAATTCTATAGTGCGTTCGAGTTGGGCGGGGTGGGGGGGGGGGGGGGGTTGAGGATTGTTTCGGGGGCTTCGGAGATGAGGACACCATTTAAAAATGGCGTCTCGATCTCTCGCTACACTGGGGAGTTGCGGCGAGCGGAGCTCCCCACTGTACAAAATGAGGCTGTGTACGGCCTCGGCCGTGTGTTACCTGTTCAGGTCCCTTATATAACGCGAGTTGCATTGAGTACCCATATGTTTCACGGCACTGTGAACGCCTGGAAACACGCGGCTAATTGCGCTCGCTCGGGGACTTTGCTCCCTTTTGGGAGAGTCACGCCCAATGTTTTTCAAATATACTGTAGTTTATTTAAAAACAGACGCTGAATATGTGAGAGGTGCCTCACGGCGCCGAGGTCCCAGGTTCGATCCCGGCTCTGGGTCACTGTCCGTGTGGAGTTTGCACATTCTCCCCGCGTTTGCGTGGGTTTCGCCCCCACAACCCCAAGATGTGCAGGGTAGGTGGATTGGCCACACTGAATTGCCGCTTAATTGGAAAAAAAATGAATTGGGTACTCTAAATTTAAAAAAAAAAGAATATGTGATAGGGAAATTTGGCCGGTGCTCTGACCTTTAAGATTATGAAAGGATTTGATAGGGTAGGCAAAGCAATGAGGTTTCCACTTGAGGCTGAGACCAGAGTCGGGGCCCACAGATATAAGACGGTCAGTATTAAATCCTACAGGAAATTCAGGAGAACCTTCTTTTACCAGAGAATAGCTACAAAATGGAATTCACCATCACATGGAATAGGTGAACCAAATGATGGGAAGGGGAAGCTAAAGTAGACACATGAGGAAGATGGGGGTAGATGAAGAGGAACGGGAGGAGGCTCGTATGGAGTACCGAATATCGACGAGTGGCTTGTTCCTGCGCTGTACATTTATGTAATTCTATATAAAATTGTGCCATGATTTTGAGCTACTCTCTGGATCTCCCTTTCCCGTTAAGGAATTAAGAGCAAGGTAACATTGTGGCATCAAAGTCAGTAGCGTGAGTGACAATTCCCCTGTAACTTTGACGCATAAAAGGATGAGAAGAAATTCCCAGCTGAAAACATGCAGGACATGACAAGCGAACATGACGTAGGAGATGTTCAATAACCTTTTGACCTCAACTGTGAACTTTTTAACTGAAACACAAGGCTTGCCTAAGCTCCAGTCTCATTGCTGAGTAAACGCAGTGTACATTCATCCCCACGCTAAAGTTTGCAATGTAAACCACGCCGGCGGAAGCAGCCAACATAAAATCAGCTTTTATATTAAAAAAACATTTAACTGTGAGTTCTGGGCCAGTTTTCCCCTGGAAATTTACCAACGTAAATAGCCATCCAGGGTATCACATTCTTAACTCGCCCACCCACTCACCAAACACCTAATAAATCACCTTGAGGCGAATGGGCGGATGAAGCCGAGGCCTGCCACTCTCTTGCAACAGGGTGCAAATGGAGCAGCTCAGACCCTTATCTTCCCTTAACCCAGAATAAACTGCAGTGGAGTGACTGAGGCACTGGTATTAATGGGATGCAGGCAGTAATTAGAGCCATAATTAACTGCTGAGAACCGCTGTCGGCCTCCTGAGCCAGGCCCCAAAAATAATACCAGATTCGAACTTCCTGTTTTCCTCATGGTTTGCAACATTCAATGTGATTTTTTTTTGTTGAAGAATAGGATTCCAATTTTAAGGCGGGGGCGGTGGAACTGAGATGGGAAGCGTGCTTTCTGAGATACAGTGGAAGCTTTCTCTTTGCTGTGCCAACAACTCGGATATCAAAGAAGCCTGACTGTATTTGAAGCTGCCGGGACTGGAGCGGCGTTCTGGTTTTTGAACCTCCCAAAGTGACGACGGTTCAGCACGCAGACCTTTCAATGGAAAAAGGAGGAAGATATTTCAAGCACATCCAGGAGTAAAAAGCACAGCTTTTGTAATCCAAGGAAACATTTGATTAAATTTAACTTGACTTGTTCAACTTGTGCCAGGCCATCAGTCCAAAATCACTAACTGCTAATTAAGAGGATTAATTCCCACGGCTCGAGAAAGAAAGACCTCCGTTTCCTGAGCGCCTTTTGCCACAGGTAATTGCTGAAGGAACCAGAGGGAAAATATGGAGAATTTGTTTTGTGCAGCAAGTTGCTGTGATCTGGAATGCACTGCCTAGAAGAACAGTGGGAACATACCCAATAGTAACACTCAAAAAGGAACTGGACATAAACTTGAAAAGGAAACTGTCACTGGGTAATGCTGAAAGAGGAGAGTGGAGCTAACTGGAAAGCTCTCTTAGAGGCAGTATAGACAGGCCTTCTCCTGTGATGTGCCACCAGTTCTATTTTATATCTGAACACTTTTGCTGCCTTTTTGTCAACAGGGCATCCAAATAGTTGTGTTGTATTGTCCCAGGTACTGAAGGACACACAGATAGGGAGGAATAGCCCAGTGAATATTCATTTTCCATCACCAAGCCTCATGCTGTATCTTGATGACTGTCTCATTCAGCAGAGCAGGTCGACCTCCATGTACCATTCGCACATCTTATAACTTCTTTATACTGACTTTTGGATGGATCTTCAATACAGTTTACTGACAACCACTTGTGTCTGTATTTCAGCTTTAACTTAATGAAACATCCTAAGGTGCCTAATTGCAGGAGCATCATAAAATGACGTATTACACCACGTTATTAGGTCAAGATATTAGGTCAGATGATCAACTACAGATGATTAAACTGGTAGGTTTTAAGAAGTGTCTTAAAGGAGGGAGAGAGGCAGAGAGGTATAGGGAGGGTATTCCAGAGCTTGTGGTCTAAGCAGCTGAAGGCACATCGTGGGGCAATGGTCCAGAATTAGAGGAATGCCAATATTTCTTTAATTATTCAGTGGATATGGGCACTGGCGGTTGGTCAATCTCTAATTGCCCTTGACCTCAGTGGCTAGGTCATTTCAGAGGGCATTTTAAGAGATCTGGAGTCACATGTAGGCCAGGCCAGGTAAGGATGGCAGATTTCCTTCCCTGAAGGATATCAGTGAACCAGATAGATTTTTAGGACAATCGACAATGATTTCCAGATTTTTATTGAATTCACGTTTCACCATCTGCCCGGGCGGGATTCGAACCCATGTTCTCAGAGCATTACCCTGGGTCTCTGGATTATTAGGCCAGTGAAAATATCACTGCTTCACCGCTTCCCTCATGTGTCAAAAGGCTGTGGGCTGGAGGATATTACAGAGATAGGGAGGGATGAGACCATGGAGGGATTTGAAAAGAGAGATGAGAATTTAAAAATTAAGAAATTCTTTGACCAGGAGCCACAGTAGGTCAGCAAGAACTGAGGCGATAGATGAATGGGACTTGCTGCGAGTTCAGACATCAACAGCAGAGATTTGGATGACCTGAAGTTTACAGACGGGAGATTGCGGGAGATTAACCAGCAGAACATTGGAACAGTCAATTCCAGAGGTGACAAAGACACAAATGAGGGTTTCAGCAGCTGATGGGCAGAGACGTGGGGGGGGTGAAGTCGGGTGATGTTCCAGAGGTAGAAAAGGTCGTTCTCAGTGATGGTGCGAATATGTGGTCAGAAGATCAGTTTGGGATCGAATATGATACAATGGCCGTGATCTAACAATAAAAACCAGAGTCCATCTGGACGGCATTAGAGGGGCAGGTCCCGGCACTTGTCGTACCAGGAACTATCCCGCCATCTAACACCACTATGGGTTTTTTCAGGCCTCAGCGGGAATGCCGTGCCGAGGCCGCACTCGGCCGCATTTCCTGTACTGAGGAGCGCCGCGCGTCAGTGCGGGAAGAGATTGGGGCACCATTTTTAACTGGTGCCCCGATCCTTTGACCCCCCCTACCCCCAAGCGACCCCGGTTCCCCCCAATGCTCCATCTCACTTGTTGGGGGGTCCTCAAGCTCCCCGTACCCAACCTCAGACGGGCAGGGAACCCCCAGGCCCGACCCCCGGCATGGGCAGGATGCCACCCAGGCACCTTAGCACTGCCATCCTAGCACCCTGGCAGTGCCACTTCCAGCCTGTCAGTGTCACCTGGGCACCCTGGCAGTGCCAATTTGGCACCCAGATGGCACTGGCAGGGTGTCAGGCTGACAGGGCCAAGGTACCTGGATGGAATCAGCAGTGCCAGGGTGCCACCCTACCCAGATACCAACCACTTGGCAGCCTTCAATCATCTGGGAGACACCCCCAAGTGCCATTCCGTCTGGCCCACCTTTGCGGGGACGGGTGCGAAACTGCGCCCAGCTGAGGTCTCCTCAGTGAGGTCGGTAGATCCGGTGGGCCGGTTGGATCAGGCGCCGGCAGAGTTAAGTGAGCTCACTTAGCTCTGCAAGTCTCGCCCCGTCCATTGTGGGCAGGATCCAGATGGCAACATCTCGCGAGATCCCGTTATATCTCACAAGGCGTAACGACCTTCGGGAAACCTGGAAGAGGCCACTCGCGGGATGGACCGGCCGCGTCCCGTCCCGATCCCGATGGGACACGGCCGATAAACAATGCCCAAGATTTCAAACAGACTGGTTGGACAGACGGAATTTGGAGCAGGACCCAAAATGTAACTTAATTGAGGGGAAATTCTGCTCATCCTGCATTAGATGGCGGATAAGCAGTCTGATCATTTTATCAACAGTGGAGGAGTGGAGAGAGATGGTGGTGAGCTAGAGCTGGATATTGTCTGCGTACATATGAAAACTAATGCTGTGTTATTGGATAATGTGCTGAGGGGCAGCACATAGGTGAGAAATGGGGGGGGGGGGGGGTGGAGGTGGTCGAAGATAGATCCTTGAGGATACCGGAGTTAAGAATGCAGGAGCAGGAAGAGGAGCCATTGCAGGTTACTGTCTGTCTATGAACCACAATCCTCACCATAAACCTGGTGCAAAATCACCGTGAAAGAAAAATAATTTGTCACAGCTCATTGGGCAAGAAGAAAGAACCCTTCCTTAAAAAAATATATAAAGGTCAGAAAGGATTTGGGTGTTCTTTAAATGCTGTCTCAGAGCATTTCTTTAAAGGTTACAATGTCATGTACTTTCAGAGTTAGGCAGCAAGAGGAGCCTTTCTGAACACCAGCTCTAACCTCAGGCCAGCGAGTGACGTGACACACACTGACAGTGGACAGCAGGGGGCTGGCTGACGCCTGCGCCACGGAACACAGTGATGTTACTTTCCAACTATTTCATAAATTGTCTGCGTCTTTGGGAAGCAAAGTTTAAAAAGTTTGGAGTTAGGAACGGTCCAGCCACTGAGCTGTAACATCCATCCTCAGTCGCTACCATGACGAAGACCTTGCTATCATTCGGATTTGCCGGTTACAAGCGAATGCTGGGCGTCATCAAATCTAGCTGTTGACTTTCTAGACTGACAAATTAAAATGTACAACAGATGACAATATATTCAGTAACATTGGAAGATAATAATATTTTAGTTTGGCCGCTGTCAGGCTTGCATTGCGTGGCTGCATTTGCTACTCAGCGTGTATGCATAAGCAGGGAGAAGTGCCCTTTCTGCGGGTACATTATTTGCTTCTGCAACTATAAGATGACACATTCTGAGGGAGAGAACAAAACTCAAACCATAACCATGACTGGAAAAGAACTGTAATTTCAGAAATTACTGTTGTTTAAAATTGCCCAATCATCTTAGCCAGAGAACTGGAAGACAAATAAAATGCTCATTAAACAGGATTAAACAAAAACACATATATAGTCTCAGACATTTAATGGAGGATGCCGCATTTACCTCTATTTGATGTGTCTATTTCATTTTCGAT
Source organism: Scyliorhinus torazame (assembly GCF_047496885.1). Lineage (NCBI taxonomy): Eukaryota > Metazoa > Chordata > Chondrichthyes > Carcharhiniformes > Scyliorhinidae > Scyliorhinus > Scyliorhinus torazame. The sequence continues at coordinate 24,738,954 of NC_092713.1, forward strand.
ATCTGCTCTTTCTTGGGGGAGCTATTTTGGCAAGGCACAGGGATACTTCTCATGGTGACAGTAGAAATACGCACAAAACCAGCTCTCTGTTTTTCCAGTAACAGGTAGCCAATGACCTGGTCCATGTTATATTATAGAAAGAATGTGTCAGTTGCTGAGTGAGTGCTGGACTAGCAACCCAGTTAGTGCAAACGCCACCATGGCAAGTTGTGATATGAATTAATTCAATTCAATTTAATGCCTCCAGACAAAGGTGTAGAATGTGAGCTTGGCCTGCACCAGCAAGGCAAACTAATTCATTTGGCCTTATCCTAACTACCATATCTGCTGTAGACATGTTTATTCCTGCTGGCACTGGAATGCTGTCTCACCTTCTCCCTGCAATGTGCAATGAGGCATTACCATTTGCAGGATGTGCACATCGCTGGCTGGGCCAGCATTTATTGCTCATCCCGAATTTCACTTCAGAAAGTGGTGGTGAGCTGCCTTCTTGAACTTCTCCAGTACCTGAGGCATAGGTACACGAACAATGCTGTTAGGGAGGAGGTTCCAGGATTTTGACCCAGTGACAATGAAGGAATGGTCATATATTTCCAAGCCGGAGTGATGAGTGACTTGGAGGGGAACCTCCACGTGGTGGAATTCCCAGGTATCTGCCGCCTTTGTCCTTCTAGATGATAGTGGTTGTGGGTTTGGAAGATGTTGTCTGAGGAACCTTGGCGAGTTACTGCAGTGCATCTTATAGATGGTACACGCAGCTGCCACTGTTCAACAGTGGGGGAGGGTTTGAATGTTTGTGGAAGGGGTAGCAATAAAGTGGGTTGCTTTGTCCAGGATGGTGTTGAGCTTCTTTTTTAAAATAAATTTAGAGTACCCAATTAATTTTTTCAAATTAAGGGGCAATTTAGCGTGGCCAATCCACCTAGCCTGCACATCTTTGGGTTGTGGGGGGCGAAACCCATGCAAACACGGGGAGAATGTGCAAACTCCACACAGACAGTGACCCAGAGCCAGGATCGAACCTGGGACCTTGGCGCCATGAGGCAGCAGGGCTAACCCACTGCGCCACCGTGCTGCCCACTGTATTGAGCGTATTGAGTGTTGTTGGAACTGCACTGATCCAGGCAAGTGGAGAGTATTCCATTACACTCCTGACTTGTGCCTTGTAGATGGTGGACAAGCTTTGCGGGGGTCAGGAGGTGAGTTATTCACTGCAGGATTCCTAGCCTTTGACCAGTTCTGCTAGCCACAGTATTTATATGGCTGGTCCAGTTCAGTTTCTGGTCAATGGTAACCCCTAAGATGTTGATAGTGGGAGATTCAGCATTGGTAATGCCATTAAATGTCAAGGACCGATGGTTAGATCCTCTCTTGTAGGAGATGGTCATTACCTGACACTTGGGTGGTGTGAATCTATTTGCCACTTCTCAGCACAAGGCTAGATATTGTCCAGATCTTGCTGCATTTGGGCAGGGACTGGTCATCCAAGAGGTACTGCAGCGTGTCAGCAACAAGCCATGAAAGATACCTTATAAATACAAGTCTTCCTGTATTCCTAAATATTAAAAACTAGCAAAATGGCTCGCCTGAAACCAATTCAAATGAACAACTGAATGGGTCTTTCATATACAGCGACACTGACTACCTCGAACTCTCAAGATGCGAAATGCACAAGACAGGACCTAAGCAACTACCCTATTTACAAAAACACATTGAACGTGTTCAAATTAGCATGATGAGCAAGCCATACTTTCTATTTGCTGGAATGCCTCAACTCTGGCTCTGGGGAACTGGCCAGATCCGACCGCTGATCCTTCCATAAGTGTTGGGATTTTGCCTCTGCAGGGCCAGGGCCCCCTTTCCTCGGACCTCAAACTGCATCCTGGATGCATTTTCATCTTGGTTACTCATTTGCGAGGGACAGGGCTTGCCCTCCCTGCCAGTTTGAGGCTTAAGACTTGTCCTCTCTGCCAGCGACAAAGTCCCGTTCGGAGGGCACCACCAGGAGTGGAACCTGAGGCTTAATTTAACTCAACATGGGAAACCTCGCCACAGGATTGACAGATTGATAGCTCTTTCTCAATTCTGTGGGTGGTGGTGCAAGGCCGTTTTTAGATGGTGGAGCGATTTGTCTGGTTAATTCCGATAACAAACAAGACTGCTTAACCAAATAGACTTTGTCACTGGCAGAAAGGACAAGTCCTGGGCCTCGTACATGGTTAACCAAATAGACTTTGTCTTTGGCAGAGAGGGCAAGTCCTCGCCTTAGCAAATGGATAACCCAGATGAAAATGCAGAAGCTCTTCCAGAGAGAAAATTCCATCAAATGCACTGCAAGTCACCCAAGCAGCCAATATAAAAGCCAGCAATACCTTAAAGTAGAAGAAGGACTCTGCCAAACCTGCTCCAACTTGGAGTTTACCTGAGAACCAACTTCCTAGAAATTCGACTGCAAAAAGCCTCGCAGCTTACTGAGAATCCTCTGCTTTACAAGTCCTTCACCTCAGCTCTAAAGCATCAACTTAGCTAAGAAACTGCAGGTCTCCCACAAAGGGACTGAGATAATTATAGATTGCAAACAGATTATTTTAACTTCATCAGTATCTAAGTTGTGTGTGAGCCGGGTGAGTGAGTTGTTGTGGTTTAAACATCAGGTGTAAGTGTGTGATAATAAATAACATACTTTATTTTAAAACCCACAAAAAGATTGCTGCTGGAATCATTTAATCAGGCTGATGCCAATCAGCTTGAGGGTAAAAAAACAAACTCCCTTTACGTAAAAGCACATTGATCATGGGAAATAAAAAGGAACACACAAATTCTGCCCATGACCGTGACGCACAAAGGACCATAGTTATTAGAGACAATTGATTTTGCATATAGCCTGAGGGACACCATGTCACAAACGTGGGACAAGACAAGTGGGAAGGCCTTCATAGACTGCTGCAGCTGGTACAGAGATTGAACCCATGCCATTGGCATAATTCTAGATCACAGTGTAGCCAATTAGTCAACTGAGTTAATCTCATGATTTGGAGGAGGTCCATGTGATCAAATGTCACATGATGAAATGACACATCATCAAACCTCCAGTAATATGTCTAAGCAGAGTTAGCAACCCTAAATATCAGTTGCTTTTATGGTCTGTATGAGTAACACTGTCAGTACCCTAAATCCTCAATTACAGGGGCATTATGGGATTAAACTATCATCATCAGGGAGTGGAATGGGATTACCCTTTCACCCCATAGAATAGGGATAGTTTTCTAATACTGCAATACAGTCCTATGGTTGCTATTGTTGCACATATAGAAGATTGAAAAAACAGCATTCATCTGGATTTTTAAACCACTTTTAATCTGAATTGACCCCAGCTCATTGAACTCAAAGACAACAGCGCACCATTTTAGCTCCAGCATGATAGTTTGGCTCCAGTACACGTTTTTATTTTGTCAGTTCAGGTTTCGATTTCCCTGTAAACAGAGAAAACTGGCATCTTGTAAGGAATCCAAAGCTGGCCTGATTGCATTGATCCAGTGCAGGTCGGTTTGACATTTTCGCTTGGCACTAATCTCGACGCTATTATGTGGTATAAAAATACCTCATTGGCAAGAAATTAGAGCTGAAACTGAAGAGTTTGGAAATGCCAGCACAGCTTCCCCTGAGTATCCGTTACTAATGAAGCAGCAAAGTAACCAACCGACATTCGTATTAAATCGCGCTACATCAGGGCATTTTACACTTTGAGAACTTTAATGCATTGAACAACAGCTACCTACCCTGTTAGAAACTTAATCGACTTTCACAAACAACTTATCAGGCCCATTCAGTTTCTCAATCTGCACGTGGCCATTCAGCCAAGGTATGAGGAACATTCTAAAGAATGGCAAGGAAGTACCTCCCCAACTGTAGAATGTAAAGTAAATCACATAATGTCTAGCTACCGTAAGGATTCTGAATGGTACATCATGGAATCATAGAATTTACAGTGCAGAAGGAGGCCATTCGGCCCATCGAGTCTGCACCGGCCCTTGGAAAGAGCACCCTACCCAAGCCCACACCATCTCTCTATCCCCGTAACCCAGTAACCCCACCCAACCTTTTTGGACACTTTTTGGACCTGCAACATTAGTGGACTCGCCAACACTAAGGGCATTCAAATGGTCATTGGATAGACATATGGACGATAAGGAGATAGTGTAGATGGGCTTTAGAGTGGTTTCACAGGTCGGCGCAACATTGAGGGCTGAAGGGCCTGTACTGCGCTGTAATGTTCCATGTTCTAAGGGCAATTTAGCATGGCCAATCCACCTAACCTGCACATCTTTGAACTGTGGGAGGAAACGGGAGCACCCGGAGGAAACCCACGTAGAGAAGGGGAGAGCGTGCAGACTCCGCACAGGCAGTGACCCAAGCCGGGAATCGAACCTGGAACCCTGGAGCTGTGAAGCATCTGTGCTAACCACTACGCTACCGTGCTGCCCACATGAGCTCTTCCAATGGATTGATGACCAGTGAGTTCATTTCTGCCTACAATTAGGTCAAGGATCAAAGCCAACAAATAAAGTGGCAGGAAATACCAAGGAGATAGAGTAAGGCTGTGTGACATAATGTTTGTTTCTAATATATGCAACAGACAAGCTGTTTTGCTTGCATATTGCGTAAGTTATCTTGCTAATCCCGTCCCCAATGTTACCTGCAAAAAAATTGGGAAACGATATAACTTATCGAAAAGGAAGAGCTGTACACATATAATAATGCCTTGTTAATCTCTCAGGAACATATGAAATCGTTTCACATGAATTACGTTTGAAGTGTAGTCACTGTTAGTGTGTAGGTAAACACAGCAGCCAATTTGTGCAAATCTCCCACAGGCAATGGGATAAATGAACAGCTAACCCTGTTGCTAGTCGACGGATCTGGCACCAGGGGAATTCCCAGCTCTTCTTCCAAAAGGAGCAGGAGGAAGCCATTTGTCCCCAAGACTCTGTTCCGCCATTCCGTTGGATCCGTATCGGAACTCTGTTTACCCATCATGCCCTTACCCCAGGAAAATCTATCAATCTCCGTTTTGAAAATTTCAATTGGATCAGTATCCAAGGCGGACTGGGGAGAAGCTCGGGTGTGTGTGTGTGTGTGGTGGTGGGGGTGCGTGGTGGGGGGAGGTGGAGAGATTGCCATCGATCTTTAGGATTCATTAAGAACCTGGTTGGGGGCAATTATGTCACCGTGTAGGGAAATATTATTCGGACAGATGACTAAAAGCTTGTGTCAAAGCGATGGATTTTAAGGTGTGTGTTAAATGAGGAAAGTGAGATAGAGGCAAAAAGGTGTACAAAGGGTATTCCAGACTGATAATGCGGTATTATATATATAGATCTAGAACAACTACTCATTATCATAGAATCCCATTAGTGTAAGAGGAGTCCACTTGGCCCATCAAATCTGCACCGGCCCTCTGAAAGAGCGTCCTACCTTGGCCCCCACTCCCCTCACCCTATCCCTGTAACCCCACTCAACCTTCAGACACTAAGGGGCAATTTAGCATGGCCAATCCACCTAACCTGCACAGAAGCAGTTTACTAGGATGTTGCCTGGTATGGAGGGCATTAGCTATGAGGAGAGGTTAGATAAACCCGGCCGTTCTCACTGGAATGACGGAGGCTGAGAGGCGACCTGATAGGGGTCTACGAGATTATGAGTGGCATGGACAGAGTGGAGAGTCAGATGTTCTTTCCTAGGGTAGGAGAGTCAAGTACTAGGGAACATAGGTTTAAAATGCATGCGGAAAAGTTTAGAACAGATGTGCGAGGCAAGTCTTTTACACAGCGTGTAGTAGATATATGGAACGTGCTGCCTGGGGATGTGGTGGGAGCCGGTACGATAGCGGCATTTAAGGGACATCTAGACAAATATATGAATAGGGTGAGAATCAAGGATATGTACTCCTTAAGTGCAGACAGTTTTAGCTTAGGCTGGTACCATGGTCGGCGCAGGCTTGGAGGGCCGAAGGGCCTGATCCTGTGCTGTATTGTTCTTTGTTCTACCTTTGGACTGTGGGAGGAAACAGGGGCACCCAGCGGAAACCTACGCATTCACGTGGAGAATGTGCAAACTCCACACAGACAGTCACGCAAGGTTGGAATCGAACGCGGGTCTCTGGCGTTGTGAGGCAGCAGTGCTAACCACTGTGCCACCGTGCTGCCCTATCTTCTTGCCAATATGGAATTACACAGGAATTACCAGAGAGAAGCAAGCCATTTGTCCCAAGCGGTCCATCAATTGCATGAGCTGCAGTCCTAATCCTATGTGCATGCTCTTTCCCATCTTGCATTATCCACCACCCACTTCGTTCAACCATCTACAAAACCAAAAATTCAGGATGAACATTTAACTTTCAACTTCAGTTGAAGGGGGCTTAAAATGTTAGGTGTGGGGGGGGGGATGCGTGGAGGGTAGGGGTTGCAGAATGGTAGCTCATTTAAAATGCTGTCCAATTTCCTTTCTGTTCAAATCAAAACTAACAGTAAATTGTATAATGGCATGTCGATTCATTATTGTCCATTTGAAGCCATTGCCAACTCAGAAAGCTCCACCCACGGTCTCTGTTTCACCTCACTCGCACCAGAAATACATTCCAAAACCTTACAACTCTCTGCATAAAGGAGTCTCTCCTGTTCTCTGTATCAAATCTCACATTTCATCTCGTATTTTATGTTCCCTCATTCTAGACCCCGCAAGAACAGGAAACCGCCTGCTTCTATCTATTCAGTCCCATCTCTCCATAATTTCAAACATCTCTGTCAAATTAACCTATTGTGTGCTCTGTTCAGTTGAAAATTCTTTCTTTGCAATTGTGTTTTCTCACACAGGCAGCACCTGTTGGAACTGCTTTGTATCATTTCCATAGTCTCAGGCCCTTGCTGAGAGTCCAAGTTCATGCAGCCGTCCAGCTGTGAGCTGGCGAAGGTTTCGTACAGATTACCATCGCAACTGAACTGTTATACTCAATGCCTCACAGCAGAACACCCTGTATTTCATTGACATTTCTTGTGGCCGTACCTATTTAAGATGCTACTTTTAATGTGAATCGGAAAACCCCCAAATCACCCAGCTCTTTAACATCATCACTTTTCAAAATAGAATGGGCTGGATTTTACAAAGTGCCGTATCCATTTGCCCGCATCACTCAACTCTCGGCTGACGTGTCAGTTGTCAGCCCACCTGTAGGAGGATGGTAGGGATAAAGGTTGGGGGGGGGGGGGATGTAGAGGATAGGGTTAACATTGGAAGCAGACATGATGCTGGAGCAATAATGATGTCAGATCACACGGACTAAGCAGAAAGAGAGATGTGGAAGGAAGGGAAGCTATCACCTGGTGTGGAGGTCCAAATCTGTAAATATTTGCAGTAAGTAAAGAGGAATGGTTTTAGAAACTTCAGGCGGGAGCTGCATTCACCCAAAAAATTTCCATGTCTGGTTTTGGGTGGGTTTGGAGGGGTGTTCCTCAGCAGCTGCAGCACCGAGGGACATCGCGCTATTTAACGGTACTTGGTTGGTTTTTTCGGCCTCGGGGGATTTTCTCCACCAAGGCCGCACTCAGAGTGATTCACCGCCAGCAGGAAAGGCTCCTTGAGATGGGGGCGCCATTTCAGAAGGCTGCCCTGATCTTTCCCTCCCACCCCCGTCAGGTCCCCAAATGTTTCAACCCCCCCCCCAAGCTGGTAAGGCTTGATTCCTGGCATTGCCAACCTGGAACCCTGGTACTGCCAGTCTGGCACCCTGGTAGTACCCCTGCCAGCCTGGCAGAGCCACATGGGCTGGCAGTGCCAAGGTGCCCAGTTGACAGAGGGAGAACCAGGGGACACCCTGCCCAGTGTCTGACCACCCGGGGGCCCTTAATGGCCTGGGAAAACCCCCAGCTGCTCTTACGCCTGGTCCTCTTTTGTGTAGCACAGTACTAAATGGCACCCTGCCGAGGTTCCCCTGGCACAGCCATTGAGTCCTGGGCGCCGGGTGAATCCGGCAAATGTATATTTATACGTCTCATTTAAATACGCTAATCTGGGTCGTGCCCAGTGAGGGCAAGGTCCAAATTGTGACGTCTCACGAGATTCTATTAAATCTCGTGAGACGTTTTGAGTGTCGAAAATCTCGCCAGAGGCCTCTCATGAGATTCAATGGCCTCATCCTGACATCAAGTCCTGGGCGCAATGGGGACGTTGAATCACGCCCATAGTTTGGGAGAATCCTCAAAGCCCCAAAAATGTAGGAATTTCAGGTGTAGGGTGGGATTCTCGGTCGCCGAAATCGGGATCAAGCGATCACGCGGAGAATGGCTCCCGATGACAAAATCTCGGCAGGCGCCAGGTCGCGATGCTCCGCCCCTCCAAATCGACATCGTCGAGACGCGCACCACGCGCAGTTGGAATCTCGTTGGAATATCATTAGCGGTCTCACCTGCGGTGCTCTGACTCTGATGGGCCGAATTCCCGACGGAGTGGGCAATGTGTGGTCTCAGTGGTCATGAGCCTGCCGTGGTAGCTGCGGAGGGAGAGAGAGGGCGTACGGACAGTGTCCAGCACCGCCATACTCCACCGAGAGCCATGTCGCTGGCCTGGGGGCTTCTGCCAGGGCTTGGGGGAATCGTGGGGGGTGGCCAAGAGGTGGGCTGTGGGGTCGGGGTGGACGCGGTCCAGTACAGCTGGCGCCATCTTTTCCGGCGCGATCGTGCGTGTGCGGGGGGTGTAGGCGTAAGTGCGGCTGCAACTTGCCAGCCCTGCGCATGTCCAGCACGGACCCAGTGATTCTCCAACCATTTTCCACGCGTTCCACGGGTGTTTCACCCGGCGCCGCTGCTAGCCCCTCACCGGTACCAGAATCTAAAATCTAGCCCATTGTATTTGGTGCTATAAGATTTAAAAGTCTGCGTTAGTGTGTGACTGCTGCACTCTTGCTTATAAAAAATCCTGGTTTGAAAGGCAACTGGGCTTTATGGAGAAAGAGGTGCAATTAAAGCATTGTAAAAGTTTGGGCTTATGGATTTTTGTTTATATTAAGAGAGTTCCCTGGGGAATAGATACTTAGAGACATTGGGAGTAATTTAATGGACACGTCACACCCAGCGCGGATCCAGGTGCGTCGGTTAACTCACGGGAGAAGCCAAAATCGGGATCTGCGCCAGCTGCGAATCGATTCGTGATCACCGGGCCTGCTCCTGGTGGCGGGTTCTGGATCCCACCCAGACGTGGCGAGACACCAATTGACTTCAATTAAGAGCAATCTCCATCTCATCAGTGAGACGAAAGCCCAATCTAAAGGTCTCCCTGGAACTAACCGGCTCCCAGCGAGAGGTCACATGTGCATTGTTTAGCACGCCTATTTAAAAATGGGAAGCTCGGACAATGGTTACTGCGGGGAGCTGAGGAGGTGAGTAGCTATTTCCATTCCCTGACATGCAACCCAGGGACATTGGAGCTGCTGCCCTTGTGCAGGAGGAGGGGGGGAGGGTGGAGAGGGTGGAGGGGGTGGGTCCCTCAGGAGGGGAAGGACTTGGTCGGGAGGCTGGACGTCATAGGTCGGGGATCATCCCTGGGCTGTGGTATGAGGGGCTTAGCATCTGCAGAGTCCACAGGCCATCCTTCAATATTGTGCATTCCCATAACATCGGCAACGACATTTGCTGTCTGGCTGTGCCACCAAACACTGGCAGGACAGAGCCCTGTTTGTGGTTATATGCTGACGGTCACTTTAACTCCCTTTGGCTGTGAGCAGCCTCTGGCTGCACAGCTAAAGACTACTGCTAATAAGGAATTGACATTGTTAGTTTTGTGAGCACTTCACAGCTCGCGAGGTCTCGCGAGATCTTCAAGAGAGATTTAATGGCCTTGTCGTGTCACTGAGTCGGGCGTGATGAGGCCGTTCGATCGCACCCACCATATCTCTATTTGTGCGTGAAATCACACCTGGAGGGAATTATCCCTTCCTCACACTCTTACAAAATTAAAATAAAATATTGGGATTTCTGTCCTGTATCCGAGCAACTGTTGGGGTCTGGTCTGGGATCGTAATACCAGCCCATGCAGTAAAAGCTGCCTGGCCACATGCCTGGCCTGGGCCTTCCCTCAATATGGCTAAAATAGCCACGGGGGGCAGAAAGGCACTTAAGTGGCCATTAACTGGCTACCTATGGGCCTCAATAGGCCAAAATGTTGGTGGATGACTCCACGTCCGGCTCACCATAAAATGGGAAACAGGTCAGGGGGTGAGTGGGAAGACCAGACACTGTGTTCATATCGGCTGGGAGGGGGGATACTGATGCACTATCAATTACTACAAAGACGAGAGTAGTGAATAATCGAGGCTTTATTGAGCAAAGATGTTGTGCCTCCTGTATCTGGAACCAGAATGGCTGCAGCACAGGAGAGCACACACATTTATACGCCGCCTACTGGGTGGAGCCAGCAGGCAGGGCTTTACTAATGTACCTCTAGCATATGAGTCTTACCATACTACATCGAATATAGTTCGTGGTGACTACCACATTCACCCCCTGTTAAAAAAAGAGTCCGGCGGGGGTGGTGGAAACATTTTACAAGTTCAGTCTGTCGGGGGCCTTGACCCTCCTCTGCGATCGCTTCAGTCCTGGTGGTGATGTGGGCACCGGCTTGGTCACCTGTGACTCCGGGAACGGGTTGTCCTCATCTTCGTCACCCCTGAGTGGAACCAGTGGGAGGACGGATCCTCCTGGGGCGGGGGCTGCGGTGAGGTGCGCTGGGGGGAGGGTGAGTGGCGCAGGGGCAACCGGAGGGGGGGTGTCGGGTCGGGGGCCATGGGTGGGGATCCAGCGGGTGCCAGGTCCCGGAGGGAGACTGTGTCCTGGCGCCCGTCGGGGTGTGCCACGTAGGCGTACTGCGGGTTCGCGTGCAGGAGGTGGACTCTTTCGACCAAAGGGTCCGATTTATGGGTCCACACGTGCTTGCGAAGGAGGACGGGTCCAGGAACTGTCAGCCATGTTGGGAGCGAGACCCCGGAGGTGGACTTCCTGGGGAAGGCAAAGAGACGTTCATGGGGGGTTTCGTTAGTCGCGGTGCAGAGGAGCGATCGGATGGAGTGGAGCGCGTCGGGGAGGACATCCTGCCAGCGGAAGACCGGGAGATTTTTAGACCGCAGGGCCAGCAGGACGGCCTTCCAGACCGTCCCATTCTCCCTCTCCACCTGCCCGTTTCCCTGGGGGTTGTAGCTGGTCGTCCTGCTCGAGGCGATGCCCTTGCTGAGCAGGAACTGACGCAGCTCATCACTCATAAAGGAGGATCCCCGATCGCTGTGGACGTAAGTGGGGAGACTGAACAGGGCGAAGATGCTGTTGAGGGCTTTAATGACCGTGGCAGAAGTCATATCGGGGCATGGGATAGCGAAAGGAAACCGGGAGTACTCATCGACCACGTTCAGAAAGTAGGTGTTGCAGTCGGTGGAGGGGACGGGCCCTTTGAAATCCATGCTGAGGCGTTCAAAGGGGCGGGAGGCCTTCATCAGGTGCGCTTGATCTGGCCGGTAGAAGTGCGGCTCGCACTCCGCGCAGACCTGGCAGTCTCTGGTGACGGTCCTGACCTCCTCAATGGAGTAGGGCAGGTTGCGGGCCTTGATGAAATGGAAGAACCGGGTGACCCCCGGGTGACAGAGGCCATCGTGGAGAGCGCGGAGTCGGTCCACTTGTGCGCTGGCACAAGTACCGCAGGATAGGGCATCGGGGGGCTCGTTCAGCTTCCCGGGGCGATCCAAAATCTCGTAATTATAGGTGGAGAGCTCGATCCTCCATCTCAAGATCTTATCGTTTTTGATCTTGCCCCGCTGTGTATTATTGAACATGAAGGCAACCGACCATTGGTCAGTGAGGAGAGTGAATCTCCTGCCGGCCAGGTAATGCCTCCAATGCCGCACAGCTTCCACAATGGCTTGGGCCTCCTTTTCGACAGAGGAGTGCCGAATTTCGGAGGCATGGAGGGTGCGGGAAAATAAGGCCACGGGCCTGTCTGCCTGGTTGAGGGTGGCGGCCAGAGCTACGTCCGATGCATCGCTCTCCACCTGGAAGGGGAGTGCCTCGTCGACCGCATGCATCGCGGCCTTGGCGATGTCTGCCTTTCTGCGGTTGAAGGCCTGGCGGGCCTCAGCCATCAGGGGAAAAACTGTAGACTGAATGAGTGGGCGGGCCTTGTCCACATAGTTAAGACCCCACTGGGCATAATAGGAGAAGAACACCAGGCATCGTTTCAGGGCCTTGGGACAGTGGGGGAGGGGGAGTTCCATGAGGGGGCGCATGCGGTCGGGGTCGGGCCCTAGAACTCCATTTTCCACGACATAGCCAAGGTTGGTGCGGAACACGCATTTCTCCTTATTGTACGTGAGATTAAGGAGTTTGGCGGTGTGGAGAAAGTTTAGGAGGTTAGCGTCATGGTCCTGCTGATCGTGGCCGCAGATGGTGACGTTGTCTAGGTACGGGAAGGTGGCACTCAGTCTGTACCTGTGAACCATTCGGTTGGAAGACCGAGACCCCATTAGTGATGCCGAAGGGAAATCTAAGGAAGTGATAGAGGCGGCCATCTGCTTTGAACGCAGTGTATTGGCGGTCCTCCGGGCGGATGGGGAGCTGGTGGTAGGCGGACTTCAGGTCCACTGTGGAAAAGACCCGATACTGTGCAATCTGATTGACCATGTCAGATATGCGTGGGAGGGAGTACGCGTCGAGCTGCGTGTACCGATTGATAGTCTGACTGTAGTCAATGACCATCCTGTGCTTCTCCCCAGTCTTTACTACTACTACCACTTGGGCTCTCCAGGGGCTGTTGCTGGCCTCAGTGATGCCTTAGCCGTTGGACCTCCGACCTGATGAAGGTCCTGTCCTGGGCGCTGTTCCGTCTGCTCCTGGTGGCGACGGGTTTGCAATCCGGGGTGAGTTTCGCAAACAAGGAAGGTGGATCGACCTTAAGGGTCGTGAGGCCGCATACGGTGAGGGGGGATGGGGGTCCGCCGAATTTTAAAGTTAAGCTATGGAAGTGACACTGGAAGTCTAGGCCGAGTAACAGGGCAGCGCAGAGGTGGGGGAGGATGTAGAGCCGGAAGTTGCTGAACTCTATGTCTTGGACGGTGAGGGTCGCGATGCAGTACCCCTGGACTTCCACGGAATGGGATCCGGAGGCCAGGGAGATTTTCTGGGTAACGGGGTGTACCGCGAGGGAGCAGCGCCTTATTGTCGTGGGGTGGATGAAGCTATCCGTGCTCCCGGAGTCAAAAAGGCACGACGACTTGTGCCCATCGGTTTTCACCGTTGTCGTTGCGGTTGCGATGTTGTGGGGCCAGGACTGGTCCATGGTGATCGAGGCGAGCTGCGGCCAGTGCCTGGAGGCCCCGGGCTGGTCAGCGGTGGTGGCAGGCGATGAGCGGCCAGCCGAGCTTCCCGACGAGCAGGGGTCCTGACGCGCCGTCCAAAATGGCGTCGAAGATGGTGGCGCCCATGGGGCGCACATGGCGAGCAGCATTAAAGATGGCAGTGCCCACGGGCCGCACATGGCCTGCGGAGAAGAAGATGGCAGCGCCCACGGGTCGCACGTGGCTTGCGAGGAGGACAATGGTGGCGCCCCTGGGTCGTACGTGGGGGGTGTAGGAACGCTGGGCCTAGAAACAGCGGCGACCGACCGGACCTGGCACACAGCAGCAAACTGTTCCTTCTTTCTGCATCCGTTGCAGGTTGCGCTCCGCGCCGGGCAGCGCTGCCGGGGTTGTTTGTTCTGCCCGCAGAAATAGCATTTGGGCCCCCCGGGGTTGGCTGGCTGCCGCGCGGCGCAGGCTTGCGGTGGGCTGGAGTCGGTAGCTGGTGGGGCCCACGATACCCATGAGGGTGCCATGCAGTCGGGGGCATATGACTGGACGTTACGGGAGGCCACTGTTAACGAATTTGCGAGCTGCCTGGTTCCCGCAAGATCAAGCGTACCCCCCTCCAATAGGCGCTGGCGGATGTACGCAGACCCCATGCCCGTAACGAAGGCGTCTCGGATTAAATGTTCCGTGTGCTGGACTGCCGAAACTGCCTGGCAGTCACAGTTCCTCCCCAGCATGTGCAGGGCATGCCAGAAATCGTCCAGAGACTCACTGGGGAGTTGCTGTCTCGTGGACAGGAGGTGCCTGGCGTATAGTTTGTTGACTGGCCGAACGTAATGTCCCTTCAGGAGCTCCATTGCTTCAGAGTAGGTGGGCGCATCCCGGATGAGAGGAAAAATGCCAGGGCTCACCCGTGAATAAAGGACCTGGAGCTTCTGCGCGTCCGAGGGTTCCTCAGCGGATGTTCGGAGGTAGCTTTTGAAGCAGGCTAGCCAGTGGTCAAAAGCGGACGTCGCGTTGGTTGCTTGAGGGCTCAGCTGCAGGCGATCAGGCTTGATGCGAAGTTCCATCGTACAGACCAAGGTACATTTATATAACTTGTCAAAGTCACATGTTAGTGAAATATCTCGGGGTGCATTATAAACAATAAATTACTTTGAAGTGACATTGACCGTGAGCAACGTGGCAGCTATGGCAGCTGCCTTTAGCATGCAACGGTGTTCAACAGAATTATCGGGTGGGACTTTACAGCACTTTCCGCTGACGGTATCTTCTGATCCCACTAAGGTCGACCACCGGCGAGCGTTCCCCGGCAGTGGGATGGGTGAGCCATTCAGATTACCATCGACTTCGAAGTGACCAGTAGATCCTGCCGCCGGCCAAGGTGGAGGCGCCTCCGCCGTGGGGAAAGACCACCGCGGGCAGGCCTGGTAACATTCTGGCCGTCATGTTGGTTTGAGGGTGACAATATTGGCCAGAAAACCAGGAAAATGGCCCACGCTGCCTCAAACAATACCACGGGATTATCCCAAGACTGGGAAACCTTGGGATGGGGTGGATGTCAGTTGACTAGCAGTGGTTTCCTGATCACAGTTAAAAGGAAACGCCAATCTGACACAGCATGGTGTCCACTTTCTCCCTTTTTTGTGTCTAATGTATGCATATACAAGCTTGCATGTCCTTTGCTCCTTCACTCTCCTGCAGTGTAACCAGTCAGATGGAAGTTTCACAGCTCCCTGTAAATGGGAAATATAATCACAATCTCCACAAAATTGGAGCAACAGTCACTGCAGAAAGTGACTCACTTAAGTCATTGTCATTTTATTGCAAAGTGCCTCATCTTGAACACTTCACTGTGGAAAAGCAGCAGGATATCATATTGGAATGCGTCCCTGTTAGTGCCATTTTCAGGGAGACAAAGTCACTGATAAAATAGGTTCTGCTCACAATCCCAGGACAAAATAGTTGAGAAAATCCCGCCATTTAAACGTCCAGTGACGGGTACACATTAAATACCCACATTTGACTCGGGCAGTGCAGGAGGCAACCATGTGCCTTGCATTGCTTCATGCGTGTGTTGGAAGTTTTATCATTGCCCAATGTCTCTGTGCGCCTCCAAGGCACTGTCCTAATGTGCAGCACTTAATCAAGAAAGTATTAAATAACCAAAATGCTGAGGTGGTGAGAGTTAGTAAAATTACTGTTAGAGAATTGCATTCACTATATCATTTTGATATCAAAAGTTGCTCTGCATGTGACAATTTCATTAAGTCAACTCTGTTGACAGTTACCGTGCTATGGCTATGTTAGCAAGAATCCCATCTTAATTAAAAGACAGAATAACTCTTCAACAGCTAATAACCATTTCCAGCTGATTTACCAGTAAGGAACAGGACAATTGAACTGCACATAGGCTCATGATCTCTTTGTCCACTGTTAAAATGACATTGTGAACAATGGTGACCACACATCGCTCGTTTTAGTGCATAGCCCAGCGTGATTAATCTCTCATTGCATATTTCATTACACGCTTACTGAAGGTAAAGAAATTAAGCATATGTGGATATGTAATGTTCAACACACTCTGCAACTCTTAGCACATTAGTTTATCAAGCAGCTTATTAATAATCAACAATGCAAAATATTTTCCTCAACCCCTTAGCGAGGGGGGGGGGGGGGTAGGGTAGGGAAAGGACTTTACTGGAGTGTCAGGGTGCAATGGATAAAAAGAGTTTGTTTGCAACCAATAAAAAATAAAAGCCAGTGCTGGAATCTTACTCACTTGATTAGGAAGGTTTCTGATAACAGTCCGAAACAAATGGATGCTGCTTTGAAGAGGGAATGAGGTGGCGGGTCGTCGAAGGCTGTCATCATCCTGTACACGGTGAACGGTACAATGGTCATGAGGCCCAGGATTACAGTGAGAATCATCCAATTTTGCCAACGGCAAGCAACAAGCTTCCACGCTGAGCCAGTCTGCAGGTGGTACTGTGGACACAGAAAGAGTTGTTACAAGCTGGTATACATTGCTTGACAGGCCGGCGGGAAGCAGATGCAATCGTGACTTTCAAAAGGGAATTGGGTGAATACTTGAGGTGGACAAAAACTTGCAGGGGCATTTGGGAAAGGAAAGGGTTACTGGGACCAGCTCTTCCAAAGAGCCAACATTGGTATGCTGGGCTGAATGGCCTCTTTCTATGCAGCATTACAACATGATATGAAAACAAATATCTTAATATGCTTGGTGCTATGATCATAAATAGTCTAGAGCCAGAAAAAAAAGACAGTGAAACAGCACAGCAATAACTCATGTCTGATGACTTCTAATTATTGCCGCAATTCATTTTGCAAAGTTCAAATAAAATTATAGCTGCAAGTACATATTGGTTTACTCAACAACTCTGCCAGTTATAAATCTATCCTAATACTATCTTATGAGAAAATAGGGTAACGTATTAAACATGCAACTGTGTTTGAATCGTTATATATTATTAAACCAGTGAGGATGGTCTTTATTATGTACAGTATTTATATTCTACAGCTTGCAAGCCTCCAGCAAGAGCTTTAAATTTGTTACTGCAGACACTGTTGTATATTAATCCATATTTTAAAATGAAAATATGTTTGCTGTTTCCATCAACTACATAAGATAAGGGTGATTCAAAATAAGGAACACGAACAGTAACCCGCTTTGCTAAATTGCTCTGTAGAAAATCCTGGCTGAATTTTACAGCTAGCAGCCATATATTATGTGTTTTAAGTCAAACAGCTAGACTTTTGCAAGGATCGGGAAGACTCCATGGACCACCCAGAACCTGGCAGGCAGGACCCAACTGGGGAGGTCTCATCCCCATTTCTGACAGGTTAAATATTTTGCAGGTGGGGGAAGAGGGCAGGGGTATTTCACAGAGGCAAGGAACCCAAATTCAGCAAGGCCATTTGAGCTTTCGTGTAGAGTTAAAAAAAACAACCCAGTTTAGATTTTCCAAGTGCAGCAGGAGGCTATTTGGCCTATTGTGTCTGTACTGAATCCCCCACCTTATCTAGGCCCACTCCCCCACCCCATCCCCCTAACCTGCACATCTTTGGACACTAAGGGGCGATTTCAGCATGACTAATCCACCTAACCTGCACATCTTTGGACTGTGGGATGAAACGGGAGCACCCGGAGGAGACCCACGCAGACACGGGGAGAACATGCAGACTCTGCACAGACAGTCACCCAAATTGAAGCTAGGTCCCTGGTGCTGAGAGGCACCAGTGCTAACCACTGTGCCACCGATCCCTGTGGCATTCCACTGGTTACAGCTTGCCAACCTGAATAAAGATCCATTTATCCCTACCCCCTGCTTCTGGTTAGCTAACCAATCATCTATCTTCACTGTTAACTGTGAATAAGCAAGAGCTGCATTCGATTGTTAAGAATACTTTTTTCAATCTCCACATGGTTCCTGAGGCCTCCCCATGATGGGTACTGGGTGAGTGGCTATGGAGGAGGCATGTGCTATGAGGGGATGGGGTGAGATGAGTGGGATCATGAGTTGGCATGGAGGTACGCATGGAGGTGTGAGGGGTGGATGAGTTGGCATGGAGGTGGCATGTGGTGGAAAGGGGCATGGGAGTGGATGCCAAGTGAGGGGGGTTGAGGGGTGACACCAGAAGGCCTAACAGCTTCTTAAACACCTGGGACAGAGTCTCAGAGAACAAAGGCAAATGCTTACCTCCAAGGCCATGTACAATCTGCCCCCCTGGCCATCGAACCTGACTCTATCCTGTCCCCACCTCCTAGGAGCTAAAATTAAGTCAAAAAAGGGCCCTATAAATTGAGGTGGGCCTGCTGAGCCAGGAAATTTCCCCACTCGAGCTGTGTGCCTTGGTAGTGAAAATTTGGCCCTATAAATGTCCTTGGAAATAATTTTATAATCAAGGCAAAATATGCAAAGGAATTTTCCTCATTTGTCCCATTTGGTCCTTTCTTCTCCTGAAGAGCTTTGCGCTTCTCGATTTCTGGTCGTTTGTGAATCCGGAATGCCTTCAGCTCCCTAAGCCTCTCCAACTCTCTCTTCTTTCAGTACACCCTATCGCTTTGAGCAAGCTATCAGTCACGTGTGCTAGTATCTCCTTATGTAGCACAGTGTCACATTTTGTCTGATAATGTTCTTGTGAAGCATCGTGGAGGGTTTCACTACATTAGGGACACTATCTGGAAGTTGTTGATGAAGGCACTGATTCAGGTGTCGAGTGTCAAGGATTCCAGTAACTTTCCAGTGCCTCAACATCTTTCTCACATCAGTCGAGGGAGAGTTAAAAAAAATAATTCGAGGGATGTTGGTTTCGCTGGCTAGGCTTTCTTGAACTGCTGTAGTCTATGTGGTGTAGGTACACCCACATTGCTGTTAGGAAAGGAGTTCCTGGATTTTGACCCAACGGCAATCAAGTGAAAGAACGGCCCCGTCAGGATGGCGAGTGGGTCGGAGGAGAACATCAAGGTGGTGGTGTCCCATGTATATTCCGCCCTTGTCCTTCTGGATGGGAGCGGCCGTGAGTTCGGACGGTGCTGTCTAAGGAGCCCTGGTGAGTTCCAACAATGCATCTTCTGGATGGAACACACTGCTGCTACTGTGTCGCTGGTGGAGGGAGCAAATATTTGTGGATGGGGTGCCAATTAAGTTGGTTTGCCTTTTCCCAGATGGTGTTGAGCTTCCCGAGTGTTGTTGGAGCTGCACTCATCCAGGCAAGTGGGGAGTATTCCATTACACACCTGATTTGTGCCTTGTAGATGGTAGACAGGCAATGGGGGGGGGAATTTGGCCGCCGCTTTTCCCATATTTCTGAAGGGGGCTGGTTTAGCACACTGGGCTAAATCGCTGGCTTTGAAAGCAGACCAAGGCAGGCCAGCAGCACGGTTCAATTCCCGTACCAGCCTCCCCGAACAGGCGCCGGAATGTGGCGACTAGGGGCTTTTCACAGTAACTTCATTTGAAGCCTACTTGTGACAATAAGCGGTTCTCATTTTTCATTTTCAAGTGTGGTCGCTGTTGCAAAGTTAAATCGGCTGCGAGGTTGTGAAAGGCGCTATATAAATGCAAGTCTTTCTTCAATACAGTTTAGTCCGGCACCTTTAGCAGCATTTGGAAGTGAAATAGTTAAAGCTGGAATTAAAGGGCAGCTGCTAACAAGACTCATACATGGTCCATTGGTAGAATTCAGATCTCGGGCGAAATTCTCCATAATCGGCGCGATGTCCGCCGACCGGCGCCAAAAGCGGCGCAAATCAGTCCGGCATCGCAACGCCCCAAGGGTGTGGAATTCTCCGCATCTTGAGGGGCCGAGCCCTAACCTTGAGGGGCTAGGCCCGGCCGAACTGATTTCCGCCCCGCCAGTTGGCGGGAAAGGCCTTTGGTTCCCCGCCAGCTGGCGCAAAACTGACATTGCCGGGCGGCGCATGCGCGGGAGCGTTAGCGGCGCTCACGGCATCCCCGCGCATGCGCAGTGGAGGAGGTCCCTTCCGCCTCCGCCATGGTGGAGACCGTGGCGAAGGCGGAAGGAAAAGAGTGCCCCCGCGGCACAGGCCCGCCCGCGGATCGGTGGGCCCCGATCGCGGGCCAAGCCACCGTGGGGGCACCCCCCGGGGCCAGAGCGCCCCGCGCCCCCCCCGAGGACCCTGGAGCCCGCCCGCGCCGCCTTGTCCCGCCGGTAAGAGAGGTGGTTTAACCCACGTTGGCGGGACAGGCATTCCAGCAGCGGGACTTCGGCCCATTCGGGCCGGAGAATCGCCGGGGGGGGGGGGGGGGGGGCGCCAACCGGCGCGGCACGATTCCCGCCCCCGCCGAATATCCGGTGCCGGAGAATTCGGCAACCGGCGGGAGCGGGATTCACGCCAGCCCCCGGCGATTCTCCGACCCGGCGGGGGGTCGGAGAATCTCGCCCCTGATTCTCATCACACTATAGTTGGCGCAACTTTGAGTCTGCAGCTAGCCTGCCTGCTGAAGGCTGCTTTCACCCCTGTATTGGACCAGAGAGCACCGTTTTAGTCTTGCACCCGGATTCCTCAGTGGGTCCACACGCAGAGCCCCGTGTGAATTCCCTCAAGCGAACCCACCGTGTATTTCTAGCAGCAGGGTTTAAAACCGCACTTTGTCCGCTCCTCCACCATCGTTTAATCAGTGCTCTAAATGCATTTGCAATGCACACTGCACATTGCAGGCTGTTGCCCATGAATTAGTTGCTATGCTGGCAAGTGCCGTCAAGCTATCTGTGATTTTTTTTTAATGTAACAGCGAGCCCCAGTAATGGCTCGCTGATAACTGAACGCATCTATCTTCATTACCTGGTCATTTCTGCTTCGGTTTGCTCTACTGCTCGTAAAGGATATGTGTTTGAGTGAACGGCACAATCAAACCTTCATCCCAAGCAGATTCAGAACTTTCACTCATTTATTCTTGACTTCTCTTAATTACATTTTTATTAAAAATGCAATCGTTCATGATGACACATTTCCGCAAAGAGGGTGAGAGTGCTCACAGGGAGATATTCACTTCATCGCTGGGTTATCTGTTCAACTATCAGCACAAAATTAAGCAAGTCAAAGCAGTTTTTTCTGTGCTTTATATATATTTTTTATATTCCTGTACACATACTGTTAACTTTATTGCTGTGTTGCCGATAATATAGCTTTTTTGAATATTAAGGGAATCAAGGGATATGGGAGATAGGACAGCAAGAGGAGTTGATGCAGAAGATTGTCTATGATCTGGTTCAATGCCAGAGAATACTTGAGGATTGGATTGGATTGGATTTGTTTATTGTCATGCGTACAGAGATACAGTGACAAGTATTTCTCTGCATGCAGCTCAAACAGATCATTTAGGACGGGAAAGAAACAAAAATACATAATAGGGCAACACAAGGTACACAATGTAAATACATAGACACAGGCATCGGGTGAAGCGTACAGGAGTGTACTATTAATCAGATCAGTCCATAAGAGAGTCGTTTAGGAGTCTGGTGACAGTGGGGAAGAAGCTGTTTTTGAGTCTGTTTGTGCGTGTTCTTAGACTTCTGTATCTCCTGCCCGATGGAAGAAGTTGGAAGAGTAAGTAAGCCGGGTGAAAGGGGTCTTTGATTATGCTGCCCGCTTTCCCCAGGCAGCGGGAGGTGTAGATGGAGTCAATGGATGGGAGGCAGGTTTGTGTGATGGGACTGGGCTGTGTTCACGACTCTCTGAAGTTTCTTGCGGTCCTGGGCCGAGCATTTGCCATAACAGCCTGTGATGCAGCCAGATAGGATGCAGATAGAAACCTATGGCCTACAACTCTTCCTAATTCTTAAGTTATTTTCCCCGAGTGTTATTATTTGCACCATGGTGTCAAAAATAGGATCCTGGCTCATGTGCTCCTAATTTATGGCACGTCTTTCTATATTCACACAATAATAATAATAATCTTTATTAGTGTCACAAGTAGGCTTACATTAGCACTGCAATGAAGTTACTGTGAAAATCCCCTAGTCGCCACACTCCGGTGCCTGTTCGGACACACGGAGGGAGAATTCAGAATGTCCAATTCACCTAACAAGCACATCTTTCGGGACTTGTGGGAGGAAACCGCAGCATCCGGCGTAAATCAAAGCTGGTATTTACCGGCGGGACCAAGCGGCGTGGGCGGGCTCCGGGGTCCTGGGGGGGGCGATCTGACCCCAGGGGGTGCCCCCACGGTGGCCTGGCCTGCGATCGGGGCCCACCGATCCGCGGGCGGGCCTGTGCCGTGGGGGCACTCTTTCCCTTCCGCCTCCGCCACGGTCTCCACCATGGCGGAGGAGGAAGTGACTCTCCCCACTGCGCATGCGCGGGAAACTGTCGGCGGCCGCTGACGCTCCCGCGCATGCGCCGCATTTCCGCGCCAGCTGGCGGGGCAACAAACGCCATTTCCGCCAGCTGGCGGGGCAACAAACGCCATTTCCGCCAGCTGGCGGGGCGGAAATCCCTCCGGCGTCGGCCTAGCCCCTCAATGTTGGGGCTCGGCCCCCAAAGATGCGGAGCATTCCGCACCTTTGGACCGGCGCGATGCCCGTCTGATTGGCGCCGTTTTTTGGCGCCAGTCGGCGGACATCGCGCCGTTGGGGAAGAATTTCGCCCCTGGTATTTGAGTTGTAAGTTGTATTTTTAAAAACTAGTACCTCCTCTGGGACAAGGCTGAACTCACCTGGCACCCACCATTGATAACTCAGTCTACCTGATGATATGTGTGCTGACCCCACCAATCCTCCGTCCTCCGTGTGTGCTTCCCTCCTCAGTAGGCCGGGCGGCTCACTCTATGCCATCCAGCTCCCACCACCTGGCCTGCACCAAGCTCATCTTTGGTTGCTGCTCAGTTACTTACTCCTTGCCACGCCACTCCACCCCCCCCCCCCCCCCCCCCCCCCCGACCATGGTAGCTTTAAAAAAAAAAAATTTAGAGTACCCAATTATTTTTTTCCAATCAAGGGGCAATTTAACATGGCCAATCCACCTAACCGACATATCTTTTGGGTTTTGGCGGTGAGACCCACGCAGACACGGGGAGAATGAGCAAACTCCACACGGACAGTGACCCAGGGTTGGGATTCGAACCCGGGTCCTCAGCACCGAAGGCTGCAGTGCTAAGCACTGTGCCACATGCTGCCCTCCGACCATGGTAGCTTGAGTGGTTACCCACCTGGCACACCCTTGAGGCTTGTCCTGCA
Organism: Scyliorhinus torazame; assembly: GCF_047496885.1. NCBI lineage: Eukaryota > Metazoa > Chordata > Chondrichthyes > Carcharhiniformes > Scyliorhinidae > Scyliorhinus > Scyliorhinus torazame. The sequence continues at coordinate 24,762,052 of NC_092713.1, forward strand.
CGGTAAGCATTTGTGCATTATTCCTCAAACTAACTCTAGACCCTCAGGTGGGCGTGGACCCCAGTATGTGCACCGATCTAACTTGACATACCAGCGCGTATTAAGGGAGTGTTTGCCCTTCGGCGGTGTCACACCTTTTGGATGACATGCTAGAAAGTGCTGTATCAATGTCAGGTTGTTTACCTGTTCCATTCTTAGCAGGCTGCATTCTCAGAAGAAAATGACAAATCCTGCCTAAGAGTTTGCTAATCATGTGCTGAACAAAAAGTGCAGGATAGAGCTGTTCAGAGCGTATTTAAAGTGTAGCCCGGAGATAAACTCATTCTCAAATATGTAATTTGAGAATATTATATGGATGCAAAAGAAGATATTTTGCAAACTAGGCTGACAACCTGCCAAAATGTGTCAGAAGTTAAGAAGGCAATTTTATGAATACCAACATTCAGCATGTCAGATGGTATTAAATAAATGAAGAGATTTCAGGGGACTGGTATGTACATCTTTGCATTAATAGTCCTCAGTTATATTTCTCTTTCAATATATTACTGGCTTTATGGCCTTGTGGGTCAAAGCAACTATTGAGAGGTCACAATCTGTGCCAAGAAGCTACAGTATCCGGGGATGGAATGTAATTACGTTTTCTAAAATTCCTGACAGAGAAAGAACCTCTTTTGACCTGTAAAAGCTCTTAGGCTAAGAGGAACATGAGATCATGGACAAATTGGAGATGGTTTTAGTAATTCTGCACTAAATGCAAGCTAGGCTTCGAACATCATCTTTTCTGTTTAATGTTTTATTAGCATCAAAACGCCGTTCAAACGGAGTTCCAACGATCAGTTGACTGTGATAACAGAATGATAAAAAAAATAATTGCGCTACTTATGTTAGAATGGTGTTGCTTTTTCGCTTCACAAACCCTCTGCTTTGTCTTTCATGTCGTTTTTCCTCGTACATTTCTGTTGCTTTCCTTCTGTTAGATAGAAAGTGGGTCCCGGTTTTGTTCTCAGACTCTTTTTGCAGGATTCGACAGAGAATCTCTTCCAGCATGAGTTTTATGTAACTTTATATGAAATCTCATGTGTTGTGTTAAATCTATGACTTGCTGTTGATACCAACCCCTCCCTGTTTCTCCAAACAATTTGCGTAAAGTGATGGCCACCAGCCAAAGTCAAGAAGCGGATAAAAATTAAAATTAAAATTAAGTAAACCCAAGGAACTTGGGTAAAATAGTGAACCGGCCTCCAGTCTGAATCTGTCAACAGAAAAAGCCAAAACAAATCAAACACAGAGTCAAAGCAAATTCCTAAATCTGGCGGGGGGGGTTGGAGAGGGGGGTCGACTTGGCGCTTTTCGGGAGGATTTTGGAGGAGGACGGGGTGTCCATGGAAGTAAGAGTTGGGGGCGTGGCTGGAGGAGGGATTGTGGTGTGAGATGCTGCGGAGGGTGACTGCCTCGACTTCATGCACAACTCTTTGCCGCAGAAGATTGTGGAGGCCAAATCACTGAGTGTCTTTAAGACAGAGATAGATAGGTTCTTGATTAATAAGGGTATCAGGGGTTATGGGGAGAAGACAGGAGAATGGAATGAGAAAATATCAGCCATATTTGAATGACGGAGCAGACTCGAAGGGCCGAGTGGCCTAATTCTGCTCCTATGTCTTATGGTCTAATCCTCAGAGAACTCTGCATTTCTCCCAAAACTGGTGTCTTCTGCATCCCCACTTCCTTCTCCCACCATTGGTGGCCGTTCCCTTAGCACTCTGGACCCTCAGATCTAGAATTCCCCCCCTACATCTTTCCGCCTCACCACTTCTCTCGCCTCCTTTATGATGCTCCTTAAAAGCCACGTCTCTGACGAACCCTTCGGTCAGCTGTGCTAATATCTCCATTTCCGATCTGTGGTTTCTTTTTGCCTGATTACAATCTTCTGAAGCACCTTGTGATGGCTTCCTAGGTTGAAGGTGCTATATAAATGCAAGTTGCTGTTGTGATCTTACAGTAGGATGGCGTTACAAATTGCAACACACAGACGTGGACTAGGACCTCCAGCAGAGTCTGTTTTACACAATGTACCACCACAGGATCCAGACTCAAACAGAACCAAATCAGCAAATTCCTCACGGACTCCGAACACACTAAAATGTAAATGCCTTTTGTGTTTGTAATGTTGAACGGACATCCTAAGAAAAAGCTTTACCTGAAGTCTCAGAGAATTGGAATTAGGTAGGTTTGGACTTGTGACATCATTGTGTCCTCTGTAGCCACCTAAAATGGCTGATTCCCTATTAATTTGGCCAAAACCCAATTTAAAATGGCTAACCGAAAAGGCTGATGGGAAAAGCAGCCAACAGGACACAAATGGACAGCTGCAGACAGAATAGCGTATTCGGATCTGGGGAAGTCGGCCCAGATCGATACCTAAGACTATTAGCAGCACATCAACACAGTCATCTGTAGTTAAATCGGCTATCCCCGGGAACAATTGCAACATATTAGCAATTGAATGCCAGGCCAGACCTTTCGGCACCTGCAGTGGCCGAAACAAAGACAGGTGAGCGACCACCCCCCGATCGAGGAATCGCCCCATTATTGGAGCATATCGAACCCAGTGATTGGGAACAAGTCCAATCACTTGGGACTCAGGGTCAAGGGCCGCCCCGAGAGGCGGGAAGCCCCTGGGCCCTATAAAGTGAGGGGCCAAGTTCAGATCTCTCTCTCTCTCCGTTCTTCTCCTGCTCGCAACCTTCGCAAGAACATTGACCAGAAACTAAGTTTGACTCCAGCGATCGCTACCCGATAGAGATTCCTAGCCATCGACCCGTATCAGCCTTTTTGAATCCCGCAGGCCAGATCCAATTCGATAAACCATTTGTTTCCCTGACCTGGTGGGCCATCTCCTAAAGTTAAGTATTGGCCAGTAGTGGTAGGTTTTGATATAGATGGTATGATTATTGTGTAAGTATTTATTGCTGTATATAATAAATGACCGTTGATTTCAATCTTACTAAGCGGTGTGCTGACTTATTAATCATAACTCGAGCTTGAACCACGTGGCGGTATCAGAAAGATACCTGGCGACTCGTGAGCAAAGGTGACATAATCAGAGCTAATAAACTAAGGCTAAAAAGAGCAACACCTCTGTAGCAGAAGACGGAGCAAGGAGTTGGGAAAGCTACAATCATAGTTTGATAAATTAAGAATATCAGAAAAGTTTTTTAAATTATATATTTTAATCAAAATTTTAAAGCATGATACATAAATACAAACAACAATAATAACAACAAATTCTATCTCTCAATAAACTTATCTCTTTTCCCTCCCCCCATTTATTTTACAATTAATGGTGATCAACTCTTTAAAGTAGAGAATAAACGGTGGCCAACTCTGGTGGAATCCATCAATTGAGCCCTTCATGGTGGGATGTTCTGAGATATTTGGCTTTGTTTATTGTCACGTGTAGCAAGGTACAGTGAAAAGTATTTTTCTGCGTGCAGCTTCAGACAAATCATTCCGTACATGAAAAGAAAATGCATAATAGGGCAAACATAAAATACACAATGTAAATACATAGACACAGGCATCGGGTGAGGCATACAGGAGTGTAGTACTACTCGGTAGAGAAGATGTGTGAAGAGATCTGATCAGTCCATGAGAGCGTCGTTTAGGAGTCTGTAAACAGCGGGGAAGAAGCTGTTTTTGAGTCTGCTCATGCGTGCTCTCAGACTTTTGTATCTCCTGCCCAATGGAAGAAGTTGGAAGAGTGAATAAGCCGGGTGGGAGGGGTCTTTGATTATGCTGCCCACTTTCCCAAGGCAGCGGGAGGTGTAGACAGAGTTAATGGATGGGAGCGGGTTCGTGTGATGGGTTGGGTGAATTCCACAATATCTTCAAGCCATATTTAGGTGCTTGTTGGATAAAAAGATTTCCATCTCACTAGCATCACCCTACGAGCAATTAATGAAGGAAAGACAAGAACATCAGCCTCCATCCCTGTCTGTAAATTTGTGAAGTCCGATATTCCAAATATGGCTTCTGGAGGACAGGGATCCAATTTAATTTGTAGAATGGTGTTGAAGAAGGAGACCCAAACATCTACGAGTTTACGACAAGACCAATACATTTGCACATGATTGGCAGGGCTAATTTATTATGGCCCAGGGTTTAGAGAACACCAAAGTATATCATGGAGTTCACCTGATCCAGAACTTTGAATAGATTTTGGGCCCACTTTACAGGTGTGATGCAACAGAGATCTTAAGTATTTTTAAAACAAAAACAATGTTTATTCTATGAATCCAGTTAACATTTTATAAACACATCTTGACAACTATCAACACTGATAGCCCCCAAAGATACAGTACTCTATAGGTAACCCTTAGTAACTTTCCTAACAACGTCCATAAGTCAAAACCCCTTTTTAACAAAGGCAGTAGGTTTGCATTCCTTACAGAAACAGGTATTACTTTGAAATCATCAAATGATCTGGAGACATTCTTTAGAGAGAGAGAGAGACCCCAAAAATCATCCTTGGTTTGAATACAGCTCTCCAACTGAAAGCGAAACTAAAACTCAGAGCCAAAAACAGCTTCCAGCTCAAAACAAAAGTCAAAGCAGAGCCAGAGCCCAGAGCCACCCACACACTGACATCACTGCAGCCACTTGAGAAGACAAACATTTCTTAAGGTGACATTCCCATGACAAATTCTACACTGTTCGTGCTCATCTTTCGTTCTTATAAGTACGTTACTCATCTCTGATTTGGTTAAATGGGCTCTATATGTACAACATTCAATTGAATTAATCCTGATCTAGCACATGACGATGTTGTGTTTATTCTTCGTAGAATTTCACACCACACCCTATCTTCATAATCAGATCCTAGTTCTTCTTCCCATTTGGTTTCAATCCCAACAAAAGATATAGCTTTCTCTGCTCTAAGTCTCTCAGAAACTCCCAATGTTTTCCTCCTCCTTCTTCCCAGTTAAGGATAGAATTTTCTCTCATAATACAGAAGGTGGTAACTCTGGAAAAGATGGAAAAATCTTTGTTGCAAAATTATAAATTGGAAAATATGCACATTCATCAGTCCCTGAAATGTCAAAATTAGTTATCAATTCTTTAAAGTTTTCAAATCAGCCTTCCACAAATAAATCTTTTATACCAACCATCCCTTTCTCCTCCCAGATCCGGAATTTACTATTAGGTTCCCTGATTCAAACATAATGGGCGGGATTCTCCATCCCGCCGCGCCAGATTTCTGGTTCAGCACGCCGTCGGGATTCTTCGTTTCGCCAGCTGGTCAATGGGGTTTCCCATTGTGGGGCAGCCCCACGCCGTCAGGAAACCCCCGGGCTGCCGGCAAAACATAGCATCCTGACGGCGGAGAATTCAGCCCATGGTTTGCACATATCGCCGTCAGATCTGATACTGCATTCAGTTTAAAGTGATGCCGAAATTGTCTCCTTATTTTTAATGTGGAAGTTACTATTGGATTTCTAGAATATTTACCAGGAAAAAAGGGTAATGTAGCCATTACTAATGATCGAATTCCTGACCTCTTACACGTGTCTGATTCCATCTGCACCCACATCTCTTCTGAATTTCCATACCATCCCAGCAGCACGGCAGAACAGTGGTTAGCACTGTTGCTTCACAGCGCCAGGGTTCCAGGTTCGATTCCCGGCTTGGGTTACTGTCTGTGCGGAGTCTACACGTTCTCCCTGTGTCTGCGTGGGTTTCCTCCGGGTGCTCCGGTTTCCTCCCACAAGTTCTGAAAGACGTGCTGTTAGGTAATTTGGACATTCTGAATTCTCCCTCTCTGTACACGAACAGGCGCCGGAATGTAGAGACTAGGGGTTTTTCACTGTAACTTCATTGCAGTGTTAATGTGAGCCTACTTAGGACAATAAATATTATTAAAATTGAAATCTTTTCAGTACTAGCTGCCCAATAATAGTATAAAAAATATCAGATAAGTTAATGATAAGAAAAGGCATTTTGGCTCATGGAAGTTCCTCCTCCTTCTGTGATCTTCCCTTTCATTATGGCATCCGGTTGTAGCTTGAATGACCCGAATATTCTTCTCGCCCACCCAGCAGATTATTATAAACATTTATCACTTTGAGTGAAGATATAAATGCACTTTTCACTAATGTGAATTTATGTTCTCTTCTTGTCTTGCGATCTTAACTTCATTTGAAGTAATATTCTGGACCATTTAATATTTTATAATGTCTTTATGAAGTGCCTTCTTAATTTCCTCCTTTTCAGATCTTTCTAGATGTACAGCTTGAGCTTCTCTGATCTTCCAATAGCTCATTCCCTTCACATTCGCGATCAGTCTTGTTGCTCTTCTTTGCATTCTCGACAATGGTTGAACATATTATTTTGTGGCACAGTGACAAGAATGTAACATGGTATTTAAGCGTGGGCTGTCCTTCGGTTTGTATGTCTGGGAGGTTTGTACGCTTTAACATTGATTCTTGGCATACCTTTGGCGGAGCTCTTGTGGTGCAACAGGTAGCGTCCCAGCCCCTGAATTCCAGTTTCAAGTCCCACCATGGGCAAGGACGGTGCCATAACGTTGTCAAACAGGTCGAGTATGTCAACCTGCAAATCCTTCCAAACACGCCAATGGCTAAGAGCGGGAGAGACTCCTGGTCACCCATGCTCAATGTGGAGTGCCGCCCCTCAAGCTCTAAGCCTCTGAAGACAGACTAGCGACATGTTCCGGGAATTACTGGCTATGGAAGCAGATGAAAGTCTGCCTTAGTCCACCACTAGGTGTGTGGAGAGAATTGGAATTGGAATGGAATACACAGCGGCATTCGCGAAGCCAGCATTTATTGCCCATTGCTCATTGCCTTTGAAGGTGGTAGTGCACTTTCCTCTTGATCTTCTGCAACCTGCGTTGTGAAGGGCCTCCAACAGCGCTGTTAGGGAGCAAGTTGCTGAGATATTCATACGGTGATGATGACGGGACAGTAATGAAGATACAAGTTGAGACGGTGTGGGGCTCGGAAGGAAACCCGGAAGTGTTCCTATGCAACCATTGCTCGTGTCCTTCTAGGAAGCCAGGTGTTTGAGAGATGCTGTCAAAGAAGCTTTGGCAAGTTGTTGCAACACAATACTCCACTGTTGTCAATATATCTCTGTAGTCTGTTTTTCCTCCACTCCCAGGTCCTGTTCTAAGTCTCCCTCTGCCTATGCAATCCCATTCACTGCATTTCTTTGGGTGGATATAGAAAACTTTACATTCCTTGATGCTTACAATTTCTACCCAATTGCATTACCAATGTAAATTCTTCTGTGTATCTTTTGCTTCAATTACTTTTGCTGCTGCACCTATTCACTATCGCTGCTGCACTTTCTATTTTAATCATGTTAGCAATTTTGGTAAACTTGCATATCCAGGCAATAATATAGATCAGAGCCTATAATGGATCATTTTGCCAGATGTGGGACTCCAGTCAACACTTCCCCATATTCTTCAGGTCGGGAATTTTCCACTGTGGCATTCCTTTTTTCCCCCAAAATTTAGAGTACCCAATTATTTATTTTTCTGTACAATTTCGGGGCAATTATTTAGTGTGGCCAATCCACCTAACCTGCACATCTTTGGGTTGTGGGGGTGAAACCCACGCAGACACGGGGAGAATGTGCAAACTCCACACGGACAGTGACCCAGGGCCGGGATTCGAACCCGGGTCCTCAGCGCCGCAGTCCCAGTGCTATCCACTGCGCCACATGCCGCCCGCACTTTGGCATTCCTATTGAATCCAGGAAGTTGCACATCACCGGGTTGCAACTTTTCCAACCAATAAAATAAATAAACGGAAGACCACATGCTGCCAATGTGTTACTTCCCAATATGTGCTCCCAGCATGTACAAGAATTCCAAGCAGGAAAATCTTTGCTTCCGTTTCTTACATTTGAACCCATCCGTTTATGACACCTACTCCCGTCTGCATCAATGGCTCTGAAGTGGAGATGATCGATAGGTTTATGTTCCTGGGGGTCACCATCACCAACAGTCTGTCCTGGTCCACTCACGTTGATGCAACAGTCAAGAAAGCCCAACAACGTCACTACTTCCTATGGAAGGTAAAGAAATTTGGCATGTCTGCATCGACTCTCACAAACTTCCAGAGATGTGCGATAGAGAGCTTCCTATCCGGCTGCATCACAGCCTGGTATGGCAACTGCTTGGTCCAAGATCGCAAGAAACTGCAGAGTGTGGTGAACTCAGCCCAACGCATCACACAAAGTTTGCCACCCCCACATTAATTCTGTATACACCTCCCGCTGCCTCAGGAAGGCAGACAGCATTATCAGAGATCCTTCCCACCAGGCATTTCATCCAGACCCTTCCATCAGACAGAAGGTGCAGGTCCGAAGACCCACACAACCAGACATAGGAACAGCTTCTTCCCCACAGCTACAAGACTCCTCAACGACTCCCCCTCGGACTGATCTGTTCCCTGTAAGAACACTATTCAGGATGCCCTATGCTGCTCTTGCTCATGTATTTGCTTTGTTTGGCCCCTTGTTCCGCACTGCAACCAATCACTATTTGACGATGTTCTCTGTTGATTATTCTTTTTGTCTGCTATGAACGTACAGTGTACGGTCCCTCGGCCGCAGAAAAATACTTTTCACTGTACTTCAGTACATTTGACAATAAATTAAAGCAAATCACATCAAATCTTGTTTTCTCCCCAGGGTATTATGAATTTTAGTTTGATAGAAGTCACCACCTGTGTAACACCTCCAGCCCTGGAATCCTCCGGGAAATCTCTGCGTCTGTAATCTTAGTCAGTTTTCGTTTCTCCACCACTGCCTCTCTCCTGCTAAGGTACCAACTTCTGGAATTGCCACCCTAAAGCTCGCCATCCCTCTATTTCTCAGTCCTCCTTCAAGATGCTCCTTAAAACCTACCTCTTTGGCCCAAGCTTTTGGTTAGCTCTCCTCATAGCTGCTTAAGTGCTTGGTGTCAAACGTTCTGTCCTCCTGCTAATCACTTTTGGGGTGTTTTACTATTTTAAAGGTGCGGTATAAATGCAAATTCTTGTTGCTCATGTATTTTTATTGAAAGCTTTCCAAAAGTGCAAGTAAAAACAAAAAATATTCAATTATATAGCATCTTCCATGACCTCAGAATGTCGCAAATCACTTTACAATTTTATTACCTTAGTCGTTTTTGGATAGAATGGTGCATCCTTTGTTTTAGAAGCAGGGAGCACCGGTGTCCGGGATATCTAACGAGCTATAGTTCATACAGGCCAAAAGAACCAATAACGGATCAAAAAGACTAATATCAACCCCAACCTCCCTTTAGATGGTTGGGTCTCTAACATTTCAAACCCACGGCCACTACCATCTAGAAGGACAAGAGCAGCAGATACCTGGTAACCCCACCACCTGGCGGTTCCCCTCCAAGTCCCTCACCACCCTGACTTGGAACTATGTCGCCGTTCCTTCACTGTGGCTGGGGCAAAATCCTGGAACTCCCTCCCTAACAGCACAATGGGTGTACCTACACTGCAAGGACTGAAGTGGTAGGGCAGCATGGTGGCGCAATGGTTAACCCGAGGACCCGGGTTCGATCCCAGCCCTGGGTCACTGTCCGTGTGGAGTTTGCACATTCTCCCCGCATCTGCGTGGGTCTCACCCCCACAACCCAAAACGATGTGCAGGGTAGGTGGCTTGGCCACGCTTAATTGCCTCTTGATTGGACAAAAAGGATTGAGTACTCTAAATTTATTTTTAAAAAAAGGTCTGCAGCGGTTCAAGATGGCAACTCACCACCACCTTCTGAGGGGCAATTAGGGCTGGGCAATAAATGCTGGCCTAACCAGCGACGCCCACTCCTGTAAATGAATTTTAAAGAAAAGGTTGTTGGTATTGCATTGTCCAGTTACATTCGCAGATGGCTGGCACAGACCCGGTGGGTTGAATGACCCTGTGGACAGTTCTATTTGATAGCACGTTTGTTGAATGGAATTTCTGCTTCTCAGTTTAAGTTAGCAGTTTATTCATAATATCCAAGATAAAAGTTGTAAATGATTGAACTTTTCAGCACCATATAAATAAGATGCCAGCGTGGTAAGGTATTCACAGTCGGTCAGGTAAATGAAGTAAGACTGGCATCATTTGATGCTGTTTCTGTTTGAATTGATGAGAATGTGTCTGGAGGATATTATTTAATTATTCCATGAACGTTAAATCCGGAATGTTTTCCGAGATGCAAAACATTAGAGGAAGGCATGGAATGACTGGTTTTCTAACTTTCCCATCATGGAGTTTGTGGCAGTCTGCAAATATCCATCGTAAATTCCAAAAGGCAGTGTGATATATCAAAAATAAATCGGTGTTACTTTTATTAGTATGTAAAAACAAAAATAATATACTGGAAAAATCAATAAATATATCAAAATATCCCAGAGCCCACTTGGGTTTCCGTCAGGATCCAGAGTTCCCAATAAAAATGTGTAGCTCAGGAGGAAAACCACAATGCTGTAAGGAATCGAGGACTTAAAAAGATAAATAAGTGTTCAAACTAATCCCAGGGAAACAAGAATAGACAGCATTCCCATGGAGATTATGATCCTTCTAATACCCCAATTGCCAGAAAATAAGGTATTGGATAGCCCATTAGCGGGGCACACAGACAAAGCAGAGGTTCCTCAGTCCCTAGTGAGACCCATTGTTTGTGACACTGTGATACACCGGAGACATTCCCTGCACTGTTATGGTCCTCGAGAAAAGGAGCTACCTGGGGGAACCTGTTGGGAGTGCATGTCCGCGGCATTCTCTACCATAATCGTGTGTGCACCTGAATTTGTAACTTACACTCCGGGTAGGGAAGCTTATACGTCTCTGCAATCCCCCCCACCATATTGTCCTGGAAATTGAGGTTTGTTATCTCACTCTAGATATAAGCTGATATCTTCCTTATCATTTCTCTTTCCTGCCTCTGATTCTCCAGCTGTTACCACATACTAAGAATCTGTGCATTATTACTAGGTCTGTTGATGTATGATTTTTAACAAGCAGCTTGTCCACCAGTAACAAGATTATTGTGCTTGAAGTGGTTGATTTAACTTGCTTCGTCGGCTGTATGTAGAGTGCAGCTCGTTGAAAGAAGCCTAATTATGGGCATTATTGGGTTTGATTTCAGTATGCCAGGTAGTCTGCTGTCTCTTCCCCTTCTGAATGTGCTGTCCCTGTCAGCTTAGTTCAGTAGCCAATGACCAGGACATCGGGGGGTAACTCCCATGCCTCCTTCAAAACAGTACCATGGGATCCTTACATCAATCCAAGGAGGATGATCAAGTGTCAGTCTCCACAGCATTGGAGTCACGGCTTTCGCTGTTGTGCTCAAGGCCTAGGGTGACACTTGAACCTGGAACCTTGTGGCTTCAAGCAAGAGAATATAAAAGTTGGGAAGTGATGCTGCAACTGTGTAAGGCACTGGTGAGACCGCACCTAGAGTACTGTGTACAGTTTTGGTTCCCTTATTTGAGAAGGGATGTCATTGCATTGGAGTCTGTTCAGAGGAGGTTCACTGGATTCGTCCGGAGATGAGGGGCTTGCCTTATGAAGCGGGGTTGAGCAGTGCAGGCCGGTACTCTTTAGGGTTCAGAAGAATGAGAGTAGATCTATTTGAGGTACAGAGGATGATAAAAGTAGACGTAGAGCGGATGCTTCCTCCTGTGGGGCAAGCTAGAAGGAGAGGTCATAGTTTTAGGTTAAGGGGTAGCAGATTTAAAAGAGATGAGGGGAAATTACTTCTCTCAAAGGGTGGTGAATCTGTGGAATTCACGACCCCAGGGTGCAGTGGGTGCCGGGACATTGAGTAAATTTGAGGAGATAGACAGATTTTTAATTGGTAATGGGCTGAAGGGTTATGGAGAATGGGCAGGAAAGTGGAGCTGAGGCCGAGAGGTGATCAGCCAATGATCGTGGTGAATGGTGGAGCGTTCTGGAGGGGCTGAATTGCCCACTCCTGTTCCTAGTTATTATGCCACGTTCCAAGGTGAGAGCGCTACCAGCTGAGATGCCAAGCATCACCAAACAAATGATCTCATTGTTATTTATGGGATCTTACTGTGCACAATTTGGGAGCCACCTTTCCTCCGCTGAATAGTGCCTGCTCCTCTCAAAATAATCCATCGGTTGTGACATTTTTCAGGATACCCAAGAGATTTGAAAAGTGCTCTGTAAGCGCAAGTTCTTCATTCCTTGATTTCTGCAAATATATCCAGCAGATCTGGAGTTAGCTAAAAAGATCTGTCCTGATAGAATCAGGGTAAAGGGAATAGATAACCTTAATTACAGCACCAGCAGGAAAAGAAAAACTGATGTTAATTGAACCAGGCGCTCTTTAACTTACTGACCAGGGATCTCAAGCAGAAGGCGGCTTCTGGCTTCAGGTAAGATTATATGATCAAACTCCTTATGTCTTTTGTGATTGCCATCTTTGTCATGGCCATTATCTAGGTTTGGAATGGCAAATAGAGTTGCCAACTGTGATTAAATGTATTCTTGGAGGCCTCGTCACATGACTTTCCAGTGCCCCAGCCATTAGTCGGTGAACACATCTGTCTTGTGACACACTGCCTTCCTACACCAATTGGATAGCATAAAGACTAATTACCCAATGGGATGATGCTGGGCTGTCAACCAAACAGCCAATCTTCCTGCCCCCACTCCCCCATTTTCAATTTTTCTATATCTGGTAAAAAGAAAAGTTCAAAGCAAATGACAAAAAAAGCAATCCTTTTTCACATCCTGTGATCTTTCTCCAGGTTTTCACACTGCAGCGGGGCACCGCGCGATTTTCCCACCCCCCCGGAAACCAGCGGCCCGCGATTCCCACTGGGCCGCTCGGAGAACCAGCGAGCGGCGATTCTCCGGCCCGGATGGGCCGAGCGGCCGCTACGACACGACAGGTTCCCGACGGCGCCGTCCACCCCTGGTCGCTGCCGGCGGGAACTCTGCGGGAACGCTTGGGTGGGCAGCCTGTGGGTGAGGGAGGGGGGCTCCTTCACCGGGGTGGCCTCCAATGGGGTCTGGCCCGCGATCGGGGCCCACCGATCGGCGGGTAGGCCTCTCCCCCCCCCCCCCGGGCCTAGCTCCTTCCGCGCGCGGCCCCATAACACCGCCGCCATGTTGGTGAGGGGCCGGCGTGCGTAAGACGCTCCCCACGCATGCGCAGGATGGCGCGGCCCAACTGCGCATGTGCGGGATTGGGCTGCCCCGACTGCGCATGCGCGGGTTGGCGTGGTGCCGATTTGGCGCCGAATAAGGACGCTGGAGCGATGTGAACCGCTCCAGCGCCGCGCTGGCCCCCTGTGGGGACCAGAATAGGTCGTGCCCAGGCCCTGTTCGCACTGTCGTCAAACGCGACAACGTTCATGACGACGCGAACACTTGGCCTCCATGTCGGAGAATCGCCCCCAATAACTGCATCAAAGAAGCACACATTTACCCATAAATCCAATTCATCCTCTCCCCTCCACAAATACAAGATGCCTACTAGGCCTCCGAACCTCCTGGGCTCCTACCCCTGGTCCCCATCGTCACAATTCATGATCCTTACTACAGCACAGTTAAAACCTTGATAAAATGGCTTGAATGTATATTTGTCGATACAAAAGACTAACTGCGATTTCTGGAAACTCCAGACTGGAGTCAACACATTTCTTTCTTCAGGCCTGAGTGAGGGTTCACCTTTGATGTAAAAGATACATCTCTGACAAACTGTCATCCTGGCAAGGGAGAAATGTGCCTGCAAAACTTGTGTCCCCCTCTGATATACAGGAGTACATCTCTGTTGAATTAATCTCAACCAGGGTTTGAAAGAAAATGAAAGAATTGCTCCATGGAATCCATACAACGCTGAATGAGGCCATTCAGCCCATCCAGTCTGCACCGACCCTCTGAAAGAGCACCCTACCTAGGCCCATTCCCCCGCCCTATCCCTTCAACCCCGCACATTTATCTTGGCCAATCCACCTAACCTGCACATCTTTGGATTGTGGGAGGAAACCAGGAGCACTCGGAGGAAACCCACGCAGACACGGGGAGGACATGCAAACTCTATACAGGCAGACACCCAAGGCTGGAACCAAACCCAACTGCCCGGTGCTGTGAGGCAGCAGTGCTAACCACTGTGCCACCGTGTTGCCCCTGTTGAATTCATATAGCACCATTCACCATCTCAGGGTGCTCCAAAACATTTTACTGTTAACAAAGTACTTCTGATGCATGATGTAGGAAATGCAGCAGCCAATTTGTGCAGATCAAGGACCCACAAACAGCAGTGAGATAACGGCAAGATATTCACTGTAGAAGAGAGACTAGTTGGTTGATGGAAATGTGAGAAATGAGATAAGGGGCGGGATTCTCCGCAATCGGCGCGATGTCCGCCGACTGGCGCCAAGAACGGCGCAAATCAGTCCGGCTTCGCGCCGCCCCAAAGGTGCAGAATTCTCCGCATCTTGAGTGGCCAAGCCCTAACCTTGAGGGGCTAGGCCCGCTCCGGACTGATTTCAGCCCCGCCAGCTGGCGGGAAAGGCCGTTGGTGCCCCACCAGCTGGCGCGGAAATGACTTTGCCGTGCGGCGCATGCGCGGGAGCGTCAGCGGGCGCTCACGGCATCCCCGCGCATGCACAGTGGAGGGGGTCTCTTCCGCCTCCGCCATAGTGGAGACCATGGCGAAGGCGGAAGGAAAAGAGTGCCCCCACGGCACAGGCCCGCCCGCGGATCGGTGGGCCCCGATCGCGGGCCAGGCCACCGTGGGGGCACCCCCCGGAGCCAGATCGCCCCGCGCCCCCCCCCCCCAGGACCCCGGAGCCCGCCCGCGCCGCCTTGTCCCGCCGGTAAGAGAGGTGGTTTGATTCTCGCCGGCGGGACAAGCATTCCAGCAGCGGGACTTCGGCCCATCGCGGGCCGGAGAATCGCCGGGGGGGGGGGGGGGCGGGGGGCCGCCAACCGGCACGGCGCGATTCCCAGCCCCGCCGAATATCCGGTGCCGGAGAATTTGGCAACCGGCAGGGGCGGGATTCATGCCAGCCCCCGGCGATTCCGGGTCGGAGATTCCCGCCCCAGATGGTTGATTTTTAAAAAAAAGAAAAAGCACCAGAATGAATCATTTAATGGTGTTTATTGTTTCGGGGGGGGGGGGGGGCGCTACCTTTACAGGGCTAGTACCCAGAGGCCCAGGCTAGTGCTCTGGGGACACGTGCTCAAATTCCAACATGGCAGCCGGTGGAATTTAAATTCAATTAATAAAACTGGAATAGAAAGCGAGTGTTTGCAAGGGTGACCGAAACAACCATCATCAGTGTCGTAAAAACCTATCTGGTTCACCGAAGAAGATTCACTGTGAAGGGAATCTGCCATCGTTACCCGATCTGTGAGTCCAGACCCAAAGCGAGTTGACTGTTAAAGGGCCGAGCAAGCAACTCTGTTATGTCAGACCGCTACAACGTCTGAGAGGAATGAAACTGGATAGATAACCCAGCATCAACCGAGGCACAGTCAATGCTGCCGAACCTGCCAATCCTTACTAACATTTGGCAGCTTGTGCCATGATTGGGAGAGTTGCCCCCCAGACTAGTCAAGCAACAGCCTGACCATAGTCACAGAATCATACCTTACAGGCAATGTCCCAGGCACCACCATCATCATCCCTGGGTATGGCCTGTCCCACGGCAGGACAGACCCAGTGGTACATCAACATCAACTGGTGACTGTGTGTTTAAGGAGGAACAAACTATTTTAAGAAGGAAATTCTAGAAAGACAAGTTGGCTGAGGTGATGGGAAGATGGTTTTTGAAATTCTGATTAGCATAACAAAACTGTAAACAGATGTTTATCTGAGATAAGTTGGTAACAATGGAGAATAGAGTGTCAAAAGTTAAAGTAAAGATAGTAAAAGTTCAAAAGAGACGATGGGGTGAATTCCACACATATTCTAAAAGGTGGCCTCACATAATAAAAGTACTTAAGAGTGACTTCAGAGAAGGTCAGTGCAGAAAAGGGAGGATCAAAAGGAATAACAGCACCTCAGAGGCAAGTTCATCCTGTGCAAGGGGGTTGTTTTGAGATCCCAGCCCACAGCAGCAAGCTGTGTCCACTTCCAACAAACTATTCCTGGAGAAATCCTGGGCGGGATTCTCCGCAATCGGCGCGATGTCCGCCGACCGGCACCAAAAATGGCACGAATCAGTCCGGCATCGCACCGCCCCAAAGGTGCATAAGTCTCTGCATCTTGAGGGGCCGAGACCTCACCTTGAGGGGCTAGGCCCGCGCCGGACTGATTTCCGCCCCGCCAGCTGGCAGGAAAGGCCTTTGGTGCCCCGCCAGCTGGCGCGAAACTGACTTTGCTGTGCGGCGCATGCGCGGGAGCGTCAGCGGTCGCTCACTGCATCCCCGCGCATGCGCAGTGGAGGGGGTCTCTTCCACCTCCGCCATAGTGGAGACCATGGCGAAGGCGGAAGGAAAAGAGTGCCCCCACGGCACAGGCCCGCCCGCGGATTGGTGGGCCCCCATCGCGGGCCAGGCCACCGTGGGGGCACCCAGGACGCCGGAGCCCGCCCGCGCCGCCTTGTCCCGCCGGTAAGAGAGGTGGTTTGATTCTCGCCGGTAGGACAGGCATTCCGGCAGCGGGACTTTGACCCATTGCGGGCCGGAGAATCGCTGGGGGGGGGGGGGGCCGCCAACCGGCACGGCGCGATTCCCACCCCCGCCGAATATCCGGTGCCGGAGAATTCGGCAACCGGCGGGGGCGGGATTCACGCCAGCCCTCGGCGATTCTCCGACCCGGCAGGGGGTCGGAGAATCCCGCCCCCTGTTTGGGAAGCCAGTTGTCTCTCTTCCAAGTCAGAAGCAACCCCAAATGATATATGCACCTGGTGTGGTAACTATTACTAGATTTTGCTTATAGCTTTGAAATCTATGAGATGTTGTTTGGAGAGGTTTAGCGCTGAGGTTAGGAAAAAGGGGGGGTTGGAAATGGGTAAATAAAAAAATTCCTTGTATAGCCATTAATGTAGTCAAGTGTATCTTTAGTTGAATTTTGTGTGTGTTTTACGATGCAATATACACTTATTTTGTTTAAAATCATCAGAAAACTTAATTGGACACTGGTCTTCACATCTTTCCTCACTTTCTACCAAATTGCAAAATATGGTTGTGAGCAGGCATTCCTTTCTGGGACTTGGAACACCCTTTCACATCAGCTGCACTCTTCACAGCATCAAGAATAACATGGACAAGGAAGCCTCCTGCTGATTACCAACTGCAGGCACTCCTCAGCTGATCAGTCAGTACTCTCTATTGTCGAACACCAATTGGAAGAAACACAGATTGTGGCAAGGTTACAGAATGTACTCTGGATGGGGATCAGCCATGATCTCATTGAATGGCCAACTCTTGCTCCTATTTTCTATGGTTCATTATAGAAAAGTTGGCCAAATCCTAAAGGACATAGTTGCTAGACTGGGTCTGTGGCAGGTGGTGACGGAACCTACAATAGAGAAAAATCTACTTGACCTCATCCTCACCAACCTGCCTGTCGCAGATGCATCTGTCCATGGCAGTATGGCAGGAATGTCCACTGTACAGTCATTGCGGAGACAAAGTCCCAACTTCACTTTGAGGATTCCCTCCATCATGTGGTACTGCACTATTTGAGCATACGGTTTTGGTTTAGGCAGGCACCATGGTCAGCGCAGCCTTGGAGGGCCGAAGGGCCTGTTCCTGTGCTGTATTGTTCTTTGTATTGTGCTAAATGGGATAGGTGTTGATCAGATCTAGCAACTCAAAACTGGGCATCCGTGAGGCTCTGTGGGTTATCATCAGCAGCAGAATTGTACACAACCACAATCTGTAACCTCATGGCCCGGCACATCATCCACTCTGACATTGCAATCAAGCTGGGAGATCAACCTTGGTTCAATGAGGAGTGCAGGAGAGCATGCTGGGAGTAAAACCAGGCATCCTTAAAAATGAGGTGTCAATCTGGTCAAGCACAGAACTACTTGCGTGCCAAACAGTGGAAGGATCATGCGCTAGGCAGAGCTAAATGATCCAGTGGATCAGATCAAAGCTTTTAAGAGCAATTAGGAATGGCTAATAAATGATGGTCTAGCCAGCAACATCTGTATCCCATGACTGAATAAATAAATGAAAAAGTTCTGCCACATCCAGTCATGTTTGGTGATGGGCAATTGACCATCGAACTGGAGGAGCAGGGTTCACAAATATCTCCTCCATCAATGGTGGGGGGGCCGTGTGTTTCAGTGCAAAAGACAAGACTTCAGCCATGGGTGCCAAATGGATGATCCATCTCGATCTGCTCTTGAGATTCCAGTTTTCAGTAAATTCAATTCAGTCCCGTGATACCAGGAAACAGCTGAAGGCACTGGATACTGCAAAGGCTATGGGGCCCTGACAATATCCCGGCAATAGTACTAAAGACTTGTGCTCCAGAACTTGCCACACCCTAGCCAAGTTGTTCCAGCACAGCTACAACACTGGCATCTATCCGGCAATGTGGAAAATTGCTCAGGTGTGTCCTGTACACACAAGGCAGGATAAAATGAACCAGCCAATTACCACCCCATCAGCCAACTCATGATCATAAACAAAGTGATGGAAGGGGCACTCAACAGTACAATCAAGCGGCACTTGCTTTGCAATAACCTGCTCACTGATGTTCAGTTTGGGATCCTCCAGGGTCAATTAGCTCCTGACCTCATTACAGCCTTGGTTCAAACATGGACAAAAGAGTTAAACTCAAGAGGTGAGGTGAGAGTGACTGTCCTTGAAATCAAGGCTCCATTTCACTGAGTGTGGCATTAATGAGACCCAGAAAAATTGGTTAATGGGAATTAGGGGGGAACACTCGCCACTGGTTGGAGTCATACCTGGCACAAAGGAGGATGTTGGTGGTTGTTGGAGGTCGATCATCTCAGTTCCAGAACCATCACTGCAGGAGTTCCTCAGGGTAGTGTCCTGGGCACAACCATCTTCTGCTGCTTCATCAATGACCTTCCTTCCATCATAAGGTCAGAAGTGCGGATATTCATTGAAGTCTGCACAATGTTCAGCTCCATTCGCGACTCCTCAGATAATGAAGCAGTCCATGTCCAAATACAGCAAGACTTTGGCAATATCCAGGTTTGGGCTGACAAGTGGCAAATTACATTTGCCCACACAAGTGCCAGGCAATGACCATCTCCAACGAGGGAGAATCTTACCATCTTCCCAATTGATATTCAATGGCATTACCATCACTGAATCCCCCACAATTAACTTCCTGGGGGTTACTATTGACCAAAAACTGAACTAGACTAGTCATATAAATACTATGGCTACAAGAACAGGCCAGAGGCTAGGAATCCTGCGGTGAGTAACTCGCCTCCTGACCCCGCAAAGCCTGTCTACCACCTGCAGGGCCTAAGTCACTCTCCACTTGCCTGGAGAAGTGCAGCTCGAACAACGCTCAAGAAGTTTGGCACCATCCAGAACAAAGCAGCCCACTTGATTGGCACCCTATCCACCACCCTCAACATTCAATCCCTGGACAACTGGCACACAGTAGCAGCCGTGTGTACCATCTACAAGATGCATTGCAAGAACTCACCAAGTCTCCTTAGACAGCAACTTCCATACCCACAACGTCTACGAACCTAGAAGGACAAATGAAGGTGACGCATAGGGACACCTCCACCTGCAAGTTGCTCTCTAAACCACACCTCATCCTGACTTGGAAATGTATCGCCGTTCCTGCTCTGTCATTGGGTCAAAATCCAGGAACTCTCTACCTAACAGCACAGTGGGCATATCTACATAATCCTCATAGACTCCAGCGGTTCAAGAAAGTGGCCCAACAATGCAGACCCAGACCCAACCTAACAGCTATTTCCTGTAGGACTCAGCCAACTCGGTCAGTATAGTGGTTCCATCAAGTCAAGTCCCCCCCACCCCCCGCCTCGGAGTTCATATTCCTTCAAATGGTGTCCACCATGGAGCAGAACTGATTCATTAGCTGAGGGGAGATTGTAGGAGGTGACCAGCAGGGGATTTCCTTTCCCATGTTCGACCTGATGCCTTGAGACTTCATGGACTCCAGAGTCAATGTTAATGACACCCAAGGCAACTCCCTCCCGACTGTATACCGCCGTGCCATAGCCACTTCCGGCAGCGAGACAGGACTTACGCAAGAATAGTGATGGCGTGTCTGGGACGTTATTTTAAGGTATGACTCCGTGAACATGACTACGTCAGGAATTTGCTTGACTCGTTTGTAGGGCAGTTCTCCTAATTTTGGGACAAGTCCACAGATGCTAATAAGGAGGACTTTGCAGGGTCAACAGAGCGCTGTTTACAGTTCCGGTGCCTCAGCTGATGCCGGGTGATCCATCCGATTTCATTCCTTTGACTGTACAGCAGTTTGATCCAACTGAGTGGCTGGCTGAGCCATTTCAGAGGGCAGTTAAAAGTCAACCACACTGCTGAGGATCTGGAGTCACATGTAGGCCAGACCAGGTAAGAACAGCAGATTTCCTTCCATGAAGGACATTAGTGAGCCAGATTGGGGGGGGCTAGGGGGTTTATGGGCAATGGTTTCACGGTCACCATTAGGCCAGTTTTTAATTAAAGATTTATTAGTTGAATTTAAATTCGGATTTGGTGGAGTGGGATTGGGATTTATGCCCCCAGACATTAGCCAGGGCCTATGGATTACCCTCTGAGCTATGCAGAGGCCCCAGTGTGAGCTTAGTAAAAATACAGCTAGTTGCAGTTCTGCTACTCGGAGTGAAATGTAGAAGAGGTTTCCCCTTCAGCGTCTGGTGGGGCCTTTTACTCTGTAGGCAAAATATATAATTTGTCAAACAATCCTAAACTTATTGTTTCAGTACATTGCAGAGTAAACCTTATTTCCCGGACATTCCTAACCAGATTGCACCAAATGGTTAAAAACGGAGATTTTGTTTTTTGGAATAACCATGAATTCATGGATGAATCTGAGGGTTCACTGAGTTAACATTTAGTCTAACGTAGCTGCGTCATCTTGAGGACACAGATCTTTGTGCCTTAGAGACGCTGAGCAGTCACCATCTTTGCATCTCCGAACAAAGCAATAGGGGCTGGTTTAGCACAGTGGGCTAAACAGCTGGCTTGTAATGCAGAACAAGGCCAGCAGCGCGGGTTCAATTCCCGTACCGGCCTCCCCGAACAGGCGCCGGAATGTGGCAACTAGGGGCTTTTCACAGTAACTTCTTTGAAGCCTACTTGTGACAGCCTACTTCTGGCTAAGTTTGCCGATGATACAAAGATAGGTGGAGGGGCAGGTAGTATGGAGGTGGTGGGGAGGCTGCAGAAAGATTTAGACAGTTTAGGAGAGTGGTCCAAGAAATGGCTGATGATATTCAACGTGGGCAAGTGCGAGGTCTTGCACTTTGGAAAAAAGAATAGAGGCATGGACTATTTTCTAAACGGTGACAAAATTCATAATGCTGAAGTGCAAAGGGACTTGGGAGTCCTAGTCCAGGATTCTCTAAAGGTAAACTTGCAGGTTGAGTCCGTAATTAACAAAGCAAATGCAATGTTGTCATTCATCTCAAGAGGCTTGGAATATAAAAGCAGGGATGTACTTCTGAAGCTTTATAAAGCATTAGTTAGGCCCCATTTAGAATACTGTGAGCAATTTTGGGCCCCACATCTCAGGAAGGACATACTGGCGCTGGAGCGGGTCCAGCGGAGATTCACACGGATGATCCCAGGAATGGTAGGCCTAACATACGATGAACGTCTGAGGATCCTGGGATTATAGTCATTGGAGTTTAGGAGGTTGAGGGGAGATCTAATAGAAACTTACAAGATAATGAATGGCTTAGATAGGGTGGATGTAGGGAAGTTGTTTCCATTAGCAGGGGAGACTAGGACCCGGGGGCACAGCCTTAGAATAAAAGGGAGTCACTTTAGAACAGAGATGAGGAGAAATTTCTTCAGCCAGATAGTGGTGGGTCTGTGGAATTCATTGCCACAGAGGGCGGTGGAGGCCGGGACGTTGAGTGTCTTTAAGACAGAAGTTGATAAATTCTTGATTTCTCGAGGAATTAAGGGCTATGGAGAGAGAGCGGGTAAATGGAGTTGAAATCAGCCATGATTGAATGGTGGAGTGGACTCGATGGGCCGAATGGCCTTACTTCCGCTCCTATGTCTTATGGTCTAACAAGCGATTATTATTGAAAGCCGCTAATTGCAGCAAAATAACGACTAATTAAAACCATGCACCCTAAACAGCATCATTTACAAACCTATCACCTTTACCTGAACTACAGCCCTGGACAGTGGAGGTTTTTTAAAAAAAAACAGACAGTCACACACACACACACACACACACACACACACACAGGTTCAGTTTAGCTTCATGGTAAGTTCGCAGAGTGAGGGACGCCAATTATACCTTTTTCATTTTACACATTTTTGGGCAAAAGACAGTTCTGAGTAATTTATTCCCAGAATGGGCCATGGTTCGTTAATCAATTTAATTTATAATTGAATCAGATGGATGTAACTCTCTGCAAAATTGTCTCCGAAGAATCTGTTTTGCTCATCTGTTCAGCTGCGGAGAAGGTTCTGACAGGGACAGGAGGGCCAAGAAGGTTTGCATTACTCTTTACCGTGAGGGTTCGTACGAGGGGGATACTTCAGTGGTAAAATACTGAGTATATGGGGCAGAGGCAGAAACCAGGAACATCTGAAAGCTATTATTAAAATATGAAAACTCTGTCAGTCTGTCTAAGAATTTGTAATATATCTTTGTTGTACAGGGAGCAGTAACCCAACAAATGTAGTTAGTGGATTTGCTACAGTATGAATCAAATACCTTTGGACAGGAAGGGATGGTACTTTAATCACAGAATTTAATCATAGAATTTACAGTGCAGAAGGAGGCCATTCGGCCCATCGAGTCTGCACCGGCTCTTTGAAAGAGCACCCTACCCAAGCCCACACCTCCACCCTATCCCCATAACCCAGTAACCCCACCCAACACTAAGGGCAATTTAGCATGGCCAATCCACCTAACCTGCACATCTTTGGACTGTGGGAGGAAACCGGAGCACCCGGGGGAAACCCACGCAGACACGGGGACGATGTGCAGACTCTGCACAGACAGTGACCCAAGCCGGGAATCGAACCTGGGACCCTGGAGCTGTGAACCAATTGTGCTAACCACCATGCTACCGTGCTGCTTTAAGCTATGTCTGAAAATTTACACCTAGAAAAAATATGTCTCTATTTAAACATATATTGCTTCGTGTATAGAGTGGCATGTTTAATAGTGCTTCATTTCCCACAGTGTCGACCTTCAGTCGGGCAACAGAGGTAAGACAGGTGTTGAGCAGCATCGGAAGCAAGGGGCAGGCATTGGGGAGCGAAGTGGGAAGGAAACATAATGCAGGCAGAGTTAACATGGCAAAAGTAGATTTAACATGGCATGGGCAGAGTAAACATGGCACAGGCAGAATTAACGCGGCACGGGCAGAGTTAACATGGTACGGGCAGAGTTAACATGGCACGGGCAGAGTTAACACGGCACGGGCTGAGTTAACACGGTACGGACAGAGTTAACATAGCATGGGCAGAGTTAACATAGCACAGGCAGAGTTAACATGGCACGGGCAGAGTTAACATGGCACAGGCAGAGTTAACATAGCATGGGCAGAGTTAACATGGCAAAAGTAGAGTTAACATGGCACAGGCAGAGTTAACACAGCACGGGCAGAGTTAACATAACATGGGCAGAGTTAACATAGCACGGGCAGAGTTAACATGGCAAAAGTAGAGTTAACATGGCACAGGCAGAGTTAACACAGCACGGGCAGAGTTAACATAACATGGGCAGCACGGTGGCACAGTGGTTAGCATTGCTGCCTGACGGCGCCGAGGTCCCAGGTTCGATCCCGGCTCTGGGTCCCTGTCCGTGTGAAGTTTGCGCATTCTCCCCGTGTTTGCGTGGGTTTCGCCTCCACAACCCAAAAGATGTGCAGGGTAGGTGGTTTGACCACGCTAAATTGCCCCTTAATTAGAAAAAAAAAGATTGGCACTCTAAATTTAAAATAAAAAAGAGTTGACGTGACATAGAACAAAGAAAAGTACAGCACAGGAACAGGCCCTTCGGCCCTCCAAGCCCGTGCCGACCATGCTGCCCGACTAAACTACAATCTTCTACACTTCCTGGGTCCGTATCCCTCTATTCCCATCCTATTCATGTATTTGTCAAGATGCCCCTTAAATGTCACTGTCGTCCCTGCTTCCACCACCTCCTCCGGTAGCGAGTTCCAGGCACCCACTACCCGCTGTGTAAAAAACTTGCCTCGTACATCTCCTCTAAACCTTGCCCCTCGCACCTTAAACCTATGCCCCCTAGTAATTGACCCCTCTACCCTGGGGAAAAGCCTCTGACTATCCACTCTGTCTATGCCCCTCATAATTTTGTATATCTCTATCAGGTCGCCCCTCAACCTCCGTCGTTCCAGTGAGAACAAACTGAGTTTATTCAACCGCTCCTCATAGCTAATGACCTCCTTACCAGGAAACATTCTGGTAAATCTCTTCTGCACCCTCTCTAAAGCCTCCACATCCTTCTGGTAGTGTGGCGACCAGAATTGAACACTATACTCCAAGTGTGGCCTAACTAAGGTTCTATACAGCTGCAACATGACTTGCCAATTCTTATACTCAATGCCCCAGCCAATGAAGGCAAGCATGCCGTATGCCTTCCTGACTACCTTCTCCACCTGTGTTGCCCCTTTCAGTGACCTGTGGACCTGTACACCTAGATCTCTCTGACTTTCAATACACTTGAGGGTTCTACCATTCACTGTATATTCCCTACCTGCATTAGACCTTCCAAAATGCATTACCTCACATTTGTCCGGATTAAACTCCATCTGCCATCTCTCCGCCCAAGTCTCCAAACAATCTAAATCCTGCTGTATCCTCTGACAGTCCTCATCGCTATCCGCAATTCCACCAACCTTTGTGTCGTCTGCAAACTTACTAATCAGACCAGTTACATTTTCCTCCAAATCATTTATATATACTACAAAGAGCAAAGGTCCCAGCACTGATCCCTGTGGCAGATTTAACATGGCACGGGCAGAGTTAACATGGCACGGGCAGAGTTGACATGGCACGGGCAGATTTAACATGGCACGGACAGAGTTAACATGGCGTGGGCAGTGTTAACATGGCATGGGCAGAGTTAACATGGCACGGGCAGAGTTAACATGGCTCGGGCAGAGTTAACATGGCTCGGGCAGAGTTAACATAGCACGGGCAGAGTTAACATGGCACGGGCAGAGTTGACATGGCACGGGCAGATTTAACATGGCACGGACAGAGTTAACATGGTGCGGGCAGAGTTAACATGGCATGGGCAGAGTTAACATGGCTCGGGCAGAGTTAACATGGCTCGGGCAGAGTTAACATAGCACGGGAGAGTTAACATGGCACGGACAGTCAGAGAGGCACAATATGTCTCTACATTGTGCTTTTCTGGAATTAATTCTCTGGATGTGGCTGGTTTGTGGTGACCATATGATGAATCTTCAAAACACAACATACTCGACAGTCATATTCACTCTACAATAGTGCATTGTCTACAGTTAAATTCCTCCTATAATCACACACTCTGTACAATTATATTCACCCTCGAGCCATATTCATCCTACAATCATATGCACCCTACAATCATATGCACCCTACAATCATATTTATCCTACCATCATATTCATCCGAAAATCATATTCATCCCACTGTTACAACACTCTGGGCTAGTCTGTGGTCAATTCCAGCTCCACCCGTCCCAGAGTCATAACACAAGAGAATTAATCATTCATTCTTATAAAGGTACCCAAAGTCTTTGGCCCTTGGCTGCCCGATAATTACAGTCGCCAGGTTTGTAAGTTTAAACACAATAACTGTTTATTTATAACAAGAATAATGCTGAAATACACAGCAGATACAGACAACCTTGTTGCGTCACGGAGTCGGATGCGACGAGGCCTTATGATCGCACTTATTATTCATTCAGTAAAAGTGATCCTGAAATTTGATTCTCATAATAACCAAACTGGTTCAGTGCATGTTTTCGGGAAGCTGAACTTATTCAATCTGTCGTCTATGTGACTCCAATCCTGCAACAGTGTTGTTGACACTTCACTCCACTCAGAAGTAGTCGAACAGGCCACTTGTTCGCAACAGGAATGGACAATAACCAGGGGCATAGATTTAAGGTAAAGGGCAGGAGATTTAGAGGGGATTTGAGGAAAACCTGGTGGGTATTTGGAACCCACTCACTCCCTGAAACTGTGGCAGAGGCAGGAACCCTCACAACATTTAAGAAGCATTTGGATGAGCACCTGAAATGCTGTAGCAAACCAAGTGCCGGAAGATGAGACTAGAATAGATAGGTGCTTGATGGGCCGAAGGGTCTCCTTCTGTACTATGATTCTGATGGTCTTGCCATCAGTACCAACGGCCCGAGAAGGAATGTTAAAAAATTGTAGAGGTTTTGCAGTGCTGACAGCTTCGACCTCACCCAGAAAGATTTAGTAGAGTGACTAAAACTGGGAATGCACAAGATGTAAAAACTGGAAGGGTTGTAGGCAGTCACAGCGAGGTCTTAACTAGAAACGTACGATGTGTCAACTGAGGGTGGCATTGGCCTTGACTAGTACACTCTCCATAGTCAGACAGTCTTTCAACATTCACGGTCATAGGTCACGCATCAGTGGTGGGCCAGGGCAAGGATAGCCTTTACTGTGTCCCAGGGAGAGTGTCGACCAACCCCAGAAAAGGGCAGAGGGGAGGAAACAGGACGGGAAAATGGGAGAGAAAAGTTAAGTGAATCGAATAAGTGGTGGAGTGAGGCAGAAAGTCATGGTGAGTCGATGAATCGGGAGATCTGTGGCCAAGTGCAAGATGTTGGCTGGGACAAATGCTTATGTTGGCGTAGGTTATGTTATTAGCTCATGCTAACAAAGGTACGTCTTACACTAAAGGCCCCTGTTACAATGTTATCTAATAACTTTGCAGATAGTTACTGTGCTGGAAATGCAGAATGTTACAGGCCTAGTACATAAATCACACTGAAAACCTTAGGATATGGTGATATTTTGGAACAGCTAGAACAACGCTTGTAAGCCAGCTGGTTCTTAAATTGAAAAGATAAAAAGGTTAAGCTCAGAACCCAAAGGAGAATAATAGTGTTGCTCAGGCAAGGCTCACCACCACCTTCTCAAGGGCAATTAGGAACGGGCAATAAATGTGGCCTCGCCAGTGATGCACACATCCCGGGAACAAATAAATTAAACAAAACACCCCTTATACTGATAAGCTGCCATTATTCCCGATGGTTATTATGGCAACGTTAGCAGGTGGAGCTTAATCCACATGTAGGCCCGATTTAATTTTCATTAACTAGCTCAGAAAAATATTAGCAACTTAAAAGCATGATGCCACCATGGTAACGTACTTTGCAGTGAATTGAGTGCATAACGATGATGACGCAATCATTATATTAATCACATCTGGATCAATAGATTTCTATTTCCAAAACACAACAAACTGCATCGCAAAGCAGCTAATTTGTTGCCCTTGACATTGTGGCAGCATTGCACAAGAGCCGTTTTGTTTCAGGTTGTGTTTCAAGGAGGTGAATGACGCCAGGTAGGCCGCCCTGTATGGTTCATCGCCAGTGGCACCGGGACGGCATTTATTGGCCTCGTTCTTGAACTGTTGCAGCCCTTTGCAATGAAAGTGATGGCGTTAGTGAGTACATTCCAGGGTCTTGGCCCCAGTGACAATGAAGGAAGGGTGATGCATTTCTAAGTCAGGATGGTCCGTGCGCCTTGGAGGGAAGCTGCATGGGCTGGTTTAGCAGTGGGCTAAGCCAGCTGGCTTGTAATGCAGAACAAGTCCAACAGTGCGGGTTCAATTCCTGTACCAGCCTCCCCGAACAGGCACCAGGTAGTGGCGACTAGGGGCTTTTCACAGTAACTTCATTGAAGCCTACTTGTGACAATAAGCGATTATTATTATTATTTGAGGTGACACTTCCATGACATTGTGGTAGTTCTTCCTTTGGTGAAAAAAAGAGGGAGCTTTCTGAGGAAGAACATGCCTGAACCCCTCTTTCCTTTTCCCCTATTTATACACAACATCCCTTTTAAAAAAATACAACCCCCACCACCCTTTTAGTAGCTTTCTTTCTTGACCCATGCTGTGATTTAAATTCACCAAATTCAGGCATTACAATCAGGTGATTATACTTTGGGATGGAAATTAATCAGTGCCCAGTTAAATAGGGTGATAGATAATTGGTTTATTAAAAAATCATCATGGCGGCAGGTGCTAAATTGTGCTAACAATATAAATAAAACACGCAATCATAATTCATAACATTGTCATTGACAATTATTCAGATACAATAAAGTACAAAATAATAAAATGACTGAACATTTCAGGATACAAATAATTACGATCCATGGTAAAATGAAATAAATTTAAGTACATAAAGTAAAATTGGGTGCCAAGACAACCATGCAGGCTTAAATGCCTGAGCTGGAAGGCCCACAAAAAGCTAGAAAGTATAGGCCTCAGGCCTATTTCTTAATGATAAGGACATGCTGTATCATTACAGCTCCAAAGAAACGAACGCATCCAAAGAAAGGCTTGCATTTACACAGCACCTTTCACAACCTCAAGACAGGGTAACAAGGTGGCACAGTGGTTAGCACTGCTGCCGCACAGTGCCAGGGACCAGAGTTCATTTCTGGCCTTGGGTCACTGTCTGTGTGGAGTTTCCACTTTCTCCACGTGTCTGCTTTGGGGTTTCCTCCGGGTGCTCCGGTTTCCTCCCACAGTCCAAAGATGTGCAGGTTAGGTGGATTGGAGATGCTAAATTGTCCCTTAGTGGAAGTTCCTAGAATTTACAATGCGGAAGCAGGCCATTTGGCCTATCAAGTCTGCACCAGCCCTTGGAAAGAGCACCCTACTTAAGCCCACACCTCCACCCTATCCCAGTAACCCAGTAATTCCACCTAACCTTTTTGACACTAAGGGGCAATTTAGCATGGATTGCCACAACAAAGCGGGATTGTGGCCACACTCAGTCAGCCATCATCTCACTGAATGGTGGAGCAGGCTCGAGGGGCGGAATGGCCTGCTCCTTGTCCTAATCCCGCATGTTCGTATGGTCTCCAAAACTGGGCCTTGATTTTTCATTTCAGGCCTTAGAAGAGATGTTTTGCCTGCTCTGGTCCACCAGGAATGAGGCCAGATCTCAGCAGCTACCAAAGCTGAGGCCAGCCAAGCCAGGAATCAAATCCAAGACTATTTGGCTTCTATGACTTGAGTATTTACCCCGAAGGCCACACAACTTAAAAGTGATCCTCCCGATTCAAGTGACAGAAAAGTTAAAAAAAAACATTGAGCACTTTAATTTCCATCGCTGGAACTCCCCCCACCCCTCCCCCCTCCCCGCCCCCTCCCCACACACACATTCTTTGTTCCTTTGATAGATAAGCAAGCTATTCAGCAGCAATACAATTCTTCCCACCAAATCAGCTCAGCAAACGCGGCGGTGGCTCTTTGAGGAAAGCAATGACCTGTGGTTGATCGGGGGAAATGCAGCATCCTGCTTTTATGGCAAGGGCCGAGTGTCCCAAACGGGCAGGGTGATGATTAAACATTGTAACCTCGGTTGGGCTTTTTCTGTGCGTCCACACGGAAACTGGATCACAAGATAAATAGCCACTGCTTTAGTAGCTGCTCAGCTTCACTACAGGCACCGTGCTGCAATGGTTCACAAAGATGGAGAGATTTGTTTCACCAGAATCATTCAAGTGGTAGAGGGAACCGCAGATTTATAGTGAAGGATCAGCGAGATAGGCCAATTCCCCCACGTCGGCTGTAATTATCTTTTGTGACCAACCGCATAAATGCTGTCACGACTAGAGCAGG
The DNA here is from genome assembly GCF_047496885.1 of Scyliorhinus torazame. Taxonomy (NCBI): domain Eukaryota; kingdom Metazoa; phylum Chordata; class Chondrichthyes; order Carcharhiniformes; family Scyliorhinidae; genus Scyliorhinus; species Scyliorhinus torazame. Next base: position 24,792,106 of record NC_092713.1, read on the forward strand.
TCAGAAGTTGGTTATTCCGCAGCGAGTAACGTACCTCGTAACTTCCCAAAGCTTCTCCGCCATTTAGAAGGCGCAAGTCAGGAGTGTGATGGAATACTCTCCACTCGCCTGCATAACTGCAGCTCCAACAACAATTAAGAAGCTTGATACAATCTAAGAGAAAGCAGTTAATTTGATTTGCTGCCCATCTACCATCGTAAATATCCATTGCCTCCACCATTGGCACATTGTAGCTGCAGGGTGTACCATCTGCAGGATGTACTGTGGCAACTCAACAGAGCTTCTTCAACAGCTCTTCCTAAATCTGTCTTGCACTGCCAAGAAGGACACTTGGTGCATGGCACTGCCATTATTACCCAGTTCCCTCCAAACGAAGCCACAGACTTGGCATATAATCGCTGTTCCTTCATTATCCCTGGGCCAAAATGCCAACCTATGACAGCACTTGTGGGTGCACGCGCACCACGTCGACTGCAATGGTTCAAGAATATGGCTCATCACCACTTTCTGAAGAAACTATAGATGGACATAAATGTTGACTCTGCCAGTGACATGCTCTTCCCAAGAGTGAATGCTATTTCCAATTTTAATTCCTTTTGTAATGTTCACTCTTGTCCTGGCTTCCATCCTCAGCCATTGTCCGGCCACATCAAGTCATGAACAGTGGTGGGCAATTAAACAACTAACAGGAGGAAGAGACTCCGAAAACATCCCCGTCCTCAATGATGGTGGAGCCCAGCACATCAGTGCAAAAGGCAAGGTATTTGCAACCATCTTCAGCCAGAGGTGTTGAGCGGATGATCCTTCTCAACCTCCTTCTGAGGTCTACAGCATCACATGCCTTTGGCCAATAGTGGCTCAAGACAGTAGAAACAGTAAAATCTATGGGCCATGGAAACATCCCGGCAGTTGTCCGAAAGGCTTGTGCTCCAGAACTAGCTGCACCCCCAGGCAAGCTGTTCCAGCACAGCTACAACATTGACATATTTTTGACAATGTAGAAAAATGCCCTGGTATGTCTTGTCCACTAAAAGCGGGACAAATCCAATTTGACCAGTTACTGCCCCATAAGTATACTTGTGATCATCAGCAAAGTGATGGAAAATGTCGATGACAGTGCTATCAACCTGCTCACTAACGCTCAGTTTGGCTTCCGCCAAAGTGACACTCAGCTTGTGTAAAACAAATGGGAAACGGGAGAAAATTCTCAATTACATAGAGCCATAACTGTTTGTGGTTTTTGGAGGTCAATCATCTCAGCTCCAGGACATTGCTGCAGAAGTTCCAAAGGTGGTGTCCTAGGCCCAACCTCGGCTGAGTCATTGAATAAATTCAGTGAGCCAGGGACCCGGGTTCGATTCCGACCTTGGGTGACTGTGTGGCGTTTGCACGTTCTCCCCCTGTGTGCGTGGGTTTCCTCCGGCTGCTCCAGTTTCCTCCTGCAGCCCCAAGATGTGCAGGTTAGGTGGATTGGCCATGATCAATTGTCCCTTAGTAGAAGTTCATAGAATCCCCAGTGCTCTTGGAAAGAACATCCTACTTAAGCACACACCTCCACCCTATCCTCGTAACCAGTACCCCACCTAACCTTGTTAGGTGGATCAGCTGTGCCAAATTGCCCCTTAGTGTCGAAAGATGTGCAGATTAGGTGGTGTTGCGGAGGTAGGGTGGGGCAGTGGGCCGAGATAAGTTGTTATTTCAGAGGGTCTATGCAGACCCGATGGGCTGAATGACCTCCTTCAGCACTGTAGGGATTCTATGTTAAGCCAAGGCCCACATTGCCTGTTCAGGAGGACAGAAACGATCCCTGGGGTACTATGTGAAAGAAGAGTGAAAAGTGGGAAGGGGGAGACTACCCCTGGCCTCAGTCAACGTCACAAAAAAAAAAACCAGGTTATCTGTTTGTTACCAGAGTGCTGTTTGTGGGAGCTGGCCCTTCGCAGCAGTGAGGGTGCTTCAGAACTACTTCGTTGGCTGAGAAGCAGCGCTTTGAGATGTTTGGTAGTCGGGAAAGGCGCTGCGTAAATGCAAGTCTTTCTTTTGTACCTTGCACATCCGGCTTGCTGGAGCACTATTGGCAGGGCGCTCCAGGTTTGAAATTCACCAACAAAGCTGAAATTGACAAACAGACACTGTAATTGGATATGGGATAGTGCAGCGAAGGCGGGACGACGTGCAGCAAAGTAATCATTTCAGCACAAAGCTTTCAGTGGGGAATCTGGAAGCCGCTCCATGAATTAAAGATGGCAAAGTGGTAGCGAGATCAAAGTAGGAGTGTTAACAGCAATGCAGTGGATGTCAACAGTTATAGGGGCTGAATAAAAACGGATGGGATTGTCTTTCAAAAATGAATCCACAGGAGGTTTCTCAGTACCTAGCTCGCCATTAGTCCTGTACAGAAGAACACATTGTATAACCCAGGCCCAAATCTCCAGAGCTGCATTTCAGACCAACTCCGAGGCTCAAGAAAATATACGTCGCACTGGCAATTGCTTTAAAACAAAAGTGTCAATTGTGACAGTTTCACTCTAGTGCCAGAGTTAAATCAAATTACAGCAAACACTCTTTAATAATAACAAGAGTCCTGGACCAATTCACAACACTGAGGGCCCAGTTTAACTTCAAGTGAAACCCAAAGTGATCCCCCTGACCATCTGCTGAAAAGGATTATCGGTGTCCTGGATTACTCTCCGATTGTTATTTCATGAAACTAACACTCCTGGGAAAAGTCGACACTTTCTATTTTCACTGATTTTCTCGGTCACTGTTTCTCTTGTCCCTAATTCTCCTGAAAGCATTATTTACGTGAACATGCCTGACTGCCCGAGCTCGAGCCCCTCTCCCCGAGCTGTAGACCCTCTCCATTAGCTCCAGCCCCTCTCCCCGAGATCCAGCCCCTCTCCCCGAGCTCCAACACCTCTCCCCGAGCTATAGACCCTCTCCATGAACTCCAGTCCCTCTCCCCGAGCTGTATACCCGCTCCACGAACATTAGACTCTCCCTATGAGCTGTCAACCCTCCCCATGAACTGTAGGCCCTCTCCATAAACTGCAGATCCCCCCCACCCCCCGTGAGATGCAGACCCTCTCCATGAACTGTAGACCCCATGAACTGTAGACCCTCTCCATGAACTGTAGTCCCCAGGAACTGTAGACCCTCTCCATCAGCTGTAGACCCTCCCCATGAACTGTAGAACCTCCCCATGAACTGTAGACCCTCCCCATGAGCTGTAGACTCTCCCCATGAACTGCAGACCCTCCCCATGAACTGCAGACCCTCCCCATGAACTGTAGACCCTCCCCATGAACTGTAGACCCTCCTCATGAACTGCAGACCCTCCCCATGAACTGTAGAGTCTCCCCATGAACTGTAGACCCTGCCCATGAACTGCAGACCCTCCCCATGAACTGTAGACCCTCTCCATGAACTGTAGACCCTCCTCATGAACTGTAGACCCTCCCCATGAACTGTAGACCCTCTCCATGAGCTGTAGACCCTCCCCATGAACTGTAGACCCTCCCCATGAACTGTAGACCCTTCCCATGAACTGCAGACCCTCCTCATGAACTGTCGACCCTCTCCATGAACTGTAGACCCTCTCCATGAACTGTAGACCCTCCCCATGAACTGTAGACCCTCTCCATGAACTGTAGACCCTCTCCATGAACTGTAGACCCTCCCCATGAACTGTAGACCCTCCTCATGAACTGTAGACCCTCCCCATGAACTGTAGACCCTCTCCATGCACTGTAGACCCTCTCCATGAACTGTAGACCCTCCCCATGAACTGTAGACCCTCCCCATGAACTGTAGACCCTGCCCATGAACTGCAGACCCTCTCCATGAACTGTAGACCCCATGAGCTGTAGACCCTCCCCATGAACTGTAGACCCTCCCCATGAACTGCAGACCCCATGACCTGTAGACCCTCCCCATGAACTGTAGACCCTCCCCATGAACTGTAGACCCTCTCCATGAACTGTAGACCCTCTGCATGAACTGTAGACCCTCTGCATGAACTGTAGACCCTCCCCATGAACTGTAGACCCTCCCCATGAACTGTAGACCCTCTCCATGAACTGTAGACCCTCCCCATGAACTGTAGACCCTCTCCATGAACTGTAGACCCTTTGCAAGAACTGTAGACCCTCCCCATGAACTGTAGACCCTCTGCATGAACTGTAGACCCTCTCCATGAACTGTGGACTCTTCCCATGAACTGTAGACCCTCCCCATGAACTGTAAACCCTCCCCATGAACTGTAGACCCTCCTCATGAACTGTAGACCCTCCTCATGAACTGAAGAACCTTCACATGAACTGTAGACCCTCTCCATGAATTGTAGACCCTCCCCATGAACTGTAGACCCTCCCCATGAACTGTAGACCCTGCCCATGAACTGCAGACCCTCTCCATGAACTGTAGACCCCATGAACTGTAGACCCTCCCCATGAACTGCAGACCCTTCCCATGACCTGTAGACCCTCCCCATGAACTGTAGACCCTCTCCATGAACTGTAGACCCTCCCCATGAACTGTAGACCCTCCCCATGAACTGTAGACCCTCCCCATGAACTGTAGACCCTTCCCATGAACTGTAGACCCTTCCCATGAACTGTAGACCCTCTCCATGAACTGTAGACCCTCTGCATGAACTGTAGACCCTCTCCATGAACTGTGGATTCTTCCCATGAACTGTAGACCCTCCCCATGAACTGTAGACCCTCCCCATGAACTGTAGACCCTCCTCATGAACTGAAGAACCTTCACATGAACTGTAGACCCTCTCCATGAACTGTAGACCCTCCCCATGAACTGTAGACCCTCTCCATGAACTGTAGACCCTCCCCATGAACTGTAGACCCTCTGCATGAACTGTAGACTCTCCCCATGAACTGTAGATCTCCCCATGAACTGTAGACCCTCTCCATGAACTGAAGAACCTTCACATGAACTGATGACCCTCCCCATGAACTGTAGACCCTCCCCATGAACTGTAGACCATCTCCATGAACTGTAGACCCTCCCCATGAACTGTAGCCCCTCTGCATGAACTGTAGACTCTCCCCATGAACTGTAGACCCTCCCCATGAACTGTAGACCCTCTGCATGAACTGTAGACCCTCTCCATGAACTGAAGAACCTTCACATGAACCGTAGACACTCCCCATGAACTGTGGGCCCTCTCCATGAACTGTAGACCCTCCTCATGAACTGAAGACCCTCCCCATGAACTGTCGACCCTCCTCATGAACTGTAGACCCTCCTCGTAAACTGAAGAACCTTCACATGAACTGTAGATCCTCCCCATGAACTGTAGACCCTCTCTATGAACTGTAGACCCTCTCCATAGACTGTAGACCCTCTCCATAGACTGTAGACCCTCTCCATGAACTGTAGACCCTCTTCATGAACTGAAGACCCTTCACATGAACTGTTGACCCTCCCCATGAACTGAAGACCCTTCACATGAACTGTTGACCCTCCCCATGAACTGAAGACCATTCACATGAACTGTAGACTCTTCCCATGAACTGTACACACTCCCCATGAACTGTAGACCCTCACCATGAACTGTAGACCCTCCTCATAAACTGAAGAACCTTCACATGAACTGTAGACCCTCCCCATGAACTGTAGACCCTCTCCATGAACTGTAGACCCTCTCCATGAACTGTAGACCCTCTCCATGAACTGGAGACCCTCCCCATGAACTGTAGACCCTCCTCATGAACTGAAGACCATTCACATGAACTGTAGTCTCTTCCCATGAGCTGTAGACCCTCCCCATGAACTGTAGACCCTCGCCATGAACTGTAGACCCTCCTCGTGAACTGTAGACCCTCCCCATGAACTGCAGACCCTCTCCATGAACTGTAGACCCTTCCATGAACTGTAGACCCTCTCCATGAACTGTAGACCCTCGCCATGAACTGTAGACCCTCACCATGAACTGCAGACCCTTCCCATGAACTGTAGACCCTCCCCATGAACTGTAGACCCTCCCCATGAACTGTAGACCCTCGCCATGAACTGCAGACCCTTCCCATGAACTGTAGACCCTCTCCATGAACTGTAGACCCTCCCCATGAACTGTAGACCCTCGCCATGAACTGTAGACCCTTCCCATGAACTGTAGTCCCTTCCCATGAACTGCAGACCCTCCCCATGAACTGCAGACCCTTCCCATGAACTGTAGACCCTCTCCATGAACTGTAGACCCTCCCCATGAACTGTAGGCCCTCTCCATGAACTGCAGACCCGTCCCATGAACTGTTGACCCTTCCCATGAACTGTAGACCCTCCCCATGAACTGTAGACCCTCCCCATGAACTGTAGACCCTTTCCATGAACTGTAGACCCTCTCCATGAACTGCAGACCCTCCCCATGAACTGTAGACCCTCTCCATGAACTGTAGACCCTCCCCATGAACTGTAGACCCTTTCCATGAACCGTAGACCCTTTCCATGAATTGCAGACCCTTTCCTTGTGCGGATGACCCTCCCCAGGAGCTGCATACACTCTCCCTGAGCTGCAGACCTCTCCATAAGCTGCAGACCCTCTTCACGAGCTCCAGTCCCTCACCCCGAGCGCCAGTCCCTCTTCACAGCGCCAGGGTCCCAGGTTCGATTCCCGGCTTGGGTCTCTGTCTGTGCAGAGTTGGCTCGTTCTCCCTGTGTCTGCGTGGGTTTCCTCCGGGTGCTCCTGTTTCCTCCCACAAGTCCCGAAAGACGTGCTTGTTAGGTGAATTGGATGTTCTGAATTCTCTTTCTGCGTACCCGAACAGGTGCCGGAATGTGGCGATGAGGGGCTTTTCCCAGTAACTTCATTGCAGTGTTAACGTAAGCCTACCTGTGACACTAATAACGATTATTATAAGCTTCAGTCCCTCTCCATGAGCTCCAGTCCACTTCCATGAACTGCAGACAATCCCCACAAATAGCAGACCCTCTCTGGGTCACGGCACTCTGTTGTGAACAAGGGTTTATTCTGCTAAAATGTTCAGACCAAAAGAAAACACATGGAGTGCACCAAAAATAACAGAGAAATCTCTCCAGTCACATAGATTTCACAGCAATAAACTTGAACCGAGAGAGACAGAGCCTTTGCACCGAAGAGTTTTATGAGGACTCGAGGAAAATGTCTTGCTCGCCTGACGACCACAAAATCGGCCAGGCAACGTAAAATGCCTTTCAATTGGTTAATTCATGGTTTTAATTGACCCTTTAAGTATTGGTGGGCTTGCTTCCGACTTCTGTGCGTGCCCCGCCGTCTTCTCGTATAATTCCACAGCGGTTTCGGGTCAGGAGCTTTAAATTACTAAAATTCCGGCCCTAGAAGTTGCCAGCTTAAACAATCTTGTGTTAACTCTCGCTGTCTGGTACTTCTCTGTAATGTGGGATAAAGAGCTTCTCAAATGCAACACTTTCTTCTGACTATTCGGGGCCTCATTTCCCACAAACTCTTGCAGGGGCTCGTCAGTTGCAGGGCGCGAGCTGATGGCCGCGTTGCGCCCGGTGTGGATCCGTGTGAGCCAGTTGGATCGCGGGAGAGGTTGAAATCGGGATCCGCGCTGGGCGCTTATCGGTTTACGACCTAATCGGCCTGTTCCTGTTGGCGGGTTCCGCATCCCGCCTAGACGTGGCAAGATCCCAATTAACACCAACTGAGGTCAATCTCCATATCATTAATGGGACAGACGACCTCCCGAGATCTACCCGTCTCCCCAGCGGGAGGTCACAGGGGGGTCCTTTAGCGCGTAATAATATTACCATATTATCTATGGTAATATGGTGAAGGTCACTTTAACTCCTGCTGACTGTGAAGGCTATCGCTGATAGGAAACTGGCACTGTTAGTTATCTGAGCACTTCACAGCTCTTGAGTGGAATTCCATGGGTACAAGTGACATGTCTATGGCAACTGTTATTGCCTAGCATCCCAATCAAACCGCGAAGCCTGGGCACCTTGCCGGAACCCTGGAAGCGTCAACACCACAAAGACATCAGGCAACGATCAAACACCTGCTGGGCCTCAGCACTGCGGATATCCCCACCACCAGAGGGTGAGTGTGTGTGAAACGGGGAGGGAACCTGAGCCCGGTCCATGGAATGTCCCCACAGGGGTCTGGGGTCCACGGTCTGGAGAGCCTGCTGGGGGGGGACAGATGTCACATTATGGATGGTATCATGGACCACACTTCGAAGTGCTGGCGGCACTTCAGGTAGCCATACGCCAGAGCAGGTGGCGGCAGCAGCGCGATGCAGGCTCAAGGCGGCAGCCCATGTGCAGGGGCCTACCACATACCCTGAGGACATGGCTACCCATCAGGCCGGGGAGTGACCAGAGCGGGAGGCCAGCGACAGCCCAACGTAGACAGATGTCGTTGGTCATTTGAGAGATGTCGGACTGCATGTGCCAAAAGAGGCTCCTCCTCAACAAGGGGACGGTATGGCACCTATGCCATGTCCTTTGGACTTTTGACCAGGTGGAGGAGGAGGATACCTGCTCCCGGTGACCGTCAAGGTCACCGCAGCCCTGAACCTCAATGCTTTAGTTTCATTCCAGGGCTCAAGCGGGGACTTTTGTGGCATATCCCAGACAACAGCCCACGAGTGCATCCATGAAGTCATGGATGTGCTGTACGCCCGGGCATCAGAATATATAAACTTCGAGCTGGACCAAGCACATCAGGATTGGGCAGCAGGATTCCACGCCATCGCCAGGGTGCCCCAAGTTCAAGGGATAATTGATGGTACGCCTGTCGCCTTGCGCACACTGCTGCAACTGGGAATACCCTTCATTAACAGGAAGGGGATCCACTCTCTGAATTTAAACTCATGTGCGACCACCACATGAAGGTCATGCACGTGTGTGCACGCTCCCAGGGTGAAGTGGCAAATTGGATACAAAATTGGCTTGATGACAGAATACAAAGGGTGGTTGTAGAGGGTTGTTTTTGAAACTGGAGGCCTATGACCAGCCGTGTGCCTCAGGGATCAGTGCTGGGTCCACTGTTATTTGTTATGATGGTGTTAGGAACTTTCAAAAGTTGGTTGGGGAAGACTGTCGGCAGGCAAATGGACAGCTGGTAAGTGGGAGGCTTTCAGAAATGTGTTAACCAGGGTTCAGGGTAAGCACATTCCTTTTAGAATGAAGGGCAAGGCTGGTAGAAGTAGGGAACCCTGGATAACTCAGGAAATTGAGGCCCTAATCAAAAGGAAGAAGGAGGCATATGGCATGCACAGACAGCTGGGATCAAGTGGATCCCTTAAAAACTGGAGAGGTTGTCGGGGTAGAGTTAAGAGAGAAATCAGGAGGGCAAAAAGAGGACATGAGATTGCTTTGGCAGGTAAGGCAAAGGAGAATCCAAAGAGCTTCTACAAATACATAAACAGGAAAAGAGTAACTAGGGAGAAAGTAGGGCCTTGTAAGGATCTACAAGGTCATCTATTTGCAGATCCACAAGGGATAGGTGAAATCCTATATGAATATTTCTCATCGGTATTTACTGTTGAGAAAGGCGTGGATGTTAGGGAACCTGAGGAAATAAATAGTGATGTCTTGAGGAGTGTACATATTACACAGAAGGAGGTGCTGGAAGCCTTAAAGCGCATCAAGGTAGATAAATCAACGGCACCTGATGAAATGTATCCCGGGATGTTGTGGGAGGCGAAGGAGGAAATTGCGGGTCCCCCAGCAAAGGTAATTGAATCGTCGATAGTCACAGGTGAGATCCCTGAAGATTGGAGGGTCGCAAATGTTGTGCCTTTGTTTAAGAAGGGCCGCAGGGAAAAGCCTGGGCGCTACAGACCGGTGAGCCTAACGCCTGTGGTGGGTAAGTTGCCAGAAGGTATTCGGAGGCACAGGATCTACAGGTATTTAGCGAGGCAAGGACTGATTAAGGGCAGTCAGCATGGCTTTGTGAGTGGAAAACCATGTCTCACGAATTTGATTGTGCTTTTTGAAGGGGTAACCAAGAAGGTAGATGAGGGCAGTGTAGTTGATGTTGCCCTCCACAACCTGGTACAGCAACGGATCCGACATGAACAATTCACTTGCGACAGGTCACCTAGGTGGGGGTGGCGGATCCTCACCTCTGCAGTGCAGACCAACCTTGCTGTCGATGACCTCTCTGTCCTTGGTCCCTGACATCTCTAGGGCCCGTTCCTCAAAAGGGGTGAGAATTATGGTGTCTGGCACCCCGCTGCCCACCCGGGCCCTTTCCTGCCTGTTATGTGCCAACTTCTCCTGCGGGGACAAAGAGGGGGCATTGTGAGTCGCATTGGGCATTGGGAGATAGGCCTGAGCACCGCTGATGGGAATGGATGGGTTGTGCTGGTGGGTGCCATGATGTGCTGGGGCACAGGCGTGGTATTGAGCTTGCGGGGGGGGGGGGGGGGGGGGAGGGATGTGCCATGCCATGCCAACTAACCCCTGCAGCCTGGTGGGGGTCATTGAGCTTCTTATGACCCTGGACTGAGGTCCTCCTTGTAACTCTCCCCGAGCTGACAGCCACTGCCATTGCCTCCGAGGCAGCATTGGTTGACCTCTGGCTGCCCCTCTGAACCCTCCCTCAGGGGAACAGTGTGTCCCGTCTCGACTCCACGGCATCCAACAGTCTGGCCAAGTCGGTATCTCCGAAATGTGGAGCAGGTCTGCGTTGTGGCATGGCTGCATGCTGTCCGGGGTTCGCTCAGAGCGAGCGGTTTATGTGCTGCACCCCCTTATTAGCGGGGAGCTGCTGGGCGGGGTCCGGGCGCAACGAGGCCATTTATTCGCGCCCTATGACTCTATCTGACTGCAAGCATGGCTCCCTATGGGAGTGCAGAATCGTCAAATCATTCCATACGAAAACTGCACTTCGTCTCTCTCCCCCCCCCCCCTTGGCAGAATAAAATAACCCTTATTTTTCAGAGGGGGATTCAGGTTTTAAAAACATTAGTGACAATGGGACACAGATGTGACAGGAAAAGGATAAGAGATTCAGAACTGAGGGAGACGGTGATGTAGGGGCAATGTCATTGACCTAGTAATCCAGAGGGCCAGGCTAATTAAATTGAAAAGCTGGTTCCAGTAATGGTGACCATGAAACCAGTGTTGTCAGGAGGCGGTGGGGCAGTGGTATTGTCACTGGACAAGTAATCCAGACTTTGTTCTGGGACTTTGGGTTCGAATCCCACCACGCTGGTGGTAATTGATTTCAGGAAGCAAAGTACTGTACACACCCCTGTCAGCATCAACGGGGCCGAGGTGGAGATGGTTAGCAGCTTCAAATTCCTAGGGGTGCACATCTCCAAAAATCTGTCCTGGTCCACCCACGTCGACGCTACCACCAAGAAAGCACAACAGCGCCTATACTTCCTCAGGAAACAAAGGAAATTCGGCATGTCCACATTGACTCTTACCAACTTTTACAGATGCACCATAGAAAGCATCCTATCAGGCTGCATCACAGCCTGGTATGGCAACTGCTCGGCCCAGGACCGCAAGAAACTTCAGAGAGTCGTGAACACTGCCCAGTCCATCACACGAACCTGCCTCCCATCCATTGACTCCATCTACACCTCCCGCTGCCTGGGGAAAGCGGGCAGCATAATCAAAGATCCCTCCCACCCAGCTTACTCACTCTTCCAACTTCTTCCATCGGGCAGGAGATACAGAAGTCTGAGAACATGCACGAACAGACTCAAAAACAGCTTCTTCCCCACTGTCACCAGATTCCAAAATGACCCTCTTATGGACTGACTTCATTAACACTACACCCTGTATGCTTCATCTGATGCCAGTGCTTATGTAGTTACATTGTATATGTTGTGTTGCCCTATTATGTATTTTCTTTTATTCCCTTTTCTTCTCATGTACTTAATGATCTGTTGAGCTGCTCGCAGAAAAATACTTTTCACTGTACCTCGGTACACGTGACAATAAACAAATCCAATCCAATCCAATTTAAATTCAATAAAACTCTGGAATTAAAACTCTAACGTTGACCATTGTCGATTGTTGTAAAGATCCATTTGGTTCACTAACATTCCATCGGGGAAGGAACTTACCTGGTCTGGCCTATGTGTGACTCCAGACCCACAACAATGTGGTTGACTCTTAACTGTCCTCTCCAACTAAAATGGCTGGGCAAGTCATTCGGTTCAAGGGCAACTCATGCCGTCCTTGCCAGAGTTGCATACATCCCATGAAAGAACACATTTGCAAATATTAGCACCCTTTCCTTTTCAGGTTTGAGTCTCAAGTCTCCAAAGCCTGTCCACCGTCTGTAAGGAGCAAGTCAGGAGTTTGATGGAAGACTCTCCACTTGCCTGAATGAGGTCAGCTCCACCAAAATTCGGGAAGCTCAGCATAGTCTAGGATAAAAAGCAGCCCATCCACTGGGTTAAACATCCACCACTGGCATATCATGGCTGTAGTGTGTAGGGCAGCACGGTAGCACAAGTGGTTAGCACTGTGGCTTCACAGAGCCAGGGTCCCAGGTTCAATTCCCCGCTGGGTCACTGTCTGTATGGCGTATGCACGTTCTCCCCAGTGTCTGTGTGGGTTTCCTCCGGGTGCTCCGGTTTCCTCCCACAGTCCAAAGACGTGCATGTTCGGTGGATTGGCCGTGGTAAATTGCCCTTAGTGACCAAAAAGGTCAGGAGGGGTTATTGGGGTACGGGGATAGGGTGGAAGTGAGTGTTTAAATGGGTCGGTGCAGACTCGATGGGCCGAATGGCCTCCTTCTGCACTGTATGTTCTATGATCCACAGGATGCATTGCAATAACTCGGCAAGGCTCCGACAACAAAAGTCCCGAAATCCATCATCTGCATCACCTCAACGAGGAAGGGCAGCAGAGGACAGCCGGCAAATGGGGGCACCACAATTTCAATCTCCCCACCAAATTGCACATCGTTCCGACTTGCATATATTGCACGGCAGCATAGTGGTTAGCACAGTTGCTTCACAGCTCCAGGGTCCCAGGTTCGATTCCCGGCTTGGGTCACTATCTGTGTGGAGTCTGCACGTTCTACCCGTGCCTGCGTGGGTTTCCTCCGGGTGATCCGGTTTCCTCCCACAATCCAAAGATGTGCGAGTTCGGTGGACTGGCTATGCTAATTTACCCTTAGTGTCCGAAAAGGTTAATTGGGGTTACTGGGTTAAGGGGGATGGGATGGAGGAGGTGTGTGCTTGAGTGGGGTGCTCTTTCCAAGGGCCGGTGCAGACTCGATGGGCCAAATGGCCTCCTTGTGCACTGTAAATTCTATGATTCTATAATATCGGCATAAGGTCAGAAACCTGGGATTCTCTCCTTAAAGAAAGTGGCAGTGGGGGGTGGTTTGGTACCTTCATTAACATGGACTCTAGCAACACAAGAAGGCGAGTCACCATGCGACACCTTCTCAAAGCCAACTAGGTATGGGTGACAATTGCAGGCCTTGTCAGGGAGATCCACTGCCCGAGAATACATGAGAAAATGGCCCTGTCCTCTTGGCAGCTCAAGTGGATAGGTTGTTGGGCTCAGTGTGGGGGAGAAGGGGTGGGTGGGGAGGAGGAGGTGGAAGAAGGAAAGATTGCACAATAGAACACCATTGAGTGGAGTTTATAAGGCAGCATCCTGTTGGGTGAATAATGGGGGAGAATTTAAAAATATTTTGTTGCTGTTGAAAGGGGTGAGCTGTGCTGACTCAGCCTCTGCTCCCAGAGCTCTGATGAATTAAATCAGCTCCTACCACACTTGGGTCACCAGTCATGAATGCAGCAATGTTTAAAGAGAAATGAAGCAGATTTGAAAGCAAAGCTAAGCTCACAATGATTTACCCCGAGACATACACATCAGAGACCACTGATGGAAACGTTAGCAATTGGTGGGAGTTCAAATGTTCAAACACGTTGCAATGTTTTATTTCAAGGCATTTAAAAAACAAAAGTGGCAGATGCATCTGCGCCCTGAGACAGAGCAGGCTGGTTTTAAGTTTGGATACTTGCACATAAGCTGGAAAGGCCCCAAATTCAGGGGACAGGACTTACTTGCTTGACGAGTACTTTGATGAACCTATTTTGCATGTCTTGCACATTAACATATTTTTCACATACACTGAAGCTTTGTTGTATAAATATCTGAAAATAATCTCAATAAAAAGGATCTTAGAACAAGGTTTTGTTGTTAGATTAATTATTCAGAGATATTAGTGTCTAGACTTATGACTCCACAAGGACATTGGGAAAATGCAATTTTTGTCCACACAATCAGCCTTGTGGAGTTTTTCACTTTCTCAGGCTGAATTTGAAACCTCACTGCTTCAGAGAGGCCAACAATTCTTTTAATAGTCACTTGTGGGTTTTTTTTTTTCCCTCACATTATAACTGGAAATTTTCACAGGGAAGGAGGAGCGACGGAGGCAGCACAGAAGGAGAAGACATACAAGGTTCTGAATTTCTCCGAGGCCCCGCTGAGGGGTACCAAGAAATCTCTGGACCAAAGACGAGCCTAACTATCAACACTCAAATCTTTGCGATGGCACTCAGGACAGAGATCCCCATTGAGCATGAGTGGCAAGAATAATGGTCATAACCCCGAGGTTTAGGCGAAGGTTTATTATCATAAGACAACGGGCAGAATTTTGAGTTTTGGGTCAGGGAGTAGTCACCCAAATTCGATTTTGGCTGGGTTGGCCAATTAGGGGCTAGGGGGCTCACTCACCATCCAATTAAAGTTCATAGAATCATAGATTCCCTACAGTGCAGAAGGAGGCCATTCGGCCCATCGAATCTGCACCCTTCGAATAGGACTACCTACCGAGGCCCAATTCTCCACCCTATTCCTGCAACCCCACTCCACTCTAAGGGGTAATTTAGCGTGAACAATCCACCAATCTTTGGACTGTGGAGAAAACCGGAGCACCCAGTGGAAACCCACGCAGACACTGGGAGAACATGCAGACTCCACACAGAAAGTCACCCGAGGTCGGAATCGAACCCGGGTCCCTGGAGCTGTGAGGCAGCAGTGCTGACCACTGTGCCGCTCAGGATGGTGGGCGAGCTCTCGATACCGGAGGGAACTCCGCCAGAACTGAAGGAGCTGCAGTCAGCTGTTGCCGATAAGGGAAAGAGACGGTGCCTCCATGTTGAGGCACTCTCTCAGCCCATTTTGAAAATTCGACATATCGACTGGCCGTCTCCAGGCAGCAGCTGCTGCATTCCCGATGCCGTGGAGACAGTCAGCTGAGGGGAGGATTCCGTCAGCATCTGATCAATGGCCTTAACTGGCCTTTCAATTACCGTGAGGGCGTCGGTTTAGCTCAGTTGGCTGGACGGCTGGTTTGTGGTGCGGAGCGACACCAACTGCGCCGGTTCGATTCCCGTACCGGATGAGGTTATCCATGAAAGGCCTCGCCTTCTCATCCTTGCCCCTCGCCTGAGATGTGGTATCCCTCAGGTTAAATCACCGCCAGTCAGCTCACTCTCAACGGGGAGAGCAGACTCTGGTTCTCTGGGACAATGGCACATTCCAATTTCCTGTCACATCTGTCTCCAAAAAATCCTTTCCGATGACCCTAAGTATCCTGCATTCACCTCATTCCAAAGTCCCCAAACTAAAGTTTCCCTTGTGCACTGACTGGAACTCTCAGAGTAGAAGGAATCACAACCACTAAAACTCAGTTAAAGTGATGTTGAACTGAGGTGTGAACAGATGGATGGGAGCTTACTGCCAGCAAACAAAGGCTTTCCGGAGGTGCAAATAGGTTGTCTCAGGAACATTGCGCTGAGAAAGTCAGGAGGCACAAATTTAATATTGAAAGTTGGAAGTTATTGTTTGATTAAAATTATAACATCTGGTATTCCCGGTACGACAGGGCTTATATATGATTTAACCATACTTTTGCTCGAAGCCTGGATTTTTCTAAAATTTGAGCTTATGAGAAGCCAAATGAGCACAGAGCTTAATGACGAAAGAAATGCTTCTCAAATTTTTATTACTGAATACTCCATTAATGGCTAATCTCGTTAAGACAACAATAGGAATGGCTATTTACTGTACGTCTAACATAGTTCAATGTTCAAAGGCATTTCACAGGAATGCAATCGGGCAAAATTTGACAGCGAACCATATAAGCAAATATTAGGACACTGACCAAAAGCTTGCTCAAGGAGGTAGATTGTGCAGAGCATATTAAAGGACAGACAGAGATATGGGTTCGAGATTCTGGACTGGATTTGCATCCTCGAGGCATGTGGGTGGGGTGTATCAAGGAAATTCCCGGAGCAGCGTGCCCACCTCAGGAGAACGTGCCAGGAAAGGTGGGGTTTTCACTGAGTGGGGGATAAGCGTGGGTTGGAATCAGGGCAGCTGCCCCTGAAAGAGAATAGAGGCAGCCACAGGCTGTTTACTAACCCCTCAGTGCATGGTTAGGGCCTTTTGAACTTACTTTTCAAAAAGCTCCCTCCCACACCAGGCTTTTCAACTCACATCGGAGATACCGTAGACAGCTGGCCCAGCTCCCTGAAGGTTGTGGAGGAGAGTGCGTACCTATCCCCGTGACAGAGCCAGGTGGTTCGAGAATGCAGGGTGTGGGGCTCACAAATCGAACCTTGAAAGGAGCTCCTGAAAATCAGAACGCTGGGAATCCCAGCCGTGGGTCCCGGCCGCCATTTCCACCCGATATAAACGCACGTCTGCCTTGGCTTCTGTCAGCTGAAGGCGAAATAAAAATTTGGGGATGCACAGAGTACAAAATTGAAGGAGTGCAGAGTTCTGAGAATTGTAGGGTTGGAGAACGTCACAAAGACAGGGAGCGGGCAAAACGAAATATCAGCAACACCTGGAAATGAAGGGTACCAGAAAAACGTACCCAACTGGTCTCGAATACCTTAAAATGAACGTCCAGTATTGCTGCTGCCAGCGTTTGGCCATTTTCATTGGGTTTTGAACATTTATTTTCCTCCTGGAGGGGTTTGAACACAAGGGGGAGAAATTCAAAATCAAAGTGATCTTGGAGGGTGAGCCACCACAGGGATATTGTGTGAGTTAGGATAGAGGCAGCTGAGCTTTTGTTTGTAGAGACTGGCAGACGGGAGCGCATTGGAGTTGACGTACATGGTCAACCGTGATCATATTGATTGAAGGAGCAGGACTCACGGTCTACTCCCGACCTCCGCTTATTATGCACTTCGGATAGAATATGGAGATTACAGAAACGTGGATGAGAATTCCAGCAGCAGATGGGCAGGGCCGAGGTGGAGACAGCGAGTGCGATTTACCGGCCGCGTCGCGCCCGACTTGGCGACGTACAAGACCGTTGAATCTAGCGAGAGGCTTCTCGTGAGATTTGCGACGCTCGAAACGTCTCGCAAGATTCAACAGAATCTCGCAGGACGTTGCAATCTGAATCCTGCCCTCGCTGGGTGAGATCCCGATTAGCATATTTAAGTGAGGCATTAGCGCTGGATTCTCCCGGCGCCCAGAACTAACAGTCCTGCTTTGCTCTGGGCGGGGTGGTACCCTGGCACTCCTGCTGGCAGCTGGTCACCTTGGCATTTCCATCTGAGCTTCCCAGCAGTGCCCCCTGGAACAACTAGCGTGCCCGGGTGGTACTGCCAGGGTGCCAGGCTGGCAATGCCCAGGTGCCAGGCTGCCCACGCCAGGGTGGGGCCCAGGGTGCCTTGCCCATAAGAGGTGGGGTGAGGGGGGCACTCAAGACCCCCAAGAGGCATGTTGGGTGCAGTGGGGGGAGAGGTCCTGAGGCCGCACTGAGGGGGGGTCGAAAGATTGGGGCGGCCTTTGAAAATGGAGCCCGATCTGCGAGTACTCTTGCTGGTGAGCTCAGGAAATGATGTAAGTGCTGCCTCGGCAGGGGGTTCCCCGCCAAGGCCCCAAAAAATGTCAATGGGCCATTGAATAGCGGGATGCTTCTCGGTGCTGCGCCCGAAACACGACTCTGTTTTTGTCCCGTTGAATCTCTGAGCCATATTCTTTTTTATTCATTCATGGAATGAGAGCTTCGCAGGCTAGGCCAGCATTTATTACTCATGCTTAATTGAAAAGGTGGTGGTGAGCTGCCTTCTTGACCCGCTGCATGTGGTGTAGATACACCCACTGTGCTGTTAGGGAGGGGATTCCACAATTTTGACCCAGCGAAAGCGAAGGAACAGGGGAATGTCCAAATGGTGGTGTGCAGGCGAGGGAAGTCCCATTTTCAATGCCGGTCTGTGTGGCGTTTGCTCACCTGGGTAACAACAGAGTGAGCAGCGATGCTACAATTTGTCTTCGAGGGTTAAGAAGGGGGGGGAGGGGATGGGTGAAGGGTGATGGCGGCAGGTGAGCAGCGATGCAGTCAATATTCCCATCTCTGCTCACCACAGAGGTTTCAGTTGGAAATTCGATGAGGAAAGGATCGGAGTTAGCGGAGACGGTTCCCACAGTCAACCAGCCTGCTAGAGCGTGCTCTGTAGGCCAATTGATGAACAGTGGGCAACAGAATGAGGTAGTTGTGACTGTTCGACATCTAAGACACCACACAACATTTGCATAAATGGAAAAAAAACCCACCACCACTGAAGTTGAATGCCCAATAAACTGTAGCTTCCTCATTCCTTCCATTTTCTTTTTAAAAATAAATTTAGTGCACCCAATTCATTTTTTCCAATTAAGGGGCAATTTAGTGTGTTCAACCCACCTACCCTGCACATCTTTGGGTTGTGGGGGTGAAACCCACGCAAACACGGGGAGAATGTGCAAACTCCACACGGACAGTGACCCAGAGCCGGGATCGAACCTGGGACCTCGGCGCCGTGAGGCTGCAGTGCTACCACTGCACCACCGTGCTGCCCTCCTTCCATTTTCTTTTTGTAATGATTGAAGCACTCCATTTAGTCTCCAGGCATTATTAATAAGGACAAATGCTGAAAAATAGATTTATTTTAACAGCTAGCACAAGAATGGCCACCAGAGCGGGGTCATGTCATTTGCCTCCTGCCCTTTGACTCTTACAGGATATGAGCCCGTACGCAGCACTGTGTGAGCTTAATGATTATTTGGTACACATATCCTGTATGAGGTAAAATGCCAGGTTTCATCAACTAAAGGCCATTGTCCACATAATTAAAAAAAAAAAAAAAATTTGTTTACAGAAAAATCTTTGCAGTTATACAATTCAGCCTTCTTCAGCATTTTCCATGTTTCTATTACCAAGTGCACAATTCTCGGCTTCCCGTTTTCTCCCTTTGTGATTTTGATCATTGGCGAGTCTTCTCCAGTCACATTTTGCTGGCTGCCTCCCCTGCTCTCAGTCTCAACCCCCCACCTCCTTCTCCCCTGGATAAACTCCCACTCAGCTCCCATGCTCGAACATTCTTTAATTCCCAGCTCTCCTTCCCTTCCAAATGCCACAACACTCTGTGGTATTATAGGTATTACGGTACCTGATAGGCTAAAGCACCATTGGTGGAAACTGTATGCTTTCTATTGGTTAGAATGTATGATAGCTCCGCCCGCCCTGCTAGGCGGGGTATAAGAACCAGTGCCGCCCCAGCAGCCATCATTCTGTACCTGAGCTGCTGGGGGAAACATCTAGCTTATTAAAGCCTTCAGTTGGACTACAATCTCGCTTTAATGGTCATTGATCGTGCATCAATTTAATAAGCTAGTTTATTTAAGAAGAAAGGATGGAGCTCCGAATCAAGCCGGAGTGTCTGCAACTCAGCCCCCACACGGCGAACTCAGCAGCAATCTTTAAGCACTGGCTGGCGTGCTTTAAAGGGTATCTCGGGACGGCCGCAAACACACCCACGGGAGAGCAGAAACTGTACGTCCTGCACTCAAGGGTGAGCCCAGAGATTTACATCCTCATCGAGGAAGCGGAAGACTTCGATGCAGTAATGGAGCTGCTAAAAGGACACTATATTCGCCCGGGAAACCAGGTCTACGCCCGGCACCTGCTTGCAACAAGGCAACAAAGCCCTGGGGAAATCGCTGGAGGAATTCTACCGTGCACTCCTGGTGTTGGGAAGAAGCTGCAGCTGCCTGCAAGTTTCGGCGAGCGAACACACGGAACTCTTGGTCCGGGACGCTTTCGTGGCAGGTATGCTATATTCACAAATCCGCCAGCGTCTGTTAGAAAAGGGCACCCTGGGTCTCAGGGAGGCACGGGCCCTTGCAGGCTCCCTGGACGTGGCCTCCAGGAACGCCCACGCTTACGTTCCCGACCGCGTGGCAGTCCCCTGGGCAGCGTGGAACCCCTCCGCGGCCGACCGTGAGACTTCCCTCATTCCCCCACAGGCCTGCGCTGCAAGGTGGCCTGGCAACCCCGAGGGGCCCCGCTGCTACTTTTGTGGGCAGTCCAAGCACCCCCGCCAGCGCTGCCCGGCCTGCGCATCCACCTGCAAGGGATGTAGCAAAAAGGGGCACTTCGTGGGGGTATGCCAGGCCCGTGTGGTTGCCGCGGTCTCCGTTGGCGAATGCGGACTGCAACCACAAACTTCTCCATGGGCCCCATGCGGCCAGCGGTCGCCGCCATCTTCATATTCCAGGGCCACGTGCGGACCCCGTGCGCCGCAATCTTGTTCCGCGGACGCCACGTTGGAGGGATGGGCGCTGCCATTTTGTGCACTCCCAGCCATGTGCGACCAATGGGAGCCGCCATCTTGGATGAACCCCCAGGACCCCAGTTCGGCTGACCACGCACTGCCCGAAGAGAACTCTCAACTGCTGCGATTAGCCTCGGTGACTCTGGATCAGTCTCGGCCTCGAACACTCTCAACTGCTACAACGACTGTATTCATCAACGGGCACGAGACGTCCTGCCTAATCGACTCTGGGAGCACGGAGAGCTTCATACACCCTGACTCGGTAAGGTGCTGTTCTCTCCTCATCCACCCCATTAATCAAAAAATCTCTCTGGCTTCCGGTTCACACTCAGTGGAGATAAAGGGGTTTTGTGTAGCAAACCTCACAGTCCAGGGAAGGGAGTTCAGAAATTTCCATCTCTATGTCTTTCCCCATTTCTGCGCGGCTACACTCCTGGGTTTAGACTTCCAGTGTAACCTTCAAAGTCTGACCGTCAAATTCGGTGGCCCTATACCCCCCCTTACTGTCTGCAGCCTCGTGACCCTTAAGGTCGACCCGCCTTCCCTGTTTGCGAACCTCACCCCGGATTGCAAACCCGTCGCCGCCAGGAGCAGACGCTACAGTGCCCAGGATCGGAGCTTTATTAGGTCAGAGGTCCAAAGGCTACTGAGGGAAGGGGTCATTGAAGCCAGTAACAGCCCCTGGCGAGCTCAAGTAGTGGTGGTAAAGACCGGGGAGAAGCATAGGATGGTCATCGACTACAGTCAGACCATCAACAGGTTTACGCAGCTGGACGTGTACCCTCTCCCTGCATATCCGACCTGGTAAACAGGATCGCGCATTATAAGGTCTTCTCCACGGTGGATCTCAAGTCCGCCTACCACCAGCTCCCCATCCGTACTAGTGACCGCAAATACACCGTCACCAATGGGGCATCGGTCTTCCAGCGCGAGATGGATCGAATGGTTGACCGGTACGGTTTAAGGGCAACATTTCCGTATCTCGATAATGTCACCACCTGCGGCCATGACCAGCAGGACCACAACACCAACCTTCGAAAATTTCTCCTGACCGCTAAAATCCTTAACATTACATACAACAAGGATAAATGCGTGTTTAGCACCGACCGCTAGCCATCCTCGGCTACGTAGTGCGAAATGGAGTTATAGGCCCAGACTCTGAACGCATGCGCCCTCTTATGGAGTTCCCCCTCCCTCACTGCGCCAAGGCCTTGAAACGTTGCCTAGGGTTTTTCAGCTACTACGCCCAGTGGGTCCCCAATTATGCGGACAAGGCCCGTCCCCTGATTCAATCCACAGCTTTTCCCCTGTCGATAGAGGCCCGCCAGGCCTTCAGCCGCATCAAAGCAGACATTGCAAAGGCCACGATGCATGCCATCGACGAGTCCCTCCCCTTCCAGTTCGAAAGCGATGCGTCCGACGTAGCTCTGGCGGCCACCCTCAACCAAGCGGGCAGACCCATGGCCTTCTTCTCTTGTACCCTCCATGCTTCCGAAATCCGCCACTCCTCAGTCGAAAAGGAGGCCCAGGCCATAGTAGAAACTGTGCGACATTGGAGGCATTACCTGGCCAGCAGGAGATTCACTCTCCTCATGGACCAACGGTCGGTTGCTTTCATGTTTGATAATGCACAGCGGGGCAAGATGTAAAATGACAAGATCTTGCGGTGGAGGATCGAACTCTCCACCTACAACTACGAGATCTTGTATCGTCCCGGGAAGCTAAATGAGCCTCCTGACGCCCTGTCCCGCGGCACATGTGCCACTGCACAAGTGGACCGCCTCCAAGCCCTCCACGAGGACCTCTGCCACCCGGGGGTCACTCGCTTTTTCTATTTTGTCAAGACCTGCAACCTGCCCTACTCCATCGAGGAGGTCAGGACAGCCACCAGGGACGGCCAAATCTGCGCGGAGTGCAAACCGCACTTCTACCGGCCAGAGAGGGCGCACCTGATAAAGGCTTCCCGTCCCTTTGAACGCCTCAGCATGGACTTCAAAGGCCCCCTCCCCTCCACCGACCGCAACACGTACTTCCTGAACGTGACTGACGAGTACTCCCGGTTCCCATTCGCCATCCCCTGCCCCGACATGATCGCAACCACTGTCATCAAGGCCCTCCATAGCATCTTTGCACTGTTAGGGTTCCCCGCTTACATACACAGTGATAGGGGGTCCTCCTTTATGAGAGACAAACTGCGTCAATTCCTGCTCAGCAAGGGCATCGCCTCGAGCAGGACGACCAGTTACAACCCCCGGGGTAACGGACAGGTAGAGAGGGAAAACCGAACGGTCTGGAATACCGTCCTACTGGCCCTACGGTCCAGGAACCTCCCAGTCACCCGCTGGCAAGAAGTCCTCCCAGATGCATTCCACTCCACCCGGTCACTGCTTTGTACGACCACCAATCTGACACCTCACGAACGCCTCCTTGTCTTCCCTAGGAAGTCCTCCTCTGGGATCTCGCTCCCGACCTGGCTGGCAGCACCCGGACCCATCCTGCTCCGAAAATGCGTGCGGGCACACAAGTCAGACCCGTTGGTCAAGAGGGTCCATCTGCTCCATGCTAACCCCCTGTATGCCTTCGTGGCGTACCCCGACGGCCGACAGGATACGGTCTCCCTACGGGACCTGGCGCCCGCCGGAACCCCATGCACATCCCAGCCACCAGTCCCACCCTCCCCTCCACCGCAGCACCTTACAGGAGGATCGGTCCTTCCGCCGGCCCCCCCACTCACCGACGCCCCCCCGCAGGCGCTCCCTTCCCAGGTCAACCGTTTTCCCCACCAGCGCTGTCTAGGGGTGCCGAAGCTGCCATGGAGATCGAAGCCACGCTCCCGGAATCACAGACATCCGAGCCTCCACCGGAGTCACCACCGAAGCTCCAACGAACATAGACAACGACCAGGGCCCTCGATCGACTGATTGCATCTTTTTAATTGTAAACTGTAAATATAAACCATCAAATGTACATAGCTATCAGAATTGTAAATAGTTACAAAACAATGTATGGAGATATTACGGTATCTCCATAACTAATTATACCACGTTGCCATGTTTTGTAGTTTCAGGCCACCACTCCCGCCGGACTCTTTTTTAACAGGGGGTGAATGTGGTATTATAGGTATTACGGTAGCTGATAGGCTAAAGCACCATTGGTGGAAACTGTATTCTAACCAATTTCTATTGGTTAGAACGTATGATAGCTCCGCCCTGCTAGCCGGGGTATAAGAACCAGTGCCGCCCCAGCAGCCTTCATTCTGTACCTGAGCTGCTGGGGGAAACATCTAGCTTATTAAAGCCTTCAGTTGGACTACAACCTCGCTTTAGTGGTCATTGATCGTGCATCACCCTCTTGCTGCTGCTAGCTTCTTCGATTGCTCTCTCAGATCTATCTTTGTCAGTTTCATTCGCCCACAGTTTTCTGCCCCTTGATTGTATGTTCGTATGTACTTTTCATTTGCATAGCTCCTTTAACACCAAGAACTTCCATGGTACTTCACAGCAACCTGATCATATATTTGGCGGTAGCCACATAAAAGAGATACTATGGCAGATTACCTTAAACTCTGTCGAAGCGGCTTTAAGTGGGGGGGGGGGAGCGGCACGGTAGCACCATGGTTAGCACTGTTGCTTCACAGCGCTAGGGTCCCAGCTTTGATTCCCGGCTTGGGTCACTGCCTGTGTGGAGTCTGCACGTTCTCCCCGTGTCTGCGTGGGTTTCCTCCGGGCGCTCCGGTTTCCTCCCACAAATCCCGAAAGACGTGCTGTTAGGTCATTTGGACATTCTGAATTCTCCCGCAGTGTACCCGAACAGGCGCCAGGGTGTGACGACGAGGGGATTTTCACAGTAACTTCATTGCAGTGTTAATGTAAGCCTACTTGTGACAATAAAGATTATTATTAAGTTTGTTGACTTGTTCAGTGTCACAACTCTCCTCCCACTCAACCCAGTGTCCCAGTTCTCCCCTATTTATATGCGCTCAAGGACAATTGATACCCATCACCTGTTTCACTGTAACTGACATTAACAAACCTTAACAATGTAATTGATAAGACAGTGACACTGGGGCAGGACCCGCATGCAGAGCTTCTGATGCAGAGATAGAGACACTACCCACTGCACCACAAGATCTCCATGGAACATGTTAAGACATTTTATTATATTTCAGG
The DNA here is from genome assembly GCF_047496885.1 of Scyliorhinus torazame. Classification (NCBI taxonomy): domain Eukaryota; kingdom Metazoa; phylum Chordata; class Chondrichthyes; order Carcharhiniformes; family Scyliorhinidae; genus Scyliorhinus; species Scyliorhinus torazame. The sequence continues at coordinate 24,816,851 of NC_092713.1, forward strand.
AACAATTTAAATGCAAGTTGTCATTGCAATGACAAGCAACACCTTATGGTAATCGCTCGTTGTGGCAAGTATTGCCTGGCATTCAAATTTATCAGCTGATGTAACCATTTTTCCATTTTGCTTGGTTGTACAATAATATGCTGGACAGATGTGATGGAAAAATGGAGGGGAAATATCGCATTTACAACAAAAAAAGGCATCCCTAATATCCATTAAATTTCACAGTTACATTGCGTTATAATAAACAGTGGCTCTGGTCTCAATATTCATAAAGCTTTGATTACTTTATACCAGAACAGGATCAATTCTCGCCAATTACATGAAAACATATTAAGAGCTATTTTTTCAAAAAAATTCCAAATAAATTAACATTTAATGCTATTATGTTGCACTTGACTTCCAAGCACTTGCACAGGTGACCTTAAAAATAAGTCTAATTATACTCATCAATAACATGGAACCGTAGATTTACCACGGACGTTCCCAAAGGGGAAGCATGACCCTGCAGAAACGTCATTTAAAAATAAGTTGATAAAGGTAAAAATGAGCTGCTGTTACCTGAGGGATATTTTAGTAATGAAACAGTGTGTGTCGGAGCGAGTGTTAATGGCCGATGAAGCAGACATTTTAATCCCAGGAGACACCATCATCAGGAAAATTTATCATATTTGCAAAAGCGTTTCTGTTCCTTAAAAAAAATCTGGTCAAAAAAGAAATGGATAAGGCTAAGAGCCAGCGTCATTTCAGTTGCTGAGGCCCGAGATATGCTTGTCAGCTGGGATGGCACAGTGGTCAGCACTGCTGCCTCACAGTGCTAGGGACCCGGGTTCGATTCTGCCCCTGAGTCACTGTCTGTGTGGAGTTTACACTTTCCCTCTGTGTCTGCGTGGGTTTCCTCCGGGTGCTCCAGTTTCCTCCCACAGTCCAAAGATGCTCAGGTTGGGTTGGATTGGGCCTTGCTAAATTGCTCCCAGGTGGGGGAATGAGGTTGGGGCGGCAGAGTGGGCCTAGGTAGGCTGCTCGATGGGCGAATATCCTCCTTCTACACTGTAGCGATTCTATGATATATTCAGATGAGTTCTGTTTGGTTGACAAGAGGCAAATCAAGCAAATTTGCACTAAAGATCTTAACTTCAACATTCAAATAGTAAAATGCAGTTGGTAATCACATGAAACATTTTGAAAACTCTGGTGCTCGAAAACAAACTTTAGCAGAAGCGAAAGTTTCAGGTTTTCTGTGTGGGATGACGAGAACATAACTGCAGTGTCACTGGTAGGGGGATTGTACTATACAATCATTTTACTATGAGTGGTGTCGGGGCCACTACTTAGATCTGATTTGTGGTATTGTGTTTCCCACATATAACAGTCATGGTTCATATAACTCAACTGATTCATCCAGGGTCCAAAATAATCTGTCACAGTACATAAAGTATTTTAATTTAAATCATTAATCCAGTATTCCGGGCTATTCAGCACAGTTGAGGAAATAAAAAATGTGACCACATTATCCAGTTGTATCGCTGGAAGTGTTGGTAAGCATTTACAAAGTGAATCATTATAAAACTGAACAATGCTTTCATTACTATCATGTGATATTAAAATATGGTCAAACATTTGTCAAAATATTTAAGCAAATAAGTGGGAATTGATACAGTGTCAATTCAGGAGTTCTTTGTCGAACACTGGTGAAATCTTCGTTGTGATATTTTTCTGCTCAAAAATAGCGGTGACCTAAACGGGAGCGGAGGCAGATATCGTAGCCTTCGCCTCGTTGATCGCCCGAAGGCAGATCTTGCTGGGATGGAGAGCAGCCTCCCCACCCAGTGCCCTGGCGTGGCGGTGGGGATCTGTTGGAATACCTGACCCTTGAGAAGGTTAAGTTTGAACTGAGGGGAAGGACGGAGGGGTTCTACAAGTCATGGGCATTATTCATTACGCACTTTCAAGAACTGAATAACATTGAACATTAGTTTGGGGGGGGGGGGATGGTTGGGAGAGTTGGGGGGGAGGGGGGGCTGTGTATATTAAGGATGACGATGGGTAATCCCTGATTCCTTTTTGCCATTTGTTTATGTAAACATGCGGGCTGATGTTTGGGGGTTGGTGGGAGGATGGGATTGTTGTTATTGTTATGGGGATTGACATATTTGGGGGGGTGGGGGGGGAGGTCCCAGGCCATTGGAGACTCCAGCGCGGCATCCTGGCTTTCCCCTGGCACATGGGCACCTTGGCACTTCCAGCCCGGCACTGCCAAGGTGCATGTGTGGCCCTGCGAGGATGGCAGGTGCACTATCAGGGGTCCAGGCTGACAATGCCCAGGTGCTAGGGTGGCAATGCCAAGGGTCAGGGCCGTGCCCATGAAAGAGGGTATGTGGAGGGTGTGGGGGGGGGGGGGGTGAAGGGTGGAGGTCCTGAAAGTGTGGAGGGGCCATAAGGGGTGTTCATTAAAGGATGCATTTTTGAAACCCAGTCGCTCAATTTTCGAAGACAGTTTACCGACTCCACAGGTGACTAAAGCAGTCTGTCTCCATATAGACCCGAACAACATTCAGGATTGGGCTGCTAAGTAGCAAGTAGCATTTGCATCACACATGTGCAGGGCAACAGCCCATTTCCATGAAGAGAGTGTCTAACTTATCTCCCCAGTTGACATCCATTGATTGCATTACCATTGCTGAATCTCCCACCCACCATCAACATGTTGGGGGTTACCATTGGCCAAATATCTAACTGGTCCAACGATGTAAAAACTGTGGCTACAAGAGCAGGTCAGAGTCTGAGAACTTTGTGGAAAGTAGCTCACCTCCTGACTCCCCAACGCCTGTCCACAATCTTTACCAGACTGATTCCAGGGATGGCGGGACTGTCATATGAGGAGAGATTGAGTAGGTTTGGTTTGTTCCCGCTGGAGTTCAGAAGAATGAGGGGGGATCTCATAGAGATTTATAAAATTCTAACTAGACAGGGCACATGCAGGGAAGATGTTACCAATGATGTGTATGTCCAGAACCAGGGGTCACAGTCTGAGGATTCAGGGTAAACCATTTCAGACAGAGATAAGGAGACATTTCTTCACCCAGAGTGGTGAGTCTGTGGAATTCATTACCACAGGAAGTAGTTGATGCTAAAACTATATATATTCAAGAGGCGGCTGGATATAGCACTTGGGGAGATTGGGATCAAAGGCTATGGGGAGAAAGCAGGATTAGGCTATTGAGTTGGATGATCAGCCATGATCGTGATGAATGGCGGAGAAGGCTCGAAGGGGCAAAAGGCCTCCTCCTGCTCCTATCCTCTATGAATCTACATGTATCTACAAGGGACAAGTCAGGGCATGATGGAATACTCTGCAGTTGCCTGGATGAGTACAGCTCCAATAACACTGAAGAAACCCGACACCGTCCAGCCCAAAAAGGGCCGCTTGACCGGTGCTCCAATCTACCACCTGAAATATTAAATCCCTTCATGACTGATGCACAATGGCAGCCGTGTGCATCATCTACCAAGATGCACTGCAGGAACTCACCAAGACTCCTTTGACAGCACCTTCCAAACTTGCAAGCAAGAAGGACAAGGGCAGCAGACACATGGGAACACCACTGCTTGCAAGTTCCTCTCCAAGTCACATCCCATCCTCAGTTGGAACTATATCGTTGTCCTTACAGTGTCATTGGTCAAAATCCTGGAAATCCCTTCCCAACAGCATTGCGGAAGTTCCCACAACACATGTGGACTGCAGCAGTTCACCACCTTCTCAAGGGCAATTCACCACCTTCTCAAGGGCAATTCGGGATCAGCAACAAATGCCTGGCTTGCACTGTCTCTTGAAAGAATTTAAAAAAACGTCCAGCAGCATGATGTATGATTGTGGAGAGTGACGTACAGTCGTAGGTTGGCATTACTCTCTCAAAACCAGGCCCTCTGCAGTTCCAGCCAGGTGGAAAGAGTGACATGAAATCAAAATTACAAAGTGAAGATCCCAGTCAGGAATGTCAATTGACTGGGAGCATGACAAGGGGAACGGGAACTCCTGATTTCCTGGAATTATATAAGAGGTACTTCTGAAACACAACTCCACACGGACAGTGACCCAGAGCCGGGATCGAACCTGGGACCTCGGCGCCGTGAGACTGCAGGGCTAACCCACTGCGCGAGCTTCCGCTATTTGCTTTCATGGTAGGTTTGCAAACTTCACTCCTGGGAAAACAGGAATTTTCAGGGATGTTGTTAATAATCCAAAAGCCAGTTTGTTCAGGATAGAACTGGAACCAGTCTTTGCGCGCTTTTATCCGCATTTATTTACAGAGCTGAAGGTGATAAGAATACGCCTCTGAATCCAATCCAATTATCAGAGTCGTGCGAGCCTGCTCCGCCATTCGATTCAATCATGGCTGGTCTTGGGCTTCAGTTCCACTCTCCCGCCTGCTTCCGATTTCCCTTAATTCCCTGAGAGACCAAGGGTGGGATTTTCCCACCCTTTCTGCTGCCGGGATCAAGGCGACACCTCGTGACGGGAAGGGTGAGCCATGCAAGACGCCATTGGCATCAGCGGAACCAGAAGATCCGGCCACCGGCCAATGGCGAGCTGGAAAACACGCTGGGGAAGGGGTGGTGCAGAAAACCCTCCCTCCAAAAATCGGTCTATCCCAGCCTTAAATGCATTTCAACTGTGGAGCATCAATAATCCTCTGGGGTAGAGAATTCCAAAGAGTCTCAACTCTCTGGGTGGAATTTTACAGTCCAGCGGGGGTGGGAGTGTCTAAAACGTGACAAGCCGTCAGTCCTCATGTTCAGCAGGACCGGGAATTCCCGCCGGCCTAAGTGAAAACATTTCTCCTCATCTCAGTCCCAAATGACCAGCCCGTTATCCTGAAACTGCATCTCCACGTTTTAGATTCCCCCACCTGAGGAAACAGTCCCTCAGCGTCTACCCTACCCAGCTCCTTCAGAATCGTGCGTCTATTTATTATCTTTTGAGAAACCAATATAAATACCAACAAGCAAATTAAACAAACAGACCCCATAAAGGGGCACTGTAACAAAAGGACTAAACTTTAAAGAGAAGTCTAATTAAAGAAAAATAATGTTCCTGGGGCTGTTGATGCACTCCAGGCCGCTTATGTCTATTTATAGGGCACAAGTGAATCTCCAGTTTGTGCCCAACAGCTGCATACAATTAAGCACAATTACCAAACAATTAACAGATGTTTTGTACAAAACAATGGTGTAAAGTCGATACAGGTCTGTTATATTTCAGATTCAAGATTTGCAGAATCAGAGCAAAATCCGGCAAAGCCAAAACCTCAAAATACAGAATGGTCAGAGAGTCCAAACGATAGTGACTCACTGCACTCGTATCTCCATTACCTGCCGATTACCTGCCTATTGCAGTTCATGAACTCCAAACATTGGCATCCTATGCTATGGATTTGGCCAACAGTACATTGGGATTCACTTTTTACACTGGAATGTCCTGTTCATGGTGTATCAGCAACTGTGCATGAGTCTCCACTACCCAGAGGTGAACTGCCTTTTCAAACACAAAGGCCACAATTTAGCTGCCCCATTAGCCACCCGGGGGGGGGGGGGGGGGGGGGATATTGTAATGGCCACTAAATCTCATGAGAGGCCAAAACGGGATTTGCGTCGGCGACATTTTGGTTTCTGATCTTCCCCGCCCACTCTATTGACGCAATCAGGTTCCTGCCATAGGAATAGGGCGAGTCTGGTTTGCATACATGGTAATATCATTAGCAGGCTTGAGGCCCGCAACGCGTTTTCCCACCCCGCCAGCGTTTTCCCATGCCTGCATGAACCACTGCTGGTTATCAGAAACAAAAAGCATTCATGATGATCAGGTAGGTATAACTCCCAGGTATTGAGGGACATGCCCGGGCAGTCCTCCCGGCACCCTGGCATGGCCCCATGGCAATGGAGGAGTGCTGGAGAATCTGGAGAGACGACTCGGCTGTGCAGCTGGAGAGCTACACGCCGGTTTCCAGAACGAAACTGGCACTGACAAAATTTGGGCCGATTTGATACAAAGTCGGTGGCAGAGACTGATTGGACAGGTCAACGGTGCTACACGCACGTTGCTGCTACCCTAAAGTAACAAGTCAGGAGTTGTATCTCGAGTTCCGCAGTGATGATACAGCTTTGCTGAGGGGATGGAAGCGACTTTGAATCTGCTAAAGTTGCAATGAAATGTGGCACCTTTCCAGCACCCTGTGCAAGCTCAGAGCTTAAAGTTCCAGGCCAGCTCCAGAAGCAAATGGAAATATTCTTTCGTTCACTAATGTAAGTCATCTCTATATCTAATTGCACAGAACGCCAGCTCCTTAGTTCACCTAGAAAGTCATTAATGAGTCTATTCCAACTCTGAACTAATTAATTCTTGTAATATCCTTTGCAAAGCTATTCTTTTAATTTAGCTGGAATAAAGCACTAATGTCACTGCTACTGTTTAGACACAGCCAGACTCTGTGTATTCATTTGTGGCAGTAATTGCTGGTCAGAGTCTCCCTAATGGACATTACAGTCTAGTGTTCACTGTCAGAATAAGTAGCAATTTCCTGACTCCAAACAGCCTCTTTTGTGCGGAGCTGGTACAAAGTGTCAGCACCGAGAGAATAAGTGATTTTTTTTCTGCAATCAAGCTGACGGCGACATTTAAACTTTTTTTTACAGCCAGGCAATGAGGGAGAGAAACCCACCCCCACCCCCCAGCCCCACGCCCACCACAATACCCCCCTCGTGCCAGCACCACCAGCACCCAAAGCAAAAACAATCAACAACCAGTCACCTATTTCTCCTTCCTGTGATTACAGCTATAAAAATGATTATATGGCCGTTGACAATCAGATGCATTCTCAACATCCTGTTAGAGGTTTAATTATTACACTTCGCTGAAAGTATCTTGCGCTTAAATCGACCACCATGAGACAAAAAGCAGAGGGGAAGAAGTAAATTGAATAGCACACTCCATATAGCAACTTGCATTTAGCACCCTCCAAAGTAAGCAAAGTGAAATGTCCCAAGGCAGTATAAATTGCCCAAAATTTGACACGGAGTTAAGAAGCTACTGGGACTGGCGATCGGCACCTGGTAAAAGAGGTTGGCTTTAAGAGGTGTCTTGAACGAGAATAGAGAGGTTGAGATTGTTTCAGGGAGGGAATTCCAGCACTTAGGGCCTAGCCAACCGAAAGCGTGACGGCCAATGGTGGAAACATTCCGAAGATTCATTCACGGGATGTGGGCGTCGCTGGCTTACCCAACATTTATTGCCCGTCACATCAGGATGTGAAAGAAGCTGACGCTGTGAGTGCAGAGGTCTTGGAGGTTGTTTTTTTGCGGCTGGCGGAGGCTGCAAAGGGAGGGAACGCTGGGCTCCCTCAGGAAGGGATTGGGAAACAAGTCTGAGGGTTGCACGTTTGGGCTGTTGCTGCTCCGAGAGCCAATATAGATGGAAGGAGGAGGGAACGAGAGGGAGAGATGGGGAGGCAGTGGCCAATCAGAAGGACATTGAGACGACAATCAAAATGAGCTGAGCTTGCTCCGGTAGAATAGTCAGTGAGATTAATTGACTGAGTGGTGCAAGTGCCACTTTTGTACAAAAATGGAAAACCAAAAAGATTTTCATTTGTTTTCAATGCGATACAGATGAAAAAATATTTTCCAGCACCTTACTTGCCACTCGACACTGGAATTCTACAGGTTTGTGCTTCCACATTTCAGACATCTGGAATAGGGCGGCATGGTAGCACAGTGGTTAGCACTGTTGCTTCACAGCTCCAGGGTCCCAGGTTCAATTTCCGGCTTGGGACACTGTCTGTGCGGAGTCTGCATGTTCTCCCCATGTCTGCGTGGGTTTCCTCAGGGTGCTCCGGTTTCCTCCCACAAGTCCCGAAAGACGTGCTGTTCGGTGAATTGGAAATTCTAAATTCTCCGTCTGTGTACCCGAACAGGCGCCGGAATGTGGCAACTAGGGGCTTTTCACAGTAACTTCATTGCAGTGTTAATGTAAGCCTACTGGTGACAATAAAGATTATTATTACTAAGGGGCTGTCAGCTCTGGTTGGAGGTAGTCCTGAAGGTTTGCATTTTCTCCAATTGTCCTGTCCCTGCATTCTCACCATTGATTGGCTGACCTGTCCCTCCTCAGTCCGCGCTGCTTACCCAAGCCAATCAGAAATGGAACAGGATATTCATGACCTGATTGGATGATTCTTGATGGCTGGTCAGTCTCCTTTTCACCATTGGAACAGGAGCAGGCCAGTTAGCCTCCATCTTTCAGTGAGGGTCGTGGCTGATCTGTGATCTAGCTCCATGCACCCGGGTTTACCTCATATTCCGTGTCCAATATTTAAAGAATGAGTAAACAGGAGCATCGAAGCATTATTTTTTTTATTGTCCCAACGAGCTTTCTCTTGGGATCGCTTGCAGCGGTGTCCCAGAGACGAGTGTGCAATGCCTGGAGACTCCAGCGCAAACCTGGAAAGTTGGCAACTGTTCAACAGTAGAGTTATTTAACCTGTAGAGGAGCAACATGCTCTGAAGGGTTAAGCATTCCTCTTCCAAACTGGTCCAGATACATACAAACCCTGCCGACAAGTGATCTTGGTTTACATTTGCTGGCTTTGAGGTAGCGTCGCCACTAAGCAACTTACCAGACTTCATTGCAATCAAAATAACTTTTTACAGATTATTTGTAAACTGAAATAATTAGAGGAATAAACATGAGGGGACAGCTTACCTATATTTTAATAAGCTATAAACACAGCCTTGCAAAATGCCCACAAATCACGGCGCCATAACTATTAATGTCTCCATCACGCAAAAATACTAATTGTTCTCAACTCCAGTTGCAAAAGCAAATGAATTGCCAGCAATATGCACTTTCCTCTTCTATATTTTTGCTTAACTGTGTAGAAATTAGACCGACATACCCAGCGTACAAGGAAAGTATGAAAGGGACTCTTGTTTTAGTGTTGCCAGCTAGGTTTCAGCAAACCCTACATTATCTACTCACTGCTTTAATGACTTCCTGCTGAGTACGACTCTGTGAAAGTCTTGGCAGCAGGACTAAGAATAGCATTAAATGGAAGGTTATCTGGGCATTACACTCGCTGTAACATGCAATTAACTCTCCTCTTCCATTTTCATTACACAATTATTCATTAATGTCAATTTAATTTTATGCATTGTTCTACATGACCGATGGCTGATTACGGGCCTTTCACTCCAATATCCCAAGTTAACTGGTGCCAGCTTCAGTCAGTGCTAGCTAATTGCAACTCAGTCCAGACAAATCCTCCCAGTTTTGCCCTCCAGTAATGGAGCAACAAATCCCTAGCCAGGTAAGGAATTTAACAGCTATTTAGTTGAGTTGGAGCGCCAGCACATTAAGATAACTCTGACCCCTTGCAGTATCTCATCACTAAAAGCATACCTTCCAGCTTTCCCTCGCTTTGAGCAAGCTGCTGTTAACCCTTCTGAATTTATTGCGGCAACAACCGACTGTTCTATTGCACTCTTCATTTCCAAGAACATTTTGCAGCACTTTAAAAGCCAGGAGTAAAAGGAATTTAGTGGGTGGGGGGGGGGGGGGGGGGGGGGGGGGTAGATCAAAGACATATGGCCAAAAAAACATAGGTTTTCATGAGACTTTGAAAGTAAGTAAGGGGTACTAGGATAAATGGTCTTAAAGTATCTTCAGAGGACAGGGAACAGTAGCTACGGTGGCTAACAGAGTCAAAGAGACAAAGAGAGAGAGGGGGTGGTGGTGGGGAGAGAAACACAGGGTGCAGGTTGGGGTACAATAGGTAGCCTAGATGAGTTGGGATGAGGAGGCGGGCAGATTCAAAAGCGAGGATGAGGAATTTGAAGATTTTACACCGCATGTAAAGAAGGCTTTATTTGGCAATAGAATACAGGCCACAGATTTCAGGATCGGCTCGACTTTGCGAAGGCAGGAGTTGCTGAGGCGAAGGGTCATCGCAGAGGAAAGCCTGATCGTGATTTCGAGCAGAAGTTGGCAATTTAATGGATATGGAAAACTACGAAGATGGATCAGATGGGAGGAAGAAAGCCCAACTCAGGGTCAAACAGAGATTTCCATCTGGTTCAACCTGAAAGTGCAGCCAGGGGAGTTAGGGGAGTCAGAGGTGTTTGGATATCGACAAAGATGGCTTCAGTCTTGTTAAACGTCAGCTGCAAGGAGTTAAGGATAATCCGGGATATGACATTGGACAGGCAGTCAGGTATCACATCAGTGAGCTGAGAAGTAGAGTTCGGTGTCACCTGAATGTACTTGTAAGTTAATTCTGCCTGTGAGAGATACTGTTGAAGGATAGTATTCTAATAGGAAGCATTAAAGGATGGAGTTCAGGGCAGTGTCCAAGAGCTGACTAGGTTGGGGAGGATTGGATTGGGTCAGATAGTAGAATGTAAGAGGCAGAAGGTGCAGAGGGGACATGAGGAAGAGCTTTTTTACGCAGAGGGTAGTGGGAATCTGGAATTCGCTGCCCATGTTGGTGGTGGAGGCAGAGACTCAGGGCTATGGATCGGGTGCAGGAAGATGGGATTAGAAAAGGTCACCTGAGTGCCCTTGGACTGGCACGGACAAGATGGGCCGAATGGCCCCCGCCTGTACTGTAACTTCTCTGTGATTCTAACCACTACAGGTTTGTGCTACAAAGGTGGGCCATGGGGAGAAATTGGAGAGGGTAATGGAATAGTAAAAATAGAGAGGCTGAAGGTAACAAAGTAATCCACACAGGGTGTTAATGTTGATAGAACCTTTAACAGTGCAGAAGGAGGCTATTTGACCCATCGAGTCTGCACTGACCCTCCGAAAGAACTCCCTACCAAGGCCCATCTTTGGACACTATAGGGGGAATTTAGCATGACCAATCCTGCACATCTTTGGACTGTGGATTGGATGTTGCTTAAAGCTCAAAAAGAAAGTTGCAGCTAATGGATGTTTGTCAGATTGGAAAAGACAGAAAGAATCATAGAATCCCTACAGGGCAGGACGCCATTCACCCAAGGTCAGATTTGAATCTGGGTCCCTGGTGCTGTGAGGCAGCAGCGCTAACCACTGTGCCACTGTACCACTGTGCCACTGTACCACCCCAGTGGAGCGAGGAGCTCCTCAAAGGTTAATGCTAATGGCCCTCTCGATATATAGAAAAATATAAATTAACTTGGGTGTGAGAGAACATTATCAGGATTTTAAAATTACATACAAATGTGTGTGGTTAACTGTAAAGAGAAGTGTGGGTGACTTCAGGGGGTTATAGGAAAGTGAGTTAATTGGGATATCAGATGACATTTAATAGAGAGAGAGATATGAGCAAATACGTTGTGGGAGGAGGTGAAGAGTCAGAAATATACACTAAGTGGTATAACTTTAAAAGGACTAAAGCAGCAGAAACACTTAGCTCAGATTCACAAAGCTTTAAAAGTGGAAAGATGCGCTGATAAAGTTTTAAAGAGAGCAGATGGAATTCTAACTTTTTCTTAAAAAAAAAGATAGGGCATAGCGTACAAAATAAAATGGATCAAGTTTGAATTGGGGAACAATGCCGGGAGTGAACAGAATGTGGCTGGTGCCAGGTCCTTTGGCACCGTAGTGGTGAACAATGGGAATGCAGCTCAAGAGGCTGACTTGCCAGTTTTGGGGGGCAGACACATAGTCCTCAAGTGAATTTGGATGGCAGTGGAGGGTGGGATGGTGCTGGCAATAGGGATGGGGGTACGAGTGGTGGCCAACAGCGGCTTCCGGTTTTAACAGGGAGCCGGGCGGAGAACGCATCCCCCTCCTCACTCCACATGAAGGTTCGCAAAGGCAACTCGAAAATTAGCTTCCCAGTGGCCGTTTATCGGCCCTTGGTTCAGCTTCCGATCAGCAGTCAAGGCGAACCGCTGCCTGCACGGAGCGTACTGCGGTCAGTCTGAAATGAATGGCCTCAATCAGGTGTTAGTCCCCCAGTTAGGTGGGCAATTGGCCCAGAGTCAGCTTGAAGCAGGTACCCTGGCCAATGACAGGATACTCCAGCCAACATGGTGTGTAGAACACTTCAGGCACAAAATGGGAATGTGCTCACTTGGCTCCATATTGGATCACGCAGCACAAAGCTTTCATCCCATCTGCAGAAGAAATTCACTTGGGGTGAAAGAGTTCAGCTATGAGGAGGACTGGAGTCCTCTTTGACAGAACACAGAAGATCTGATGGACACGTTCAAAATTATGAAGGGTCCTGCTAAAGTAAATGAAGAACTATTTCCATTGAGAAAATGTGTTTGTTAAACGTCAACAGTAACAAAGATTTGAAAATCAACTACAAGACATTCCACATATCACACTAACCATTAAACAACAAGGAAACATCACCTGATCAACACAAACATTATACCTGCTCATTTTTACAACAAAACAAACACACAGTATCACCCCTCGCATGTTCCTCAACAGAAATGGAGGATAAGTCTGAGAATGTGTTACCATGTCCAGAACTTTGTTGTAGAAATGATCTGTCCATCAGTGTGTGACTTGACCCACATATCAATGCTATTGATCATTGTGTCTGTAACTGTAGGGCATAAATGTAAACAATCAGCAATCATTTCATCCTCAGGGGGCATGTGGTGGTGTGTTACAGTTCACTCATGGGGTCCAAGTCTGAGTTACATAGAACATACAGCGCAGAAGGAGGCCATTCGGCCCATCGAGTCTGCACCGACCCACTTAAGCCTTCACTTCCACCCTATCCCTGTAACCCAATAACCCTCCTAACCTTTTTGGTCACTAAGGGCAATTTATCATGGCCAATCCACCTAACCTGCACGTCTTTGGACTGTGGGAGGAAACCGGAGCACCCGGAGGAAACCCACGCAGACACGGGGAGAACGTGCAGACTCCGCACAGACAGTGACCCAGCAGGGAATCGAACCTGGGACCCTGGCACTGTGAAACCACAGTGCTATCCACTTGTGCTACTGTGCTGCTATGGCAACACGCACTTTTCCATGCATGTTGTAGTCTGGAGCTATGGGTAGTGATGATAGTGGCTCCAATATTCTTTGCATCACATGGCTGACCAGGAATCACTCCTGCTCTCACCTCCTGTCATTGGCGTGTGTTGGAAGGATTTGCAGGTTGATACACAACCTGCTCGGGCGTGTTCTAAACACATCTTCCTTGGCCGGCAAGTCCTAGAGTGAGATTTGAACCCAGAGGCTCAGAGGGAGCAACGTTACCCACTGCACCGTAAGACCTCCCATCTACTTCCTCGGTAGTGAACCTATTTGCCCCAGAGGTGAGCATGTAATTGGATGGCAGTGATACCTTCAAGAACTTTGAAGAGAAGGGCAAGTGAGAGATGTAGAGCAAGAGGGAGCCATGTCAAGATTTGCCAATGTTACTGAAATAAGAAGTGATTCACTCTGAGGACCAAAGAAAGGTGCAGGGGAATATTAACAAGATGGCGGAATAAGACAGAAGGTACTCAATGTCAGTAAGTTTGAGTTGCTGCATTTTTAAAATATAAATTTAGAGTACCCAATTTTTTTTTCCAATTACGGGGCAATTTAGCGTGGCCAATCCACCTACCCTGACATCTTTGGGTTGTGAGGATGAAACCCATGCAGACAGGAGAAAAATGTACAAACTCCGCACGGGCAGTGACCCAGGTCTGGGATCGAACCCGGGTCCTCAGCGCTGTAGGCAGCAGTGCTAACCACTGCACACCGTGCCGCCCATTTTAGATGAAAAAAAAAGACTAATAATTCTGCTTTGAATGGGAAGGCGCTGGGTGATGGAGAGTGAAAGGATTTGAGAGCTCCGGTTCCCAAGATATTAAAAACGACACTCGAGGAGATGAGACCATAGAAATGCGAATGGAATACTAGGCTTCATGGCAAGAGGTAAGGTATAGAAAGGTTTTGGCGAATCTACATCAAACATTCGGGAGGCCACACTGGAGCAATGTGTGCAATTTTAGGCCCCATACTAGATGAAAAATATTTAGGCAATAAAGAGTACAAGGTGCAAGATATATTACAAATATAACGAGAGACTTGAATATTTGGACTGCTGTTATTAGAGCGGAATAGATTATAGAGTTGTTTTATTGAAGCACTTAAGGCTACGATGGGATGGGGTGGGGTAAAAACACTTGCATTCATAAAGCATGTTGAACATAGGAAAATATCCCCAGGCACTGCACAGAAGGATAATGAGTAGGTGGAGGTGAATAGCTTAAGTGGGAGGTACTTAAGGGGAAGCTGAATAAACAACACGCTGGAGAAAGGCCTAGAAAATATGTTGATGGGGTTAGAAGAAGGTTGGGAGGAGGCTCCTAAGTACCAGCATGGACTTGTTCGTCTGAATGGCCTGTTACTGCATTGTAAGCATTACATAATCAGACAAAAATGGACAGCGCACAAACAAAGGATATTAGGAAACGTAACCATAGGTTGGTCAAAGAGGTGGGTTTTATTGAGGGTGTTAAAGGAGGTGATGGACGTAGAAAGGCAGAGAAGCTTGGGCAGAGTGAAGGGCTAGGTGGAGATGGTGTGACCACCAGGACTGGCACAAAAGGAGGGAGAATGCTCGAGAGGCCACAGCAGGAATAGCACCGAGTTCTGAGTGGATGAGGATGGAGAAGGTTACGGAGTTAAGGTGGGAATAGTCAGAAACAAGCTGCTTTCGGTACTTGAGGGATCCACAACAATGGAACACGGATATGAGATTAAATGTAAGACACTCAGGACAGGGAAGGGGAGGGAATTCTTTTTATACAGACAGTTGCAAGACAGTGGAATACATTAATGGAATTAGTCATTGAAGAAGACATCATGTCAACATTTAAGAATAGGTTAACTGAGGGTTGAAGGAAAGGGAGAGAAAGGCACATTATAGCTACACTCACATGGGATTGGGGCTACTGCTTGTGAAGAATGACAATCGATGACGACTGGTTGTGTCAAATTGTCTGTTTCTGTCTTGTAATTTGTGTGTGATTCAAGTTAAAGATAAGATCACATTTGACATGGAAGAAGGGTCAAGGGAGATTTTTAAAGGAAGGATGATGATCGTTTGGAACGAGATGAGGATAATATCGGTAGAATGGGAGAAGATAATGGTGTTGGTGATTTTAGATTTGAGAGGCTGTGTGGTCTGGGGGATAGACGCTAGTTAATTGGTAGATTTTATGCACGAGATAAATGTGAAGGTGAATTGAGAAGACAAGAAACCCCAAAGACTTGGCTGGCTGGGTCAGGAAGGGGGATAGAGGGAGAGGTTATTCCTGAAGGCCCCGCCTTCTCAACATTGCCCCTCGCCTGAGGTGTGGTGATCCACAGGTTAAACCACCACCAGTCAGCTCCCCCCCCCCATCAAAGGGAAAAGCAGCCTATGGTCATCTGGGACTGTGGCGACTTCACCTTTACCTTTAGTGGGAGAGAAGTTAGGAACAAAAGCTCTCCGTATTTTACATCAGAAATGAGAGCAGGAGTGTGTCAGTGCAGCCTATTAGGAATGTTTCCACTGAGCTACAGTGGAACTGGATTCATGGAAAAAAAAGCCTGGATACGCAGCTGGGATGGGTGGGTACAGGGTTGGGAATATCCTGGAATATTAACGTAACTTGTAGTGGCCGCATAATCACACCCAGTATGTGTCAGGTCTTCCCTTTCTAAAAGGCTCCATGCC
Source organism: Scyliorhinus torazame (assembly GCF_047496885.1). Classification (NCBI taxonomy): domain Eukaryota; kingdom Metazoa; phylum Chordata; class Chondrichthyes; order Carcharhiniformes; family Scyliorhinidae; genus Scyliorhinus; species Scyliorhinus torazame. The sequence continues at coordinate 24,832,569 of NC_092713.1, forward strand.
ACGTTAATATGAAACAATGATAATTTTATTACACTTCCTCCATGAAGTGATTTACTGGAACTCTTCCAAGTTGATTTCACCCTGCTCAATGTGTTTTCCTGTGTTCAATTCCACATGATATTTAACACTATATAATACTTTTTATTGATACTCTCATTTTAAATATTCATGCCCCAGTTAACTTAGTACAGACAAACCTGGGACTTTCCAAATCTGTATGCTTCCCGACCACTGAAACGCAAAGTTACTCTTTCTCTATCATTCGCTTGTGCCTGGTCACACTTTCCTCTAAATTCAATGGCATTGTTAGATCTTAAGGGGTAGCAAACAACTGCCAATGATTTTCCTTTGCCAATTGCCAATGGAAACGGTAAGCACCATCACCCACCCTCCACCTCTCCCACCTAGCGTTGCCGAGTGCCTGACAGGACTAATAATATAATAATAATCGCTTATTGTCACAAGTAGGCTTCAATGAAGTTACTGTGAAAAGCCCCTAGTCGCCACATTCCGTCGCCTGTTCGGGAAGGCCGGTATGGGAATTGAACCCGCGCTGCTGGCCTTGTTCTGCATTACAAGCCAGCTGTTTAGCCCACTGTGCCAAGCCAGCACCACGACGACAGTCGTGCGCAGAGCCAAAGTTGTTGGAGCCTTTGGTACCATCGGAATCAACGTTATACTGACCTGCATCGCCTCAGCTTCTATCTGGGACCTCTGCAAACTCTCGAGCCCATCATACCCGCACCATGGCAGCAAAGAGGGAACTCCAGCTGAGAGGCTGGCGCCATTTACACGTGCCTCAGTTAAATCAGAAAGCAGCTGAATGGTCCATGTGGGTCACCAAAGAAAACCCAACCAATCCTGCGACATCCTGAAGAGCGTGAGGGGTGGAGGGTGAGGAATGGGACCTGTGGAGATCAGCTGGAGCCAATCCTGCCAATGATTCCCTCGATGTGCTGGAAAGCTGCCTCTATCTCGCTGCATGCTATAGACTGGCCCCACCCCCTCAGGCCTTCACCATTAATCCCAGCAATTTAGCTAGATCAATCTTCCATTTATTAACCTTTGCAAATCTGGCATCTTTCCCTGACCAACCTCTGACAATCCCACCCATTCCAACCAATAGATACTCTGAGAAATCTAAAATGATGACCTCAATATTAACCACATCCCCATTAACTCATACATAGGCAGGTGAGCGATGGAGGGGAGGTGCTAATTTGGGGGGGGACATATCCCTGATTTTATGGCAATGGATATTGTAGTGTCTCAGTGCCAAGCTGTCGAGAGGTGTGCCCATCATGAAAATATTCAAATCAGGCTCAAGCAATCAAATTGGAAACCTGATTTAAAAATTCACTCTTGCTTTGCAGGTTTTCCAGGAATTGGAAAACTGCGTGGTGTATTCACAGAATCTCAGAAATATTATGGCGCAGAAGAAGGTAGTTTAGCCCATCGTGTCCACACCGCCTCTCTGAATGAGAAATTCACTGAGTGTCATTCTCCCTCCTTCTCCCCCAGCCCTGCACATTCTCCCTTTTCAGATAACAGTCCAAATCCCCTTCGACTGCTGCAACTGAACCTACCTGCACCGCACGCTCAAGACAGTGCATCCTAGAAGGGAGCCAAGAGCTGCTGGCTCCTCGAGATTAAGTGCATCAAATAATTCCCCCTCCATCAAACAGCTCTCCTCAAATCTAATTTATTTATCAAGTATTGAAAGACAATGAGAATGGAACACTTTCTCAAATCTTCTATGATTTTCTTTCCTGTGGTCTTTCTCACAGCAATGTCCTGGGGATCAATCCTTAATTCGTGGAGACTCCAAGGAAATCCTGACGGGATGGCAACATTGAAACACACATTCATTTCAAGTAACAAAACTAGAAAATACTGGACAATCACAGCTGGTCCAGCATCCGCAGTAATTTCCTTTCATTTCAAGTAAAATTGTTCTTAATCCACTGGTGCCTAACGTCTCAAGCCTGAGATGGTTTAGAAATTCCGAATTCTCTTGCAATTAAGGATCAGCAAGAAATCCTGGCTCAGCCAGCAAAGCTCACATCCCCAAAAATGAATTTTAAAAAAAACATTCCCCACATTCCCAATATTCCTCTTGGGTTAGCTGGGTTGAATGGTGGGTTAAGAGTGTACTTTTTGTAACAATACAGGAGGCGTGGCTTTATTTTCTTAAAAAAGTGATGAATGCAGAGTTGCAGTTCATGCCTGACCATGATGGTGGTAAGGCTGTTCCGATGACTAATACACACTATCCCCCTCTTAAACCCTGAAGTGCTTCGAAAGCTGGTGGGTATCCAGTTCCTGGTTGGGTTACATTACTTTGTTTTGCAGTCAGCATTAATGGATGGAATTCTCCCATGCTCCTGGTGGCAGGTTCAATGGCAGGCGTGGGAGGGGTGGGGGGAAATTCGGCAGGATCCAAAGATTGGTTTCACGCCGGTGTGAATTTCCTGCATAATTTTCCACTGGTGCGTATCACGGTGGATCGGAAACTCCACTGCCGTGAAACTGATTTGCATCCACTTAAGGAATGCAGATAAAGTCTCGAGCAGAATCTCCACCCCACCCCCCCCCCCGCCCCAACAACGCAGCGTGCAGAAGACCTGAAGAATGCCTGGGGCTACCTCTTGAGTTTGGGATGGAATGGAGGCCAGCAGCTACCCTGGGCGCCAGAATACCACAGCAGTGGGCCGGGAGAGCATCTATTAGGTGGTTAGGTGGATCTTCCAGCTTCAGTGTCATTTAGGCGGTGCATCTTCCGGCCTCAGAATTTTGCTGGTAGTTCATCTTCATTTTCAGGAGATCCATCTTGTTTCTGCTGATGGTGTGTTCGTGATGTTGGGCACTTTTCCATTCTGGCACCCAGATATGATGGCGGGATACATGCAATCAAGCCCACTCTGCCGCGGAATATGGCACCAAAACCTATAATTAAATAGGTCAGGGGCCAGAAGATAAGGCGTGGTTTCCAATCGGCCTCGGCAGTGGGAAACATTCCCAGCCCCCACCCCATCACACAACTTAGTCTATTTGAGAGAATTCTGCCCAATCATCTTTGACTGATTGCTTTCTCTCCTGAGGACTGAGATCTTATATCCCACTCATTGGCCATAGTCTTGTTCCTCCTCCTCGAGAACAATTCATAATCTCCTTACAACTCCGCTTGCTTTTCAGTCAATATTCCATCGAGATTCAATCACCTGAATGGGATATGATGGCAGATGAACAAAGCCCAAAATGGGTGAGAATGGCACCCGGGCTAAAGAAGTCAAAATAAATTAAGTACCTCATCAGTAAAAAGCTACTGTTCACATTTACTGCACATAAAATTAGATATGAGAGAACACCGGACAAGGTCGTCTCACAATCCACCTCCTGGGAGTCGTTTCCGTACAGGCCCAGCAGAAAGAATGAAAGATAGAAAGAAAGCTAGAAAGAAAGAGAGAAAGAAAATGAATAGAGTAAGAGAATGAAAGAATGACAGATAGAGAGAAGAGAAAGCATGTATTAAATGACTACAGGATGTTTTGAAGCACTTCAAATTCATTTATGTACTTGTGAAGTGTTGGGTACAAATATAGGACAAATGGCAACCAATTAATATACAATGAAGTCACAATGTGACAACAATAAAATAAAATGTTTTATTATTGTTAGCTGATGGATAAATATTCGCCTAATTTTATTTGCCAAAAGTGCAATGGGATCCACCTTAAAAAGCTGACAGGTTTAACATCTCATCCAGAAGACCCATACCACCAACGCCCTCTCAGTGAACCTGCACTGGCGTGTCAGAGAGTTTCTGCTGTGAGTCTCTCAATAGGACATTGTGGTAATTTGAGCTCACAAAGGAGGTAGTCAAAAGCATTGTTGGAAAAAGGAACTTCTTTATACAAATAAATAACAACGTTTAACAATAACAGTAATAACTATGAACAGGAGTTCTGGTAAAACAGGTCTTGCTTGCAGAACACTCTTGCAGACTGAAAAATGCCCACCCAATGTTCACACATGCTCAGAACACTGAACAGATGCCAGTAAAACAACGACATAGGAGGAAAGAACACTCTGTAATGACATTCTGTAACACTTCTCCCCCCTTAAATCTCAATCCCCCGTCAGGACAGAAATACGAGTTTAAAGAAATATATTTAGAGTACCCACTTCTTTTTTTTTCAATTAAGGGGCAATTTAGCATAGCCAATTCGCCTCGCCTGCACATCTCTGGGTTGTGGGGGTGAGACCCACGCAGACACGGGGAGAATGTGCAAACTCCACACGGACAGTGACCCGGGGGCCGGGATCGAACCCGGGTCCTCGGCGCCAAGAGGCAGCAGTGCTAAACTGCACCACTGTCACCCATGGACAGAAATGCAATAAGGCAATTTCTTAACTGTAAGAAAGTCTGTCAGGAGCTTTGTGGTCGTATTGCAACCTACGCAATACCACAGGTGAATCTTGTACTGGCATATCTGGAATCGCTAGGCGTAGAAGTTGGCCGAGACTCTGTAAATGAACATTCTTCTCCCACTCCCACAGCAGAGTCAACTGGCAAACATTGAAGCTCGGGAACAACTTCCTGGTGAACGCGCACAACAGTGTTACCTTCTGCCATGTTATCTGTAGCTGACCTGAAATTATTCTTTCCTCGGGGTCAGACCGCAAATGAATATGGTCTTTGTGCCTGCAAACAACACTCCCGCTATGCGGTCCCACGGCCCAAGATACTGGATCACTTTGGATTGAAATGATTCCCGGTAGCCACCCTTGGTTACTGCCAAAGTTTCTAATGTAAACCTGATCATCCGGTTTGAACTGCCTCTCCATGGCGTGGTACTCGTATCCCCCCTCCGGCTTCTCTTGTCTGCTGCTCACTTTCGCTCCGAGATCGGGATGATGCCGATCCAGGTGAGAGTTCGGCCTCCACCTAACAACAATCCCGCTGGAGAGAACCCAGTCGTGGGTGGTAGCATGATCCGCTACTGGAATAAAAATCTTGAGAGCTTTGTTCTTAAAATATCACCTGCCGTTCTCTTCAATCACTCCTTCAGAGTTTCAACAGCTCTCTCAGCCAAACCATTTGAAGCTCGATGAAATGGCGCAGTATGCACATGGCGTACACCATTAAATTTGCACGAATCCCTGAAACATCTCACTCGTAAACGTAGTGTTGTTATTTGGAATAAGGGAATCTGGTAACCAATGAGTCAAAAAATCTGATGTTGTTTCCCAATTTGTCACAGGAGCTGTAATATTGCTTCCAACCATTTTGAATGCTCATGTACGAAATCCCAAATCATGTGGTTCAGGAAAGGTCCCCCGCCACATGCAGTCTGGTCACCATTGCCTGTCCGGTCACTTCCAAGGATGAAGTGGTGCCGGTGGCGCCATCTTCTGGTCCATCTGACATGCCAAACAGGATTCCACCTCGTTTCCCAGTCCTGATTCATATTAGGCCACCAAAACACATGGCCTGGCTAGACTCCTCGTTCGAGAGACACTTGGATGAGCCTCATGAATTTCATCCATGGCTTGTGAACACCCAGAGGCTGGAACAACCACCCTCGACTCCTATAGTATGCACATTCGACTCGTCTTTGCGCCTCACATCAGGCTTCACCCATCCTCGTCGCCAAAAATGTGGCAACTTGAGACCACACAATAGGTCGTCGGATGTGTATTTTGAAAGAAAGAACTTATTTATATAAATAAAGAACAATGTTTAACAGTAACAGTATGAAAACAAGAGCTCTGGTAAAATAGGTCTTGTTTGCAGACTACTCTCATGCAGACTGCAAAATACATGCCCAAAGCTCGCACATGCTCAGAATCCTCAACAGATGCCAGTAAAATAATTACATAGGAGAAAGAACACTCTTTCTATATTGCAGCAACTCACTAAGGCTTCTTTGACAGCATCTTCCAATCCCTTGATCCCTACCACCAAGAAGGATAAGGGCAGCAGCCCCACAGGAGAACCATCACCTGCAAGCTCCCCTCTCTGTTACTCACCATCCTGACTTGGAAATCTATCGCCGTTCCTTAACTATTACTGGGACAAAATCCTGAAACCCCCTCAATAACAGCACTGTGGGTCTACCTACACTACACGGACTGCAGCCGTTCGAGAAGGCAGCTCACCGCCATCTCAAAGGATTATTGTCGATGAGTAATAAATTCTGGCCTAGCCATCACCGCTTTCTCCAGAGTATCTTCAAGATGCACTGGCGGGACAACATCATATTGAAGTCCTGTAATTGTTAACATCACCGGCAGCGAGGCCATCCTTCTGTGAAGCCAATTACATGGTGTGGTTCACATTGTCCGGATGGTTGACAACCACCTGTTCAGAATCATGCTGCATGGACAGCTGACCATTGGTAAATGCAACAGAGGGTCCCATGCAAACATTTCGGGGACTCCTTGAAGAAGTCCCCTGTCTGTGTGCCACATTGGCCATCATCATGGGCATGGTGATTGTCCCTTTAAGGGAAACACAGCAGGATAAGGGTCATCTGGCATGGATGACCAACCAGGACTCAGTGTGGCGAATTATCCCATGGGGAGGAGTTCTCCTGGGGCAGGGGTACTTTAGAGCGAGCTGCAAACATGTTGATGCTCTTGAAGATCACTGTAAATAAATCCCTTTTTGTTCACTAGTGAAGTCTCTGAATGTGCGTCATTACAGTGGGGAACGCTGACTCTAGATCATGATGCCTAGAGCTACTGCACGGGAGTGCTCTAGATACCTTGACACCAAACGAAAAGCCAGCAAGGAAGGGGAGGAGGTGAAGGAAAGATCAAATTGCCCATCAGCAGCAATTGCACCTTCACCGTGAGGGAATCCACCGGTCATGGTTAGGCCTGGCTAGCCACCAACCAATGAGCACAAACCTTTGTTGCCAATCGGCACCGGAGTCGCCAATAATGTTACTCTTTTTAAAGAGTGGAATACTATCCCACCAGCGTCACCAATAATGTTGCCAAATTAACTAGATATGGCAGTTATTAATGATAATATTGCTTTTCAGAGTCGCCAGATGACACTAAAGTCGGTGGCGTTGTGGACAGTGCGGAAGGATGTTACAAGTTGCAGAGGGACATAGATAAGCTGCAGCGCTGGGCTGAGAGGTGGCAAATGGAGTTTAATGCAGAAAAGTGTGAGGTGATTCATTTTCAAAGGAATAACAGGAAGACAGAGTACTGAGCTAATGGTAAGATTCTTGGCAGTGTGGATGAGCAGAGAGATCTCGGTGTCCATGTACATAGATCCCTGAAAGTTGCCACTCAGGTTGAAAGGGTTGTTAAGAAGACATACGGTGTGTTAGCTTTTATTGGTAGAGGGATTGAGTTTCGGAGCCATGAGGTCATGTTACAGCTGTACAAAACTCTGGTGTGGCCGCATTTGGAGTATTGCGTGCAATTCTGGTCGCCGCATTATAGGAAGGATGTGGAAGCATTGGAAAGGGTGCAGAGGAGATTTACCAGAATGTTGCCTGGTATGGAGGGAAGATCTTATGAGGAAAGGCTGAGGGACTTGAGGCTGTTTTCGTTAGAGAGAAGAAGGTTAAGAGGTGACTTAATTGAGGCATACAAGATGATCAGAGGATTGGATAGGGTGGACAGTGAGAGCCTTTTTCCTCGGATGGTGATGTCTCGCACGAGGGGACATAGCTTTAAATTGAGGGGAGATAGATATAAGACAGATGTCAGAGGTAGGTTCTTTACTCAGAGAGTAGTAAGGGTGTGGAATGCCCTGCCTGCAACAGTAGTGGACTCGCCAACACTAAGGGCATTCAAATGGTCATTGGATAGACATATGGACGATAAGGGAATAGTGTAGATGGGCTTTAGAGTGGTTTCACAGGTCGGCGCAACATCGAGGGCCGAAGAGCCTGTACTGCGCTGTAATGTTCTATGTTCTATGTTCTAAATGAAACCACCAAATGGCTTTACCGGATGTCGATCAAAGACCAAACAACCAGTTAGTCAGTTCAAGTTCAAAGATAGTTTATTTACACACAAGGATTACTTCGACATGCAACATAAAACACTACAAGTTAAACTACGCCTAACAACTACAATAACCTATACTTAACTTAAGGGCAACCGGCTCTATGCAGATGAAGAAGGCCTTTGTTCGGCTCTTGCGTGGCTGGGTAGAACATAGAACATAGAACATAGAATTTACAGTGCAGAAGGAGGCCATTCAGCCCATCGAGTCTGCACCGGCTCTTGGAAAGAGCACCCTACCCAAGGTCAACACCGCCACCCTATCCCCATAACCCAGTAACCCCACCCACCACTAAGGGCAATTTTGGACACTAAGGGCAATTTATCATGGCCAATCCACCTAACCTGCACATCTTTGGACTGTGGGAGGAAACCGGAGCACCCGGAGGAAACCCACGCACACACGGGGAGGATGTGCAGACTCCGCACAGACAGGAGTGGCTTTGTTTCTGCTGGGCTTATCCATCTGGTAGCGATCGTTAGTCTTGAACTTGTCTTCTGGTCGTAATGCTACACTTGGTTTTAGGCGTAGGCCGGGGCCAAGAGAGACCGAACACATGGCTGTGTCTCTTTTTATCCCTCTGGGATTTCGCGTTCTTTTGGGTGGTCCTTAGCTTTGGACCCAATAATTCGACACGCTTCAATCACTGACTTCGATTTTGGCCAATAAAGGGGCGGGTGCCTTGATGGCTGGGCGTGTCCTGAGCGGTCATTGACCTTGGCTGTTTGTGCTCCCTGAGTAAAGGGAGTGGCGCCGATTAGTCTGTATCTCTATCGGTTACCTGAGTACAGTCCTTTTGTTCTGGGGAAATGGGCCATTAGAATGCAAACGAGCGGGGATTTCGATCGCGTCTAGCTATCTGGGTTGCAAATACACACACAAGCTCTGGGTGTGTCTGAGTCCTGGGTTGGCCATAATTCCCATGGTCCTTTGCAGGTGCTATATAAATACAAGCTGTCATTGTTGCAGAGAGAGCAATTGTTAATGTTGAGCAAGATTTAGATTCCACACGGTTGACCTATTTGAAGGGAAAAAAACAATCTTGGCCGCTTAGAACAGTGACCCCGATGCTGAGGAGAGGTCATTGATACCATTCGAATTAATTCCATCATACAATGATTCAAACATCGCCAGAAATGGTCGGAGAAGGCTGGAGGATGACTTAAAAAGGACAAGAATAAACCATTCATGAGCTGTGGTTGCCAAACATATCTGGAGTAAAGCTGGGCGTGAGGGAGACAATGGTTAATCTGTCTTTTTCTCTCATTAAGCTGATGCCTCCATCGTCCACCCTCTGAAAACTTAAACTCATCCAAACCTTTGCCGCGCGCATCCCCTCACTTACAAGTCGTGTTCACCGATCGCCCCTGTGGCCGTTGAATGACTCCTGGTTAAAAATACTTTTGATTTTAAAACTGGCATCCTAGTTTTCAAATCCCCCTCCATGGTCTATCTCTCTAAACTCCTCCTAAAAACCTCCAAGATCTCTGGGCACTCTGGTCTCTTGTGGCTTCACCATTTTAACTGCTCGATCGGCCTCCAAGGGCCCTGGGCTCTGAAATTCCCTCCCTATATGCTTCTCCTTTGTCGTCTCCCTTAAAGCCGGTTTCCTCAACCAACCTTTTGACCATCAGCTCGACGGTGTGTCAAGTTTTTGTTTGCCAGCACTCGTGCGAACTGCCCTTGAGTTTCTTTAAAGGCGCTGTATAAATGCAAGTTGTTGTTGTATGTAGGTGTAGCAGTTATATTTAATGGGTTAATGCTCGTGGTAAATTGAATGATAGCAGCATTGTCCCACCCAGCACATAATGTATTATTTCTCTTGCCAAGGGAGCATCTGTGCTTAAACTAGCCAGTTAAAGACACAAAGTCCAACTGCTGTAAATACTGATGTCAATCAAAGGTTGTTTGCTCTTAGTAAAGGGAGGATCACATGGGGAGGAGAAATATTTGTAACATACTGAGCCGGGAGAGGTTTAAGGTGGAGCAGTCGGGGCGAAACGGGGGTGGGGGGTGACACCTCTTTACACACCCAGTGGATTGGGTTTTGGAATGCACCGCCTAAGTGTGGTAGTTGCAGAGTCAAGATTAACTCTCAAAGGGGAATTGGATAAATGCTTGAAGGAATAATCATGCAGGGATATGGGGGAAAGGTGCAGGGTGCGGAACTAACCGAACGACTGTCGAAAAAGAGCTGATTCAATGGGGTGAATAGCCTTCTTCTGTGCTGCACTGCTGCATAATTCTTTAAAACAAGACCATAAGATGCAGGAGCAGATGTAGGCCATTCGGCCCGTCGAGTCTGCTCCGCCATTCAATGAGATCATGGCTGATCTGTGATAAGCCTCAACTTCACTTCACTTCCTGTGGGTAAACACGAATACACAAGCAAAATACCGCAGATGGAGGAATTCGGAAATAAAAATAGAAAATGCTGGAATTTCTCGGCTGGTCAGGCAGCATCTGAGGAGAGGGAAACAGAGCTAATGGCCCGAGCCCAAGTTTGGTGGCAGGCGGGGGAGTGAGAGTGGATTCCGCTGGGGGTGGGCGGCCGAATACATGGGATCTTACGCTATTCGGCTCATTAAATATGCATCCCATGAGGAGTTTGCTGATTCTCATGGTGGAGGCAGGCAGGAAGGCGTTGTCCCCACTTTTACCTCATGGGGTCAAAGGTCCGGGCACCATATTTAAAGGGCACCCGGACAGGCTGCACTCTCCCTTCCATCTCTGCCTGGCCACTGCTCCACCCTCCCCCACTGACCTCCCACCCCGCCCCCCCCCTCCCCTCCCCCGCCTTCCTTGGTCATCCAACACGCCGCCTGCGCTGCCACCGCCTGGTCCGAAGCACAGTCTGGAATTTACGGACCCTCCCCAAAGAGCACAATGCAACTGCAGCTCACTGTTAATCACGGAAGACCTCTACCTCGCCGGGTCCACGCCACTTACGCAGTCGTAAATGTGAACCCTCGTATTATCTCGCCAGCGGGGAACTGAATTTGGGCGAGGAACCTATTTGCAGCGAGGTGGCATTTCAATGAGGGTGCATGCGGAGCTGAATTAAAAAGACTTCCCGACATCATTTGTGCCAGTGAATAGCGGGCTGAATCTCCGCGCCGCAGTCAAACTATCCTTCCATCTCTTTTTTGAGGCCTATTTTTAAGCACGGCTCCTGAACTCACTAAGGTTCTCTACTTCTTTTTCAAGATAAAGATCGATAGTTTTTTGAAGAAACAAGGATTAAAGGGTTATGGTGTTCGTGCCGGAAAGTGGAGCTGAGTCCAGAAAAGATCAGCCATGATCTCATTGAATGGGGGAGCAGGCTCGAGGGGCCAGATGGCCTACTCCTGCTTCTTATATTCTTATGTCCTTATCTTGTCCTGAAGTTTCTTTCAACATTCGACTCGACTTCCCTACCATTTTAAAAACCTTTTTTTCGGGGTTACACAATGTGGTGGCGTCACAACTGTGATGTGATCGGCACTTCTCAAATCTCTTGGATACCAGCTGGTTAGATTTTTGGATAGCATCTGCCCCCCCCCCCCCCCCCCCCCCACATCCCCCGGATAAACCAGCAGGATAATAATGCATGTTTTCCCCCAATGTCAAAAACACCTAGTCAGCTGAACCTTTCAAAAGCATTCTACCAAGTTACATTTCTGTTCTATCACCCTTTTAAGCACTAATGGAGCTGTATATCGTTTTTTTTTTGATCAATGGAATTCATAACGTGTAGAACATCTAAGCTTCATTTTTACTGTAAGAGCATACACGGACACTTAAATGATGGAATGAAACCAAAGTAAACATCAAAGAGGTGCTCTCAACATGATTTTCGTATATGTTGAATTTATAATTCAATTCAACTTGTTAGGCGAAAAGGCTTCCATCAGTTGCAAAAGCACTCTTGAGAAATCTTTAATGTAATCTAACTGCCATGCCTTTGCGACCATAAGCACGGGCTCCTTTTGTCATTAGGTACATGTGCAGTGAGCTGCTACATTTCAATTAGCTGTGGGACTATAGAGCTTTTGCAAAGAGTCACGCGGACTCGAAGCATTAGCTCCCTCCTCTCTCCACAGATGCTGCAAGACTTGCAGAGGTAGTCCAGTATTTTCTGTTTTTGTTTCAGATTCCAGCATCCGCAGTAATTTGCTTTTAGCTGTAGAAATCAGTTTTGTGTACAGTTACTAAGAGTTACTCATCAACGTACAAATCTCTCAGATGCTATATACGACTAAGTTTGAAGTGTTTTTGCCTTGGCTCAGGTCAGTGGGAGCACTCTCGCCTCTGATTCGGGAGTGCGTTCAATCTCCACTTTAGAGATTTGAGCACATGATCCTGGCTGGCGCTCCAGCTAAATACTGAGGGTGTGCTGCCCTGTCAGGGGTGCCTTCTTTCATAGAAAGGTGCTAGACAAATGTTTTTCAAACTTTTTTTACCCCGGGACTCACTTTGGCAACCGGCCAAACTTCGCGACACACACCGACTGACCTTCGTGACAGAGGCTTACCTTCTAATGCGAAAGAGGAGCTTGCTTTGTCCTCAGAAATGATAATCGCTTATTGTCACAAGTAGGCTTCTAATGAAGTTACTGCGAAAAGCCCCTAGTCGCCATATTCCAGCGCCTGTTTGGGGAGGCTGGTACGGGAATTGAACCGTGCTGCTGGCCTGCCTTGGTCTGCTTTCAAAACCAGTGATTTAGCTCACTTGAATCCGGGACAAAGGAGTAGAGGCAATGTGCATATCAGGTACAGACTTCCAGTTCCTTTGTGCTGTCTTCATTTTATGAAAACGGAAAATCCAACCTCGCACATGTAGTCGTCGTGAACGGCAAAAGCACCAGAATGCTTGTTTTACTCAGCTCTGGTTACTTCCGGGAGATGCTACACCAGAATGCCGATAGCCTCGTGGCTTTTGGCGTGTTTTTAGTGTGGTATCACAGGTCAGCTACAGCAGTGTAGTTTTTAAATTTGGAGTCAGCTGTAAATTAATAATTGACTCTGGGGTCTCAAACTGAAAAGGAATTTTTCACCCACCACTTCTCTTTCAAATTCTGAAACTTTCTCATTTGCCAGTACTTCCCTGCATATGACACATATGGGCTTTGCCTCCTTATTTGCATTGTCACAATTGACAAAACCATATCACAAGGAATCATCTTTACAATTCTTTGTCCTGAATGAAGTTTCTTTTTTCTGGGCCGTTAACCAGAGACCCTGGAGCTCTAACACAACCACTGTCCTGCCCTGGACTCTCCTGAGCAGCTCTCTTCAGCCGATTCTGTTGTGAGATCCTCTGCAATAAGTAAACAGCCTATTTGAGTTCTCTGGCCGCCTCTTACTTTTAAGAAAACCATTCATCTTCACAGTTCACTTGCCTTGCTTGCCAGCACCTGCAAAATTGAAGCAACTCTGCTCCCTGCATTGGTGCCAAAAGCACGTCCCTGGACGGCACTTCACGTCAATTCTACATGGAGGGCACATGGCCAACTCTCTGCTGCCACTTCTGGCCGGAAGACTCCATGCAGCCTAATCTGTAACCCCATTAAAAAGGCAGCAGCAGCTGCAATTCTCCACATAAAAGCCGTCAGCAACTGTTTGGCGCTTCTCCCGCAATCGGGATCACCATGGGAATGGCTGGGCCGATCACTCTGCGACGCTCCCGACAACGTCACGACCCCCAGACGTTTGTCATGTTAGGTGCGTATAATTCCCCTGGCTGCTATTTGAGGAGAAACAGGCAGTTCTTGCAAGTGTCCTCATCAATACTTCTTTCTCGACCGACATGTTGAAAAATAAACAGATTATTTAATTGATCGCTTTGTTGAAACCAACTTTACCCAACTTCGGCTAATACATTATAACGGTAACTACAGTAAACTGTGAATCATGGAAATCACTTATTAATCTGTTATTAACAAAGTTGATTGGATTGCTTGACTCTTGCAGAAGGCACTAGAGTCAACCACGTGGGTGGTTCTGCAATTATAATGTAGCCCACAAAACAGGAGTAGCTGACAGCATCACTGAACGACAGCCATCAATCACTTGGATTCTAATGATAATCCAGCAGTGTTAATCAATTTTTTTGATCTGGTGCTAATTTGAAATTACCAGAATAGTGAGTTTGAAACTCATGCGCAGTTATTGCTGGGGTTGGCAGGGGTGGGGACAGAAATTATCTCAATCGTTTGCATGCTAAAATGTCGACGGAAATCTCGGAGAAACCACATAACCAGCGTTTACACAATTTCTCTGAGATTTCCGGAGATCTTCCCCTGGAGTGCCACCTGGAGCTGCCGGGGCAGATATTCTATCACATGACTCAGCACGGTTAACTGAAAATCATCATCCTCCTTTAATAATCTCTCCACCATCTCACACCCGATTGGCCACTTCTCGGGCCCAAATTGTTGCCTACCTCTCATCTGATGCGGCACCCAAGCCTTCCTCCCCACTGAATAGGCAGAACCCCCAGCATCTTGGTGGGCAGCACAGTAGCACAGTGGGGGTGACACGGCAGCACAGTGGTTAGCACTGTTGTTTCACAGCTCCAGCGCCCCAGTTTCGATTCCTGGCTTGGGTCACTGTCTGTGTGGAATCTACACGTTCTCCTAATGTCTGCGTGGGTTTCCGCTGGGTGCTCTGGTTTCCTCCCACAAGTCCTGAAAGACGCGCTGTTAGGTAATTTGGACATTCTGCATTCTCCCTCAGTGTACCCGAACAGGCGCCAGAATGTGGCGACTAGGGGCTGTTCACAGTAACTTCATTGCAGTGTTAATGTAAGCCTACTTGTGACAATAAAGATTATTATTACTCCAAAAAGATCTCTTTAGAACTCTCCCTGTTTTGTTAATCCCACCCCCCCTCCCCCAACCCCAACTTCAATAGACTCATCCAAACCTTTCACTCTGATCATGCCTTCAGTCACCTTTGGCCCTGGTTCCACCTCACTGGAGTCATCAGAATCTACGCACATACCGTCATACGAACGACGAACAAAGGAGGTCGCTCGGCCCCTCCAGCCTCCAGTTCAAAAAGGCCACAACTGCAACTTCACCTCCACAGTCCCGCTTAGCCCCTCACCCCTTGCTTACCATGAATCAAGAATTGGGGGCTCCTCACCATCGGAGAGTCACACCCTGGACAGGACTTTCCTCTGGATTGTGGTGGGCATGGCTGCACAATGAGGCAGTGAAGCTCTGTTCTGCCTTCAGTTGCTCGGCAAAGCTGGTTCTTCCTTCCCTGTAGGTTTTAAAAAATTTGTTCGAAGGATGTGGGCATCACTGGCTAATCCAGCATTTAGTGCCCATCCCCGAGTACCCAAGAGTCAACCACATTGCTGTGGGTCTGGAGTCACACGTAGGCCAGACCAGGTAAGGACGGCAGATTTCCTTCCCTAAAGAACATTAGTGAACCAGATGGGTTTTTAACGACAATCAACAATGGTTTCATGGTCATCATTAGACATTTAAATCCAGATTTTTATTAAATTCAAATTTCACCATCTACAGTGGCGTGATTCGAACCCAGGTCCCTAAAGCATTACTGGGTCTCTGGATCACTAGTCCTGCGACAATACCACTATGCCACTGCCTCCCCTAGTTGGCCAGCCAAGCCCTGGAATGTCAGCCCATTTTGTTCCTATGATCCCCAACCCTCCCAATTATCACTGGGTCTGCTTCACTGGAGGTGATAGTAGGCCTTGTTGTGTTATATTTTATATATAGTTGATATATTTTGTTTTTTGTGTATTTTACTTATCCAAGTTACCTTGGAGAAATACACGAATGACACTCGTTTAAGTTTACAACTGGTTTATTTCCAGTGCTTTAAAATATCTCAGCAATCACAGGATTTCTCCACACGTTACAGCTATGGCTCCTCAAGTCTTTTTCTGAAAGCTCCTTTTTACTTTCACTCCCAGAGGCTATGCCCAGGCTTACTCAATCAATCACAGTGAAAATAGATTAGTCAACAGACTAACATTATCAAACACAGATCAATTAGACAATTGAATGCTACAGGCCCGAGGTAACAGCAGGAAGGACAGAGCTTAGTAAAGGCAAACCCATCCTCCATTTGTGACCATAACACACTGACGTCTTTGCGGAGGTATAAAACGAAATTTGCCATTTTGGCTTTGGAATATTCTTGCCTCTTTCAGATCAGTAATCTAGCGATGTTACAATCCTCTGCTGCCTTGGTGGGCTCCCTATTGACATGGGAAAGCCTGCTAGGAATGTACCACTGAACCCTTGGGCAGGGGTCGCAGTGGTTTTGCCGGTTCCAGTGGAAGTCCTGTCGTTATAGGACACAACAGCTTGGTGGAGAATGCACCGTCACAGCATCTCATCTTATTGAACCTCAAAAATAAGAAATGAACATATTCAACAACAACAGCAATTTGTATTTTTAGAGCGCCTTGATCAAGCAGAGGCTCTTCGCAAGAGCACTGAGTCAAAGAAGGAGGCATCAGAAGAGGGAACCGGGAGCTTGGTCCAACCAGGTGAGGGGGGTACAGAAGCTTGGGGAGAGAGCTCTAGAGCTTAGAACCCACATAGCAGAAGGTTTGGTGGCCAAAGGTGATGCAAAAGGAGTGGGGGGTGCACAAGGCGCCAGAGTTGGAGGAATGCAGAGTTCACGGGGGTGGTGGGGGGCTACTGCAAATGGGAAGGCGTACTCTTATCCCTAATAATGTGAGCAAACCCTTGACCTTAACAGAGAAGTACTTGACTTTTGAGCCAAATGCCGCCCATTGACGTTAACCTACCTCCCTGATTGTGCTGATCCTTGTCGTTTGGTTCACTCAATACTATTTCACACCTGCCTGACACGCTGCAAATGAAACGCATGTGGGAGCAGATGTAGTTCGCCAGGAATTGTAACAAAATAGCAAAATAATTATCAGCAATTAACAAGATGCACTCAACATCCAAAGCGAGCGAAACCAGCGTCGGAATCGAGAGCTGTTCCAGCAGCCTTTTGGACAGCTTGCGAGTGGGCTGGTGTGGGACTGCGTGCAATCCATTTGGGGGTTGGTGAAGAGTCCTTGTGTAAGAGGCTTCCACCTCTAGAATAGCTGGCATGTCCCTTTCCCTTGTTCAAGCTCATACGTCAGCTCATTATTATTCTTTTCCTGGGTACAAGCCAAGCAAATCTGCACCAAACTGTAGCAGGAATCAAAACATTTATTAACTTGGGCGGTATAAAAATAAGTTTCCAATCATGCCGTGGCGTCCTGCTTCCTTAACCCGTTTTAATACTTTGGACGAGATTTGCTCATGTTTTATCTGTGAGCTCCATTTAGTTTTCTGACAATGCGGAATGAGTGACTCGTCGTGATGGATTGAGGTACCTGCTCTAATGGCAAACCCAAACTGGGCCCAGTAGTGCAGAGTACATTGATAAATTGACAGCAGAGACTCCATGCTCTGGTAACGGCACCAATAGGGCTTCTAGGACAAGGGAAATACAGGCATGCAAGCTTCCAGTGGAAACATCCCCGGGTTTGTTAAATAAATGCTTAAACCCGACAGCTAAGCTGTTGGAAGTTTTAAATTAGCTTTCTGATTCGTGTCTCGCTATTTTAGAAGCTTGCTTGTTCTGCTTCCGCACCAGGAAACTACCAGCTAATCATCGTTGAGACAGCAAACGAGATCATAGTAAAAATATATTGTTCCTGACCTGTAAATTTAGCTAATAGGCTGAAGAGAATGTGGTAATTAGACCCCAAGTTGTGACGTGGGTTTGGTAGAGTTCCACCTCTGTATTATTTATAATTTGGAATGTTAGAGCTGTTGTACACCCCCCCATCCCCCCAGTGTGAGCCACATTCATTACACCAGAGCTGGGGGATTGTAATGAGGTCTCGCAGCGCTGGAGGCTTCATTCGTTCAGCTGGGGTTTTGTTGCTGAAAATACGGTTTCAAAAGCTGCTTTCCTCACCCTTCCCTCGGCAGCGATCTCATTTCCTCCTCGGCCACGCAAAAAAAAACCCAATCCTTCAGAACATGTACCCCAGCCCCCTGACTTATTTGCCTTCATGTTGATCCAAAATGGCCACCTGAACCTGGTTTCTTCAAGCTAATTTAAAATTTCAACAGCTTAGCTATCAGGGCAACATCCTGTCAGGTTGGCAACCACAATTCAGGCTTCCGCCTCTAGCAAATAGATCCTTGTGGACGTGGGGTGGATGGACCCCAAAAAGAAACCAACTGGTTTTCCCAGTGGCTTTGTCAGGTTGGAGGCTGGATTGGTTCTGAGCTACCCGCTGTTAGCTGGGCCAGAGGGGAGGGGGCACTACAATGAACCTCTCCGAGCTTCATGCTGAGCAGGGATAGAGAAAGAGAAAACCCAGCCAAGGTTCCTGTTTTTGATCAGCGTCATTTGCTGGATGTGTGTATGCGGGGACTTGTTCGCCTCTTTATTCCTTTCACGGAATGTGGGTTACTGCTTGAAATGAAAGACCTAACATTCACTTAGCACCTTTCACAACTTCAGGACGTCCCAAAGCGCTTTACAGCCAATGGAGTACTTTGGAAGTACAGCCACTGTTGCAAGTGCAGCAGCCTATTTTACACACAGCAGGCAATGGAATAGATTACCAGACCATTTGTTTTAATAATAATAATCTTGATTATTGTCACAAGTAGGCTTTCATTAACACCACAATGAAGTTACTGTGAAAATCCCCTCGTCGCCACATTCTGCCGCCTGTTCGGGTACACAGAGGGAGAATTCAGAATGTCCAAATTACCTAACAGCACGTCTTTCGGGACTTCTGTGAGGAAGCCGGAGCACCCGGAGGAAACCCACGCAGACACGGGGAGAACATGAAGACTCCGCACAGACAGTGACCCAAGCTGGGAATCGAACCTGGGATCCTGATGCTGTGAAGCCACTGTGCTACCGTGCTGAGGGATAAGTGCTACCTAGGGCACTGGGATAACGCAGGCAGAGATGTCTTATGCAAAAGATGGCATCTCGAGAGTGTAGCACTGTCGTGCACTGGGAATGTCAGCCTGGATTCCGTGATCGAGTGGGTCTTGAACCTTCGGACTAAAGGCAACCCACTGAACTGCCGTTGCTTGGGGGCGTACACGGGAAGAGCGGCAACTTGGGTAAGGTGGTGAGAAGGGCACCATACCCCAGCCTGAGCGTGGGGGGGCTGGGGCGGGGATGGTGGTAGAAAGACCTGGAAATTTGGGAAAGGGTTAACAATGTGAATAGCTTTAAATTTCAATCCTTGCTCCAAAATACTTATTCTGCCAACTGGGCAATTTGGAACACATTCCTTCTCAGCTATTACGGTCAAACACTTTTTAAAAAGAAAATATTTCGGCTCCACCTTTTTCCTTTTCAAGGCACCCACATCATCCACCTCTGGCTGGGAGAGCAGGACACTCAGGCCGCACCTACACTGCTCCAGTTGCAGGAGGAGGGGATCTCCACCCAGCATAATTCATGCAACCTTACTCTGCACCTTGTGGGTAACCCCACCTAGTGGTCACGGAGAGAAGTGTCTAACTTTATTGTCTAATTATATATTGGTCGGGTGACCTTTAGCAGAGGCTCAACTCAGTTTCAAAGCTCCCCATCAGGTCATACACTATTCCGACCTGGGATACTCCCAGACCTGCTTCCCTACTGGATCAAAGTCCTGGAACTCCCTGTCTAGCAGTACCTTTGCTGCAGTATTTGAAGGCAGCAGCTCAGCACCACCCTCATAAGGTCACCCAAGGATGGTTATTAATGCTGAAGAGTACACCCTGGATCAGGTACTGGAAGGTCACCAGTAGCTGCGAACCCTCATCCCGAGTGTTGTCCTCCAAGAACTCTGCACTCTTACACTTCTGACATCTTGCTCATCCACCAATTTCCTTTTTGCCTTACAGCGATGGCATTCCTTCCCCAAACCTCTCCTGCCTCTGTATCTCTCTTTTTCCTCCTTTAAGACACTCATAATCTACCCCCCTTGACCAAATGTTTGGTCACTTACTGTAATATCTCCACATCTGGTTCACAGTCAATCCTTTTCTACCACAGCTCCTGTGAAATGCCCACGGTCGCTTCATTGCATTAAGAGCGCTATATAAATGCAAGCTTTTGTTGTTAAGATTCAATGTCTACTCAGGAAGGCGGTGGAAAGGAAGGAAGAGTTTAAAAAGACAACCAACTTCATTTAATAGGGGCGATTATTTCAGAGGCAGCTTTTGTGATACCAGTTGACTCAAGAGTGTGCTTACATCTGGGAGCTAATGGGCTTTACTTAATGGGGAACAATTGGATCAATGATAGAATGGGATTAATTTTACCCTGGACTGGCGCTATTCAAACTGATACAAAGTACCTGCACTGTAAGGGCTCGCTGTATCAGTAGCGTTTTTTTGGGGTTGTTGTGCCAGAACCCAGCTGGCACTAGGGGAACAAAATGATGGCTGAAGACAGGGGATGAGCAGGCATTGGCAGAGCAAGTCTGGTGCTCCACTTGGTCAATCCTCTCTCCTGGCCACGAATGAAGAAATCCAAAAGGTCCCCTTGCAAGCTAATGAAGCCGAGAGCCTGAAAAGCAGGATTCATGCACTGGGCATGTATTTAAATTCGCGTGCTTCTGCAATTCTTACTCATGTAGTCAAGTGTCAGTTTGGCTCAGTGGCGGCATTCTTAAGGTTGTGGTTCAAAGCGCACTGCAGTTCTAAGTGCATGAAGTATGGGTTTGGCACCATCTGGAGTGTTGCATTCAGTTCCGGGCGCTGCCAATGATTCAGAACAGTCCCATAATTGCGATGGTTTGCCATGTCTAAGAAACAATATAAATGGAAACTGTAGCTGTTGTATCTGAGGAAGGATACATTGGTCAAGATGATACCAGGGCTAAAAGGGTTAAATTATGGGGGCAGGTTCTTGTGAATGTAGGGAATTGGTATATATATTGTATAAAATTATGAAGGGAATAGATAGGATAGATGTGGGCAGGTTGTTTCCACTGGCGGCTGAAAGCAGAACTGGGGGCATAGCCTCAAAATAAGGGGAAGTAGATTTAGGACTGAGTTTAGGAGGAACTTCTTCACCCAAAGGGTTGTGAATCTATGGAATTCCTTGCCCAGTGAAGCAGTAGAGGCTCCTTCATTAAATGTTTTTAAGATAAAGGTAGATAGTTTTTTGAAGAATAAAGGGATTAAGTGTTCGGGCCGGAAAGTGGAGCTGAGTCCACAAAAGATCAGCCATGATCTCATTGAATGGCGGAGCAGGCTCGAGGGGCCAGATGGCCTACTCGTGCTCCTAGTTCTTATGTTCTTATTATCATATGTATCTGGTGGAGTAATGGTTTTAAAAGTCTGGGTTAGGGTGTATATACCTGCTGCAGTAATATTTATAAAGAATCCTAGTTTAAAGACAGGCAGACTTTGTGGCTGCAAGTGCAATTAAGATGTTGTACATGTGAGATCATCATTCGTTCCAACCATGTTTATGTTTACAAGCAGAGGCCTAAATGGATTTTGTTATGATTTCTGCAATTCCATGGGATTCCATGGGGAGTAGATAATTAGAGACTTTAGTAAGTAGGTCATGGTATTTGAGTGGGATAAAGATGATCTAATTAATGGGAGGAGCCAGTTCTGTAGCAGACAGTTTCTGGAAACTGTGAGCTGAACAGCAGCTTTTAGCAGAAGGTTGTGAGATTCAGCGTTAATCTGACAGACAGGGTTCTGCAGGCTGTTCTCTCTTTTTTAAAAACCTCTAGCCAGAGATTGGCAAGTAATCCTGTGTTTGCTAACTGTATTTATGAGTGGTGTTTGACCTGAGATGGGTTTTACTTGATTGGAGATAGAGAAGGTATCAGCAGGAAGTTAAAGTGTTTTCTGCTAATTGTACACCATATTTCTGTGATGTTGTGGCAGTTTATTACTGTGTTAATATTAGCATTTATTTCAATATACCCTATCCCTATTTGTGTGTGGAATCACTCCGAAGCAAAGTATCCTTTCCTCACACTTTTACAAATTAACAAAAGTGATTGGGGTTCCTGTCCGGTCTCCTCGAACATTTTAGGGCCTGATCCAGGATTGTAATATGTACAGTTTCTTCACCATCGTATCAGTTGACATCGTCTTGCTTTTCTTCAAGCTTCCCTCAGTCCACGTCTGCATGATTTCCACCCACCTGATTTTTCTTCTTCCTCTCCTGTTTTTTTTCAAACCTTGCTTCAATTGTTGCCAGGGCAAGGCTGTTGGGTCTTTGTTTCCAATGTCTAGACTCGACTGCCTTTCTCTAATTGCACTTAGCAGCCATTTTGATTCCTGGACTTCTGCTCTTGATCTAAGCCACGTATTTGTCTTTATCCAGCTCATTCTGAGCGTCCTCCGCCATTACCCACATTTCTAAAGCTGTCCTCTTCCTCCTCTTATCCTCTTTCTTCAGAGTCCAACTCTCATATCCATATAGAGTGTCGCGCTCCATACTAGTGACTGTTCCACACATCTTTGCAGCTACACACAGATGCTTTTGGGTTTCCAGACACTACTTAAGATTGGTCATGCCTCTTGCTGTAGGTTGTACACATTAGTTTGTATTTCCTTGAGTATCAAAGACTGAAGCGGTAATCTAATTCTATTGTTTCTGATGATTAAATGAATTGATGGGGTAAATAATACCATTTCCATTGGTGCAGAACAAGGCAACATAACCTTAAAATGAGTGCCAGGTTGTTTAGGGGTGATGTCAGAAAGCACTTCTCAACATAAAGGCGATTGTAAATTATTTTATTTTAATTCATCCATGGGAGCATCACCGACTGGACCAACATTTGTTGCCCATCCCTAATAATCCTTGAATTGAGTGGCTTGCTAGGCCACGTAAGAGTCATTGCTGTTGATCTGGAGTCACATGTTGGCCAGATCAGGTAAAGATGGTAGATTTCCTTCCCTAAACCACATGAGTGAACCAAGAACAAAGAACAAAGAAAAGTACAGCACAGGAACAGGCCCTTCGGCCCTCCAAGCCCGTGCCGACCATGCTGCCCATCGAAACTAAAATCTTCTACACTTCCGGGGTCCGTATCCCTCTATTCCCATCCTATTCATGTATTTGTCAAGATGTCCCTTAAATATCACTATCGTCCCCGCTTCCACCGCCTCCTCTGGCAGCGGGTTCCAGGCACCCACTACCCTCTGCGTAAAAAACTTGCCTCGTACATCTACTCTAAACCTTTCCCCTCGCACCTTAACCCTATGCCCCCTAGTAATTGACCCCTCTACACTGGGAAAAAGTCTCTGACTATCCACTCTGTCTATGCCTCTCATAATTTTGTAGACCTCTATCAGGTCGCCCCTCAACCTCCGTTGTTCCAGTGAGAACAAACCGAGTTTATTCAACCTCTCCTCACAGCTAAAAAAGATGAGGGCTTACCGCAATCGGCGATTGCTTAATAGCCATTGCTAGACTTTTAATTAGATTTTTTTCACTGAATTCAAATTTCACCAGCTGCCAACTGGGATTCACCAACTGGGATTTGAACCAGGGTCCCCGGAGCATTACCGCGGGTCTCTGGATTACTAGACCAGCGACACTAACACCATCACCCCCTGGAACTCAAATCCTTACCCCCAAAAGACAATGAGGTTTGGAGGGGTGGCAATTTGGAATTGAGATTGGCAGATTTTTGTTGAGGAAAATTATTGCGGGATAGGGAACTGAAGAGAATGAAGTTAATATGTAGTGCAACCATGATCTAATTCGCAGAAGGAACAGGCCTACACTCCTGTTGCTATGTTTTTGTTGGTCAGAGCACATCGTCTAAGCTGGCCGTGCAGTGTAGTATCGAGGAAATGCTTCAGTCCAAGAGGTGACCTCTTTTCTTTTCAGACGTAATGCCTTCGCCACCACCTTCTGCAGGACAGTTTGGGAGTGGGAGACAAACGCTGGCCTCGGCAGTAACGCCCACATCCCGAGAAAGAATTTAAGAAAAGTCTTTTCATGCAAAATCTTGGAAAAGGAAAAAGATAGTCGTCCTTCAAATCTCATCACTAAAACTGTTGAACTAATGATTCAGATTGCCATGTGCAAATTGGCTGCTGTGTTTGCCTATATAACAGCAACGACCACACTTCAAAATAATTTATTTGTTGCCAAATGCTTCGGTTTCTCTTGAGGATCTAGAAAGCATTATATAAATGCAAAATCTTTCTGTTTTTTCTCTCCTACCATCTGGACGAGTGTTCAAATCACCCGGCTCTTTTAATTTTATAAACTAGGTTAAATTTTACAAACTCAAACTAAGAGCAAAGTACCTTTACTCTTTTCAATATGCCTTACCAAAGATCCTCTTACAGGCAACTGAGAGGCAGGATTTAGGAGGTCTGACATTGCTACGATCCAGCTCTGCACAGTTCGTTACACCAAACCATTCCTCCCGACACAGGAGAAATAGTGGACGCCAATTCTCTCTGAGAACACAACTATATTCAAATAGCTTGTGATCCTGCTTCCTTCTTTATTCTACCCTCAGAACCGCATCAATCCCTGCAAAGAACTTTAAATTCAGTCAGATCACAATGGATCTGGAAGTCTGCACCAAGATTAGAAATATAACTCATTATTCTCATTGTCCACTGACATTTCATCGTGGTGCTATGCTTCACACCGATACTTGAACCGTAACTTTCTCAAGCCCGCCACATTGTCTTGGAACCATCAATTTATTTTCTACGGGTCAAATTGCTGCAGGTATAGCCCTCCACAACATCTATCCAATGACTTCCCAAATCTATTGCTTAATTTGCTGCCTACTGCAGGGCTCCCTTTATTCTTAACATCTATTGGGCAAAAAACTATAATTAAGGGCAGAGTGAGCACTTGGAGAAATTTTGACTGGGTCTGCAGAGCCAACATGGATATGGAAGGATTATATCTTGCCCAACCAACCTAATTGAAACTTGTAAGGAAGTAGCAAATTAGGAGACATGCTTTACCAAAGATCCTCTAGCAGGCAATGGCAACTAAGAGGCCTTTGGATGTAGTTTATAGGGACTTTCAGAAGGTGTTCAATAATGTTCCACGTAAAAGACTTAATTTAAATTAAAGCTCATGAAATTAAAGGTACTTTGTTCACAGAATCACAGAAAAATACAGTGCAGAAAAGACCTTCGGCCCATCGAGTCTGCACTGCTGCATGAAAGGCACCTGATTTGCCAACCCTGATCCCATTTGCCAGCACTTGGCCCATTGCCTCAAAAGTGCCAAGTGCTCATCCGGGTACTTTTTAAAGGATATGAGGCAACCCGCCTCTACCATCCTCTCAGGCAGTGCGTTCCAGACCATCAGCACCCTCTGGGTAAAAAGGTTTTTTCCTCAAATTCCCCCTGAACCTCCCACCCCTATCTTGAACTTGCGTCCCCTCGGAACCGACGCTTCAACTAAGTGGACCAGCTGTTCCCTATCCACCCTGCCCATGTCGCTCATAGTCTTGCACACCTCGATCAGGTCACCCCTCAGTCTTCTCTGCTCCAGCAAAAACAACCCAAACCTGTTCAACGTCTCGTCACAACTAAAATGTTCCATCCCAGGCAACATCCTGGTGAAACGCCTCTGCACCTGCTCCAGTGCAATCACATCCTTCCTATAACTGTACACAGTACTCCAGCTGTGGCCTCACCAATGTTCTATATAACTCCAACATGACTTCCTTGCTTTTGCAATCTATGCCACGATTGATAAAGGCAAGTGTACCATTTGCCTTTTTCACCACCTTATCAACCTGCCCTTCTGCCTTCAGAGATCTATTTACAAACACGCCAAGGTCTCTTTGTTCCTCAGAACTTCCCAGTGCAGTGCCATTCATTGATTACTTCCTTGTCAAATTGCTCCTTCTGATGTGTTAGGCAGGTCGGTTCGGTGTGGACTGCACTTGATGCAGCGATGCGAGAAACAGACCTCTAACACTGTAGAAGATCCAACACGGTTTTATTGAACGATAGAACTAACATACATAACATACATAAGTGTGGTTCGACACTATACTGAACTGACTGGAGACCTTGTCCTAGCCTGACCAGACTTACTAGCTACCGCATGGTGTTTGCACTGTGCTAGCTCGTGGACTCTGACTGTCTCAGTGGCGGGGTCCCGAGAGAGCGGGAAACCTAGTGCCCTCTGGCTTTATAGTGGTGGTGTCCTGTCTGGTGATTGGCTGCACTGTGCTGTGTGCTTACTGGTCATCCTGTGTGTCAATCACTGCCTGTCTGCACTTCATTATATACATGCGTGGATATTTTGACATCTCTCCTTTTTAAAAAAAAATAAATACTAAGGTGTGGATACTTATAAATATGTATGTGCCTGACTATATACAGAAAGATGTCTAAACAAACGTATATACATAGGAAGGTTGCGATAGTGCAGATACATGGCAAACAAAATGATAGTTACAGAGGTCCAATTGGTGAAGTCACAAAAATGTACAAAAGCTCAGTCTATAGATTTAGTCTTTGTGGTGGGCAATGAATTCTTGTTGATCGCCGCAGAGGCGGATTAGGAGCGGATTTGGAGAGGCGGAATCGCTGGCATCGCGGTGGGCGTGTGGACCGGCAGGATTACTGGTAGATCGATGACCTCGTGGTCGGGTACATTTGGAGGAGGCATCGTAGGCAGCGGGGCACACCGGTCAGGTAGCGGGCGTGGAACTCTTCGCAGTGCCCGTCTGTTGCGCCGTAGCAGGGAGCCATCAGCCATGCGGACAAGGAATGATCTTGGGGCCACTTGTTTAAGCACAACAGCTGTGGCTGACCAGCCGCCCTCAGGCAACTGGACACGAACATGATCAGTTGGGGCCAGCTCGGGCAGGTCCGTGGCATGTTCTGTTGGGCCTGTGACTGCTGCATTTTCTGCAGGACCGTGAGGGAACGTGGATGGCTGGAACTGTGGTCCTCAGAGTGCGATTCATGAGCATCTGGGCTGGAGACAACCCAGTGGACAGTGGGGTCGCCCTGTATGCCAACATTGCCAGGTTAAAATCGGAGCCTGAATCTGTAGCTTTGCACAGCAGCGGCTTTACAATGTGGACCCCTTTCTCGGCCTTCCCGTTTGACTGCGGGTACTGGGGACTGGTGGTAACGTGACGGAAAATTTTGGACTGTGCGAAGTCAGACCATTTCTGGCTGTAAAAGCAAGGACCGTTGTCGCTCATTACCGTGAGCGGTATCCCATGCCTGGCGAACATTTCTTTGCAGGCTTTGATTACCGCCTTCGACGTGAGGGCGGACATTTTCACTACATCTGGGTAACTGGAGAAGTAGTCGACCAGGAGTACGTAGTCGCGCCCCTTGGCGTGGGATAGGTCTACTACGACTTTGAACCACAGAGAGGTCACAATCTCGTGCTGCAGCAATGTTTCTTTGGGTTGAGCTGGCTGAAACGTCTGACAGGTAGGGCAATTGAGGACTGTGTCAGCAATGTCCTGGCTGATGCCCAGCCAATAGACCGCCTCCCGAGCTCTGCGTTGGCATTTCCCGATCCCAAGGTGACCCTCATGGAGTTGGCCCAGCACCATAGCACGCATACTCTGAAGAATTACGATCCTGTCGAGTTTCAGAAGGATTCCCTCCACCACCGTCAGGTCGTCTTTTACGTTATAGAACTGGGGACATTGTCCCTTCTGCCAGCCATTGCTGAGGTCCTGCATCACGCGCTGCAGCAGAGGATCCTTGGCTGTCTCCTCACGACTTTGGACCACACATTCGTCGGAGGCCGGAAGGTTCGAGGCACACAACTGCACTTGGGCGTCTATGTGGCAGATGAAGTCACTTTGTTCATGCGGTGTGGTAATGGACCTGGACAGGGCATCTGCAATGATCAGCTCTTTACCTGGTGTGTAGACCAGTTCGAAGTCGTAGCGGCGTAGCTTTAGAAGAATACGCTGAAACCGAGGTGTCATGTCGTTTAAATCCTTCTGGATTATGTGGACTAGAGGCCTGTGGTCCATCTCTACCGTGAATTTCGGCAGGCCATAACCATAGTCGTGGAACTTGACTATCCCTGTTAGGAGGCCCAGACACTCCGGCCAAGAGATGGTGCAGACTCGATGGGCCGAATGGCCTCCTTCTGCACTGTAAATTCTATGATTCTCAATCTGAGCGTACCGTTGCTCAGTGGGCATCATGGCCCTGGAGGCATACGCCACTGGAGCCCAGGACGAGGAGTCATCCCGCTGAAGGAGCACCGCCCCAATGCCGTCCTGGCTTGCATCAGTTGATATCTTGGTTTCCTTGGTTGGGTTGAAGGACGCTAGGACCGGGGCTGTCGTGAGTTTTGCTTTCAGCTCGCGCCGTTCCTCTTCATGCGTGGGCAGCCACTGGAATTCCATTGACTTTTTGACGAGATGGCGGAGGGCCGTGGTGTGGGATGCCATATTGGGAATGAATTTCCCGAGAAAATTGACCATTCCGAGAAAGCGGAGGACCGCCTTTTTGTCCTCCGAGGTCTTCATGGCATTGATCGTCGAGACCTTGTCGGTGTCTAGCCGTATGCCCTGCTGCGAGATGTAGTCACATAGGAATTTGATCTCCGATTGACCAAATGAGCACTTGGCCCTATTGAGCTGAAGACCATGTTCATGGTTTCTTTGGAATACCTTCTTGAGGCGAGCAATGTGTTCCTGGGGCGTTGTGGACCAGATAATGACATCGTCAACGTGCACTCGCACCCCCTGATGCCCTCCATCATCTGTTCCATGATGCGATTAAATACTTCGGAGGCAGATATGATGCCAAAAGGCATCAGGTTGTAGCAGTAACGACCAAACGGTGTGTTGAACATGCACAACTTGCGGCTGGACGCGTCCAGTTGTATTTGCCAAAAACCCTTGGGAGGCGATGAGCTCAGTAAAGAATTTGGCATGAGCCATCTCACTGGTCAACTCTTCTCGTTTTGGTATCGGGTAATGCTCCCTCATGATGTTTCGGTTTAGATCCTTAGGGTCAATGCAAATGCGAAGCTCCCCTGACGGCTTCTTGACGCAGACCATGGAGCTGACCCAGTCTGTGGGTTCTGTGACCTTCGATATGATGCCCTGGTCTTGGAGGTCCTGTAATTGCTTCTTCAGACGATCCTTGAGGGGTGCCGGCACCCGGCGAGGTGCATGAATTACAAGGGTGGCGTTCGGCTTGAGCAGGATTTTGTATCGGTATGGGAGCGTGCCCATTCCCTCGAACACGCTGTGGTACTGCGTGATGATGTCATCTTTGTCGGCTTGCAAGTTTCCATCGGGCGAGGCCGTCGCCGGTGATGATGACATGGTATGGATGCGTTGAACAAGGTTCAGGAGCTTGCAGGCACGAGCACCGAGCAGAGATGCTCTGTCAGGCCTGACGATTTCAAACTGCAGTGTCGCCTTGATCGCCTTGTTGGATACCCCAGTTGACAGGAGCCACTGGCAGCTATGGCGTTGCCATTGTAGTCAAGGAGCTGGCAGGCCGGTGGAAGAATGCTTGGTTTGGCGCGGATGGTGTTGAGTCGGATATTGAGATGAGGTGTGCCGATGCGCTGGTGTCCAATTTGAACCGGATGCGGGCCTTGCTCACTGTGAGGACAGCACACCACTCGGCGTCGGGATCCACACTGAGGATTGAGAGGCGTTTCGCCATTGTGGAGGAAGGCAGCGCATGTGTAGTTATGATGCCCACCCGGTATGGGGACTTGAGGCACTCAGCATCAGGGTCCGTTGGGCTGTCGGAATCGTAATCTGGCATGCCTTGTTGTATTGAGCGGACACTTCTGCGCCGCAGCTGGGATTGCTGGCTGCTGAGCGGTGGAGCAGATCTGCAAAGGGCTGCGTAGTGGCCAAGCTTGCCACACTGTAGACACCGGCGTCCTTTTGCCGGACATTGCCGCTTTAAATGGGCGGAGCCACAATTCGGACGCGTCATGACACCGACGTCAGCGCGTTCCGTGCGCCATCGCGCATGTGCAGTGCGGTCGGTCGACGTACGCAGCTGCGCAGTCGGGTTGCCGGGCTCGTCGTCCACTCGGTCGTGGCGCGCATGCGCAGGGACCCGGGAAAAGCGCGCAAAACGGCCACTCTCCTCGATGCTCAGGCCCTGCATTTGTGCAATGGCCTGCACCCGTTCCTCCTCGTGGGAGTCCAGCTTCGCAGTTTCTGCCGCCCTGATGTGGGAGTAAAGATTCTTAGCATGCTCATGGACAATGCACGTCTCGATAGCGACAGAGGGTCAACTGTTTGACTTTCAGGAGCTGCTGCCGAAGGGAGTCGGAGTGGACCCCGCAAACGATCTGATCCCGGATCATGGAATTAGCCGTCGAGTCATAGTTACATGACCCGCGAGGATGCGGAGATGGGTGACGAAGGACTGAAAAGGTTCATCCTTACCCTGAAGCCTCTGCTGGAAAACGTACAGTTCAAAGCTCTCATTCACCTCAATGTCGCAGTGGCTGTCAAACTTCAGCAGGACTGTTTTGAATTTTGTTTTGTCTTCGCCGTCAGTGAACGTGAGGGAGTTGTAGATGTGGATGGTGTGGTCCCCCGCGGTGGAGAGAAATAGCGCGATCTTCCTGGATCTGATGCTGCTTCGAGGTCGGAGGCCTCGATGTACTAGAGGAAATTTTCCGTGAAGGGCTTCCAATTTGCGCCGAGGTTGCCGGAGATGCGGAGTTGCGGAGGAGGCTGGATGTTTTCCATGTCAGCGGATGGCTGCTTGCTGGTCAATGCTGATTCACTCGAGGTAGGTCCGTCAATTTTCAGTATCACTCCGTGGTACCGTGATGTGTTCGGCAGGTCGGTTCGGTGTGGACTGCACTTGATGCAGCGATGCGACAAACAGACCTCTAACACTTTAGAAGATCCAACACGGTTTTATTGAACAATAGAACTAACAAACATAACATACATCACTGGATACTAGCTTCCAGTCACTAAAACAGCCGTTGTCACCACCCTCTGTTTCCTACAGCTCAGCCAGCTTTGAATCCACCTTATCAAGTTCCCCTGTATCCCACGTGCATTTGCCTTCTTTATAAGTCTCCCATGTGGAACCTTGTCAAATGCTTTGCTGAAATCCATGTAGACTACATCAACTGCACTACCCTCATCTACACACTTAGTCACATGCTCAAAAAATTAAATCAAATTTGTTAGGCATGACCTACCCCTGACAAAGCCTTGCTGACTATTCCTGATCAAACCTTGCCTCTCCAAGTGGAGATAGATTCTCTCCATTAATTTCCCCCACCACTGACGTGAGACTCACTGGCCTGTAGCCCTGGCTTATCCCTACAGCCTTTCTTAAATAGTGGCACCACAGTCAGGGTTCTCCCGTCCTCTGGCACCTCTCCCATGGCCAGAGAACAATTCAGTGGTAGGGATAATTTGTATACACACAGATTGGATGGAACTGGCTAGTAAAGTTCCAAAATGATTTGTGCTGAGGCTTCAATGATTCAATATATTTATTAATGACTTATTAATAACTTATTAATGACTTAGATACCATAGCGGAGAGCCATATATCGAAGTTCTCCGATCTCACAAAGATTGGTGGCAGAGCAAGGTGACAGGAGAGGAAAATTGCAAAGAGACATGCCTGGTTAAATGCATGGGCAAACGTCTAGCAGATGGATTTTAGCACAGGTAACTTTGGATCAGAAAAAGAGTAGATCCAAGTAATTTTTTAAATAGAAAAGAGTTAGGAACAGTGGAGGTCCAAAGAGATTTATGGGTCCATGTATGCAGGTCACTAAACTGGAGTGGGCAAGTTCAAAAATCCCCAAAATGAATGCTATGTTATGAGGCTATCTTCATGCTGTTATGGGCCAGGCTTTAGAGAACCCCAAAGTGTATCATGGAGTTCAACTGACCCACAACCTTTAATAGATTGTGGTATGGGGAGCCCACGGCCCACTCTACAGGTGTGGTACAGCAGAAATGGAAAAGTATTTTTTAAAGCAAAACAATGTTCATTCTATGAACTCAAGTTAATCTTTTTAAAACATACAGTTAACACCTTAGCAACCATTAATTCAAATACAACTCCCAAAGAATACAACACAAAGTAATTGGGCAGATCGGTAGCATTGTGGATAGCACAAATGCTTCACAGCTCCAGGGTCCCAGGTTCGATTTCCGCTTGGGTCACTGTCTGTGCGGAGTCTGCACATCCTCCCCGTGTGTGCGTGGGTTTCATCCGGGTGCTCCGGTTTCCTCCCACAGTCCAAAGATGTGCGGGTTAGGTGGATTGGCCATGCTAAATTGCCCATAGTGTCCAAAATTGCCCTTAGTGTAGGGTGGGGTTGCTGGGTTATGGGGATAGGGTGGAGGTGTGGACCTTGGGTAGGGTGCTCTTTCCAAGAGCCGGTGCAGACTCGATGGGCCGAATGGCCTCCTTCTGCACTGTAAATTCTATGATAATCTATGATAATCCTTACTTTCCTTTTAACATCCAAAAGAATTTAAAAATACCTTTTAACAGAAGCACATCAGGTTTAAATTCACTACTGAGAACAGTTATAACTCTGAATTCATCAAATGATCAAGAGATAGTCTTTACATGGCAGAGAGAACAACATTACACATTCTGTGGATGACTGCAGCTCCAAAGCTGAAACGAAACCAATAAAATAACAGACACACCCAAGCTGTTCTCAAAGTGAAACTAAAAGCTGACAGACAGCCCAGCTCCACCCACACTCTGACATCACTGCAGTAATAAACACCCATTTCTTAAAGGTACACCCACTACAGTTATTCAATAACAAACACCCATTTCTTAAAGGTACTCTCACATGACACCTCCCCCCAAGAAAAATAAATAAACCATCAACTTCAAGATGGTTTCATTTTTCACCTTTTCACTATCCTTTAAGAAATGCACACAGTAAATATACCTTTTTGTTTCAAAAAACAACACACACAAACAGGTATAATAATATAGTCCATTTTTATTCTTCTTCCTCCAACTGAAAACCCTCTCGATTGACAGTCTCTTTGAAAAGAAGGTCTCTGCACGATCCGTCCATTTCTCTACACCTCGGCATGTCTCTTTAAAGTCAGATACTTTAGTTCAATCTGTTCACAGACTCCCTTGTAATTCTCCAGCACAGGAGCATTGGTTATCATAGCTTTCAGGCAGTCAGATGCCTGTTGAAACTTTGCTGTCCAGAGATTTTCAACGTTTTTTCAGCAAGTCCATCAGGGGACCACGCTACAAAGATTTGGCACAAATGTTCGATCAAATCCACTCATGCCAAGAAATCACATTATTCCCCTCCGTCTCGAGGGTATTGGAAACTCCTCAATAACTGTTGTTTTCACATCCCATGTGACCATTCGACCCTGTCCGATTGTATGGCCAAGGAAAGTGACTTGGGCTTTTCCAAATTCACTTTTGGCTAGGTTTATCACCAAACCCGCCTCCTGAAGTCGATCGACTAACTCCATCAGATGCTTCAAATGTTCTGTCCATGTCTGGCTATAAATTACCAGATCGTCAATGTATACCGCACAACTTGTAATCCTGAAACAACTTTGTTAGTTAACCTTCAAAATGTGGCTGGGGCATTTTTCATGTCAAATGGCATAACTTTAATTTGGTATATACCCTATGGAGTCACAAAAGCTGAAATCTCCTTCGCCCTTTCGGATAAAGGTACCTGTCAGTAACCTTTAAGTAAATCCAGTTTGGAAATAAAAGCTGATTGTCCCACTTTCTCAATGCAATCCTCCAAACGTAGGATAGGATAAGAGTCCGTTCTTGTAACTGCATTCACCTTTCTATAGACAACACACAACCGTTGGGTACCGTCTGGTTTAGGTACCATCACTATGGGTGAGCTCCATTGGCTGCAACCCACTTCAATTATGCCATTTTTAAGCATACTCTCAATCTCTTTGTTAACCTGTGCCAATTTTAAAGGGTTAAGTCTATATGGATGATGTTTGATTGGAAATTTCCCACATCTACATCACGTATAGCCACTTTAGTACTTCCCAATTTATCTCTACAAACGTGCCCATGTGATATCAATAACTCTTTCAGGTCAGTCCGTTTTTCCTCTGGAAGGTAACTCAACAATTTATCCCAATTTTTAAGAACATCCTCGTTTTCCAATTGAATTTGAGGTATGTGAAATTCCAAGTCATCTGGATTTGGTTTGTCACTTTGAGTTAGAATCATTAAAATCTCCTTTTTCTCTCCTTCCCTTTCAAAGTACCTTTTAAGCATATTCACATGACACACTCGGTGAGTCTTCCTTCGATCTGGTGTTTTTACCACATAATTCACCTCACTTAATTTTCTTTCAATCTGATAAGGTCCACAAAACCTTGCTTTTAATGGTTCACCTACCACTGGTAACAACACTAAAACTCTATCTCCACTGGCAAAACTACGAACTTTGGATTTCTTGTCCGCTACCCGTTTCATCACATTTTGTGCAACTTTTAAATGTTGTCCAGCCAATTCACTTGCTCTATTAAATCGTTCCCTAAAATTTGACACATAATCCAATAATGTAATTTCCGATTTCTCACTCACCAATTTTTCCTTCATCAATTTAAGTGGTCCTCTTACCTCATGACCAAAAATTAGTTCAAAAGGACTAAATTTGGTTGACTCATTAGGTGCATCCCTAATTGCAAACAGTACGAATGGAATTCCTTTATCCCAATCCTCTGGATAATCGTGACAATAAGCCCTCAACATTGTCTTTAATGTCTGATGCCACCTTTCTAATGCTCCCTGCGATTCTGGATGGTACGCAGTTGATTTAAATTGTTTTATTCCTAAGCTATCCATAACTTCTTTGAATAACATTGAGGTAAAATTTGATCCTTGATCCTATTAAATTTCTGTGGGTAGTCCATATCTAGTAAAGAATTTAAGTAACTCCTCCACAATCTTTTTAGCTGTAATATTACATACTGGAATGGCCTCTGGAAACCCAGTTATCACACCCATTATAGTCAAAAGATATTGGTTCCCACTTTTCGTTTTAGGAAGCGGTCCTACGCAATCAATTAGGACCCTTGTAAAAGGTTCCTCAAATGCTGGAATGGGTATTAAGGGCGCTGGTTTTATCACTGCTTGAGGTTTCCCTATCATTTCCATGATTGGCAAAATTTAACGACATCTTTATGTAGTCCAGGCCAATAAAAATGTTTTTGTAATTTAGCTTGAGTTTTCCTTATTCCCAAATGACCTCCCACTGGTACCTCATGTGCAACTCACACCACCTCCTTTGTATACTCTACCGGCAATACTTCTTGATGAACCTCTGCCCACTTTTCATCTGACTGCATATGTAAAGGTCTCCATTTTCTCATCAAGTCATCACTTTTATGGTAATAACACTCTGGTATACACTCAGATTCGTCTTCTGTATATGCTTTCTGATACATCCATTTTATTTCTATATCTTTTTGTTGTAACTCCACCAATTTTCCTGAACTAAAAATATCCTCCTCATCCTCCACCTGTTCTTGCTCTTTTTCAACCATCTGATCAAAAATCGTTTCTGATAATTGCACTTCAACTTCATCTTCACTCTTTGATTTCTCCTCTTGTCTTAACCTGTGACTTTGCGAACTTGTTACTGCACAATCCGGAAAAATCCCAGGATATTCGTCCTTCAGCACTTCAGTTGTCTGATTTTCCACTGGCTTATCAACCACAGTAGGCATCACTCCCACCTGTGATCCAGCTATATCATTACCCAAAATAAACTGTATTCCTGGACAAGATAGTTTCTCTATTACTCCTGCTACCACTTCACCACTCTTCACTGGACTTTCCAACCTTACCTTATATAATGGAACACTACTCCTCTCACCCTGAATTCCACATATTACCACCTTTTCTGGCAATGTTCTTCCCAAACTACATAACTCCCCATCTCTTACCATTAAAGATTGACTAGCTCACGTATCTCTTGAAATTGTGACTTCTTTACCTACTCCTCCTGATACGCATGAGTAAACTTTACCCACACAAGTAAATTCTTTAAAGCGATCTGGCACCTTCTTATCAATCACCTCTTCATCAGGCTGTACAATCTTTTGCATCTCCTTCGCTTCACTTGGGCTTTCCTTTACCACTTTAACAAACCCCACTGTCTTATCCTGTTTTACCACATCAGCATTCCCAGTGCTTTTCTTCAACCACCAACACTGTGACTTTACATGGCCTAGTTTATTACAGTGAAAAC
This sequence comes from Scyliorhinus torazame, assembly GCF_047496885.1. NCBI lineage: Eukaryota > Metazoa > Chordata > Chondrichthyes > Carcharhiniformes > Scyliorhinidae > Scyliorhinus > Scyliorhinus torazame. Next base: position 24,868,818 of record NC_092713.1, read on the forward strand.
ATTTGAAACTTTTCATGTCTCTTCCACCCTCCTGGATTTAATCTGAGGTACACTCTCCTTATTATCTCCCATCAGATCACCTTTACCTTTACCACTTGAGTATTTCTCATCTCCACAGTTTCTATCCCTCACAGGATGAAACTGATGTCGGAAACCAAACTTTGATTTATGAATTAATTCATAATCACCTGCCATTTCTGCTGCTAACCTCGCAGTTTTAACCCTCTGCTCTTCCACATGAGTTCTCACTACATCAGGAATTAAATTTTTTAACTCCTCCAAAAGTATAGTTTCTCTGAGAGCTTCATACGTTTGGTCTATTTTCAAAGCCCTTATCCATCAATCAAAATTACTCTGTTTGAGCCTTTCAAACTTCATGTATGTTTGACCAATTTCTTTCCTTAAATTTCTAAACCTCAGGCACTCGTTTATATGCACCTAAGATGGATGTTTTCACCTCCTCATACGTAACAGATACCTCCTCCGGTAGTGATGCAAACACTTCACTAGCCCTACCTACCAGCTTTGTTTGAAACAGTAATACCCACATGTCCTGTGGCCTTTTCATTTGTTTAGATACCTTCTCAAATGAAATGAAAAAGGCTTCTACCTCCTCCTCATCAAACCTTGGCAATGTTTGGACATATTTAAATAGATCCCTACCAAGCCTTCGACTATGACGCTCTTTCTCACTCTCCTCATCACTATCATCCAACTGTACATTTCCCTTTATGTCTGCCAATTTTAACTGACTGTCATGTTTCATGGCCATTTTCTGAAGTTCAAACTCTCTCTCTTTATCTTTTTCCCTGATCTGTATCTCACTTTCTCTTTCTTTTTGTTCTGCTAGGGCCATTCTTTCTTTTCTCCTTTCTTCTCTCTCCTTTTCTTTGTCGTCTCTATCTCTTTCTCTCTTTCTTTTTCCTCTCTCTCTTTCTTTCCTCTCTCTCTCTTTCTTATTCATGCTGCTTTAATTCTTTCTCATGTTCCATTTGCAGCACGGTAGCATTGTGGATAGCACAATTGCTTCACAGCTCCAGGGTCCCAGGTTCGATTCCGGCTTGGGTCACTGTCTGTGCGGAGTCTGCACATCCTCCCCGTGTGTGCGCGGGTTTTCTCCGGGTGCTCTGGTTTCCTCCCACAGTCCAAAGATGTGCAGGTTAGGTGGATTGGCCATGATACATTGCCCTTAATGTCCAAAATTGCCCTTAGTGTTGGGTGGGATTGCTGGGTTATGGGGAAAGGGTGGAGGTGTGGACCTTGGGTAGGGTGCTCTTTCCAAGAGCCGGTGCAGACTCGATGGGCCGAATGGCCTCCTTCTGCACTGTAAAAAAGATAATTTAAAAATGGGCAGCACGGTAGCATTGTGGATAGCACAATTGCTTCACAGCTCCAGGGTCCCAGGTTCGATTCCGGCTTGGGTCACTGTCTGTGCGGAGTCTGCACATCCTCCCTGTGTGTGAGTGGGTTTCCTCCGGGTGCTCCGGTTTCCTCCCACAGTCCAAAGATGTGCAGGTTAGGTGGATTGGCCATGATAAATTGCCCTTAGTGTTGGGTGGGGTTGCTGGGTTGTGGGGATAGGGTGGAGGTGTTGGCCTTCGGTAGGGTGCTCTTTCCAAGATCCGGTGCAGACTCGATGGGCCGAATGGCCTCCTTCTGCACTGTAAATTCTATGATTTGTTTAATTTGTAACTGAATTTTTGCCATTTCCATTGAGTCAGACTGTATCTCAAGCAATTTTAAATGCTTAGCCACCGCCATAATTACCTCATCTTTTCACATTTTGTCAGGTAATATTAACTGCAATGTTTTTGCCAAATCTAAGTCTGCTTTTAGTCTCTGTCCGTAAGGTACTGCGTGCGACCGTTTCCACCCCCAAAAACTTCAGAGCCTCTGAAAGAGCCATTATCCACAACACACTCCCCACTTAAACTGGAATACCACATCTGAAAAACAACCACAATATGCTCACCCCTCACTGTCTTTAAGTTCACTAAGCCAATCCAATAGATAGACTTTTATCCCGGACGAGCCCCCAATTTGTTATGGGCCAGGCTTTAGAGAACCCCAAAGTGTATCATGGCATTCACCTGACCCACAACTTTTAATAGATTGTGGTGTGGGGAGCACATGGCCCACTCTACAGATGTGGTATAGCAGAAATGGGGAAGTATTTTTTAAAGCAAAATAATGTTTATTCTATGAACACAAGTTAATCTTTTTAAAACATACAGTTAACATCTTAGCAACCATTAATTCAAATACAACCCCCAAAGAATACAACACTAAGTAATCCTTACTTTCTTTTTAACATCCATAAAACTTTAAAAAAAAACTTTTAACAGAAGCACATCAGGTTTAAATTCACTACTGAGAGCAGTTATAACTCTGAATTCACCAAATGATCAAGAGATAGTCTTTACATGGCAGAGAGAACATTACACATTCTGTGGCTGACTGCAGCTCCAACACTGAAACGAAACCAAAAAAACACAGACACACCCAAGCTTTTCTCAAAGTGAAACTAAAAGCTGACAGACAGCCCAGCTCCACCCACACTCTGACATCACTGTAGTAATAAACACCCATTTCTTAAAGGTACATCCACTACCGTTATTCTATAAAAATACCCATTTCTTAAAGGTACTCTCACATGACAATGCAAAGAGTGGCAGAAGGGTCAAATGTTTGAACAAAAAAATTGTAGATGCAAACTCAATTAATAACTTTAAATATGAGATTTAGACATCGTTGCCAGCGAAGGGACATGGAACCAATGTGGATAGACAAGCCTTAATCACATTGAATGGTGAAAGAAGCTTAAGGGGCTGAATGGGCGACTCGCGTTGCTGTATTCATCACTTCTGTCTCAGCTAATACATGTCGCCACCATTCAACATTTGAATGAATTGACAGCGTTTCAATGCTTCATATATCACTGCCAACCTGCTCCTCAAAAGAATGTTCCGCAAAGAGTGTTTTAAAAAATGAACATTTTTCATTGGAAAAACATGGCATAAACACACAAGTCCCAGTATAATCCATTAATCGTACAACTCTTCAATCTAAACAGACTTCATCACTCATGTGTTATGTGATTAGGTCCATTTGTTGTCTAAATATGCTATCACACTGGGACCAGCGTGCTATCCTTTGTGAGTCACTCTTTCATAATTCATTACATCTGACATTATACATCCAGGTTGATGTACGTACAGATCATGAATGTATTAAAAACTGGCAAATCACAGTTGATGATAATTTTGCAGATTATTGGCTACAGCATTTGGTAACAGAAATTGCCTTCATTGCTATTACAGTCCAGAGCAGTCTTTGTTCTGCACATTGAAACCTCAGAGTTAATATTTCACAACAGCCTTTATATTTTGCACTTCTGAAACTTGTGGCAAATAATATAATCATAAGATATGTAGTGAAAAATGAAGAGCTATTAAAAAGGAAATTTGAAATGGTAAGGACGTCAGTCGCATAATTTGCGTGCTTTCTGCGATCACAAGTGTAGGGATGCAATTTGCAAAGCAAATGAAACGCACCAACTTATTTGTTACTTGCAATTTTGATATGTCTCCAGCTTTGCGGTAGAAATTCAAGACTGCCGCAATTTCAGTTGCAATATTGTGCAATGGAAAGATTTGTACACTGGTCTTGCGAATTGTAGCAAGTCGCTGAATACATGACTTCAGTGGTGTGCTGCCATTACAGGAGTAACTACATTGCAAAAGTCCATCACTGGTTGCAAAGTGCTTTTGGAACCTCCTTGGAAGTTGCGAAAAAGCACCATTTAAATGCAAGGAAAAGAAGACCCGATCATTCTTTAATTTTCCAACTATTATTCATTCCAAGGACCAATTCAAGTTGCCTGTACCCACGAAAGTCAGAATTTATTTGGAAAGTTTGACAAAGAAAAATATACACATGGAATCTTTCGATTCCAGTACATTAAGCAATCCAGATGCAGGCCAATTTAACTTTATATGCAGCTTTGATAACCAATGGAGTTGATATTTTAGATTACGCCTATATTCAACTTACTTACCTCTTGCACAACATATACACCAATTTTTTAAAAACAGGAGACATAATTGATAAGACTTAATGAAGATTTTACTGGTAGATTCACGGAAATCTATGCAAGTCTCCATTGGGTGTCGTAGAGGGAAAGTGAGTTCAGACCAATTATTTTTGTGAACTGGTTTAATGGTCATTAACTGGAGTCTGGATCAGATTATATTATGGCAAATATTTGGTGGGGCGAATACATGGCTTACTCAATGGCCAATGTGAAAGAAACACAACAAAGAATTTGCATTTACATAGTTGCCAGAGATGTTCCAAAGTGCTTTCCAGCCAGCCAATTAAGTTATTTTGAAGTGTAGCCTCTATAGAAAATGCGGCAGCCAATTCACACACAGCAAGATCCCTCAAAGGGTAGCGTGTTAATGACTAAGTAATCTTTTTTTGAGTGCTATTGGTTGAGGGATAAATACTGGCAAGAACACTGGGGGCAGCTCTCCTTCAGGCAGTGCCTTAGTATCTTTCACATCCAGTGGAGAGCACAGACAGAGGTGAGATTTAAACATCGCCTGGAGCAGGACTTGAACCCCCAACACCCTTAATCATTGATTAGATGTGTTATCCACTGAGCCACTGCTGACACTGTAGCTGATATCAGTACACATTAGCTTAGGTATTGAGCACTGAAGCTCCTCAAACACCCTGGTCTCCTGCCATGGTGCTTGGAGAGGAGTTTCCGAGATTCTTTCCCTCTCCATTATTGACCCTCTTTCTCGGGAAACTATGTGGCTGCCACTATTGGTGAGTGGGCAGAAGTGGGCCTTAGTTTGCATAAATTGCACCATGAATCAGGCGTAAAGGGGCAGCCGGCCTTTTCCTGCACGTTGTTTTCTTATGTTAATATTTCCAAATTGCTAGAAGGAGATTTAATGGCTATTTCTTGATTCATGGTCTCATACACCACACTGACATTACTCAGACAGAAACATCTGGAAGAAGTACACCAGCAAGCAAACATCATGATCATCAGTTCCCTAATAGCGCCCAAAGATGTGTAGGTTGGGTGGAGTTACAGGGACAGTGCGGGAGAGTGGGCCTGGGTAAGCTGCTCTTTCAGAGGGTTGGCGCGGACTCAATGTGCCGAATGGCTTCCTTTTGTGTTTTTGGAATTCTGTATTTCTATGGTTCTAATAGGCCTCTCGCTGAGCGGGCCAAGCACATCAGGCGCAGGTTGAACTGTTTGTAGGCAGTGGTAACACGCCGTGAGGATGTGGAACTGGCTACCACAGGGAACAGTTGAGGCAAAGAGCACAAATACATGAAAGGGTAACCCAAATAAGTACATGAGGGAGAAAGGAATAGATAAGATGAGATGAAGGAAGGTGGGAGGAGGCTAGTGCAGAGTACAAGGACTGGCATAGTCCTGTTGGGCCGAAGGGCCTGTTTCTGTATGATAGAATACCATATAATTTAAAAAAAAAATATATTTTTATTCAATTTAAGCAAATTTTCAACAAACCCCCCTTACAGAAAAAAGAAAAGCATAGAACACACAGATCAACAATGTACACTTATATCGCAAATTCCCCCAATGTACAAACCCCCCCATGAAACAATAATAAACACATACCCGAACACCCCCCCCCCCCCCGGGTTGCTGCTGCTGACCACCTCCTAACGTTCCGCTAGAAAGTCTAGGAACAGTTGCCGCCGCCTGAAGAACCCTTGCACAGACCCTCGCAAGGCAAACCTTACCCTCTCCAATTTAATGCACCCTGCCATGTCGCTGATCCAGGCTTCCACGCTTGGGGGCTTCGCATCCTCCCACTGTAGCAGAATCCTCCGCCGGGCTACCAGGGACGCAAGGGCCAGAATACCGGCCTCTTTCGCCTCCTGCACTCCCGGCTCGTCCGATACCCCAAATAATGCTAACCCTCAGCTCGGCTTGACCCGGGTATTCACCACCTTAGACACAGTCCTCGCAATGCCCCTCCAAAACCCATCCAGCGCTGGACACGCCCAGAACATATGGGCTTGGTTTGCTGGGCTCCCCGAGCACCTCACACACCTGTCCTCTACCCCAAAAAACCTACTCAACCTCGCCCCTGTCATATGCGCTCTGTGAAGAACCTTAAATTGTATCAGGCTAAGCCTGGCGCAAGAGGAGGAAGAATTAACCCTACCTAGGCCATCAGCCCACAGACCGTCATCTATCTCCTCCCCAAGCTCCTCCTCCCATTTACCCTTTAGTTCCTCCACCGAGGTCTCCTCCTCTTCCTGCATCTCCTGATAGACCGATGAGACCTTGCCTTCTCCAACCCACACCCCCGAGAGCACCCTATCTCGAATCTAATGTGCGGAAATTCCCTCACCTGCTGTCTCATGAACACCCTCACCTGCATGTACCTGAAGGCATTTCCAGGGGGCAGCCCAAATTTCTCCTCCAGTGCCCCAAGGCTCACAAACGTCCCATCTATAAACAGGTCCCCCATTCTTTTAATTCCTGCCCGATGCCAGCTCAAAAGCCTCCCATCCATTCTCCCTGGGACGAACCGATGGTTCTCTCAGATCGGGGACCAAACTGAGGCCTCTACCTCACTCCTGTGGCGCCTCCACTGCCCCCAAATTTTCAGAGTCGCCGCCACCACCGGACTCGTGGTGTACCTTGTCGGTGGGAGTGGCAGCTGTGCCGTCACCAGCGCTCTCAGACTCGTGCCCACAGAGGACGGCATCTCCAGCCTCTTCCATGCCACCCCCTCCCCCTCCATTATCCACTTATGGATCATCGCCACATTGGCAGCCCAGTAGTACCCACAAAGATTGGGCAACGCTAGCCCTCCTCTGTCCCTGCTACGCTCCAGAAACACCCTTTTTACCCTCAGGGTCTTATTCGCCCACACAAATCCCACGATGCTCCTGCTGACCAGTTTAAAAAAGGCCTTAGGGATCAGGATGGGAAGGCACTGGAACACAAAGAGGAACCTCGGAAGGACCGTCATTTTCACCGACTGCACCCTACCCGCCAACGACAGTGGCAACATATCACACCTTTTAAACTCCTCCTCCATCTACTCCACCAGCCGCGTCAAATTGAACTTGTGCAGGGCCCCCCAACTCCTAGCCACCTGGATCCCCAAGTACCGAAAGCTCCTTTCCGCCCTCTTCAGCGGAAGCTCGTCTATCTCCCTTCCCTGGTCCCCTGGGTGTATCACAAAGAGCTCACTCTTCCCTACGTTAAGCTTATATCCGGAAAAGTCCCCGGAACTCCCTGAGGATCCGCATAACCTCCGGCATCCCCTCCACTGGGTCCGCCACATACAATAACAGGTCATTGGCATACAGCGACACCCGGTATTCCTCTCCCCCCCGAACCAGTCCCCTCCAGTTCCTGGACTCACTCAGTGCCATGGCCAGAGGCTCAATTGCCAATGTGAACAACAAGTGGGATAGGGGCACCCCTGCTTCGTCCCCCGGTACAGCCGAAAGTATTCCGACCTCCGCCGGTTCGTGGCCACACTCCCCACCGGGGCTTCATAATGTAGCCTAACTCAACCGTTGAACCCCTCCCAAACCCAAGCCTCCTTAGCACTTCCCAAAGATACTCCCACTCCACCCTATCGAAGGCCTTCTCCGCGTCCATAGCCGCCACTACCTCCGCTTCTCCCTCCATTGCAGGCATCATAATTACGTTGAGGAGCCCCCGCACACTGGTGTTCAAAAGCCTAACCTTCACAAATCCCGTCTGGCCCGCGTGAATCACCCCCGGGACACAGTCCTCGATTCTGGTAGCCAGCAATTTCGCCAACAGCTTTGCGTCGACGTTGAGGAGCGAGATCGGCCTGTACGACCCACACTGTAATGGGTCCTTGCTCCCCTTCAGGATCAGTGAGATCAGCGCCCTGGACAATGTCGGGGCCCCCCCCCCTCCCTCATCCCCCGCCCCCCCCACCCTCCCCCACATCCCTCACCCCCCTCGTCCACCCCCACCTCCCTCACCCCCCCCCTCCCTCACCTCATTGAAAGCCCTCACTAGTAGTGGGCCAAACAGGTCCATGTACTTCTGGTAGAATTCCATCGCGAACCCATCCGGCCCCGGGGCCTTCCCTGCCTGCACGCTCAAAATACTGTATAATAGCAGTGAGTATGATAGCAATGTAATAGTATAATAGCAATGAGCCTCTTTCTGTGCTGTAACTATTCTATAATTCTATGATTCTGTATCACTGGACAAGTAGAGAGAGCAAGGAAACGATCAGACAGGAATGGGCACTGGGATATTGTAGGTAGAAGTGAACCCAATACTTACTGGGGCGCCAAGGTGGCTAGCAACGTTGCCTCACAGCGTCAGGGTCCCAGGTTCAATTCTGACCTTGGGACTACTGTCTATGTGGAGTCTGCACGTTCTCCCTGTGCCTGCGTGGGTTTCCTCCGGGTGCTCCGGTTTCCTCCCACACACCAAAGATGTGCAGGTTAGGTGGACTGGCCATGCTAAATTGCCCAATTGTTAAGTGGGGTTACGGGTCTAGGAGTGGGGGACTGGGCCGAAGTAGGGTGTGCGATCGGAGCAAGGGCCGGTACAGGCCCAATGGGCCAAATGGCTTCCTTCCGCACTGTAGGGATTCTATGATTTATTTTCTTGCTCTTCGAAGAACACAATTCAACGTGGGCCGACATCACCTGCCCTTAATACCGATGAGTGGTCTCCATGTGGCACATCATTCAAACGCCCATTCAGGAATGGGGGAAACCTCATCCAATTCAGCTGGCAACAGAGAAACTGGATGGGAACACATTTTGGTTCAGAAACACTCGATCACTTCAACCATTAGATTGCCGAGGGTCTGAATATCATTTGTATGAGGGGTCCTTTACCCTCTTATGTGTCCTTGGGAAACTCAAAAGAGGCAGAGAGGAATTTTAGGCCTATACTCTGATAGTCTTGCTCATCATGCTACAAATACTCATCAAGAAACAGAATTCTGGCCTCAGAATATTCACGTGGCTTCACAATGGACAGTCAGTATGAGAGAAGGAAGCAGTGATCTGCAATGACACACTGACTCTTCTACTTCCAATGTTCACTTGTTCAGAGTACAATCAACTAGTAATTGTGAAAGTATCAATCAACCAGTAAAATGGATATAATTGCTGTGGTAGAGCTTCAGTGACCAGATTCTCTTAAAGAACTGACTATACAGTTTAAATTGATTTCAATTTTAGAAGGAAAGATATATGCATGCACTAATGATACAAATCCGAACATAAAATGGAATAAAAGAGCTCTGGGGTTCCAAGCTAAAATTAATCAGAGAAAATAAAATTGTCTTCAGGAATTGCACAGAATTGTAAGGAACGGACCTTACAGAAGCCAGCCCGATGGTTCAACTTACAGCTTTGGTCCAAATATGGACAAAAGAGCCAAACTCAAGAGGTGAGGTGAAAGACTGTCCTTGACACCAAGGCAGCATTTGACTGAATGTGCCGTCAAGAAGATCCAGCAAAATGACACTCAATGGGAATCAGCGGGGGGGGGGAAACTTTCTGTTGGCTGGAGTCATACCTGGCATAAAGGAAGATGGTCGCGGTCGTTGAAGCTCAATCATCTCAGCACCAGGACATCACTCCAGGGGTTCCTTAGGGTTGTGTCCTAGGCCCAGCGACCTTCAGCTGCTTCATAGAAACATACATAGAAACGTAGGAAATAGGGGCAGGGGGGGGAAGGTTATTCGGCCTTTCGAGCCTGCTCCGCCATTCATTATGATCATGGCTGATCATCCAATTCAATAGCCTAATCCCGCTTTCCCCCCCATATCCTTAGACTCCTTTCGCTCCAAGAGTTATACCTAACTCCTTCTTGAAAACATACTTGGCTGGATTCTCTGTCGGTGGGATCCTCTGTTTCGACGGCAGCGCATTCACGCCCGTGAACTTCTCGACGGCGTGGGGATGCCCACAATGGGAAACGCCATTGGCCGGCTGCTGGGACGGATAATCCCGCTGCCGGCGGGGGCGCGCCCCACCCGAAAACAGGTGTGGCCGGACGGAGAATCTCGCCCACAATGTTTTGGTCTCAATGACTTTCTGTGGTCGCAAATTTCACAGGCCGACCACTCTCTGGGTGAAGAAATTTCACTTCATCTCTGACCTAAATGATCAACCCCGCATCCCCAGACTGCGACCCCTGGTTCTGTACTTCTCCACCATCGGGAACATCCTTCCTGCATCTACCCTGTCCAGTCCTGTTAGAATTTTATAGGTTTCTATGAGATCCCCCCTCATTCTTCTGAACTCCAGCAAATACATCCTAACCGACTCAATCTCTCCTCGTACGTCAGTCCTGCCATCCCAGAAATCAGTCTGGTAAACCTTTGCTGCACTCCCTCTGTAGCAAAAACATCCTGCCTCAAATAAGGAGACCAAAACTTTACACAATATTCCAGGTGTGGCCTCACCAAAGTCTTGTAAAGTTGCACCAAGACAACCCTGCTCCTGTACTCGAATCCTCTTGCTATGAAGGCCAACATACCATTTGCCTTCTTTAACGCCTGCTGCACCTGCATGCTTACCTTCAGTGACTGGTGTACAAAGACACCCAGGTCTCATTGCCCAATGAATGCCCATTGAGATAATAGCCTGTCTTCCTCTTTTTGCTACCAAAGCGGATAACCTCACATTCATCCGAATTATACTGCCATTCATTTGCCCCCTCACTCAACTTGTCCATATCACACTAAAGGAGCTCTGTATCCTCATCACAGCTCATATTCCCACCCAGCTTTCTGTCATCTGTAAATGTGGAGATATTACCATTAGTTCCCTTATCTAAATCATTTATATTGTGAACAGCTGAGGTCCTAACATCGATCCCTGTGGTAGCCCACTAGTCACTGCCTGTCATTCGGAAGAAGACCCGTTTATTCGTACGCTTTGTTTTCTGTCTGCCAACCAGGTTTTTATCCTTCTCAATAAATACACACAATCTCATGTGCTTTAATTTTACACATTAATCTCATACGTCTCAGCTTTGACAAATCGTCGTCCAAACACGAAACGTGAGCTCCCTTCTCTCTCCCCAGATGCTGTCAGACCTGCTGCGATTCTCCAGTATTTCCTGATTTTAGTTCAGATTCCAGCATCTGCAGTAATTTGCTTTTACCTCATATGTGGAACTTGGTCAAAAGCCTTCTGAAAGTCCAAATAAATCACATCACTGGCTCCCCCTCAGTAATGACCTCCTTCCATCATAAGGTCAGATGCGGGGATGTTCGCTGATGATTGCACAATGTTCAGCATCATTCAAGACTCCTCCGATATGGAGCAGGCCATGTCCATGTGCAGCAAAATCTGGACACCATCTAGGCTTGGGCTGACAAGTGACAAGGAACATTAGTGCCACACAAGTGCCAGGCAATGACCATCTCCAACGAGAGAGAATCTGACCTTGCCATTTAATGTCATTAGCACCCTTGAATCCCCCACTATTAACATCTTGGGGGTAACCATTGATCAGAAACTGAACTGGAATAGCCATTTCAATACTGTGGCTACAAGAACAGGTTAGAGGCTGGGAATCCTGTCGCAATAAACTCACCTCCTGACTCCCCAAAGCCTGTCCACAATTTACAAGGGCAGAATACACTCCACTTAGTGCAGCTCCAACAACACTCAAAAAGCTTGGCAGCATCGAGAACAAAGAAATCTGCTAGTCTGGCAATTTATACACCTACAACATTGGGCGGAATGCTCCCATTTTGAGACTAAATGTAGTGGCGGGCGGCTCCGGTGGTGCCCGTCTTGCTGACCAGAATGGTCGGGTCCTGCTTTTGGAACCTCATTAATTATGCACAGGAAAGTTCTTCTCCACCGCTCCTGGTGGGTCAATAGCTGATTCATCTGCCTGCCGTCAGCTGGTGGGTTCAAAGGTTGCTGCGCCACATTTAAATACCAATCCAGCACACTTATGTCACTCTCGATAAGCCCACCTGCCTTCGCCAGACTGCGCAGGATGTTAGGAACCCAGAGGAGAAAGGCTAGCAGCCTCAGGAAAAAGTCTGTTCCTGTTAGGTGGATTGGCCATGCCAAATTGCCCTTTTGTCCAAAACAGTTTGGTGGGGTTACTGGGTTATCGGGATAGGGTAGTGGTGTGGGCTTAGGTAGGGCGCTCTTTCCAAGTGCCGGTGCAGACTCGATGGGCTGAATGGCCTCCTTCTGCACTGGACATATGAAGCAACTGCCCTCGCTCCGAGCCCATCACCTGCAAGGCGCCAATGCCTCACTTGTACCTCTACCCACAACATCTGGAGTATTCATCCAGCCCGTTTCAGTAAACGATGTGGTATCCCTTTGACCCCCTTGTTCATGTGCCTTTCATGCAGCAGTGTCAGGGTTCAGCTTCCCTCTGCCTTCCATTGTTCACCTTCTTCATCCATCTCCTTGTCCCTCTCCATGCAATTGTGAACCCTCACCTTTAACCCCCACCCCCCTGCATGGCCCTCCTTCCACATTGATCCCCTTGCCTTTGTCAGGCCACCACTCCCGCCCCTCCACCGGTTTTACTTTGTGTTCCAATCCCGATTGTACTTTGGAACTTTGTTGCCGTGATTGCATTTGTCCCGCGGCACAGGCCTGTGCAGATATACACCAGTGTGTGGCACTAAAGGCAAGGAGACCCCTGTACTCGGCCCCCCTCCCTCCACCCCCCAACACCAATCACAGTACTGATCCGACTGGGTGACACAGGCACGTCCATGGGTCCATGTCACAGCTGTTTTGACGAACGTTCATGTGTTGCTAATGAATGCAAATGGCATTCACGCCGCCAGACAGTGGGAAGATCGTCCCGCCAATAACTTGCCGTTGGGAGAATTGCAGTGAGATTTTATGCCGGCGGGTTTCTGAATTTTTGGCTCCTGCTAGATTCTGTACTTCCAACCCCCACAGGTGGGGTGAGAGAATTTCACCCCTAGATCCCACTGCATCTTGAAATTTGCAGTTGTTCATTTAAATAATACTCTGCATTTTTATTCTTTCTGCCAGAGTGAACAACTTCATATTTTCCTACATTATACTCCGTTTGGCAGATTTTGGCCCATTCAATCAATCTATCCATATCCATCTACAAGCTCCTCATGTCTTCTTCACATCATACTTTCGTCCCTATCTTTGTGTCATCTGCAAATTTAGCTATCATGTTTTTGCTCCAGTCATCAAAGTCATTGATGTAAATTGTAATCCCCTGGGATTCCACTCATTGCATCCTGCCAATCAGACAAAGGTCCATTTATGCATACTTTTTGTATTCTGCATAACCATGCTAATATGTTACCCGCTCCACCACACACTTTTATTTTCTGCTATAATCTTTGATGTGGCACCTTCTGGAAATCAGAGTACAGTATGCCTACAGGTTCCCCTCTATTCTCAGCACACGTTAGTCCTTCAAATAACTCTAATAAATTGGTTAAACGTGATTTCCGTTACACAAAGCCATGTCGACTCTTCCGAATTACCTTGTGTTTTTCTAATTGCCCAACTATAATCTCTTTACCGATCAATTCTAACGCGTTCCCCACGACAGGCATCAAGCTAACTGATCTATAGTTACCTGTTTCCTGCCTCCCTCCCTTCTTGAATAAGGTTATATTTGCTACTTTCCAGCCTGATGCAACCTTTCCAGAATCAAGGGAATTTTGGAAAATTAACACCGATATACCCAGTATCTCATTAGCCACCTCTTTAAGACTCTAGGATGAAGTTCATCTGTACCCGGAGGCTTGCCAGCCCATTGAGCCATCTACTTGCTCAGTACAGCTTCCTTAGTTATTGTAATTTCACCAAGTTCCTCTTTCCCCAATGCCCCCCCCCACACAATTCACAGCTATTACCGGAATGTTTTTTATATCCTCTAGAGTGAAGCAAAATATTTGTTCATTTCATCCACCATTTCCTTGTTATCTACTATTAACTTCCCATTCTCCAGCGGACCAATGCTCCCGACTCTTTTCTTTTTCACATACCCGTAGAAACTCTTGCTTTCCATTTCTACATTTCTAGCTAGCTTCCTCTCATACTCTAATTCATTTCTCCTGATTCACCGTCCAGTCACACTCTGGCGTTCTTTATATTCTTTAAAAAATATATATATTTATTAAGATTTTTTTAACACAATTTTTCACCCTTACAAACAAACCCCCCCCAGTAACAAATAGAAAGAAAACGCACATAGCAAGACATAAACATGGTAAAACAATATGTTACAGAACTTGGTACATTGGATTCCTCCCGTACATGTCAGTTTTCCAGATTCTTCATGTATTTCTTGCTCAAATACCCCCCAGACAGACCCACCTCCCCCCCCCCCCCCCCCCCCCCCGGGTTGCTGCTGCTGCTGACCAACCTTCATCTAACGCTCCGCGAGATAGTCTAGGAACAGTTGCCACCACCTGTAGAACCCCTGCGCAGACCCTCTCAAGGCAAACTTTATCCTCTCCAACTTTATGAACCCAGCCATATCATTTATCCAGGCCTCCACGCTGGGGGGATTCGCCTCCTTCCACATTAGCAAGATCCTTCGCCGGGCTACTAGGGACGCAAAGGCCAGAATGTCGGCCTCTTTCGCCTCCTGCACTCCCGGTTCGTCCACTACTCCAAATATTGCTAGCCCCCAGCTTGGCTTGACCCGGACTTTCACCACCTTAGATATTGTTCCCGCCACTCCCCTCCAGAACCCCTCCAGTGCCGGGCATGACCAAAACATATGGGCATGGGTTGCCGGGCTTCCTGAGCACCTCCCACATCTGTCCTCCACCCAAAGAACCTACTCAGCCTCGCCCCCATCATGTGCGCTCTATGAACCACCTTAAACTGTATCAGGCTAAGCCTGGCACACGAAGATGAGGAATTAACCCTACTTAGGGCATCAGCCCATAGCCCCTCGTCAATCTCCTCCCCCAGCTCCTCCTCCCATTTACCCTTCAGCTCCTCTACCAAAGCCTCCCCTTCTTCTTTCATCTCCTGGTATATCGCCGACACCTTGCCCTCTCCGACCCATACACCCGAGATGGCCCTGTCTTGAATTTCCTGTGTCGGGAGCAACGGGAATTCCCTCACCTGTCACCTCACAAACGCCCTCACCTGCATGTATCTGAACACATTTCCCGGGGGTAGCCCAAACTTCTCCCCCAGCGCCCCTAGGCTCGCAAACGTCCCATCAATGAACAGGTCCCCCATTCTTCTAATCCCTGCTCGATGCCAGCTCTGAAACCCCCCGTCCATCCTCCCTGGGACAAACCGATGGTTACCCCTGATCGGGGACCACACTGAGGTTCCCATTTCACCCCTATGCCGTCTCCACTGGCCCCAGATCTTTAGCGTTGCCGCCACCACCGGACCCGTGGTGTACCTTGTCGGCGATAGCGGCAGGGGTGCCGTCACCAGCGCCCCCCAGGCTCGTTTCCTTGCAGGACGCCATCTTCAATCTCTTCCATGCCGCCCCCTCTCCCTCCATCACCCACTTACGGATCATCGCCACATTTGCTGCCCAGTAGTAGCCACCCATATTTGGCAGCGCCAAACCTCCTCGGTCCCTACTGCGCTCCAGAAACCCTCTCCTTACTCTCGGGGTCTTATTCGCCCACACAAACCCATCATACTCCTGCCTACCCTCTTAAAAAAGGCCTTGGTGATTACAATTGGAAGGCACTGGAACACAAAAAGAAACCTCGGGAGGACCACCATTTTGACTGACTGCACTCTACCCGCTAGCGAGAGCGGTAACATGTCCCACCTTTTGAAGTCCTCCTCCATCTGCTCCACCAACCTCGTCAGATTCAGTTTATGTAGGGCCCCCCAACTCCTAGCTATTTGGATCCCCAGGTACCGAAAGCTCCTTTCCGCCCTCCTCAGCGGTAAATCGTCTATCCCCCTTTCCTGGTCCCCTGCCTGTACTACAAAAAGCTCACTCTTCCCTACATTGAGCTTATAGCCCGAAAAATCCCCAAACTCCCTTGGAGTCTGCATGACCTCCACCATCCCCTCCACTGGATCGGCCACATACAGCAACAGGTCGTCTGCGTAAAGCGACACTCGATGCTCCTCTCCCCCTCGGACCACCCCGCTCCATTTCCTAGACTCCCTTAATGACATGGCCAAGGGTTCAATTGCTAATGCAAACAACAGGGGGGACAGGGGGCACCCCTGCCTCGTCCCACGGTACAGCCGAAAATACTCCGACCTCCGCCGATTCGTCACCACACTCGCCACCGGGGCTCTGTAAAGGAGCTTAACCCAACCAATAAACCCTCCCCCGAACCCAAACCTACGCAGCACTTCCCAGAGGTACTCCCACTCTACTCGGTCAAAGGCCTTCTCCGCGACCATAGCTGCCACTATCTCCGCCTCTCCCTCCACCGATGGCATCATTATCACGTTTAGGAGCCGCCGCACATTGGTGTTTAGTTGCCTGCCCTTTACAAATCCCGTCTGGTCCTCGTGGATCACCCCCGGGACACAGTCCTCGATCCTCATAGCCAGCACTTTTGCCAGCAACTTAGCATCCACGTTGAGGAGCGAGATCGGCCTGTACAACCCACATTGCAGTGAGTCCTTGTCCCGCTTCAGGATCAAAGAGATCGTCGCCTCGTTCTTTATATTCTGATCAATCGTCTGACCTGACTCCCATCTTTGCATAGTTATGTGCCTTTTCTTTTGATGCCACACCATCCTTTTTAAATAATATAAACTTACAGTACCCAATTATTTTTTTCCCAATTATGGGGTCATTTAGCATGGACAATCCACCTGGCATGCACATCTTTGAGTTGTGGGGGAGAGACCCACACAAACACAGGGAGAATGTGCAAACTCCACACGGACAGCTACCCGGGACCGGGATTGAATCTGGGTCCTCACAGACGTGAGGCAGCAGTGTTAGCCACTGTACCACAATGCCACCCTGATGCCACACCATCCAGACTTGGAAATATATCGTTGTTCCTTCGCTGTCGTTGGGTCAAAATCCTGGAACTCCCTCCCTCACAGCACTGTGGGTGCATCTACACCAGATGGACTGCAGCAGTTCAAGGCAGCAGCTCACCACCACCTTCTCAAGAGCAATTAGGAAAGGGCCATAAATCCTGGTCTAGCCAGCGATGCCCACACCCCATGAAAGGATATAAAAATCTGGGCCGCACGGTGGCCGAGGTCCCAGGTTCGATCCCGGCTCTGGGTCACTCTCCATGTGGAGTTTGCACATTCTCCCCGTGTCTGCGTGGGTTTTGCCCCCACAACCAAAAGATGTGCAGGCTAGGCAGATTGGCCACACTAAATTGTAGCTTCGTGTAGATGGTACGCACTGCTGCCACTGAGTGCCGGTGCTGGAGGGAGTGAATGTTTGTGGGTGGGGTGCCAGTCAAGCGAGGCTGCTTTGTCCTGGATGGTGTTGAGCTCTCCGAGTGTTGTTGGTGCTGCACTCATCCAGGTAAGTGAAGGGTATTCCATCACACTCCTGAATTGTGCCTCTCAGATAGGCAGTATCCCTAATACGACTGCCCAAAAACTGGAGTTGTCTGAAAACCGGACATTTTTAGAATGCGCCCTGCAGCAATTTTAACTGACTAAAATAAAATAAGAACGTAACTGGACAATTCGGTTAGGCGTTGCATTGGCAATTTGTGGCGCCAGAATAGTTATCCCATTCAGCTTGTACGCCGGTCTAGTCCGCCACTCCAAACAACGCTTATTCCCCACCCGACCTCACTTGGCAGGAACCACCCATGACCAGAACTGCTCGACTCAAAACCCGGCAAGATCCGAAATCTGGCGCTGCTTCAGTTTCGAGGTCGCCTGTATTGAGACACTGAGCCTGTACATGACAGTGAGCTATATTCCATTCCTTTCCAAATGTACTCAAGAAAACCTCCCCAACAGAATAATAATTTAGTCACCAATAGTACCTGCAGCTGGAATCAGATGGAAAGTAAAACTATTCTTTTTCTGTTTTGATTGCAAGCAATTATTAGCCCAGCTTTAAGATGAGATTAGTTTCCAACTGTTCTGATTATGCCCAAGCCCTCAGGAAAATAAAAAGGGTTGTTGAGTGTTCTAATCAGATCCTGCTTTGCACATGTACTATAAACAGTACGCCGATGCCTCTTAACTAGAGCCACAAAGAAAATCTGCAACAATTTACTTTTATGCTGAAAGTCTAGTGACCTGTACTATTAAGTTCCAAGCCCTCTCGAACAAAAAACAAAGAATGTAGATAAGATCTACATTCAAGAGATGATGAGCCAGAGTGGGAAAGGAATACAGTTCAAGCAATGCTTAATAGAGTGGATAACTCTAATTCAATGGAACAAAATAACTGGATTAAACTGATCCACAATTCACGAACAGGTATTTTGGGGAAATTTTCAGTTTGAAAACCGGAGTAATTTCACTTTTTCCCCTCTCTGAAGCCTGCCAAAATTGAAAACCTCGTGAGCGGCGATGAAATAAGGAAACTGTTTTTGTGATGTGCTGGGAAAATGTATCCTGCTTCCTAATAAAAAGTTACCTTTATATTTCACAGATATTACATTTATTTTTTAGAATGAACTCAGGGTTGACGGACTTCGGATATGCGAGGAGGTTAGAGGAACTGGGATTGTTGGCCCGGGAGCAGCGATGACTCAGATTTAATGGTGGTGTTCAAAATCACAAAGGGTTTTAATAGAGTAATTGAGGAGACATTGTTCCCACTGTCAGGAGGACTGGTAACCAGAGGACATAGATTTAAGATAATTGATAAAAAGCACTAGAGAGGAGATGGGATTTTAAATATAATACACACAACAAGCTGTTATGATCTGGAAAGCACTCCCTGAAAGTATGATGAAATCAGATCAAAGAGTAACTTTCAAAATGGCATTGGATATATACGTTGGCTACATGGAAATGGCAGGAGAGTGGGACTACATAATAGATTGAAATGAATGGATAAGATTATGGATCTAAACCCCTCAATGTTTTAATTATTTTTTCTAGTTCAATTTTTTAATCAATGTTTCATAAAGTAACACGCAATGAACCAAATAGGCAGGCAAAACAGATAAATTATAGGGACGAAGCAACAAATTATACAATAATAATCTTTTATTGTCACGAGTATTAAGTTACTGTGAAAAGCCCCTAGTCGCCACATTCAGGCGCCTGTTCAGGTACGCTGGTACGGGAATTGAACCCGCGCTGCTGGCCTTGTTCTGCATTACAAACCAGCTCTCTAGCCCACTGAGCTAAACCATCTCTGTGGCTGAAGGCAACAGTGTGTTTCAATACTTTTGCAAGCACAAAACTGTAATTTTTACAAAATGGATGAAAATTGCAGCAGGTGAACTAAAAGGGTTCCTTGTTTATATAGTACAAGTTTAATCCCATTTTAATTTAGACTTTAATGCAACTGTACATAACTAAGTCTAAATGCTGCAGGTTAATGACAAAGTGTGATGGGCTATCATTTCAATGTACTCAAAAGATTTGATTTTTAAAAAAAATTTGCATTCTTGCCTCCTCTCCTCACTACCTCTCCCCCCCCCCCCCCCCCCCCCCCACGCAAACCCAGAGCAGTTTGTGCAAATCTACAGGCAGTATCCAGGAAATCCATTTCCTCAGGTATCCCAACCAGCCATTGAACTGAATGGGGAACCCCTTAGTTTTAATGAAAGTTCTACAAGCAAAACTATTAACCAGTTTAATTATTTTTAGACGCTGGTTGACCTCCTGCGAACTTTGATTTACAGCCTGACTGTAAGATTATAATAACCGCCATGCCAACTGTTCAACAGCGGCAACCCAAATTAAATTGCATCAGCACGATTCAATTTATGCACAATTTGTTTTTCCAAATCGTGAGGGGAGTGTGGGTGTGAATGAAAACTGTTCCTACAGAAGAGGTGGGCACAGTGGTTAGCACTGCTGCCTCACAGTGCCAGGGACCCAGGTTCAATTTCGGCCTGAGGTGACTGTGCAGAGTTTGCACGTTCTCCCCACGTCTGCGTGGGTTTGCTCCGGCTGCTCTGGTTTCCTCCCACTGTCCAAAGATGTGCCAGTTAGGTCGATTGGCCATGCTAAATTGCCCCTTAAGTGTTCAAAAGGTCAGCACAGTACGAAGTCTTACAACACCAGGTTAAAGTCCAACAGATTTGTTTTGATGTCACTTGGTTAGGTCAGGTTACAGGGATAGGGCAGGTGCGTTGGCTTAAGAAGGTTGCTCATTCCAAGGGCTGGTGCAGACTCGATGGGCTACAAATTCCATGATTCTATTGTTCCATCTATCCCAACTCTGCCCCAAACAACTCGTCTTCCAAGTGGAGCTTTGAAAATGAATCGAGCAGCCTTGTGCCTCCATATGTCCATGGCTCTTGAGTGCAAATATTCAGCAGTCTTCAAAATCCCAAGTGAATTAATCTAAGGACCATTAAATAAAAAAAACAGCTCAACGTTTAAAGCTCCATTTACTTGTGTTCTCCCATATCCCAACTCCCCTTGGAATACTGATAGGCGGCAGCAGCATATGTGACACAAGTAACATGGTGTCCTGGCCCTGACCCGCTGTGAGGAAGTCTAGCCATGAGGGCTCGTTCACTCTCAGCAAACGGCCTTTGGTGGCTCCCTGGCACTGGGATGAAACTTTGTTTGCAGGCTTCATGTGTCAGTCCTGCCTTAGGGGGTCACGGGTCCCACATGCAGTTTGAAACTCTTTTCCCAGCAACAGTCATACGACTGGACAGGGGCAGATAATCAGGTAACGCTGACAGGCTGTTAAACACAAACAGGAAGAACGTTTCCTGGCATTGTCCGTCTGACTCACTCACTCACAGTCTCTCTCTTTGTGATTCCACGTACCAGTTCACTTTAATAATCCTGATGAATATCCGGGGGTTTTTGTATCAATGCAACATTTGTTAACTTTGGTCATTTTGCTCACGATATTGAAATAATTTTACCTATTTGGTCATCTTTATGTGTGTGAATGGAACCTGCACAACTTTTAAAACGTTTGTGGTTGCAAGGATTTATTCAGCAAACCAGCAGCATTGATAATGTGAGGCACTTGCACCCCGCATTCCCCCCCCCTCTCCATTTACTGTGCCAATCAATTAGTAATTCAATATTCAGTTAATGAACAGTCCCAGACAATTAGTAATTGATGTGTATTTACATTGGTAATCCAATTCAGTTAAATAATAGAAAAGTGCCGATAACACTGAGACTGAGTCAGATTTTGGTTACAAAGTCCTTTTTTTTTAATTGACAGCATGCTTGAAAGAAAAGCTCATTTGGCAAAGCCAGCTGAACCTGATCGGGGGAACCAAACATCTGAAGGATTGCACACACTCATTATGCCTTGTCGGGCGGTTGGCTTATGATGTATATTTTACAAGTCAGGAGCAAAACGCTGTCATCATTTATTCAAAACTTCCCGATGGTCACAAAATGCGCGCAAGGTGGAGAATCTGAAATGAGTTCTTCAAATGTTCTTCAGCGTCCTCACCCTGGTTTCATGCAAGGGCTGCGAATGGCAATGAGGACCGTGGACATGTCTGGGGCTCCAGCTGAGGCACCTAATGCCCTCCACTTCAGAGTGTCAGGAAGAGACAGCACTGGGCATGGATCACAGGATGCAGTGAGACAACAAGGAGATTATGGGCCACACGGTAGCACGGTGGTTAGTACTGTGGCTTCACAGCGCCAGGGTCGATTCCCGGTACTGTCTGTGCGGAGTCTGCATGTTCTCCCCTTCCCTGCATGGGTTTCGTCCTGGTGCTCCGGTTTCCTCCCAAAAGACGTGCTTGTTAGGTGAATTGGACATTCCGAATTCTCCCTCCGCGTACACGAACAGGTACCGGAGTGTGGCGACTCGGGGCTTTTCACAGTAACTTCATTGCAGCATTAATATAAGCCGACTTGTGACACTGATGAAGGTGATAGTAAATAGGAAGGAAAACTCCCCATTGGCTTGGCTGGAAAACCCTGGGCACGATTCTCCGCTCCCGCACCGAAATGCCCACGCCGTCGTGAACACCGTCGAGGTTCACGACGGCGCGAAACGGCTCCTATCCCGACCGATTCAGGGCACGATAATGGGCTAGGAGCGGGGCCGCGTCATTTACACGTGCCAGGCCTTGTCGCCACGTAAAGGCGGCGCAACATACATGACGCGGCTGGCGCCGCATAACTGGCGTCACCCGTGCATGCGTGGTTGCCGTCCTCTCCGAGTCTGCCCCGCAAGAAGATGTCAGACGGATCTTGCGGGGCTGTGGAAGAAAGGAGGTCCTCTTTCAGAGAGGACGGCCTGACAATCGGTGGGCACCGATCGTGGGCCAGACCCCATTTGAGGCCCCCCCACGGTGCAGGATCCCCCCTCCCCCCCCCCCCCCCGCAGACCCCCCCCCCCCCCCCCCCCCCAGCATTCCTGCGCTGTTCCCGCCGGCAGCGACCAGGTGTAGTGGCGCCGGGGGGAACCCGCCGTTTTGGACTGGCCGCTCGGCCCATCCGGGCCGGAGAATAGCAGGGGTGCCGGAGAATCGCCATTTTGGGTGTCTCGGGCGATTCTCCGGCCTGCGCAGCGCAGAACTCGACGGGGCCGTTCTCGCCGCTTGGGAGAATCGCGGGAGGGCATCGGACCGGCGTCGCGGGAAATTTTGGCGACCCAGGCGATTCTCCCAACCGGCGCGGGAGCGGAGAATCCCGCTCCCTGCACCAGCATCACCAGTGAGCCGAATGCCTCGGCGATCAAATAGCCAAACTTTCTTATGCGGTCAGAACATCGTGTTTGTCTTGGTGTCCCACCCCCTGTCCTTTTTCCAGAGTCCTGCAAACCCTTTTCTCTGTAAGTTTGAAAGGAAATGCTGATGGGGTTGGGCAGAAGGGAAGTTGGCAAATTGGGCCTAATGCCATGTTCAGTTCTGTAAATGTTATGCAAGTCTATCCTTTGCTTCATTGCCCAATTCCAGATCATAGCAAGTCACTGCATTAAAACATAAATTCTCTTCATCTTCTAACCTGGTCGTCTTGACTACAATGACGGTGGTATCTTAATTCCAAGTCCTCCTGGTTACTGACCCTCCTGTTCAGCAAGTACATAAATCACCCGTGAAGATTGTGCAACAAGTAAAGTTTTGGCGCAGAATTCAATTTTGTAATGGCCGAGGTCGACAGGCAGGAATCAGACATGCAACATTTCAGTACAGATATAAAAGTTTAGATGTTAAGAACTGATTTATATTGCAAAGCGTCAACATTTATTGTGCTGAGTGTATGGAATAGGGATGAGCACATACCAAACCCAAAGTCTCAATCAAGTTGAATGTGCTCCTTCTGCCCACAGACAATATTTGCTTGCTGCTTACTGAGTATAGGGGAGGTCTTGGTGCAGTGGGTAACGTCCCTGCTTTTGGGCCAGAAGCCCCAGGTTCGAGTCCCACCCCAGGACTTGATGAGCAAGGAAGGATGCGGCCAAACATGTTGAGCATCAACCTGTAACTCCTTCCAATGTCAGGTGATAGGGTGGGAGAGATTACTGGTCAGCTGTGTCAGAGAAAGAACATTGGAGCCTCTGCCATCACTATTCATAACTCCAGACTACAACATTGATGTAAAAGTGCATGTTGCCACAGCAACTCAGACACTCCGGTGCGTATCTCGCCAGATGCACAGCTGAGTGTTCAGACCAGGGGCTGGATTCTCCAGTAACCACAGCCGTGTGTTTCTTAGCACCGCATCATTCCCTGTCGGCGGGATGCTCCACTCTCGCTGCTTGTTTTTTTTTTGTTAATTATTTTTATTCTCCTCCTCTTTCACACTTTCTCCCAAATTTACACCCAACAATAAATAATAATCAGTAACGAATGTAATGTCAATCCCATATCAATAACAACGATCCCATCCTCCCACCAAACCCCCAAACATTAGCCCGCATGTTCACATAAACAAATGACAAAAAGGATTCAGGAATCACCCATAGTCACCATTAACACACACAGTCTCCCCCCCCCCCCCCCCCCAACCCCCCTAATGTTCGCTGTGATCCAATTCTCGAAAGTGCATAATGAATAATGCCCATGAATTGTAGAACTCCTCCATCCTTCCCCTCAGTTCAAATTTGACCTTCTCAGGAGTCAAGAATTCCAGCAGGTCCCCCCCCCCCGCCACGCCAGGGCACAGGGTGGAGAGGTTGATCTCCACCCCAACAGGATCCACCTTCGGGCGATCAACGAGGTGAAGGCTACAACATCTGCTTCCGCACCCGTTTCTGATCCCGGCTGGTCCGACACCCTCAATATGGCCCCCCCAAGGGCCCGGGTCCAGTTTCACGTACACCACTTTAGAGATTACACGAAAAACCTCCTTCCAGTAATCCTCCATCTTTGGACAGGACCAAAACATTGGAACGTGGTTTGCGGGGCCTTCCCCGCAACGTTCACACATCTTCTACCCCCTTAAAGAGCCGGCTCATCTTCGCCCTTGTGAAGTGTGCTCTATGTACCACCTTCAGCTGTATCAGCCCCAACGTTGCACACAATGTGGCGGCGTTCACCCTCCAGAGCACCTCACACCAGAACCCCTCCTCCATACCTTCTCCCAACTCTTCCTCCCACTTTTCCTTGATCCCTTCCAGCAGTGCCTTCTACTCCCGCTGCTTGTTAATGGGATTTCCCATCGTAGCCACCCCCAGGGGCTATACTTACCTTGGCGTCCCGGGTGGGATCCCTTGACTGAGTAAATAATACAGGCTGGAATGGAAGACCGGACAAAGACACCGAGGTGAGACTGGGAAGAGGCCGTGTAAGAATTTGTAGATGAAGGATGATAATTCTGAAACTTTTTCAGGCGCTTCCTAAGAGTGGAGGGGGAGAAGTTTGAGATTATTCATGGTGCCCAAACCTTCAATGGGAAAGTAACCGGCTCTCATTTGAAGCTTCCCATTGGCTGTAGAGCTGAGATTGGGAGATCATTTCTTTTTCACATGGGCTTTGCTAGCTAAGCCAGTATTGTTATTGCTCACCCCTAATTGGGTTGCTTTATGTCACCGTGGAACCATGAAGGCCATCGACTACAGAAGAGCCTCTTACTGAAAATGCCCAAACTCTTCGGAGACAACAATAACACAATCGTTAACTTCATCACCATACTCAGTAACTCTGCATTCACAGGGGAACCCACCACAGCTTACTTAGTAATATCCCTCTAAATTTGCTTGAATTCCTACCAGTAAATGTAGTTAAAGTGTGCCCCTGGTACAGCTACAGTGCAAAAAGACATTATAACGAGCTGACCCCAAGCTTTTTACTCTGATAACATTCTGGAAAACAATGTTTTGTTGTCACTCCCCATTAGCTCACCAGTACCTTGTCAGTTTATGCATCGTGCAGTAAAATAACATTTGGCAGATCTCTTGTGCAAACAGTCTAAGTATTTATATTAGTTACTTTGCATATAGCAGTATAATATTCATCATTATCCTCATTATAACACACCCCAGAGGGCTCCCATTGATGCTTTTGAACTTCAAACTTGGCAATAATTTTTACAAGCAGCTGATGCTCCTGCTCAAGAATAATTTGAGTCTTAGTGGAAAAATGAAGAGCATTTTGCAAGGCACCATTTCCAACTGGGACGTACATTGCCGTTCATTCGTTGTTGCTGGTTACTGTAACTCCCTGCATTTTGGAAGCGGGGATGATCCACAATGGGGCAAGAAACGCTCAGCCCCACTTTCTCAATAGAACCAGGGATGAGCAATAAATGCTTAGCTTTACAGCTACCCAAAATAATCAGAAACTCTCGAAACATGAAAGAGGTTGAAGGAGGTTTGAAAATTTCTCAGCCAGTACTGACAAGAAGAGAAAGTCGAAGTGCAACGGCAAAAAAAAGAAATCTTTATTTTTGGAAAACTCATCTAGAATTACAAGAAGAATGTGCGACTTCCTGAGCTATTAAACGCAGGGCATCTTAATAATCAAACCGAACAGTAACTGTGGCACGACACAAACAATTACATTCAGGGAAACATTTGGCAAAGGACTCACGTTACTGAGACTTTGCAGCTTTGATTATGGGTGAGCAGTTTCTAATGATGCCATTCTTGGAAGCACATCATTTGTGTGGCACATTTTTCCGACATGGTGAAATGGCGTCTGCTCCATAATGGTGTAGGAATCCCGGATTGGCAGCTGTTTGGCATTGGCCATTGGCCGGGAGATGATCTGGGCTACTGTACAAAGGCAATAGGGAGGCCACATTGCTATTGAAGGGTGGGAACAGCTTAAGTTAGTCAGGCTGGCTACCTCTGTCAAAGAGAGACAAATCTTTGACACGCACACACAAACAAGAAGAATCTTGAAATGGTGGATACCAAAAAATAAAGAGTTATGTAAATTCAATGAACGGAGTCCCATCAATTGTACTACACATGTTAGATGGGCTGCATGGTAGCACAGTGGTTAGCACTGTCGCTTCACAGCGCCAGGGTCCTGTCATAATATACAGCAGTATATCATAGTGCAGACACACACTGATGGACACACAGTGGGACCAATCAACATACACAACACCGCAGCCAATCACCAGTGAGAGCACACACACTATAAAGACAGGGGGCATCAGAGTTCCCGCTCATTCGAGTAACAGCTAGCTAGGAGGACAGAGCTCAAAGCCTGCAACACAGACATTCACCATGTGCTGAGTGCATCAGCTGGTTAGGACAAGGCAAAGGTCTTTAGCTAAAGCTGGTATCGTATTTACCCACAGTTCAAGTATGTTTAAATAGTTAACCTTTTAATAAAATAGTGTTGCACTACTTCAAGTGTTGGTGACCTGTATGTGATCCAGAACACCCAACACATCATGATACCAGGAATGGTCGTATACTAGCACTTCTTAGACCTACCCGCAAGTGATCTGCCTTCCGCCAGCATTCCGTCATTCTGCAACATGGACAACATCAGCCCACCGCCGCCGCTCCACATCGCCGGCAACCTCGGGGCCAACTGGAAGATTTTCAAACAGCGCTTCCAGCTCTACCTTGAAGCCACGGACAGGGAGGGCGCCTCGGACACCAGAAAGATTGCTCTTCTCCTCTCCACGGCCGGGAACCATGCCATCCACATTTTCAACTTTCTCACCTTTGCAGATGTCGAAGACAAGACGAAGTTCAAGACGGTTCTCCTCAAATTTGACACTCACTGCAGCGTAGAGGTGAGAAAGTTTTGAGCACTACGTGTTCCAGCAGCGTTTGCAGGGTAAGGAAGAACCTTTCCAATCCTTTCTAACGCACCTACGCATCCTTGCGCAATCTTGCAGCTACGGGCACACCTCCAACTCCATGATACGCGGCCAGATTGTTTTCGGTGTTCAGTTGGACCTCCTACGTCAGCAGCTCCTCAAAGTAAAGCAACTCACCCTAGCAACCACCATCGAGACCCATGTCCTACATGAAAATGCCACCAGTCGGTACTCCCATATACAAGCGGCTGAAACGGCGTGGCATGGTCCCCACGAGGCGGAATGGGTCCAAGTGACTGAGCACCTCCAGGGCCTCAGCCTGGATGAGGGCGGCCATTTCGCGCGCTTTTCGCGGACTCCCGCGCTTGTACGCACCAAACGAGGGGACGGCGACGCGGAGGAACGTAATGCGCAGGCGCGCACCACACATGACCGCACCGCGCATGCGCGGTGGCACAGCGAACGTGCTGACGTCACGACGTGCGGCAACTGTGGCTCCGCCCATTTGAAGCGGCAATGTCCCGCAAAATCTCGACAATGCCTACGATGTGGAAGACTTGGCCACTATGCTGCCTGCTGTCGAGCAGCTCAGCCTTCCAATTCATATCGCTTCAGCCAGCCTCGCAGGAATGTTCGGGCAATTCAACCCACGGTCACCGCGTCTGATTCCGACCTCCCACACAGCAGTGACACCGAGGACCCGAAGGCGCCTTTTCTAGTCGGTGTCGTAACGAAAAACAGGCTGTCCCCGAAGCAAAGACACCAGCCGCTGTCGGTATACACCATCGATCCAGACGATGAGTGGTGTGCCACCCTGATGGTCAACCGGTCCCAAATACGATTCCGCCTGGACACTGGTGCCTCCGCCAATCTCATGGCGTGGTCTGCTTTCCAAAGCCTTCGTGTCAAACCAACCATTCTTCCATCGGCCTGCCAGCTATTGGACTACAATGGCAACGTCATTCCTTCTACCGGCTCATGCCAACTCGAAGTGACGCACAAGTCACGAAAAGCCATCCTTCCTTTCGAGATCGTGGGCTCCTCGAAGGACTCTCTGCTTGGCGCACAGGCGTGCAAGCTGCTAAATCTCGTTCACTCTCTCTCTCCTGATGACGCGTCTGCCTTTCAGGATGCTGACTTCAGGGCGCAACTCAACACCATCATCGACCAGCACCGCAACGTCTTCGAAGGCATGGGCACGCTCCCATGTACTTACAAGATCCTACTCAAACAGAACGCCACGCCTGTGGTGCATGCGCCTCGCAGAGTCCCAGCACCCTTCAAGGACCGCCTCAAGCAGCAGCTGCAGGACCTCCAAGACCAAGGAGTGATCTCCAGAGTTACGGAACCAACCGACTGGGTCAGTTCCATGGTGTGCGTAAAAAAGCCTTCCGGCGAGCTCGGAATCTGCATTGATCCAAAGGATCTGAATCGCAACATAATGAGGGAGCATTACCCAATCCCCAAGCGCAAAGAGATCACATGCGAGATGGCTCGCGCCAAGCTCTTCACCAAACTTGATGCCTCGAAAGGATTCTGGCAAATTCAACTAGACAGATCCAGCAGGAAACTGAGTACCTTTAACACCCCTTTTGGCAGATATTGTTGCAACAGGATGCCGTTTGGGATCATATCGGTGTCAGAAGTGTTCCACAGGATCATGGAACAAATGATGGAAGGCATTGAAGGTGTCCTCGTCTATGTCGACGACATAATCATTTGGTCCACCACCCCGCAGGAGCATATCAGTCGCCTCCAGCATGTGTTCCAACGCATATGGGAGCAGGGCTTACGCCTCAACAGAGCCAAATGCTCCTTTGGTCAGATGGAACTCAAGTTCCTAGGGGACCACATCTCCCAGTTGGGTGTGTGGCCGGATGCGGACAAGGTGGCTGCTATCACAGCCATGAAAAAGCCAGAGGACAAGAAGGCGGTCCTCCGATTTCTGGGCATGGTCAGGCATGGTCAACTTCCCAGGGAAGTTCATCCCTCACCTCGCCTCTCATACCACAGCTCTCAGGAACCTGGTCAGGAAGATGACAGACTTCCAATGGCTTTCTGCCCATGAGTGCGAATGGAGAGAACTTAAAACCAAACTTACCACGGCCCCGGTATTGGCCTTTTTTGATCCAGTGAAAGAGACAAAAATTTTGACCGATGCCAGACAATCTGGCATTGGGGCGGTGCTCCTGCAACGCGATGAGGCCTCATCATGGGCCCCCGTTGCATATGCGTCACGCGCCATGACCCCCACGGAACAGCGCTACGTGCAGATAGAAAAGGAGTGCCTGGGCCTTTTGACCGGTGTCGTCAAGTTTCATGATGTGTACGGCCTTCCCCAATTCACCGTCGAGACCGGCCATCGCGCGCTGGTCAATATAATACAAAAAGACTTGAACGACATGACGCCTCGCCTCCAGCGCATTCTGCTCAAACTACGGCGATACGACTTCCAGCTCGTATACACCCCAGGCGAAGACCTGATCATAGCCGACGCTCTGTCCAGGGCAGTCAACACCCCGTGTGACCCAGCGGGATTCGTCTGCCAGGTTGACGCCCATGTGACCTTCCTGGCCTCCAATCTACCGGCCACGGATGAACGCCTCGTCCAAATTCGCCGCGAGACTGCGGTTGACCCCCTGCTACAGCGTGTCATGCATCATCTAAGAGATGGGTGGCTCAAGGGCCAATGCCCGCAGTTCTATAACATCAGAGACGATCTGTCGGTAGTCGATGGTGTCCTCCTGAAGCTGGACCGCATTGTTATCCCGCACAGCATGCGCCAGCTTGTCTTGGAACTGCTACACGAGGGCCATCTTTGCGTGGAGAAGTGCCGCCGACGGGCCCGAGAGGCTGTGTACTGGCCCGGCATCAATGACGACATCGCCAACACAGTGCTCAACGGCCCCACCTGTCAGCGGTTCCAGCCGGCCCAACTTGAGACCCTACAGCCCCATGAGTTGGTCACGTCACCTTGGTCCAAGGTTGGCATCGACCTGTTCCACGCGCTGGGCAGGGACTATGTTCTGATTGTAGACTATTTTTCAAACTACCCGGAGGTGGTACATTTGCACGACATCACATCGTCTGCAGTCATCTGGGCCTGTCCCGGCATCCCACTCACTGTGATGTCAGACAATGGCCCCTGCTTCGCAAGCCAGGAATGGTCCAACTTTGCCAGGAGGTACAACTTTGTGCATTTGACATCCAGTCCCCTGTACCCCAATCCAATGGCAAAGCGGAGAAGGGCGTCCACATAGTCAAACGGCTCCTCTGCAAGGCTGCCAATGTGGGATCCGACTTCTACCTCGCCCTGCTGGCCTATCGCTCGGCCCCACTGTCCACTGGCCTGTCGCCAGCCCAGCTGCTCATGGGTCGCACCCTGAGGACGACGGTGCTGTCCATTCACATCCCAGACCTCGACCACATTCCGGTCCTTCAACGACTGCAACTGTCTCGTGCACAGCACAAGGCGGCTCATGACTCCCGTGCTGCTGATCTCCCTGCTCTGGCTCCTGATGACAACGTCCGCATCCATCTTCCGGATGGTGGCTGGTCTGCAACTGCTGTGGTTCTTCGGCAGGTGGCTCCCTGCCCGTTCCTGGGTCGTCTACTGGATGGTTCCATTCTGCGCCGTAATCGACGTGCCCTTCGTCTCGTTCCGCGCTCGCTTCGTGATCCTCCGCCAGTGCCACGCCCTCCTGTTGTCCCTGACCTGGACTATGCGGAGATTCCGGTTACTCTGCATCCTCCTCACTCAGACGCAGTCCAGCCCGCTCCTCAGCCGGTGGCTCCTGACCCACCCTTGAGGCGGTCAACCAGAATTCATCGCCCACCTCAGAGACTTAATTTGTGAACTTTGTGCACTAATGGACTCTCTGGTCTGTTCTGTTCTTCCGTTTAATCGTTCAAGTGGTTTGTATATAGTGTTCATCTTGTTATTTGTGTGACACACTGTTTTTTCTGCACCAAGCACCTTCCCATGTAAATAGCTTAGTTTTATTTACATAGTCCTGTAAATATTTCGCACACACGTAGTCAGGAACATTCACCACACACTATTTATTGTGACGCAGGCACATTTTTTTATATAAAAGGGGCGATGTCATAATATACACCAGTATATCAAGGTGCAGACACACACTGCTGGACACACAGTGGGACCAATCAACATACACAACACCGCAGCCAATCACCAGTGAGAGCACACGCACTATAAAAACAGGGGGCATCAGAGTTCCCGCTCATTCAAGTAGCAGCTAGCTAGGAGCACAGAGCTCACAGACTGCAACAAAGACATTCACCATGTGCTGAGTGCATCAGCTGGTTAGGACAAGGCAAAGGTATTTAGTTGAAGCTAGCATCGTATTTACCCACAGTTCAAGTATGTTTAAATAGTTAACCTTTTAATAAAATAGTGTTGCACTACTTCAAGTGTTGGTGACCTGTATGTGATCCAGAACACCCAACACATCAGGTCCCACGTTCGATTCCCGGCTTGCGTCACTGTCTGTGCAGAGTCTGCACGTTCTCCCTGTGTCTGTGTGGGTTTCCTCCGGGTGCTCCGGTTTCCTCCCACAAGTCCCGAAAGACATGTTGCTGGGTAATTTGGCCATTCTGAATTCGCCCTCTGTGTATCCGAAAAGGTGCCGGAATGTGGCGACTAGGGATTTTCACAGTAACTTCATTGCAGTGTTAATGTAAGCCTACTTGTGACAATAAGGATTAGAGTCCAAGGAATCAAAAAGGGACATAGCAGCAGGGTTGAATCCATTAACCCTAACGTTCAAGCTTCATAGGGGAACAGAATGTAATATTGCTGAAAAGTCATTGATCAACACCATTCCTAGACTAAAGTGTCTGATCAATGTGGAAACTATGCATGCAGTGCCACAATATGAATTTATTGCGATCGCAGTCACTGGGGTCAATGATTACCGATACACACGGTTTCCTTCTCACAAAAATCAATAGCAAAATCCCAGTCACTATTACATTTCAGCAGGCCCTTTAATATATTTCTTTTCGTTCTAATCTACTGTGATGCATGTAAGCAGCAGAAGGCTGCAGTGAAGTATGTCCCTCTAGCTAATTACTGGAGGCATTCATTAATGCAATCAATGTAAACTATTCTAGTGCACCTAAGCTCTATTCATTAGACACAGTGCAATGTATATGTGTCACATCGGGCCTTTTCAAGCGCTCAATGCCTTTTGTACTTTGAAGAGTGAGAATTCTTTTTCTATTATCAGGCGTTATTCTATATTCATTTTATATCTGAAAGCTCGATAAGCAACCATATCAAAGCATATCGGATGCAGCCTGATATCCTCCACAGGTCAGAGTCTCACAGCACACACAACAACAATTAAGTATGCAACGCCATTGGCATTTTCAGCACACAAGTGAGAACAAAGTATCATTAAAATTAAATCAATGGCTTAATCACATTTTGGACGACTATTTAAACAAACAAATGGGACTGGAATAAATCTGTCTTTTCATGTATTCTACAGGACTGCTACCTAGCATTGGGGGTCGGTTTAGCTTATTTGGCTGGACAGCTGATTCGTGATGTAGAGCGAGGCAAACAGCGGGAGTTCAATTCCTGTACCGGCTGAGCATATTCCTGAAGGCCTCGCCTTCTCAACCTTGCCCCATGCCTGAGGTGTGGTGATCCTCAGGTTAAATCACCGCCAGTCAGCTCTCTCCCTCAAAGCAGCCGATGGTCATCTGGGACTATGGCAGCTTTACCTTACCTAGCACTGTGTGCCAGATGCTTAAGCTTCAGTTAACTTTAACACAATAAAGTATTTCACAGGAATAAACTGGAAAGAAATGGATCGTTACAAGACAATTTAGTTTTGATTCTTCATTAAATGTAGGTTTCTAGTTTATGTTTTCCATTTCTTCCGAATTTGTTTGTATTTGTAAAGTCAGTGGGCGGGATTGTCCGTTTGGAAGACTAAGAGCGGAATTCTCCGACCCCCCGCCGGGTCGGAGAATCCCCGGGGGAGACGCAAATCCCTCCCCGCCGCCCCAACGCCGAGAGCCCTATGCTCCGGCGCCGTTTTTCGGGCAGGGGCAGGATTCCCACCATGCCGGGCGGGGTCCGCTGACAGCGCCCCCCCCCCCCGGCGATTCTCCAGGCCCCAATGGGCCGAGCGGCCGTCC
This sequence comes from Scyliorhinus torazame, assembly GCF_047496885.1. Lineage (NCBI taxonomy): Eukaryota > Metazoa > Chordata > Chondrichthyes > Carcharhiniformes > Scyliorhinidae > Scyliorhinus > Scyliorhinus torazame. The sequence goes on from NC_092713.1 coordinate 24,902,289, forward strand.
AGTTTCAGCCAGTCCTGCCGGCGTGAATTACTCACCTCACGCACGGCGGGACCTGGCAGGTGAGTGTGCCGGGGCGGTCCTCGGGGGGGCGAGTGGGGATCCCACCCCGGAGTGGGGGGGTCCCCCACGGTGGCGTGACCTGCGATCGGGGCCCACCAATCTGCGGGCAGGCTTATTCCATGGGAGCACTTCTTCCTTCCACGCCGGGCTCCTGTAGGGCACCGCCATATTGCCCACGGGCCGGCGCGGAGAAGAGAACCCCACACATGCGCAAAGAAACGCCGGCCGGTCTGCGTATGCGCGGAATCAAGCCGGCCGTTCCGCGCATGCGCGAGATCACACCGGCCATTCCGCATATGCGTGAACTCCCACCGGCCCTTCGGCGCCAGCTGGAGAGGCGCCAACCCCTCCGGGTCCACCTAGCCAGGTGAGAATTCCTCATCTTGGGGGGCCATTGACGCTTGAGTCGTTGCCGCCAGTTTTCCCGCCTGCGTGGGGACTTAGTCCCCAGATGGGAGAATCCCGGCCTAAGTGTTGATGCTGGGACTGAATAGCATGCGATTCGCATTCTCATAGGGGGTATTATTCGGTAAGCGAGTCAGGACACATGAGTCAGTGCACTCTAATGGGCCAGCACTCTGCGGCGCGAATTCCGTTTAATTCCTTGTCCAGCGGCCGTTCTAAACGTAGGGGCCAGAGTTAGAGCCAAAGAGCCTGGCAGCTGGAGCTGTTTTCAGGCACTCCACTTACACCAAGGTGGCTCAGCGAATACCTGTCCCTTGAGGCCGGGTGTTCGTGATGGACTCACAGCTCCGTGCCAGTGAGGAGCGGAGGGACATCCTCTTCACAAGCATGGGCTACAGACTTTAGCCTGCCCTCCTGAACACCGCCTGGGAGGTGGTGGCAGAGGAAGTCTGCGTTGCCAGTCTCAGCAGGAGGAGACAGCTGGTGATCCAAAGGGGTGGGGGTCACGGGTGAGGCCTCTGCCCTGAGAGGGGCAGAGAGCCAGGGAGGGTTCCAAAGACTGCGGAGCAGTTGTCCTCTGATTGGGGTGAGCTCTGCTGTTCCCCTGCTTCCTCTGTAATTGGGCAGAGCTTCTAAGGAGCTCTGGTGAGCCCATGATTGAACTAAGCCCTTGATGATACAGCTGGGGTAGGAGGGCGTCCAGAGGAGAGACGTAGGTGGGCTCCCAGATGACCAGAGGCCTTCTGAGTATTTAAAGGACACAGGCAGCACTCAGCAGTGTGACTAGCCAGGAGCCTGGAAGTAGCACCAAAGGGGTGCATTTAAAAGACAGACAGCAGTAATGACGGTCTGAGCCAGGCTATCCCAATACCGAGGGAGATACCCCAAATCCACAGCCTTGAACCAAGTCACGAGCCACTACTGCCCCCAGCCTAGGCAGTCATCCCCCAGCAAGCCCGACAGTTAGCAATAGTTTTTCAGTGTTTATTTTAGCCTCCCACTCCCCCAGTGCAGCCATGGCGCCTAATCCACATTTGTAAATAATTGTAGTAACTTACGTCCGCGAGACCTCCGCCTGAGAGGGGCGGAGCATCGCGGAAGGGCGGAGCATACTGTGTCCAACCTGCTAATCGCATTTAAATGCATGCAAATGCCGTTTTTGCATTGCTCCTGCCTGCACGGGGCGCAAACCTCATTTCCCCCTCCAGGGAGGGAATGGAGCCTGGCGCCCGAACCGGCGCTGGTGGTGGACCTCGATTTTGGCCGAACGATCATGATTCGTGTTTCTGATGCAGTGATGCGGAGAATTCAGCCCTGTGTTCTTTTACTGAATTACAGAATAAAATCGTGACCAGGTGTGGAATTGTGCCTGGCGCTGCAGCTTTTGCCACAGCTCACAGCCATGCCACGAAGGTAACATTGACAATGGCCTGATAGAGCCAGTTTTAGCTCCCTTCGCCAGCGCTGCAGTGTTGAAATAAAAATACTTGTCGGCCCCTTTCCACTTGTCATCACGCATCTGAGACCCCCTGCTGGGGGGAGCAGCCGAGCGGCATGGTTGCTGGATGTTGGGGAGGGGGTGTGGTGGGCAGGAGCCATCCGGCTGCCCAGTGCCATGGCAACGAGGCCCAGTCCAAATTGGTCAGGCCCTCATTATCGTGGTCTGGTCCTGCTCGCCTGTGTGACTAATTACCCAACTGAAGTTCAAAACTAACCTTCATATTCTTACTTTGTTCAACTATTCAGAATTTTATACATTTTTTTCCAAATCCTTTTGCTTGTTTCCTCACGAAAAGAAAATAATCGCGCCAAGCAAAACACTGAAAATCTAAGGAGGCTGAAGTAGCATTTGGAGAGGTTACGTCTGTCGTCTGCTTCAGGTTTTCCTTCTCCATTTGTCCTGTGTTTATTTCATCAAGCCAAAGATTTCTGTCCTGGAGTTTTATGGCTGATTTAAACCGATAACCAAAATTCCTAATATTTCACCATTATGTAACCACAGTAACAGAACTGTGGAAATAAGTCGCACAGAAACCTTATACAGTGCATTATACAGCAGTCACTCCGATATCAACTCTCTGATATGTAGAAGATACTGCACACCTCACACTTGAATTTTTATTTCTTTCCTCTGTAATGCTATGTCACATTCATAATATATAAACATATATTATAACACCAGATGGTTATATTTGCCTCATTATCAGTGAAAATAAATACCCTTATTGCCCAAATATCTTACACTCTTGCACTCTTGCCATTTTCTCTGGCATGGACCCCATTTCTTTCCCGCCCTTTAAGTGCAAGGGTGCAGAATTGAATAATTCATGAAAAAATTTAGAGTACCCAATTCGTTTTTTTCCCCAATTATGCGGCAATTTAGCGTGGCCAATCCACCGACCCGGCACATCTTTGGGTTGTGGGGGTGAAACCTGCGCAGACACGGGGAGAATGTGCAAACTCCACATGGACAGCGAACCGGGGCTGGGATTGAACCCTGGTCCTCGGTGCCGTGAGGCAGCAGTGCTAACCACGGCGCCACCGTTCCACCCATGATTGAATGAATCTGGCGCACACCTAGTTTGGTCACCCAACACCATGAACAAGGTGGACTGCGCCAAATCGCAGTTCCCTCTGCCCGAATGGGCCACTACACCAGGACCATCCTGGGGAGTAAAGGTGTGATGAACGGCTACTGCCTTGTCATCATGTAAGGTGATGTCCCCTTTAAGACCGGGCTTGGAACCCTGGGGGACTCCGCCTCTGGCTCCGCCCATCTGTGAGCCATATATAAGGGGCTGCTTTGTGGGCTGTGCAGCAGTCAGCACGTGTCTCAGCTCCAGCATAGTTCTTAGTCTATTAAAGCCTTCTTTACCGTTTACACTCTAAGCGTCATTATTGAGGGTACCTCAAAAGGTAACCCTGCTGTTTCTCGACACTAACCAGCCAGTTCCATCAAACCTCTCTGCCCATGACCTCTCCGCCGTTCCCTCCGAAAATAGATGTATTTTTTGACACTAAAATGGAGAACCATCGATTCAGATGCTGCTGTTGCCTCCGCCTTTGCTCGCTGAGCCAAAACACTGCACCCGTGCCCCCCCCCCCCCCCGCCCCCGCCTCATCTGCCTCTCCTCTCCAAGCTTCTACATGCCCTAGCCCTGAATCCACAGAGGTCATGAGTTCAAAGCCGCCAAGGGTGGAGTGTATATATTGTGATGCACAAAACATCACGATTGTGTGCGCCAGACTAGGTGGACCACAAGGTCTTTACCGCCCCCCCCCCCCCCCCCCCCCCCCCCCCCATGACGGGATGGCATGTGTGAGAATGACATTTATTTCCCTGCTAAGGATGTGCCAGTGGCTCTCTGCTAAATTAAAATGCAGGACATCAAGGCTGGTAATCTCCGGATTACTCCCTGAGCCACGTTCTAATTGGCATGGAGATGAGCAGATCAGGAAAATAAATGCGTGGCTGGTGTGGGAAGGAGGCATTCCATTTTACTAGCTCTGGCGACAGTACTGGAGTATAAAGGAGCAGGACACGGGGCTGCATCAGAGCTGGGCCACAGCCCGAACGGAAAGGATAAATTTGACGATTGATAGTCCGAATAGGATCGTAGAAAGAAGTACAAGTATGGGAGTGGGGGGTGGGAGGGGAGGATCTGGGTGAAAGAATAATAATCTGGAGATGAGAATAAGAGATATGAGAAAAGTTCTCAGTGTTAAAGGAGATAAATATAAATACTTTAGCAAAAGAAAAGGTCACATGAATTAGCAATAAAATAGGTGTTATAAATAAAAGGGGTGATGACAAATAAAAACGTATTAAAATTGTCCATATAGCAATGTGTATTAACAACCAAACATGTGATAGGTCAGAAAGTTTAGCCAAACAGGTCATAAGGGCAGGTTGGGAACAGCTAACTCCTCCCCCGCCAAAAAAAACAGTTCTCTACAAGCAAGCATGAAAAATAAAACAAAGGAACAGAAATTCACAGTTCCCTCATTGATAGGTTGGCAGGCGGGTGGGGGGGGGGGGGAGATGTAAAATCAGCAGGGTAATTTTCTTGCTCACACCAACTCCTCAGTTTTCTTTGGGGATGATGAGGCCGAGAGTAGCATGCCCTCCCTCGCCCCAATTGCGGCCCTTAAATGGCTGATTATAATAAAAATCTTTCTTGTCACAAGTAAGCTTACATTAACATTGCAATGAAGTTTCTGTGAGAATCCCCTAGTCGCCTGTTCGGGTACACAGAGGGAGAATTCAGAATGTCCAATCCTCCTAACAACACGGCTTTCGGGACTTGTGGAAGGAAACCGGAGCACCCGGAGGAAACCCACGCAGGCACGGGGAGAACGTGCAGACTCCGCACAGACAGTGACCCAAGCTGGGAATCGAACCCGGGACCCTGGCGCCGTGAAGCAACAGTGCTAACCACTGTGCTACCGTGCCACCCACATTTGTCACTTATGGGACACTTCCCGCCTCTGCCTCAATTTTAAATTTACAGGAGGAGAGGCGGGGTGAAGGCAGCAAGTCACCGCACTTGGGTCTCTGCGGAAATCGGATGGGGGGGGGGGGGGGGGATCATGGTGGGAGCAGGTGTCTCCCTCAAAGCCTTCATTTCCACGTCAGGAAGCAGAATAAATCAAATAGTAAAGATAATGAATTTCTTCGATACATTTAGGATAGTTATCTGCCTGAGTAAGTTTTGGAATTAACATGTTGTACGTGCTACCTTAATGGATAATAGGGAAATTACAAACTTGTTACGTGAACACTTTATACTTGCTTTCACAATAGAGAACGAGGACAAAATGCCTGTGACGAAAGGAAACTTAAATAGTTCAAGAGGTGGAATGTATTTGATGCAAGTAGAAAAATGGTAATAGTGAAAATAATGGGACTGAAGACAGATCTCCAGGACCTTGTTGTATTCACCCCAGAATATTAAAAACTAGACCAATAACACAGGATCATATATTTGTTATGGCAGGGAAGGAGGCTATTTGGCTTGACATTCCTGTACTGGCTCTCTGAATGAGCAATTTACCAAGCGTCATTCCCCTATCTTCTCCCCATAGCCCTGCACATTTTTCTCTTTCAGTTAATAATCCAATGTCCTCTTGAACTCCTTGATTGAACCTACCTCTCATTCCAGACCTCATCCACTCAGATTGTCTGAAACAAATTCTCATGTCTCCATTTCCTCTTTTATCAATTACCTTCCACCTGTGCCCCCTTCTTCTAGAACCTTCCACCAGTGGGAACAGCCTCTCCCATCTACGCTACCCAGAATCTTCATGATTTTGAATGCCTCTATCAAACCCCCTCTCAACCTTCTCTTCACACAGGCAAGCAACCCTCCAACTCTCCAGTCTAAATTGGGGATTTGTTCTTTATAATATTAAAACAATGGCTCCCTAGATACAGGAATTGTGCCTTTGGTATGAAAAATTGCATATGTAACTTAATCATTTATCACAAGTGTCACTTGAAAAAATGAAAATCGCTTATTGTCACAAGTAGGCTTCAAATGAAGTTACTGTGAAAAGCCCCTAGTCACCACATTCCGGCACCTGTTTGGGGAGGCTGGTACGGGAATTGAACCGTGCTGCTGGCCTGCCTTGGTCTGCTTTCAAAGCCAGCGATTTAGCCCAGTGTGCTAAACCATCCTCTATTTGCAATTTTAGTGAAGATGTGAGCATGAAGTTTATTTTACTCTTTATAAACCTGCAAGAGTTTGAATCCTGAGTCCAGAATCTTTATTCCTGATATATAAACAAGGACTGCAGCTTCGTTCTGCATTATTTCTAAAACATATTCCCGCACTGCCAAAGATTCTGTGGCATTCAATAACATGATGACTTAGAACCATAACAACATATGACACTGAAATCTGTATTATAGTGAGCGGAAGCCCGTCCTACACAACGATCACTGAAAAGCTGGACTTGTGTAGATCATTAAAGCTGAAATGGCTACCTATGTGACTGTATATACTGTGATGCACAAGGAATTGTAGCTGTGTGGGACAGACCGGATGAACCAGAGTTTTTTTTTCCTGTGCATCATTGTTCATATGTTTGTCGCTAGATAAAGAAAAAACCTTGGCAGCAATTTGCACATGCAAGGACCTTGCCAAGAACTAGCTGATATGTGGATTGTTTTTACTGCAGATAGACATGAATGCATCTTTTTCAAAAGCCACTAATGGTTTAGGAGTAAGTGCTCGCAGGTACTGCTTGTTTACACAATTGCATTTTGTTTTCATCTGTGACAAGAACTTCACAGCCGCAGAGCAACTGCCAGCCGATATCGGAATAGCTAGAGAGTTAATTGTCCACTAAAATTAATAGTTCTATTGAGAGGCTTTCTTTTGGCTCCTCTTTAAATTCTTGACATCGACTATCTTTGTTTGATCTACAGTGATGCCAGGCTGCTGTGCGAAAAGGAGAGAAAATGGAGCTGGGTTTAAAAACACGCGCACAGCAGAGTTTGAATGCTGGCATTCAGGTAGTCTGTCAAAGCTGGGTACATTCATACAAAATCTTAATAATTAACAGCCCCAGTTTAACATGATCTCTTCTGACACACCCACACTGGTAATTATTGCTTTAAGGCCATTTGCTAATGAAATTAATGTATTCATTGCCCTAACAAATTAGTATAACTTGTACATAAAGCCCTGCGTTTGTGACCTCGCAGTGAGAGGTTCCCGAAATACCACCAGAATTAAATGGCAAGAGCATTAAATGGAGGCTGTATTCACTGGAGTGCTGTGTGCCTCTAACCACAAAGGATATTCTCTTTTAAAACGCAGACTACATCTGATGACAGTCTAAGTGAAGCCCTAATTAATAAAAGCTTGGTTTTGTCGACGAATGATATTGTTTTGCGGCAAATACATTGTTAGTTATCCAACTGTGTTGACAATTAATGTAACTAATATTATGGAAATTGATTTTATGGAAAAAGGAACTTTGCCCTTTTAGTCAATTACAGAGCATGCATTATGGGTTGGCATTAATCTGCAATATGTTTGGTGTCCAATATGAAAAGCAATGGATATAAACAGAATCCCACAAATTAAAATCTGTACCGAATTTGATTGTGTGTGCACACAAAACAGTATTTACACAGTATTCACAAGGTTAATTAATATATTTTGTTTCCTTTCATCCTCCATGTACCAATGTTCTTAATGCAGCAGCAGTTTTAGATGAAAATCATTTTGCTCCTTCAATGACAGTAGCTAAAATAAACCCTTTTTATTCCTCTATTGCCTGGCAGTTGTGTTCCCTCCTGAAGACGTGGATTCCTCACCGGGATATGATGCCACCGGCCGCAGACTACCCCCCCCCCCATCCTATCCCCGCAACCTCACCTAACCTGCACATCTTTGGACACTGAAGGGCAATTTAGCATGGCGGAGTCATTGGTTAGCAAACAGTGTCCAAAACACAGGTGAAGTAGCCAATAGCGAATTGACAGGAAAATGAAAGGTTGGATAGGCTGTAAATCAGGTTGCCAATCCGATGGTTATGTTACTTCCCAAGTCCAATTTTAACCTGTCTGGCTTGCTTCCCCTTTCTTATCCCAATGGCACTACAGCCAACTGCAGCGAACATAGGACAAGTGGAGCAATATTATGGGGGCACTATCAAGTTTCCTTCAAATAATACATAATCTTGAACTGAACATATCTCAACTTTGCTTCAGTGTCACTACCAATAGACAGGAATTACCTTTTAAAAAAAATTTAGAATACCCAATTCCTTTTTTTTCTCCCATTAAGGGGCAATTTAGTGCGGCCTGTCCACCTACTCTGCACATCTTTGGGTTGTGGGGGTGAGACCCACGCAGACACGGGGAGAATGTGCGAACTCCACATAGACAGTGACCCGAGGCCAGGATCGAACCCGCGTCCTCGGCGCCGTGAAGCAGCAGTGCTAACCACTGCACCACCCTGCAGTCCAGTAGCCAGGAATTACAAAGAATTACTTTTATGTAGGAACCAGCATTTCTCTAGGTCATGAAAACCCGTCAACCCTTTTCTAGTGCAACTAAGGGCAAGCAATAAATGCAACCTAAACAGAAAGTCCCACATTCTGAGAGCAAAGCAAAATGTTTCCAAGTTGACAGCTACCTCAGCAGAGACAAGGCCCAGAAGCTGGGATTTTCCCAGTCTGCATGAGTCATTGAGATAGCCCTTAATTTATTCTCTCAAAACTAATTTAAATGTAGCTTAGATATTGTAGGTTCCTTTATCTCTCTAATTAATTTAGAGTTGGGTTAATTGAAGGAATGTGGTTTGAACATACAAACATACATACAAACATATTAGACGCAGGAGAAGACCACTTCGCCCCTCAAGACTGCTCCACTTGTAAGATCATGTCTGACCTGATTGTGACCTCTACCTACATTCTGCCTAACCCCGACAACCTTTGACTCCCTTGTCTATTCATGTGGCCTGAAACTTGGGAGATTTATTTTTGTTATAAAAGGGGACTGGAGTTTCGGACATGTTAGAGTCACATCTGTTCGGAAACACACTACACTCCGGCAGAAGTGGCCACTGGTTGAAGATGTGTCCCTCTCTCAAAGGGGCACATTTAACAAATGACAAAATAATGGGGGAAAAAAGCTGCTCACCCACAAAACCTCTCCATTTACACCAGTTTCGCGCGTGACTTCATTGAAGCTTGTTGGAAAGAGGAATGGATTACCTGTGGCATTGAGTATAAGAATTGGCAAGTCATGTTGCAGCTGTATAGAACCTTAGTTAGGCCACACTTGGAGTATAGTGTTCAATTCTGGTCGCCACACTACCAGAAGGATGTGGAGGCTTTAGAGAGGGTGCAGAAGAGATTTACCAGAATGTTGCCTGGTATGGAGGGCATTAGCTATGAGGAGCGGTTGAATAAACTCGGTTTGTTCTCACTGGAACGACGGAGGTTGAGGGGCGACCTGATAGAGGTCTACAAAATTATGAGGGGCATAGACAGAGTGGATAGTCAGAGGCTTTTTCCCAGGGCAGAGGGTCAATTACTAGGGGGCATAGGTTTAAGGTGCGAGGGGCAAGGTTTAGAGGAGATGTACGAGGCAAGTTTTTTACACAAAGGGTAGTGGGTGCCTGGAACTCGCTGCCGGAGGAGGTGGTGGAAGCAGGGACGATAGTGACATTTAAGGGGCATCTTGACAAATACATGAATAGGATGGGAATAGAGGGATACGGACCCAGGAAGTGCAGAAGATTTTAGTTTAGACGGGCAGCATGGTCGGCACAGGCTTGGAGGTCCGGTGGGCCTGTTCCTGTGCTGTACATTTCTTTGTTATTTGTTGTAAGTTGTCAAAACAAGGGAATGGTTGAGTATACAACTATTGACTGACCACAGACTTGGTCTGAATCGTCACTTTTGACCACAGAGATAACGACTGTTCTTGACTGTGCAAAGGGTTCCGTAAAACTGCCTTGTAGCGGTTGTGGACAGGAACGTCTTTTGTAGGCCTCTTCGGTCACAGAACCCTGGACATGGACATTGACAACTATATGGAGGCAGAACTGGAGTAGAAGGAAAATTAAACTGGAGTGGCAAGCAAAGTGAGACTATATTTATAGGACGTACCCTTTACTCCTGAGCTGACAGATGTCACTGCTCCCTGATGGTGGACTGAGTCTACGTGAGAGGTTCCATAACAACATACAGAAGGAAATCAGTGTCCTTTACTAAAGTTACCTCCAACGTCAAACGCAAGAAACAAAGAACACACATTCTTTAAACTGCCTATCACAAAGTGATGATACTGTAATTGGGAATGAGGTGGAATGAAGTGGATCAAGTGTCTTTTGGGGAAACATTTGGGGATCTGTGATCATTGTATCGGAAGACCTAGGTTGTCTGTGGAAACAAACAAGGAGAAAGTCAGAATGAGAATAACTAACTGGGGAAAATCAACTTCAATGGGCTACGAATAGATCTGGTGCAGCTAAATTGGAATTGGAAATTAACAGACAAAACTGGAACTGAATAATGGTCTGCCTTTATAGAGGAGATAGTTCCAGAACAGTCAAGCTACATTTACACAAAAGGAAAAGATCAGGCAAACAAATCCAGGACTTCTTGGATGATCAAAGAGTTAAAGATTAAGATGAAGCAGAAAATGTGTGCGCATTATAGTAACTTCAGGGAAACAAGAGACTATAATTCAGGACAGAGTTAGTGGTCACATAGACAAATGTGTGTTTATCAAGGAGAGCTAGAGTCATAGATGTTTACAGCATGGAAACAGGCCCTTCGGCCCAGTTTGTCCATGCCGCCCAGTTTCTATCACTAAGCTAGTCCCACTTGCCCGCATTTTGCCCATATCCCTCTACACCCACCCTGCCCATGGAACTGTCTAACTGCTTTATAAAGGAAAAAATTGTACCCGCCTCTACCACTGTCTCTGACAGCTCGTTCCAGATGCTCACCACCCTCTGTGTGAAAGAATTTCCCCTCTGGTCTCTTTTGTATCTCTCCCCTTGGAAATCCAATCCAGATTGGACTTCTTAAGGGAATCTCGTTTTTGCTGAAATTTCCAAAGAGGTAACAGTGACGGTTGATGAGGGCAATGGACTTTCTTTTGATATAGTGCCATGCAACAGACTCATGACAAAAGTTAGAGCTCATGGAATAAAAGGGGCAATAGCAACATGGAAACAGAGTGGCTGAGTGACAGGAAGCGGAGAGTAACGGTTAATGGGTGTTTTTCGGAATGGAGGAAGGTTTGTAGTGGAGTTCACCCGGGGGCGGTATTGGTATTACTTGCTTTTCTTAGTGTACAGGAACAATGTCAAAGTTTGTGAAGAATACAAAACTTGGAAGCATTTGGAACTGTGAGGAGGACAGTGTGGAACTTCAAAAGAATGTACATGATGGTACAACAGGTGGATAGGTGGAAGATGGAGTTCAATGAGGAAAAATATGAGGTGATACACATTTTGGTCGGAAGAACATGAAGACAAAATATAAAATAAGAAGGCACTACTTTAAAAGGGGCGCAGGAGCAGAGGGACCTGGGTGTACATGTACATAAGTTGTTAAAGGTGGCAGGATAGATTGACAGCGCAGTTAATACAACATACAGTGCCACACTTGGAGTATAGTGTTCAATTCTGGTCGCCACACTACCAGAAGGATGTGGAGGCTTTAGAGAGGGTGCAGAAGAGATTTACCAGGATGTTGCCTGGTATGGGGGGCATTAGCTAAGAGGAGCGGTTGAATAAACTCGGTTTGTTCTCACTGGAACGACGGAGGTTGAGGGACGACCTGATAGAGGTCTACAAAATGATGAGGGGCATAGACAGAGTGGATAGTCAGAGGCTTTTCCCCAGGGTAAGAGGGGTCAATTACTAGGGGGCATAGGCTTAAGGTACAAGGGGCAAGGTTTAGAGGAGATGTACGAGGCAAGTTTTTTTACACAGAGGGTAGTGGGTGCCTGGAACTCGCTGCCGGAGGAGGCAGTGGAAGCAGGGACGATAGTGACATTTAAGGGGCATCTTGACAAATACATGAATAGGATGGGAATAGAGGGATCGGACCCAGGAAGTGTAGAAGATTTTAGTTTAGGCGGGCAGCACGGTCGGCACGGGCTTGGAGGGCCGAAGGGCCTGTTCCTGTACTGTACTTTTCTTTGTTCTTTGTTCTATTAATAGGGGCATTGAGTACAAGAGCAAGGGAGTTATGTTGAGCTAGTATAAGACAATGGTTAGACCTAACCGGGAGTACTGCATACAATTTCAGGCACAGCATTTTAAAAAAGAATGTGAAGGCATTGCAGAGAGTGCAGAAGAATTTTATCAGAATGATTCCAGGGATGGAAAATCTTCAGAAATGAAGACAGACTGGAGAAGCTAGGACTCACTTTTGTTATGACCAACTCCCGGGTGAGGTGCCCCAAAGTTTTTGATCCGGGTGAGATCCCTCGATTTGTCACCGTCCAGCTGGGATTTCTCCAAATTGTTACAAGCCCAGGTGAGGAGGTGAACTCTTTATTCAACCCACTGTTGGTCGCAACACGATTTATGTCCCTTTGTCTTTACCAGATACAGTAATCAGTCTCTGGGTGTTTTGAGAAGTGCCTTGACTTGAAACAGGCCGGGGTTCCATTGTTCCTTAGAGAACCGCCCTGCAACAATCCAGCCAGGGGCTGACCATGTGCATTCTCCACCATCTTTTGGTTTGTGTCCATTGTAAAACATAAAACTCAGGTCTAATCTAAAGTCCAATATTTCCATGCTTAATTCTGGAGGTTTTTTTTTCTCCATCATTGTGACACTATCCTTGGGGGAAAAAAAGGCTGATAAGAAATTTGACAAAAGTATTAAAAACCATGTGGAGCCTGGACAGAGTGGAGAGGAGGTAACTGTTTCCATTGACAGAAGGATCGAGAGCCAGAGGGCACAGATTTAAGGTAATTGCTAAAGGAAAGAAAAGGGTAATGAGAAATAACGGGCGGGATTCTCTGATCCTGAGGCTGAGTGTTGACGTCGTCGTAAACGCTGTCGCATTTTTGGTGGCGTCAACAGTGCCCTAGGAGCAGCGATCTTGCGCCCCACAGGGGGCCAGCACGGCACTGGAACGACTCATGCAGCTCCAGCTGCTGACACTGGCATGAAACGGGCACCGTGGTTCTGCGCATGCGTGCTACGGCCGGCGCGAACTCACGCATCCGCATGGGTCTCCTTCTCCGCGCCGGCCCCGAAGCAACATGGCTGAGAGCTACAGGGGCCCGGCGCGGAGGAATATAGGCCCCCACCAGGACAAGCCGGCCCGCCGATCAGTAGGCCCTGATCGTGGGCCAAGCCACCGTAGAGGCCCCCCCCCGGGGGTCGGATTCCCCCTCCCCCCCCCCACCAGGCCGCCCCCCGCAGGATGGACGCCGTGGTCCCGCCAGATAGGACCACACGTGAACGGCGCCGGCGGGAATCGGCCTATCTCGGCGGCCACTCGGCCAACCGGAGAATCGGCAGACTGGCGTCGGAGTGGCGCCGCGTGAATTGTGCCCCCCCCGGCGATTCTCCGACCCGGCTTGGGGTCGGAGAATCCTGCCCAACATTTTTGCACACAGTGCAAAACGTCTCAAATGCACTGCCTGAGAGTGTGGCAGCGGAAGGTTAAAGCAGGGCATTCAAGAGGGAATTAGATGATTATTTGAAAGAAACATTGTGCGGGGTTATAAGGAGAAGCCAGGAGAATTGCTCATTCAGACAACCAGTGCTGAGACAATGGGCCGAATGGCCTCTGACTATGCTGTATCAATTCTGTGATGACAATGTCAGGTGAATAATACAACTGAGAACCAGGCTGAATGTAAAAAGTTCAGAGGGGGAATTGAGAAAACAAATAAGCGAAGCTAAGAGAGAATATGAGAAGAGATTGGCAACTAACATGAAAGGGAACCCAAAAGTCCACTGCAGGTATATAGTGAGTAAAAGAGAGGTAAGAGGGCTGATTGGGGACCAAAAAGGGAATAGAAGCATGGAGGCAAAGGCATCATATGCAGAAGGAGGCCATTCAGCCCATCGAGTCTGCACTGGCCCTTGGCCAGAGCACCTCACTTAAGCCCACGCCAGTAACCCCACCTACCCTTTTTGGACACCAAGGGCAATTTAGCATGGCCAACCCACCTAACCTGCACATCTTTGGACTGTGGGAGGAAACCGGGGCACCCGGAGGAAACCCACGCAGACACGGGGAGAACATGCAGACTCCGCACAGACAGAGACCCAAGCTGGGAATCGAACCTGGGACCCTGGAGTTGTAAAGCTACATTGCTAACCATTGTGCTACCGTGCCGCCATGGTTGATGCACTAAATCAATACTTTGGAGCTGTCTTTTCCAAGGAAGAATATGCTGCCCAGGGGATGGTGCAAGTGGGGGTAATTCAGACGCTAGAAGTGCTTAAAAGTGGTAAAGAAGAGGCATTGGGTAGGCTGTCTATACTTAGAGCATCCAAAGACACTGAGGGGAGTGAGAATGGACATTGCCACTGGCCATGATTTTTCAGTCTTCCGCAGACTTACATATGGGGCGAGATTCTCCGACTCCCCGCCGGGTCGGAGAATCGCCGGGGGCTGGCGTGAATTCCGCCCCCGCCGGTTGCCGAATGCTCCGGCACCGGAGATTCGGCGGGGGCGGGAATCGCGCCGTGCCGGTTGGCGGGCCCCCCCCTGCGATTCTCCGGCCCGGATGGGCCGAAGTCCCGCTGCTAGGATGCCTGTCCCGCCGGCATGGATTAAACCACCTCTCTTCCTGGCGGGACAAGGCGGCGCGGGCGGGCTCCAGGGTCCTGGGGGGGGCACGGGGCAATCTGGCCCCGGGGGGTGCCCCCACGGTGGCCTGGCCCACAATCGGGGCCCACCGATCCACGGGCGGACCTGTGCCGTGGGGGCACTCTTTTCCTTCCGCCTTCGCCACGATCTCCACCATGGCGGAGCCGGAAGAGACTCCCTCCACAGCGCATGCGTGGGGATGCTGTGAGCGGCCGCTAATGCTCCCGCGCATGCGCCGCCCGGAAATGTCATTTCCGCGCCAGCTGGCGGGGCACCAAAGGCCTTTTCCGCCAGCTGGCGGGGCGGAAATTAGTCCGGCGCGGGCCTAGCCCCTCAAGGTTGGAGCTCGGCCCCCCAAGGTGCGGAGGATTCCGCACCTTGGGGCGGCGCGATGCCAGACTGATTTGCGCCGTTTTTGGGCGCCGGTCGGCGGACATCGCGCCGATACCTGAGAATTTTGCCAATGGTACTAGAGGACTGGAGAATTGCAAACTTGTCCAAAAAACAGTGTAAAGATAAGCTTATGAAGATAAGTATAACAATAAAGATAAAGTTAAGCCGCAGGTCAGTCCGTTTAACCGCGGTGCTGTGAAAGCTTCTCAAAACAATCATTTGTGACAAAAGTAATAACAACTGGGCATTTGGCGGGGGTGTTGGGAGTTGTGGGGAAGCATTGGTTTATTGAGGAAAGTCAGCATGGAATTGTTAAGGGAAAATTGTTTTCAACTCACTCGCTTGGGTTTCTGATGAGGAAACTACGGGTGCTGTTTGAGGCTAGCGCTGTCAATGTGGTGCACATGGACTGCCAAAAGGCTTTTGATAAGGCGTTGCACGACAGACTTCTCGAGTAATATTAGAGCTCTTGGAATAAAAAGGAAAGTAACAACATGGATACGGAACTGGCTGAATGTTAGGAAACAAAGAGTGGTGATGAATGGCTGTTTTTCGGACTGGAGGAAGGTTTATAGTGGAGTTTCCTAGGATGGGTGTTTGGACTCCTGATCTTGCTGCTATGTATGAAGGAACCAGACTTTGGAGTGCAGAGCATAATTTCAAAATTTGTGGACGATCTGAGTCTTGGAATCATTCCGAACCAAGAGGAGAATAGTAAAGAACTTCAAAAGGACATAAGTGGGTTGGTGGAATGGGCGGATGCATGGCAGACGCAATTTAATGCAGGGAAATGCGGTACGGTAGCACAGTGGTTAGCACTGTATCTTCACAGTGCCAGGGTCCCAGGTTTGATTCCGGGCTTGGGTCACAGTCTGTGCCGTCTGCACATTCTCCCAGTGTCTGCGTGGGTTTCTTCCGGGTGCTCCGGTTTCCTCCCACAAGTTCCGAAACATGTGCTGTTAGGTAATTTGGACATTCTGAATTCTCCCTCCATGAATTCCCCCTCTGTGTACCCGAACAGGCGCTGGAGTGTGTCGACTAGGGGCTTTTCACAGTAACTTCATTGCAGTGTTAAAGTAAGTCTACTTGTGCAAAGAAGAGTCATATCAGATCTGAAACATTAACTCTCGCTCACTCCACAGACGCTGTCAGATCTGCTGGGTTTTGACACATTTTACTGGTAATTGGCAAAAGAAGCAATTACCACATGTCGAAAAATTATTTCATGCAGCAAGTGATTAGGATCTGGAATGCACTACCTGAGAATGCAATGGAGGCAGGGTGGACTGAGGCTTTGAAATGGGAATTGAATCATCATCTGCCGAGGGAAAATTTGCAGGAAAATGGCAGTAGGGGAATTGCTCCTGCCATCGGCCAACACCGATACAAAGAGCTGAATGGACTCCTTTTGCGCTGTAACCATGCTATGATTCTATATTTACAGTGATTGCTTCTTTTAACCGAGCTTGGTGCTTCTTTTTGCCATCCTTAAACCTATTCCAAAACTGCACCAAGGTGATACCCAAGGTACAATATACCAACGACACTTGGCTGTGCTGTGGTATCATGGGGACCAAAGTGGTCCTCACATCAGGGGCGTTGAGACATGGGAGGACTTGCTAAGCAGGCAAAGCTACCATGGGCAGGTGCATGGCAGCCGGTATCCTGACACCTACAAGAGTAGGCATCTAAGGTGTTGCTCAGAAAGGTCAGGTGAGTTGGCACCAGGAAAATGGAAGGCATCAGGATGGCAGACGCTAGTCACGTCCACTGATCAAGGATGGGGCAGAACTAATGGCATTAATAAGGTTCTGCAGACACTGGGATGGCCTTCCAAAGGTCTTTGAGATGTAGCAGGCATTGCAGACTCGACAGGAAGAGCGCCAACATTGCAATTCATGGCAGGGTGGGTTGGCATGGGGATGGTGCGGAAGTCTTGCTCTGCCTCAGTTCTGATGCTGCATTGGAATTTTACAAGTCAGGTGTTCAAAGTAGTACAATTCCAGACAGGGCCCCACTCTTTCTCAAGTAATCCTTCCTGTGTGAACTTTTGGTTATTGCCTTTTTCCAATAAAAAGTGAGGGGGGAAAAAAAAACTGTTTCTTGGAGAACAATCTATGTTGAGGAGAGTTCAGCTAAAAAGCTAAGTGAAATGTCTAAATCTTATTGCAAATTGTATTTTCACAGGTTTCATATCGTACCAAAACGTCAGGCACTTAGTTTTACAAGGTGTGAGAGTTTGTTTTCCAATAATGTGTCTCTTGGGAAGGAAACTGATAAAGAATACCACTGTATCGCAGCTAGCCTCGATCAGACTATTTACACGGCATTGATTACAGCATTGTTGCTGTGTCTGCTGGGATTAGAACGGTGTCAAATCCTGAACCCAAAGGCACCTGGTGCATCCACATACAAATGGATAAACCATTCATTCTGTATGTCATCAACCAAACATATTTAGGAAGAAATCGTTTTTGAGGTATCTTTGTTATTTTTTCCAATTTTCTCTTCAAGGTACTGGCTTGTGTTGAGGTACAAGACCAAGAGGAGGAAAATAAGAATCTAATACTGGGCATCGAATCAGCTTGCTGTTCCCCACTCCGCTCCTTCTATTTTCTTTCCTCCTTTCCTGATGATGGTTGCATATTTTACAATCCTAAAATCAGCCAAGTGCCAATTCTTCGGGTGAAAGCCTAGACCGCTGGCAGGCCATTCAATCATGGGTGTCACACAAGAACCCCAAGCTTGAGATCCAGCTTTGTAACACATTCCCATTTAACTATATGTGTCGCCCAATAATGGACATCTCTAAAACTGTGATGCAACATTGGAACCAACATTAACTCGCTGTGGTTATGATCAGTATTCTCACTCATATCAAGTCCCATTCACCCATCACTCCTGGTGCTCACTGACCTTCATTGGATGTGTCTGGCAATCATTTTAAGGTTACAATCCTGGTTTTCAATCCTTCCGTATTGATAGCACCACGATTGGGTGGCCGTGCCTTCAGCTACCTAGGTCCTAGGTCCTGGAATTCCCTTCCTAATCATCTCCCCACTGTTATCCCTTATTCCTCCCTTCAGATGCTCTTTTAAAACCCTGCTCCTTTGATCAAGTTTACGTTAATCTATCCTAATCGCTCTTTACCTAATTTATTTCATAGAGAGTATTTTTTAAATGGTGAGACGGTGGGAAGTGTTGATGTCCAAAGGGATTGGGTATCCTTGTTTATGAGTCACTGAAAGCCTTTGGGGAGGCAGTGGTATTGTCACGGGACTAGTAATCCAGAGAGCCGGGGTAATGCTCTGGAGAACTGGGTTCGAATCCCGTCAGTGGAATCCAAATTCAATAAAAATCTGGAATTAAAAGACGACAATAAAATCATTGCCAATTGTCATTAAAAAACAAACATCTGGTTCACTAACATTTTTAGGGAAGGAAATCTGTCGTCCTTACCTAGTCTGACCTACATGTGACTCCAGACCCACAGCAATGTGGTTGACTCTTAAATGCCCTCAGGGGTGGGCAATAAATGCTGACCCAGCCAGCGACGCCCAGATCCCATGGATGAATAAATTTAGGATGGAAGTACAGCAAGCAACCAAGAAGATATGTTGGCTTTTATTGCAAGTACAGGAGTAAAGGGCCAGGATTCTCAGAGCCCGCGGCGGGTCGGAGAATCGCCGGGGCGGCGCGGGAATCCCGCCATGCCGCTCCGACGCCGGGCCGCGATTCTCCAGGGACCAGACAATCGACCGCCAGCCGTGCGGTGCAGTCCACGCGCGCCGGTCGGGGGCTGCTGAAAAAGCCCCCAGCGGCGATTCTCCGGTGCTCGATGGGCCGAACTGCGACGAGTCCCACCGGCGTGGTTCTAATCTGATACCACCCGGTGGGAGCTTGGACTCACGGCCATGGTGGCGGCGTTGGGGGGGTGGGGGGGGGGGGCAGGGGGAAACATGACTCTGGGGGGGGGGGGCCCCAGCGATGGGCAGACCTGCGATCGGGGGCCACCAATCGGCGGGCCATCGCGATCGGAGGAGGACCTATCTTCCTCCGCGCGGCCCACGGTCTCCATCCGCCATGTCAGCGTTGCCTGCGCCGAAGTGGGAAGCTGCGTGCATGCGCAGCCTGGGCAGCAGGCCCCGCCGGCAGCCAGAGCTGTGGGACGCAAGCCGGGGCTATGCTAGCCCCATGGAGAATGGAGAATCACTCCGGACTTTCTAGGAAAAAGTCCGGAGTGATTCTAGCCCGTTTTCCGGCAGGTGTGGGGACTTAGTCCCCTAAAGGGAGAATCCGCCGAAGATGTCTTGCTGAAATTATCTGGAGTCTTACTGAGATGATACCTGGATATTGCTACAGTTTTGGTCTTCCCAAGGAAGGATATGCTTGCCTGAGGGAATGAAATAAAGGTGAATACCTATTTGATTTTGCCAGTGATGTCCCTGTCACATAGTTTTTATCTTCGACTGTCTGAGTTGGGAAGATCTTTTTGGCACAGATTTGTATCTCAGTTTTGCTTTTGGATGTTGGTACTTTAGATTACCATCCTTGAATATTGTCAGAGCGTAAAGCATAATAATCCACTACCGTCTGGAGAAAAGAATGGCCTCCTATTTGCTGTAAAATTCTATGATTCTAACCGCTGCAGTCCATGTGGTGTAGGTACACCCACAGTGCTGTTAGGGAGGGAGTTCCACTACTCAGTGATAGCGAAGGAATGGTAATACGGTTCCAAATTTGGATGGAGTGAGGCTTGGAGGGGAACTCTGGGTGCAATTCTCCCATCGGGAGACTAAGTGCCGATGCCGGAGTGAAAATCGGAGTGTTTCACTCCGGCGTCGGAGGCCGCTCCCAGCCCCCTATTCTCCCACCCCCGGGGGGGCTAGGAGCGGCGCCGCATCATTTACGCGCGCCGGGCCTTGGCGGCGCGTAAAAGTGGCGGCGCGTAAATGATGCGGCCGGTGCCGCGTAAATGACGTCACCCGCGCATGCACAGGTTGACCGGCACCAACCTGCGCATGCGCAGTTGCCATCCTCCCCGCAAGAAGATGTCGGATGGATCTTGCGGGGCGGCAGAGGAAAGGAGGTCCTCCTTCAGAGAGGCCGGCCCGCCGATCGGTGGGCACCGATCACGGGCCAGACCCCTTTTGAGCCCCCCCCCCCCCCCCCCCGCCGGTGCAGGAACCCCCCTCCCCCCCCACAGGTCCCCCCCCTCCCCCCCCAGCGTTTCCGCGCTGTTCCCGCTGGCAGCGACCAGGTGTGGACGGCACCGGATGGAACCTGTCATGTTGGGCAAGCTGCTCGGCCCATCCGGACCAGAGAATCGCCGCTCGCCCGTTACAAACGGCAAGCGGCGATTCTCCCAGCGGCCAGCCGTGATTCTCGCCGCGCCGGTTTGGGGGGGTGGGGGGTGGAAGAATCGCGTGCGGGTGTCGGGGCGGGGTGGCGGGACACACACGGCGCCCCGGTGATTCTCCCACCCGGCGTGGGGGGGGGGCGAGAATTCCGCCCTCTATCTCATGTCCTGAAACTCCCTGAAATGCAATCTCAAGGAATGATTGAATCTACAGTCCCCCCTTTTAAATTCATATTGTTTCGCTGTATGGTTCCCTATATCATTGTTTACTTGTCCATCATATGTGTGTACAAGCATCGCGACGACAGCCATTAACTCTGAACATCATGAATCAGCGAGAGTGTGTGTGAAATATTTTAAGCAGTTTGTGTTCAGAACATCCTAAATGATGAACAATTTGAACATTTATGGATATTTATAATAGAACACTAACGTTTTACAAACTGCCTGTAAGGTGATTGGTGTTCATGGTCACTTATCCGAGTTCCACAGTAGGTGACTGAGGTCAAGTGGGTTTCCTGCCGTGATTGCTTTCAGACTAACAGTGTCCGAAGTAACTGAATATGAACTGGGGTTCCCACCCATATGAGGCAGTTCTCCTCAAAGTAATATTCGAGACCCAGCACAATAATAAAGGAAACAGCAAATCAATAAGTTACTGTCAGGTTGAGTCTTGAATGGGCCTTTGGGCAGGCTGTCCATGCAGGAACAGCTCTAATAGCCAACTGGCAAGGATGTGTGGGTTAGGTGGACTGACCATTTTCTTCACTCAGAGGGTAGTGAGTGTCTGGAATGGGCTGCCAGAGGTAGTAGTAGAGGCGGGTACAATTGTGTCTTTTAAAAAACATTTAGATAGTTACATGGGTAAGATGGGTATAGAGGGTTATGGGCCAAGTGCGGGCAACTGGGACTAGCTTAATGGTAAAAACTGGGCGGCATGGACTAGTTGGGCCGAAGGGCCTGTTTCCATGCTGTAAACTTCTATGATTCTATGACCATGCTAAATTGCCCCTTAATGTCCAACGATGTGTAGGTTAGGTAGGGTTACAGCGCTAGGGCAGGGGAACGGGCCTAGATAGGGTGCTTTTTCAGAGGGTCATTGCAGACTCGATGGCCGAATAGCCTCCTTCTGCACTGTAGAGATTCTATGAATAGTTCTACAGCCTCCATGCCCAATTTTTACCCCTCACTTCTGAACAGTGGTTACTCAAGTCAGAGACAGGCACCCACAATGCTTTGTACTCCTCTCCCTCCCCTATCCCCAAGTGGCATTTTTCATTATGATTGGTTGTCTGACATTGGGGGAAGGGGTTAAAATTCATCAAGCCATGCCTGATTATGTTCTTAATCAATGTCTTTCCAGCAAGGCTCATCATATACTGATTAGGAAAAGAAGTCCTAGTTTATTTTTCTCCTTCCCCACACCTGAGGATCAATACAAGGGACAATGGCACAATCATAGAATCACGGAATCCCTACAGTGCAGAAGGAGGCCATTCAGCCCATCAAGTCTACACCGACCCTTTGAAAGAGCACCCTACCCAGATCCACTCACCCGGCCACACTGCCCTATCCCCGTAACCCCATAACCTAACCTCAGGAGCAATTTATCATGGCCAATCCACCTAACCCGTACATCTTTGGACTGTGGGAGGAAACCAGAGCACCCGATGGAAACCCAAATGGAGAATGTACAAACTCCAGACAGACAGTGACCCAAGGCCGGAATTGAACCCGGGTCCCTGGCGCTGTGAGGCAGCAGTGCTAACCACTGTGCTACTGACACCATCACCGATGACAAAGCAAATTGGAAGAGCAAATTGGGATCCTCCTGAGTGAAATGGCTCATGGTCACATTATGTTTATGGCACAGTCCGTGTGCCCTGCCTGAAGGCAAGTCATTGGCTCATCCTCTGCTGATGCTTAATCCTGAGCCATATTCTTGGCGGAGTGCGTCAGTGGTGCTTTGAGATTGCCTTCCTCTCTGAGGGACAGAGCCAGGAGCCGGGTCCCAGGACTGCCTCAGCCAGAATGGGAATCGAACCCACGCGGTTGGCCTGTTTCTGAACCATGGGCTATTCAGTGGATCTAAACCAATCATGTATTATATTGCCCTATTGAACTGACACAGCAGAGTGAGAATTCAATAAGGTGAATGCATGTAGAACACTTTGTGAAAGTAGAGTGACACTGGACAAGAGCTGACAATCAGAAGTGAGTTTATTAAAATGAATAGTGATCGATTATATAGAATTGAAACAAGGAAGGAAACAGCAATAAATGAAGTCCACATTACTGGTATTGTAACCTGCCAACCAACACTTAAAAAGCATGTACTGCATGAAAAAAAGCAGAATTAAGCACATCTAATCACTTCTGTAACCAAAGGTTCGATTGAAAATAACCTTGAATGTTAGCTGTTATTATCAATATTTTATTAATTATAAATATCTCTGGCTCCTGCACTTCCGAAAGCTCTCTCTTTGTGGTACTACAATTGAGTCAATTTAATATTGCGTTACGCTCATGGACTCATTTTAAACCAGTTACTTTTTTGTGTGCGCGCAATGCAAGCCAGTTTTAAACTAATAGGTTAAATGGTTCATCAAGGCATTTTTGTAAGTTGACGTGTTCGAGACCGATCCACAGATCACAAAAAAAAGTGCTGCATTTTAAAGGCAATTAAAATTTCAACGTTATATTGAATGAAATTTTGGAGACTCTATCACTCATTAAACTGACTACAGATAATGAGGAATATTGATGTTTCAACTGCAGCTAAATAGCAGGTATCCCATATTGTTGAAAAGGAATCATGCCAGCACTTAGATGCATTCATATGTAGATATGGCACAGTAAAGCTCACACTGGAGTGCACATTATTTAAATGTTAGACACAATGTCAATTTTAATGCAATGGCAGACAGCACTCACATCTCACAAATGCTGATATGACTCAAAAGCCCATTACATCACTTTAACTGCAAGTGGTCCCACAGGATAATGAGATTTAGACACATTTTAGTACGGATTCCTAAGTATCATTGGCAATATTTATTCCTTTTATAGCTTTTAATTCAATTATTTGTTTTTACCTTAAAAAAAAAAGAATCCTTTTTAAAGAAAAATCAACATATGTATCTGTATTTAAACCCCCCCCCCCCCCCTCCCCAGCCCAACCACCATCGCAAGCCTTACCTCTGCTGTGCATACTTTACAACTCAGTCTGTCTTCATTCCTGGGGCCCTGTGGAAAACAAAACTCAGTTAGATCTATTCATGGGAGAATGGAAAAGGAAGTCTGTGTGCGGTTGTGATAATATTAATCAACATTGCGATTATTGGAACAACAGTCAAAAAAAAAAATCTGCTTGACCCCTCAGGAATAGCCTTGGCATTTTGGAACCTAAACTTCAATTCCGGCAAGTTTGTGTTTCTTTTCAATTTGTGCAAGGCACCGCAGAGGTTCAGACATGCTCAGTGGATTTCTATGTTTTCTTTAATTCTATCAACATATTTAACAGCAGAGGAAATTACTATTGTAACCCCGACATTTGGCCCCTGGTTAAGGCAGCGGACACGGTGGCCAGATTGCGGCTTTGATGGCCTCTTACTTAGGGACATGCACAGGCCGTTCAGCCCCTCAGGCGTATACTGGCACTCCGTCATGGCTTCTTTGTACCTTAACCCTATGTGCCTGCCTTTGACCCCTGGCGTTGTCCAACAAACATCTATCGATCTCAGCTTTGAATGCTCCAGTTGGCCCCCAGCATCCACAGCTCTCTGTGGGAAATATTTCACATTTACACTATCCTTTGTGTGAGAATTCTTCCCTAATTCTACTCCCGGGTGGTGATTATACCTCTTTATTCTTGATTCCCCCACCGGAGTAAATAACTTCTCTGCAACCACCCTGTCAAACCTTTGTGTCATTTTTTGTCACTTAGAGTCATAGGGTGTTACAGCCCAGCAAGAGGCCCTTCTGCCCCTCGTGGCTGCAATGACTCTCAAGCACCTACACATTCTAATCCCATTTTCCAGCACTTGATCCGTAGCCTTGTACGCTGTGGCATTTTAAGTCCACATCCAAATGCTTCTTAAATGTTGTGAAGGTTCCTACCCCTCCCACTCTTTCAGCCAGTGAGTCCCAGATTTCCACCACCCTTGGGGTGAAAAATTTCCCCCTCAAATCCCCTATAAATCTCCTGCCCCTTAACTTAAATCCATGCCCCCTGGTGATTGATCCCTCTACGAAGGGGAAAAGTTTTTCATATCTACCGTATTCATGTCCCTCACAATTTTGCACACCTCGATCAGGTCCCAGGGCAGCACGGTAGCATAGAACATAGAACATTACAGCGCAGTACAGGCCCTTCGGCCCTCGATGTTGCGCCGACCTGTGAAACCACTCTAAAGCCCATCTACACTATTCCCTTATCGTCCATATGTCTATCCAATGACCATTTGAATGCCCTTAGTGTTGGCGAGTCCACTACTGTTGCAGGCAGGGCATTCCACGCCCTTACTAAGTTGAGTAAAGAACCTACCTCTGATCTTTGTCCTATATCTATCTCCCCTCAATTTAAAGCTATGTCCCCTCATGCTAGACATCACCATCCGAGGTAAAAGGCTCTCACTGTCCACCCTATCCAATCCTCTGATCATCTTGTATGCCTCAATTAAGTCACCTCTTAACCTCCATCTCTCTAACGAAAACAGCCTCAAGTCCCTCAGCCTTTCCTCATAAGATCTTCCTTCCATACCAGGCAACATTCTGGTAAATCTCCTCTGCACCCTTTCCAATGCTTCCTCATCCTTCCTATAATGCGGCGACCAGAATTGCACGCAATACTCCAAATGCGGCCGCGCCAGAGTTTTGTACTTGATGCAACATGACCTCATGGCTCCGAAACTCAATCCCTCTACCAATAAAAGTTGACACACCGTACGCCTTCTTATCAACCCTCTCAACCTGGGTGGCAACTTTCAGGGATCTGTGTACATGGACACCGAGATCTCTCTGATCATCCACACTGCCAAGAATCTTACCATTAGCCCAGTACTCTGTCTTCCTGTTATTCCTTCCAAAATGAATCACCTCACACTTTTCTGCATTAAACTCCATTTGCCACCTCTCAGCCCAGCGCTGCAGCTTATCTATGTCCCTCTGTAACTTGTAACATCCTTCCGCACTGTCCACAGCTCCACCGACTTTAGAGTCATCTGCAAATTTACTCACCCATCCTTCAACGCCCTCCTCCAGGTCATTTATAAAAATGACAAACAGCAGTGGCCCCAAAACAGATCCTTGTGGTACACCACTAGTAACTGGATTCCAGTCTGAACATTTCCCATCAACCACCACCCTTTGTCTTCTTCCAGCTAGCCAATTTCTGATCCAAACTGCTAAATCACCCTGAATCCCATGCCTCCTTATTTTCTGCAGTAGCCTACCGTGGGGAACCTTATCAAACGCTTTACTGAAATCCATATACACCACATCAACTGCTTTACCCTCATCCGCCTGTTTGGTCACCTTCTCAAAGAACTCAATAAGGTTTGTGAGGCACGACCTTCCCTTCACAAACCCGTGTTGACTATCTCCAATCAAATTATTCCTTTCCAGATGATTATACATCCTATGTCTTATAAACCTTTCCAAGATTTTGCCCACAACAGAAGTAAGGCTCACTGGTCTATAGTTACCGGGGTTGTCTTTACCCACCTTCTTGAACAAGGGGACAACATTTGCTATCCTCCAGTCATCTGGCACTATTCCTGTAGACAAAGGTGACTTAAAGATCAAAGCCAATGGCTCAGCAATCTCCTCCCGAGCTTCCCAGAGAAGCCTAGGATAAATTCCATCCGGCCCAGGGGACTTATCTATTTTCACACTTTCCAGAATTGCTAACACCTTCTCCTTATGAACCTCAAGCCCTTCTAGTCTAGTAGCCTGAATCTCTGTATTCTCCTCGACAACATCTTTTTCTTGTGTGAATACTGACGAAAAATATTCATTTAGCACCTCTCCTAGCTCCTCGGACTCCAAGCACAACTTCCCACTACTGTCCTTGACTGGCCCTACTCTTACCCTAGTCATTTGTTTATTCCTGACATATCTATAGAAAGCTTTAGGATTATCCTTGATCCTACCTGCCAAAGACTTCTCATGTCCCCTCCTGGCTCTTCTTAGCTCTCTCTTTAGGTCCTTCCTAGCTAACTTGTAACTCTCGAGCGCCCTAACTAAACTTTCATGTCTCATCTTTTCTTAAGCCTCCTTCTTCCTCTTGACAAGTGTTTTGACTGCTTTATTAAACCATGGTTCCCTTGCTCGATCACTTCCTCCCTGCCTGACAGGTACATACCTATCAAGGACACGCAGTAGCTGGTCCTTGAACAAGCTCCACATTTCCATTGAAATGTAATGAAAATCGCTTATTGTCACAAGTAGGCTTCAAATGAAGTTACTGTGAAAAGCCCCTAGTCGCCACATTCCGGCGCCTGTTCAGGGAGGCTGATATGGGCATTGTGCCCATCCCCTGCAGTTTTCCTCTCCATTCGATGCATCCTAAGTCTTGCCTCATCGCATCATAATTGCCTTTCCCCCAGATATAACTCTTGCCCTGCGGTATATACCTATCCCTTTCCATCACTAAATTAAACATAATGGAATTGTGGTCACTATCACGCTCCAGATCAGGCAATATCCTGGTGAATCTCCTCTGCACCCTCTCTAGCACAATCACATCCTACTATAATGTGGCGACCAGAACTGCACACAGTATTCTAGCTGTCGTCTAATGAGCGTTTGATACCATCATAGCCTTCCTGCTCTTGTATTCTCTGGCTTGGCTAATAAAGGCAATTATCCCGTATGCCTTCTTAACCACCTTATCTACCTGTCCTACTGCCTTCAGGGATCCCTTCAGGGATCTATGGACATGTACCTCTGGGTTCCTCTGGTCCTCTGCATTTCCTAACATCCTACCATTCCCTGTGTAGTCCCTTGCCTTGTCAGTCCTCGCAGAATGTAGCACCTCACGCTTTTCAGGGTTTAATTCCACTTGCCACTGTTATGCCCAAAGTCCAGTAGCTTTGGTGCCAGAAGATTAGTGAGGGAATATCCGCTGGGAGTTCTTCTGAGCTGGAAGTGCATGCATGTGGTTTTCCAAGGATTTCAGGATTGGGTTTTGCTGGGGTGTAGCGGAATTGTGAATTGCCTGCTGGTGTTCACGGACCAGGCTGGCATGTGAAGGGTGACCACTTGACTGATGCACTGCAGAGTGGCCGCTACGCAGTGAAAGGTTCCTGCTGCGAGCGTAAGAAAACAGGCTAGGGTTACTAAAAGCGGCAGAAGACACAGAGCAATGAGATGGTTAACAAGCAAAGTTCCGCAGCATTAACACTTCACAAACAGCAGTCACATCCAAGGGATTCTGTTTATTTTGAACATTACACTGATATCAGTTATGGAACTCATGTTGTTTCACATTAAACTAATTTGAAGCACTGCATCTGGACTGTCCCCTGGCGCCAGTTCCAAACCATTTAACATTTTTTATTCGCGCACTCTATAAAATCATGGTTACAAACCATTATGAATTTGCATGCATGACCCACTTTGAAGACCGTCATCAAAGACAAATGACCCAAGTTATGGATAAAGTCAAGAGCTGATTAATTTACAATGAAAATCTAACAGACTTGAGTTGCTGTCAACTGTCTATTCAAACCATTGCTTAAGCGTTCGCTCGTGTGGAGTCATTTTCGACAAATGCTCCAAGGCTGAAAAAAAAAATTAGGTAAAAATGAGAGTTTTCTCCACACTGAAGCGAAATATCTGTAAGACTGGCTTGTGATGTGAAGCATTCAGAAGTACTCAATTAAGCCCTGGTTTGTAGCTGAAGATTATAAACTGCTTTTGAAGAATGTACTCAGAAAGCTCCGGCTTGGTGTTCAATTGGATTAAATCAACTCAAATGGTGGCTGTAAGGGCAACATGAGTGATAAGGATGCTGTGCTATAATTTCCTGGGTCAGTCAACCTTCGAAAGGTAATAATAATCTGAGCGTTGCAGTAATAATAAACCTACTTCATTAGGCTGGCATCTTGCATGACGCTTTGGACACACCCAAAGGGCTTCAAGAGGAATTGCAAAGTGAAAGGAATCTTACTGAATGCCAGCCTGAATGAGGCAATACTTCTTGTTACTAGAGGTTGCGGAGTATTGGGTAGGTGAAATCCCATTGCCACATCGCTGCACTGGGTAAAACTCAATCAGTGGCAGGCCAGGGAAGGGACACCTCCCCCACTTTGGAAGAACATGCAACCAATGAGACGGATCTGTCAGAATCACATGCGTAACCCACACAGCCATCCGGGATGGTCTCAGTCCCGAAACGGAATTGGACCATCCCGGATGTGCGTCGACCTGATTCAGCTCAATAAAGCAGTGAGGAGAGAAACCCATCCAATGTCCTCGGCAGATGAAGACCTGACCAAACTCTCTAAATGCATAGTGTCTTCAAAGCTCACCATTAACAACTTCCACCAGATGAAAAATGCAAATTGCTGACTGTGTTTATCACCCACATTAGGAACATAAGAATTAGGGAGCAGAAGTAGGCAATTCAGCCCCTCGAGAGTCATTTGTCTTTGATGACACCATTCAATCAGATTATGACTGATCTCTTCCTGGTCTCAAATCCACCTCCCCACCTGTTAGCCCTTTAACCCATTCTTTAAAAAATCCAAAATATATCTATCTCCTTCTTGAAACTATTTAATGACTCCGATTCCACCGCACTATGAGGAAGCGAGTTCCACAAATTTCTGGCAGGTTCCATTCTAACCACTTGCCATTCCGAATCACCTCAATACCAGAAACTGTGTAATGAACGATGTAGACCAGCTTACAAGGCCCAAAGTATGTCACCTGCCACATGCATGATGTTTTTTTCCATGGCCTCCTTCTGCACTGTAGAGATTCTGTGATTCTATGTGTCACAGGAAGGTTGACCAAAGCCCTGACTAGTGTGTCTGCAGTTGGCTGATGTTTTCCATGAACATACGGTGTCTCATATGAAATGAAAAAAATGAAAATCGCTTATTGTCACAAGTAGGCTTCAAATGAAGTTACTGTGAAAAGCCCCTAGTCGCCACATTCCAGCGCCTGTTCGGGAATTGAACCGTGCTGCTGGCCTGCCTTGGTCTGCTTTCAAAGCCAGTGAATTAGCCCTGCGCTAAACCAGCCCCCATTTGGCCCCCAATGAGGGGGGGGGCATCTTTGAAAGTTCCTTCTCATCTGACAGTGAGACCAATGGTTTATGATCTGTTTCAATGGTGACTTTCAGGTTGATAATGTAATCTGAGAGCTTCTCACAATCCCACATGACCATGAGAGCAGTGACTAGTGGGATACCGCAGGGATCGGTGCTAGGACCCCAGCTATTCACAATATATTAATGATTTAGATAAGGGAACAAAATATAATATCTCCAAATTGGGTGGGAGGGTGAGCTGTGAGGAGGATACAGAGATCCTTCAGTGTGATTTGGACAAGTTGAGTGAGTGGGAAAATGAATGGCAGATAATTTAGATAAATCTGAGCTTATCCACTTTGGTAGCAAAAACGAGAAGGCAGACTATTAACTGAATGGCCATAAATTAGAAGAGGAGAATGGGCAACGAGATCTGGGAGTCCTCATATGCCAGTCACTGAAGGTAAGCATGCAGGTGCAGCAGGCGGTAAAGAACGCAAATGGTATTTTGGCCTTCATAGCGAGAGGATTCGAGTACTGGAGCAGGGTTGTCTTGGTGCAATTATACAGGGCCTTGGTGAGGCCACACCTGGAATATTGTGTGTAGTTTCTGTCTCCTTTCCTGTTCTTGCTCTAGAGGGAGTGCAGCGCAGGTATACAAGACTGATTCCTGTCTGGCGGGACTGACGTATGAGGAGAGATTGAATCGGTTAGGCTTGTATTCGCTGGAGTTCAGAAGAATGAGGGGAGAATCTCATAGAAACCTATAAAATTCTAACAGGACTGACAGGGCAGATGCAGGAAGAATGTTTCCAATGGTGGGTGTGTCCAGAACCAGGGGCGAAATTCTCCCGAAACGGCGCGATGTCCGCCGACTGGCGCCCAAAACGGCGTCAATCAGACAGGCATCGCGCCGCCCCAAAGGTGCGGAATGCCGCGCATCTTTGGGGGCCGAGCCCCAACATTGAGGGGCTAGGCCGACGCCGGAGGAATTTCCGCCCCGCCAGCTGGCGGAAACGGCCTTTGTTGCCCTGCCAGCTGGCGCGGAAATGACATCTCCGGGCGGCTCATGCGCGAGAGCGTCAGCGGCCGCTGACAGTTTCACACGCATGCGCAGTGGAGGGAGTCTCTTCTGCCTCCGCCATGGTGGAGACCGTGGCGGAGGCGGAAGGGAAAGAATGCCCCCACGGCACAGGCCCGCCCGCGGATCGGTGGGCCCCGATCGCGGGCCAGGCCACCGTGGGGGCACCCCCCGGGGCCAGATCGCCCCGCGCCCCCCCCCAGGACCCCGGAGCCTGCCCACTCCGCCTTGTCCCGCCGTTCAACAGGTGGTTTAATCCACGCCGGCGGGACAGGCAATTTATCGGCGGGACTTCTGCCCATCCGGGCCGGAGGATCGAGCGGGGGGGCCCGCCAACCGGCGCGGACCGATTCCCGCCCCCGCCGAATATCCGGTGCCGGAGACTTCCGCAACCAGCGGGGGCGGGATTCGCGGGAAAAATTCTCCTACCCGCCCCGCCACATTTCTGCCCCGACCGGCCGGCGGGAGTCTCCGTAACACCAGCCGGTCAATGGGGTTTCCCATTGTGGGGCAGCCCCACACCGTCGGGAAATCCCTGGGCGCCGGCAAAACGGAGACTCCCGCCGGCGGAGAATGACGCCCCATGGCAGCCCCCAGTGATTCGCTCCAACCCGGCGGGGGGGTCGGAGAATGACGCCCCAGGGGCCACAGTCTGAGG
Organism: Scyliorhinus torazame; assembly: GCF_047496885.1. NCBI lineage: Eukaryota > Metazoa > Chordata > Chondrichthyes > Carcharhiniformes > Scyliorhinidae > Scyliorhinus > Scyliorhinus torazame. The sequence continues at coordinate 24,933,826 of NC_092713.1, forward strand.
ATATGCGGTTGACCATTTAGGACAGAGATGAGAAATTTCTTCACCCAGAGAGTGGTGAACCTGTGGAATTTGTTAACACAGTAAGTAGTTGAGGCCAAAACATTGCATGTTTTCAAGAACCAGTTAGATATAGCAATTAGGGTGAAGGGATCAAAGGATATGGGGGGGAAAGTGGGATTAGGCTATTGAGTTGGATGATCAGCCATGATAATAATGAATGGCGGAGCAGGCTCGAAGGGCCGAATGGCCTTCTCCTGCTCCTATTTATATGTTTCTTTTCGATAATGGCATGCCATGTCTGTGTGTCTGGCAGTCCTCTGGTAATATATTGTTCAGTGACATCCATCAAATTGTTCCTGAAACAAAACTGCCCCAGCTCTGTGGATGAAGCAGGTGTCGCTATGGTAATGGGCAAGGTTGGGTCGTAATGAGTCAGGATAATGGGTGGCAGCAGCATTACTTTGATGTGACTAAACACTTTCTCCTGGTGCACAGCCCAACTCCAAGCCTGCCCTATTTTGAGAAGGTATCCGCAGGGGTTCTGTGACCTGTGCCAGGTTGGGCAGAAATGTCCCCATGCCCAGGAATATCTGGAGATCTGGAATAGATGGTGGGGTTGAAACATGCTGACAGCTTTCATTTTCTGTGGGTCTGCCTTGATGCCTTTGTTGCTGCCGATGTGTCCGAGGAAGCAAATGGAAGTCTTGGAGAACTCTCATTTCTCGTCCAGTGTCGGTTCTGCTTGTTGCAAGTGTGCTGGGACAACCAAGGACCAGAAAGACAGCTCAAATTCTGATTCAGCAAAGTTTGCCCAAATCAATAGGCTAACACTCATTCAAATGTAACCAGAACAAGATCTAGAAGAATCGGCAAGCCTCCAGACCGCCTGAATCTGTAAAGTCAGAGACTTGACGAGGGGTGGGGTGGAGGTAATGTCGGTAAGTTGGGTAAAGACTTTGGGGGAGCTGCAGTATAAGGGTATCTGAGATAGCAAAGGTTCATGTGGAACTGGACACAGTACTGCCGGGGACGAGGATCAGCAATGGCCTGTGTAGAAGCAAGCAGTGCACATCTTGGGCTGTATATATGTACAGAGCTATGTGTTATCAATAAACACTCAATGTTCAACCAAATAAAACTCAGAACCTCTTCGTGAGAGACCTACTGAATATACAGCATACAACCAGGGTCTTCAGTTATGAGAAACTCAGGTTGTTTTTCTCAGAGCAGGAGAGGGTAAGGGGAGATATAAAAGGGTTAAGAACATAAGAATATAAGAAGCAGGAGTAGGCCATCTGGCCCTTCGAGCCTGCTCCGCCATTCAATGAGATCATGGCTGATCTTTTGTGGACTCAGCTCCACTTTCCCGCCGAACACCATAACCCTTTATTTCTTTGGGAAATACAAAGGTTTTTGGTAAAAGTGAATAAGGAGAAACTGTTTCCATTGGTAGGAGGGTCAAGAACCAGAGGATACAGATTTCAGATAATTGGCAAAAGGAAATCCAGGGGGGATGGTGGTCAGAAGAATTTCTTGTTTGTTATAACCAGGGGTGCTCAATCTGAAAAGGGGGGTAGAAGCAGCTTCAATGGTAGCATTGAATCAAAAGAGAATTGGAGACATAATTGAAAAGTGGCACAGTGGTTAGCACTGTTGCTTCACAACGCCAGGGACCCGGGTTCGATTCCCGGCTTCGTTCACTGTCTGGACGGAGTCATCACGTTTTCCCCATGTCTGCATAGGTTTCCTCCGGATGCTCCGGTTTCCTCCCACAAGTCCCGAAAGACGTGCTTGTTAGGTGAATTGGTCATTCTGAATTCTCCCTCTGTGTACCCGAACAGGCGCTGGAGCGTGGCGACGAGGGGATTTTCACAGTAACTTCATTGCAGTGTTAATGCCTACTTGTGAACATCACTAAAGATTATTATAGATTCTAAAAGAAAGGAAATATTCACAGGTTATGGGGCAAGAGCAGAGGGTGTGGGACTAAATGAATAACTATTTCAAAGGGCCAGCAAAGATGCAATGGACGAAATGATCTACTTCCGTGCTGTGTGATTCAAAAGCATGGCTATTTCTTTTTGTTCATGGGATGTGGGCGTGGCTGGCTGAGACAGCATTTGTTGCCCATCTCCGAGGGCATTTAAGAGTTACTGTGGGTGTGGAGTCGCATGTAGGCCAGACCAGGTAAGGACAACAGGTTTCCTCCCCAAAAGGAAGTGAACCAGATGGATCTTTACGACAATTGACAATGGTGTCACGGCCATCGCTAGATTTCGAACTCCCAAGAGTTTTATTGAATTCAAATTTCACCATCTGCCGTGGTGGGGTTTCGAACCCGGGTCCCCAGAGCAGTTACCCGGTCTCTGGATTACCAGTCCAGCGACAATACCACTCCGCCACTGCCTCTCATCCTAACTAACTTTATGAGCTCTGGGACTGGGCTAGTCACCCATTCAGCATTGTGCTGAATCAGAGGACAGTGTTGATTTGTCAGCTCACGTACAGTGGGAGCTGTGTTGCAACTATCCAAACTTATTTCATGAAAGAGATGCGGCAACAGTTGGTAGAGGAGATGCACGGCATAACTGGGCTAGATTCAAAAGTCAGTCCCCGTCATAAATGGCCGACTTTTCACACACTTGACCACCCATTTCCAATGTCTGCAAAATGGCCTGCAGTCTAGCATTTCTCCAACATTACTTCAAATAAACAACATCAGACTTCTGGGAATCGAGAACTCGGCAGATGTTATACAATAGAAATAGAAATGGAATACTACCCACAGAGGACATGAAGTTTGAAAAAGCTAATTCCATATTTAAAGCTTTACAGTTCTCACTGTAAGCAATCAATCATCTTGGCTGAAATTATAAATATCCATTTAAAGAATTTTTAAATGTTTAGTTTTTAAAATTCCTGTCAGCTTCCCTCTTCAGGTTTAATGTTGTGGTTAGCGAGAGCCATTCAGGCGCATGACCTATATGTGACAAAGTGTTCACATGAATAAATGACTTTTGTTAAAAATGGAACTCATTGAGGCACTTGAGCTCGCCGTGATCTGACATGGGTGTGTACTTGTCTTTTACTGTAAGGACTGGTGTTCGGAAAACAAAAGTAGTTTTAAGGGATTTATGTTTGTTTTGGTAAATGTTACAACTAAGGTATAGTTTTAAGTGGGTTTAACTGAATGTTTCTGTGCCCGGAAGGTTAGATTCATGCTGGACAAAAGTGTTTGTTTGCGTGGGGGTTGGTTAAATTCCAACTGTGATACTATTGTACGCGGAGAGGGTTATGGCATGAAAAATAAATAAAAAGCAAAGCATGTGGTCATTGCTCGGCAAGTGGAGGCCCTTGTAAGGTTAAAAAAAAGTTTTAATGTTTTAGTTTCAGCTGGATATAGTCCAGTTGGAGACAGAATACTGGGGATTGAACTTTTCTCAACTCGGCCAGGAGAAACTGGACAGGACAAAGGAGTTGCAAAGACGCAGGCTTCCTAAAGAATAAATTACAGTCCAGATAACCAGGAAATTGGGACAGTAAGAATGTCTAAGAAACTGGAGATAAAAGACCAAGGTATTCAACAGAATAATTCAAGGAAGAGTAAACAAAATGTTCTGCGTCAAAGAGGCAATTGCAGTAATCAGATTTAAAGTGAGACAGCAGACTTCAGATATAAGTTAAACATTTGATGCCATTTTAATACAATTTGGGATTATAGAGTTAAAGCTATCCTGAACAGTTTGTACAGCAGTCAAGATCATGACATTCTAAAGGCGGTGGTGTAAAACCCTGGACTGGACTCGCTGTTGAAATGTGGAGTGGAAGCTCTGTTTAAATGTATCATTCGGAAAATCTAGTCTGGATTTTGGAATGAAAACCATGAAGGGACAGAACTATTATGAGAGAAGATTTTAAAGCATATTTTGGGGAGTGGAATTTGGATGCATGTGACAAACATCTGGGGATGGGGGACGCTGAGGAGAAATCCACAGACACTGATTTGGGTTCAGGGCGGAGTGCTTAGAACATAGAACATACAGTGCAGCAGGAGGCCATTCGGCCCATCGAGTCTGCACCGACCCACTCAGGCCCTAACTTCCACCCTATCCCCGTAACCCAATAGCCCCTCCTAATCTTTTATGGATACTAAGGGCAATTTAGCATGGCCAATCCACCTAACCTGCGCACCTTTGGACTGTGGGAGGAAACCGGAACACCCGGAGGAAACCCACGCAGACACGGGGAGAACATGCAGACTCCGCACAGACAGACTCCGCACAGACAGTGACCCAGCGGTGAATCGACCCTGGGACCCTGGCGCTGTGAAGCCACAGTGCTATCCACTTGTAAAAGGGACTTAACATGTACTTCGCAATCCATGTTAATCCTAAAACCCATGTGTAATTATAAAACTAAATGGTTAGTAAAGGATTATAATCCAATTTTTTCATGTTTAATAAATGTTTCTTTATTGTCAAAACTAATTAGTGGTCTTGCGACTCTGCTCCTCCATGTTTTATACGAAAAAATAAAACTTACAGTGTTTTGAGCTTGGGTTCCATTCCGAGATCTTCCCAACCAGTTATAACACCAATTGGGATTGTAACAAAGTGGGGACTCTTGCAGAATTTCAAAACATGGAGAAAGGGTAATTGGATGCTGATTAGTAATAATTGTTGGGAAACTTTCAAATGTGTTTCACAGGTTACTTGATGCTGAATAGTAATTCTTGATGCAAGGTCTTATCCCTCTTTGTACCTGTGCCATTGGTACCAACATGTACCATGACCTCTGCCTTATCACCTTCCCCCTTCAGGATGCCCTGCAGCCATTCAGTGACATCCCAGACCCTGGCACCAGGGAGGCAACACACCATCCTGGAGTCACATTGACAGCCAAAATAATGCCAATCTGTTCCCCTGACTATAGAATCCCCTTTTACTACTGCGATTCCTCTGTCCCCCCCTCCTGTGTCAGGCTGCTTGTGATCATAGTGAAACATTTCAAACTGCAAGGGTTGTCAGATGATAGATAGAGTTCTTTGAAAAGTGGATGACCACATAATTGTCAATCTGATGCAAAACACCACCTCAAGGCAGAGCCCGTTTGCGTTGATAAGAAGGAAAGCTTTACGTTTTTATAGTGTGTCAATGACCACAGGACATTCCAAAGCACTTCACAGCCAATCAAGGTCTTGGGAACTGTGGTCACATTGTACAGAAACACAGCAACTACTTTGCACACAGCAAAATCCCACAAACAGAAATATGATAATGGCCTGAGAGCCTCTGTTTTTTTATCATGTTGATTGAGGGATAAATATTGGACACCAGGGATTGGATTCTCCGTAGCCCCGCGTCGAAATCGGGATTCGCGCGGGGCGGAGAATCCAATTTCACGCCGAAATCGGGCCCGGCGATTCTCCGGGACCCGAGAATCAGCGTGTTTGCGGAGTACTCCGCGCGGCTGGGGGGGTCCATTGCCAGAGGTCCGCCCAGCGATCCTTCGCTCCCAACCGGCTGAGTTCCCGACAGCATGGTTCTAACCACCTGGTCACCGGTCGGGATGTTCTCTCAATCCGCAGCTGCCCTGGTGGGGGGGCAGGGGGGATCGGACACCGGGTTGGTGGGGGGCCTTATCGGCAGCCGGGGACAGATCGGGGCTGTCGGATCTCCGGGTGCGCGGCCGATTGGGGGGGGGGGGGGCCTACATTCTTCATCTGCCTTCGCAGTCCAAGTCCACCATGGCGCTTGCGTGACTGCTGGAGGCCTCCGCTGTACGCATGCGCGGACTCAAAACCGGAAATGCGGGGGCCCGTATCCGCAGCTAAAGCTGCGAGAATCACTCTGGGTCCCTGCTAGTCCCCTGCAGGTGAGTGAATCGACTGATCTTTTTTATAGGAAACTCCAAGAGTGAAACGCCAGCGTTTTTACGCCGGTGTGTAGACATAGGCCCGTTTTGGGAAAATCCAGCCCCAGGAATAACTTCCCTGCTTTTTCTCATGGGTTCTTTTACATTTGATGGGACCTTGGTTTAAGGGGTCATCCAAAAGCTATGGTGCCTCCGACAATGCAGCACTCCCTTAGTAGTGGACTGAAGAGGCAGCCTAGATTTCCGTGCTCAGGTTTTGCAGTGGGCAGCTGGAATCCTTATGTTCAGAGAATGTGGGCGCCGCTGCGCCAACATTTATTGCCCATCCCTAATTACCCTTGACCTGAGCGTATTTCAGAGGGCATTTGTGAGTCAGTCACATTGCTGTGGATCTGGAGTCACGTGTAGGCCAGACCAGGTAAGGGTGGCAGATTTCCTTCCCTAAAGGACATTAGTGAACATGATGGTTTTTTACAACAATCACCAATGGTTTCATGGCCGTCATTGGATGTTTGATTCGAGATTTATTTTTTCTTGAATTCAAATACCATCATCAAGAAGGCATACGGCATGCTTGCCTTCATTGGCCGGGGCATTGAGTATAAGAATTGGCAAGTCATGTTGCAGCTGTAAAGAACCTTAGTTAGGCCACACTTGGAGTATAGTGTTCAATTCTGGTCGCCACACTACCAGAAGGATGTGGAGGCTTTAGAGATGGTGCAGAAGAGATTTACCAGGATGTTGCCTGGTATGGAGGGCATTAGCTATGAGGAGCGGTTGAATAAACTCAGTTTGTTCTCACTGGAACGACGGAGGTTGAGGGGCGACCTGATAGAGGTCTACAAAATTATGAGGGGCATAGACAGAGTGGATAGTCAGAGGCTTTTCCCCGGGGTAGAGGGGTCAATTACTAGGGGGCATAGGTTCAAGGTGAGAGGGGCAAGGTTTAGAGTAGATGTACGTGGCAAGTTTTTTTACACAGAGGGTAGTGGGTGCCTGGAACTCGCTACCGGAGGAAGTGGTGGAAGCAGGGACGATAGTGACATTTAAGGAGCATCTTGACAAATACATGAATAGGATGGGAATAGAGGGATACAGACCCAGGAAGTGTAGAAGATTGTAGTTTAGTCGGGCAGCATATTCGGCACGGGCTTGGAGGGCCGAAGGGCCTGTTCCTGTGCTGTACTTTTCTTTGTTCTTTGTTCTATCTGCTGTGGCGGGATTTGAACCCTGGTCCCCAGAGCATTACCCTGGGTCTCTGCATTACTAGTCCCGTGACAATAGCACTCTGCCACTCGTTTGCCCAGCGTTTCTGATGCAAAGCTACGCCACAGCCCAGAATTGAACTGAATTTATGCATTACACTTGTTGGAGTTGCCATTGAAGATATTGCTGCAATCAATACACGGTGCTTCTGCAAATCTGCCAATCTGCCAAATTGGGCCGATGTGTATCAATGTACTGCAGCCGCACAATCCAGAAGCCAGCCACTATATTCTAGACAACAGGCATGCACATGACCAAATACAGATAGTTTGTAATTAGACATTATATAATAATCATTGCAGCTTTTAAACATAAACTTGCTGAAATAATTCTTGGCTGCAAAGGGTGTGAAATCTGTGGCGTAATCCCAGGCTTTTCAATGGCAGTGGAAAGCCAAGAGCTCACCTAAATACTGCATGCATTCATCACATTGACACTTGCTTTGTTTTTAACACAATGAACTGAAATAAGGTAAATCAGAAAGCACAAATTCAATGCTGCTTCTTACCCACCGTCAATGGGAAAGATGGTATAGCAGAAAGCATAGAATCATTGAATCCTAGAATTCCTGCAGTGCAGTAGGAGGCCATTTGGCCCATCGAGTCTGCACCAACCCTCCGAAAGAGCATCCTACCTAGGCCCACTCCCCCGCAAACCCACCGCCCCACCTAACCGTTGGACACTAAGGGGCAATTTAGCCCGGCCAATCCACCTAACGGGCACATCTCTGGGAGGAAACCGGAGTACCCGGAGGAAACCCACGCGGACACCGGGAGAACATGCCACCTCCACCACAGACAGTCACTCAAGGTCGGAATCGAGCCCGGGTCCCTGGCGCCGGGAGGCAGCAGTGCTAACCACTTTCTGCAGCTGAGAACAGTTTTCTCAGGGGGTGCAAAAGGATATGCTGAGGAAAATTCTCGCATTAACGTCAAGGCCTGAATTTATTGGATGGCAGGGTTTTGCTTACTGTCATCCGAAAAGTCAGTGCGGAACATTCCTGCCGGCTCCAGAGTGTCCCGCAGTCGTCTCGCGATCAAATCAACGTCAATTGGCTGCGGGAGGGACTCCCGCCCGAGTCCGGCCTTGGACAGCTGATGGCCAATCCGATTGGCGGACAGCCCACCAGTCCCTGCAGCGCTGCGGTGGGCAGGAAATAAAATGCAGGGGGCATCCGAGCCACCAGAGACCCTGGTAAGTTCAAGGGTCTCTGGGGAGGGTGGGGGTGGGGTGTCAGGCTGGTAGTGTCATGGTGCCACCCTGCCCAGAGAGCAAACACCTGGTGGTCTCCAATCCCCTGGGAGACCCACACGAGTGCCATTCCTTCTAGTCCCACTTTGCAGGGACCAGTACTGTACGGCCTCGCATGAGATTTCCAAGGCTAAGGGGTCAGATCCCACATCTTAATTAGACTGTGGGAGTGCACATTAGAGTAAGACACTCTAATATGTAGATATGCTAAATAGTGATCCGGCCACAATGGGCGTGATTCACATTGCCATGTCTCATGAGATCGCGTTAGATTTCACGAGGTGTGGCGAATCGGGTAGATCCCACAAGAGAGATCTCCTGGCATCTACCGGCCATGCCGCGCTGCCTTTTTGGGCATATCACGGCTGGTAGTTAGCGCCCCAAATATCTCCTGGCAGTATTTCAAAGGAGAGCAGACGGGTTCACCCAATGGCCAATATTTAACCCTGGCTACATTATCTGGTCATTATTGTTGTTTGTGGGAGTTGCTGTGAAAATTTGGCTGCCATGTTCCCTACATTGCAAAAGTGACTACACTTCAAAAGTACATAATTGGCTGTGTACCCTGAGGTTCCGAAAGACACGATATAAATGCGGGTCTTTCTGTCTTTACGCATACAGGAGCAGGGAGGTTATGATGGAGCTGTATGAAATGCTGGTTTAGACCACAGTTGGAGTACTGTGTGCAGTTCTGGTCACCACACCATAGGAAGGAATTGATTGGACTGGAAAGTGCGCAGAGGAGATTCAGCAGGATGCTGCCTGGGTTGGATGTTTCAGTTATAAAGAGAGGCTGGTTAGGTTGGGATGGTATTCCTTGAAACAGAGAAGCCTGAGGGGGGACCTGATTGAGGTGTATAAAATTATGAGGGGCAGAGATAGGGTAGATGGAAAAGAACTTTACCCTGAGTAGGGCGGTCAATGACCAGGTAGCATAGATTTAAGGTTAAAGGGCAGGAGATTTAGAGGGTATGCAAGGAAACACCTTTTCACCCAGAGGGTGGTGGGAATGTGGAATTTGCTGCCTGAAAGGGCGGTAGAGGCGGGAGCCCTCACAACATTTAAGAAATATTTAGATGAGTCACCTGAAACGTCATAGCACACAAGGTTACGGAGCAAGTGCTGGAAAATGCACTGTGGTTAGCACTCTTGCTTCACAGCGCCAGGGTCCCAGGTTCGGTTCCCGACTTGGGTCACTGTCTGTGCGGAGTCTGCACGTTCTCCCCGTGGGTTTCCTCCGGGTGCTCCGGTTTCCCCCTCAAGCCCCGAAAGATGTGCTTGTTCGGTGACTTGGACATTCTGAATTCTCCCTGAATGTACCTGAACAGGCGCCGGAGTTTGACAACTAGGGGGTTTTCACAGTAATTTCATTGCAATGTGAGCCTACTTGTGACACCATTAAAGATCGGTGCTTGATGGCTGACACAGACACGATGGGCCGAATGGCCTCTTTCTGTGCTGCAAAACTCTATGACTCGTAAGAAATATTTGCAATGGTTCACATTACATGGAAACTAAGTGACTATTACATGGGTAAATATAATAGTCACCTTGAGCACAGCAGATCCCACAAATATCAATGTGACGGATGCCCAGTTAATATTTTTTTCAATGTGGTGGTGTTGGTTGAGTGAACCAAGGCCGCTGGGAGAATCTGTTGCTATTCTTTAAACGGTGCCGTGGATTATCAAGGTCAAAATGAACAAAAAATAGATCCACAAAACCTTGGTTTGCCGTCACATCCAAAGCCCTACCTCAGGCTTGCATGGTCAGCCTTCTTTGTCTGTTCAAATGCAGGAGCGGGCGATCTCTCTCAAAGCTCACTCACTATCAATTGGCACAAATCACAGGAATAACCGACTCAAAACAACATGTTTTCCAAAGGAAAACCGGCGAGAATTGTCTCACTGAGTCACAGGAAAAGAACCTCAGTAAAATAAACTTTGGAATCGCCTTCTCCAGCGGAAAGATGTGAATGGGGGACGTCATTTAACCCGGCCTTGTTTAATCATCCAAAACAACCTCCAGTACCCTCAGCGCATTCGCCAGCCACCAACGTCACCGGTGTCTGCTGCCTGCAATGTGTAGTCGCAGACCTTAATTATGGCCCTCAATGATATCAGCTGACTGGTACTGAAAAGTCTCGTAACAATCAAGTGCTGTAAAAGAATAGAGCTCCATATATAAAAGGAGTTAGGATTTATTGTTAGGGGAGTTTGAACATGACTTTACAGTGCTGTGAAAATTGCAATGGGCTGCATCTGTAACCGTGGCAGGTTTTGCAGCCAATTGCTCAACACATTTCCCCTTCTGTCCACTATTTTGTTTAAAGTGGGTTAGCACTTTTTCTACTACAGGTTAAGATGCAGGAATGTCTCCGGGATGTGCTAGGCGTTCATCCGCTAATATTGGCATCGATATCCCACTGTCCAGTATTTGGTCCGAGGTACTGCAGGTTACGGCACTCGAGGTGCATATCCAGATACCTTTTAAATGGGTCGAGGGTCTCTGCCTCTTCCACCCTTTTAGGCAGAGAGTTACAGACCCCCACAGCCCTCCGGCTGAATTCTTTTAACATCATCTCCCCTCTGATCTTTCTACCCATCACTTTAAATCTATGCTCCATAGTCACTGACCTCTCTGCTAATTTAAATAGGCCTTTCCAATCCATTCTATTCAGGCTCCTTACAAATTTTGTACATCTCAATCAAATCTCCCCTCAGTCTTCTCTGTTCCAAGGACAGCAGACAGCCTATCTTATTTTTCCTCATAGCTGCATTTCCCCAATCCTGGAAACATCCTTGTAAATCTTCTCTCTAGCCTGGAAAAACTAATCTCACATTTGTGACATGTCAGATATCTCTGAAGTCTGATCAACTGAATATATTTTAACACATTTTCAAAGTTTCATTGAAACTTTGTGTAATAAAGTGACCAGAACTGCATACAGTACTCAAGTTGTGGCCTAACCAACGCTTCATATAGTTCCTGTATAACCTCCTTGTTCTTATATTCTTTGTCTCGACTAATAAATGATAGGATTTCACAATCCTTCTTAACCACATGATCAGGTTACAGAGTAAATGTTGGCCAGGTCAGCTGGAAAACTTTTTCACTCTTCTTTGAATCATTTCCCGGAGAAATTTTACTGTGCATATAAATAACTCATACATCTCATTGAAAAGACATGCAGCGGGAATTTCCAGTCCTTCCCGCCAGTGGCACTTCTGATCCTGCTGAAGGTGACCCCCCCCCCGACCCTCCGGCCCCCACCCCCGCACAGGGTGGGATGGTGAAGCCACGCTACACGCCGTAGAGTTCAGCGGGAGAGAAAGATCCTGCCGGTGGGCCAATGGTGAGCTGCCGTCGGATCCAGAAAACACGCCATGGGGGAGGGGTGGAAAATCCAGCCATTCAGCCCTGACAATGCAGCACCCAGCTCGGCACAGAAATCGCAGCATAGATCAGTAATTTTCAAGCTCAGGGTCGCGACCTGCGGGTGGGTTGTGGGCAGTTGTCGGCAGGGTCGCGGAGCGATCGGTTGTGGCGATCCCGATCGCGGGAAGAGGTGCCCAACGGATACGACCGGCTTTGAAAAATGCTGAACGCGACCGGCAAGAATGTCGGCCGTCCCGCACATGCATGTCCCCTCAGCCGGTTGTAGCAGTGCGCAGGCCCGGAGTCCACGGACAGACTGCCACCCCCGTAAGTCAGCGTGCTGTCCCCGGAGCAGAATTTCTTTTTTAATCAATGGAGTCTTCCCGCAAGAAGGGACGGCAGAGAGCAGGTCAGGTACCCAGCACACTGATGTCACGTACCCTAGATCCGAAATTACTGAGGAGACCTTCCTCTGCTTTGTAACTGCAATCAAGCAAGCAACAGGACTGTGTGAAGAACTGGAGAGGGTTCTTTTTGGACTAAGGAAGAGGGGGCCTGGGACACAAACAGGCCAGGATCTCACAATTGAATCTGCTGGTGAGAGCTTCGCAGGAGAGTTCATGACAGGGCAAAGCAGTGCTGGTGTGAGCTCCAGGGCCTCTGATGAACAACCCATACAGCAATGTAACATTGAATGGCAAAGCAAGTGAGGTCATAAGGACCAAGCAGGCTCACCTGTCGCATTGAAGGTAAGCGAAAATGTTGGGTCACAAAGTTCGGGTGGCATGTGTTGCGAAGGTCGGACGGCGTGGGTCCCAAAGGTCGGCCGGCGTGGGTCCCAAAGGTCGGCCGGCGTGGATCCCAAAGGTCGGCCGGCGTGGGTCCCAAAGGTCGGCCGGCGTGGGTCCCAAAGGTCGGCCAGCGTGGATCTCAAAGGTCGGCCGGCATCGATCCCAAAGGTCAGCCGATTGGTAAAAATGGGTCCCCGGAAAAACATTTGAAAAACACTGGCATAGATGATGTCATCAGATGGGATTTGAACCCATAACCTTCTACCATAGAGGTATGAGTGCTACCCGCTGAAACAAAGGGACTAATTCGGTAGCTACACCAACATTGAATATGAAAACAACAAATGCTGGAAACACTCAGCAGGTCAGGCAGCATTCTGGAGGAAAACAGTTAATATTTCAAGTCAAAAAGACAAAAATTCTTCAGTTCCGTTGTAGGCTCACCTTAATCTGAAATGTTAACTTGGGTTTCTACCTTCATAGATCCTGCCTGACCTGATACAACAACGACTCACATGTCTACCCTGCCATTAATGCAGTAACACACCTCTAGCTGCTTGACAGGAACACTATTGAACCAAACAGAGTCACGCGAGGAGGAGATATTAGGATAGGTGACTGAAAGCTTGATCAGAGGGATCGGTTTTAAGGAGAATCTTAAAGGGGGAAAGACAACTAAAGGGAGCGAATGGTAAACAGAAGGAAGTCCAGACCTTAGCGAATAAGCAGCTGAATGCACTGACATCAATGGCAGAACTATGAAGATTGGGGGTGGAAATTGGTCAGATATAGAGGAGTGCGGAGCTCTCAAAAATCTGTAAAAGGGCCCAGAAGTGAGATTTGCCATTGAATCACACAAAAATACATTGCAGCTTGGAAACACAGACTGGTGAATGGGCTCCTGCGTACATATCAGTGAATGCTGCTGCAAGATCCTAAAGAACTGGAAGACAAGGCCTTTCTAGGTTTTTTTTTGGAAACCGTGGTCTTCAGGAGAGTGGGGATTTTTCATTGCCGGAATCTTCAATGCATTTGAAGGCTTTGTTTTGGTCACCTGATCAATAGCTGCCTGTGCGCCGTCATTGGGAGTTTTATTACCTTCTGTATCCAGGTCAGCAAACACTTGTGATGAGCAACTAAACTCTTGCAGTCGCAATACTGTAACAAGGAATCGCGGTCTGTCACCTCCAATTCGCGACAGATAAAGCATTCGGGAGCATCATCTAGAATTCAAGACAGAAATTACATTAAAAACAAGATAAAATTAGAGAGCATCACAAATAATTGCAATCAAACTAGCTGAATAACTGGGTATTTATACCTGAGTTTTGCCAACTCTGAACACATCTATATTGCATGTATACTGCATAGCAATTGTGTGGATGATCAGTGCATGATCACGTTTATCATACATATGTCATACATGTATATCACATGATTAATTAGGTGGGTGTCCTCCAAATAATTGTATCAATTGATAATAGGCTGATAATCCCTGAATAGATAGAGAATCCTACGTCCCCCTTTGCACTGTGGCTAATTATGGTTGATGATGGGTCTCCTTGAGGGTTAGTTCGATGTATTACTTCCTCTCTTTCTTGTACCATATCTACAGTTCCAAATAGATACAGCAATCTGTGTGCTCTGTTCTAAATCCAGTGAAGGTTGGCAAGACAACACTCCAAAACTTGAAAGGAACAGGATCAGGGGTTTGCCAGCCCAACTGTTCATTCCCAAAAACCGCAACCTGAAAGCACTGTCCTAATTGTAACTTGGGAATGTACCACCGTTCCTTCACTGTCGCTGGGTCAAAATTCTGGAACTCCTTCCACTGCACTGAGGGTGCACCTAAACCATGATGATTGGAGCAGTTCAAGGCGGCAGCTCACCACCACCTTCTTGTGTCCGAATGGGTACCGAAGATGGCGTCCTGCATAGGATGCTGGGAAAATCAGCCAAGTCCAGAACAAGCAGGGTGCAGTTTAGATACACATTGATGAGCAAGCTGCAGCCTAGAGATTGCAACAAGCAGGAAAAAGACTATCTCCAGGCCATCCCAGGGACAATAGAATTATCCTGTCAATCACATTTGTTTACCAGACACAGCGGCACCAACACTTGCAGGCATGGCCACTGACTGCCCGTCCCAAAATCAATGTGGCAGTCCCTGATTGGACTTGATTGATCAGGGTGATCGAGCCCTCATCACCTGATTGATAATGACCCAGAGACCGCCCAAAAGGGCACAAAATCCAAGCAGGTGAAAAGATGCTGCACCACCTGAGAATCTCTTTCTGCAGCAGCGCGCAACAGCAACATCAAATGGTGATCTTCACCAGCCTCCATGAGGAGCACCACCATCACTCCGCCAAACAGAAGGAAGACCAGAGCCAGAGTATCAGACCAGACCAAGGACCGAACATCGAGGACGACAGAAGTCGAAAACAGATAGAGGCCTTTGTCTGTCTGGGTACTTTCTAGTCACTCTAAAGTTAAGTTAAGTTCGAGTATGAACTTTAGTATTCTGTGTGATTGATTAACTGTAACATTGTGTGATGCACTATCAATCACGACGAGACGAGTGTAGAATGTAATCGAGGCTTTATTACACAGAGATATGTGGCCTCCTACAGCAGCTTACGAAATGGCTGCTGTTCGGAGAGCACACACATTTATACTCCGCCTCCTGGGCGGAGCCAGCAGGCAGGGATCTACCCCCGTACCTGTAGTACAGGGGCCTTACCGTAATACCCATATATACAATATAATACAACAGTAGTGACCACCACATTGTGTGAGTGTGAATAAACACTATTTGATTAAACAAAGCTGGCTCACAGTCATTTGTCCACCACACACGAGTGCAACATTCTCAAGGGCAATTAAAAATGGACAATAAATACTGGCCTAGCCAGCGACACCCAAAACCAGTGAATGAATGAAAACAATGCACCATGTGGTGGCACAGATATATGCTGAGCATGTGACTATCAGCCAACCACTAACTTAGCTAGTTGTCGAAACTTGGTTGATTTCTATGGATTGGACATTGGCCAACACAACAAGTCAAGAGATAGGAGTGTGCACACTCTGCTCCCCTCTACTGAGCACTGAGCGATCTCATCACACATCTTTAAAGGGAAGGGCAGATGTGGTGATTGTCCCTTAAAGGGCAACATAGCGGAGTACTGGTTACCTGGCTAGAGTGATCCATTGGGACTCAGAGTGGGGAACCACCTCAAGGGGAGGAGTTCTCCTCGGCAGAGGTGATTGTGAACTAGCTGCAAACAGTGGTTAGCACTGCTGCCTCGCAGCGCCAGGAACCCGGGTTCAATTCCAGCCTTGGGTCACTGTCTGGGTGGAGTCTGCACGTTCTCCCCGTGTCTGCGTGGGTTTCCTGCGGGTGCTCCGGTTTCCTCCCACAGTCCAAAGATGTGCAGGTTAGGTGGATTGGCCATGCTGAATTGCCCGTTCCAAAAGATTTTTTAATAAATTGAGAGTATCCAATTATTTTTGTTCCCCAATAAAGGGGCAATTTAGGGTGGCCAATCCACCTAACCTGCATATCTTTGGGTTGTGGGGTGAAACCCACGCAGACACGGAGAGAATGTGCAAATGCCACACGAACAGTAACCCAGGGCTGAGATTGAACCCGGATCCTGAGCACCGTGGGCAGCAGTGCTAACCACTGCGCCACCGTGCCGCCCTCGCCCTTTCCAAAAGATGTGCCATTTAGGTGGGGTTATAAGGATAGGGCGGGGTAGTTGGCCTAGGTAGGGCGCTCTTTCAGAGGGTCGGTGCAGACTCGATGGGCCAAATGGCCTCCTTCTGAATTATAGAATGTCCATGGTTCTCTGTTGCTCTAGAAGACTTGTTGATAATTCCCTTGTTGTTCACAAATGAAGCTTTTGAAAGTGGATCACTACAGAAAAGAAAGCCAAAACATTAGCCCGAACTTTGTTGAGCTTGCATTGCTGTGGCCCTGGAAAAGCAGTATTCCTGCTTTTCCTTGGATGACAGGAAAATTCCAGCCCATTGGCAGGCCTCTCAATGACAGAGAATGCAATGGCGGCGGAGCGTGGCGGCTCTCTGTGAGCTGTCTCACACAGATCCTCTTCCTACATCTCTTGTAATCGTACTAACTTCTTAAAACTTAATTCTAACACTAATACTATCTCTAACCTTTCTCTTTTATGTTCCCTTGCAGGTCTGAAGATCTCTTCACACATCTTCTCTACTGAGTAGTACTGCACTCCTGTGTGCTTCACCTGATGCCTGTGTCGATGTACTTCCATTACGTATTCCTGTATGCCCTATGTTTTTTTTCATGTATGGAATACATTTTCATGTGTGCAATGCACGCAGAACAATACTTTTCACTGTATCTCGGTACACGTGACAATAAACAAATCCAAATGAGAGTGAAATCCAAATGACCCCCAACTCCTCTCCCAGATCAGACCTGGCCAGCACAAGAACTGGCCTATTGCTTGCCCTCCATTTCCAGTGAGTTCCTCCGGGGGGCTCCCTTGAAATCTGCAACTTGCCTCTGGGATTTATTCAAGGCCCGAAATAACATGGTCAAATTTCTTGCTGACATCAACCATCGGGTCTCTGCTGTGGCTCAGTGATAACACTCACATCTCAGCATCAGAACGGCGAGGCTTCGCGCCCACTCTGGAGACCAGAGCACAAATATCCAGGCTGACAATAGAGTGCAACACCGAGGGAGTGCTGTACTGCTGGGGATGCAATCCTTCAGATGAGATGAAAAAGCCGTTGCCCTGTCTGCTGTTTCAGGTGGGTGTAAATGATCCCATATGGCACTCTTCATCGAAGAGCAGAGAAGTTATCTGCAGTGAGATAACACCAATATTTTGAAATAAACAAATTATCTGGTCAAATGGACTAGAATTGGTGACAGCGACATTAACATTACCCTTGCAATCAAAACTGATTGCAACTTCTAGACTTCACGCGTGTGCAATTAAATGTGGAAATGCAGAAATTGTTCAGTGATACGACGTATCTTCCAAAGGTGTACGGTGAACACCCCCCAGATTACAATCAACTGGATGTCGGTGATGTGAAATTGGTCTTTTCTGCTATTAGTCTCACTGTAAGAACGTAATACCTTGTTGAATGAGGCGTGACTGCTAACCAAATTCATAATCAATGATCCCTCTAAATCTCTTTTCTGTTCACTTCATTCAATGCGTGATTTCTTTCTTGCTTTGTCGTGCGCATGTGGTATCTGAAAGGAAATAGTTTGTGTGGGGTGTACAGGGTAGTTTCAATGTACACTAATAATCTTTATTAGTATCACAAGCAGGCTTACATTAATACTGCAATGAAGTTACTGTGAAAATCCCCTTGTCGCCACACTGGCGCTTGTTCGGGTGCACAGAGGGAGAATTCAGAATGACCAATTCACCTAACAAGCACGTCTTTCGGGACTTGTGGGAGGAAACCCGAGCACCCGGAGGAAACCCACACCTAGCATTTATTGCCCATCCTGAATTGCCCTCGAGAAGGTGGTGGTGAGCTTATTTCTTGAATGACTACAGTCCATGTGGTGTAGGTGCACCCGCACTACTGTGAGGGAGGAGAGTTGCAGAATTTCGACCCAGCGACAGTGAAGGAACGGTGAAGCATATGAAGGTGAAAGAAGTAGAGGGTTGTGCTGGCAGGTTTAGATGAAGAACGAGGAGAGGGGGCTGAAGTGGCGTGTAAACGCTGGCATGCACTGGTTGGGCTGAATCATTGGGTTGCTCTATGCAATCCTGTGTAATTGCTGGAGATTCTATTGACTGAGAAACAACAGTAAACTGACATTGGAAAAGGGGAAACCCTAGTTCCCATTGTTGTCAGCGGAGTCTTGCTGGGCGCAAATTGGCCACAAAGTCACAACTGTCGGGAAAAAAGGGAGGAGTTGGGATCAGGATGCCAAGTCAAAACTAGACACTTGCTGAGAAAAGTGAATTGTAACCGATGTGTAAATAGTTTCTGTGTATGTTCACTTCCAGCTTTGTTTTGTACCAAATCTTAATGAAGATATTTTAAAAAAAATATTTAAAAACATTTTTAAGGGAGCTCCAGGATTTTGACCCAGCGACAGTGAAGGAACGGCGAGATATTCCTCAGTCAGGTTGCTGCGTGACATGGAGGAGAACTCCCAGAGGATGGCGTTACCATATATTTGCTGCTCTTATCCTTCTGGGTGGTAGAGAATTGCGGGTTTGGAAGTTTCTGTCAAATGATGGTTGGGGACAAACCTGCCTCCATTTACATAATCGCTTCAGATGTAGACAAATCACCCAGAATGCCACACCGAGGTCTCGGGGTGAATTCTCCACCGGCGGTCCCTCCGGCACGCCAGCATCCCCGGTTCCCCGGCGGGCTGGAGTGGCCACAATGGAAATCCCATTGACGGGACGGAGAATCCCGCTGTCGGCGACGGCGCTCCGCACAGGAACACGCAATTGGGGAGACGGAGAATTCGCCCCATAATCAAAAAAATGGACACTTCGAACTTAAAAAAGAAAGACATGAGGAAGGGTGACAAAAATGCTTGGCCGGAGAGGTAGATTTTAAGTGGAGGTTGGCTCTTATTTGGGCTGCTGAATAGAAATCTGATCAGCTTATTCAAATGGAAGTTATAAGGTTAGTGGAAAGGGTTGGCATTTTACTGGGCTAAAATCCAATGGCCATAGGGCTTATTTATGTCTTATTTGTGATGTATAAGATAATGTAGTGCAACACCTGCTGGATGAATCAGAGGATGAACAAAACGCGAGAATGTCACTGCCATTTTTGTCTACTCCCGTTTTGTTTGTTCCTGTCGGTCTTCTTTTAAAATTAAAATTCTCTGTTGAGCGAAAACTATTTGCCTGGATGATTGGGTTGCAGCTTTAATTACACTCAATCACATTCTGTATCTTATCCTGCTTGACTGCTGTGATATTTTGTTTATATAAATGTGGATTCCAGTAAAGTGTGCAATCCTGGTAGATTAATCATATTCTGTGGCAATCACGTTATTAATAAATGGGAAGTGGCTTTGAGTGATGTGTTTTTATTCTCCCCAAGTACTAGGGGAACTGATATTTCACTGTCTGAGGGGAAATAAAAGTTATTTTCTTTCAGATGTCGAAATGCCTGCTCTCACGCCGGCGGCCTTCGTCCTGGCTTAGCAGCAGTGGCATTAGCTGACTTGATTTCCCATTTCCCCTGCCCTCCTCCCCCACGCTACATGGGCTCAGGTTTTGCCACGAAGACACTTTGATAGCTCACACACGTGGCCAGGGATGAAAAAGAAAGACTTGCAGTCACATACTGCCTGTCGTCACCTCGGGACGTCCCGACAACCAACAAATTTGTTTCCCCCGCTCAGTTGGAGCCTCTCTGTCAGGTCCTCTAGTGTTGTCACTCTGCTGTCCGTGTAAAAATCCCTAACTGTCAGTGTCCCCCTGTCCTGTCTCCACTTTTTTAAGCAGGTGTCCGTCGTGGCTGGCGTGAACCTGTCGTTGTTGCAGATGGGGGGTCCTAATGGACATCTTGGTTAGACCGAAGTGCTGTCGTAGTTGAATCCATGACCGGAGTGTGGCTATCACCACAGGGCTCGTTGAGT
This sequence comes from Scyliorhinus torazame, assembly GCF_047496885.1. Taxonomy (NCBI): domain Eukaryota; kingdom Metazoa; phylum Chordata; class Chondrichthyes; order Carcharhiniformes; family Scyliorhinidae; genus Scyliorhinus; species Scyliorhinus torazame. The sequence continues at coordinate 24,954,016 of NC_092713.1, forward strand.
GCCGAGCCGGTGGGGATGGGAGTGCTTCCATGGTGAGGGTCCGGGGGGACGTTCCCGGGCAGGAACGCTCCTCCATTCCTACCAATTCGGCCTCCGGTTCCTTTATCCATCCATTTACTCTTTCCGCTGTTGCTGCCCAGTGGTAATATTGCAGGTTTGGGAAGGCTAAGCCCCCGCCTTGCTTCTCGTTCTTTAAAGGACATTTTTGGGGGATCCTTGTGTTCTTCCCACACCCACATAAACGCCATGATCAATTTGTCCACTGAGTTGAAAAAAGCCTTGGGGATATAGATCGGTATGGTCTGAATAGGAAGAGGAACCTATGCAGTACGTTCATCTTGATCATCTGCACTCTCCCCGCCAGAGTGAGTGGGAGTGTGTTCCATCTCTGGAGGTCCTTTTTAACTTCCTCCATCAGGCTGGTCACATTCCACGAGTGAATCCATGTCCAGTCATGGGCAATTTGGATTCCCAGGTAACGGAAGTTATTTCGGACCTGTTTAAATGGCAATCCTTCCAGATCTGTCACTCCCCATTGCGGGTTCACCGGGAAGATTTCACTTTTGCTCTGGTTCAGTTTGTAGCCCGAGAAGGATCCAAACTCTTTCAAGAGCGCCATGGTTCCTTCCATGCTGCTTTGTGGATCTGTGACATAGAGGAGCAGGTCATCCGCATAGAGCGAGACTCTGTGCTCTCTGTCTGCTCTCAACCTCTTCCAATTCTTTGCCACTCGGAGCGCGACTGCTTGTGGCTTGATCACTAGAGTGAATAGCCGCTGGGACAGCAGCATCCCTGCCTCTGTGCAGCTGGAAGTACTTTGAGCTGGTGTTGTTTGTCCACATGCTCGCCATGGGAGCCTTGGACAGGAGCTTTACCCAGGAGCTGAACCCTGTTCCAAGCCTGAATCGCTCCAGTCCCTCTCTGAGGTACTTCCATCCGACCCTGTCGAAAGCTTTCTCAGGGGCCGGGGAGATGATCACTTCTGGAGCGGGGGCCAGGATTATCACGTGGAGTGTTAGGGGACTTAACGGCCCGGTGAAAAGATCCAGAGTCTTCGCCCATCTGAGAAGCCTAAAAGCCAACAGAGTCTTCCTACAGGAAAGACACCCGAGGGAGAAGGACCGACTGCGGGCAAGAAAGGGCTGGGTGGGATAGACATTCATGCTATGGGACGAGGGCTAGGGGAGGAGCCATACTGATTAGCAAGAGGACGAGGTTCACTGCGACAAGGAGGTTACTGACCAAGAAGGACGGTACATCATGGTCAGCAGTGTCCTGGACGGGACACCTGTGTATGCTCCCAACTGGGATGACACAGGCTTCTTAAAAAGGACCATGGCGGAAATCCCTGACATTGACATGCGCCGACTGATAATGGGGGGCAACTTCAACTGTGGACAGGATCCGCTGACAGCCCGATCAAACCCCACATTGGGGAAAAGGACGGGCATGGCTCATGAGCTGGCAACATGGTTTGGGAGCAGATGGGGGCAGTGGACCGATGGTGGTTCCTGCATCTCTGTGAGAAGGAAGTCTCGTTCTTTGCAGCGGTACTTAAAGCATACTCGAGGATAGACTTCTTTGCAGTAGGGAAAGTGGTGCTGCCAGGAATAGTAAGGACGGAATATTCCACGATAGTTATCTCCGACCACGCTCCACACTAATGGATGTGAGGTTGGAGATGGGCCTACTGGCCGATAAGGCCTTCTGCCAGAAAATATCACAGGCCATAGGCGATAATGTTACAAACAACCGGAACAGGGAAGTCTCACCTTCCACGATCTGGGAGGTGTAAAAGGGGGTGATTTGGGGAGAGATTGTAGTCTATAAGGCACGTAGAGCTAGGGAAGAGATGGCGACCAGGCAACAACTGATCGACTCCATCCTGGAGGCCGACACAAAATACTCCGAGGTCCTAACCGTAGAGCTTCTGGCGGAGAGGAAAAAGCTGCAAATGAACTTTGACCTGCTATTCACCAGGAAAGCAGCGTACCAACTCCGCCAGACACAGGGACCTTCTATGAGCATGGGGAAAAGGCTGGCCGCCTACTGGCTCACCAGCTGAGAAAGCAGGCAGGCATGAGGGAAATAGCGCAGGTAAAGAATAGCGAAGGTAGACTTGTCATCGAGCAAAAAAGGATCAACCGATCGTTTGAGACATTCTAGACACCCCCCGACGGGGATGCGAAGATGAAACGGTTCCTCGATGGACTGGACATGCCAGTTGTGGGGGACGATAAGGTGGGGGGGAGCTGGAAGTGCCAGTAGGACTGGGAGAGATCATGGAGGGTATCAGCACCATGCAGATGGGGAAGACGCCAGGACCCAACGGGGTTCACGGCGGATTTCTGTAAGAAATTCACACCAGCCTTGGCTTTGGGGACGGAAGAGGAACCTCGGCAATAAATTCATTTTGATTGTCTGCACTCTCCCTGCCAAGATAAGCAGGAGTGCATTCCATCTCTGTAGTTCCTTTTTAACTTCCTTCGCCAGACTGGTCAGATTCCACTTGTGTGTCTGTGTCCAGTCCTGGGCTCTCTGGATCCCAGGTAGCGGAATTTGCTTTGGGCTAGTTTGAATGGTACTCCCTCCAACTCTGTCCCTGCCCCATTCGGGTTCACCGAGAATGCCTCGCTCTTGCCCAGGTTGGGTTTGTAGCCTGAGAAGGCTCCAAACTGCCTCTGAAGTTGCATGATTGCTGGCAGCTGTAGCCATCTCAGATGGCCACCTGCAAAGGACCATGGGAATTATAGCCAACCCAGGACTCAGACAGACTCAGAGCTTGTGTGTGTATTTGCAACCCAGATAGCTAGACGCGGTCGAATCCCCCGCTCGTTTGCATTCTAATGACCCATTTCCCCAGAAGAAAATAACTGTACTCAGGTAACCGATACAGATACAGACTAATTGGCACCACTCCCTTTACTCAGGGAGCACAAACAGCCAAGGTCAATGACCGCTCAGGACACGGCCAGCCATCAAGGCACCCACCCCTTTATTGGCCAAAATCAAAGTCAGTGATTGAAGCGTGTCGAATTATTGGGTCCAAGTTAAGGACCGCCCCAAAGAGCGCAAAATCCCAAAGGGATAAGAAGAGACACAGCCATGTGTTCGGTCTCTCTTGGATCCGGCCTGCGCCAACCCAAGTGCAGCATAATGACCAGACAAACAAGTTCAAGACCAACGATCGCTACCAGACGGATGAGCCCCGCAGAAACAGCCATTTCTTCCACCCAGCCACGCAAGATCCGAACAAAGGCCTTCTTCATCTGCAAAGAACCGGTTGCCCTAAAGTTAAGTATAGGTTATTGTAGTTGTTAGGCGTAGTTTAACTTGTAGTGTTTTATGTTGCATGTCGAAGTAATCCTTGTGTGTAAATAAACTATCTTTTAACTTGAACTGACTAATTGGTTGTGTGGTCCTTTGATCGATATCCGGTAAAGCCTTGTGGGGGTATCATTTGATAACTGGTAACTCTAAAGAGCATCATTATTAATTGGCAACATTATTGGCGACTCTGGTGCCGAGTGGCAACACAGCATGGTAGCACAGTGGTTAGCACTGTTGCTTCACAGCACGGTAGCATTGTGGATAGCGCAATTGCTTCACAGCTCCAGGGTCCCAGGTTCGATTACCGGCTTGGGTCACTGTCTGTGCGGAGTCTGCACGTTCTCCCTGTGTCTGTGTCGGTTTCCTCCGGGTGTTGCGGTTTCCTCCCACAGTCCAAAGATGTGCAGGTTAGGTGGATTGGCCATGATAAATTGCCCTTAGTGTCCAAAATTGCCCTTAGTGTTGGGTGGGGTTACTGGGTTATGGGGATAGGGTGGAGGTGACCTTGGGTAGGGTGCTCTTTCCAAGAGCTGGTGCAGACTCGATGGGCCGAATGGCCTCCTTCTGCACTGTAAATTCTATAAATTCTATGATTCACAGCGCCAGGGTCCCACGTTCGATTCCCAGCTTGGGTCACTGTCTGTGTGGAGTCTGCACGTTCTCCCCGTGTCTGCGTGGGTTTCCTCCGGGCGCTCCAGTTTCCTCCCACAAGCCCCGAAAGACGTGTTGTTAGGTGATTTGGACGTTCTGAATTCTCCCTCCGTGTACCCGAACAGGCGCCGGAATGTGGTGACTAGGGGCTTTTCACAGTAACTTCATTGCAGTGTTAATGAAAGCCTACTTGTGACAATAAAGATTGTTATTAAGCCGCTCTGTGGGTCCGAGACGTAGAGGAGCAGGTCATCCGCAAAGAGCGACACTCTATGTTCTCTGCTTTCTCTTTGTCCACCCCCCCAGCTGCTCAGCACATCCCCATCACCGGGACTCTGGAGTTCGCTGCCTGACAGCACTGAGGACATTTCCATAACACATGGACTGCAGTGGTTCAAGAAGGGGGTTCACCATCACCACCTCAAGAGCAATTAGGGATGGGCAACAAAAGCTACCTTTAAATTTGATTCACCCGAGGAAGGAGCTGCGCTCTGAAAGCTAGTGATTCGAAACAAACCTGTTGGACTTTAACCTGGTGTTGAAAGACTTCTTACTGTGCTCACCCCAGTCCAACGCTGGGATTTTCACATCATACATAGAACATGAACATGGAACATACAGTGCAGAAGGAGACCATTCGGCCCATCGTGTCTGCACCGACCCACTTAAGCCCTCACTTCCACCCTATCCCCGTAACCCAATAACCCCTCCTAACCTTTTTTGGACACTAAGGGAAATTCAGCACGGCCAATCCACCTAACCTGCACGTCTTTGGACTGTGGGAGGAAACCGGAGCACCCGGAGGAAACCGACGCAGACACGGGGAGAACGTGCAGAGTCCGCACAGACAGTGACCCAGCGGGGAATGGAACCTGGGACCCTGGCGCTGTGAAGCCACAGTGCTATCCACTTGTGCTACCGTGCTGCCCTAACCTTTAAATGATTCTTTTAGGGGCTGGTTTAGCACAGTGGGCTAAACAGCTGGCTTGTAATGCAGAACAATGCCAGCAGCGCGGGTTCAATTCCCGGACCGAACAGGCGCCGGAATGTGGCGACTCGGGGCTTTTCACAGTAACTTCATTGAAGCCCACGTGTGACAATAAGCATTTATTATTATTATTATAGTATTTCCATTGCCTCTGCTAAGGGCTGCAGCAGATTGGCAATGGATGCCAACACGGAAAACAGAAGCTGTCAAAGTCACTTGGCAGCTTTAGGTGCAGCGACACAGCAGAGGTTCCCCAAATGAAGACAGCCCTCCCACTCGCCCTCAAATGGATTGTTTGGTGCAAGTCCATCATCTCCCGCAGGTGGAAGGATGACAACAGCAAAGACTACTCTCTCTAGGACTTCGCAGTATTTCAGTAATTCGAAGAGTTTTGCCCACGTAGAAGAGAATCCTTACAGTGCAGGAGTCCATTTGGCCCATTGAGTTTGCACTGCCCCTTGGAAAGAGCACTCTACCCAGGCCCACGCCCCCCCTACCCTCTCCCCGTAACCCCACCACCTTTTTTGGACACCAAGGAGCAATTTGACGTGGCCAATCCACCTAACCTGCATATCTTTGGACTTTGGGAGGAAACCGGAGCACCCGGAGGAAACCCACGCACACACGGGGAGGACGTGCAGACTCCGCACAGGCAGTGACCCAAGCCTGGAATCGAACCCTGGTCCCTGGAGCTGTGAAGCAACTGTGCCAAGCACTGTGTTACCGTGCCACCAATAACGAGGGCACCCGGTGGAAACCCACGTAGACATGGGGAGTGGGTGCAGACTCCACACAGTCACCCAAGACCGGAATCGAACCCTGGTCCCTGGAGCTGTGAGGCAACAGTGCTAACCATTGTGCCACCCCTTGGGACAGACACACAGAATGCTGATAAATATCAAAGTTGAAGCTGATATCTGTGGTCCTACAATCTAACAATGCCTGACTACTGGCCCAGATGATGTGAGTTACTGTGAAAAAGCTACAATAATGTAACAAAAGGAAGCCCTGGAGTAGACTGCATTGAGCCATTTTAAAGCACATTTACCACTAAATGTGGTATGTTATCAGTGGCAGCAGTCCAACACTTACAGTAATCACTGCTACTTCACATCATCCCCATACTATTTTAGCCGAGCTTCAGACTGAGTCAAGTTGACTATAGACCAATTAAGACATGTATCACAATTACACTTTTGAACTTCTAACATAAAATGGAATACAGTTCAGAATACATACCATTCATTACTTGACACAGTAACTTGATAGCAATAACACAATGATTTATTTCTGTCTGTCATGTGATACCGGTTTTAACTTGATACTTTTCTTTTCTCCAGAGAATGAGCTAGGACCATCTGCGATGCCACAATGCACAAGCACCTCACTGTCACCAGTACAAGGAGGGGCACCTTTACCATCAACAACGCAAGACACGTCACAGGAGAGCTCATGTTAGCAATGAATTCCTATCTCAGTGCGGTATCTAATAACTTGGATCGCAGATTAAATAAAATAGTAAATAAATGGCTTTGCCTGAGATGTTCAATATGCAGTTTGGATAGTCAGAGGCTTTTTCCCAGGGTAGAGGGGTCAATTACTAGGGGGTTTAAGGTGCGAGGGGCAGGGTTTAGAGGAGATGTACGAGGCAAGTTTTTTTTACACAGAGGGTAGTGGGTGCCTGGAACTCGCTGCTGGAGGAGGTGGTGGAAGCAGAGACGATAGTGACATTTAAGGGGCATCTTGACAAATACATGAATAGGATGGGAATAGAGGGATACGGACCCAGGAAGTGTAGAAGATTGTAGTTTAGTCGGGCAGCATGGTTGGCACGGGCTTGGAGGGCCGAAGGGCCTGTTCCTGTGCTGTACATTTCTTTATTCTTTGTTCTTTGGGTGCATAGGGAGAAAACTTATTTCCGTTGGAAGAAGGTAACCGGAGAACAGGATGTAGGTAACCAGAGGAGAGGACGCAGGTAACCAGATGAGAGGACGCAGGTAACAGAGAGGAGGATGCAGGTAACCAGAGGAGAGGATGCAGGTAACCAGTGGACTTGACGCAGGTAAACAGAGGAGAGGACGCAGGTAACCAGAGGAGAGGACGCAGGTAACCAGAGGAGAGGACGCAGGTAACAGAGGAGAGGACGCAGGTAACAGAGGAGAGGACGCAGGTAACCAGAGGAGAGGACGCAGGTAACCAGTGGAGAGGATGCAGGTATCCAGAGGAGAGGATTGAGGTAACCAGAGGACAGGACGCAGGTAACCAGAGGAGAGGACGCAGGTAACCAGAGGAGAGGACATAGGTAACCAGAGGAGAGGACGCAGGTAGCCAGAGGAGAGGATACAGGTAACCAGAGGACAGGACGCAGGTAACCAGAGGACAGGACATGGGTCACCTGAGGAGAGGATACAGGTAACCAGAGGCCAGGACACAGGTAACCAGAGGACAGGATGCAGGTAACCAGAGGAGAGGACGTAGGTAACCAGAGGAGAGGATGTAGGTAACCAGAGGACAGGACACAAGTAACCAGAGGAGAGGACGTAGGTAACCAGAGGAGAGAATGCAGGTAACCAGACAACAGGATGCAGGTAACCAGAGCCAGGACGCAGGTAACCAGAAGACAGTGCACAGGTAACCAGAGGACGGGACACAGGTATCCAGAGGACAGGACACAGGTAACCAGAGGACAGGACACAGGTAACCAGAGGACAGGACGCAGATAACCAGACGACAGGATGCAGGTAACCAGAGGACAGGACGCAGGTAACCAGAGGACGCAGGTACCCAGAGGACAGGACACAGATGACGCAGGTACCCAGAGTACTCAGATACCCAGAGGACAGGACACAGGTACCGAGATGACACAGGTAACCAGAGGACACAGGTACCCAGAGGACCCAGGGACCCAGAGGACACATGGAACCAGAGGACAGGACACAGGGTACCGAGATGACACAGGTACCCAGAGGACACAGGTACCCAGAGGACACAGGTAACCAGGGGACACAGGTAACCAGGGGACACAGGTAACCAGAAGACACAGGTAACCAGAGGACAGGACACAGGTACCCAGAGGACACAGGTACCCAGAGGACACAGGTACCCAGAGGACACAGGTAACCAGGGGACACAGGTAACCAGAGGACACAGGTAACCAGAGGACAGGACACAGGTACCGAAATGACACAGGTAACCAGAGGACACAGGCACCCAGAGGACACAGGTACCCAGAGGACACAGGTACCCAGAGGACACAGGTACCCAGAGGACACAGGTTACCAGATGACACAGGTAACCAGAGGACACACGTACTCAGAGGACACAGGCACCCAGAGGACACAGCTACTCAGAGGACGCAGGTAAGGTGGATGCAGGCACCCAGAGGCGCATGTACCCAGAGGATGCAATTACACAGAGGCGTATGTCCCCAGAGGACACAGGTACCCAGAGGACACAGGTACCCAGAGGACACAGGTGCCCAGAGGTCACAGGTACCCAGAGGACGCAGGTACCCAGAGGACGCAGGTACCCAGAGGACCCAGGTACCCAGAGGACCCAGGTACCCATTGGAGGCAGGTATCCAGAGGACGCAGGTATCCAGAGGACACAGGTACCCAGAGGACATAGGTACCCAGAGGTCACAGGTACCCAGAGGACACAGGTACCCAGAGGACACAGGTACCCAGGGGACACAGGTACCCAGGGGACACAGGTAACCAGAGGACACAGGTAACCAGAGGACAGGACACGGGTAACCAGAGGACAGGACACAGGTAACGAGAGGACGCATGTACCCAGAGGACAGGACACAGGTAACTAGAGGACAGGACGCAGATAACCAGACGACAGGTTGCAGGTAACCAGAGGACAGGACGCAGGTATACAGAGGACAGGATGCTGGTAACCAGAGGACAGGACGCAGGTAACCAGAGGATGCAGGTACCCAGAGGACAGGACACAGATGACGCAGGTACCCAGAGGACGCAGGTACCCAGAGGACGCAGGTACCCAGAGGACGCAGGTACGCAGAGGACAGGACACAGCTACCGAGATGACACAGGTACCCAGCGGACACAGGTACCCAGAGGACACAGGTAACCAGGGGACACAGGTAACCAGAAGACACAGGTAACCAGAGGACAGGACACAGGTACCGAGATGACACAGGTAACCAGAGGACACCGGCACCCAGAGGACACAGGTACCCAGAGGACACAGGTAACCAGAGGACACAGGTAACCAGAGGACACACGTACTCAGAGGACACAGGCACCCAGAGGACGCAGCTACCCAGAGGACGCAAGTAAAGTGGATGCAGGCACCCAGAGGCGCATGTATCCAGAGGATGCAATTACACAGAGGCGCCTGTCCCCAGAGGACACAGGTACCCAGAGGACACAGGTACCCAGAGGACACAGGTACCCAGAGGATGCAGGTATCCAGAGGATGCAGGTATCCAGAGGACACAGGTAGCCAAAGGACATAGGTACCCAGAGGTCACAGGTACCCAGAGGACACAGGTAACCAGGGGACACAGGTAACTAGAGGACACAGGTAACCAGAGGACAGGACACAGGTACCGAGATGACACAGGTACCCAGAGGATACAGGTACCCAGAGGACACAGGTACCCAGTGGACACAGGTACCCAGAGGACAGAGGTAACCAGAGGACACAGGTAACCAGAGGACACAGGTAACCAGAGGATAGGACACAGGTACCGAGATGACACAGGTAACCAGAGAACACAGGTACACAGAGGACAGGACACAGATACCGAGATGACACAGGTAACCAGAGGACACACGTACTAAGAGGACACAGGCACCCAGAGGACACAGGCACCCAGAGGACACAGCTACCCAGAGGACGCAGGTAAAGTGGATGCAGGTACCCAGAGGCGCATGTACCCAGAGGACACAACTATCCAGAGGCGCATGTACCCAGAGGACACAGGTACCCAGAGGACACAGGTACCCAGAGGACACAGGTACCCAGAGGTCACAGGTACCCAGAGGACACAGGTACCCAGAGGACCCAGGTACCCAGAGGATGCAGGTATCCAGAGGACGCAGGTATCCAGAGGATGCAGGGACCTAGAGGACACAGGTACCCAGAGGACACAGGTACCCAGAGGCCACAGGTACCCAGAGGTCACATGTACCCAGAGGACACAGGTACCCAGAGAACACAGGTAACCAGGGGACACAGGTAACCAGGTGACACAGGTACCCAGAGGACACAGGTAACCAGGGGACACAGGTAACCAGAAGACACCGGTAACCAGAGGACAGGACACAGGTACCGAGATGACACAGGTAACCAGAGGACACCGGCACCCAGAGGACACAGGTACCCAGAGGACACAGGTACCCAGAGGACACAGGTAACCAGAGGACACAGGTAACCAGAGGACACAGGTAACCAGAGGACACACGTACTCAGAGGACACAGGCACCCAGAGGACACAGCTACCCAGAGGACGCAAGTAAAGTGGATGCAGGCACCCAGAGGCGCATGTATCCAGAGGATGCAATTACACAGAGGCGCCTGTCCCCAGAGGACACAGGTACCCAGAGGACACAGGTACCCAGAGGATGCAGGTATCCAGAGGATGCAGGTATCCAGAGGACACAGGTAACCAAAGGACATAGGTACCCAGAGGTCACAGGTACCCAGAGGACACAGGTAACCAGGGGACACAGGTAACTAGAGGACACAGGTAACCAGAGGACAGGACACAGGTACCGAGATGACACAGGTACCCAGAGGACACAGGTACCCAGAGGACACAGGTACCCAGTGGACACAGGTACCCAGAGGACACAGGTACCCAGAGGACACAGGTAACCAGAGGACAGGACACAGGTACCGAGATGACACAGGTAACCAGAAGACACAGGCACCCAGAGGACACAGGTACCAGTGGACACAGGTAACCAGAGGACACAGGTAACCAGAGAACACAGGTACACAAAGGACAGGACACAGGTACTGAGATGACACAGGTAACCAGAGGACACACGTACTAAGAGGACACAGGCACCCAGAGGACACAGGCACCCAGAGGACACAGCTACCCAGAGGACGCAGGTAAAGTGGATGCAGGTACCCAGAGGCGCATGTACCCAGAGGACACAACTATCCAGAGGCGCATGTACCCAGAGGACACAGGTACCCAGAGGACACAGGTACCCAGAGGTCACAGGTACCCAGAGGACACAGGTACCCAGAGGATGCAGGTATCCAGAGGACGCAGGTATCCAGAGGATGCAGGGACCTAGAGGACACAGGTACCCAGAGGACACAGGTACCCAGAGGACACAACTATCCAGAGGCGCATGTACCCAGAGGACACAGGTACCCAGAGGACACAGGTACCCAGAGGTCACAGGTACCCAGAGGACACAGGTACCCAGAGGACACAGGTACCCAGAGGACACAGGTACCCAGAGGACCCAGGTACCCAGAGGATGCAGGTATCCAGAGGACGCAGGTATCCAGAGGATGCTGGGACCTAGAGGACACAGGTACCCAGAGGACACAGGTACCCAGAGGACACAACTATCCAGAGGCGCATGTACCCAGAGGACACAGGTACCCAGAGGACACAGGTACCCAGAGGTCACAGGTACCCAGAGGACACAGGTACCCAGAGGACACAGGTACCCAGAGGACCCAGGTACCCAGAGGATGCAGGTATCCAGAGGACGCAGGTATCCAGAGGATGCAGGCACCTAGAGGACACAGGTACCCAGAGGACACAGTTACCCAGATGTCACAGGTACCCAGAGGTCACATGTACCCAGAGGACACAGGTACCCAGAGGACGAAGGTACCCGGAGGACGCAGGTACCCAGAGGACGCAGTTACCCAGAGGACGCAGGTACTCAGAGGACGCAGGTACCCAGAAGATACAGGTACCCAGAGGTCACAGGTACCCAGAGGACGCAGGTACCCGGAGGACGCAGGTACCCAGAGGACGCAGGTACCCAGAGGACGCAGGTACCCAGAGGACGCAGGTACCCAGAGGACGCAGGTATCCAGAGGACGCAGGTACCCAGAGGATGCAAGTACCCAGAGGGCGCAGGTACCCAGAGGACACAGCTACCCAGAGGACGCAGGTAAAATGGATGCAGGTAGCCAGAGGCACATGTACACCGAGGACGCAGTTACCCAGAGGACACAGGTACCCAGAGGACACAGATGCCCAGAGGACACAGATGCCCAGAGGACGCAGGTACCCAGAGGATGCAGGTATCCAGAGGATGCAGGTAACCAGAAGACACAGGTAACCAGAGGACAGGACACAGGTACCGAGATGACACAGGTAACCAGAGGACACCGGCACCCAGAGGACACAGGTACCCAGAGGACACAGGTACCCAGAGGACACAGGTAACCAGAGGACACAGGTAACCAGAGGACACACGTACTCAGAGGACACAGGCACCCAGAGGACGCAGCTACCCAGAGGACGCAAGTAAAGTGGATGCAGGCACCCAGAGGCGCATGTATCCAGAGGATGCAATTACACAGAGGCGCCTGTCCCCAGAGGACACAGGTACCCAGAGGACACAGGTACCCAGAGGACACAGGTACCCAGAGGATGCAGGTATCCAGAGGATGCAGGTATCCAGAGGACACAGGTAGCCAAAGGACATAGGTACCCAGAGGTCACAGGTACCCAGAGGACACAGGTAACCAGGGGACACAGGTAACTAGAGGACACAGGTAACCAGAGGACAGGACACAGGTACCGAGATGACACAGGTACCCAGAGGATACAGGTACCCAGAGGACACAGGTACCCAGTGGACACAGGTACCCAGAGGACAGAGGTAACCAGAGGACACAGGTAACCAGAGGACACAGGTAACCAGAGGATAGGACACAGGTACCGAGATGACACAGGTAACCAGAGAACACAGGTACACAGAGGACAGGACACAGATACCGAGATGACACAGGTAACCAGAGGACACACGTACTAAGAGGACACAGGCACCCAGAGGACACAGGCACCCAGAGGACACAGCTACCCAGAGGACGCAGGTAAAGTGGATGCAGGTACCCAGAGGCGCATGTACCCAGAGGACACAACTATCCAGAGGCGCATGTACCCAGAGGACACAGGTACCCAGAGGACACAGGTACCCAGAGGTCACAGGTACCCAGAGGACACAGGTACCCAGAGGACCCAGGTACCCAGAGGATGCAGGTATCCAGAGGACGCAGGTATCCAGAGGATGCAGGGACCTAGAGGACACAGGTACCCAGAGGACACAGGTACCCAGAGGCCACAGGTACCCAGAGGTCACATGTACCCAGAGGACACAGGTACCCAGAGAACACAGGTAACCAGGGGACACAGGTAACCAGGTGACACAGGTACCCAGAGGACACAGGTAACCAGGGGACACAGGTAACCAGAAGACACCGGTAACCAGAGGACAGGACACAGGTACCGAGATGACACAGGTAACCAGAGGACACCGGCACCCAGAGGACACAGGTACCCAGAGGACACAGGTAACCAGAGGACACAGGTAACCAGAGGACACAGGTAACCAGAGGACACACGTACTCAGAGGACACAGGCACCCAGAGGACACAGCTACCCAGAGGACGCAAGTAAAGTGGATGCAGGCACCCAGAGGCGCATGTATCCAGAGGATGCAATTACACAGAGGCGCCTGTCCCCAGAGGACACAGGTACCCAGAGGACACAGGTACCCAGAGGATGCAGGTATCCAGAGGATGCAGGTATCCAGAGGACACAGGTAACCAAAGGACATAGGTACCCAGAGGTCACAGGTACCCAGAGGACACAGGTAACCAGGGGACACAGGTAACTAGAGGACACAGGTAACCAGAGGACAGGACGCAGGTAACCAGAGGAGAGGACGCAGGTAACCAGAGGAGAGGACATAGGTAACCAGAGGAGAGGACGCAGGTAGCCAGAGGAGAGGATACAGGTAACCAGAGGACAGGACGCAGGTAACCAGAGGACAGGACATGGGTCACCTGAGGAGAGGATACAGGTAACCAGAGGCCAGGACACAGGTAACCAGAGGACAGGATGCAGGTAACCAGAGGAGAGGACGTAGGTAACCAGAGGAGAGGATGTAGGTAACCAGAGGACAGGACACAAGTAACCAGAGGAGAGGACGTAGGTAACCAGAGGAGAGAATGCAGGTAACCAGACAACAGGATGCAGGTAACCAGAGCCAGGACGCAGGTAACCAGAAGACAGTGCACAGGTAACCAGAGGACGGGACACAGGTATCCAGAGGACAGGACACAGGTAACCAGAGGACAGGACACAGGTAACCAGAGGACAGGACGCAGATAACCAGACGACAGGATGCAGGTAACCAGAGGACAGGACGCAGGTAACCAGAGGACGCAGGTACCCAGAGGACAGGACACAGATGACGCAGGTACCCAGAGTACTCAGATACCCAGAGGACAGGACACAGGTACCGAGATGACACAGGTAACCAGAGGACACAGGTACCCAGAGGACCCAGGGACCCAGAGGACACATGGAACCAGAGGACAGGACACAGGGTACCGAGATGACACAGGTACCCAGAGGACACAGGTACCCAGAGGACACAGGTACCCAGAGGACACAGGTAACCAGGGGACACAGGTAACCAGGGGACACAGGTAACCAGAAGACACAGGTAACCAGAGGACAGGACACAGGTACCCAGAGGACACAGGTACCCAGAGGACACAGGTACCCAGAGGACACAGGTAACCAGGGGACACAGGTAACCAGAGGACACAGGTAACCAGAGGACAGGACACAGGTACCGAAATGACACAGGTAACCAGAGGACACAGGCACCCAGAGGACACAGGTACCCAGAGGACACAGGTACCCAGAGGACACAGGTACCCAGAGGACACAGGTTACCAGATGACACAGGTAACCAGAGGACACACGTACTCAGAGGACACAGGCACCCAGAGGACACAGCTACTCAGAGGACGCAGGTAAGGTGGATGCAGGCACCCAGAGGCGCATGTACCCAGAGGATGCAATTACACAGAGGCGTATGTCCCCAGAGGACACAGGTACCCAGAGGACACAGGTACCCAGAGGACACAGGTACCCAGAGGACGCAGGTACCCAGAGGACGCAGGTACCCAGAGGACCCAGGTACCCAGAGGACCCAGGTACCCATTGGAGGCAGGTATCCAGAGGACGCAGGTATCCAGAGGACACAGGTACCCAGAGGACATAGGTACCCAGAGGTCACAGGTACCCAGAGGACACAGGTACCCAGAGGACACAGGTACCCAGGGGACACAGGTACCCAGGGGACACAGGTAACCAGAGGACACAGGTAACCAGAGGACAGGACACGGGTAACCAGAGGACAGGACACAGGTAACGAGAGGACGCATGTACCCAGAGGACAGGACACAGGTAACTAGAGGACAGGACGCAGATAACCAGACGACAGGTTGCAGGTAACCAGAGGACAGGACGCAGGTATACAGAGGACAGGATGCTGGTAACCAGAGGACAGGACGCAGGTAACCAGAGGATGCAGGTACCCAGAGGACAGGACACAGATGACGCAGGTACCCAGAGGACGCAGGTACCCAGAGGACGCAGGTACCCAGAGGACGCAGGTACGCAGAGGACAGGACACAGCTACCGAGATGACACAGGTACCCAGCGGACACAGGTACCCAGAGGACACAGGTAACCAGGGGACACAGGTAACCAGAAGACACAGGTAACCAGAGGACAGGACACAGGTACCGAGATGACACAGGTAACCAGAGGACACCGGCACCCAGAGGACACAGGTACCCAGAGGACACAGGTAACCAGAGGACACAGGTAACCAGAGGACACACGTACTCAGAGGACACAGGCACCCAGAGGACGCAGCTACCCAGAGGACGCAAGTAAAGTGGATGCAGGCACCCAGAGGCGCATGTATCCAGAGGATGCAATTACACAGAGGCGCCTGTCCCCAGAGGACACAGGTACCCAGAGGACACAGGTACCCAGAGGACACAGGTACCCAGAGGATGCAGGTATCCAGAGGATGCAGGTATCCAGAGGACACAGGTAGCCAAAGGACATAGGTACCCAGAGGTCACAGGTACCCAGAGGACACAGGTAACCAGGGGACACAGGTAACTAGAGGACACAGGTAACCAGAGGACAGGACACAGGTACCGAGATGACACAGGTACCCAGAGGATACAGGTACCCAGAGGACACAGGTACCCAGTGGACACAGGTACCCAGAGGACAGAGGTAACCAGAGGACACAGGTAACCAGAGGACACAGGTAACCAGAGGATAGGACACAGGTACCGAGATGACACAGGTAACCAGAGAACACAGGTACACAGAGGACAGGACACAGATACCGAGATGACACAGGTAACCAGAGGACACACGTACTAAGAGGACACAGGCACCCAGAGGACACAGGCACCCAGAGGACACAGCTACCCAGAGGACGCAGGTAAAGTGGATGCAGGTACCCAGAGGCGCATGTACCCAGAGGACACAACTATCCAGAGGCGCATGTACCCAGAGGACACAGGTACCCAGAGGACACAGGTACCCAGAGGACACAGGTACCCAGAGGTCACAGGTACCCAGAGGACACAGGTACCCAGAGGACCCAGGTACCCAGAGGATGCAGGTATCCAGAGGACGCAGGTATCCAGAGGATGCAGGGACCTAGAGGACACAGGTACCCAGAGGACACAGGTACCCAGAGGCCACAGGTACCCAGAGGTCACATGTACCCAGAGGACACAGGTACCCAGAGAACACAGGTAACCAGGGGACACAGGTAACCAGGTGACACAGGTACCCAGAGGACACAGGTAACCAGGGGACACAGGTAACCAGAAGACACCGGTAACCAGAGGACAGGACACAGGTACCGAGATGACACAGGTAACCAGAGGACACCGGCACCCAGAGGACACAGGTACCCAGAGGACACAGGTAACCAGAGGACACAGGTAACCAGAGGACACAGGTAACCAGAGGACACACGTACTCAGAGGACACAGGCACCCAGAGGACACAGCTACCCAGAGGACGCAAGTAAAGTGGATGCAGGCACCCAGAGGCGCATGTATCCAGAGGATGCAATTACACAGAGGCGCCTGTCCCCAGAGGACACAGGTACCCAGAGGACACAGGTACCCAGAGGATGCAGGTATCCAGAGGATGCAGGTATCCAGAGGACACAGGTAACCAAAGGACATAGGTACCCAGAGGTCACAGGTACCCAGAGGACACAGGTAACCAGGGGACACAGGTAACTAGAGGACACAGGTAACCAGAGGACAGGACACAGGTACCGAGATGACACAGGTACCCAGAGGACACAGGTACCCAGAGGACACAGGTACCCAGTGGACACAGGTACCCAGAGGACACAGGTACCCAGAGGACACAGGTAACCAGAGGACAGGACACAGGTACCGAGATGACACAGGTAACCAGAAGACACAGGCACCCAGAGGACACAGGTACCAGTGGACACAGGTAACCAGAGGACACAGGTAACCAGAGAACACAGGTACACAAAGGACAGGACACAGGTACTGAGATGACACAGGTAACCAGAGGACACACGTACTAAGAGGACACAGGCACCCAGAGGACACAGGCACCCAGAGGACACAGCTACCCAGAGGACGCAGGTAAAGTGGATGCAGGTACCCAGAGGCGCATGTACCCAGAGGACACAACTATCCAGAGGCGCATGTACCCAGAGGACACAGGTACCCAGAGGACACAGGTACCCAGAGGTCACAGGTACCCAGAGGACGCAGGTACCCAGAGGATGCAGGTATCCAGAGGACGCAGGTATCCAGAGGATGCAGGGACCTAGAGGACACAGGTACCCAGAGGACACAGGTACCCAGAGGACACAACTATCCAGAGGCGCATGTACCCAGAGGACACAGGTACCCAGAGGACACAGGTACCCAGAGGTCACAGGTACCCAGAGGACACAGGTACCCAGAGGACACAGGTACCCAGAGGACACAGGTACCCAGAGGACCCAGGTACCCAGAGGATGCAGGTATCCAGAGGACGCAGGTATCCAGAGGATGCTGGGACCTAGAGGACACAGGTACCCAGAGGACACAGGTACCCAGAGGACACAACTATCCAGAGGCGCATGTACCCAGAGGACACAGGTACCCAGAGGACACAGGTACCCAGAGGTCACAGGTACCCAGAGGACACAGGTACCCAGAGGACACAGGTACCCAGAGGACCCAGGTACCCAGAGGATGCAGGTATCCAGAGGACGCAGGTATCCAGAGGATGCAGGCACCTAGAGGACACAGGTACCCAGAGGACACAGTTACCCAGATGTCACAGGTACCCAGAGGTCACATGTACCCAGAGGACACAGGTACCCAGAGGACGAAGGTACCCGGAGGACGCAGGTACCCAGAGGACGCAGTTACCCAGAGGACGCAGGTACTCAGAGGACGCAGGTACCCAGAAGATACAGGTACCCAGAGGTCACAGGTACCCAGAGGACGCAGGTACCCGGAGGACGCAGGTACCCAGAGGACGCAGGTACCCAGAGGACGCAGGTACCCAGAGGACGCAGGTACCCAGAGGACGCAGGTATCCAGAGGACGCAGGTACCCAGAGGATGCAAGTACCCAGAGGGCGCAGGTACCCAGAGGACACAGCTACCCAGAGGACGCAGGTAAAATGGATGCAGGTAGCCAGAGGCACATGTACACCGAGGACGCAGTTACCCAGAGGACACAGGTACCCAGAGGACACAGATGCCCAGAGGACACAGATGCCCAGAGGACGCAGGTACCCAGAGGATGCAGGTATCCAGAGGATGCAGGTAACCAGAAGACACAGGTAACCAGAGGACAGGACACAGGTACCGAGATGACACAGGTAACCAGAGGACACCGGCACCCAGAGGACACAGGTACCCAGAGGACACAGGTACCCAGAGGACACAGGTAACCAGAGGACACAGGTAACCAGAGGACACACGTACTCAGAGGACACAGGCACCCAGAGGACGCAGCTACCCAGAGGACGCAAGTAAAGTGGATGCAGGCACCCAGAGGCGCATGTATCCAGAGGATGCAATTACACAGAGGCGCCTGTCCCCAGAGGACACAGGTACCCAGAGGACACAGGTACCCAGAGGACACAGGTACCCAGAGGATGCAGGTATCCAGAGGATGCAGGTATCCAGAGGACACAGGTAGCCAAAGGACATAGGTACCCAGAGGTCACAGGTACCCAGAGGACACAGGTAACCAGGGGACACAGGTAACTAGAGGACACAGGTAACCAGAGGACAGGACACAGGTACCGAGATGACACAGGTACCCAGAGGATACAGGTACCCAGAGGACACAGGTACCCAGTGGACACAGGTACCCAGAGGACAGAGGTAACCAGAGGACACAGGTAACCAGAGGACACAGGTAACCAGAGGATAGGACACAGGTACCGAGATGACACAGGTAACCAGAGAACACAGGTACACAGAGGACAGGACACAGATACCGAGATGACACAGGTAACCAGAGGACACACGTACTAAGAGGACACAGGCACCCAGAGGACACAGGCACCCAGAGGACACAGCTACCCAGAGGACGCAGGTAAAGTGGATGCAGGTACCCAGAGGCGCATGTACCCAGAGGACACAACTATCCAGAGGCGCATGTACCCAGAGGACACAGGTACCCAGAGGACACAGGTACCCAGAGGTCACAGGTACCCAGAGGACACAGGTACCCAGAGGACCCAGGTACCCAGAGGATGCAGGTATCCAGAGGACGCAGGTATCCAGAGGATGCAGGGACCTAGAGGACACAGGTACCCAGAGGACACAGGTACCCAGAGGCCACAGGTACCCAGAGGTCACATGTACCCAGAGGACACAGGTACCCAGAGAACACAGGTAACCAGGGGACACAGGTAACCAGGTGACACAGGTACCCAGAGGACACAGGTAACCAGGGGACACAGGTAACCAGAAGACACCGGTAACCAGAGGACAGGACACAGGTACCGAGATGACACAGGTAACCAGAGGACACCGGCACCCAGAGGACACAGGTACCCAGAGGACACAGGTAACCAGAGGACACAGGTAACCAGAGGACACAGGTAACCAGAGGACACACGTACTCAGAGGACACAGGCACCCAGAGGACACAGCTACCCAGAGGACGCAAGTAAAGTGGATGCAGGCACCCAGAGGCGCATGTATCCAGAGGATGCAATTACACAGAGGCGCCTGTCCCCAGAGGACACAGGTACCCAGAGGACACAGGTACCCAGAGGATGCAGGTATCCAGAGGATGCAGGTATCCAGAGGACACAGGTAACCAAAGGACATAGGTACCCAGAGGTCACAGGTACCCAGAGGACACAGGTAACCAGGGGACACAGGTAACTAGAGGACACAGGTAACCAGAGGACAGGACACAGGTACCGAGATGACACAGGTACCCAGAGGACACAGGTACCCAGAGGACACAGGTACCCAGTGGACACAGGTACCCAGAGGACACAGGTACCCAGAGGACACAGGTAACCAGAGGACAGGACACAGGTACCGAGATGACACAGGTAACCAGAAGACACAGGCACCCAGAGGACACAGGTACCAGTGGACACAGGTAACCAGAGGACACAGGTAACCAGAGAACACAGGTACACAGAGGACAGGACACAGGTACTGAGATGACACAGGTAACCAGAGGACACACGTACTAAGAGGACACAGGCACCCAGAGGACACAGGCACCCAGAGGACACAGCTACCCAGAGGACGCAGGTAAAGTGGATGCAGGTACCCAGAGGCGCATGTACCCAGAGGACACAACTATCCAGAGGCGCATGTACCCAGAGGACACAGGTACCCAGAGGACACAGGTACCCAGAGGTCACAGGTACCCAGAGGACACAGGTACCCAGAGGATGCAGGTATCCAGAGGACGCAGGTATCCAGAGGATGCAGGGACCTAGAGGACACAGGTACCCAGAGGACACAGGTACCCAGAGGACACAACTATCCAGAGGCGCATGTACCCAGAGGACACAGGTACCCAGAGGACACAGGTACCCAGAGGTCACAGGTACCCAGAGGACACAGGTACCCAGAGGACACAGGTACCCAGAGGACACAGGTACCCAGAGGACCCAGGTACCCAGAGGATGCAGGTATCCAGAGGACGCAGGTATCCAGAGGATGCTGGGACCTAGAGGACACAGGTACCCAGAGGACACAGGTACCCAGAGGACACAACTATCCAGAGGCGCATGTACCCAGAGGACACAGGTACCCAGAGGACACAGGTACCCAGAGGTCACAGGTACCCAGAGGACACAGGTACCCAGAGGACACAGGTACCCAGAGGACCCAGGTACCCAGAGGATGCAGGTATCCAGAGGACGCAGGTATCCAGAGGATGCAGGCACCTAGAGGACACAGGTACCCAGAGGACACAGTTACCCAGAGGTCACAGGTACCCAGAGGTCACATGTACCCAGAGGACACAGGTACCCAGAGGACGAAGGTACCCGGAGGACGCAGGTACCCAGAGGACGCAGTTACCCAGAGGACGCAGGTACTCAGAGGACGCAGGTACCCAGAAGATACAGGTACCCAGAGGTCACAGGTACCCAGAGGACGCAGGTACCCGGAGGACGCAGGTACCCGGAGGACGCAGGTACCCAGAGGACGCAGGTACCCAGAGGACGCAGGTACCCAGAGGACGCAGGTACCCAGAGGACGCAGGTATCCAGAGGACGCAGGTACCCAGAGGATGCAAGTACCCAGAGGGCGCAGGTACCCAGAGGACACAGCTACCCAGAGGACGCAGGTAAAATGGATGCAGGTAGCCAGAGGCACATGTACACCGAGGACGCAGTTACCCAGAGGACACAGGTACCCAGAGGACACAGATGCCCAGAGGACACAGATGCCCAGAGGACGCAGGTACCCAGAGGACGCAGGTACCCAGAGGATGCAGGTGCCCAGAGGATACAGGTTCCCAGGGGTCACAGGTACCCAGAGGATGCAGGTACCCAGAGGACACAGGTACCCAGAGGACCCAGGTACCCAGAGGATGCAGGTATCCAGAGGACGCAGGTATCCAGAGGATGCAGGGACCCAGAGGACAAAGGTACCCAGAGGACACAGGTACCCAGAGGTCTCAGGTACCCAGAGGTCACATGTACCCAGAGGTCGCAGGTACCCAGAGGACGCAGGTACCCGGAGGACGCAGGTACCCGGAGGACGCAGGTACCCAGAGGACTCAGGTACCCAGAGGATGCAGGTATCCAGAGGATGTAGGTATCCAGAGGACGCAGCTATCCAGAGGACGCAGGTACCCAGAGGATGCAAGTACCCAGAGGACGCAGGTACCCAGAGGACACAGCTACCCAGAGGACGCAGGTAAAGTGGATGCAGGTAGCCAGAGGCACATGTACACAGAGGACGCAGGTACCCAGAGGACACAGGTACCCAGAGGACACAGATGCCCAGAGGACGCAGGTACCCAGAGGATGCAGGTGCCCAGAGGACGCAGGTACCAAGAGGACGCAGGTACACAGAGGACATAGGTACCCAGAGGACGCAGGTACCCAGAGGACGCAGGTACCCAGAGGACGCATGTACGGATATGACACAGGTAACCAGAGGACACAGGTACCCAGAGGACGCAGGTAACCAGAGGACGCAGGTACACAGAGGACGCAGGTACCCAGAGGGCGCAGGTACCCAGAGGGCGCAGGTACCCAGAGGACGCAGGTACCCAGAGGACGCAGGTACCCAGAGGACGCAGGTATCCAGAGGACGCAGGTACCCAGAGCACGCAGGTACCCAGAGCACGCAGGTACCCAGAGGTCGCAGGTACCCAGAGGTCACAGGTACCCCGAGGGCGCAGGTACGGAGATGACACAGGTAACCAGACGACACAGATTTCAAATAATTGCGAAAAGAGTCCGAGGCAGATTTATTCAGTGAGTTGTTATGATCTGGAATGCACGACCTGAAAGGATACAGGAAGCTGATTCCAAAAGTAATACTTGAAAATGAGAAATATGCAAGGCCATTGAGTGAGAGCCGGGTTTTGGGACTAACTAGATTGCTTTTTCGAAGAGCTAGCTCAGATACAATGGGCCAAATGGCCCCCCTATGCATGATTCAATAACTATAACTTTGAGCATTTCATTTCAGAAGATGCATTGATTGATGAAAGATTGTTCTTCAATACGTGGCTTGAAAAGAAACAGGTACTGATCACCTCTTATATCTTAATTAATTTTACACCATTTTCAAGGTAATGTGATTAAAATCCAGTGCAATCGTCTTCTTTACATATTGGTTCTTGACGAGCTGTGGTTCAATGAGAGTGACTGGCCCCCTGATATTCAGCTATACAGAACTTGAACATCACGAAAGAGAGACATGTTGCGAAACCTTTTCATCTTGCACTCATCAGAACTCATGCAAGAATGCTAAACCACAAATGATCAAAACAATTTATACACAGAAGAAAAGGGTGGTGATTGTTTAGCAAGTCTAGTACCAAGGAGAAAGTCATGGGGAACATTTAGCACTCCCAACTTTCAGGTAATTCAAAAAAGACACAAGGTTTGAACATATCTCTTTTGCTTGCAGAGAACTGGTCCATGCGTATGAATGCATGTCGCTTTGTGGCCGGGCCAACATTTGTTGCCCATCCCTGAGGGCATTCAAGAGGCAACCACATTGCTGTGGGTCTGCAGCCAAATGTAAGCCAGATTAGGGAGGGACATTAGTGAACCAGACGGGGTTTTACAACAATCGACAATGGTTTCATGGTCGTCATTAGACTTGTAATTCCAGATTTTTTTTTTGCATTCAAATTCCACCATCTGCCCTGGTGGGAATCCAACCCATGTCCCCAGAGCATTACCTTAGGTTTCTGGATTACTAGCCCAGTGACAATACCACTGCACCAATGTTACAAGCTTAACTGTGTCTATTAAATTGGTTGTCAGTGTAGCTATTAGCGCATTCGGGATTGTTCAGCAAGTGCTGCCCAGTCACAGAATTACATCGAACAGTTAATGTTTTATCTTGGGTTTTGCAAATGTGGGCTGGTTTAGTACAGTCTGTACTCTGCCCATTGCGAACAACCGGAGGAACTTGTTATCTGATACAATCACAGGGATGTACGGCTTATAAAAATGTAAAGTTGCCACAGTCCCAGATGACCATAGGCTGCTTTCCCCTTTGAGGGGGAGAGCTGACTGGTGGTGATTTAACCTGAGGATCCCCACACCTCAGGCGAGGGACAAGGTTGAGAAGGCGGAGCCTTCATGAATAACCTCAGCCGGTACGGGAATTGAACCTGCGCTGCTGACCTCGCTCCTCATCGTGAACTAGCTGTCTAGACAATTGAGCTAAACAGGGCCCCTTGACCGACATACCTGCATCAGACCGACTCTGAAATTAATACAAGAGGCTGATCCATGGCGAGGAGAGTCTTTCTGAACTGATGGGAAGATTACAATCACGTAGTCACCTCACAGGAGCAGGGTGAAACAGTTTCCTTAACCTGAGGTTCAGAGTTTAGAAATACTTTGCCTTGTCAGAGTAATTTGAGGAAGACCGGGCACCTGCCAGGTTGGATAGAGGAAGTCTCTGGCGGCACGGTAAGAGTGGTTAGCACTGTTGCTTCACATCGCCAGGGGTCTGGGTTCGATTCCCGGCTTGGGTCGCTGTCTGTGCGGAGTCTGCACTTTTTCCCCCGTGTCTGCGTGGGTTTCCTCCGGGTGCTCCGGTTTCCTCCCAAAGTCCAAAGATGTGCAGGTTAGGTGGATTGGCCATGCTGAATTACCCTTAATATCCAAAAAGGTTAGGTGGGGCTACTGGGTTACGGAGATAGGGTGGAGGTGTGGGCTTAAGTAGAGTGTTCCAACAAAGGGCCCGTGCAGACTCAATGGGCCAAATGGCCATAAGACCATAAGACATAGTTGCAGAATTAGGCCACTCGGCCCATCGAGTCTGCTCCGCCATTCAATCATGGCTGATATTTTCTCATCCTCATTCTCCTGCCTTCTCCCCATAACCCCTGATCCCCTTATTAATCAAGAACGTATCTATGTCTGTCTTAAAGGGACTCAGTGATTTGGCCTCCACAGCCTTCTGCGGCAAAGAGTCCCACAGATTCACCACCCTCTGGCTGAAGGAATTCCTCTTCATCTCTGTTTTAAAGGATCGTCCCTTTAGTCTGAGATGGTGTCCTCTGGTTCTAGTTTTTACTACAAGTGGAAACATCCTCTCCACGTCCACTCTATCCAGGCCTTGCAGTATCTTGTAAGTTTCAATAAGATCCCCTCTCATCCTTCTAAACTCCAACCAGTACCGACCCAGAGTCCTCAACCGTTCCTCGTACGCCAAGTTCTTCATTCTTCTGCACTGTAAATTCTATGATTCCATGACTGTCTATGTAGAGTTTGCACCTTCTCCCTGTATCTGCGTGGGTTTCCTCCCATAGTCCAAAGAAGTGCAGGTTAGGTGGATTGGCCATGCTAAATTGCCACATAGTGTCCAAAAGGTTAGGTGGGGTTACAGGGAAAGGGTGGGGGCATGGGCCTAGGCAAGGCACTCTTTCCAAAGGTCGGTGCGGACTCGAAGGTCTGAATGGTCTCCTTCTGCCCTGTAGAGATTCTATGATTGACCATCGCGCAATCCCCCTCTAACATCCGAGGGGTGAAACACCAGAAACTGAACTGGGCTAGCCATAGAAACACAATGGCTGGCGCTTCCTGGCTGGTCAAGCTGGCAGGATCTTCCTGTGCTGTTGGTACAGCACTGCGGTAAGGGCGGAATTCAACAGGAAACCCCACTAACAATGGTGGGACCACAGGATTCCGCTGCCAGTCGATGGTGGGCCACCTCCCGCTGTAGCGAAACAT
Organism: Scyliorhinus torazame; assembly: GCF_047496885.1. Lineage (NCBI taxonomy): Eukaryota > Metazoa > Chordata > Chondrichthyes > Carcharhiniformes > Scyliorhinidae > Scyliorhinus > Scyliorhinus torazame. Next base: position 24,979,974 of record NC_092713.1, read on the forward strand.
GTGGCGTGATAAATCCCGCCCTCTGGCTACACGAGCGGGTCAGAGGCTGGGGATTCTTCCAAAGTGACTCGCTTCCTGACCCCTCATTAACATTTAAAAAAAAATCCTTTTATGGGCATTTTGAAAATTTACAGACAGTAATGTACATTGTTGGCCATGTTTATTCACTGCGTTATACAGAAAGGTTTGTCTTTTCCGTTCCCTTAATTTCCCCAATTTACATTTAATTTTACAATTACAGAACCAAGCAAGTTTGGGACATGCCCAAAACTTGTGGGTGTGGTTGGCCGGGGCCCTCTGGCACCGCTCACATTTGTCCTCCACCTCCGGGAAGAACCTGCTCATTCGGGTTCTGGTCAGGTGCGCTCTGTGCACCACTTTGAACTGCATGAGGCTGAGCCTTGCGCATGAGAAGGTGGAGTTGGCCCTGCTCAGTGCCTCGCTCCAGAGTCCCCGCCCCACTTCTGTCCCCAGTTCGTCCTCTCATTTCCATCTGGTCTGACTCCCTATTTACAAGGCAGCAGTCAGGAGTGGAATGCTCTCCACTTGCCTGGATGAGTGCAGCTTCAACAACACTCAAGAAGCCCGACACTATCCAGGTTTGAGTGGCACCCTATCCAGCACCTTGAACATTCACTGCCTCCACCACTCATGAGCAGTGGCAGCAATGTTTACTATCTTGAAGCTGCACTGCAACTCATCCAAGGCTGCTTTGACAGCACCTTCCAAACCCATGACCCCTATCACCTGGAAGGACAAGGGTAGGAGATGCTGGGGAGCCCCACCCCTGCAGGTTCCCCTCCAAGCCATGTCCCCATCCTGACCTAGAACCATATCGCTATTCCTTCACTGTCACTGGCTCAAAATCCTGGAGCTCACTCCCAAACATCACAGTAAATGTCAACATTGTTTTCATTAGAGATTAAATACTTGAAGGCATTGTTTGTTTTTGTAAGGGATTTAAAAATCCCTTGTTATCAATGAGAATTTATTTTAATATCGTAAAGTCTGCAATAGACATTTTGAACATTATTTTACTTCATCTCACAATGGCTCCTGGGGTCTGCACGTGGTGGATGCTGGGTGAGTTGGCATGGAGCATGTAAGGGCAAAGTGTGGTGGGTGAAGAGCTTGGATTGGAATGAGTTGACACAAAGTTGGTATCGAGGCAATGAGGGGCCAGGGATGAGTGGGAGGTTGTGGGCTTCCATGAGTTGGCACTGTTGGAACATGGGCTGTAAAAGGGCCATGTAGAGGGGTAAAGTTGTCATGGAGGATATGAGGGGCCAGGGGGATGGGTGGAGGGACATAGATTGGTGCAGAGGGAATGAGAGGGTGTATGGAGGTGGGAGAGGACAGGAGTTGACATGGATGGGGATTAAGGAAGAGAGCACTGCATTGAGCCATTTGAACAGCTCGCGTCAGCCAGCAGCCTCTGTGGCTGCCTCTGCACTGTCTCCGGGTCCCGTGGGCCCAACCCCAGTTAGCACCTGCACACCCCCCCCCCCCCCCCCCCCCCCCCGAGTGAAATTCCGGAAGATTTGGGACACTTTCTCCCGAATCGGGTTTACGGAGCCTGGAATTTTCCTGACTCACCCCTCCGAACCCAGGAGCAATAATCTGGCCCATCCTGGATTGCTGAATCTGGCTAAACTATTTCAAACACCAGTTAAAACAACAACAAAAAGAGCCATTAGACAACTCAAAGGCATTGCCTCCATCTGTTATGTCAATTACGTTCCTCAGATTTTCCCTCATGCTTCGGTCATATCCTTCATACTATGACTAACCTTTGACCTCTTGAATATTAAACCATATTGGGGAAAAGGTTGGTCTACAGAGCAGAGGTATGGATCACACATTTTTAATTAAACTGACTGCATGGCCTACTCCTGCTCCTAAGTTGCTCTGAAATATTTTTGCTCATATACTAATATTAACCACTGCGATACTCTTGGGGCTGTTTAGCACAGGGCTAAATCGCTGGCTTTGAAAGCTGACCAAGGCAGGCCAGCAGCACGGTTCAATTCCCGTAACAGCCTCCCCGAACAGGCGCCGGAATGTGGCGACTAGGGGCTTTTCACAGTAACTTCATTTGAAGCCTACTTGTGACAATAAGCGATTTTCATTTTCATTCTTCCAAGCCTTGGGGGATTACTGAGTGAACATAAATACTAATCAGTAGTATGTAACTGAGCCACACGGAGCAGAAGGATGAGGCTTCTGGTCTATCTGACTTTGCGAGTCTTGGCCAGTTGTGTTAGTAAAGGTCCTACAGCAGGCCTCAATGACCCCAGGCCTCCCATTTCTGAGTGTGCCCTCTGACCCGCGCGCCCTGGAGCTGACCAGTGAAATTAATTTGTCTTTGTTGCACCTCGGAGGTTTGTGTGTCGGAGCCCCAAACTGGAACTTGAACACATAATCGAGAATGACGCTTCAGTGCAGTACTGAGCCCAGAGAGTGCGGTGCTATTTTTCAGGTGAGTTCCTTCAGCCCTCTCATGTGGATTTAAAAGAGCATTAATCCAAGAAGAGCAAGCAGAGATCTCCTGGCCAATATTTATCCCTCAACTCACATCACCGGTCCAGATTATGGGGCAGCACGGGAGCACAATGGTTAACGCTGTTGCGTCACAGTGCCAGGGTCCCAGATTCGATTCCCGGCTTGGGTCACTGCCTGTGCGGAGTCTGCACGTTCTCCTCGTATCTGCGTGGGTTTCCTCCGGGTGCCCCGGTTTCTTCGCACAAGTCCCGAAATACATGCTTGTTAGGTGAATTGGACATTCTGAATTCTCCCCGAACAGGCGCAGGAATGTGCCGACTAGGGGCCTTTCACAGTAACTTCATTGCAGAGTTAATGTAAGACTACTTGCGACAATCCTACCAACTGGCCCGGCTTGAGACAATTCACACCTCTTTAACCTGCGACTACCCCTCTCTCCAGTTACACCGTCTGGACCGATAAAGACTTTATTACCGGCAAAGACTCACATTCAAAGTATCGTCTTGCATCATTGGCTTTGTCTATATGTGTGTTTGTGGAACCCACCTCTTCAGTCACCTGATGAAGGAGCTGCACTCCAAAAGCTAGTGATTCCAAATAAGCCTGTTGGACTTTAATCTGGTGCTGTAAGGCTTCTTACTGAGCCCACCCCAGTCCAACGCCGGCATCTCCATATCATACTTGTGCCAATAATAAAGATTATTACTATTATTAGATGATGTGGCCATTTATATCTCATCACTGTTGGAGGAACCTTATTGTTCACAAATTATTTATATAATTTATTTTATAACAGTGACCGTACTACAAAAAGACGCCAAGTACTTCGGAATGTCCCCGGATCCTGAAAGGCGGCCTCCATCCAAAATTCTGCAGGCAGCCCCAGGCATTGTTCAGAGGAGTCCTGACATATGTTCTTCCGAATATATTTCGCTGGCGTGTTTCCCCACCAGCACGTGGAGAATCTGGCTTGGAGGGCCAAGCCTTCATTCACATCCGATTAACGGGATGTGAATGAGGTTCACGCCGGGGTCCGGCAGGTTTTCCGACCGGTCATGCTGGGCACCAGCGGAAGATCCCACCGGAAATTCATGGGTACACAAAACCGATCTCTGGGTCTCCCGCCATATTCTCCCACCATGCCTACCATTGAACATGCTGGTGGGGGCGTGGGAGAATTCCACCCATAGTTACTATGATAATGCAGGAATAGGAGCGCACATCAAGGTCCCAAAGTCAGCAATGTGATAATGCAAAGAATAAAGAATACAGCACAGGAACAGACCCTTCGGCCCTCCAAGCCTGTACCGGTCATGATATGATACCAATCTTCAGCACTTCCTTCAGATGTATTCCTCTATACCCATCCTATCCATGTGTTTGTCAAGTTGCCTTTTAAACACCGTTAATGCATCTGCTTCCAGAACCTCCCCTGGCAACGCGTTCCAGGCACTCACCACCCTCTGCATAAAAAATCTGCCTCGCACATCTCCTCTAAACTTTGCCCCATGGACCTTAAACCTATGCCCCCTGGTGACTGACCCCTCCACTCTGGGAAAGAGTGCCTGTCCATCCACTCTATCCATGCCCCTCATAATCTTATAGATCTCTATCAGGTCACCCCTCAACCTCCGTCTTTCTAATGAAAACAGTCCGAGTCTATTCAGCCTCTCCACATAGCTAACACCCTCCAGACCAGGTAACATCCTGGTAAACCTCCTCTGCACCCTCTCCAAAGCCGCCACATCCTTCTGGTAGTGTGGCGATCAGAATTGTGCGCAATATTCCAAGTGCGTCCTTACCAAGGTTCTACACAACTGTAGCATGACTTGTCAGTTTTTATACTCGATGCCCCATCCAATGAAGGCAAGCATTCACTATAGCAATGGAGAGGGATAGGAACATACGACATGGCAAAGTTTATAACTGGGGGGGGAAGGGTAATTACGATGCGATTAGGCAAGAATTGGGGAGCATAAGATGGAAACAGGAACTGTCAGGGATAGGCACAATTGAGATGTGGAGCTTGTTTAAGGAGCAAATACTGCATGTCCTTGATATGTATGTCCCTGTCAGGCAGGGAGGAAATGGTCAAGTGAGGGAACCATGGTTTACAAAAGAGGTTGAATGTCTTGTCAAGAAGGAGAAGGGGCTTATGTAAGGATGAGAAAACAAGATTCAGTTAGGGCACTTGAGGGATACAAGATAACTAGGAAGGAGCTTAAGAAAGGGCTTAGGAGAGCTAGGAGGGGACATGAGAAGTGCCTGGCGGGTGGGATCAAGGAAAGCTCCAAGGCTTTTTACACTTATGTGAGGAATAAAAGAATGACCAAGGTGAAGTTAGGGCCGGTCCAGGATAGTAATGGGAACCTGTGCATGGAGTCTGAAGATAGAGGAGAGACCCTAAATGAATACTTTTCTTCAGTGCTCACAAAGGAGATGGGCCATGTTGTTGAAGAGGATAGTGTGATACAGGCTGGTAGGCTGGAGGAGGTAGACATTCGGAAGGAAGATGTGTTAGAAATTTTGAGAAGCCTGAGGATAGATAAGTCCCCTGGGCCAATGGGATATATCTTCGGATTCTTTGGGAGGCGAGGGATGAGATTGCAGAGCCTTTGGCTTTGATCTTTATGTCCTCACTGTCTACAGGAATAGTGCCAGAAGACTGGAGAGAGGCGAATGTTGTCCCCTTGTTCAAGAAAGGGAATAGGTATAACCCTGGGAATTATAAGCCGGTTAGTCTCACTTCGGTCATAGGTAAATTATTGGAAAGGGTCCTGAGGGATAGGATTTATGATCATTTGGAAAGATACAATTTAATCCAGGATAGTCAGCACTGATTTGTGAGGGGTAAGTCTTGCCTCACAAGTTTGATTGTATTCTTTGTGGAGGTAACTAAGTACATAGATGAAGGTAGAGCAGTTGATGTCGTATACATGGATTTTAGTGAGGCGTTTGATAAGGTGCCCAATGGTTGGCTCATGCAGAAAGTAAGGAGGCATGGCACAGAGGGAAATTTGGCCGATTGGATCAGTAACTGGTTATCACATAGAAGACAGAGGGTGGTGGTAGATGGTAAATTTTCATCCTGGAGACCAGTCACCACAGGGATCAGATCTGGGTCCTCTGCTATTTGTGATTTTTATCAATGACTTGGATGATGGAGTTGAAGGTTGGGTTAGTAAATTTGCTGATGACACCGAGATTGGTGGAGTAGTGGATAATGTGGAGGGCTGTTGTAGGCTGCAAAGAGACATTGATAGGATGCAGAGCTGGGCTGAAATGTGGCAGATGGAGTTTAACCCTGATAAGTGTGAGGTGATTCATTTTAGTAGAGAAGATTTGAATGCGGATTACATGGTTAACAGCAGGGTTCTGAAGAATGTGGAGGAGCAGAGAGATCTCGGAGTTCATGTCCATGGATCTCTGAAAGTTGCCACCCAAGTGGATAGAGCCGTGAAGAAAGCCTATAGTGTGTCAGCATTTACTAACCGGGGGATTGAGTTTAAGAGCCGTGAGGTTATGCTGCAACTGTACAAGACCTTGGTTAGACCACTTTTGGAGTATTGTGTGCAGTTCTGGTCACCTCATGATAGGAAGGATGTGGAAGCATTGGAAAGGGTGCAAAGGAGATTTACCAGGATGCTGCCTGGATTGGTGGGTGGGTCTTATGAGGAAAGGTTGAGGGAGCTTGGGCTTTTCTCATTGGAGCGAAGGAGGATGAGAGGTGACTTAATTGAGGTGTATAAGATGATGAGAGGGATAGATAGAGTGGACGTTCAGCGACTTTTTCCTCGGGTGGATGTAGCTGTTACAAAGGGACATAACTATAAGGTGGAAGATCCAGGAGGAATGTCAGAGGTCGGTGTGGTAAACCACTGTTGTACTTATATTAGAGGATGTACGGTAGAACCTGCACTACAGGTTCGCCTGTGGCCCCTGCCTGCTGGCTCTGTCCAGGAGGCAGGGTATAAATATGCGTGCCCTCCAGCTCGCAGCCATTTCGCCAGCTGCTGTGGGAGGCCACACATCTGTTACCAATAAAGCCTCAGTTTGGATTCAACTTTCGTCTTTCGTCAAATTGATCGTGCCTCAGTAGGTTCTTTACTCAGAGAGTGGTTGGGGCGTGGAACGCACTCCCAGCTATGGTAGTGAAGTCGGACTCTTTAGGAACTTTCAAGCGGTTATTGGATAGGCATATGGAGTTCACTAGAATGATTAGGAGTAGGTTGATTTGATCTTCGTTTCAGATTAGTTCGGCACAACATCGTGGGCCGAAGGGCCTGTACTGTGCTGTACAGTGCTATGTTCTATATTCTATTCCTTATGCTTTCTGGACTAACTTGCCCACTTGTGTTGCAACCTTCGAAGATCTGTGAACCTGCACGCCCAGATAATGACCAAAAACAAACAGTTTTTTGTGATGTTGATTGGGGATAGAAATTGGCCAGGGCATCGGAAATAAACCCCCAGCTTATGTTTGAAATGGTTGCATGTGATCCACCTGCGAGAATCAGAGTGGGTTTAATGTCTCATTCTAAAAGTCAGTACCTCTGACAATGTGGCGCCCTTCAATACAGCACCTGGAAAGCCCAACCTCACAGCTTGGTATCTAGTCCCTGCAGTCGGACTTGGTTTTCTGACTCAGGGGGTGAAGCTCTTACGCACCGTGACACAGCTGGCACTGATATCCAGGGATATCATCTTTTTCCATGGAGGATGGAAACAGGGGTGAGACGTGAATCAAGGCAAATATTCCAGTCTTCCTTCCCATGCACACCACCTGTCTGTATTAATAATAATAATAACCTTTTATTGTCACAAGTATGAAGTTACTGTGAAAAGCCCCTAGTTGCCCCATTCTGGCGCCTGTTCGGGTAAGCTGGTACGGGAATTGAACCCGCGCTGCTGGCCTTCTTCTGCATCACCAACCAGAGCTAAACTGAGCTAAACATTATTCTACAGTCACTCCAACTGATGGGGGTTCTTGCAGCTCCCCCAATACAAAGCCCCTGCTCAATAAATACCACAGGAACAAAGGACGAGGGAACACTCTCATTGGTCACTCTGGCCAGGTTGTGACAGTGAGAAGACAAATGAGCAGCAATGAAAAAAAAAGTTACTCCACTAAAAATGGCCGGGGAATTACTGTAACACTCTGAGCAAATTCCATTTCGATGGGTTAGCTGCAGGTTTGCAGATTGTGTTCAAAAACGAAAATATTAAATCGAGATATTAAGTTTGTAAAAAAGCCCCAATCGAACAAACATGTTTAAAAAACTCCGATGTGTGGAAAAAGACTGTCTTGCAAACAGGATTCAGCTCCACGACTGGTGCAAGCATTCCATTCTATATTACTCATGGGCCCAGCTGGAAATTCCTTCAGATTACAGCACAGCGCAGCTAAAGTCCCTGCAATTACTTATGTTACACGACTGCCTTAACCCCGCAACATTATGTCATATGTAGTACATCTTTAAAATGGCTGGAGAAAAAAAAGAGTATCCGTCGACCTCAGCTCAGCGTGTGAGGTCTGTAGTGGAACTGCTGGAGGTGCGTTCGAATATTCCAAGGTCCTGGGTTCAAGAAAATTTAAGATGGAGGAGGGGCAGGCAGGAACTTGTCGAGAACAGCCAAAGCCACTGGTTTTCGGGCAAGCAGTGCATTCTTACACGTGATATAGCCAACTCCGTAATTAATGCATGCCCAAAATGTTAATTATTTTTTAAAAGGGTGCCTGAAGTTAATGATTTATTTCAGGAATTCAGTAACCTGGGTCTGAAGTTCACTGGATAATGACAGTGAGGTTAAACACTTTGCACGCAATGGGTCTGAAGTGTAACACACAGGTGCCCCAACATGCTGGGAAGGCAGTTCACCACATCCCGAGCTCTGGCTGTGGGTCAGCCCACCAGGGGGTGCGCAAGGCGGAGGCCACCTGGCAAAATCAGCACGTATGCCACCTGATCTTGCGTGGCCTACCTCTCAGTGGCTGGAAAGATCTTGACTGAAGTGTTAAACAGAGGCCCGATGTGTCTCCGTTTGTTACTGTCATGATATTCAGATAAACATATCATGGTGCAAACACACATACACACTGATGGACAGATCAACGGACCAATCAACACACACACAACATCACAGCCAATCACCAGTGAGAGCACACGCGCTATAAAACGGGGAACACCACAGTTCCCGCTCATTCCAGCAGGAGACAGCTCAGGGCACAGAGCTCACAGCGTGCCACTCAGACATACACCATGTGCTGAGTGCCTCTCTAAGATAGTGTTAGGGCTGGATCCACAGGTTAACGGGTAAATTACGAACCACAGTCATAAGTTTACAGATGTTGTTATTAAAAGTAATAAAACTGAGTTGTACCACCTCCAACCGTGTTGGTTCATCTGTATAGCAGAACACCCAACACGACATAGTACCAGGATTGGAACCCAGCAACTGTGAGACCTACCTGCACATCTTCAGGGATCCGCCATCCTGCGCCATGAATACCATCAGCCCGCCGCAGCCACTCCAAATCGCTGGAAACCTCGGCGTCAACTGGAAGCTGTTTAAACAGCGCTTCCAGCTCTTCCTAGAAGCCACAGAAAGGGAGAATTCATCGGACACCAGGAAAATCGCCCTCCTCCTCTCCACGGCGGGGCAACATGCCATCCACATCTACAACTCCCTGCTGTTCGCGGAAGGCGAGGACAAGACAAAGTACAAGACGGTCCTTCTAAAACTTGAGCAACACTTCAGCATCAAGGTAAATGAGAGTTTCGAGAGGTACCTCTTCCAGCAGCACCTGCAGGGTAAGTTCTTTCCTGACACACCTCCGTATCCTCGCGCAGTCCTGCGGCTATGAGGCCACCTCCGATTCCATGATTCGGGACCAGGTAGTTTTTGGGGTCTCCTCGGGCACCCTACGCCAGCAGCTCCTCAAAATTAAGAGCCTCACCCTAGCCACCGCCATCGAAGCCTGCGTCCGCCATGAAAACGCGACCAGCCGGTACTCCCAATTACAGGTGGCCGAATCGGCACGGCAGGGGTCCTACGAGGCCGAGCGGGTCCAGTCGATCGAGTTCCTCCCGGCCCGCGGCCCGGACGAGGGCAGCCATTTTGCGCGCTTTCCGCGGCCTCCAGCGCTTGTACGCGCCAAAAGAGACGACGCAGAGGGACGTGACGCGCAGGCACGCTCTATGCAGGACCGAATTGCGCATGTGCGGTGGCGCAATGAACGCCATGACGTCATGACGTGCGGCAACTGTGGATCCGCACATTTAAAGTGGCAATGTCCAGCAAAGAATCGACAATGTCTCCACTGTGGCAAGTTGGGACACTATGCTGCTGGCTGTCGAGCAGCTCAACCTGCCAACGCTCCCCAATTCCGCCAGCCTTGCAGGGACGTGTGGGCCATTCAGCCTCCATACACCGAGTCATACCCTGACGACGTACAGACCGGTGATACCGATGACCGGGAAGCCTTCCGCGTTGCAGTAATAGACAGGAATCGGGTGTCCCCAAGTAGGACCCACAAGCCGATGCCAGTCAACAGCTTTAATCCGGGTGATGAATGGTGTGTCACCCTAACGGTCAACCGATCAGCAATCACATTCCGTTTAGACACTGGTGCCTCCGCCAATCTCATTGTATGGTCAGCCTTCCACACCTTGAAGGTCAAACCACCGATTCGGCCATCCCGCTGTCAGATGGTCGATTACAACGGAAATGTTATCCCGGCCATGGGATCCTGCCAGCTCGAGGTTACACACAATTCATACACAGCCACACTGTCCTTTGAGATAGTTGGATCCTCGAAGGACTCCCTGCTAGGCGCACAGACATGCAAGGTTCTCCACCTCGTTCAGCGGGTACACACTCTGTCTCCAGAAGGCACGTCCGATTTCCCGGATGCAGACTTTAGGGCACAGCTCCACTCGCTCTTCGCCCACAACCAGGAGGCTTTCGAGGGCATGGGCACACTGCCCTACACTTACAGAATACGGCTCAAACCAGACGCCACCCCGGTCATTCACGCACCTCGTAGAGTCCCAGCACCACTCAGGGACCGCCTCAAGTGGCAGCTGCAGGAACTCCAGGTCCAAGGAGTGCTTTCCCGGGTCACGGAGCCCACGCCATGGGTCAGCTCCATGGTGTGCGTAAAAAAGCCCTCTGGCGAACTCCGGATCTGCATCGACCCGAAAGACCTGAACAACAACATCATGAGGGAACACTACCCCATACCCAAACGGGAAGAGATCACGAGCGAAATGGCCCGGGCTAAATTTTTTACAAAGCTTGATGCCTCAATGGATTTCTGGCAGATTCAACTGGACCAGTCCAGCAGGAAGCTGTGCACCTTCAACACTCCTTTCGGCAGGTTCTGCTACAATAGGATGCCGTTTGGCATCATCTCGGCATCCGAGGTGTTTCACAGAATCATGGAACAGATGATGGAGGGCACCGAAGGGGTGTGCGTCTATGTTGACGACGTCATCATCTGGTCCACAGGTGGGTGCAGTTAGCTCAGTTGGATGGACGGCTGGTTCGTGATGTGGAGCGACGCCAACAGCGTGGGTTCAATTCCCAAACCTGCTGAGGTATGGGCAGCACGGTAGCATTGTGGATAGCACAATTGCTTCACAGCTCCAGGGTCCCAGGTTCGATTCCGGCTTGGGTCACTGTCTGTGCGGAGTCTGCACATCCTCCCCGTGTGTGCGTGGGTTTCCTCCGGGTGCTCCGGTTTCCTCCCACAGTCCAAAGATGTGCAGGTTAGGTGGATTGGCCATGATAAATTGCCCTTAGTGTTGGGTGGGGTTGCTGGGTTGTGGGGATAGGGTGGAGGTGTTGGCCTTCGGTAGGGTGCTCTTTCCAAGAGCCGGTGCAGACTCGATGGACCGAATGGCCTCCTTCTGCACTGTAAATTCTATGACATCAGTCGTCTCCAGCGCGTCTTTGCTCGGATACGAGAACACGGCCTACGCCTCAACCGAGCCAAGTGTTCTTTTGGCCAAACTGAGCTAAAGTTTCTGGGGCACCACATATCCCGGTCAGGAGTGCGTCCGGATGCAGACAAAGTGACAGCTATTACAGCAATGCCGCAGCCGGCAGACAAAAAGGCAGTGCTACTCTTTCTCGGGATGGTCAACTTCCTGGGGAAGTTCATTCCCAACCTTGCCTCCCACACAACGGCTCTTCGCCACCTAGTGAAGAAGACTACGGAGTTCCAGTGGCTGCCCGCACACCCGCACACCAGAAGGAATGGGAGGAGCTCAAGATTAAGCTCACCACAGCGTTGGCGTTCTCGAGATACGAAGATCTCGACTGATGCCAGTCAGTCCGGCATTGGGGCGGTACTCCTGCAACGGGACGACACTGCATCATGGGCCCCGGTCGCCTATGCCTCGCGGGCCATGACCACCACAGATCAGCACTATGCACAGATTGAAAAGGAGTGCCTGGGTTTGTTAACCGGCATAGATAAGTTCCACGACTACGTGTATGGTCTCCCTCAGTTTACCATGGAAACCGACCATCACCCCCTGGTCGACATCATACAAAACGACCTCAATGAGATGACCCCTCGCCTCCAGCGCATTCTGCTCAAGCTCCGGAGGTACGACTTCCAACTGGTCTACACCCCGGGAAAGGACCTCATCATCGCGGATGCCCTGTCCAGAGCAGTGAGCACACCGCCCGAATCGGGGGCGGGGGGGGGGGGGGGTTCGTATGTCAGGTCGAAGCGCATGTGGCCATCACATCGACCAATCTGCCAGCTAATGATGCACGTCTGGCCCGTATTCGTCGGGAGACTGCGGCTGACCCCCTTCTACAACGTGTGATGCGTCGCATGACGGAAGGGTGGCTCAAAGGACAGTGCCCACAATTCTACAATGCCCGGGACGACTTGGCCGTCATTGACGGTGTCCTCCTAAAGCTGGACCGGATTGTGACTCCACATAGCATGCACAGGCTGGTCCTCGACCAACTACACGAAGGCCATCTCGGGGTCGAGAAGTGCAGGCGGAGGGCCCGAGAGGCTGTGTACTGGCCGGGCATCAGCGACGACATCGCCAACATGGTGCTCAACTGCCCCACCTGCCAAAGGTTTCAGCCGGCGCAGCCCTAACCCACCTCCCCATAGAACACTCCCGCTGATGTACCATCAATGAGCACGTGATGAATGGTGAACTATTGTGGTTTTATTGTGCTGGATGTAAAGCCTGTAGCTGGACCCAAGAATGGGGGCAGTGCAGGAGAGCGTACACTTTTAAACAGAGCCTGCTGGGTGGAGCCAGCAGTCCGGGATTTACCGTAATAACTGGAGTACAATGGCAGTGTACCGTAATACGTGTAATGTATGTTCAGTGGTTTACCACATTTACCGCCTGTTTAAAAAAAAAAGTCCAGCGGGGGTGAAGTGAAGTTACAGGTCGAGTCTGTCGGGGGCTTTGACCTTCTGCCGCGATCGCCTCAACCCCGGCTGTGGTGTGGGCACCGATGTGAGTACCTGCGACTCCGGGAGCGTGTTGTCCACTCCTCCTTCACCCAGTAGTGGAGCCGGTGGGGGGGGCGGGCGCCGCCGGGGCGGGGGGGGGCTGTGATAGTCGCTGGTGGTGGGGGGAATGGCACAGGGGTGGGGGTGGCAGTGGTCGCCACCGGAGGGGGAGGAGACGGTACTAGGTCGGGGGTGGTGGTGATGGTGGATGGGGAACCAGCGGGTGCCAGGTCCCGGAGGGAGATGGTGTCATGCCGCCCGTCATGGTGTGCCACGTAGGCATACTGTGGGGTCGCATGGAGGAGGAGGACCTTTTCAATGAGGGGGTCCGATTTATGGCTCCTCGCATGCTTCCGGAGGAGGACGGGCCCAGGAACTGTCAGCCAGGTCTGGAGCGAGACCCCAGAGGTGGACTTCCTGGGGAAGGCAAACACACGTTCGTGAGGGGTCTCATTGGTGGCGGTACACAGGAGCGACCGGATGGAGTGGAGTGCATCGGAGAGGACCTCCTGCCAGCAGGAGACTGGGAGACTCCTAGACCGAAGGGCCAGCAGGACTGCCTTCCAGACTGTCGCGCTCTCCCTCTCCACCTGTCCGTTTCCCCGGGGGTTGTAGCTGGTCATTCTGCTCAAGGCGATGCCTTTGCTGAGCAGGAACTGACGCAGCTCATCACTCATGAACGAGGAGCCCCGATCACTGTGGATGTAGGCGGGGAAACCAAACAAAGTGAAGAGACTCTGTAGGGCCTTGATGACAGTGGCAGAAGTCATGTCAGGGCATGGGATGGCGAAAGGGAAACGGGAGTACTCATCAATGATGTTGAGGAGGTACACGTTGCGGTCAGTGAAGGGGAGGGGCCCGTTGAAATCGATGCTGAGGCGCGCAAAGGGGTGGGAGGCCTTCACCAGATGCGATCTTTCCGGCAGGTAGAAGTGCGGTTTGCACTCCACGCAGACCTGGCAGTCCCTGGTCACGGTCCTGACCTTCTCGACGGAGTAGGGCAGGTTGCGGGCCTTGATAACGTGGAAGAACTGTGAGACCCCCGGGTGACAGAGGTCGTTGTGGAGAGTCCGAAGTCGGTCTATTTGTGCGCTGGCACATGTACCGCGGGATAGGGCATCTGGGGGCTCATTTAGCTTCCCCGGCCGATACAAGATCTCGTAGTTATAGGTGGAGAGTTTGATCCTCCACCTCAAGATCTTGTCGTTCTTAATCTTGCACCGCTGTGTGTTACTAAACATGAAGGCAACTGACCGTTGGTCAGTGAGGAGAGTGAATCGCCTGCCGGCCAGGTAATGCCTCCAATGTCGCACAGTCCCACAATGGCTTGGGCTTCCTTTTCGACAGAGGAGTGCCGGATTTCTGAGGCATGGAGTGTACGGGAGAAGAAGGCCACGGGTCTGCCCGCCTGGCAGAGCCACGTCCGATGCGTTGCTCTCCACCTGAAATGGGAGGGACACGTCGACTGCGTGCATCGCGGCTTTGGCAATGTCTGCCTTGATGTGGTTGAAGGCCCGGCGGGCCTCAGCCGTCAGCTGGAAAATGGTGGACTTGATGAGTGGGCGGGCCTTGTCCACGTAATTTGGGACCCACTGGGCATAATATGAGAAGAATCCCAGGCATCGCTTCAGAGCCTTAGGACAGTGAGGGCGGGGGAGTTCCAGGAGGGGGCGCATGCGGTCGAGGGTCAGGCCCTAGGACTCCATTCCCGTAACAGCCACGCCGAACAGGCGCCGGAATGTGGCGACTAGGGGCTTTTCACAGTAACTTCATTGAAGCCTACTTGTGACAATAAGCGATTTTCTTTTCATTCATTTTCCACAACGTAGCCAAGAATGGCAAGGCGGGTTGTGCGGAAAATGCATTTCTTCTTATTATAGGTAAGGTTAAGGAGTTTAGCGGAATTTCTGGAGGTTAGTGTCGTGGTCCTGCTGGTCGTGGCCGCAGATGGTGACGTTATCTAGGTACGGGAACGTGGCCCGCAGCCCGTACTGGTCAACCATTTGGTCCATCTCTCACTGGAAGACCGAGACCCCATTGGTGATGCCGAAGGGAACCTTAAGGAAATGGTAGAGGCAGCCATCTGCTTCGAATGCAGTGTATTGGCGGTCCTCCGGGCGGATGGGGAGCTGGTGGTACACGTATTTCATGTCAACGGTGGAGAAGACTCGATACTGCGCAATCTGGTTGACCATGTCAGATATGCGGGGAAGGGGGTACGCATCGAGCTGCGTGTACCGGTTGATCGTCTGACTGAAGTCGATGACCATCCGGTGCTTGTCCCCAATTTTAACGACCACTTGAACTCTCCAGGGGCTGTTACTGGCCTCAATGACCCCCTCCCGCAGAAGTCACTGGACCTCCGACCTGATAAAGGTCCTGTCCTGGGCACTGTACCGTCTGCTTCTCATGGCAACGGGCTTACAGTCCGCGGTGAGATTCACGAAGAGCGAGGGTGGATCGACCTTAAGGGTCGTGAGGCCACAGACGGTGAGGGGCGGCAGGGGTCCGCCGAATTTTAGGATGAGGCTCTGGAGGTGGCACTAAAACTCAAGACCCAGTAACAGGGCAGCGCAGAGATGGGGGAGGATGTAGAGTCTGAAGTTACTGTACTCTACGCCCTGTACCGGAGGGTCGCGACGCAGTACCCCCGGATCTGTACGGAATGGGATCCGGAGGCCAGGGAGATTTTCTGGGTCACGGGGAGAACCGGGAGGGAGCAGCGCCTTACCATAACTGGGTGTATGAAACTCTCCGTGCTCCCGGAATCGAAGAGGCAGGTCGTCTCGTGCCTGTTGATCCGTACGATCATTGTAGCGGTCGCGAGGTTGCGAGGTCGAGACTGGTCGAGGGTGAAGGAGGCGAGCTGCAGAAGGTGGTGGGAGGCTGATCGGTGGTGGCGGAGGTATCGGCGGCCAGCATACGGCCAGGCGAGCAGGGGTTCTGGGGTGCGTTCCAAGATGGCGCCGAAGATGGCGGCACCCATGGGGCGCACATGGCGGGCGACATCCAAGATGGCGGCGCCCACGGGCCGCACGTGGCGGGCAGCGGCAAAGATGGCGGCGCTCCTGGATCGCCCATGGGGGATGTCGCGGTAGCGATGCTGGGCCTAGAAATGGCAGCGACCAATCAGACCTGGCAAACGGTGATGAAGTGGCCCTTCTTGCCACACCCGTTGCAGGTCGCGCTCCGTGCTGGGCAACGTTGTCCGGGGTGCTTGTTCTGGCCACAAAAGTAGCATTTGGGACCTCCGGAGCTAGCTGGCTGCCGCGCGGCACAGGCGTGCGGTGCACCCGGGTCGGATGATGGTGGGGCCACGAAGCCCACGAGAGTGTCGCGCAGTCGTTGGTGTAGGACCCCAGGTTGTGGGAGGCCACTTCTAAGGAGTTTGTGAGCTGTACTGTCTCTTTGAGGCCGAGTGTACCCCCTTCTAATAAGCGCTGACGGATGTAGTTGGACTTAATGCCCGCGACATAGGTGTCCCTGATCAGCAGCTCCGTGTGTTGGACTGCCGACAACGCCTGGCAACTACAGTTTCTGCCAAGTAGCCGCAAGGCCCGCAGGAAATCGTCCTGAGACTCCCCAGGGAGTTGCCGTCTCATGGCCAGGAGGTGCCTGGCGAATACCTGATTTACAGTCCTGATATACTGTCCTTTCAGTAGGTCTATCGCCCCTGTGTTGGTGGGAGCGTTCCGAATGAGGAAGAAGACTTGTGGGCTCACCATTGCGCAGAGTAGTTGGAGCTTCTGTGGGTCTGAGAAGACTTCGGTGGATGCTCCGAGATATCCTTCAAAGCAGGCTAGCCAGTGCTCGAAAGTCGCTGTGGCGTCGGCTGCGTGAGGGTTCAGCTCCAGGCGATCCGGCTTGAGTAAGACGTTCATCTTCAAAATTCTAGCACAATAAATTGATGCACCATCAATGAGCACGCGGCGAATGGTGAACTATTGTGGCTTTATTGTGCGAGATGTAAAGCCTCCTGTAGCTGGACCCAAGAATGGGGGCAGTGCAGGAGAGCGTACACTTTTAAACAGAGCCTGCTGGGTGGAGCCAGCAGGCCGGGATTTACCGTAATATCTGGAGTACAATGGCAGTGTACCGTAATACATGTAATGTATGTTGAGTGGTTTACCACCCCCTCCTCACAGAACTACCCTGCTCCCCTCCCACAGAACACCCTCCTCACAGAACTACGCTCCCCCACCCATAGAACCCCCCCTCCTCACAGAGCTCCCCTGCTCCCCCCACAGAACACCCCCTCTCACATAACTAACCTGCCTCCCCTCCACAGAATACCCCCTCCTCACAGAACTGCCACATTTGCCACATTTCCTTGGATCCCATACCTTCGCTAACAATCTCCTTATCAAAAGCCTTGCTGAAGTCCAAGTAGACGACATCAAATGCATTTCCTTCATCTATACACCTGACCACCTCTTCGAAAAATTTAATCAAGTTAGTCAGACATGACCTCCCCTTAACAAAGCCACGCTGATCGTTCTTGATTAAGTCCTG
Source organism: Scyliorhinus torazame (assembly GCF_047496885.1). NCBI lineage: Eukaryota > Metazoa > Chordata > Chondrichthyes > Carcharhiniformes > Scyliorhinidae > Scyliorhinus > Scyliorhinus torazame. Next base: position 24,997,486 of record NC_092713.1, read on the forward strand.
CCCCTCCAAATGCAGATTAATTCTATCTCTCAGAATTTCTTCCAAATAGTTTCCCCACCACTGAGGTTAGACTGACTGGCCTGTACTTTCCTGGTTTATCCCTTCCCCCTTCCTGAATAATGGTACCACATTGGCTATCCTCCAGTCCCCCGGCACCTCTCCTGTTGCCAGAGAGGAATTGAATAGCGTCCCTGCTATTTCCTCCCTTGCCTCACTCAGCGGCCTGGGATTTGGCCCTGGAGTTTTGTTTTATTTTAAGCATGCCAGACCACTCAGAACCTCCTCCATGTTAATCTCTTTACTTTTGGTCACTGCCTTTCTCCTTAATTTCTATGCCCACACCGTCCCTCTCACTAGTGAACACCGACACAAAGGGTGGGATTCTCCGACCCCCCATGCCGGGCCGGAGAATCGCCAGGGGGCGGCATGAATCCAGCCCCGCCTCCCCGACACCGGCTGCCGAATTCTCTGGCGCCGGTATTTTGGCAGTGGCGGGAATCGTGCCACGCCTGTTGGGGGCCGTTGGCAGCGGCCCCCCCAGTGATTCTCCGCTCTGTGATGGGCCGAGCGGCCGCCCGTTTTCGGCCAGTCCCGCCGGCGTAAATTACACAAGGTTCTTACAGGCGGGACCTGGCTCTGCGGGCGGCCTGCGGAGTCCTGGGAGGGGGGGGCCCTACGGTGGCCTGGCCCGCGATCGGGGCCCATCGATCTGCGGGCGGGCCTGTGCCGTGGGAGCACTCTCTCCCTCCGCACCGGCCGCTGTAAAGCTCCGCCATGGCCGACGCAGAGAAGAAACCCCCTGCGCGTGCGCAGGAAGCACGCCAGCGGTTGTGGGAACACGTTGGCGCTCCTGCGCATGCGCCAACTCGCGCGGGCTGGTGGAGGCCCTTCGGCGCCGGTTGGCGCGGCACCAACCACTCCAGCACCGGCCTCGCCCCCGAAGGTGCGGAGGATTCCGCACCTTCTGGGTGGCTCGACGCCGGAGTGGTTCACGCCACTCTTTGGCGCCGGTACGGCCCCCCCCGCCGGATACCGGAGAATCCCACCCAAAGTGTTCATTTAGAATCTTACTTATGTCCTCTGGCTCAATACACAAATTAACACTGTGAAAATGAAAATGAAAATGAAAATCGCTTATTGTCACAAGTAGGCTTCAAATGAAGTTACTGTGAAAAGCCCCTAGTCGCCACATTCCGGCACCTGTTCGGGGAGGCTGGTACGGGAATTGAACCATGCTGCTGGCCTGCCTTAGTCTGCTTTCAAAGCCAGCGATTTAGCCCTGTGCCAAACAGCCCCTAGATGTGGTCCTTTCATATCACCTTTCTGCACTCCTAATTTCCTTTTGAAGTTCCCTTGTGCACATTACATAAGAACATAAGAACTAGGAACAGGAATAGGCCATCTGGCCCCTCGAGCCTGCTCCGCCATTTAATGAGATCATGGCTGATCTTTGTGGACTCAGCTCCACTCTCCGGCCCGTACACCATATCCCCGAATCCCTTTATTCTTTAGAAAGGTATCCATCTTTTTCTTAAAAACGTTTAAAGAAGGAGCCTCAACTGCTTCACTGGGCAAGGAATTCCAGAGATTCACAACCCTTTGGGTGAAGAAGTTCCTCCTACACTCCGTCCTTAATCTACCTCCCCTTATTTTGAGGCTATGCCCCCTTGTTCTGCTTTCCCCGACCAGTGGAAACAACCTGCCCGCATCTATCCTATCTATTCCCTTCATAATTTTATATGTTTCAATAAGATCCCCCCGCATCCTTCTAAACTCCAATGAGCACAGTCCCAGTCTACTCAACCTCTCGTCATAATCTAATCCCCTCAACTCTGGGATCAACCTAGTGAATCTCCTCTGCACTCCCTCCAGTGCCAATATGTCCTTTCTCAGGTAAGGAGACCAAAACTGAACACAATACTCCAGATGTGGCCTCACCAACACCCTATACAATTGCAGCATAACCTCCCTAGTCTTGAACTCCATCCCTCTATGAAAGACAAAACTCGATTAGCCTTCTTAATCACCTGTTGCACCTGCACACCAACTTTTTGCGACTCGTGCACTAGCACACCCAGGTCCCTCTGTACAGCAGCATGTTTTAACATCTTACCATTTAAATAATAATCCATTCTGCTGTTATTCCTTCCAAAATGGATAGCCTCACACTTGGCAACATTGAATTCCATCTGCCAGACCCTAGCCCATTCACCTAACCTATCCAAATCCTTCTGCAGACTTCCGGTATCCTCTGCACTTTTTGCTTTACCACTCATCTTAGTGTCGTCTGCAAACTTTGACACATTGCACTTGGTCCCCAACTCCAAATCATCTATGTAAATTGTGAACAACTGCGGGCCCAACACTGATCCTTGAGGGACCCCACTAGTTACAGGTTGCCAACCAGAGAAACACCCATTTATCCCCACTCTCTGCTTTCTGTTAGTTAACCAATCCTCTACCCATGTTACCACTTTACCCTCAATGCCATGCATCTTTAGTTTATGCAGCAACCTTTTGTGTGGCACCTTGTCAAAAGCTTTCTGGAAATCCAGATATACCACATCCATTGGCTCCCCGTTATCTACTGCACTGGTAACGTCCTCAAAAATTCTACCAAATTAGTCAGACACAACCTACCCTTTGTGAACCCATGCTACGTCTGCCCAATGGGACAATTTCCCTCCAGGTGCCCCGCTATTTCCTCCTTAATGATAGATTCCAGCATTTTCCCTACAACCGAAGTTAAGCTTACCGGCCTATAATGACCCGCTTTCTGCCGACCTCCTTTTTTAAACAGTGGTGTCCCGTTTGCTACTTTCCAATCCTCTGGGACCACCCCAGAGTCTAGTGAATTTTGATATATTATCACTAGTGCGTTTACAATTTCCCTAGCCATCTCTTTTAACTCTCTGGGATGCATCCCATCAGGGCCAGGAGACTTGTCTACCTTTAGCCCCATTAGCTTGCCCAATACTGCCTCCTTAGTGATTACAATCATCTCAAGGCCCTCACCTATCATATCTTTATTTCCATCAGTCACTGGCATGTTATTTGTGTCTTCCACTGTGAAGACTGACCCAAAAAACCTGTTCAGCTCCTCAGCCATTTCCCCGTCTCCTATTATTAAATCTCGCTTCTCATCTTCCAAAGGACCAATATTTACCTTAGCCACTCTTTTTTGTCTTATATATTTGTAGAAGCTTTTACTATCTGCTTTTATGTTCTGAGTCAGTTTACTTTCATAGTCTACCTTACTCTTCTTTATAGCTTTTTCAGTAGCTTTCTGTTGTCCCCTGAAGACTTCCCAGTCCTCTAGTCTCCCACTAATTTTTGCCACTTTGTATGTTTTTTCCTTCAATTTGATACTCTCCCTCACCTCCTTAGATATCCACGGTCGATTTTTCCCCTTTCTACCGTCTTTCTTTTTTGTCGGTATGAACCTTTTCTGAACACTGTGAAAGATCGCTCGGAAGGTTCTCCACTGTTCCTCAACTGCTTCACCATGAAGTCTTTGCTCCCAATCTACCTTAGCTAGTTCTTCTCTCATCCCATTGTAATCACTTTTGTTTAAGCACAGAACACTAGTGTTTGATTTTACCTTGTCATCCTCCAACTGTATTTTAAATTCCACCATATTGTGGTCGCTCCTTCCAAGAGGATCCCGAACTATGAGATCATTAATCAATCCTGCCTCATTACACAGGACCAGATCTAGGACCGCTTGTTCCCTTGTAGGTTCCATTACATACTGTTCCAGGAAATTATCCCGGACACATTCTATAAACTCCTCCTCAAGGCTGCCTTTACCAACCTGGTTAAACCAATCGACATGTAGATTAAAATCCCCCATAATAACCGCTGTACCATTTCTACATGCATCCGTTATTTCTTTGCTTATTGCCTGCCCTACCATCCTGTTACTATTTGGTGGCCTATAGACTACTCCTATCAGTGACCTTTTCGCCTTACTATTCCTGATTTCCACCCAAATTGATTCAACCTTGTCCTCCATCGCACCAATATCATCCCTTACTATTGCCCGGATGCCATCCTTAAACAAAAAAGCTACACCACCGCCCTTACCGTCCATTCTATCCTTTCGTATAGTTTGATACCCTTGGATATTTAACTCCCAGTCGTGACCATCCTTTAACCATGTTTCAGTAATGGCCACTAAATCATAGTCATTCACGATGATTTGCGCCATCAACTCATTCACCTTATTCCGTATACTACGAGCATTCAGGTAAAGTACACTTATGCTGTTTTTTATGTCTTTGTTATGAATCCTAACACCTTGATCAGTAACTTTTCACAAATTATTTTTCCTCTTACCCTTTCTCCTAATTTTCCTTGTCTTTGAACCCATATCTCTACATAATAACCTGTCACGTAACCTGCTGCCTTGCTCTCCATTAACCATTATACTGTCCATAGCTTTACCCTTCCCTTCCCCCCAGGGTAAAGCTATGGACAGAAAATGGTTAATGGAGAGCAAGGCAGCAGGTTATGTGACAGGTTATTATGTTCTATACGCCTCTCGGGCTTCTGCTGTTTTGAGCCCTCAATAATCTGCCATATGCCTTCCCTTTCTCTCCTTATCCAATGCGATATATCCCTCAATATCCAGGGTTCACTGGATTTGTTGGGCCCAGGCTTTTTCTTAGTTGGAACATGTTGGCCCTGTACTCTCCCTATTTCCTTCTAAGTGCGTCCCACTGATCTGTCACAGATTTACCTGAAAGTGTTTCTTAACCACTCTGGCCAAATCATATCTGATCTTATTAAAATCAACCTTCCCCAGTTTAGAACTTTGAACTCAGGCCTATCCTTGTCCTTTTCCACAACAATCTTGAATCTAACTGAGTTATGATCACTGGCTGCAAAATGCTCCCCCACTGATGGTTCAACCACTTACCCGGCTGGGTTACCGGAAATTAAGTCCAGGACCTTGTAGGACCTTCTACGTACGGCCTTAAAAGTTTTCCTGGATGCATTTTAAAAATTCCACTCACTCTAAACCTTTCACAAAATGGCTATCCCAGTTAATGTTTGGGAGTTGAACCCCTCACTATCCCTACCCTATTATTTTTACACTTCTCTGAAATTTGCCGACCTATCTGTTTTTCTATTTCTCTTGGACTGTTAGGGGCCTACAGAGCTCTCCCAGCAATGTAATTGCTCCTTTTCGGTTTTCAAGTTCAACCATATAGCTTCAGTCGAAGAGCCTTCTAAGGTGCTGTCCCTCCTTATTGCAGTAATTGACTCCCTGAGGAAAATTGCAACATCCCCTTCTCTTTTACCTCCTTCCCTATCTTGCCTGAAGATCCTGTATCATGGAATATTGGGCTGCCAATCCTGCCCCTCTCTCAACTATGTCTCAGTGATGGCAATAACATTATACCACCATGTTTTAATTTGTGCCCTCAATTTATCTGCCTTGTTCATCAGACTCCTTGCTTTAAAATAAATGCCATCCAATCCTGCCAAACTCCCTTGTGACTTAACTGGTTTAGGCATTCTATGTCTTCCTAACTCACTTGATGTCTCTTCTAATTTTGGCTGTGTCTCTATCCCTGCTGAACCTTCTCTCAGGATCCCAGGCCCCTGTCGAGTTAGTTCAAACCCTTCCAGTCAGCACTAGCAAACCTCCCTGCAAGGACATTGGTTCCATTTTGGTCAGGTGCAAACCGTCCACCTTGTACAAGTCCCACCGTCCCCAAAAATGGTCCTAATGTCCCAGAAATCTAAAGCTTTCCCTTCTGCACCATTTCTCCAGCCACGGATCCATCTGGACTAACCTCTTATTTCTATACTCACTAGCAACGTGGCACTGTAAGTAATCCAGAGATTACTAACTTTTGGGCCCTGTTTTTCAATTTACTTTCGAGCTCCCTAAATTCTGCTTTCAGGACCTTATCCCTTTTTCTGACGCCATCGTTGGTACCAATATGTACCATGATATCTGTCTGTTTGCCCTCCCCTTAATTATGCCCTGCAGCCGTTCAGCGACATCCCTGGCACCAGGGGGCCAACACCCGTAACAGCCTCCCCGAACAGGCGCCGGAATGTGGCGACTAGGGGCTTTTCACAGTAACTTCATTGAAGCCTACTTGTGACAATAAGCGATTTTCATTTCATTTCATTTTCGTCATGGAGTCTCTTTTGTGGCCACAGAAATGCCTTTCTGCTCCCCCTCCTGTTCACATGTCCTTCTCTATCCCTCCATTTCACTTTGAATTAAGGAGACAGTTTAGCATGACCATTTTGTAAAAACTCGCACTTGTAGCAATAGACACGGGTGAAAAAGGGCATGTAGAAGGGTGATGCAGTTTTATGAAGCTGAGTGTGAGGAGAATTAATCTGGCGAGGTGGCATGTTATAAATGGCATTACTTTGAGGAGAGTGGAGGCAAGAGCAGGGGAACTTGCAGGTGTATTTTCACAAATGTTTGAAGTTAGAAAGACACGTTAATAAGTGAGAAAGTGTATGAAGATACCTGTCTTTGTGCGTAGCGGCACTGATTTCAAAACAATCAAACCGCTATAAATCAGTGGTTAGCCTTAACCAGAGTCTTGTGTACAATTCTGGGTGTCAAACTTCGGAGGGGTGTTGAGGTCGTGGAGAGGGTACTGAGGAGGTTTCCCGGGATCTTCCAAAATTTCACAACCCTTTTGAGTGGATGAATTTCTCCTTGGCTCAGTCCCAAATGATCAATCTCCTTGTCCTGAAACTGGGCCCTTATGTTCTAGATGTCTCAGCCAGGAAAACAACATCACAGTATCTATCCTCTCAAACCTCCTCACAACCTTGAATGTTTCAATGAGGTCCTCTCTCAGAGGGTACAATTCACTCAATTTCTCATCACAACACAAACCCTCATCCCAGGGACCAATCTATTGAATCTTCGCCTCCAATGGGTGACTGTCTGTGCGGAGTCTGCACTTTCTCCCCGTGCCTGTGTGGGTTTCCTCCGGGTCCTCCGGTTTCCTCCCATGGTCAAAGATGTGCAGATTAAGTGGATTGGTCGTGCTAAATTGCCCCAAAGGTCAGGTGCGGTTAGTGGGTTACAGGGATGGGGTGGAGGTGTGGGCTTTAATATGGGTGCTCTTTCCAAGGGCTGGTGCAGACTCGATGGGCCGAGTGGTCTCTGTAAATTCTATGATTCTAATACAAGAGTCGATATGGAGACCAAAACTGGACGCAGTATTCTCAGTGTGGTTTCAGCAAAGCCCTACACAATTATAGCAAGTCTTCTTTATGTCTGTACTCCAGTCACCTTGCAACCAAGGCTGGCATGCTATTTGCCTGCATGCCTCCCTTTTCTGTTTGTTGTGTAAGCACGCCCAGGAATATTAATGTTTACAAGACAAGAATGAGGGATCAAAGTCAGGCGATGGTTTGGAGGTGAAAATTGGGGGCTTTGGGGTTGTGCGGGCGTGTGTTCAGAAGCAGACATCAGGTCAAATGTAGCAACAGGGCTGCGGACAATCTGCTTCACCCTGGAGAGCAAAGGAGTGAGCGGAAAGGGAACAATAATTTCTGACCTTGTATCTTTCCCTATTGTGTCCAGTACCAGATGGTTGATGGGTGTATAACAGATTGCGTACAGGAAGCAGTGCCCTGTACTTGGAAGAACACAGCATCAGAAAACAACAGTTGCAGCTGGTTGGTTGGTCAGAGGAGACAGGCATCAAAATGCCTCCTTCCTGAAGTATGGATGTCTGCTTGTTCACAGAATCCCTACAGTGCAGTAGGACACAATTTGGCCCATCAAGTCTGCTACCGACCCTTCAAATGAGTACTCTGCCCATTTACGAGTGTCCACCTTGCCCTATCCCCATAATCTCATAACCTAACACACACATCCCTGGACATTAAGGAGCAATTTAGCATGGCTGATCCACCTAACCTGTATGTCTTTGGACTGTGGGAGGAAACCAGAGCACCCGGAGGAAGCCCATGCAGTCACGGGGAGAATGTGCAAACTCCACACAGTCACCCAAGGCCGGAATTGAACCCAGGTCCCTGGTACTATGAGGCAGCAGTGCTAACCACCGTGCCGCCCAGGCGACACGTAACACCTACAGCACTATGTGATAACTAACGAAAGTTGCTGCATTCATGTTAACAAGATATAACCTATATACCAGATTATACCATAACTTTCAAACCTTGCCCTTCATTTCTGAATTCACCAGTTTGACTATAATGAATGTAATTATTTTATTTATTCCACTGCAAGTAGAACAGCTTATGTTGATTGTCCTTCAAAAAACATAACTTTCTAGAACATACTTTGACTTAGAATCGAGGTTCGGAATAGAGACACTAATGCTTCCACGAACATTGCTTTTTGCTCACATCTGCTTCAGCCTCAAGAAGTAACCCTGGCCGTTTGTAGAAAACTGCATTGGTGCTAAAATGGTGCACAGTGTGCAAAGTTCCCTCGTCCTTCTGCTACTTTAGAGGGAGATTGTGGGGTAGCGGTAATGTCACTGGCCGAGTAGTCCGGAGGCCCAGGCTGATCTTCTGGAATGAGGGTTCAAATTCCACCATGGTAGCTGGTGGAATTTAAATTCAAATCATTAAATCTGAAATGTATACCAGTTAAACCAATCCAATTATCTTCCCACGCCTTCACTAAGGCAGACTTCCACCTGCTTCCCTTTCTGCCAGTGGCGTCTTCCAGTCTCGCAGAAGGCTACCCCCTCAAGCCATACAAAACGCCATAAACCTCCGTGGAACCAGAAGATCCTGCCGGCGGCCAATGGCAAGCCTTAGAGTGGGAACGTGGCTCCGGCAGTCAGAGGCCTCACTACCAATAGTGGAATGATGAAAATCAAGGATGTGCAAGTGACAAAAGAACATTTTAGGCTAGCTTAAGTAACACCTGTCATCCATATTGGCACAGCCTGACGTGCGCCAGATGCTGATAAGGCCAAGTGTTTCTTGACAGCACTGGGACTATGTCTGAATGGAGTATGGCAGCAAAGCCTGCGTGAAGCGATACTTCCATTCTTTGCCAGAGAAGAGAAAGATCTTAACAACGCATCACCACATGGTCTCGATGCACATAACATCCAATGGATCACTTTGAAGTGCGGTGATTATGATGTGCCACAGTCAGCGACCATTTTGAACACAAGGGGCGGGATTCTTCGGTACGCCAGCCCCGTTTTCCTGAGCGACGCGCCCTTGCCAGCAGCGGGATTCTCCGTTCCCGCCACCTGCCAATGGGAAACCTGCGGGCGTGGGTGCGCTGCGGGCGCAATGGAGAATCCCGAGGGTGGAAAATCCGGCCCAAGATCTCACAAGCAGCAATGAGGCAGTTGCCCATTTCACCTGTTGCTTTGGAAAATGATTGCTGGTTGAGGAGGAGCAGTGAGCAGGGCACTGGGATGCCTCGCGATCCATGGGTGGATCCATTTGACATCGCATCATGACGGCAAGGCAGAATATCCCTAATATCAGTGCCCCAGGGTGTTGACAATAACTGCCTTTTGGAGATTGTGGTTGCCTTCCAAATGGGTACTTACTTCAGCAACTTCTTAATTTTGTTTTAAACTGTTTGAGCAGCAATAAAACCAGAAAGGCAGTGTATCGCTGCAGAGTAACCTTGCCTGCAAGTTAACCAACAATGCATTTCAATGTGACGCAAGTCTTCATATCCTCTGTTTGCCAAATAGCCTTTTAGAAATATTGCAGCCAAAACGTGAAAATATGTCTCATCCTTCAAATAAATACCCAGGCACAGCTCAGTGGAATAGTTGTTTGGATTTTGTTCCTTACCCTTTTTCTTTTGCCCATTTTATCCGACCCCCCTCTTTCTCTTCTGATGCCACTGTGCCGAGGTTTGATTCCCGGCTTGGGTCACTGTCTGTGCGGAGTCTGCACGTTCTCCCCGTGGGTTACCTCCGGGTGCTCCGGTTTCCTCCCACAAGTCCAGAAAGACGTGCTTGTTGGGTGAATTGGACATTCTGAATTCTCCCTCCGTGTACCCGAACAGGCGCCGGAGTGTAGCGACTAGGGGATTTTCACAGTAACTTCATTGCAGTGTTAATGTAAGCTTACTTGTGACACTAATAAAGATTATTATTATTCTAAATCACTCCAGTAATTTGTTAATTAATAATAAACAATCAAACCTTCGCTAATAACAAATTTTGCAGAGTCAATATAACTGTTTGCAAATCTGCTGTGTCATTCCCTTGTAGCCATGACTTGGCAATTTGAAATGGCTCAACTATAGATAAGGGCCTTGGCTCGTCAAAACATTTCATCTTACCAGCAACCAAGTTTCTGCTTGATGAAAAGCACGGAGGTAAACAGAATGGTGTCGATGCTCACAGCTTTCACCCAGCATAAACAGCTGTAACAACCATATAATATTGGATGGTGCCTCTTAACTGCTGACAATGCGGCCATTTTGAAAGTGTCCAAATCGCCCACCTGATTCAGGCAGCAAGCCCCTTTTAATATGGAAATCATGATGTCATGACACAAAGGGGACTCCAATTTGAGAAGCAGGGGCCTCACAAAGGTAAACCAGGTCACCGCTCCCTCCTGGGACCACCACCCACCTTGCTCACAACCACTTTCTGCAATTTATCCTGCTGGTGGCTGCCCAGGCCCAGTCTTGAGCCTTCAACTGTTGGGTTCCCCTCCCCTCCCCCACCCCAACAGATCACCAGCCAAATTTAATTGAGGGTCGGCCAACTCTCTGAGCTGAGAGTTGATGACACCTCTATAGACCAATCCATTTCTGTTGGGACCTCTCGTGCGAGGAATGTTAAACAAGAAGCTCTCTGAAGAATGCCGCGGGCTCTTTAGAAGGTCCACCTCAGATAGCACTCAAGACCTTGATTGAATGGGTCATCCAAAGGACAGCACTTCCATTGACGCAGCATCCCCTCAATTCTGTGGTATATTTACAGCATCAAAGGCTACCTAATAAGATAAGAGCCGATGGTGTTGGGGATAGTATACTTTCATGGATGAACAGAGAGGGCGATTGTACGGCCACCCAGAGTTCCCAGAATCACACCCAGAGTTGGGATAAGAGGGACATTTTCAGGATGGCAACCTAAAACTAGTGGAGGGCCACAGGGATCCATGCTGGGGCCGTAAGTGAATGTATTATTGCCAAGTTTGCGGATGACACAAAAATAGGTGGGAAAGCAAGTGGTGTGCGAGAGAAAGGCAGGAATTCTCCGGCCGTTCGCTGGTGGCGGGATTCTCTGGTCCCGCTAGCAGCATACCTCCGCCCGCAGTTTTCCCAGCGGAGTGGTGGAGCTTCAATGGGAAATCCCATTGACAGTGGCGGAAGCAGAAAATTTTGCGGCCAGCGAACGGTGCGCCAGCTCCCGCCGCCCAGAAACACGGGGCAGGGAGGCTGGAGAATCCTGTCCAAAGAGTCGAAAGAGGGATAGAGACAGGTTAAGTGAGTGACAAAGGGTTAGCAGTTGGAACATACTGCAGGAAAATATGAAGTTCTGCACTTTGGTAGGAAGAATAAAGAAGCTGAATATTATCTAAATGGAGAAAGACGGCAGAAAGCTGCTGCACAGAAGGATGGGAGGATCCTCGTGGGTAAATCACAAAAGGCTAGCCTCCATGTTCAGCAGGTAATAGGGGAGGCAAATGGAATGTTGGCCTTTATTTCAAAGGGAACGGAGTATAAAAATATAGTAGTCTTGCTAAAACTATACAAGGCACTAGTTAGACCACACCTGGAAAACTGTGAACATTTTTGGTCTCCTTGTTGGAGATTTCATGACCAAGCTTTGTCAATGATACTGGATGAATGTTTTATGAATCTCTCATTTTGTGATTTCCCAATTGAAGTGGGGTGCAGCAACTCAAATACAACTCTCGTTAAATACTGGTTCAGACACGTGAGGCAAATGTCTCATCGCACTATCCCTTAAAATTATGTCCGCTCGTGACAGCCATTTCCGCCTTGGGGGAAAGTCTCTGGCTATCCACTCTATCCATGCCTCTCATCGCCTTGTACACCTCTATCAAGTCACCTCTCTTCCTTCTTCACTCCAGTGAGAAAAGGCCTAGAGAAGGCGGAGGAGTATGACCGGATCCTCCTCCAGGTACCATGCCCTAACACGGCATTGGCAAACATGGCCTTCCAATGGATTGGTTCGTGATGGTGATTGGCAAAGTACTGCCATGGTCTGCCGTTGCCTTCTGCAGTGTGGCTGACCAGGAAACCTTTACCACTAGCCATGAGACATATTGGAAGGATTCACATGGTGATGATGGATCTGTTTGGCCACACGTTGAATGCTCCTTCCGTGACAATCAGCTCCTGGAGTGGACTTGAACTCAGAGGTAGGGAAAGTTACAAGTACACCTCAAGACTTCCATAACCTTATGGAGATCTTTAAGGTGAGATAGGGTGAGACATGGAGAAGATGTTTCCACTTTGTGAGTGAGATCACAATCACAGGCGATAAGTAGGAGACAGTAAATACCAAATTCAGTGGACAATTCAAGACCTTTTATTTAACCCAGAAAGCTGATACATATGGAACTCGCTTCCTTCCACAGGATTGGTTGAGGGGACAGTAGGTGCACAGTTTAACAAAAATAAAAAGCTAGAGTCCAGTTTTGGGCATGAATAGCGGGGTGCTTCTCTGAGCCCACTGTGCTGAGAGCGACGCTGCTATCAAACCGGACTTCGTTTTTTGGGAGCCTTTGTGGGGAACGCCCGCCGGTGCCACACTTACCCCACTTTTTTAAACCGGCATTTCTCAATGCCGTCACGATCTCTCGACTCCCCCTCCGCAGCGTCCGGACCCCCCTCAATGCCCAACATACCAATTAGGGGGTCCTCGAGCCCCCCCCACCGCACAAGAGGAGGGCTACCCAGGGCCCGATCCCCAGTCTGGGCAACCTAGCACCTGGGCACCTTGGTAGTGCCCTACCTGCCTGGAAATGCCAGCTGGGCACCCTGGCAGTGCCAGGGCGGTGGTGTCAGGGTGGCTTTACCAGGGTGATAGCAGAGGTGCCAGGGCACTGCCCGAGGGCCTCTGGTTGCCTGGGCCCCCCCCGAGGGCCTCCGAGGGCCTCCGGTTGCCCCCCCCCCCCACAACCACCACGTGCTGTTAGGCCTGGTCCATGTTTGTGGGAATCAGTGTTAAACAGTGCCACAGTGAGGTCTCCCAGGCATGAGTGTTCGATCCCAGGCCTTGTGATACTCCGACGCAGCCATATTTAAGTGAGCCTAACTGCTTAAATATGCAAATCTGGATCCTGGCTAGTGAAGGCGAGACGCAGATTGCAACGTCTCGCGAAGTGTCCCCTGTGTCGTAAATCTTGCGAGATTTAATGGCCTCGTCATATCACCGAGGTGGGCAGGGCCAGGCTGTTCGATCGCCCCTCGGTAAACACCGAAAGGAAGGAAGAATAGGAGGTGCTGTTGGATGAAGTAGACAACGAGGGAGCATTGACGCTGGCCTGGGTCGACGGGCCTGAACGTCCTTCTTCCAATGCTGTCATTCTAAGTAATACACAAAGTATCTAAACAAAAAACTGAATAATGAAGATAATACAGCTTAAAGGATAAAGGGTGAAAAAGGATCTTGAGAAATGAGGGAGAGGATGGAAAGTTCTGTCATTAACTCAGTGAGATATTTCAACCTGATTTGCGTCATCACGCCCTGTATTTGCCAAGAAGCTTTGATGAGGACCGTTTGCTGAAATGTTCTGTGGATACATCAGTTGCAAAGAAGCCCCATTCATTCCCACTTAGCCAGCTGATAACGGTTCAAGCTATCTTTCACAGAAGACACAGTTAATTTTCTAGCATTGCCTATCACACTGAGTCAGCATGTTATTGTACAAACCTGCTGTGTCACTGCATGTTAGCCACAACTCTGTCTGAAGGACAGAGGCTACATGCAGATAAAACCTGCCTTCAGAACATTCTTTTACTATTTTGTTTTCTTGCTGAATTTGTCAACTCTGGTCTCCCCCCCCCACCCATCGTCACCCCTCCCCTCCCCCTCCGTCCCCCCATACTTTATTGAAGTATAGTTCATTCGGAGTCAGTCACCCTCTGTACAACAACACCAATCTGCATTTACCTAGCCCCTTTAATGAAGAAAACATCCGAAGGCTTTTCACGGGCCGGTAATCAGACAAGAAGAAAAGATTGGTGGGGGGTTCCGAGTAGGTGCGGGGCAGAGAGGTCTAGGAAAGCTGATCCAGAGCTTGGGCACCTCATCACAGTCCCATCCGATGATGGTTAGGCTCCTTGGCTACAACCGCAGGCCGCCCTTCACTTTGAGGGGCTTTTGACAGAAATAAGCTTTGAGCTGAAAGCACTGGCAGCGATTAGAAGCTGACTATCTCCTCCCTGGCATAGGGGCACCGTGACGGTTGCCACCACCAGCTTTCGCTGCCAATGCAGCGGCAATCAAGAACCATCCCTAGTCATGTGCAGCTTCACGCTCCGCCCGCCTAAACTTCCTGAGTGGTCAGGAGCCAGCGCTTCGCAGTTTTAAAGGCTAGAGCAGCCACTTGTTGAAAGTATAACAGAACGGTAAGGGGACTGAGCGATAAGAAAGCTGTGTTACCTGGAGTCGCGGCTAGCTCAGTGCTGCTTCCAGTGGCGTTCTGTGTTCCGTTCCTCTTCTCCATTCTTGACACTTTTCTTCCCAGTCCCTTCAAAGCTTGGCGTGATTCGAAAGGCAGAGGAATGTTTTGTTTCTATTTTTTTTTAAAAAAACTCTCTTCTGTGAACTGACTTGATCCAGATCCCACCCTTCAAGCAGAACCCTGCAGGGCAAGACGCCAGCTGAGCAGCAGGGCTTTCCAACTGAGGGCGGGTTGGTGTGGGGAGAGGAGGTGTGTGTGTGTGTGTATGAGGGGGGGTGGGGGGGAGTTGCCAGAGGGTAGGGAATGAGAGACGGTGGCCCCAGCTCTAATTAACAGCAACACTGTCATTCCAAAACTGAAAGAGAAAAAAAAACGACTGTAGATTCATCAAGGGAAAGCCCAGCTGAGACAGTTAATTGTTTTGACAGGAAGTTTGAAAGTGCCTGACTAATCAGCTGATCCAAGTGCAGAAAACAGGATGTTCTGCAGTTTCGAAATTTGGGGCTTCACAACCAGGGCCCATTTGTGCTGCCTCCAGGAATGCCTGACAGACTCAGAACCTGAGAAGGGGAAAGGATGCCACACTGGGTGTCTCGTTTTTACTGCTATTTGGGGTTTTGTTAAAAGTAGCTATTCATGCCTTGTTTACTTTGGCTTTTAGTGGCTGGATCAAACCGTGGTAAAGCGAAACATCTGGAAATCATTGCCCGTGACATTATAAACAAGGGAAGGGCACAGTGATTATAAAGCATGTGGCTTTCAGGAAAACAATAATAGTCAAAATGTGACGTCGCTGAGGCAGCAACTGGTTTCGATTTGTATTTGGCTCTTCTGGAGTTGTGTTTATCATTTTCAGTGTTTACATTAGTAGTTTTGGAGGATATTAAAAAGCAGCAAGTTTATTTAGTTTTAGTTTAAAATGGGATTACATTAACCTGGAGTCAAAGCGCTCATTTTCAAAGGTTCCCCCCCCCCCCCCCCCTCCATTTGCAACCGAAAACACATTTCGCAGATGCAGTGGACCGACCACCGCTCCCCCCCCACCCCCCCCACCCCCGCCCCCACCCCACGGCACCCCAGCCAAGAGTTTAAATTAACATCATGCAATCTGGGCTCACGTTTCGCAGTGTTTCCCGTCAAGTAGCAGTTTGGCAGAATCTGCAGGAAGATCGAATTAATTACCTTTCTTAATTGGAAGAGAGGTTACCTCAGGAAAAATGAAAAGATTTGTCCTCCACTCAGGGAAGTGAAACCTTGGGAACAAATAAGATGCTGGGGTTCCCTTTCTGAGTCGATTATAGCAGAACGTTGGGTTTTTATTTGGATAATACAAAGTTGTTTCTGCGTGACTAACGAACGGTTAAGAAAGAACCATCTTGCAGTTATTCAGCTCTCAAAGAATGTCTCAAAGTTCTCCTGTATAATGAAATTACTCCAGAAGAGATTCTTGTCATACATACAGGGCAGCTGTTGTGCACGCAGTCAGATCCAACAGGAATTAAATGGATGGCTGGATTAACCTATTTTACCGTCGCTGGTTGAAGGAGGAATGTTGCTCAGGACATCAGGGAACGTTGGGAGTGGGGGAGCTCTAGATAATAGTGATGCAGAGGTCCAGGCGAATGTTCTGGCAACAAAGGGTTCAAATCCCACCATGGCAGCTGGTGGAATTTAAATTCAAGTTATAAAATCTGGCATGAGAAGGTAGTCCCGGCAATGATGACCATGGCAACTATCACTGAATCCCATTTAGATCATAGAATTTACAGTGCAGACATAGAATTTACAGTGCAGAAGGAGGCCATTTGGCCCATCGAGTCAGCACCGGCTCTTATCCCTATCCCCATAACCCAGTAACCCCAGCCAACACTAAGGGAAATTTTGGACACTAAGGGCAATTTATCATGGCCAATCCACCTAACCTGCTCATCTTTGGACTGTGGGGGGGAAACCGGAGCACCCGGAGGAAACCCACGCACACACGGGGAGGATGTGCAGACTCCGCACAGACAGTGACCCAAGCCGGAATCGAACCTGGGACCCTGGAGCTGTGAAGCAATTATGCTATCCACAGTGCTACCGTGCTGCACCTTAGTTCCTTGGTTCCCCTTGGTTCCGTATGGCCTTGGGGGAAGGAAAGCACCTGAAACAGAAAACACTGGACAATCTCAACAGGTCTAACAGCATCTGTGCAGAGAAAAGGGAACTTACGTTTCGAGTCTGAATGACTCTTTGTCAAAGCTAGAGAGAACTGGAAATGGTGTCAGATTTATACTGTAGGCGGGGGCGGGGCGAGCGGTGGGGCTGGATCATCTGGCCTGCTTCATCTTTGACTCCAGACCCACAGTAATATGGTTGACTCTGAACTATCCTCTGAAATGTTCGATCAAGCCACTCAGTTCAAGGGCAACTAGGGATGGTCAACAATTTATTTTTAATTCATGCATGGGATATGGGCATCGCTGGCTGGGCCAGCTTTTATTGTCATTGCCCTTGAGCTCTTCGGCCATTGCAGCAGACATTTTAAAAGTCAACCATATTGCTGTTCATCTGAAAGTCAAATGTAGGCCAGACCAGGTAAAGGCAGCAGATTTCCTTCTCAAACAGATGCTTTTTTTTAACGTCAATCGGTTCATTTAAAAAAATAAATTTAGAGTACCCGATTCTTTTTCAATTAAGGGGCAATTTAGCCTGACCAATCCACCTACCCTGCACATCTTTGGGTTGTGGGGGTGAGACCCACGCAGGCACGGGGAGAATGTGCAAGCTCCACACGGGCAGTGACCCAGGGCCGGGATCGAACCCGGGTCCTCGGCGCCGTGGGGCAGCAGTGCGCTATCATGTCGCCCCGACAATCATTTCATGGTCATCATTAAATTTTTAATTCCAGAGTTTCATGTAATTCAAATTCCATCATCTGACAAGGCGGGGTTCAAACCAGCATCTCCAGAGCATTACCCTGAGTCTCGGGATCATTAGTCCAGTGACAATACCACCTGTGCCACCATCTCACCAGCTTTGCCTTCCTCTCATGGGAGAACTTACAAAAAAATGAACAGGCAAACAAGACCTCAGCTGCATGTTTCACCTGGAGAACAGCTCGGTTCTGCATTCTATAAGCAGCCTAAATACATTATCAACCCAAAATATAGAGGAGTTTGATTTGGTGAAAGGGGAAAAACAGTGAAGGGTTAATTTTTAGCCTCCACCAGGATCGGGATTGGAGGCAGGTGGGTGTTAACAATAGTCCCATTGGCTGCGATGACGTATCCCTGGCTCTATTGCGCCCTGGGCCAGGTGGCTGGTAGCCAACACGGGTCATGAAGAGCCTATTGAGAGTTTTTCTGTATGCCTGGGTAGGCCACCCTGTGGAGGAGCTCCCATGTGACCACAGTGATGACAGTGATGGGGAGACGGTGGCACAGTGGTATTGTCCAGTGAATTTCAATTAACGGCCTAATCATGACCGTGACCATGAGACCAATGTTGATTGTTGTAAAAACCCCATCTGACTCAATGATGCACTTTCAGGTAGGAAATCTGCCATCTTTACCTTGTCTGGCCTAAACATGACTCTAGATCCACAGCAATGTCCTCCGAAATGACCTGGCAGTTCTAGGGCAAGTAAATTTAAATAAAAACGAAATAATCTTTATTGTCACAAGTAGGCGAACATTAACACTGCAATGAAGTTACTGTGAAAAGCCCCTAGTCGCCACAGTCCGGCGCCTGTTTGGGTACAGAGAGAGAGAATTCAGAATGTCCAATTCACCCAACAAGCACGTCTTTCGGGACTAGAGGGAGGAAACCGGAGCACCCGGAGGAAGCCCGTGCAGACACGGGGAGAACGTGCAGACTCCGCACAGACATTGACCCAAGCCGGGAATCGAACCTGGGACCCTGGCGCTGTGAAACCACAATGCTAATCACCGTGCGACCGTGCTGCCCTAAGTAGGGACAGGCAATAAATGCTGGCCTTATCAGAGACGCCCACATCCCGAGAATCAATGTTAAAAATATGATTGCCAGGTCCATTTTATAATTTAAGGTTCACGGTGGCCAAGGACTCTGGTTCGATTCCCGCCTTGGGTGAACAAAGAACAAAGAAAAGTACAGCACATGAACAGGTCCTTCGGCCCTCCAAGCCTGCGCCGACCATGCTGCCTGTCTAAACTAAAATATTCTACAATTCCGGGGTCCGTATCCCTCTATTCTCATCCTATTTATGTATTTGTCAAGATGCCCCTTAAACGTCACTATCGTCCCTGCTTCCACCACCTTGTCCGGCAGCGAGTTCCAGGCACCCACTACCCTCTGTGTAAAAATCTTGCCTCGTACATCTACTCTAAACCTTGCCCCTCGCACCTTAAACCTAAGCCCCTTAATAATTGACCCCTCTACCCTGGGAAAAAGTCACTGACTATCCACCCTGTCTACGCCCCTCATAATTATGTACACCTCTATCAGGTCGCCCCTCAACCTCTGTCGTTCCAGTGAGAACAAACCAAGTTTATTCAACCTCTCCTCATAGCTAATGCCCTCCGTACCAGGCAACATCCTGGTAAATCTCTTCTGCACCCTCTCTAAAGCCTCCACATCCTTCTGGTAGTGTGGCGACCAGAATTGAACACTATACTCCAAGTGTGGCCTAACTAAGCTGCAACATGACTTGCAAATTTTTATACTCAATGCCCCGGCCAATGAAGGCAAGCATGCCTTATGCCTTCTTGACTACCTTCTCCACCTGTGTTGCCCCTTTCAATGACCTGTGGACCTGTACTCCTAGATCTCTCTGACTGTCAATACTCTTGAGGGTTCTACCATTATATTCCCTACCTGCATTAGACCTTCCAAAATGCGTTAGCTCACATTTGTCCGGATTAAACTCCATCTGTCATCTCTCCGCCCAAGTCTCGAAACGCTCTACATCTTGCCGTATCCTCTGACAGTCCTCATCGCTATCCGCAATTCCACCAACCTTTGTGTCGTCAGTAAACTTACTAATCAGACCAGTTACATTTTCCTCCAAATCATTTATATATACAACGAACAGCAAAGGTCCCAGCACTGATCCCTGCGGAACACCACTAGTCACAGCCGTCTAGGGCGACTGCCTGTGCGGAGTCTGCACGTTCTCCCTGTGTCTGCGTGGGTTTTTTCCGGGTGCTCCGGTTTCCTCCCACAGTCCAAAGATGTGCAGGTTAGGTGGATTGGAGGGGCAACACGGTGATGCAGTGGTTAGCACTGCTGCCTCACAGCACCGAGGTCCGGGGTTCGATCCTGGCACTGCCCATGCACATTCTCCCCGTGACTGCGTGGATCTCACCCTTGTAGCCATCTGGGATGGCCACTTCCACAATACAAAATGGATGTTTGCAAAGACTGTAGGGAACTATGGACAATGCTAAGAAAGCTGGCAGGGACAGAGCCTGTATGCATATTGGAACCGCAGCTCCCAGACGAGACTGAAACTGTAGGTCTATTAGCATATTGATGGCCCATCTCCGGGAACAAAGGAAAGGCACTCAAGCAACCGATCTAGCTCCAGAGCTCGCAGCGCCAGTTCCCCAAACCGAAAGCGTAAACAAAGCTTTAAGCTTTAAGCGTGAACACATAGGACCCACCCAGCCATCAGGGCACCCACCCCTTTATTGGTCAAGATCAATACGAGTGAACAAGATACGGCCCAATTGATTGGGGCCAAGTTCAAGGCCCGCCCAAAAGAGCGCGAAACCCCTTCGTGTATAAGAAGAAGGCCCCGAGAGAGAATCGCTCTCTTGGAATCGGCTCTCAAAGCGGAGAAACCCTTCCAACAGCTACACCAGAAGCAAATAAGTCCAAGGTCAACGCTTGCTACCAGACGGACGACCTTAGCTGTTCTCTTGTACCACTTCGACCCCAGCAGCCTCAGATCCAAACAACGACCATAGTTCCTCTGACTGAGTGGGCGCCCGAAGCTAAGTATAGGCATTAGCGTTAGAGATATTTTAGTTTGTAGTATTTGTGCATGAGTAGATATTACTGTGTGTGTAAATAAAGAGTATTGACTTTGAACTAACTAACTAGTGTATCGGCTCTTTGATCAGGATTCGGGTTTGAACCTTGTGGTGGCATCGAGAGATACCTGGCGATTCTAAAGCAAACATAATTAGGATTAAGGAAGGCGACCACATTGACCGCCATATTTATAACCAAATAAAGAGAGCAACATTTACTGGCGACTCTGGTGGGACTCGACCTAGAAGTGGCCTAGTCACTCCGAGAACCCAAATTTGAATTAGAATCCAATTGGAAACAGAAAAATCACAAGTGTAAGAACAATACTGATCAAACCTCCAAGATTCGGAAGTGTGTTATTTGCATGTGTACTAACAGGGATATAAGGTAAACCTGAGAGATTTTGTTGCGTAAAACTGTCAGGAGCTTTGTAGGCCGAAAATTAGCGTAAGCCGTACTCGTGTTTACATAACCACTTCATCACCCCCTGTTCCAAATTCGGTAGAGACCACAGAGATACCGAGAAAAATGGCAATGAAGGCAATAGAACGCGTTATGAACCCCCAAGAATTCGAGGTCGCAGCAACCAGTAGAGTTGGACAGTGTCCCGTATGGGAAGAGGAGATCAGAAAATATCTCAAAGGGAAAGGAGTGAATTCTGCGCCAATGATGAAACAGGTCCCAGACGTATAGGGCATACTTGGTGGGAGAACCTGACAGAGATCCATAGGAAGAGCTTTGGGAAAGTTCGCAAGCCGATGGCAATCGTGTCCTGCTTGGCACAATTGCGAGGCACAGAGGAGGTTGTTAGGACGCTCCGTAGAGAGATTGAGGAGAGAGACAAGAGTAGTGAAGGAGATGTGAGTGGATATGAGAGAGAGAACAAGGTACTGAGAGAGCAGTTAGCGGCGAGGGACAAGGAGATGGCTGATGACAAGCGGGCACACCAATCTTATCGCGCCCATTTGAGCAGCTTTCAGTCCCAATATGACAAGGCCTACCAAGACATGCAACGCGCGCTGTTGGTAAGACAGGAAACCGAACAACAGGTTGAGCAGTTGCAGAACAGTGTAACGACTTAAAAGCAGCCCTACGAGCACTCCACACTTCCACAACGGAACAAAGGCAGAGCTCGGTAGATCACGCAAAGTGCCGGAAGCAAATTGCAGAATTGCAATCTCTGCTTTCTGTTCAGAATGGGTTTCAGAGCACGTTTGGACCCCAATTCGACCAAGAAAACAGCCCCGATTAGCAGGAGTTAAATGAGGCTGCCCACAGATATGTACATGGGACATGTACACAAGACAAACCCCTGAAACGAAACACACCCCAACCCCCGACTGCACAGGCAGAACACACCACTATGAGCCCTGTAACCACACAGCGCAGGGCCACAACAGAAGGAGACCCAGATTTCCTATACACCACCCCGTTAACCGTCACCCAATTAAGGGACGCGTGTGATAAAATAACACCGTTCCTACCCACAACAGGCAACAATATACGGCCTGGATGAAAAGGTGAAGCTCACAGTTTTAAGCCTCGACCCTTCACTCATGGCAGCCCTTTCTGACCCACAAAATGTAGGAGGAGGCACACTCCAAGAGATGCACACAGCGATCCTAGATGCGATCGGCTATAACAAAGGAGACCCCGTAGAAAGTCTAAACAAGTGTAGGCAAAAGAAAACAGAGCACCCCACAGTGTTTGCTGGACGCTTGTGGATACATTTTATTGCAGTGTTTGGAGAATTAGCCCGCACTCATTTGTCCCCAGATAATATGGCCAAATGGACCCGCATCCTAGTCTCTCATGCGACAGAGGCAGGACAGAGAGCTTGCGCAAATTACGACCCCTCAGCCGAGGCCCACAACAAGAAATGGGTTTTGAAAAGATTGTCCCGCACTTGGGAACAGTCCATTCACGGTAAAACAGCTTATGGTAAAACAGAGGAAGAAAAGGCAGACATGCATCCAGTTAGGATGCACCAGAACCCCGCATGCGTAAATGAGGGAAGGAACAGCCCACAGCAGACCAAATCCCAGGAATGTTATAAATGCGGCCAATTAGGACACTATGCATGAGACTGTCAAGCCCCCCAGAAGCAGCAGAGAAACCAGCAGACAGGCACCCTAAATAAGAATAGGGCAAAGCCAATCCACAGTATTAGCTTCCGTGCGGATAGCACAGATATGAACGGCACCGACTGACGCTATTCGGAATACCCAACTTGGGTCTGTGACACCCTTTGGGCCAAGTCCGGTAGACCAGTAGTGGCAGGCACAGTCCGGGGACACCCCGTAGAAATCCTTTGGGACACAGAAGGGTCCCGCACCACGCTCAATTCCTCCACGATATTTCAGCGAGACACGTGGCCCACGACAGACACCATTACCCTCACAGCAGGGACACATCACAGCCCCTGTAGCAATCCAGATAGGGAACATTAAAACAAAACACCCTGTAGTTCTGGTCGATCTACCCCAGACAGCCAAACACATTTTAGGCATCGATTTTATGAGCTCCCACAACCTCTCATTCGATTTGGTAAATAAATGTGTGTGGAAAATGGCAAAGGCCGCACGAGCCTCCGCCACGCTCACAGTTGGAGAGTATGAAAATAGGATCAGGGCAGTAGGAGACTTCTGGTTCGACCCTCGAGCTATTAGTCAGGACAAACAAGTTAGAGAAGTCCTGCAGCGACGCAAAGCAGCATTTGCACAGCACAAGCACGACTGTGGCAAGATCGCTGGCTTAGTGAACATTACAGGTCCCGACCCCAAACCCCAAAAGCAGTACGGTTTCCCCCAAGAAGCAGAGGGAGAAATTTCAAAAGTGATACAGAGTTTGCTTGATCAAGGCGTACTCCGATCAGTAGCCTCCACGAATAATGCACCAATTTGGCCCGTCAGGAAACCCGATGGATCATGGCGACTGACCATGCTCAAACAGGGACTACAGTCTGGTTTTGGACATTAGCAACGGCTTTTGGTCCATTCCATTGGATAAAGCGTGCCAATACAAATTTGCTTTCACATCCCAGGAACAGCAATATACGTGGACATGCCTTCCACAAGGCTTCCACAACTCCTCCTCCATTTTCCACCGACAGCTGGCAAATGGATTAGCAAAATTTTCCCGACCCGATTGTCAGGCCCAATATGTAAACGATCATTCCTTTCCCCCAAATTTGCCGGACCGTACTCCATCTCTGATAAAGTCAGCCCCTCTGTGTATAAGATCACCTGTCCAAATGGCAAGTCTGCGTGGTTCCACCTAAACCAGCTTAAGGCTTATGGCTCGCAGAACAACCATTCACACCACATTTCGCTTGCAGCAGCAGATGAGCGCGCCCCGTCCACAAAGGACATATTCCTACCCTCCCCCAGCCAGTCCAGCCCGTCCTCAGACACATCTTCAACTCCACCCCCAGAGGCACGACTCCGCCTCTCCCTTCCTTCAACCAGCAGCGACAGCGACAGCGATAGCGATAGTGACAACCCCAGCACACCATGCTATGATTACACCCCTGCACCAGGCCCCACCCCCAGCGACTCAGAACATGATTCCAGCGACCCCTTTGAAATAACGTACATTAAAACCCCTGACCCAGACCCACCGCCCGATGATTATGGATTAACCCCCAGCAGGTCCAACCTCGATACAAAATTCTGGCACCGAGACAATTCGTTCAGGCTCATCCGGAATGATGAGATGGACCCCAATTCGCCCCAAGCAGCTTTAGCGCACCTACTCCAGTCAAGAGTATGGCAGCCGGGAGAAGATGATGACATAGAGTCTGACTCCCACCAAACGAATCCCTTTGCGACTCTGTTCGCTTTAGAGCAATGAGGTGCCCAGATGATGGTAAAAAGGAACCGATGGAGAGATACGGTGTCCTTTCTGATGGAACCTGCACCATGTTTGTTATGTCTGTTTGTTTGTTATTGTGAATGTTTTTAAAAAAAAATAAAAAATGTTTATTCAAGTTTTTCAATAAATCTTAACAAAACACTCCAAAAAGGAAAGAAAATATACATAAGAAAAGTACAAAGGGAGACCTTACACCATCCCCTCCAACAACTTAACCCACTAAACATTGAACTATCTAACAAACTGAGAGAAAAAATGGGGCAAACACCCCTTACAATAATAAAAACAAGCCCCCCACCCCCGGGTTGCTGCTATTCGACATAGCCTTTGCAAAGCCCTTCCAGAACCCCTCTAGCGCTGGGCACGCCCAGAACATATGGGCGTGATTCGCTGGGGTCCCCAAGCACCTCACGCATCTGTCCTCCACCCCAATAAACTTGCACATCCTCGCCCCTGTCATATGCGCCCTGTGAACCACTTTGAACTGGATCAGGCTAAGTCTGACGTAAGACGAGGAGGAGTTAACCTTACCCAGGGCCTCCGCCCACAAGCCCTCGTCCAGTTCCTCACCCAGCTCCTCCTCCCACTTGCCCTTCAGCTCCTCCACCGAGGCTTCCTCCGCCTCCTGCAACTCCTGATAGATCGCCGAGACCTTGCCCTCTCCCACCCATACACCCGAGGTCACCTTGTCCTGAATCCTCCGTGCGGGAAGCAGTGGAAATTCCCGTACCTGCCTTCTCACAAACGCCCTCACCTGCATGTACCTAAAAGCTTTTCCGGGTGGTAACCCAAATTTCTCCTCCAGCGCCCCCAGGCTAGCAAAAGCCACGTCGATAAACAGGTCCCCCATCCTTTTAATTCCCGCCCGTTGCCAGCTCAGGGACCGCAAACCTATGATTGTTCCATCTTGGGGACCAAATTGAGGCCCCCAACTCACCCCTGTGCCATCTCCACTGCCCCCAGATCCTCAGAGTCGCCGCCATCACCGGGCTCGTGGTGTACCATGTCGGCAATAGCGGCAAAGGTGCCGATACCAATGCTCCCAAGCTAGTGCCCACGCATGACGCCGCCTCTAATCTTTTCCACGGCACCCCCTCTCCCTCCATTACCCATTTCCGAATCATTGCCACATTGGCTGCCCAGTAATAACTACACAGGTTCGGTAGCACCAGCCCACCCCTGTCCGGACTACGCTCCAAAAACAGCCTCTTGACCCTCGGGGTCTTACTTGTCCATACAAACCCCATAATGCTCCTGCTTACTCGCTTAAAAAAGGCCTTGGGGATGAGGATGGGCAGGCACTGGAACACAAACAGGAACCTCGGGAGGACTGTCATTTTAACGGACTGCACCCTGCCCGCCAGGGAGAGTGGCAACACGTCCCACCTCCTAAAGTCTTCCTCCATCTGGTCTACCAACCGCGCCAAATTAAGCTTATCCAGGGCCCCCCAACTCCTGGCCACCTGGATACCCAAATACCGGAAACTCCTCTCCGCCCTCGAAAGCGGCTGCTCCTCCAGCCCCCTTTCCTGGCCCCTCGCATGCACCACAACGAGCTCACTCTTCCCCACGTTAAGCTTGTAGCCTGAGAAGTCCCCAAACTGCCTAAGGATCCGCATGACCTCTACCATTCCCTCCACTGGATCTGCGATGTACAAAAGCAGGTCATCAGCATACAACGAGACCCGATGTTCCTCCCCTCCCCGGACCAACCCCCTCCAGTTTCTAGATTCCCTCAACGCCATGGCCACGGCTCAATTGCCAAAACAAACAACAGAGGGGACAGGGGGCACCCCTGTCTCGTCCCCCGGTACAACCTAAAATATTCTGATCTCCCCCGGTTCGTAGATACACTCGCCACCGGGGCCTGATATAACAATTTGTCCCACCCTATGAGCCCCTCCCCGAACCCAAACCTGCCAATCACTCCCCATAGGTACTCACACTCCACCCGATCAAAGGCCTTCTCCGCATCCATTGCCGCCACCACTTCTGCCTCCCCACCCTCCGAGGGCATCATAATCACATTCAGGTGCCTCCGCACATTTGCATTTAGCTGCCTGCCCTTCACGAACACCGTCTGGTCCTCGTGTATCACTCCCGGGACACAATCCTCAATCCTTGTGGCTAGGACCTTTGCCAGCAACTTAAGGAGCGAGATCGGCCTATATGAGCCACACTGCAGCAGGTCCTTGTCCCGCTTGAGGATCAGCGAGATCAGCACCCGAGACATTGTCGGGGGAGAATCCCTTCCTCCCTCGCCTCGTTGAAGGTTCTCATCAGCAGCGGACCCAGCAGATCCACAAACTTCCTGTAGAATTCGACCGGGTACCCATCAGGCCCCGGGGCCTTGCCCACCTGCATACTCCCCAACCCCGTAACCAGCTCCCCTATCCCAATCGGGGTCCCCAGGGCTCCCACTTGCCCCTCCTTCACTCTCGGGAACCTCAACTGGTCCAGGAACCGCCGCATCCCCTCTCCCCCCTCCGGGGTTTCTGACATACAGGTTCCCATAAAAATCCCTGAATACTTTGTTTATTTTAGCTGAACTTCGCACCGTATCCCCTCTCCGTCCCTGATTCCTCGAATCTCCCTCGCCGCCTCCCTCTTGCGTAGCTTAGGCGCCAGCATTCGGCTCGCCTTCTCCCCATATTCATATACTGACCCCTGCACCTTCCTCCACTGGGTCTCAGCTTTCCCCGTGGTCGACAAGTCAAATTCCGTTTGCAGGCTCCGTCGCTCCTTCAGCAGCCCCTCTTCAGGGGAATCCGCATACCTCCTATCCACCCTTAATATCTCCCCCACCAACCTCTCCCTCTCCACCCTCTCTCTCTTCTCCCTGTGAGCCCTAATTGAGATTAACTCTCCCCTAACCACCGCTTTCAGAGCTTCCCAAACCACACCAACCGGTACTTCCCCATTATCTCTGAATGCACCCCCGGACTCGCCCACTAACCTCCTCATCTGCCATCAGTCACACATCCAAACGCTACAACGGGCGCTGGTCCCTTTCCTCCCCCAACTCCAACTCCACCCAGTGCGGGGCGTGGTCCGAAATCGCTATGGCCGAATATTCCGTTCCCTCCACTCTTGGGATCAGTGCCCTACTCACCACAAAGAAGTCTATCCGTGAATAGGCCTTATGCACGTGGGAGAAAAAAGAGAACTCTCTGGCCACCAGCCTAGCAAACCTCCACGGATCCACTCCCCTCATCTGATCCATATACCCCCTGAGAACCTGGGCCGCAGCTGGCCTCTTGCCCGACCTCGACCTGGATCGGTCCAGTGCCGGGTCCAGTACCATATTAAAGTCCACCCCCATTATCAGGCTCCCCACTTCCAGATCCGGAATCAGACTCAGCATGCGCTTCATGAACCCTGCGTCATGCCAATTTGGGGCATACACATTCACCAGCACCACCCGGGTCCCCTGCAGCCGACCACTCACCATCACGTATCGACCCCCATTATCAGCCAAAATGTTCAGCGCCTCGTACGACATCCGCTTACTCACCAGGATGGCAAACTCTCTATTCTTCGCATCCAGCCCCGAATGAAAGACCTGCCCCACCCATCCCTTTCTCAGCCTGATCTGATCCACCACTTTCAAGTGCGTCTCCTGCAACATTGCAACGTCTGCCCTCAGTCCCTTTAAGTGCGCGAACACTCGGGCCCTTTTGACCGGCCCGTTCAGGCCCCTCACGTTCCATGTGATCAGCCGGATCGGGGGACTGCTTGGCCCACCCCCCCCTGCCGACTTGCCATCCCCTTTCTTAGGCCAGCCACGTGCCCACGCCTCCCGCACTCTCCAGTCCCTCAGGCGGAGGACCCCCGCCCCGACTCTCCCTCTTACCTCCAGCTCCCCTTCGGTCAATGCAGTAGCAACCCAGTCCCCCCCCCCACCCCTGGCCAGAAAACTGCCTAGCCCCCTTGCACTCCCGTAAGTCAGCTGACTCCTGCTGACCCCAGCTGCTCCCGCCTCTGCCAACGATCCCCCGTTTAGATTTCCCATCAAAGTCACCCCCTCCCCCTTCATATCGATACGGACACCCCTCCGCCACCACCCTTCCCGCCGGGCCACGCCCCCCTTTAGCACGGGAAAAAAGCCCGCGATTTTCTACCTGGGCCAGCCCCGTCCCCTGTGACGCTGCTCCTTTCTCCTGCAGCCTCTCCCCAATTCCAGACGACCCAGGGCCTTCGGCCCCCCCTCCCCCCTTCGAACGCGAGGAGCGGCCCCTCCAGAACAGTACCCATGCCCTTTAAAACACACATATCACACCAATCACCCCTTCCCACTCCCCAGCTTTCCCAAAACCCACAGCAAACCATTAGTTCGAGTGGAAAACGCATTTTTCCTTGTTGTCGGTCAGGTTGAGGGCTCGGGCGGTCTGGAGGAACTTTTCGAGGTTCGCGTCATGGTCCTGCTGATCGTCCAAGTACGGGTATGTAGCCCGCAAGCCACACTGGTCCACCATTTGGTCCGTCGCCCCATGGAAGACGGAGACCCCATTTGTGACGCCGAAGGGGACCCGGAGGAAGTGGAAGAGCCGGCCGGCTGTTTCGAAGGCAGTATAGGGGCGGTCTTTCGGTCGGATATAAGGGGCCGCCTTGTAGGCGGCACCCAGTAAGCACCCGTCTCGGCACCAGGCTAGTTCTTAGCTTATTAAAGCTTTCTTTACCGTTTTACTCTCTAGCGTTGTTATTGAGGGTACAACATGGCCTCACCAGTGGTTTATACAATTCCAACATTATATCCTTACGTTTATAGCTCTGCCAATGAAGGAGAGCATTTCATATGCTTTCTTAACAACCTTGTCTACTTGAACTGCTGCCTTTAGGGACCTGTATACCTGTATACCAAGATCTCTCACTTCATCGATCCCTCTTAGTATATTCCCACTTATTGTTCCGCACGGTATTGAGACAAGTAGTCAGTAAATTTGTTTTTGTAATAATGCTGCAATTTAAAACCGGGGGGAGAATCAGGCATAGGCGTCAGGTGCCTTAGGGTGGAAGTGAGGGCTTAAGTGCAGACTCGATGGGCTGAATGGCCTCCTTCTGCACTGTATGTTCTATGTTCTTACGTTACCTCTTTTCATGAAGGCCCACCAGACCACATGCCAATCAGGCAATTGTGAGGTCAGAGACGGGTCTTCCCCTTGAATCAAAACCACAGGGGATTAAATCTTGACGATTGAGAGCTTCCAGTTAATCAGAGGCCGGCAGCCTTCTGCTCAGCAGTGCCACTGGGAGGCTGTGGCTACTGCCGGAACAACACACCCCAGAGTCCCAAGATCTCAGAGTAACCCAGGCCACGAGTAAGTATGGATTGGATTTGTTTATTGTCACGTGTACCAAGGTACAGTGAAAAGTATTTTTCTGCGAGCAGCTCAACAGATCGTCAAGTACATGAAAAGAAAAGGAAATAATAGAAAATACATAATAGGGCAACACAAGGTACACAATGTAACTACATAACACCGGCACCGGGTGAAGCATACAGGGGTGTACTGTTAATGAGGTCAGTCTATAAGAGAGTCGTTTAGGAGTCTGGTAACAGCGGGGAAGAAGCTGTTTTTGAGTCTGTTCGTGCGTGTTCTCAGACTTTCGTATCTCCTGCCCGATGGAAGAAGTTGGAAGAGTGAGTAAGCCGGGTGGGAGGGGTCTTTGATTATACTGCCCGCTTTCCCCAGGCAGCGGGGGGTGTAGATGGAGTCAATGGATGGGAGGTAGGTTCGTGTGATGGGACTGGGCGGTGTTCACGACTCTCTGAAGTTTCTTGCTGTCTTGGGCCGAGCAGTTGCCATACCAGGCTGTGATGCAGCCCGATAGGATGCTTTCTATGGTGCATCTGTAAAAGTTGGTGAGAGTTAATGTGGACATGCCGAATTTCCTTAGTGTCCTGAGGAAGTATAGGTGCTGTTGTGCTTTCTTGATGGTAGCGTCGACGTGGGTAGACCAGGACAGATTTTGGGAGATGTGCACCCCTAGGAATTTGAAACTGCGAACCATCTCCACCTCGGCCTGTTAACGGGCTGTACACCCCTGTAATGACAGGGGTGTGTACAGTATTTTGCTTTCTGAAGTCAATCACCAGCTCTTTAGTTTTGCTGGCATTGAGGGATAGAACATAGAACATAGAAAAATACAGCACAGAACAGGCCTTTCGGCCCACGATGTTGTGCCGAACTTTTGTCCTAGATTACGAACAAATTAATCTACATCCCATCATTCTACCGTAATCCATGTACCTATCCAAAAGCTGCTTGAAGATCCCTAATGTTTCCGACTCAACTACTTCCACAGGCAGTGCATTCCATGCCCCCACTACTCGCTGGGTAAAGCACCTACCTCTGATATCCCTCCTATATCTTTCACCATTCATCTTAAATTTATGTCCCCTTGTAATGGTTTGTCCCACCTGGGAAAAAGTCTCTGACTGTCTACTCTATCTATTCCCCTGATCATCTTATAATCCTCTATCAAGTCGCCCCTCATCCTTCTGCGTTCCAATGAGAAAAGGCCTAGCATCCTCAACCTTTCCTTGTAAGACCTACTCTCCATTCCAGGCAACATCTTGGTAAGTCTCCTTTGCACCTTTTCCACATCCTTCCTAAAATGAGGCGACCAGCACTGCACACAGTACTCCAAATGTGGCCTTACCAAGGTTTTGTACAGCTGCATCATCACCTCACGGCTCTTAAATGCTAATGAACGCTAGCACACCATAGGCCTTCTTCACAGCTCTATCCACTTGAGTGGCAACTTTCAAAGATCTAAGAACATAGACCCCAAGATCTCTCTGCTCCTCCACATTGCCAAGAACCCTACCGTTAACCCTGTATTCCGCATTCATATTTGTCCTCCAAAATGGACAACCTCACACTTTTAGGGTTAAATTCCATCTGCCACTTCTCAGCCCAGCTCTGCATCCTAGCTAAGTCTCCTTGCAGCCGACAACAGCCCTCCTCACGATCCAGAACTCCACCAATCGTCTGTAAATTTACTGACCCACCCTTCAACTCCCTCATCCAAGTCATTAATGAAATTCACCAACAGTAGAGGACCCAGAACTGACCCCTGCAGTACGCCACTGGTAACTGGGCTCCATGCTGAATATTTGCCATCCAACACCACTCTCTGACTTCTATCGATTAGCCAGTTTGTTAGCCAACTGGCCAAATGTCCCACTATCCCATGCCTCCTTACTTTCTGCAGAAGCCTACCATGGGCAACCTTTGCAAATCCTTACTAAAATCCATGTACACTACATCCACTGCTTCACCTTCATCCACATGCTTGGTCACCTCTTCAAATAATTCAATAAGATTTGTAAGGCAAGACCTACCCCTCACAAATCCGTGCTGACTATCCCTAATCAAGCAGCGTCTTTCCAGATGCACAGAAATCCTATCCCTCAGTACCCTTTCCATTACTTTGCCTACCACCGAAGTAAGACTAACTGGCCTGTAATTCCCAGGGATATCCCTATTCACTTTTTTGAACAGATGCACGACATTCGCCACTCTCCAATCCCCTGGTACCACCCCTGTTGACAGTGAGGACGAAAAGATCATTGCCAACGGCTCTGCAATTTCATCTCTTGCTTCCCATAGAACCCTTGGATATATCCCGTCAGGCCCGGGGGACTTGTCTATCCTCAAGTTTTTCAAAAGCCCAACACATCTTCCTTCCTAACAAGTATCTCCTCGAGCTTACCAGTCTTTCACACTGTCCTCTCCAACAATATGGCTCCTCTATGGATAGATTGTTGTCGCTGCACCACTTCACTAGGTTCTCAATCTCCCTACTTTAATCTGACGCGTCGTTATTTGAGATCTGGCTGTGATGAAACCACTGTGTTGTATTGTGCTGCCACAGTATTACGTGTTGTACAATATTGCCACTATATTACATGTTGTACGGTTTTGGCTCTGCCCGTGGCTCCTCCTCCTAGGGCCTGGGTATATAAGCTGCCGACCTCTCACACTGCCTCATTCTGGGGCACGCTGCCAGCTCTGTTGTAAGTCAATTAAAGCCATAGTTACTTTACTCTGCATTCTCCGTCTTAATTGTTGGCATATCAATTTAATTCACTTACATTAAATTAAAGAGCTGTTTAACATGGATCCAGGCCTCAAACCGGACCTCCTGCAGATAGACCCCCAATCAGCCGACGCCGATGTCATCTTCGCGTACTGGCTACACTGTCTAGAATCTTTCAGCAATTCTGTCGCCGTCACTGAGGAGCACAAGCTGCGAGTCTTCATCTCCCGGTTGAGCCCGCAAATTTTTCTCATCTTCCGGGACGCAGCCTCGTTTGATGAAGCCATTAATCTCTTGAAAGGACGGTATGTGAAACGGGTTAATGGACTGTTCGCCAGTCACCTCCTTGCCACACGGCCTCAGCGCCCTGGAGAGTCGCTGGCAGGATTTCTGCGCGTTTTGAGGGTGCGAGGCGGTGTCTGCTACTAAGCACACCGAACTTCTGATCCGGGACGCCTATGTTGCCGGCATTGACTCACACTGCGTTCGCCAGCACCTGCTAGAGAGGGAGACACTCGACCTCCGGGAAACGTGCAGCTTGCTGTATCGCTGGAGGTGGCCTTCCGTAACATGGGTGCCTCTGCCTCCGACCATGCGGCACCCTCGTGGACGTCATCTTTGACGCCACTTTTGAAGTCCACCGCCGCATCTCCGATGCCATTTTTGAAGTCCACCGCCGCCTCCCGGAACCCCAGCTCTCCCGTCCCTCAGCTGCCCTCTGCTACTCTCGACCGGCCCGTCCGCTGTCCGAAGCCCGCCCGCCGTCCGAAGCCAGCCCGCCGTCCCGTGGCTGCCTCCATCACCCTTGACCAGTCTCGGCCTCGTCACCTCGCAAAATCTATGATGGCGGTCCGGATCAGCGGCCGCGAGACGGCCTGCCTTTTTGACTCCGGGAGCACAGACAGCTTCATACACCCGGACACGGTACGGCGCTACTCCCTTCCCGTTTTACCCGCAGCCCAGAGAATCTGCCTGGCCACTGGGTCGCATACTGTGCAAATCCGTGGGTACTGTGTCGTGACTCTCATGGTAAGGGGAGTAGATTTCAAAAATTTGGGGCTCTACGCCCTCCCACACCTCCGCGCGGAAGTTCTTCTGGGTCTCGACTTCCAGTGCAACCTCCAGAGTATCACCCTGAAGTTCGATGGACCCCTGCCCCCACTCACCATCTGTAGCCTCTGTAGTCTCTCAACCCATAAGGTCTCCCCTCCCTCGCTCTTCGCCAACCTCACCCCAGACTGTAACCCCGTCGCCACTAAGAGCAGACGATACAGTGCTCGGGACATGACCTTCATCAGGTCGGAGGTTCAGCAGCTCCTGCGGGAAGGGATCATAGAGGCCAGTAACAGCCCCTGAAGAGCTCAAGTGGTGGTTGTCAAGACTGGGGAGAAGCACCAGATGGTCATCGACTACAGTCAGACCATCAGCCGGTAAACGCAGCTCGATGCGTACCCCCTCCCACGCCTATCTGACATGGTCAATCAGATTGCGCAGTACCGGGTCTTCTCCACCATGGACCTGAAGTCCGCGTACCACCAGCTCCCTATCCGCCCGGAGGACCGCCAGGACTCTGCCTTCGAGGCAGCTGGCCGCCTCTACCACTTTCTCCAGGTTCCCTTCGGCGTCACCAATTGGGGTCTCGATCTTCCAGCGAGCGATGGACCGAATGGTTGACCAGTATGGGCTGCGGGCCACGTTCCCGTATCTAGATAATGTCACCATCTGCAGCCATGATCAGCAGGACCACGGCGCGAACCTCAAGAAATTCCTCCACGCTGCCCAGCTCCTTAGTCTGACATATAATAAGGAGAAATGCGTTTTCCACACAACCCGGCTAGCCATCCTTGGCTACGTCATGGAAAACGGAGTCTTAGGGCCCGACCCCGACCGCATGCGCCCCCTCCTGCAACGTCTGACTTTGCCCTGGCCGCTACCCTCAACGAGGCAGGAAGGCCCGTGGCTTTCGTCTTCCGTACCCTTCCGAAATTCGGCACTCCTCCATCCTAGGAAGCTTAATGAGCCCCCAGATGCCCTTTCCCGCGGTATTTGTGCCAGCGCACAAGTAGGCCGACTGCGGGCCCTACACAATGACCTCTGACACCCGGGGGTCACCCGGCTTTTCCATTATATCAAGGTCCGCAACCTGCCTTACTCCATCGAGGAGGTCAGGACCATGACCAGGGACTGCCAGGTCTGTGCGGAGTGCAAACCGCACTTCTATCGGCCAGACAGAGCATGCCTGGGAAAGGCCTCACGCCCCTTTGAACGCCTCAGCATTGATTTCAAAGGGCCCCTCCCCTCCACTGACCGTAACGTGTACTTTCTCAACATCGTTGACAAGTACTCATGTTTCTCTTTCACCATCCCATGCCCAGACATGACCTCTCCCACAGTTATCAAGGCCCCGAGCAGGGTCTTCACCTTGTTCGGTTTCCCCACTTACATCCATAGTGATCGGGGTTCCTCCTTCATGAGTGATGAGCTGCGTCAGTTCCTGCTCAGCAAGGGCATCGCCTCAAGCAGGACTGCCAGCTACAATCCCCGGGGGAACGGACAGGTGGAGAGGGAGAATGCGACGGTCTGGAAGGCCGTCCTTCTTGCCCTACGGTCTAGAGGCCTCCCAGTCTCCCTCTGGCAGGAGGTCCTTCCCAGTGTGCTCCAATCCATCCGGTCGCTTCTCTGCACTCTGCACTAATGTGACCCCCCACGAGAGGATGTTTGCCTTCCCCAGAAGGTCCACATCAGAGGTCTCGCTCCCGACCTGGCTGACGGTTCCAGGGCCCGTCCTCCTCCGACGACATGTGAGGACTCATAAGTCGGATCCTCTGGTAGAGCGGGTCCTTCTCCTCCATGCAAATCCCCAGTACGCCTACGTGGTTCACCATGACGGGCGGGAGGACACAGTCCCCCTTCGGGATTTGGCACCCACAGGTTCCCCAGCGACTGTCACCGGCCCACCCGACCCGATTCCTCTCCTCTCCACTGCTACTCGACCCTATACCCCCTTCCCCTGTTGCTGCCCACCCGCCTGAGAACACAGAAGCTGTCTTGCTCCCGGACACGCAGGGCTCAGCGCCTCAGCTGACTACGATACCCACACCACAGCCGGAACTGAGGCGGTCACGGCGGACAATCAAAGCCCCCGTCAGACTCAATCTCTGACGCAACTAGTTCACTTCACCCCGCCGGACTTTTTTGTTGTTGTATTGTGCTGCCACAGTATTACGTGTTGTACAGTATTGCCACTATATTACATGTTGTACGGTTTTGGCTCTGCCCGTGGCTCCTCCCCCTAGGTCCTGGGTATATAAGCTGCGACCTCTCACACTGCCTCATTCTGGGGCACGCTGCCAGCTCTGTTGTAAGTCAATTAAAGCCATAGTTAATTTACTCTGCGTTTTCCGTCTTAATTGATGGCATATCACCGCCCACTATGGTCGTGTCGTCAGCAAACTTGTAGAGTTGGAACCAAATTTTGCCACACAGTCGTGTGTGCATAGGGAGTATAGTAGGGCCCTGTATTGAGGACTATTGTGGAAGAGGTGTTGTTGTTTATTCTTACTGATTGTGGTCTGTGGGTTAGAAAGTTGAGGATCCAGTTGCAGAGTGAGGAGCCAAGTCCTCGGTCTTGGAGCTTTGATATGAGCTCTTGATATGGTATGTGGGGTGAAGGTGGGGTGGGGGTGGGGGGGGGGGGTGTTCATGGGGTATGAGGGTCACGGGGAGAGGGGTTTGGGGGGGGGGGCGAGCAGTCAGCAGCTTCAGCGAGCACCTCCTTCCTGATGATCGGTCCTTCAAACAGACATGCATTTATTTGAGGGATCACCTCCCACACACACCCTCCCTTCCCCACACCTTCTCCCCACCGCAGAGGTGACAAGCAGCCCACACAGTGTTCCCTGTTGTGCGTGCCACTTGGCAACAGGCCCATCTGCAACTGGATTACTACCAATGGCGGTGGAATGGGGGCCTTAGATGGTCATTAATTGACCAATTCTGATGGAGCTGGGAAGGCAATGGGGGTGGGGGGTGTGTTCAGATACCCAACCTTCCCATTTAAGTAAACATCCTTCCTGCCTCTAAGCTTTCCCCGAGTGAGATTTTGTCCCAGATAGCGTTCTCTCATTTTCTTTTCAATAGAAGAGGTTGCTTTTTGCAATGTTGTAAGTTTACACTCCCTCATGACATCACAAATGTTTTCCACTATTTTCTTCCTTCCAGCTCTGGCGATGGATATTATATTAAATAGGCTTCGAGCATGGAAATTTCCAACCTTCATCAAACCCAGGCAAATTGAGCTTTATTTTTCCAGCATCAACACTCATTAAATGTTACTTAGCCCACTTGAAACTGTGAGCATAAAGCCCCTAAGAGCTACAGTAGTGTGACTACTTAAAAAAAACTTCTGCTCATTATCTTTCATTAAGGGCAAATTTTCCATAATTTAAACAAAAGGTTGCTGTGACCTTCTGTGGTTTTACTTGACTAATTACAACTAATTGGTTTGGTCTGGTTAACTGTTT
This sequence comes from Scyliorhinus torazame, assembly GCF_047496885.1. Classification (NCBI taxonomy): domain Eukaryota; kingdom Metazoa; phylum Chordata; class Chondrichthyes; order Carcharhiniformes; family Scyliorhinidae; genus Scyliorhinus; species Scyliorhinus torazame. The sequence goes on from NC_092713.1 coordinate 25,034,544, forward strand.
GAGCACTAGTGACATAAACGCTGCTGCATTGTTTGGCAAATTCCTTGTCAACTGAAGCTCTCTTTATTCATTCTTGTGAATCCATTCATGCGGGACTTGTTCAATTTTGTATATTTGTGACTTCTAATGAGACCCAGAAAGGCTTCAGTACCGAGCTGTGCCTTTCTCCACTGTCTGTCTCTCCCCAACAATCTGGACAATTGTTACAGTCTGGAGGAGATAGAGAACCACATGTCTCATTATCCACGATCAATCAACTCCTTGAACCTCTGGTTCCTCTGCCCCGTTCGCCCTCACCTCTAGCAGCAAGTAACCGCTACCTGAACCCACGTCTTTCTCTGGTTTCTTTATTTCCCTACATCTCACCTCACATCTTATCCAAACACATCTTGTTCCTGAGGCCCATTTCAACTTTAAACTCCACTCCCACTGAATTGCGGACCAGCTAGCTTCTCTTCTTGGCCCTCATGCTAGCTGACGTTGCTATTCCGCTCAGACACCCGCGCCTCTCGCCCCTCCTCCAATTCCGTGTTCCCCCCAAAGTTTGTGAATGTGTTGCAGCCTCTCGAATCGTTGTCTATCTTTGTCACAACTCCCAGATTGACTCTTTCCGATCGAGACTGAGTTCCTGCCACAACACCAAAACGCCACGAAGGTTAATGACATCCTTTAGACTACGGACTTTGTGATTTTACCTCTTTCCACCCTCTTCAACCTCTCTCTATCGGTCAACCACACCTTCCTCCGCCAATAGTCCTCCTTCCTTGTGCAGACATTCTGAATTCTCCCTCTGTGTACCCGAACAGGTGCCAGAATGTGGCGACTAGGGGATTTTCACAGTAACTTCATTGCAGTGTTAAAGTAAGCCTACTTGTGACAATAAAGATGATTATTATCTCAATGAGACAACGCTCGCTCAGTTCCACTCTTACCTATCCAGCTTCTCCAGAAGTGGCTTCTCTTCCGACCTCTTGCACTATGTCCTCTGGAGCACATCGTTAAGCTCCTGCTCTTCCTCATCTACAGGCCCACAATCCTGTTTGAACTCTGATGACTTGTGCATCACCACTGCCCCCCACCGTCCCCCTCCACCAATCCTCTCCAACCCACCTCACCAGACCTACAGCACTAAAGTCTGAAATTCCCTCATTAAACCATGCTGCCTCACCACATCACTTTTCTCCTTTAAGGCCTTCCTTAAAATCTACCTTTCATTAACTTTATTCTTTCATGGCATCTGGCAATCGCTGGTCAGTCCAGCATTTATCACCCATACCTAATTACCTTTGAGAAAATCATGTTGAGCCACCTTCTTGAACTGCTAAAATCCATGGGCTGTAGGTCCACCTCCAGGGCTGTTAGGATGGGATTTCCAGAATTTTGACCAAGTGAAGGGACAGCGATATATTTTCAAGTCGTGATGGTGTGTGGCTTAGAGGGAATCTTGCAGATGGTGCTATTCCTCTGCGCCTGCTGCCCTTGTCCTTCTAAGTAGTAGGTGCCAAGGGATTGGCAGGAGCTGTTAGAGGAGCCTCCATGAGTTGCTGCAGTGCATATTGAAGATTGTACACATTGGCCACTGCTGCCATTGTGTGTCAGTGGTGGAGGGGGGGTGGGGGGTGGGGTGGGGGGAGGGGGGGGGGTTGAATGTTTTAAGGTGGTGAATGGGGTGCTGATCAAGCGGGCTGCTTTGTCCTGGAATATTTGTCGAGCTTCTTGAGTGTTGTTGGAGATGCTCTAATCCAGGCAAGTGGAGAACATTCTATCACCCTCCTGACCTGTACCTTGTTGATTGTGGACAGGCTTTTGGGGAATCAGGAGGTAAGTTACTCGCTTCAGGATTCCATGGGCGCGATTTAATGGGGGAAAAAAGGAGTCCCGCTTTGGGCGCATTTAGCGGGGTGTGACTCGGCACCTGCAGTGTAGGACTCTTGTTTGTTTTTTGGCCTCAGCGAGAAATGCCGGGTTTGAAGGAAAGTGTGCTTAAAGATAACCATTTGAAACAAAGACTCTTTATAGCTTTACTTATTATTTTCACTCCCCTCTTCCCCTCTGTGTTTGTTTGCCATGTGTGTGGTGTGTGTGTAGAGGGTGGAGGCATGCTAAAGTGGGGGATTAGGAATTAGATAATAGTTAGTCAATTGTATTTGGTGCATATTTTATTATCCTAGTTCAGGGTGTCGTAGCAAACTACATAGTGCCATGTTTGTGCATGGAGAGATGCAGATGCTTGTTGTTACGTACATTGTACCTTTTTTTGAATCAACAATTTAAAGTTAAATTTGTCATAACATGCACCCATGCACATCATGAGGTAAAAACTGGCAGTGACAGACACCCAGGTGAGCCAATCAACATACAGGACAGAACACAACCAATCACCAGATAGAACACCAGAGGGGGGCTTCCAACTTTTAAATACACGAGGCATCAGCACTCCGCCTCTTTCCGCTGGTGACAACATTAGTGACAGTCAGGGTGTATATATCAGTCAGCACCTTCTACACGTGGATCAGAGCTAACCTGGTCTAGAAAGTTAGAGTTAGTATAATTAGAGTAGTAGAGAGTCAACCCACAGCCAGCTGTGTGCATTGCTACAGAAGTTCAATAAATTGTATTGAACCAACGCCTACGTTTGGTGTATGCTTTACAGTTCATCTGCATCATGTTGCAGTCCGTGTTACCCCAGGGTGAATCACACAACAAAATTTACTTTTTCATTTGAAGTAGGGGACGGGATTCTCTCAGCCCGGGGCCTGGCCGGAGAATCCCCAAGACCGGCGGGAATCGGGCACGCCGCCCCGGTTCCGGCACGCGCGAGCGGAGAATTGGCGCCAGCATGGTTGGCATGGCGCCGGTCCGGGGCCACTCTACAGGGCCCCCGGTGCTTCTCGGCCTGGGAGGGGCTGAGCGGCTGCAGCAAAACACCCGAGCCCCGCCGGCGCCGTTCACACCTGCTCTCAGCCGGCGGGACCTCGGCATTGAAGGGTCTGGGGGCGGCCTGTGGGCGGGGAGGGGGGGTCCGACCCCAGGAGGGGCCTCCGATGTGGCCTGGCCGTTGATCGAGGCCCACCGATCGGCGGGCTGGCCTCTCTGACTGGGGGCCTCCTTTTTTCCGCATCGGCCCCTGTAGCCCTGCGCCATGTTGCGTCGGGGCCGGCATGTTGAAGGGTGCCACTGCGCAAGCGTGCGTTGGCGCCAGTGCCACTGCGCATGCGCGGACCCCGCGGTGCCCAGTTCACACCAGGATCAGCAGCTGGAGCGGCGTGGACCGCTCCGGTGGCGTGCTGGCCCCCTGGAGAGGCCAGAATTGCTGATCCTGAGACCGTGTTGACGCCGTCGAGAAACGCGACGCCGTTTTCGACGGGGGTCAACACTTAGCCTCAGGATCACAGAATCCCGCCCAGGATTTGCTTTTGAATTCATGCTTAATTTAAATTGATTGAGATTCTTGTTAAAGTAAATGTTGTAAAAAGCGTAATCTTGTTGGTAATTTCTTCTTGGGTGGGCGGGGGGATCCCTTGGTAAATGTGTTTTTTTCCGTTGCCCCTTCACAGTAATGGATGAGGCCTTGGAGAAGTTTGACCACAACGATAAGAATTTGCAGAGTCCAGGAATAGGTGTCCATGGCCACCTACCCTCATTCCCTTTTGTGGGTGGTCCTTGAGGATCAGTTCATCTCGGAACCATGATGTATCTCCTCCTGTCCACCTCCAATACGTCATGGCATTGGAACCCTCTCTCTTCCATTTTATATGCTTTGAATTGCAGCAATGCTATTCAGTGCAGTACTCCTTTAAGAAAGACAGGCTGTCTTTAAGAGCAGTCGGCTAGCTCTCAGTACAATGTTGATGAGTCTCCTGCAGGGTACAGCGGCTGACCATAGTGTGAAGAAGAAACAGCTCGGCCCTATGCTATAATCATGATCATGGGTTGAGGGCACAAACCCATCTTCAACACAACTATTGTGGGCAGAATGTGAATCACAGTCCACACACCAAAAAAAAGGGGGAACTCTTTAGCCTACAGTATGGAAAAGCAGGGAAGTCACATTAAACCTGGACAGAATCTTGGTGAGACCTCACTTGGAAAACTGTGCATTGTTCTGGCCTCCATCTTATAAAAAGGAGAGGGAGGCATTACAGAAGGTTCAAGCAAGATTCTTAAGGATGATACCAGTACGGAGAGGCACTCGGGAAAGCACAAATAGGCTAATTTCACTAGACCAAGAGCTGGAATGCAAAATCAGCCAGAGCATCACCTCCCTAGAACACATGACCTCGGGGTAGGAGTCGGCAATTTAGCCTCCTGAGCCTAAACACCCTCAATGTGATCATGGCTGATCCCATCCTGGCCTCAACTCCACCGTCCTGCCCGTTCTCCATAACCCTTCAACTCATTGCCAATTAAAAATCTGTCTAACTCCTCCTTGAATTTACTCACTGGCCCAACATCCACCGCACTCTGGGGCAGAGGGGTGAGACTTTTTAAAATAATTAAACGATTTGGGTTTTTATAGGTCATATATATAAGATATTCTCTGATATTTTGTTATGACCAGGTCAGAAGGGGTGAACACTATTCAGCTTCCTTGGTTCGTCACAACATGCGCTTAAGTTTATTTTTCACGAGGACTTATCCAGATCAGAATATATGTAACTATTTAAGCGGTGAAGTAAAAGCGCCGATAAAATTAAGTTTTCTTGAGTAAGGGAAAGAGCAAACCTATTAACCACCAAACCCAAGGGAAATAATAAAAATGCGAAGTCAAACATCTGGCCGTCAGGTAGTCATTGAGGCCGACATACACAACAGCCAATTTGGGTTAGTTGGTTTCTTGGATGCAATCAGTTGTAGAGGATGTTGCAACGATTAAGAGACCTCAGTTGGACGGTAGGTTTCTGGTGAAGCTGGCTTCTCGAACCGGGTGACACTCTTCTTCCAAGACAGAGAGAGGGAGAGGAGTCTTCAGGTTGTTTCCTCTGCTGAAGACTCTCTTGACACCACCTATGTCACTTGCAATCTCCCTCAAGTGGCTGGGCAGTGTTGCCTTGCAATATCTCACCCACTGTGTATTTCCAAGAGGTTTTGGGTGTGTCCATCTACGTCAACCATTGTTTCACAATCCGGTATCTACGGGTAGCGATAGGTGTCAGGATTGTCGGAAATGTCTCGCTCTCCACACTCCCCTCAGGGTGATTTGTTTGTTTCTCACCTTCATCTTGGAATGTAGCCTTGCATTTTTAGACCGTTTTCTCTGTCTCAGTTCAAACTTCTAGTCATTTGAAAGTCGAAATGCCATATTTTCAGAAATAAACCTTACGGCAAAATCCAAATAATTCAGGAGTGACGTCTTTACCTGAAGAATGGAAAAATATGAAATGCACTGCCGTAAAGGGCAGCACGGTAGCATAGTGGTTAGCACTGTAGTTTCACAGCATCAGGGTCCCAGGTCCGATTGCCGGCTTGGGTCATTGTCTGTGTGGAGTCTGCATGTTCTCCCCGTGTCTGGGTGGGTTTCCTCCAAGTTACGGTAGAATGATATAGTGTAGATTAGTTTGTTCTTAAGGGCAGCACGGTAGCATTGTGGATGGCACAATTGCTTCTCAGCTCCAGGGGCCCAGGTTCGATTCCGGCTTGGGTCACTGTCTGTGCGGAGTCTGCACACCTTTTCCGTGTGGGCGTGGGTTTCCTCCGGGTGCTCCGGTTTCCTCCCGCGGTCCAGGCAGGTTAGGTGGATTGGCCATGATAAATTGCCCTTAGTGTCCAAAATTGCCCGTAGTGTTGGGTGGAGGTGTTGACCTTGGGTGGGGTGCTCTTTCCGGGGGCCGGTACGGACTCGGTGGGCCGAGTGGCCTCCTTCTGCACTGTAGATTCTATGATAATCTATGATTAATCTAAGACAATGGTTCGGCACAACATCGTGGGCCGAAGGGCCTGTTCTGTGCTGTATTTTTCTATGTTCTATGTTCTATGCTCCGGTTTCCTCCCACAGTCCAACGGTGTGCAGGTTAGGTGGTTTGGCCATGTTAAATGGTCCTTAGTGTCCAAAACGTTTGGGTGGGGTTACGGGGATAGGGTGGGCTTGGGTGCTCTTTCCAAGAGCCGGTGCAGACTCGATGGGCCGAATGGCCTCCTTCTGCACTGTAAATTCTATGATGATTCTCAAGGGATGGTTGAGACAAATGTTGTAGATACATTTAAGGGAAAGTAGAGAAACACATGAGAGAGAGAGAAAGGAATAGAAGGATAGGTTGATGTGGTTAGATGTTGCGAGGCGACACCTGTGGAGAATAAATGGCAGGCAGCATAGACCTATTGGACAGGACGGCCTGTTTCTGTGCTGAGCGATTCAGTTAACTCAGTGTTCTTTTAAAACAAATTGAACTAGGGAAAGTCCCCTCATACAACACGACACTCGTGTGGACTGATATCTGAAGAGAAAATCCTCTGATCTCTTCCGCCCCCATTGATTCAGGAGGGAAGGTCCACAGCTTTGCAGTCCCAAATGTCAATCTGGGGCGAGCAGCCGTGTGCTGCTGAGTTGATCGCTGATTAGAAACTGTCATTTGATTTTATTAAAAAATGGTCCTACTTTGTTAGCTATTCAATTAGGTAAATGGAAATATTAACTGAAGCATTGGACCAGTCATCGCAATCTATCATTTCTAATCACAATGTTGACAGCATAATGAAGGTAAACAAAAAGGGAGGAATGAAACAAAATTAAAGAGAGGTATGAGAAAAAGAAAGAAAAAGGGGCAGGAGGTTAAAATTGCTCATGAACCCTGGCTGGCTTCTCAGGTGGAAATAAAAACGGTGCCAAGAGATGCCGATTTGGCTAGAATTTATTACTGTTGTGCATTGGTACTAATAGCAACACTGATAACATTCCTTAGGTCTATAGTTTCAGATATTTCAATGGGTTTGAATTCCTCATGTGTTCAGGGAAGAAGGTAGAAACAGATGGTCAACACTGCTGCCTCACAGCGCCAGGGACCCGGGTTCAATTCCAGCCTTTGGTGACTGTGTGAAGTTTGTACGTTCTCCCCGTGTCTGCGTGGGTTTCCTCCGGGTGCTCCGGTTTCCTCCCACTGTCCAAAGATTAGGTAGATTGGCTATGCTAAATTGCCCCTTAGTGTCCAAAGGTTGCCTGAAGCTGCCCAAAGGTTAGGTGGGGTTATGGGGTTACACAGATAGGCCTCTTTCTGTAGGGATTCTATGATTCTGGGTGGCACGGTGGCACAGTGGTTAGCCCTGCTGCCTCACAGCATCAAGGGCCCAGGTTCAATTCTGGTCTTGGATCACTGTCTGTGCGGAGTCTGCACGTTCTCCCCGTGTGTGCGTGGGTTTCCTCCAGGTGCTCCGGTTTCCTACCACAGTCCAAAGATGTGCGTGTTAAGTGGATTGGCCATGCTAAATTTCCCCTTAGTGTCTAGGGATGCACAGGTTAGGTTACGGGGATAGGGGAGAGTGGGCAAGAGTACTCATTCGAAGGGTCAGTGCGGACTCAATAGGCTGAATGGCCTCCTTCTGCATTGTAGGGACTCTATGATTCAATGTTTCATTCCCTCAAGCCTGTTCTGCTAATCAATGAAGGAGCATCCTGAAGGAACCGGTCGTTGACTTCAGGAAGCGAAGTATCGTACACATCACTGTCTGCATCAATGGTGCCGAGGTGGAGATTTTTGACAACTTCAAATTCCTAGGTGCGCACATCACCAATAATCTGTCCTGGTCCACCCACATCGACTCTCCGACCAAGAGCACACAACAGCACGTATACTTCCACAGGAAACTAAGGAAATTCGGCATGTCCACATTGATTCTTACCAAATTTTACAGATGTACCATAGAAGCATCCTATCAGGCTGCATCATAGCCTGGTATGGCAACTCCTTTGCCAAGACTGTAAGAAACTACAGGGCGGCACGGTAGCACAGTGGTTAGCACTGTTGCTTCACAGCTCCAGGATCCGAGGTTCGATTCCCGGCTTGGATCACTGTCTGTGCAGAGTCTGCCCGTTCTCCCCGTGTCTGCGTGGGTTTCCTCCAGGTACTCCAGTTTCCTCCCACAGTCCAAAGATGTGCAGGTTAGGTGGATTGGCTAGGCGAAATTGCTCTTAGTGTCCAAAAAGGTTAGATGGGGTTACTGGGTTACGGGGATAGGGTGGAGGCGTGGGCATAAATAGGGTGCTCTTTCCAAGGGCCGGTGCAGACTCAATGGGCCGAATGGCCCCCATCTGAACTGTAAATTCAATGAATCTGTGAGAGTCGTGATCACAGCCCAGTCCATCACATAAACCTACCTCCCATCCATTGACTCTGTCTACACCTCCCGCTGCCTTGGGAAAGCGGGCAGCATAATCGATGACCCCTCCCACCCAAGTTACTCTCTCTTCCAACTCTTCCATCGGACAGAAGATACAAAAGTCTGAGAACACGCACTAACAGATTCAAAAAACCTTCTTCCATGCTGTTACCAGACTCCTGAATTACCCTCTTATGGACTGATCTGATCTCTTCATACATCTTTTCTAGTGAGTAGTGCTGCATTTCGTATGCTTCACCCAATGTCTGTGTTTATATATTTACATTGTGTATTTATCGTATGTCCTAAGTATTTTCATGCATGGAATGATCTGTCTAGACTGTGCCTCGGTACACCTCATCGTAAATAAAGCTGCTTCCCAATGGTGAAATGTGTTTCTCAGAGTACAGCAGATCCATTCTGCTTCATGTTTCGCTTAAAAGGCAACATGGAAAGTGTAGCTAACACTCCACTCTGCACATATGCTCCCTACCTGCCCGTCCAACAAGAAGAGATCACCAAATTTGACCTTATGAATTCACTCTAGAGCTCTAGTGTTTTTGGCAGTGTGGGCTGTGCCACATTTTAATCCCCCATGTTAGCAGTGGCAAGAGGATTTCTGTTTGCAAGGAATTCTGTTTAGCATGAAGATGAGTACTTTTTTCTGACGGTTTCATGATGAAATTACAGATTTGGAATGATTTTAAATTCCATCATCTGGTGGTGGTGGGATTATGAACCCATTACCCTGAGGGTTCTGGATTATCAACGCAGTGACAATATCACTATGCCACTGTCACACTGACCAAACAGGTTGATTATCAGCCTGTCAATCCTTCCCATATGCCTGATGGCAGGCGGTAGAGTTACCTGGTCAGCCATGCTGCAGAAGGCAATGACAGAATTTTGCCAAACATAATCATGGGCCAATCCAATGGAGGTCCTTGGCCACCAACGCCCTCTTTGGGCATGTTACCTGGAGCAGAAGAAGAACGGGATCCTGCTGCTATGTTTCCTGTAGATTATAGCAGTGCCGACATATTGATCAAGAACACACTGTGCTGCAAAATAATCAGTGCAATCCTATTCAATGACATTTAACTCTTTTGGAGCATTGGATATTAGTCATAGCCAGTCCACATTGAGCAGTTGATTCCCAAGGTATGTTTGCTTTGTCTGGAATACATGTGTGCACATGCTATGGAAAGAATTCTTCCTGTGAACAAGCCAGAGTGAGTGCAAAGCAGGAAATTCCAAGCTCCATTCAAGCTGAACGTTTCAGCAGAATTACGACTAGAGGAATTACGTCCTCTTTGTTTGAGTCATTTTAAATTCTGCAGCATATTCTTGCGGCAGTGTCATTTAAGTCTGGAAATTACTGTTGGTAGCACCATCGTAAATGTGCTTAATGACAATTAATCTCTATTGTCACAAGTAGGCTTCGCTGCAATGAAGTTACTGTGAAAAGCCCCGAGTGTTCGGTACACCTAGGGAGAATTCAGAATGTCCAAATTACCTAACAGCACGTCTTTTGGGACTTGTGGGAGGAAATCGGAGCACCCGGAGGAAACGCATGCAGACACAGGGAGAACGTGCAGACTCCGCACAGACAGTGACCCAAGCCGGGAATCGAACCTGGGACCCTGGTGCTGTGGGACCCTTTCTCCTGCCCCTTGTATTTGTAATAACCCCCACGGGGAAACAGTGATTGATCTCCCTGTGGAGGTCGTGAAATAAGAGCTTCTCCACTGGTATAAAGGCCGGCCAAGACATGGACCGGCATGTCCGTTGCCCCAACTGGAACTGTGTTGTGTCAATTGTAGCTGTTTGTTACTGTGTGACGTGCCGAGTATAGGGAGGATTCTGAGAAAGGTCACAGGGTAAAGTTGTTTAACACAATGTTGATTTTCTCTTCCATTTTAAACCCCATTACAAAAAATCCCATACATTTATTATCTCAAAGCAATAACCCTTCTTCCCCCCCATCTACCCTCCCACACTAGGCCTTCTGTCCTTAAGGTAGCTACATCTTGTTGTTCCTTCACAGCTACACTTTAATATCTCATACATTTATCCGTCTATTTAGTTCTGATGAAGAGCCAAATGGACTCAAAATGTTGGGCGCAATCTTGAACTTGCACTGCCGCCTCGGGAATCGGTGGCAAGGGCGCGAAACCTTGTCAGAATTCGGAAAAGCGATTCTCGCTGGAGCGATCGGGTTTTTCGATTTTCCCCGTCCCTCGCCAGTGATGTGACGGATTCATGTCCACAAAGGACATGAACCTCATATTAATAAATATAAATATATTTCCATACATCACGTCGGCGAGGTTTACAACAGTTTGTAAACCTGTAAGGCAGTCAAGGGGATCCCTCCGGGGGAGCAGAGGTATGCATAGTGCCTGGGGGGAGGGGGTTAAAGGGACATGGCCAGGTAGTGCCAACGATAAATGTTGCAAGGGGGGGGGGGGGGGGGGAGTGTTGCGGGATGTGGGCTGGGGGCCAATAGACTGCAGGGCTGGTCAGGACATCCTTTAAAGATGGCGACCTGATTTGTTTGGAGCCTGTTCCCGGCTCTAATTGGGCGGCACGGTAGCACAGAGGTTAGCACTGTGGCTTCACAGTGCCAGGGTCCCAGGTTCGATTCCCAGCTTGGGTCATTGTCTACGTGGAGTCCGCATATTCTCCTCGTGTCTGCGTGGATTTCCTCCGGGTGCTCCGGATCTTCCCACAAGTCCCGAAAGACGTGCATGTTAGGTGAATTGGACATTCTGAATTCTCCCTCTGTGCATCGGAACAAGCGCCGGAGTGTGGCGACTAGGGGATTTTCACAATAACTTCACTGCCTACTTGTGACACTAATAAAGATTATTATTAGAGGCCCCACCCACCAGAGTAATGGTGCAAACCGCATCCACTCACTTTGGTTTGGCAAAGAGGCTCAGAATTTGGAGAGAAAACTGGACTGTGCAACTGAAGAGTTACATGCCAGTTGTCTGCCTGAGCCTGACACCAAATTCTGGTAGCATTCCGCCTGTTAACTGTGTTTTTCTGTCCACAGATCTGCCGACCAGCTGAGTTTCTCCAGCATTTTCTGTTCTTATTCCAGGGTCTTGTTACGACACCCTGGGCCAGTGCGAGGTCAGTTCCAGCCCCCCTCGTCCCGGAGTCACAACACAAGAGAATTAACCATTAATCCTTCTAAAAATACCCAAAGTCTTTGGCCCTTGACTGCCCAATGATTACAGTCACCAGGTTTGTAATTTTAAATACAATTACTGTTCATTTACAACATGGACTGTCATGTAACATGCAGTAAGACTAATGTCACCATAGCCCCAGATGACCATAGGCTGCTTTCCCCTTTGAGGGGAAGAGCTGACTGGTGGTGGTTTAACCTGAGGATCACCACAGATCAGGCCGAGGGGCAAGGTTGAGAAGGCGGAGCCTTCATGGATAACCTCAGCCGGTATGGAAATTAAACCCGCTCTGTTAGCCTCGCTCCGCGATATGAACCAACTGTCCAACCAACTGAGCTAATCCAGCTCCCCAGCAGTAAATACAGCTGGTTAATGACAAACTAATCCCTAATACCCCTTTTAACTTTCCGCATCCTCTACCCACACACACAAAACAGACAAACACAGAGGGGGTGGAAAAGGGGAAAAATGATAAGGATGAAGGTCAAATGATAAAAGTCTTTTCTTCACGTGCTGGGTACTGATTCATTAGCACACTTCCCTCACAGCATGCTGGTTAATCAGAGTCTCTGGTTTACAGTTGGAAACGTTATTCCTTGCAGAGTCATTCATTCAGGATCCATGCAGGTTAGAAAATGCAGTACCTACAGGCAGCAGGCTATCTGGAGAGATACCTTGGGCGGGATTCTCCGACCCCCCGCCGGGTTGGAGAATCCCTGGGTAGCGCCGTGAATCCCGCCCCGCCGCTCCGACGCCGGCTGCCGCATTCTCCGGCGCCGGTTTTCAGGCGGGGGCGGGGTTTACGCCCCACCGGTCGGGGGCCGTTGGCAGCGGCCCCCCACCCCGGCAGTTCTCTGGACCCAGATGGGCCGAGCGGCCATCAGTTCCTGGCCAGTCCTGCTGGCGTGAAATGGACATGGTCCCACACGGCAGGACCTGGCTGGTGGAGGAGCAGGCCTTGGAGATGTCCTGCAAACATGAACTCAGAGCCACTGGTTGTGGCGAAGCAATAGTGTTGAATGAGGATAAGAGTCCAGTGGACAGGGATGAGATTGGTGGAGGGTATGAGATATATAGGGCAGTGGTTGTGAGATTGACATGTGAAATCCACTTATCACTGTTACTCGTCCATTCAGAAGTCTTTGCTCAGTGAAATCCAATTCTGAGAAGCAACTTGACTGCATGCACTCTGACTTCGTAATGATGTTCGATGCTGAAATCCTTTGCTTCCTCCCTCAGATGACATATCATTTTGACCCTAAAAGGACCATGACGACGCCCTCGTGACCTTTGAGGATGACCGGCTGCCAGATGTATCCGTGTCACATCCTCCCTCAGTACCAGCATACAATGCATTGGTAGGCATTGGATCAGATGGTAGCACGCGGTGGTGAAGGCACGTCACATCGCCAGAGGAACTGGTGGAAGCAGAGACCCCAGGACTGTGGCAGTTGTCATAATATACACCAGTATATCATGGTGCAGACACACACTGATGGACACACAGTGGGACCAATCAACACACTCAACACTGCAGCCAATCACCAGTTAGAGCACACACACTATAAAGACAGGGGGCATCAGAGTTCCCGCTCATTCTGTTGCTCTTATTAGCCTTAGTTTTATTAGCTCTAATTATGTCACCTTTGCTCACGAGTCGCCAGGTATCTTTCTGATACCGCCACGTGGTTCAAGCTCGAGTTATGATTAATAAGACAGCACACCGCTTAGTAAGATTGAAATCAACGGTCATTTATTATGTACAGCAATAAATGCTTACACAATAATCCTACTTTCTATATCACAACCTACCACTACTGGCCAATACTTAACTTTTGGGAATGGCCCACCAGGTAAGGGAAACAAATGACTTATCGAATTGAGTCTGGCCTGTGGGATTCAAAAGGCTGATACGGGTCGATGGCTAGGAGTCTCTATCGGGTAACGATCGCTGGAGTCAAACTTATGGTTTCTTGTCGATGGTTCTTGCGAAGGTTGCGAGCAGGAGAAGAAGGGAGAGAGCGAGATCTGAACTTGGCCCCTTACTCTGATAGTTCCCAGGGGCTTCCCGCCTCTCGGGGCGGACCTTGACCCTGAGTCCCAAGTGATTGGACTTGTTCCCAATCACTGGGTTCGATATGCTCCAATAATGGGGCGATTCCTTGATTGGGGGGTGGTCGTTCACCTGTCTTTGTCTTAGCCACTGTTGCTAATATGTTGCAATTGTTCCCGGGGATAGCCGATTAAACTGCCGATGTCTGGGTTGATGTGCTGCTAATAGTCTTGAGTATCGATCTGGGCCGACTTCCCCAGAGCCGAATACGCTATTCTGTCTGCAGCTGTCCGTTTGTGTCCTGTTGGCTGCTTTTCCCATCAGCCTTTTTGGTGAGCCATTTTATATCGGGTTTTGGCCAAATTAATAGGGAATCAGCCATTTTAGGTGGCTACAATTCGAGCTGCAGCTAGCTAGGAAGACAGAGCTCACAGCCTGCAGCACAGACATTTACCATGTGCTGAGTGCATCGACTGGTTAGGACAAGTCAAAGGTCTTTAGTTAAAGCTAGTATCGTGTTAACCCACAGTGAGAGTATGTTAAACAGTTAATGATTCAATAAAATAGTGTTGCACTATTTCAAGTGTTGGTGACCTGTATGTGTTCCACGGATCCAGAGCGCCCAACACAACAGCAGTCACAGGGTTTCTGGAGACCAGGACCATGCTGAACTCAAAGCTGATGGTGAGCCTCAGGAATTATCCATCAGGCAGTAGATGCTGGATGTCCAGCCTAATGCGCGGGAAGATCTGGCAGAGATCCCTGAGGGTCTGCATGCCATGGTCTCAGTATTTGAGGAAGCCATGTGGCGTGTGAGCACTGTGTTGCCCCAGAGGTTGGAACACACATCACCCTCCATTGAGAGTGTGGTGAACCTCATGGGGAGACGACTCCGGGAACTCAATCTGGGCTTTCTGAGGGTTGTAGTCAGCCCTGCGCTCCACATCCTGGCAGTCACCTGCTGAAGTCACTGCCAGTGTGAGAGATGAATGAGGTGCCCAGTAACTCTGCTGGTTGCCTGTCCATCTATGGTGAGTAGGGAGGTTCAAACTAGCCTCATGTTGGCCGGCTTGCATCTGAAGGCTTCTCTCAGGGTGTTCTGGATGATGGCAGCAGTTGTTGGACTAGTAATCCAGAGACCCAGAGTCATTCTCTGGGGACCTGTGTTCGAATCCCACTGTGGCACATGGTGAAATTTGAATTCAATTAAAAAAAAATCTGGAATTCAAAGTCTAATGATGACCATGAAACCGTTGTCGATTTTCGTAAAAACCCATCTGGTTCACTAATGTCCTTTAGGGACGGAAATCAGTTGTCCTTATCCAGTCTTAACTGCCCTCATGAATGGGCAATAAATGCTGGCATAGCCAGCGATGCCCACATCCCATGAATGAATAATAAACAAGTGAGGTTTCTCCCAGTGTCCCTGAACGGAATTTGTTAAATTATATTGCAGTCCTATTCAACATTTTTTTCAAGACGAAACTAGTGATCTGAAACCAGCCTGGTTACCACAGTGATGTGGAGTGTTTATCAGCAATCAAAGGTAAGGTAGCTATTTGCAAACCAATGTATTTTGTGTCATTGCAAATAGATAGCTTACATTTGCACAGCTGAAAATAAGTGTGTGGGAGCCTCATGCTCTCACCTCAAAGGGTGGTCGCATTGATTGGCAGATTTCCTTAAACTGGATTACTCTCCATTCTCATCGACTCAATCACACACACAGCCATCTCAGTTCACGTCCTCCTCATAGCCCTCAGCAGCCACATCCCACTTTCAAAATTCAGTCATGGGACATGGGCTTCGCTGGCTAGGCCAGCATTTATCGCAATTGGGAAGGTGGTGGTGAGCTGCCTTCTTGAACCGCTTCACTCCATGTGGTGTAGGTACACCCACAGTGCTGGTAGGGAGGGAGTTCTGGGATTTTGACCCAATGACAGGGAATGAATGGTGATAGGTTCCAAGTCATAGTCATAGAATTTACAGTGCAGAAGGAGGCCATTCGGCCCATCGAGTCTGCACCAGCTCTTAGAAAGAGCACCCTACCCAAGGTCAACACCTCCACCCTATCCCATAACCCAGTAACCCCACCCAACACTAAGGGCAATTTTGGACACTAAGGGCAATTTAGCATGGCCAATCCACCTAACCTGCACATCTTTGGACTGTGGGGGGAAACCGGAGCACCCGGAGGAAACCCACGCACACACGGGGGGGATGTGCAGACTCTGCACAGACAGTGACCCAAGCTGGAATCGAACCTAGGACCCTGGAGCTGTAAAGCAATTGTGCTATCCACAATGCGATCGTCCGATTTGGAGCGGAGCTTTCAAGTGGTGGTGTTCCCGTATGTCTGTCACCCGTGTTCTTGTGGGTGGTAGCAATCGTAGGTTTGGAAGATGCTCTTGAAGGAGCCTTGGCAAGTTGCTGCAATGCATCTTTTAGATGGTACACACTACTGCCACTGAATCTGTTGTGGTCCGCAAATCTATTCTTTAAAAATACCACAACAAGACTGGTGACAAGGATGTCAGAACTGTGCTGGCAGACTCCCGGAGTAGAAAAAAATTTACAGAAAAATTGTCAATTCATGCGTGGATGTCCAAAAAGGATTAAGAAGATATAAACATGGCTACACCATAGCTGGCAACAGAGGGGTGCCAATAATAGCAGCATCCAGTGAAGGAACCAAAATTTAAACAAAGATTTCTGTGAAAACAACATTGAAAAGAAGCTTGCTACGTGCTCTGCCTGGAATGTCCTGGAACACTGCTCCCGATACTGTGAGTAGCAAGTGAAATAACAAATGACCTGTGAGAGATTGAGAGCTTGGGGAGGCTTGCAACATCCCTTTCAAAACTTGGAAAGGGACAGGCTGAGCTCAGGGTTACTTTGTTTGAAGCAAAGAAGCGAGGTAGTGCTAAAAACCTTATGACACAGTTGTACTAATGCAAATCTTCCCAAAGAAAACTGGCAGGAGTTTTTGGCACCATGGGACTGTATGATGAAGCATCGAATACTGGAGCTCATACATTGAAAGATTTGAATACCTTGTCCAGGTGAACAAAATCTCAACGGATATAGTAGTCCCAACTTTCCTGAGCAGGATGGAGGAGGGTGGAAACTTTCCACCTCCTGCAAAGTCTGCTGCAACCAGAAAAAACAGGCTCAAGCACCAATGATGAGATTGTGGAGATATTACTTACCGAAACAATTGGCCATTGCCGAGGTTCCGGAACCATAAACTTAACCAACAAGATGGTGAATCGATCACACAATTCACTGCTATTTTGAAGAAATTAGCTGAATACTGTCAATTTGGCGATGCCTTGAATGATACCATTAGAGACAGACTAGTGTGTGGGTGTTAACAGAAAGCAACTTAAACCTAAAGAAGGCTTTAGAAGTTGCAATCTTGGTGAAATTAGCAACTAAGAGAGCCCAAATGTTAAGTTCGAGCACTCAAATCCATAAAACGTTGGCTGAAACCTGAGCACAAGCACAGGTTTGAAATTGCCATCAATGTGCAAACACTGGACACACAGCAACTGATTGATAAAGTAAAGATGCAAAATGCAAGAATTGTGGTTAAAAGTTTAGTACTCTGAAGGACTCACAACCACAACAACAATTTGTATTTATATAGTGTCCCGAATGGTATAAAATGATGGTCCTTCACAGAAATCTTATTCAGGAATATTTGACACAGTGCCCCAAAGAGGTAAGCTTTAATATGTGGAAGGAGAAGATGAAAATGGAGGGAGCAATGTAGCGAAGCAAGAAGATTTAGGGAGAAAACTGGAGATTTTAGGACTAAGAAAGCTGAACTCACAGCTACCAATACTGGAAGAAATAAAATTGCAATGCACAAGAGGCCAGATCTGGGGAAACACCGATACCATGAAGGATTGTCGGACTGGAGGATGTTTACAGAGATAGGGAGGGATGAAGGAATTTGAAACCAGGAATTCAGCAAGCACAGAGGTGATTTTTTTCAGGGGCAGGTGCAGAAAGGAATGGGATTGGAAATTGAATACAGCAAAGGCCATTGACCCTGACGACATCCCAGTTATAATGCTGATGACTTTGTGCACCAGAACGAGCAGCACCCCTAGACCAGCCCTTCCAGTACAGCGAGGGCACTGGCACATGTCTGACTATGTGGAAAATTGCCCATGTATGTCCTGTCCCTATCAATAAGATAAATTCCAACCCAGCCAATGACCACCCCATTAGTGAACTCTCAATCATCAAAGTGATGGAAAGTGCCATCGACAACAGTGTCAAACAGCAGTGACTCACCAATAAATTGCTTGTCATGCTCAGTTTGAGTTCGGCCAAGACCGCTTGGCTCCAAGCTTCATTAAACGCTTGGTCCAAACGTGGACAAAAGAGCTGAATTCCAGAATTGAGGAGAGAGTGACTGTACTTGACATCAAGGCAGCAATTGACCAAGTAGAGCCCGAGTAAAATTGAAGTCAGTATGAATCAGTGGTAAACTGATTGGAGTCATACCTGGCACAAAGGAAGATAGCTGTGGTTGTTGGAGGCCAATCATCTCAGCTTCAGGACACCACGGCAGGAGTTTCACAAGACAATATCCAAGACCCAGCCATCATCACCTGCTTCATCAACTGCTTCTTAATCACAAGGGGAAACATTCTTTCCACATTTACCTTGTCAATACCGTTCAGGATCTTATAAACTTCAACCAAGTCACTCTTCACTCTTCTCACCTCCAGTGGGAAGAAGCCCACTTTGTCCAACCTTTCCTCATAAGACATCCTGCTCATTCCAGGTATCAATCTAATAAACTTCCTCTGAACTGCCTCCAACGCACTTACATCCTTCCTTGAATAAGGAGACCAATACTGCTCACAGTATTCAAGATGCGGTTGTTTTGTTACCTGTGTGGTAGGTAACAGGTGCTACTCAAACCTTGGTTAGTGATGAGGTCTTCTGAATCTCGATGAAGAAGACTCGAACTCATCCAGTAGTAACAAAAGGTTTATTGAGTAACTACAAAAAATAATTGCATGAGTTCTTTACTTTAACTTTGACACTAGTGATAAGAACAAAGAACAACAAAGAAGAACAGGAACAGGCCCTTCGGCCCTCCAAGCCCATGCCGACCATGCTGCCTTACTAAACTGCAATCTTCTACACGTCCTGGGTCCATATCCCTCTATTCCCATCCTATTCATGTATTTGTCAAGGCTAACAAGATCTAACTACGGTAACTATACGTAACTCCACTAGCCATCTGAACTAGTCTGCTATTGCCCTGGTCACAGTGCACCCAAGAGAGAGAGAGAGACCCAATGTGGTTGCCTTTTTATACCCCTGTTGGTCCGGCCCTCTAGTGATCATGTGGTGCTACTGATTACACAGTAAGCCCTTGTGTCCATGCACATATAGAGATCACTACAGCGGTCTCACCGATGCCCTGTATAACTGAAGCAAAATATCCTTACCTTTATGTTCAATTCCTCTCATAATAAAGGATGGCCTTGCATTTGCCTTCCTGATCTCGTGCTGCATCTGCACACTAACCTCTTGTGACTCACGCACCCTATCAAATTGTTTCATCTTCTTAAAGGCATCTCTCAGGTCATTCCTCAACTGAATTTGTCCAAATGTAATACAGCATCTCCGTAAGGTTAAATTCAGCATTTAATTTTGCAAGAATAAGATAGCAGTCTGAAATCAGACTGGTTCCCAGCACAGTGGGCTAAACAGCTGGCTTGTAATGCAGAACAAGGCCAGCAGCACAGGTTCAATTCCCGTACCGGCCTCCCCGAACAGGTGGCGGAATGTGGCGACGAGGCTTTTCGCAGTAACTTCATTGAAGCCTACTTGTGACAATAAGCTATTATTATTATTACCACGCTGATTTGACGTGTTAATGAGTATTGAAAGCAGTGTTGAATGGTGAGGTGGGTATTTTCAAATTGAAGCATTTCATGTCATTGCGCCATTACACTGGCTCAGTTAACAATAAACTCACTTAAAATAAACTTTTGGGAGCTCACTTGAACATAATAATAATAACCTTTATTAGGGTCCAAAGATGAGCAGATTAGGTGGATTGACCATGCTAAATTGCCCCTTAGTATCCAAAGGGTTTGGTTGGGTTACTGTGGGGGCGTGGGCTTAAGTAGGGTGCTCTTTCCATGGCCGAATGGCCTCCTTCTGCACTGTAAGTTCTATGATTCTAAGTAGGCTTATATTAACAATACAATGAGGTTACTGTGAAAAGCCCCTAGTCGCCACATTCTGGCACCTGTTCGGGTAGACCGAGGGAGAATTCAGAATGTCCAATTCAATTAACAGCACGGGCTGGATTCTCCCAAAATGGGGCTATGTCCCCACGCCCGCGTAAATAGGCTGGCGTTGCACTCCGAGGATTCCTGAAAAAGGTTTGAGATGATTCACTGCCCTGCAGGGGGCTAGCAGGGACCCGGAGTGCTTCTCGCAGCTTTAGCTGCGGATACGGGCCCCCCGCACTTCCGGTTCCGAGTCCGCCATGGCGCTCGGCGTGGTCGCGGACGTAGCTGCAAGATGTAGACGCCCCCGATCAGCCGCACACCCTTGCATCCGACCTGCCCGATCTGTCCCCTGGCCGCCCATAAGGCCCCCTCCCCCCCCCCCCCCCCCCCGGTTGCGCGATTCCCCCCCGTCCCCCACCAGGGCAGCCGTGGACTGAGTCGGCAGCTGTCGTGCTAGAGTCCCGACTGGCCATAGTATGTTAGTTCCACGTCGTCGGGAACTCGGCCGGTCGGGAGCGGAGAATCGCTGGCGGGCCTCTGGCTATGGCCCCCCCCCCCCCCCCCCCACCCAGCCGCGCGGAGTAATTCACGAAAACGTCGATTCTCGGGTCCCGGAGAATCGCTGGACCGCTGCCGGGCCCGATTTCGGCGTGAAAGTTGATTCTCCACCCCCGCGCCACACCGATTTCGGTGTGGGGCTGCGGAGAATCCAGCCCCTCGAGCGAAATTCTCCATCCCGCCCCGCCACAGTTCTGCCCCGACCCGCCGGCGGGATGCTCCGTTACACCGGCCGGTCAATGGAGTTTCCCATTGTGGGGCAGCCCCACGCCGTCGGAAAACCCCCGGGCGCCGGCAAAACGGAGACTCCCGCCGGCGGAGAATGACACCCCTCGTCTTTCAGGACTTCGGGAGGAAACCGGAGCACCCGGAGGAAACCCACGCAGACACGGGGAGAACGTGCAGATTCTGCACAGACAGTGACCCAAGCCGGGAATCGAACCTGGGACCCTGGCACTGTGAAGCAACAGTGCTAACCACTGTGCCACAGTGCCGCCCAACACATATATTGCGTACGACTGGTTTAACCGAATGCCAAAACTGGCTGGATTACATTAAGGATTATCTGGGTGTTATAACTCTCCCAAGAGTCACGTGTGAGGTCCCCCCGAACTCGGACAAATACGAGCTTCCCCGATGTTGGGGGGGGGGTTCCCCTTCACAGGGGGAGCCCAGCGGACATAAAAACCCAGACCCGGATGTAGGCCAGCACGAGAGCCCCTTCGGGGAGATAGTAGTATTGTGGAATTAAACCTTTGTTTTGCCTCTATCATCGCTTACTCGTGGTCACTCTGTCAGGATCCAACACTGGTCCTCTTTCCCCCTGCAAAAACTATTAGTTGCTCCAGGAAAACCTTCGCCTCTTAACTCCTCGGGCAGCCTTTAAAATCTACATCTGTGAACAAGCCAATTTTAAAAGCGGCTTTGTCAAGTGCAGCTTTGCTCGTGTAAAGGTGCAATATAAATGCAAGTTGGTGTTGTTATTTGGACAGGAGTGAAGTCAATGGGGACAAAAATTGAAATAGGTTGAAAATAGGATTCACTGTCACCTGTCCCCACTTCGGAAGGAGAAATGGAGGCATAGACTATTTTCTAAATGGGGAAATGCTTAGGAAATCAGAAGCACAAAGGGAATTGTGAGTACTTGTTCAAGGTTCTGTTAAGGTTAACGTGCAAGTTCTGTCGGCTGTTAGGAGAGAGAGCTAGAATACATGACCAGGGATGTCCTTCGAAGGCTGTATAAGGCTCTGGTCACACCCCATTTGGAGTATTGTGAGCAGTTTTGGGCCCCGTATCCAAGGAAGGATGCCTTGGAAAGGGACCAGAGGAGGTTCACAAGAATGATGAAGAGTATGAGGAACGGTTAAGGACTCTGGGTCTGTACTGGTTGGAGTTTAGAAGGATTAGGGGGGATCGTATTAAAACGTACAGGATACTGCGAGGCCTGGATAGAATGGACGTGGAGAGGATGTTTCCACTAGTCGAAAAAATTAGAATCAGAGGACACCATCTCAGACTGAAGGGACGATCCTTTAAAACAGAGATGAGGAGGAATTTCTTCAGCCAGAGGGTGGTGAATCTGTGGAACTCTTTGCCGCAGAACGCTGTGAAGGCCAAATCACTGAGTGTCTTTAAGACAGAGATAGATAGGTTCTTGATTAATTAGGGGATCAGGGGTTATGGGGAGAAGGCAGGAGATTGGGGATGAGAAACATATCAGCTGTGATTGAATGGTGGAGCAGACTCGATGGGCCGAGTGGCCTAATTCTGCTCCTATGTCTTATGGGCTTATGGTTTCACACCATTGACCAATGTCAGGTTCTACCCAAGCACCCTCAAATTAGGAATGAACAAACATACGCTAGACCATTTTTGTGTTAAACTTAGTCTCACTGAACAATATTCATTATTGGGTCACCTTGATTTTTGTAACCTGAATTTTCACTCACACGAGTAGCAAGTTCATTCATGTGGCAAGTTACATGTACAAGTCTTCTTCTGGCTCATGCTGAAAAGGAGTGCATTTCCTTGCAGTTGGTACTTCGTTTTTTTTGAACAGCTGGTGTGCCATCAGCTACTCTCATTTCATTAGAAAGATCAAAGGGGCAGCGGTGCACGGGACTAAATTTATAATTAGGCGACAGCATGTGCGTACCTACTCTGTGCTGCAACATTCAGGATAGGTTGGGGGAAAGCAAAGGAATACGTTGTAAATCGTGTCCTTCAATCAGCTGAATACCTGCTTGTATAATATGCAAATAAGTTTCTTCCTGCTACTTAATGTCGCCAGTGATGCGTGGAAGTTAATTGTTCCTCTGTTGCAGAAGATGGCAAATAGTGCTTGGTGTGTGTTTCTTCCTCAGGTTGGAAGCTGTGCTGAGCGAGACATCAGGGTCAGTTTTAACACTATCCACCTTGCAGTTGGGACAGCTGGCAATGAGGAGGTTACTTGGCCACTTGACAAGTAACCTTTTCATGACTTTCCCTTTTAATCGGCAACAGATCTTTGAGGGGTTGAAATACCTGCCTCGGAGTAGGCAACAGAGGGGGGAAGGTGCATGAATTTATACAAGTTAGCATCTTATGATGTTGAAATGACCCAGACTGCACCGGGCAGCACGATTGCACAGTGGCTAGCACAATTGCTTCACAGCTCCAGGGTCCCAGGTTCGATTCCCGGCTTGGGTCACTGTCTGTGCATAGTCGGCCCGTTCTCCCCGTGCCTGCGTGGGTTCCCTCCGGGTGCTCCGGTTTCCTCCCCCAGTCCAAAGATGTGCGGGTTAGGTGGATTGGCCATGCTAAATGAATAAACTCGGTTTGTTCTCACTGAATGAATAAACTCGGTTTGTTCTCACTGGAACGACGGAGGTTGAGGGGCGACCTGATAGAGGTCTACAAAATTATGAGGGGCATAGACAGAGTGGATAGTCAGAGGCTTTTCCCCAGGGTAGAGGGGTCAATTACAAGGGGGCATAGGTTTAAGGTGCGAGGGGCAAGGTTTAGAGTAGATGTACGAGGCAGGTTTTTGACACAGAGGGTAGTGGGTGCCTGGAACTCGCTGCCAGAGGCGGTGGCGGAAGCAGGGACGATAGTGGCGTTTAAGGGGCATCTTGACAAATACATGAATAGGTTGGGAATAGAGGGATACGGACCCCGGAAGTGTAGAAGATTTTAGTTTAGACGGGCAGCATGGTCGGCACAGGCTTGGAGGGCCGAAGGGCCTGTTCCTGTGCTGTACTTTTCTTTGTTCTTTGTTCTAAATTGCCCTTAGCCTCCAAAAAGGTTAAGTGGGGTTACTGGGTTACACGTGGAGGCGTGTGCTTCAGTAGGGTGCTTTTTCCAAGGGCCAGTGCAGACTCAATGAGCCGAATGGCCTCCTTCTGCACTGTAAATTCTATGATTCTATGATTCTATGATTAACTGGGCCATGAGCAAAGGGTGAAGCAGATCTTCAGCTAGTCTTCAGACAAGGAGCCCTCTGAGGATAGAGTGTAAAACAACCTTTAGTGAGACCAGAAGCAGGTTTTTTTCTTTGAATTCAAAAAGGAAAGTGGCGGCCTCTAGATCAACCCCCTTCCCTCTCCACAGTGTTGTGTTCATTTATTTGTTATGAATCATACATCAAGGAATATTCACACAATAATGTGGGCTCTTTACTTGAAGATAAGGCTATTTACAGGTGCTGGTAACTGAGATGTTATATGGACATGCCTGTCCTGGAGGACTATAGGTGTATTCGGGCTTGGGGTTGCATTAGGGTGCTAACAGTCCGAGATTTTACCAGACTGTCCTGTGTCCTGGGATGTTTGATGCCGGTATTTTGCCCATATTTTTGATGGTTGGTTTACACGCATGCACAGCACACATGGTGGGATGGAGTGGCGTGAACCACTCCGGCATCGGGCCGCCCCAAAGGTGCGGATTTCTCCGCACCATTAGGGGCCAAGCTCTCACCGTGAGGGGCTAGGCCTGCACCGGAGTGGTTTCCGCTCCACCGGCTGGCGTGGAAGGCCTTTGGCGCCATGCCAGCCGGGGCGAAAAGACTTCGCCGGGCGGTGGAAGTCTGCGCATGCGCGGGAGCGTCAGCGGCCGCTGACGTCATCCCCGCGCACGCGCAGGGGGGTGTCTCTTATGTGTCGGCCATCACGGAGGCTGTGGCCGCGGCGGAGGGAAAAGAGTGCCCCCACGGCATAGGCCTGCCCGCGGATCGGTGGGCCCCGATTGCGGGCCAGGCCACCGTGGGGGCACCCCCCGGGGCCAGATCGCCCCGCGCCCCCCCCCCCCCCCCAGGACCCCGGAGCCTACCCGCGCCGCCTAGTCCCGCCGGTAAGAGAGGTGGTTTGATTCTCGCTGGCAGGACAGGCATAACAGCAGCGGGACTTCGGCCCATCGCGGGCCGGAGAATCGCCGGGGGGGCCCACCGACCGGCGCGGCATAATTCCCGCCCTGCCGAATATCCAGTGCCGGAGAATTCGGCAACCGGCGGGGGCGGGATTCACGCCAGCTCCCGGCGATTCTCCGACCCGGCGGGGGGGTCGGAGAATCCTGCCCCATATCACTACACTCACAATTTACCGACCCAGTGAGCCTCTAGCTGTGGCCCTGGCTGTTCAATCTTTCTCTCCCATGCGTGATTGGGTTGTTCTTTCGAAGAGTTTAGCTCAGGCATGACAGACTGAATTGCCTCCTTCTGTGCTCCACAATTCAGTGACTCTGTCCATCAAGCAATTGCAGTTTTCCACTAGCCTCGGGCAGGTGAATGACCAGCAGAATCTAGGCGAGGCCTAAGTGTTCAAATACCTCAGACCTGAAATTTAGGCCAGGGACTGTACTTTGCCGTCGCTCCCCCCACCACTTCTCCCTACCCTGCCCATCAGCTACACAAAACACACTTGTGGTTACAAGTGGCCCCCATTCCATTATGCAAGAAGAGTCCCTCAAATTATGTAGTACTGTGAGCCGAATAAGAAATTATGGTGAGGAGCTGATCAGAGTGTGAGATTTTTCATGCGCACTTACTCAGCAATTCGCCATGCCAATGGGGACAGACTGAGAGGTGAGCTATAAATCAAGCACACAGGGGTACTGTACGCAGATTGTATTAATGCATCACCTCACAAGCACAGCAGAACATTGTGCTTACCTGGCTCGCTCGGATTCTTTTCACATATGCTTAAAAGATCTAAACAATGCTATAAATGAGACTTTGACTTTCATGGGCATCTGGCTTCGAACTTGGCTTCAGATGTCAAATATTTATGTCATTGCTGCTGCTTGTCATGGCCAAAAGCACCGGGCGTCGATGAGATCAGGCTTGGTTGTGAAAGGCTCTTTCTTGCCCCATCACATCCCTGCCACCCCTATCCCGAGGTTGAATTGACCGATGACACTGGTGAAGGTTTCACACATATATAGGGCGCGATTTCCCGGCTGTCTCCTGCTGGAATCGGAGCGGAATTCAGCCGTTACTGGCCTCTCCCGGGGGTTCTGTCAGCCGTTACGCCTCGCGAGGTCTAACAAGATCTCGTGAGACATTGCGATCTGGATCCTGCTCACAATGGGCGGGATCCTGTCTTGCACAGTTAAGTGTGTTTAAGAACCACTTAGCCGAGCTGGTACCAGATCAAACGGCAACCTGGTATCTATCAGCCTTGCCGAGGAGTCCCCAGCCGGGCGCCAATTAATACTGGCCCTCACAAGTGGGGACCAGGCCCACCGGCATTTGGGGGGGGGAGGTCTCCCAGGCGGTTGAAGGCCCCTGAGTGGTCGGCCTCTGGCCAGCCTGGCAGTGCCACCCAGGTGCCAGCCTGGCACTTCCATGGTGTTCAGGTGGCACTGCCAGTGTTCAGGCCAGCAGTGCCAAGCTGCCAGTTGGCCTGCGCCGGGGATCGGGCCCAAGGATGCCCTGCCGGTATGTGGTGGGGGGCGAGGCGGGGGGGCTCGATGGCCTGGGGGTCATGTTGGGAAGTTGAGAGATTGGGGCGCCATTTAAAAAATGGCACCTCAATCTCTTCCTGCACTGAGGAGCTCTGCTCATCAGACCTCCTGAGTGCAGGATATGCGGCTAAGTCGGGCCTCGGCAGGGCGTTTCCCCACCGAGGACCGAAAAGAAACAGAGTTCCGTTAGAAGTGGGGTTGTTCCCGGTGCTACATGCATCGGGAATGATCCTTTAATTCCACCCCAGATCAGACTCTGTTTTTTTTTAAGTTAAAGCGTGCCCATAGTGTAGGAAGCTCCCAGCTCCTGCCACCTTCAGCAAGGTGTAATATCTGGTTGGACATTGTTTAGGCATCGGGATGTCAGTCCCTGAAATATGTATTCATTGCAACCATTTTATATCCTTGAACTGGGTGTAACAGAATTCATTTTTTGTCTCTTTTGCTTATGAAACACATTGGAGTCTTCCTGAGGGAAATGTTAAGGTGTTATATAAGCACAAGTCTATATTTTCCTTTCCTTACCGAGAAAGGCTTTAGTTGTCATGATGATCTTCTGCACACCCTAAATGGCCTCCACACAAGGTGCCAAAGAGCTAGGTTCAAGGGGAGATTACTGTAAACAAGGACGGGTGGCTCATGAATTCCATTCTTGGGACCAGAAAAGACTTGAGGAAGTCGAACAGGAAAGTCTCAGTTTTCCCACATGTTATGATTCTGTTCGGAATTTGTTCATAGAAGAAATAAAAATACCCAGCAGCAGCTAATCGACAGAACTATGCCACCAGATTTCACATTTTTAAACAAAACTAAACTTTATTGTACATCAAGATGAGTAAAAGAAAACAAGCAACTATAACGTAACACTATGACTCATAAAGACTTATGCTGTAAACAGTTGTACTTTTTACTTCACCCCAAAAGATCCTTTATCATACAAAATCTTGAAGGTTCTTTCATGTTTCCTGAAACAAACTGGAAAGCTGTGCCACAGCCCCCTGGAATTTACTTTAATTCCTCTTAGATTCCATCTATTTCTTGAGGTAAGGTGTGGTGGGGGTCCTTCCATCAGTTGTTTGGCTACATGACCCTCTACCTTTCCTTTTCAGACCTCATGACGATGGATGCTCCAGGTCCATGTTAGGGTTGTCTGCAGATCCAACCACATTCCCACATCTTTCCAAGTTAACTCTACTGACTGTTTTCTGCCACAAGGCTCTCTGAAGACCACTGTAGATTTCTTCCACTAGCTACAAGCTGGAGCACATCTTCTAGCTGCCTTTCCCTCACAAAATCCAAACTGAGATGCAACAGTGAGCAATGAAGTTAGTATTTTCTCTGTTTGAAATGCAGTTCCAGCTGATTATCGCAACCTGTTGGCTCTCTCAATCCAGTGAGACGCAGCCTTCACATAAGCGGGCCTCTGCCTGTTCCCACACTGAACTGTCTGTAACTATCTGTAAACACACACAGATTAGTTAAATTAAAACACACTCTAACCAAGGCTCCACCTTAGAACATAAGAACTAGGCGTTGGAGAAGGCAATTCAGCCCCTCGGCCTGCTGTGATTCAATATAATCATGGCTGATCTCCTCCTGGCCTCAACGCCACTTTCCTGCCCATTCGCCATGACCCTTCCATCCATTCCTAATTAAAAATCTGTCTACCTCCTCCTTAAATTCACTCAATGTCCCAGCATTCACTGAACACTGAGGCAGTGAATTCCACAAATTCACGACCCTTTGAGAAAAGTAATTTCCCCTCATCTCTGTTTTAAATCTGCTACCCCTTATCCTAAAACTATGACCTCTCATTCTAGATTGCCCACAAGAGGAAGCATCTGCTCTACGTCTACCTTGAATCATTATCTCTATGGCAAAGTTTTCACTGACTCTGGAAAACCATGTGAATAATTGATATCTGATAGATTTAATGATCGTCTTTCCCAGAATTACAAGCTTCTTAAGTCAACACGGCCCCAAATATTTAAGTGCAATAAACTCCAAGCTTGTTTGAATTTTATTTACTTCAGGGTTGATCATCAGCTTCTCAATAAGATGCCACTTCCCACCCAATTTACTTACACACCCTGCAGGAGTAGCACATGGCCCTGCCAATTGACATACATCTCTCTCCCTCTCTTGGTTCGAACATGTCAGAACATGTGTCAGAGCGTGTCAGAACATAGAACATACAGTGCAGAAGGAGGCCATTCAGCCCATTGACGCTGCACCGGCCCACTTAAACCCTCACTTCCACTCTATCCCCGTTACCCAAAACCTCTCCTAACCTTTAGTCACTAAGGGCAATTTATCATGGCCAATCCACCTAACCTGCATGCCTTTGGGATCTGGGAGGAAATCGGAGCACCCGGAGGAAACCCACGCAGACACGGGGAGAACGTGCAGACTCCGCACAGACAGTGACCCAGCAGGGAATCGAACCTGGGACCCTGGCGCTGTGAAGCCACAGTGCTAATCACTTGCGTTACCGTGCTGCCCTAATTGTCAGATTAACAAACTAAATATTAAGGTCCTTAATAAACATTTACTGCTGCTGCTTTCACGAGTAGGCCCCCCAAAATTTAGTGTGTCTTCTGGTTACTACAGGTTGTTATTCAACATTAAATCTAGTTTGCTGACCTCAACTAAGTGTGAGAAGAGAAAAAAAAAGAAAAACTCTTACCGTACAAAATGCAACTCAGAATCTACTCCAGTGAGCCAGGGAGTGAAAGGGTTAAGGACACGAGTCACCTGAGCACCAATCAGGTCTACCAACCATCTGACGTCTACAGAAGGTTCACCTGAAGCTCAATTTAAACACCTGCCGGACACTGCTACCGCGATTCCCGGCTGCTCCTGGGCTTCCTGTGAAGGTAAGTTCCCGAGCGAGACTGGGCCCGAAATCCGCCCCGTGCCAAATTTAAACAATGAGAACAGAGCCAAGGGCAATTCCAGGAGATGCAGTTCATAGAACTTCGCCACTGACTTCCATGCCGACCGTACAAGTTAATGCAAAGTGCTGAGATGCATCAACCTTTCCAATCCGAGCAATCTTGTGATCTGAATCCAGCCATAACTGAGCGGAGGATTAAAAATGGGCCAGAATTCTCCAAACGTTGGTATACTCTGTTCCCCCCGGCAGCGCACCCCCGCTCCCGGGTTTTCCGGCAGTGTGGGGTGTCTTCAGTGGGAAATCCCATTGGCGATGGCGGGAACAGAGAATCTCGCCGCCAGCAAATGGGGCGCCGCCGAGAAATTCGTGGCTGGGAGGTCGGAGAAACCCGCCCCGAGCTCTCCCATGATGTGGGGGATGGGCTCTTCCACCTTTTAATAAGCCCACTCATCTTCGTGATTGTGCAAATGACAGAAAGACCTCACATTTACTGACATTTACCACGTCCTTAAAATTGACGTGAATTGACAATGAATGCCGCACCATCATTGTTTTACAATCTTGTTTCTTGGCAATGTGTTCACAGCAAAACCCCACAAACCAAATATGTCACACGTAGGCCAGACCAGGTAAGGATGGCAGATTTCTTTCTCTGAGGGACACTCCCTAAGGGAATCAGATGGGGTTTTGCAACAATCGAGGATAGTTTCCCCATTACAGATTTTGTTTTTTGTTAATTGAATTTAAATTCCACCAACTGCCCAGTTGGGATTTGAACCCATGTCCGCAGAGCAGCAGGCTGAATCTCTGGGTTACTAGTCCAGTGATATGATCATTCCATCACCATCTGCCCTCACTGCCAGTGTTGATGAGTGCAAAGCCCACCGGGCAGATGAGCAATCATGGTCCAGAGCACCATTCAAGTAGGGGGAGATGAAAAGGAATGTGTTAAGTGGTATGTGGAATGTGTATGGATGGCAGGGCAGCACCGTGGTTAGCACTGTTGCTTCACAGTGCCTGGGTACCCAGGTTCGATTCCCGGCTTGGGTCGCTGTCTGTGCGGAGTGTGCACATTCTCCCCGTGTCTGATGGGTTTCACCCGGTTTCCTCCCACAAGTTCTGAAAGGCATGCTGTCAGGTGAATTGGACATTCTGAATCCTTCCTCAGTGTACCTGAACAGTCGCCGGAGTGTGGCAACTAGGGGATATTCACAGTAACTTCATTGCAGTGTTAATGTAACCTACTTGTGATAATAATAAAGATTACATTATTATATTAGGCAAAAGTTAAGCCAAGCAAATGGATGATATTCTCTGTAGTAGTGACCAGGAGACCTGAAGGTTGGATTATAAAGACAGAAAATGCTGGAAATAAGCAGCAGATCTGGCAGTATCTATGTAGCATGAAACAAACAACCATTAGGGCAGCACGATGGCACAATGGTTAGCACTGCTGCCTCACAGCGTCAGGGACCCCTGTTCAACTAGTCCTCGGATGACTGCCTGTGTGGCGTTTGCAAATTCTTCCCATGTCTGCGTGGGTTTCCTCCCACAGTCCAAAGGTATGCAAGTAGGTGCATTGGCCATGCTAAATGTTCCCTTTTGTGTTCAGGGATGTGCAGGTTATGTGAGGTTTGCGGGATAGGACGAGGGCATAGGTGGGCTGGTCTTTCAGGGGGCCGGTGCAGACTCGATGGGCCAAATGGCCTGCTTCTGCACTGGAGGGATTCTTTGTTTTCAGTTTGATGAATTTTCGTCAGAGAAGGTTGTGTTAGCCTGATGCAGGTATGCCCTCCCCATGACTAAGGAAGATATGGAAGTGGGAATCTAGTTGTTGTGGTCCATGCAGGAACCGATAACTTAGAACCAGAAGTGAGATTCTGCTAAGAGAATTTATGGAACAAGGGTCTAAATTTAAACGCTGAAGCTCGCAGGTATGAACCGCTGGAACAGTCTATGCAAATTAGCAGAGGGACAAACCGTTTGGAAGGTGAAGTGTGCGATTGAAGAAATGGTGCGGGAGGCAGGGGTTTTGCTTCATGAGTCAGCAGCATTAATACGGGAAACGACGAAGTTGTGTCATTGGGATGGGCTCCACATAAACTGGGCTGAGGCAAACATCCTGGCAAATAAAATAATTGGTGCAGTGCGGGGCTTAAACGAATGAAGGGAATGTGGGAGGGCACAGAAACCAACAGATTTAAAATCAGTAAGAGAAATGTCAAGGCTATGGAGCAGAGTAGAGATTTGGGTAAAATAAGCAGGGTGGTGCAGGAAGGAACAGAGAGTTTATCAAAGGAAAAATAACATTAACGGTGGTGACTTCAGGGACAAATAGATAAAAGTCAGAGGTAAAGGCACTGTACTTGAATGCACAAAGGATTCTAAACAAAGTAGATAAATTCATAACACAGATAGAAATGTATACGTTCGATCTAACAGCCATTATGGGGGCACGGATGCAGAGTGACCAAGGTTGGGGCCGAAATATTCCTCGACACTTGTATTTTAAAAGAGACAGGCAAAATGGAAAAGGAGGGTGGATGGAGAGGGGAGTCCTGATAATGAAGGATAATAAAGAGAAATGATCTTAGTTCAGAACATCAAGATGGAGGGCTGGATCTTCATCATTGGCTAGGGAATCGCGAGTCAGGCTATTTCCCAATGCCGCGTTCCCGAATTTGTAATGAACTCGCAAGCACAAATAACTTTCACACCGGGGAATTGGAGGCGAGCTGGAGATGGGGCCGCTGCCTTCGGAAAAAGGCCCGAGGTGGGAATTGGACAAGTGAGTGTTGAAGATAGCAGGTTACAAGCTCCACCTATGTTCATTGGAGCTCTGGTCAATTCAATGGATGACTGTTAGGTCTCCTAGCCCTCATTCCTCAACCCCCATCGGCCGCCGTGCCCCCTCCATACCCCCCATGCCCCCGCCATAACTCCCATGCCCCCTCGTACGTCCCATGCAGCCCATGCATCCTACACACTCACATAACCAGTATACACTATGAACAGAATTCATGAACTCTATAATAACACTGGGAAATTTTTGAAATGCTCTGGAATTAAAAGAAAAATCAAACACAGCGATGAAAACAAATGTTCCTCCAAGGAGCTCTTAAAACCTCCAATCCTTATAACATCTTTCAACATCTTCCTGGCCCTACACACATCCCTGGAGCATTGCGACAACAAAGACTCCTACTTCAGTCTCCTATTCATTGACTACAGCTCCGCCTTCAACACCATAATCCCAGCCAAGCTCATATCAAAGCTCCCAAACCAAGGACTTGGCTCCTCACTCTGCAACTGGATCCTTGATGTTCTGACCTATAGTCCACAATCAGTAAGAATAAACAACAACACCTCCTCCATGATAGTCCTCAATACCGGGGCCCTGCAAGGCTGCGTACTTAGCCCCCTACTGTACTCCCTGTACACACACTGCTGTGTGGCAAAATGTGGCTCCAACTCCATGTATAGGTTTGCTGATGACACGACTGTAGTGGTCGGATCTTGAATAACGACGAGTCAGAATACAGGAGGGAGATAGAGAACCTAGTGAAGTGGTGCAGCGACGACAATCTCTCCCTCAACGTCAGCAAAACTAAGGAGCAGGTCATTGACTTCAGGAAGCAAAGTATCGTACACACCCCTGTCTGCATCAATGGTGCCGAGGAGGAGATGGTTGACAGCTTCAAATTCCTAGTTGTGCACATCACCAACAATCTGTCCTGATCCACCCACATCGACGCTATGACCAAGAGAGCTCAATAGCGCCTCGACTTCCTCAGGAAAATAAGGAAATTCGGCATGTCCACATTGAATCTTACCAATTTGTGCAGCTGCACCATAGAAAACATCCTATCAGGCTGCAAGACAGCCTGATGTGGCAACTTCTTGGCCCAAGACTATAAGAAACTACAGAAAGTTGTGAACACAGCCCAGTCCGTCACACAAAACCACCTCCCATCCATTGACTCTGCCTACAACTCCCACTGCCTTGGGAAAGCGGACAGTACAATCAAAGACCCTTCTACCTGGGCTATTCTCTCTTCCAACCTCTTCTATCAGGCAGGAGATACAAAAGTCTGAGAACATGCACTAATAGATTCAAAAACAGCTTCTTTCCTGCTGTTACCAGATTCCTGAATAACTCTTATGGACTGAACTGATCTCTTCATACATCTTCTCTCCTGAGTAGTACTGCACTCCTTTTGCTTCACCCGCTGCCTGTGCCTATGAATTTCCATTGTGTATTTATGTATGTCCGATGTTTTTTTATGTATGGAATGATCTGTAAAGACTGCACGCTGAACAATACTTTTCACAGTGCCTCAGTACGCGTGACAATAAATCGAATCAAATCAAACAAATCAAATCAAACACACAGCCATTCAAACTTCGCACAAAAAAACTGAGTCTTCTCAAGTGCTCATAAATCTTTCAAAATAAACCAACAACAATTCAAAAACCTTTTCGAAACAATCCAATTAACTGTTCATAAAACCGTCAATAAAACAAAGCTCACAGTCCCTTTCTCAGCTGTGTTAACGCAGATTCCATGTGAACACTTACATAATGCTAGCCAATTCACTTGTCACTTACCTTTTAAGGACAGAGCACTATCAGAAATAACTACATTAAAAACATAATTTACTTATCATAAAGCATCTAACAATGGCACTTGAAGTTGCGAGGCCTTTTAACCTGACCTGTCAAATGATCCCCGACTCCATGACAGGCCAAGTCTCACGAGACGACTGACCTGACGTGTTTCACACATCCCTCAGAAACCTGCCCACATAGAACATACAGTGCAGAAGGAGGACATTAGGCCCATCGAGTCCGCACCGACCCACTCAAGCCCTCACTTCCACCCTATCCCCGTAACCCAATAACGCCTCCCAACCTTTTTTGTTTGGGCACAAAGGGCAATTTAGCATGGCCAATCCACATAAACTGCACATCTTTGGACTGTGGGAGGAAACCGGAGCGCCCGGAGGAAACCCACGCAGACACGGGGAGAACGTGCAGACTCCGCACAGACAGTGACCCAGTGAGGAATCGAACCTGGAACTCTGGCGCTGTGAAGCCACAGTGCTAGCCACCTTGTGCTACCGTGCTGGAGATATCAATTTCACGAGAATTCTAAATTGGACAGATATTGAAAAGGCTGAACCCGATGTGGTGGTATGTATTAGGGGTAATATGGTACCTGTGAAGCCAAGAGGCTAATGGCTGACAGGTCCCGGGTCCTGGTTGGATCTGCCGATTTCTGGCTCCGCCCTGAAGGCGGAGTATAAGAGCTCGAGTTCTCCCCGCAGCCTCATTCTGTTACTGAGCTGCTGGGGAACAAGTCTCGCTTAATAAAGCCTAGATAGACTTCATCGCTTCTCGTGTCACGTAAGTCATTGTGCGCTACAATTTATTAATCGAGCTTAAAAGACTACGGAGCTCCGGATCGCCCCAGAGTGCCTGTGGATCAGCCCCCATGCAGCAAACTCGGTCGCCGTGATCAAACACTGGCAAGCATGCTTTGAAGGCTACCTTCGAACGGCCCCCGGCCGGATCACGGAAGAGCAGAAAATGCAGGTTCTGCATTCGAGGGTAAGCCCGGAGATTTACTCGCTTATAGAAGACGCGGAGGATTCCCCGACGGCGCTCGCGTTGCTGAAGGGCATCTACATTCGGCCCGTAAACCAGGTCTACGCACGCCACCAACTCGCCACGAGGCGGCAAATTCCCGGAGAATCGCTCGACGAATTCTACGGTGCGCTGCTGATTTTGGGACGAAACTGCAACTGCCCACCGGTGAACGCGATCGAGCACACGGACCTGCTAATTCGAGATGCATTCGTGGCAGGTATGAACTATCCCCAAATTCGTCAGAGACTTTTAGAAAGCGAGTCGCTAGGACTCTCAGAGGCACGGGCCCTTGTGGCCTCCATTGATGTGGCCTCCCAAAACGCCCGCGCCTACGGCCCCGACCGCGCGGCAGCCCCTTGGGCTCCATGGACCCCCGTCGCGACCGACTCCCCGGCACCCCCCACCTCGCGGTTAGAGCGCCAGACCATCCCGGGGGGCCCGCTGCTACTTTTGCGGGCAGGCGAAACACCCCCGGCAGTACTGCCCGGCCTGCGCAGCTACTTGTAAAAGCTGCGGCAAAAAGGGCCATTACGCGGCAGTGTGCCGGTCCCGGGGGGTCGCCGGAATCCCCGGAGAAGAACGAGGACAACACATCCCAAACCCCCCCCAACCCCCCCAGCGTCCCATGTGCGACCCGCGGGTAACAGAATGAGGCTGCGGGTCCTCATTTTGGGT
This sequence comes from Scyliorhinus torazame, assembly GCF_047496885.1. Lineage (NCBI taxonomy): Eukaryota > Metazoa > Chordata > Chondrichthyes > Carcharhiniformes > Scyliorhinidae > Scyliorhinus > Scyliorhinus torazame. Next base: position 25,070,094 of record NC_092713.1, read on the forward strand.
CCCAGACACCACGAGGGGAGGATGGGCGCCGCCATCTTGTGACCCCCCAGCCACGTGTGATTCATGGGGGCGGCCATTTTGCCTACCCCCGACCGCGTGCGATTCATGGGGGTGGCCATTTTGTCCACCCCCGACCGCGTGCGATTCATGGACGCCGCCATCTTGGTTGCCAACAAAGGACCCCAGCATAGACGGCTCCACGGGGTCCGAAGAAAACGCCGCAACACTACTGCCACGACTGGCTTCGGTGACACTGGATCAATCGCGGCCCCGGACGCTCCAAACGACGACAACAACGGTGCTGGTCAACGGATACGAGACGCCATGCTTGATCGACTCCGGGAGCACGGAAAGTTTTATTCACCCAGATACGGTAAGACGCTGTTTTCTGTCCATCCATCCAAGCACGCAAAAGATTTCCCTAGCTGCAGGATCCCACTCAGTGGAGATCAAAGGGTTCTGCATCGCAAACCTAACGGTGCAAGGGAGGGAGTTTAAGAACTACAGGCTCTACATCCTTCCCCAACTCTGCGCGCCCACATTACTGGGATTAGACTTCCAGTGTAACCTCCAGAGCCTAACATTCCAATTCGGCGGCCCAATAGCCCCACTCACAATCTGCGGCCTCGCAACCCTCAAGGTTGAACCTCCGTCCTTGTTTGCAAACCTCACCCCAGATTGTAAACACGTCGCCACTAGGAGCAGACGGTACAGCACCCAGGACCGGACGTTTATCCGGTCTGAAGTCCAGCGGTTGCTGAAGGAAGGCATAATCCAGGCCAGCAATAGTCCCTGGAGAGCCCAGGTGGTAGTCGTAAAGACCGGGGAGAAGCAAAGGATGGTCATAGACTATAGTCAGACCATCAACAGGTACACTCAGCTAGATGCGTACCCTCTCCCCCGCATATCCGACATGGTCAATCGGATTGCACAGTACAAGGTCTTTTCCACCGTGGACTTCAAGTCCGCATACCACCAGCTCCCCATCCGCCCAGGTGACCGCAAGTACACAGCCTTCGAGGCAGACGGGCGGCTATACCATTTCCTAAGGATCCCATTTGGCGTCACGAACCGGGTCTCGGTCTTCCAACGGGAGATGGACCGAATGGTTGACCAGCACGGGTTGCAGGCCACGTTCCCGTATCTCGACAACGTAACCATCTGCGGCCACGATCAGTAGGACCACGGCGCCAACCTCCAAAAGTTCCTCCAGACCGCTAACGCCCTGAACCTCACATATAACGAGGAAAAATGTGTTTTTAGCACAAACCGTTTGGCCATCCTGGGATACGTAGTGTGCAATGGAGTTATAGGCCCCGACCCCGAACGCATGCGCCCCCTTATGGAATTTCCCCTCCCCCACTGCTCCAAAGCCCTGAAACGTTGCATGGGCTTCTTTTCATATTACGTCCAGTGGGTCCCCCAGTATGCAGACAAGGCCCGCCCGCTAATACAGTCCACTACCTTCCCCCTGTCGACAGAGGCCCGCCAGGCCTTCAGCCGCATCAAAGCGGATATCGCAAAGGCCATGATGCGCGCCATCGACGAGTCCCTCCCCTTACAGGTCGAGAGCGACGCATCCGATGTAGCTCTGGCGGCCACTCTTAACCAAGCGGGCAGACCCGTGGCCTTTTTCTCCCAGACCCTCCACGCTTCAGAAATCCGCCACTCCTCAGTGGAAAAGGAAGCCCAAGCCTTAGTGGAAGCTGTGCGACATTGGAGGCATTACCTGGCCTGCAGGAGATTCACTCTCCTCACCGACCAACGGTCGGTAGCCTTTATGTTCGATAATGCACAACGGGGCAAAATTAAGAATGACAAGATGTTAAGGTGGAGGATCGAGCTCTTGTATCGTCCCGGAAAGCTGAACGAGCCGTCCCATGCCCTATCCCGCGGCACATGTGCCAACGCACAAATAGACCGCCTCCAAGCCCTCCGCGAGGACCTCTGCCACCCGGGGGTCATTCGATTCTACCATTTTGTAAAGTCCCGCAACCTCCCCTACACTGTTGAGGAGGTCCGTACAGTCACCAGGAACTGCCACATCTGCGCAGAGTGCAAACCGCACTTTTTCAGGCCGGATAGAGCACACCTGATCAAGGCTTCCCGCCCCTTTGAACGCCTCAGTTTGGATTTCAAAGGGCCCCTCCCCTCCATCGACCGCAACGCATACTTCCTAAACGTGGTGGACGAGTGCTCCCTTTTCCCCTTCGCCATTCCCTGCCCCGACATGACAGCGGCCACGGTCATTAAAGCCCTGGGTACCATCTTTACACTGTTCGGCTTCCCCGCATACATCCATAGCGACAGGGGGTCCTCCTTCATGAGTGACGAGCTGCGTCAGTTCCTCGAGCAGGACTACCAGCTACAACCCCTGGGGGAACGGGCAGGTAGAGAGGGAGAACGGCACGGTCTGGAAGACCGTCCTACTGGCCCTACGGTCCAGAGATCTCCCAGTTTCCCGGTGGCAGGAAGTCCTCCCGGATGCTCTCCACTCCATCCGGTCGCTGCTGTGTACCACCACTAACCAAACGCCGCACGAGCGCCTCCTAGTCTTCCCTAGGAAGTCCTCCTCCGGAACGTCGCTGCCGACCTGGCTGGCAGCCCCAGGACCTGTCTTGCTCCGGAAACATGTGCGGGCGCACAAATCGGACCCGTTGGTCAAGAGGGTTCACCTTCTCCACGCGAACCCGCAGTACGCCTATGTGGCGTACCCCGACGGCCGACAGGGCACGGTCTCCCTGCGGGACCTGGCGTCCGCCAGCAACACACACACACCCCCAACACCGATCACCCCTTCCCTGCCACTGGTGCACCCCATGACCGCCCCCTTCCTGGGGGGGTCGGTCCTCCTCCCGTGCCCGCCCAGGAGTAAAACAGGAACAAACAGCGCAATGCTCCCGGAGATGACAGCGCCCGAGCCAGCACCTGCACCACCACTGGGGCTGAGGCGATCGACGAGGAAGACCAGACCGCCCGCTCGACTCGTGGAATCCGCGTGACACCAAGAAAGCAATAATTTTGTTGTAAAATAATTTTTTTTTCGTTATTGTAAATAGTTCTGACAAACTTGTACATAGCTAAATGTTGAGCTAAATATGTATAGCCACAGTTCGAAATTTGTTCCAGGGCCAGCCTTGTAAACCCCTACCACCATGCGAACCACCACCCCGCCGGGTTCCTTTTTAACAAGGGGTGAATGTGGTGGTATGTATTAGGGGTAATATGGTACCTGTGAAGCCGAGAGGCTATTGGCTGACAGGTCCCGGGTCCTGGTTGGATCTGCCGATGTCTGGCTCCGCCCTGAAGGCGGAGCATAAGAGCTTGAGTTCTCCCCGCAGCCTCATTCTGTTACTGAGCTGCTGGGGAACAAGTCTCGCTTAATAAAGCCTAGATAGACTTCATCGCTTCTCGTCTCGCGTAAGTCATTGTGCGCTACACCCGACATCACTTTGAGTGAGTGTCGGGTCAGCACTTGCTACAATCCCTGAGCCGGTCAAAATGGTGGCCAGCTGGTATCAGCTAGCAAAGGTAAATTTTCGGCTGCCCAGGATGAGTTTGCTCAGCATTGGGGCACCAACATCCGCTGCCGTAGAATCAATTTGAGTGGAGAAACAATAAAGGGCAAAAAAAGGTTGCTGGGGGTACTTTACAGGCAGCACACATACTACTTTTAGAAGTCTTACAACACCAGGTTAAAGTCCAACAGGTTTGTTTTGAACCGCTAGCTTTCGGAGCACTGCTCCTTCCTCAGGTGAATGATGCACCTGAGGAAGGAGCTGTGCTCCTAAAGCTAGTGATTCAAAACAAACCTGTTGGACTTTAACCTGGTGTTGTAAGACTTCTTGCTGTGCCCACCCCAGTCCAACGCCGGCATCGCCACATCATACTACTTTCAGTGTTGGTTAGAGTTTACATCAGCAACGTAGAGGTTCATTTAACAAGGGTAATAAAGTAACTTAGGCTTCCTGCAGATGGGACAAAGCAAATTTGCAGCGAGAGTGTGGAGGAGGATTTCATGGAATGCATACAAGATAGTTTTCTAGATCAGTGTGCCAGGAAACCATTGAGAAATCAGGCTACTTTAAGAGAAAGGCAAAGGGGCCTCAAGGGAAAAGCGATCATAAAATGATAGTTTATATTGAATTTGAAAGAGATTTAGTTAAGACTGAAACTAGGGTTTAAAAATGTTTGGGAGGCAGGTTTGCTAAAGTAGATTGGGAAATTATATGAAGAGATATGATAATCAAAAGACAATGGTCAAAATTTAAATAATTCATAATTTGAAACAAATGTACATTCACTTGAGGAAAGTAAAAACACATGAAAAGTCATCCGAAAGTGGCAAACGGGGTGTTAAAGGCAGCACTAGATTAAGCGATGAGGTTTATAATCTTACCAAAATGAGGAGCAAGCCTGAGGATTGAGAGGCTTATTAGAATTCAGCAAATAAATTGATCAAGAAAACGGAGGGTATGAGAATAAACTAGCTGAGATGGTAAAAGTTTCTCTCGCATGCAGCAAGGAAAGGATTAGCAAAAGCAAACCTGGACATGATGGATGCAGAGACAGGTGACGTTGTTGCGGAGAATAAGGAAATGGCAGAGACATTTATGAAACAATGGTGGGCGAAATCGTCGCGATGGCGCAAACGTGAACCTGCCCACAGCGAATGAAGTTCGGAGTACAGCCAGGAATCATAGAATCATAGAATTTACAGTGCAGAAGGAGGCCATTCGGCCCATCGGGTCTGCACTGGCCCTTGTAAGGAGCACCCTACTTAAGTCCACATCTCCACCCTATACCAGTAACCCTGTACCCCCACCTAACTTGCACATCTTTGGACTGTGGGAGGAAACCGGGGCACCCGGAAGAAACCCACGCTGACACGGGGAGAACGTGCAGACTCCGCACAGCCAGTGACCCAAGCCAGGAATCAAACCTGGGACCCTGGAGCTGTGAAGCAACTGTGCTAACCACTGTGCCCGTGCACATCATCTACCTAGCTGCAGCTGCTGTTGCGGACACATAGAGGCTGGAGGCACAGGGCCAGCTAAGGGAGGACCCTGCACACGAGGAGCCTGCCTCAGAAGAGCAGGGGCCAGCCGGTGACTCTGGAGAGCCTGTCGTCCAACAGGGCAAGGAGGAGCTGTGAAGGACGCACCACATCAGGTCACATTTATACTGTCGGTGCCTGTCCTTCGAGGACCTGCCGGACCGCATGTGCCGCCAAAGACTCCGGCTAACCAGGGTGCCACCTTGCCAGATGACGGCGCACATGACACCATGGGGGTATGGAGGAGGACACCCACTCCCGAAGACCACCAAGGTGACAGTCGCCCTGAATGTTTATGTCTCTGGGTCTTTCCAGGTGCCCAGTGGGGACCTGTCTGGGATTTCGCAGACACCCGTACACAAGTGCATCCGCGCTGTGACAGATGCCCTATGTGCTCGAGCAGTAATCTACATAACCTTCATGCTGGACCAGGCACTCCAGGATACCCGGGCAGCAGGATTCGCTGCAATCGTTGGAATGCCCCCGGTCCAGGGGCTGATCAATGCAGTCCACGTCCCCTACGAGCACCGGCTCAATAGGGGGTGTCCTTCATCAATCGGAAGGGATTCCACTCCCTGAATGTGCAGTTGGTGTGTGCAGCATGCATAACGCATACATCCTGGCGCACTCGTCAGTTCGCGGAACCTTCGAGATGCTCCCTCGGGTGAGGGGTTGGCTCTAGGGTGACAAGAGTTACCCACTGAGGCCTTGGCTAATGACGCCTGACCAGAGGCCCCAGACTGACGTGGAGAACCACAATAACCACGCCCATGCAGCAACCAGGAGCAGTTCATCGGGATGTTCCAGATTCACTTCCAATGCCTGGACCGGTACTGTGGGGCTCTTCAAAATAGCCCCAGGAGGGTCTTGAACATCGTGGTGGCCTATGCATCCTCCGCAACATCGTGCAGCAGAGGGTGTGGGCATGCCGGAGGAGGAGGAAGAATGCCAGGCCTCATGTGATCAGGAGGATGAGGAGGATGGCCAGGAGGACCAGGAATGGAGCCCGGGATGGCACAGCAGGCTGCCCACCGGGTGCTCCAGGGCCGTCGCACACATGGGACAACCTCATCACCTCCAGAGGCCTGGCTCCCGGCAGCCCGCCCATCTTTACACCCTCCCATCCCCATTTCCCTCCTCCATAGTCACTAACATCATCCCCTGTTCCTCCTCCTTTCACTCAGTCCCAGCAACCCAGCTCCCACTCCCCCACCTGAGGGTCCTACAAGCATCATGACAGGGTGTTGGCCCTGAGCTGGCAGTATCAGTGGGTCTTGTTCACAGGATGGAGGATGATGACAATTGCCTGTGAGATGAGCTCTGGTGCTCCTCGTCATTTGAGAAAGTCTGACCCCTGACTTCAGGATCACCTTCCACTGTCCGCCTGGGTGATCCCTACATGTGTGCTGGCCATTCCATCTCATGGACCCATGTATCCTTTGGGAGGGAGTGGGGATGGGGGTGAGGGTGGGGGCGGTTATGGAGATGGTAAGAGGTGGTGGGTCACCCACTGTGTAAGCGGTTCTACAATGCCAGAAGTGAGGTGAGAGTGACTGCCCTTGACATAGGGCGGCACGGTAGCACAGTGGTTGCAAATGTCACCTAACAAGCACGTCTTTGGGACTTGTGGGAGGAAGCCGGAGCACCCGGAGGAAACCCACGCAGACACGGGAAGAACGTGCAGACTCCGCACAGACAGTAACCCAAGTCGGGAATCGAACCTGGGACTCTGGTGCTGTGAAGCAACAGTGCTAACCACTGTACCGCCCCTGAGGCCGATTATTAGGTTATTACATCAAGGCAGCATTTGACCAATTGTGGCATCAAGGAGTCCTAGCTAAACTGGAGTCAATGGGAATCAGGGGGCAATCTCTCCGCTGGTTGGAGTCATACCTGGCACAAAGGAAGATGGTTGTGGTGGTTGGAGGTCAATCATCTCAATTCCAGGACATCACTGCAGGAGTTCCTCAGGGTAGTGCCCTCGGCCCAACCAGCTGCTTCATCAATGACCTCCCTTCCATCATAAAGTCAGAAGTGGGGATGTTTGTGGATGACTGCACAATGTTCAGCTCCATTCGCGACTCCTCAGAAAATGCAGCAAGACTTGGACAATATCCAGGCTTGGGCTGACAAGTGGCAAGTTACATTCGTGCCAGACAAGTGCCAGACAATGACAATCTCCTACAAGAGAGGATCTCACCATCGCCCCATGACATTCAATGGCATTGCCATCGCTGAATCCCCACAATCAACATCCTGGGGGCTACCATTGATCAGAAACTGAACTGGACTAGCCACATTAATACTGTGGCCACCAGGGCAGGTCAAAGGCTAGGAATCCTTTGGCGAATAACTTACCTCCTGATCCCCCAAAGCCTATCCACCATCTACATGGCACAAATCAGGAGTGTAATGGAATACTCTCCACTTGCCTAGATGAGTGCAGCTCCAACAACACTCAAGAAGCTCGACAAGCAGTCCATTTGATTGCTTCCCCGTCCACAAAATTTCAAACCCTCCACCAACGCCGAACAGTGGCAGCCATGTGCACCATCTACAAGATGCACTGCAGTAACTCACCAAGGTTCCTTAGACAGCACCTTCCAAACTCACGTCTACTACCATCTAGACGGACAAGTGCAGCAGATACCGGGGAACCCCACCACCTGGAGGTTCCCCTCCATGTCCCTCACCACCCTGATGTGGAAATATATTCTCTGTCACTTGGCAACATCCTGGAACTCCCTCCCTAATAGCACAGTGGGTGGAATTAGGTGGATTGGCGATGATAAATTGCCCTTATTGACCAAAAAGGTTAGGAGTTATTGGGTTACGGGGATAGGGTGGAAGTGAGGGCTGAAGTGGGTTGGTGCAGACTCGATGGGCCGAATGGCCTCCTTCTGCACTGCATGTTCTATGTTCTAATTACACCTCAAGGACTGCAGCAGTTCAAGATGGCAATTCACTACCATCTTCTGGAGGGCAACTAGGGATGAGCAATAAATGCTGGCCTAACCAGCGAACCCCACATCCCGTCAAAGAATTTTACAAAAGGCAGCCTCACACTTCTGTACCCTGCCACCTTTGAGGGTGACCCCAGGTGGAACGTCCAATTGTCCTGGGGACCCTGCCCCGTGACACCCTCCAAAACCCACACCCCATACCACGCCCTCTCCCCCAGCCCACCTCTCACACCCTATCTTTATCAGCATCCGATCAGCATCCTATCGGGCTGCATCACAGGCTGGTATGGTAACTTCTTGGCCCAAGACCGCAAGAAACTACAGAGAGTCGTGAACACAGCCCAGTCCATAACACGAACCCATCTCCCACCCATTGACTCCATCTACACCTCCCGCTGCCTGGGGAAAGCGGGCAGCATAATCAAAGACCCCTCCCACCCGGCTTACTCACTCTTCCAACTGCTTCCTTCGGGCAGGAGATACAGAAGTCTGAGAACACGCACGAACAGACTCAAAAACAGCTTCTTCCCCACTGTCACCAGACTCCTAAATGACCCTCTTATGGACTGACCTGATTAACAGTACACCCTGCATGCTTCACCCGATGCCGGTGTTATGTAATTACATTGTATACCTTGTGTTACCCTATTATGTATTTTCTTTTCTTTTCATGCCCTAAATGATCTGTTTGAGCTGCTTGCAGAAAAATACTTTTCATTGTACCTTGGTACATGTGACAATAAACAAATCCAATCCAATCTTTCAGACAGAGGATTGAGGCAGATGGAATATTGGTGAAAAGTTGTTTAATGGTGACATTATTGTTCTCTGACCCCTACCTTTAACCTATGTGCTGCACCCATGCCAACGTAGCTGGTGTCTAGACTCCTATTTTAAATGGCCTATCACCCCTTCTAGGTGTGACCTGAGACAGCATATCAGATGTGGAGGTGGCCTGCTGCGTTATGTCACCTTCTGACCTGAAGTGCCTTTGGCGGCCATCCTCTGGAGGCCCTCGTCCTCTGGAGGCCCTGGACCTCGATGGGTTCAGCTAACTTTTGGGTGTCACAGGTAACTAGGTGCCACCCTATTCTGACCACTGTTCCTGAGATGCGCCAGTGTCAGATGGGGGAGATTCAGAAACATTGAGGTGTTGCAGCATCTCCCCTGTGGGAGGCACCGGCACGGGCCCCATCACTTCCTCCTCCCTCAGCGTTCTCGATGGCCCCTGAGCTACTCCTTGGGATGGAGTTGAGGCCGGAGTGAGCACCAGAGGCTCCACCATCACATCGCGCTGCCAGTCCTGGAGACCTGGTCTCATTTCAACCAGGGTCTCCATGCCCTCAGCCATGGAGCACAGAGTCCATGCCACATCCCTCAGCGAGTGAGTCATGTCCCTCTGTGCCTGGATCATGTCACCCTGTGCCTGGCCCAGGTCAGTCAGTGCCCGGCCAATCATCTTGATGCCCTCAGCCATGGCCCTTTGTGACTAGGCCAAGCTCTGGAGCGCAGCAACAATGTGCATGAGGGCCTGGTACATGGCTGTGGGTGACTGGGTTCCCCTGTCCTGACCCTCATCCTTTGACCACACAGTGTGCCTCAAGCCTTGGACATTTTGACCCATGGCTGTGACCTTTTGTGCCAAGGCTTCCACCCTGGACAGTGTTGATCTGGGTACCATGTATTGGCGGCACCGTCTCCTATACCTGAGGCGGTTGGACTCTTCCAACTGTGCCTGCGGGGACTGGACAGTTGCTGACACTCCTTCCTGTAAATCCCGGCTCTGTGTCAGCATCTCCATCAGTGATGGGATCATCCTTTCCAGAAACGCGATACCTGGCCGGACTACAACTGGTTCCTAGTCACTGCGATGGGGAAGGGTGCAGATGACTGCAGGGCTGAGAAGTCAGTGTCGTCCCTGGACTGGCCTCTGGGGTGTGCTGGGTTATGGCTGGGGGTGAGGTACCCCAGATGGGCCTGCCTGGTCTGACAGTGATCCTGCAAGACAAACGACAAGACACATGGTTAGACCTTGGTCTGGAGGAGAGGGGTGACTCACTTGTTATAGGGACATCATTTCGCATTAGGGGCTCACTTGGTTGTCGCATGCCAATCTCCAACCTGATGCATGATCAATTAGACTCGAAGACGAGGTTGTATCATAACTGAAGGCTTTAATAGACTAGATCTGTTCCCCAGCAGCTTCGGTACAGAATGAGGGCTGCTGGGACAGCGCCTGTTCTTATACCCTGCCTGTCAGGGCGGAGCCACATACCAAACAGCCAATGGTAAGCTGCTAGCCTTACCCAATGGTCTACAGCCTCTCGGGTACCGCAATACCTGATACTACCACATTCACCCCCTGTTAAACAGAGTCGGGCGGGGGTGGTGGCCAGTGGTTACAATTGCATTGAACATGGTATGATCAGATATGGAGGTACCGTGAGTATTTACAAGTGTGGAAGATATATATATAGTCAGTGTTCATGTACAGTTACAGTTACAGTGTAGCAATCAGTCGGTCGGGTGGTCTGGTCGTCCTCCTGGATTGTCTGAGCCTCTGTGGTGGTTCTGGTGGGGGTCCGGGCGTCTGCGACTCCGGGAGCGTGGCTTCGTCATCCATGGCAGCTTCGTTACCCCTAGGCGCTGCTGGTGGGGCAACTGGTTGACACGAGAGGGGGCCGCCTGTAGGGGGCATCGGTGGGTGGGATGGCCTAAGTAGGAGCGGCGGGAGGACCGACCCCCCAGTGAGGTGCTGTGGGGGGGGAGGGGGTGGGGGCAATGGTTCAGGTGCGCGTGGGGCTCCGGCGGGTGGCAGGCCCCGGAGGGAGACTGTATCTTGCCGGCCGTCAGGGAACGCCACGTAGGCATACTGGTGGTTAGCGTGCAGCAGGTAGACCCTCTCGACCAACGGGTCCGACTTGTGCGCCCGCACGTGCTTCCGAAGCAGGATGGGTCCGGGTGTCGCGAGACAGGTTGGGAGCGAGGTCCCGGAGGAGGACTTCCTGGGGAAGACAAGGAGACGTTCATGAGGTGTCTGATTGGTAGTTGTACAGAGCAGCGACCGAATGGCGTGGAGGGCCTCCGGGAGGACTTCCTGCCAGCGGGAGATTGGGAGATTCCTGGACCGTAGGGCCAGTAGGACGGTCTTCCAGACCGTTCCGTTCTCCCTCTCTACCTGCCCGTTTCCCCGGGGGTTGTAACTGGTCGTCCTGCTTGAGGCGATGCCCTTGCTGAGCAGGAATTGACGCAGTTCGTCGCTCATAAAGGAGGACCCCCTATCTCTGTGTATATAAGCGAGGAAACCGAACAGTGTAAAGATACCCTGGAGGGCCTTGATGAAAGCGGTAGTGGTCATGTCGGGGCAGGGGATGGCGAACGGGAACCTGGAGTAATCGTCAATCACGTTCAGGAAGTACGTGTTGCGGTCGGTGGAGTGGAGGGGGCCTTTGAAGTCCATGCTGAGGCGTTCAAAGGGACGGGAAGCCTTTATCAGGTGCGCCCTCTCTGGCTGGTAGAAGTGTGGTTTGCACTCCGCGCAGATTTGGCAGTCCCTGGTGACTGTCCTGACCTCCTCGATGGAGTAGGGCAGGTTGCGGGCCTCAATGAAGTGGAAAAAGCGAATGACCCCCGAGTGGCAGAGGTCCTCGTGGAGGGCTCAGAGGCGGTCCACTTGTGCGGTGGCACACGTGCCGCGAGGCAGGGCATCGGGAGGCTCGTTTAGCTTCCCAGGACGGTACAAGATCTCATAGTTGTAGGTGGAGAGTTCGATGCTACACCACAAGATCTTGTCGTTCTTTATCTTGCCCCGCTGTACATTATCAAACATGAACGCTGCCGACCGTTGGTCAGTGAGGAGAGTGAATCTCCTGCCGGCCAGGTAATGCCGCCAGTGTCGCACAGCTTCTACTATGGCTTGAGCCTCCTTTTCGACCAAGGAATGGCGAATTTCTGAAGCATGGAGGTTACGGGAGAAGAAGGCCACGGGTGTGCCCGCTTGGTTGAGGGTGACGGCCAGAGCTACGTCGGACGCATCGCTCTCGACCTGGAAGGCGAGGGACTCGTCGATGGCGCGCATGGTGGCCTTTGCAATGTCTGCTTTGATGCGGCTGAAGGCCTGGCGGGCCTCCATCGACAGGGGGTAGGTTGTGGACTGGATAAGGGGTCGGGCTTTGTCTGCGTAGTTGGGGACCCACTGTGCGTAATAACTGAAAAACCCGAGGCAGCGTTTCAGGGCCTTGGGGTAGTGAGGAAGGGGGAACTCCATAAGGGGGCGCATGCGTTCAGGGTCGGGGCCTATAACTCCATTTCGCACTATGTAGCCGAGAATGGCTAGGCGGTCGGTGCTAAATACGCATTTATCCTTATTGTACGTTAAGTTAAGGACTTTCGTGGTCTGGAGAAACTTTCAGAGGTTGGTGTCATGGTCCTGCTGGTCATGGCCGCAGATGGTGACGTTATCGATATATGGGAACGTTGCGCGTAAGCCGTACCGGCGGGAATGAGAAATGTTCTAGATTCACGTGGGCAGAGTGCTCGCCAATTAGCATGTCGCGAATTGTACCCCCCAACGGGAATGCGAACTGCACGCAATTCTGCCCTGCCGTCAACAATTTCAAACGGAGAATTTGGCCCAGTTTGTATCTGTCCTGACAGTATAAGACACAAAAAATATTGGAAATATTGGGAAACTGAAGGTTTAACAAGAATGAGGAACATTAAGAAATTAATATCAGTAAAGGAAAAATTAATTGGACTAAATGTTGACAAATCCCCTGGACCTGTTGGTCTGCATTCTCGAGTCTCGAAAGCGATGGCTAAAGCGATGGAGTGTTGAGGAAGCGCGAGTCAGAGCATCACCCGAAGTCGGCAAATTGAAACCATCACCTCTTCCCATAACTACCGTAGTTCTGTCTACAAGAGGAGCAGACAGGCAAGGTTTGGGTCAACCGTAAGTAAATGAGGTGAGCGCCACGTCTGAGAGTTAGCTGTGCAGTATATCCTCAGTGTTACACTGAGTCAATAACCCTCTGTGCATAAGTCTTGCACTGGAGATTGAACTCGCAACCTGCTGTCTGAGAGACAAATTGGCTATGAACCGAACCAGACTGCAGCGAGCCCAGGGAAACAGGGGATGATTATTCTATACTGCCCACTAAACAGGGCTGCCACAGTCCATCACTGGGTGATTATAGGATTCGTGCAAGATTTACATTTTTGACAGTGAAACACAAGGGGTAAATCCTCTACTGACCTTTCCAGGAATCTTTGCCATATTTTCTCTCCCTTAGTGTAGATCAGACACGATAATGCAGGTGCTGCATGGTTGTAACTGAGGAGCATAGGCCATCCTTATACAGTGGAGGCAGATGGGCAATGTCACGATCAATCTTTCTCGACACTTATTGACTTGGTCTTCTTAGAACCAAGGATAACATCCCATTCATACAAGCCTGTCGATATCCAGTTGCTGTGATTCAGTCCCCAATTGTCTTTTTACAGTATGGCACACCAGTGTTTGGCATGACGATAGCTGGGTGGTTGTAATTGAGATGTCGGGACAGTGTCGCCTTCACTCTGGTGTTCAGGACTTTGAGAGAGGATGGACAGTAAGCACATTTGTCCGCATTTGATACAGGGAGCTGCTTTGAGAGCTGGCTGATCTTGCTACCGATCACAATATCATGCCAAGACTGCATTGTCTCAGAGGATGGAGGAGTGGGATGGGAATGGGAGCCATGGGACTGGATTCGATGCACTGGAAAAAGCCCAAGTGTGGTCAGATTTGGATGAGCTGTTTTGCTCTTGTTTTTGTAATATTAACATTCACTGTAATTAATTGTGAGTCTGTTTATGTTCACGAGACAATATGACACCATACTCCAGTAGATTGCTCAGAATGAGACCAGCTGGCATTTAAAGGGTCTCACTGAAGCGCAACATGCAATGCTTTTTAGAAGCATTAGTAAAAGATATTTAAATTATTTTATGTTTAGCATTTAGTTCGAGAAATCACCGGAAATTACAATTGAATCAATCATTTTTGAACAGGTAGTTCTTCATTCAACTTAACAAATGACAGTTACAAGGAGTTTCACATAAAATATGTACTTGTTAAATGTATTGTAACAAATTTTGATTGAGGAGATCTGTGAACATGAAATGGGGGGTGGGGGCAATAGTAAACAGACTCCATGACACGCCAATGTCACTCCACTATGATTTCAACCTTGCGACTTCTGGTAAAATCCCAATTATTCCACTGGACTTACATTTACCCAGGACTAACCATATGTAAGTGCTGCCTGGGAGAGGCAGCTGGCATTCCTCTTACTCCAGCAACAAGGAGGTCTCCCTCCCTTGCCCCATACATTCATTTTGGCCTCATTTGAATGTGTCGGTGCGGTGGTATGTATTAGGGGTAATACGGTACACCACGTGTCGACAGGCGGAGGGATGCCAGGTCCTGATAGGATCTGCCACCTACTGGACTCCACCCAGAAATGCCGGTATAAGAACCCAGTTTTTCCCTCCATTTCCCTCAGCAGCTGCATTCTGTAACCACGCTGCTGGGGATAAAGTTCTGCTTAATCAAGCCTTCAATTGACATTACCTCAACCTGCCTTGCGTCATATTGATGGTGCTACAATTTATTAAGCAGAATTTAAATTGAAGAAAACGACGTGGGAACATGGAGCTCCGAATCACCCCGGAGTGCCTGCGCATCGCACCCCAAGCAGCTAACTCGGCCTCCATCTTCAAACACTGGATGGCATGCTTTGAGGGCTACCTCCGAACGGCCCCCGGCACACCGACTGATGAACAAAAGATGCAGGTCGTCTATTCCAGGGGGAGTCCTGACGTCTACTCCCTTATCGAGGACGAGGACGGTTTCACCGGTGCCATCGCCGCGCTGAAGGATATCTACATCCGGCCCGCCAACCAGGTTTTTGCTCGCTACCAGCTCGCCACACAACGGCAATTTCCGGGGGGAATCGCTGGACGAGTTTTATAACGCCCTGCAGATCCTGGGTCGAAACTGCAACTGCCCGGCGGTAACAGCGAGTGAACACACAGAGCTCCTGGTCCGCGATGCGTATGTGGCAGGTTTGGCCTCTTCCCAGATCCGCCAGAGGCTTCTGGAGAAAGAATCTCTGGGACTTACAGAAACTCGGGCCCTGGCGGCATCCCTCGATGTGGCCTCGCGTAACGCCCGCGCCTACGCCCCCGACCGCACTACAGCCCCTTGGGCTCCGTGGACCCCCGCTGTGGTCGACTCTCCGACACCCCCCCCCACCCCCGCAAACCTGCACGGCCAAAACACCAGACCAACCGGGGGGGCCACGCTGCTATTTTTGCGGCCAGCCAAAACACCCTCGGCAGCGATGCCCGGCCCGTCCGGCTACCTGCAAAAGCTGCGGGACGAAGGGCCACTACGCGACGGTGTGCAAGTCCCGCGGGGTCGCCGCTATCTCCGGGGAAGAAACGGGACCACAGACCCAGCCCCCCCAGCGATCCACGTGTGACCAACGGACGCCGCCATTTTGGACCCCGGACGCCACGAGGGAGAGATGGGCGCCGCCATTTTGTCCACCCCCGACCGCGCTCGATCCGTGGACGCCGCCATCTTGGCTGAAGGACCCCGACACAGACGGCCACATACTGCCTGATTACGATGCTCAACTTCAACAACCACGTCTGGCTTCGACGACCCTCGACCAGTCGCGACCCCGGACGCTCCAGACTGCAACCACTACAGTCGTAGTGAATGGCTATGAGACGCCGTGTCTTATCGACTCTGGGAGCACGGAGAGCTTCATTCATCCGGACACGGTAAGGTGCTGTTCCCTCGTAATTCGGCCAAGCACCCAGAAAATTTTCCTGGCGGCCCGTGGATCCCACTCCGTTCAGATCACGGGGTTCTGCATCGCTAACCTAACAGTGCAGGGGAGGGAGTTCCAAAATTACCGGCTGTATGTCCTCCCCCATCTCTGTGCGCCACACTCCTAGGGTTGGACTTCCAATGCAACCTCCAGAGTTTAACATTTAAATTTGGCGGCCCTATACCCCCACTGACTGTCTGCGGCCTCATGACCCTCAAGGTTGAACCGCCTTCCTTGTTTGCGAACCTCACCCCAGATTGCAAACCCGTCGCCACAAGGAGCAGACGGTACAGCGCCCAGGACCGAGCATTTATCCGGTCCGAAGTCCAGAGGCTGCTGAAGGAAGGCATCATCCAGGCTAGCAACAGTCCCTGGAGATCCCAGGTGGTAGTTGTTAAGACCGGGGAGAAACAGAGGATGGTCATCGATATAGTCAGACCATCAACAGGTACACTCGGCTAGATGCGTACCCTCTCCCCCGCATATCCGACATGGTCAATCGGATTGCACAGTACAAGGTCTTTTCCACCGTGGACCTCAAGTCCGCCTACCACCAGCTCCCCATCCATCCCGGTGACCGCAACTATACTGCCTTCGAAGCAGACGGGCGGTTATACCACTTTTTAAGGGTTCCATTCGGCGTCACGAACGGAGTCTCGGTCTTCCAACGAGAGATGGACCGAATGGTTGACCAGCACGGTTTACGGGCCACGTTCCCGTATCTCGACAACGTCACCATCTGTGACCATGACCAGCAGGACCACGACGCCAATCTCCAAAAATTCCTCCAGACCGCTCACGCCCTGAACCTCACTTACAACAAAGAAAAATGCGTGTTCCGCACCGATCGTCTAGCCATCCTGGGCTACGTAGTGCGTAATGGAGTGATAGGCACCGACCCTGAACGCATGCGCCCCCTCATGGAGTTCCCTCTCCCCCATTGTGCCAAAGCACTGAAACGTTGCCTGGGCTTCTTTTCTTATTACGCCCAGTGGGTCCCCCAGTACGCAGACAAGGCCCGTGCACTAATCCAGTCCACTACTTTTCCCCTGACGACAGAGGCATGCCAGGCCTTTAGCCACATCAAAACGGATATCGCAAAGGCCACGATGCGCGCCATCGACGAGTCCCTCCCCTTCCAGGTCGAGAGCGATGCAACGGATGTAGCTCTGGCGGCCACCCTCAACCAAGCAGGCAGACCCGTGGCCTTCTTCTCCCGAACCCTCCACGCTTCAGAAATCCGCCACTCCTCAGTGGAAAAGGAGGCACAAGCAATAGTGGAAGCTGTGCAACATTGGAGGCATTACCTGGCCGGTAGGAGATTCACTCTCCTCACTGACCATGGTCGGTTGCCTTCATGTTCGATAATGCACAGCGGGGCAAGATCAAGAACGACAAGATCTTGCGGTGGAGGATCGAACTCTCCACCTTCAATTATGAGATCTTGTATCGTCCCGGAAAGCTGAACGAGCCATCCGATGCCCTATCTCGCGGCACATGTGCCAATGTACAAGTGGACCGTCTACAAGCCCTCCACGAGGACCTCTGCCACCCAGGGGTCACTCGTTTCTACAACTTCCTTAAGGCCCGCAACCTCCCTTACTCCGTCGAGGACGTCCGAACAGTTACCAGAAACTGCGAGATCTGCGCTGAGTGCAAACCGCACTTTTTCAGGCCAGATAGAGCGCACCTGGTTAAGGCCTCTCGACCCTTTGAACGCCTCAGTTTGGATTTCAAAGGCCCCCTCCCCTCCACCGATCGCAACGCGTACTTCCTGAACATCGTTGACGAATACTCCCGTTTCCCTTTCGCCATCCCCTGCCCCGACATGACAGCGTCCACGGTCATTAAAGCCCTCGGTACCATTTTTACACTGTTCGGTTTCCCCGACTATATCCATAGCGACAGGGGGTCCTCCTTTATGAGTGACGAACTGCGTCAATTCCTGCTCAGCAGGGGCATAGCCTCGAGCAAGACGACCAGTTACAACCCCCGGGGGAACGGGCAGGTAGAAAGGGAGAATGGAACAGTCTGGAAGGCCGTCCTGCTGGCCCTCCGGTCTAGGAGCCTCCCAATTTCCCGCTGGCAGGAAGTCCTCCCGGATGCCCTTCACTCTATCCGGTCCCTGCTGTGCACCACCACGAATCAAACATCTCACGAGCGCCTCCTCCTCTTTCCTAGGAAGTCCTCCTCTGGAATGCCACTTCCGACCTGGCTAGCAGCTCCGGGACCCATTCTGCTCTGGAAACATATGCGGGCGCACAAGTCAGATCCGTTGGTGGAACAGGTGCATCTCCTTCACGCCAACCCGCAATATGCCTATGTGGAGTACCCCGATGGTCGACAGGACACGGTCTCCCTGTGAGATCTGGCGCCCGCCGGAGCTACCCACACCCCCCCAACGCCAATCACCACCTCCTCACTCCCGCCTGTTCATCCCGCAGCCACCCACTTCCCGGGGGGTTCGGTTCTCCTCCCAGACTCGCCCAGGAGAAACGACACAGGGGACAGCGCTACTCTCCCAGAGTCGACGGGACTCGAGCCAGCGCCATCACCACCACGCCCGAGACGATCGGAAAGGACGACCAGGGCGCCCATCCGGCTCATCAAATCACTTTAACTCTCAACATTTTCAGTTATTGTGTCTTGTTGTAGTTATGGCATCATGCCGACCCTGTTTGGCCGTTGGCCCAGTTGAAGCGATAATTTTGTGTTTTGTTCAAAGTTACGGCACAGTACCAACTCTGTAAACCCCTACCACCATGCGAACCACCATCCCGCCGGGTTTTTTTCAACAAGGGGTGAATGTGGTGTTATGTATTAGGGGTAATACGGTACACCACGTGTCGACAGGCTATTGGTGGAGGGATGCCAGGTCCTGATAGGATCTGCCACCTACTGGACTCCACCCAGAAATGCCGGTATAAGAACCCAGTTTTTCCCTCCATTTCCCTCAGCAGCTGCATTCTGTAACCACGCTGCTGGGGATAAAGTTCTGCTTAATAAAGCCTTCAATTGACATTACCTCAACCTGCCTCGCGTCATATTGACGGTGCTACAGTTGGGCAGGGTCCCGTTCCACACCGTTCACCAGATAGAAGCCTGCTCAACAGGCAACCGCTGCTGCTGGCAAGGTGAGCCACAGGCTCAGAGAGATAATTCAACATTTATCATTAGGAGGCCTCTTCATTTCCACTGCTCAGGGAACTGTACAGGTCCCAAATCCTGGGCAGGATTCTCTATTAGCCAGCGCCGAAATCAAGAAATGTGATCGGGCGGAGAATAGCTTCCGACACCAAAATCGCGGCGGGTGCCGATTTGACGCTAAGTCACGATTTTCCGTCACCTCGAAAATGGCGTCTCACTCCGCAAGTACAGTCGGCACCGCTTGCATATCATTAGCGGGCCCGACCCGGTATACTCCGCCTCTGATGGGCCGAGTTCCCGACTGCGGGGTTCGCTTACGCTTTTAAAATACGTGAAACCGCCGGCATGCCTGCTGAGGGAGAGAGAGGGGTTACGGAAAGTGTCCAACATCGCTATAGTGTGCTGACAGTGGTGCCGCTGGTTGGGGGGAGTAGTAGGGGGGTGGCCAGTAGGCGGGCTGTGGGGTTGGGGTGGACGGACACGGAACATCATTGCCACAGCCGGCAAGGCTGCCATGCAGCTGCGCACACCGCTAACAACCCACTTTGAACCTAGTGCCAAGGGTCGTTTACATGACCCTCAGGGCACCCTCCCCCAACCCCCCGGGTGTCCTTTGGCCCCAGCCGACCAATCAGCGGTATGGGCGTACTCCAGCACAACCAGTGCCATCCTGTTGGCTGGGATGAGTGAGTGTGGGGAGTGCAATGTGTATGTGCGGCTGCAGCTTGTCAGCCTCCCGAGTGTCGATCACGGACCCGGCGAATCCCGCACCGTTTTCCATTGGAGTCGATTGTGTTCCACGTGATGTCGGTGCTAGGCCCCTCAGCGGCAGTGGAATTGGTCCCGGTGCGGCGCCAGGTTTTCTGTTGTAAAAGTCCACGGATTCTCCTTTGGGGTCAACACTTAGGGCTGGATTCTCCGATTCCGGACGCTGAAATTGCATTCAGCGATTGGCTGGAGAATCCGTATTGACACCAAAATCGGGGGGGTGCCTGTTTTCGAATGCTCCGCCCCCTCCAAAACACCGTCATCGGTGAGTACGCCGCACGCCATTGGGACGGCCTCAGGAAGTCGCCTGAAGGCCCTCCCCCGATGCTCCGCCCCTGACGGGCTGAGTTCCCCACGGCGTGGATCACTTGTGGTCTGAGGTCTCACCAGCCTCGCATGGCGACTGTGTCCAGCGCCGCCACAGTCGGGAGGGGGCCGTTCCGCTGGCCGGGGGGGGGGCCTTCGGCGGGGCTGGGGGGACTGGTGGAGGGAGGTCCGGGTGTGGTTACAGGGTGGCACTATCTGGCAGGCCGAGTCCGCATGCGCGGCCACGGACCCGGCAATTCTCCGACTGTTGCTGTCGGGAACGCCGGGGGGTTTCCGTGGCACGGCTGCTAGCCCTCCACCGGTCGGAGCATTGGTGCGGGGGGGAGGGGTGGGGGGGGGGGGGCGGGGGGCGGGCGCTGACTTTTCATTGTAAAACTATTCACTTCCTCCGGACATAGCCTCAAAATCGGAGAATCAAGCCCTTAGTCTCGGAAAGGGAGAATCCCGTCCAATGTCTTTATAGGCGATGACCAATTCTGGACCATCGTTTGAGGGGAGACCCATATTTCTATATTATAAAGGATACATAGCACGGAATCAGGCCATTTGGCTCAACAAGTCCATTCTGATGTTTACGGTCCACTGTAGCTACCTCCCATCTTACCACATCTAAATTTACTGCTGTAACCATCTATTTCCTTCACCCTCAAAAACTATCTCGCTTTACCTTAAAAGCATCTATACTATTGCCTTCAACAACCTTAATAGTGGGCAGTACGGTAGCATTGTGGATAGCACAATTGCTTCACAGCTCCCGGGTCCCAGGTTCGATTCCAGCTTGGGTCACTGTCTGTGCGGAGTCTGCACATCCTCCCCGTGTCTGCGTGGGTTTCCTCCGGGTGCTCCGGTTTCCTCCCACAGTCCAAAGATGTGCAGGTTAGGTGGATTGGCCATGATAAATTGCCCTTAGTGTCAAAAATTGCCCTTAGTGTTGGGTGGGGTTTCTGGGTTATGGGGATAGGGTGGAGGTGTTGACCTTGGGTAGGATGCTCTTTCCAAGAGCCGGTGCAGACTCGACGGGCCGAATGGCCTCCTTCTGCACTGTAAATTCTATGATAATTCTATGATAACAAGCCCTCTGATTGAGTTTCACTTTTTCACCAGGCTTTCGGTGAAGAGATTTCTGGGGCTGGTTTAGCTCAGTGGGCTGGACAGCTGATTCGTGATACAGAACGAGGCCAGCAGCGCGGGTTCAATCCCCGTACCGGCTGAGGTTATCCATGAAGGCCCCTCGCCTTCCCAACCTTGCCCCTTGCCTGAGGTGTGGTGATCCTCAGGTTAAATCACCACCAGTCAGCTCTCCCCTCCCCAACAAAGGGGAAAGCAGCCTATCGTCATTTGGGTCTATGGTGGCAAGAAGGAGAGGATTCTATTTAAATAAAGCAGTGGGCACTTTCATCGCCCAGAGGTAGGCCACTCGGCTGTGACCATTATCCTCCATCTTTATATATCTAAAACATTTGTTGTCCCAATGCAAAAAAGTCCCCTCCCCCTCCCCCGCTGGACCATCTGTCACTTGTTACTCGTTACCCCCTGCCATTTACTCTCCCATTGACATATTCTGATATCTTGGGTGGGATTCGCCGAGCCTCTGCACCAAAATCGCGATCGGCGCTGGGGCGGAGAATGAGCGGCAACCCTGAAATCCGGTCTGACGCCGCCCCTGCGATTCTCCGGTCCCCGATTCGTGGGTGCGAATCGTACGCGCGCGGTCTACGCGGCGCGGGTAGGGGGCCATTGACAGGGGCCCCGCGGCAATTCTCCAATTAAAAACTGGCCAAGTTCCCGACGGCGTGGCTCTAATCACATTTTGCCTGTTGGGCACGGACGGTCAGGCACGCATGGTCTCGGAGGGGCCTATATTTTTGAGGCCGGTCCGCGGTGTGAGTCCGACATGTCGCGCGGGAGGGCCGCCGAAGGCCGCCCCCATGCGCATGCACGGACTCCCGACATGAAGTGCAGGGCACCGTATCGGCAGCCAGAGACTGCGAGGAGCACTCCGGGGCCCTGTCGGCCCCCTTCAGGTAGGAGAATCCGCCTGGATTTTATTCAGGAAAGTCCAGAGTGAATCGTCCGCGTTTTGATGCTGGAGTGGGGACATAGCCCCATTATTGGAGAACCTTTATGCATCTACTCACACCTTGTCCTGCCATTAACACCTCCTCTGTCTTGTGACCTACATATCTCTGGTGTTATGTAAGGTTTCCCAGAGTGATTCCTGGGATGGTAAGACTGACATACAAGGAGAGATTGAATCGGTTAGGCTTGTATTCGCTGGTGTTCAGGAGAATGAGGGGGGTGATCTCATAGAAACCTATAAAATTCTAACAGGACTGGACAGGGCAGATGCAGGAAGGATGTTCCCGATGGTGGGTGTGTCCTGAACCAGTGTCACAGTCTGAGGATCTGGGGTAGACCATTTAGGACAGAGATGAGGAGAAATTTCTTCACCCAGAGACTGGTGAGTCTGAGGAATTCATTACAACAAAAAGTAGTTGAGTCCAAAACATTGCATGTTTTCAAGAAGCAGTTAGATACAGCATCTAGGGCGAAGGGGTTCGAAGGATGTGGGGGAAAGCGAGATTAGGCTATTGAGTTGGATGTTCAGCCATGATCATAATGAATGGTGGAGCCTCCTGCTCCTATGTTTTCTATGTTTCTATGTAATCTTCCCTAGCTCCCACCAATCACTGGCCTACTCTGCTCCAACTGCTACACCCCTTCTTACACTGTGTATAATCCATCACATTTCTAATTCTCTTCAATTCTGAAGAAGAATCGAATGGACTGAAAGCTTTAACCCTCCTTTGTCTCTCCACAGATGCACAGATTACTTGCTGAGTTTTTCCTGCATTTTCTGTTTTTGTTGCATTTTTATAATGTCTGCCATGACCACACGAAGACATTACAAAACGTTTTTCTGCTGATTAAGTATTTTGAAGTGTAGTCACTATTACAACATAGAAGACTGGCAAATTGCACAAGATCCCAGAAACAGCAATGTGATAATGACCCATTCGTCTATGTTTTAAAATGCTGGGAGAAATAGAGACCAGGGCAACATGGGGAAATAACCCTGCTGCTCTTAACTGAAATAATGTTGGGGGAACCTTTGGATAGGCAAATTTCACTGACTTGGTCCCTTTGCAAACTCAGCATTGACTAGAACAAAACCTGAACTAACCTCAGAACCCACAAATTAATGGACGGACCATAGCAAGTTACTGTTGCTATTTATTTAATGTTGTTTTTGAAATCCAGTTTCCAGTCAAACTTAATGCGATTAAAATTCAGAGACGCAAAAAGGTCAATTTATCATTTTAATATATGTTGACCTGAACAGCTGTTACAGATGCGTTAGTGACAAACAAAACACCACTCCATTAAAGCGTCCAATTATATATTTGCCAAGCTTTTGCTTGCTATATTAATTTCCAGATATGGATAATGATAGATTTTGCATTGATGCCTGGGTTGAGAGGGCTGTCCTATGAGGGAGTTTCAGTAGAATGATTCCATATTCTCTGGAGTTTAGAAGAGTGAGACGGACGTCCGGTGGCGATCGCGAACGGAGCGGCCACAGCAAAGACGCTCCCGCACAGCCACAAAATCACGGCTTTTTTGGGGGGGGTTTCCCGGGGAATTTTCCCCCCCAAAAAAATTCCTTGGGCCCCGCGAATTCGGCCCTGCCCAGGCGCCAAAGCTCCGATCCACAGAGCTGGAGATGGAGAGGAAAAAAAGGGAGAGACTGTTCCCGGTGAGCTGCACGTGGAGGAGGAGTGGGGATCGCTCAGAAACGGCCGGAAAGTCGGAGCACGGAGAGGAAAACAAGGACAAAATAAGAATTTTTTTTTTTTTTTTTTAATTCTACCTTCCTTGTTCCTCTCCTGCAAATTTTTTTTAAAAAAGAAAAACTTTTTTAAAGGGAAAAAAAACTTTCAAGCCAAATAAAATTAAAAATCCCTTTTTATTAAAAAAAATTGTTTTTAAAGGGAAGGCACAGACAGAAATATACCTCCAGGGGACGGCGAGATGTAAGAAGGAGCAGCAGCGAAGGCGAAGGAAAAAAGCAGGAGCTGCGGCAGGCAGACGACCCCACGGGGCGAGGCGGAGGTTCAGGCGAATCAGGAAGCGGAAAAGCTGGCGAGCCGAGCAGCTGAGCAGGAACAGAACGTGGTGCCCCCCCCCCTTCGCACAGGGGGAGGAATGGAGAAGCGTGCTGAAAACGGAAATAAACGCCATAAAGGATGTGGGATCGCCGCCGACACTTAGACGCTCCAGTAGGACGACCAGGCCGTCCGATCGTCTGATTGCAGCACCATGAGGAAAATTAACAACGCAAGAACTTTCTCTGTAACCCTCGATAGCATGGTACCTGCAATACCTGGTCCTACCATGAAAAGGCGACAGTAATACTGGCCATCACCCCGCCAACTTTTTTTTAACAGGGGGTGAATGTGGTAATACCAGGTATTGCGGTACCACAGAGAGGAATAACCATTGGCTAGACCGCGGGGTCTACCATTGGGCAATGTACATAGCCCCGCCCTGAGAGGCGGGGTATGAGATCCAATGCCGTCCCAGCAGTCTTCACTTCTGTAACTTCGCTGCTGGGTACAGTTCTATCTGATTAAAGCTGAATCGATATGACTCCACGTGGACTCAAGCGTATTGAATGTGTATCATAGGAGGAGATAAAAACGTAGATAAACGTCATGAGGGAGCAGCCCACACAATGATGAAGGAGATGCTGGCGGTGACAACAGAAAAAATGCAGCAAACCATCAACGACCTGGAAAGGAAGGTGGCGGTGCAGGAGAAAACTATTCAGGAGTTGGAGAGAGCCGCCTCGGACCAGAGCGACAGGATGGTAACTCAGTAAACCAAGATGAAAAGGTTGGTAATGACCCAGGGGAGCCTAAGAGGGAAAGTGGAGGGCCAGGAAAATAGGTCCAGACGGCAGAGTGTTAAAATAGTGGGTCTGCCAGAGGGGATGGAGGGCAGAGATCCAACAGGCTACGTCACCCAAATGCTGGGCAAGCTAGTGGGAAGGGAGAAGTTTCCAAACCCCCCAGAAATCGACAGGGCGCACAGGTCGCTCCGACCCATGCCCAAAGCCGGGGAGCAGCCCAGAGCGATTATCGTGAAGCTGCACAGGTTCCAAGACAGGGAAAAAAATCCTAAAGTGGGCCCGGCAGATGAAAGCGAGCACGTGGGAAGGGAAGACCATAAGGGTGGACCAGGACATTGGGGCGGACCTGGCCAAAAGAAGGGCTGAATTCAACAGGGCCAAATCAGCACTCTACAAAGGTAATGTGAAATTTGGGATGTTATTCCCAGCCAAACTCTGGGTAACATTTGAGGGTAAGGAGCTGTTTTCTAACACCCCAGCGGCAGCGGAGGAGATCGTTAGAGCAAACAATCTGCGGGAGGGACAGCCGCAACAGCCATCATGAAACGACAGGGATGGAAAAGAAAGGAAGAATGGGAACAAAGAGCGGAGGGCAGACCGCAAACAGAGACAATACGATCACGGACTGTACACACGTGTTTGGTGCACTGTGCGGGACTGTGCTGACTCGTTCCCGGGCTCGTTCCATCTCTCAATGCAACGGGGGGGAGCGAAGCAAGGTGAATGAGGGTGAAAAAGGTGGACAGGAGGGCGAGACAAGGGCTAGCAAATGGAAGGTAAAACAGGACCAGAGCAGGGCAAGTACTGGGAGGGCTGCCACCGTGCTAGCGAGGAGGGTCAACACGGGAGGGCAGGAAGAAAGGAGGGCCGCGGCCCGCTTCTCAGGGGAGAGGGAGCGCCTGGCACAAAGAAAAAGGGGGGGCAGGGCAGAAGGGGGGGAAGAACACAGGGGGGGACAGAGGAACAGGGACTAAGGGGGGGCGAGAGGTGTCGGGGGGAGAGCGCAGAACAAAAGAGAAGCAAAGGGAAGGGTGAGGTAGATAAGCAGCACGAACACCAGCCTCGGCAGGCATGGAGCAGGGCGAGGAACCAAGATGGCACCACAAACAGCCACTCGGGAGGGCTTCAGGGCGAAGGGAGACCCTGGAGTGCAGGGGCGCAGCCACGTGGCGTACACACAGCTGGCGGCCATGGTGGGTGCCCCCTGGACAAAAGGAAACCCCGGAGCCCTGGGGCCCGACCTCATGGTGAGAGCGGTGACTGTGGCCATTTTGTACGGCCCCCTATTGAAGGGAAACCCCGGAGGGCAGGGGCGCATCCACCAGTTAAGTAGGGGTGACCCCAACCCCCACCAGGATTGTTACCTGGAACTGTAAGGGGACTCAACGGCCCGGTCAAAAAATCCAGAGTCTTCACCCACCTAAGAAGCCTGAAAGCAGACATAATCTACCTACAAGAGACGCACCTGAGGGAGAAGGACCGACGGCTGGTAAGGAAGGGCTGGGTGGGACAGACATACCACTCATGCTACGGGATGAGGGCTAGGGGAGTAGCAATATTAATTAGTAAGAGGACGAGGTTTACGGAAACCAAGACAGTTACGGACCCAGGGGGATAGTCCGTCATGGTCAGCGGTGTCCTGGAAGGGGCACCGGTCGTACTGGTAAATGTGTACGCTCCCAACTGGGACGACACAGAATTCATAAAGAAGACCATGGCAGAAATCCCCGACCTTGACACACACCGACTGATCATGGGGGGCGACTTCAACTGTGTACCGGACCCACTGACCGACCGATCAAACCCCAGAGCAGGGAAAAAGACTGGCATGGCGAGGGAACTAGGAGCATTTATGGAGCAGATGGGGGCGGTGGACCCATGGATGTTCCTGCACCCGGGAGAGAAGGAATTTTCATACTTCTCACAAGTACACAAGGTAGACACCTGTATCGACTTCTTTGCAGTGGGGAAATCGGTGCTTCCAGGGATCACGGGAACGGACTACTCCGCGATCGTTATCTCTGACCACGCTCCACACTATATGGATGTGAGGTTGGAGACAGACCGGGCCCAGCGCCCCACATGGAGGCTGGACACGGACCTCTTGGCCGACAAGGCCTTTTGTCAGAAAATATCACGGGCCATAGGCGACTATGTGAGTAACAACCAAATCGGGGAGGTCTCACCCTCCACGTTCTGAGAGGCACTGAAGGCCGTGATTAGAGGAGAGATCATAGCCTACAAGGCAAGCAGAAATAGGGAAGAGAGGGTGGCCAGGCAACAACTGGTGGATTCTATCCTGGAAGTCGACAGAAAATACTCCAGGGATGCTGGCGGAGAGGAAAAAGCTGCAAATGGACTTTAACCTGCTATCCACTAGGAAAGCAGGATACCAACTCCGCCAGACACGGGGGACCTTCTGCGAACCCGGAGTCAAGGCTGGCCGCCTATTGGCTCACCAGCTGAGAAAGCAGGCAGCCACAAGGGAAATAGCGCAGGTAAAGGATAGCAGAGGCAGACTGGTAACAGAGCCAAAGGAGGTCAATCGGGCATTCGAGACCTTCTACCGGAGACTGTACACCTCCGAGCCCCCCAACAGGGACACGGGGATGAAACTGTTCCTAGACGGACTGGAACTACCAGTTGTGGGGGAAGACAGAAGGGCGGAGCTGGAAGCACCAATAGACCTGGGAGAAATCATGGAGAGCATCAGCTCCATGCAGGCGGGGAAGGCACCGGGACCCGATGGGTTCCCGGCGGACTTCTACAAAAGATTTGCACCAATCCTGGCCCCACACCTAAGGGACATGTTCGCGGACTCATTGGCAAGGGGCACCCTGCCCCAACGCTAGCGCAGGCCACAATTTCACTGATACCCAAAAAAGATAAAGACCTGACGGAATACGGATCATACAGACCCATTTCACTGCTGAACGTGGATGCGAAAATACTCGCAAAGGTCCTGGCCAAAAGGCTGGAGGGCTGCGTACCAGAGGTGGTCGCAGAGGACCAAACTGGCTTTGGCAAGGGTAGGCAGCTCACAGCGAACATCAGGCGGCTGCTGAACGTAATAATGACCCCCTCTGGGGAGAGAACACCAGAGGTGATTGTCTCCCTGGACGCAGAAAAGCCCTTTGACAGAGTCGAATGGAAATACCTCCTCGAGGTACTGGAACGGTTTGGGCTAGGAGCGGGGTTCACCACCTGGGTGAGGCTCCTCAAAGCGCCTCAAAGCGAGCGCCCGAACTAACACCACCAGCTCTGAATACTTCCAGCTGCAGAGAGGAACAAGACAGGGCTGCCCCCTGTCCCCACTCTTGTTCGCGCTAGCCATCGAACCCCTGGCGGTAGCCCTGCGGGACGCTAAAGCTGGAAGGGAATCCGGAGAGGAGACAGAGAGCACAGAGTCTCACTCTATGCAGATGACCTGCTCCTCTATGTCTCCGAGCCACAGGAGGGACTGAAGGCAATACTGCAAATGCTGAAAGAGTTAGGAACCTTCTCGGGCTACAAACCTAACCTGGGCAAAAGTGAGGCATTTCCAGTGAACCCAAACGTGGAAGGGAGAGAGCTGGAGGGGCTCCCGTTCAAAACAGCCCAGAACAGATTCTGCTACCTGGGGATCCAGATAGCCAGAGACTGGACACAGATCCACAAGTGGAACCTGACCAGCCTGGTGGAGGAAGTAAGAAAAGACCTTCAAAGGTGGGGCTCACTCCCACTCTCCCTGGTGGGAAGAGTACAGACGATCAAGATGAACGTACTGCCAATGTTCCTCTTCCTGTTTAGATCCATCCCGATCTTCATCCCCAAGGTCTTTTTCCAAAACGTAGACAGTCTAATCATGGTGTTTGTGTGGGGTGGGTAAGAACCCGAGAATCCCAAAACAGACACTGCAAAGAAGGAAAATCAAAAGGGGCTTGGCCTTACCAAACCTACAATACTAACACTGGGCAGCAACGGCAGAAAGAGTGAGGGGTTGGGGACAAGGCCCCAACACTGATTGGGTACAAATGGAGGAGGCATCCTGTAAAGGGACAACCCTCCGGGCCCTGGCCACAGCAGCACTCCCATCCTCCTCAACAAGGTACACAACAAGCCCAGTGATAGCGGCCACGCTGAGAACATGGACCCAGCTCAGACAACACTTTGGGATAACTAAAATGTCCCCCATGGCCCCCATTTGCGGCAATCACAGATTCCCCCCCCCAGCCATGCTAGATACCACCTTCAAAAGGTGGAGGCGGGACGGGGGCACATTGACGGTCGGGGACTTCTACGTAGGGCGCAGACTGGCGACACTAGACGAACTGACGAGGAAGTGGAGGCTAGCAAAAGGACAGGAAATGAGACACCTCCAAATAAAACACTTCCTCCGCAAAGACACAGTGGGGTACCCTGGGGCCCCAGAAAACACACTACTAGAGGACCTGAAAGGCACAAGCAACGAGAAGGGGGGTGTTGCTAACTTTTGGTTGGTTCAATTGGCTCTGTTTTATAACCTTTGCTCTCGAGTCGCCAGGTATCTTTATTATGATACCGCCACGAGGTTCAAGTTCAAGTAATGATCAATAACTCAATACACCTATTAGTAAGATTCAAATCAAAGCACATTTATTATATACAGTAATCGCTACTCATGCACAAATTCTACGTCTAAGCTACTTCTACAACTAACAGGCCTATACTTAACTTTGGACTGGCCCACCAGGTCAGGGGAACAAATGGCCTTTTGTTCGGGTTCTGAGTCTGCGGGATTCGAAGTTGGTACGGATTGGTAGCTAGGAGCACCTATCTCGTAGCGAGCGTTGACTTAAGACTTACGGTCTCTCGGCGGCAGCTGCACCGGTCACGGTCAAGGTTGGTTCGCGTTGCTGTGTGACCCGGTTAAGAAGAACAATTTGAACTTGGGGCTTAACTTTTGTAGTCCCCAGGGGCTTCCCGCCTTTCGGGGCGGACCCTGTACCTGGTTCTAGGTGATTGGACTTCATTCCAATCGCTTGGTTCGATTTCTCCAATACTGGAGCGGTTCCCTGATCGATGGACGGTCTTGAGGTATTCGTTACCCTCCTTTGTGTTGGCTCCTGCTGGCGCCGGGGAGTCTGGCTTAGCTTTGTTTGTCCTAAATGTTGCAATTGTTCCTGGGGATTGCTTATTAGTATGTAGATGGCTGCTACATTATTATGCTGATGGTTGCTGGTATCGATGCTGTCTGGGCTTTTGCAGAGTTAAATACACAGCAAACCTGCACCTGCTGGTTTCTGCCTGTGTTGGCTGAATTTCCCTTCAGCCTTTGCTGTTCTCCATTTTAAATCGGGAGTTGGCCAACTTAGGTGGCTACATGTTCTCCTTGTGATCCTAACGCGAAGCGTGAAGGATCACATAACTGCGTTGTTTTTCATTCCCTGACCTGGCGAGCACTCTTCTATGGCCTCTACACTGACCATAACTATGCAAACATTTTTTAACTGACAATTCTAAGGGGCGCTATGTCAAACAGGGACATGCATTACAAACAAGAAAATCAAAACCTCTAACTATCCTTAATAAACTACACTCACTTAAACATTCCATCACACTAACTTCCTAAACCATACAAACAAAACCATAGCAGTATTATACACATTTTTCTGGCTTGGCAGTCAAGCTCAGGATTGTACAATTGCTCATGAACATTTCTTTATTTACAACAAAAAAACGCAAACGAATGCTCTTTATTATAGGTCGCGGGGGTCGGGGGTCTGGTCATATCCGAAAATAGGGGATCTGATTCTATATACCGGGGTGCGAGCGCGGTAGGCTCTCCTTCTCCATTTTCTCAGACGGATAGTCTGCACGATGCAGCAGAGTATCGCCAATACCAATAGGGATTCTATCACGTAGGACAGGGAGTACCAGGTTATAAACCTGTCACACCAAGATGGTGTGGTGTCGCTTATGACTGGGCTCTGGGTACTGTGGGGACGTGAATCATTAACGGCTGGGGGAGTTGAGGTCAGGGGGTTCGCGTTCGCGCGCAACCAAATGTCCATTATCACGATGAACCACGTGGAGGATGTCCTCATGGTTCTTCTTCTTTCACTTCTCTTCTCTTCTCTTCTCTGGTCCTGGAGCTTCTGGAGTTCTGTGGAATCAAGCATAGTGTCTGTTACTATCTTGGTTTAACATCTCGTATGATAGCCTGTCTGTCCTTTAGTGCCAATTACTCCCTTTATAATTGGTCACTATGTGTGACTCCCTCATTTTGTTCCAAAAACCGAATTTCAGGACAAGACACACTTACAAATACTGAACCAGTGCGAGCCGTCTCGCAGACTGTGCGGTTTACCATCCAAATGTTTGAGGATGTAAATAGCAGAGGGTTGGCAACCTACGGGTTACCTGAAACAAAATAAAACTTTTTGAACCAAACTTTCCGAAATGAGGTGCGTATGGGCCGCGACGGGTACGATTTGGATGGAGCCCCCGGGTAGAACGGCGACCAATGCCGTGTGTGCCCTACCCGAGCGTAGCTGACCAGAGGGGGGGGTTCCCAGGCAGGGCGGGTCCAAATGCCGTTTCTCCACTGCCTGAGCAACCGACAAGAACAGGCAAGAAATGTAGTCATCGTGGGGGGTTGCCATATTGGTTCTTCCCTCGAACCAGAAGGGCAGTTATGAACGGGGGTCTGTCGACAGACGAGTTCCTCTGAACTGGCGTCTGGGACATTAGCAAGTCTCTGCGGGCAAGTTCTCAGAGGTTTCGGCCGAAAAGGCGTGGGGCTGTGGAAAAAAATTTCCGGTCTGACATACAGCATTTAACAGAACAAGTCCAAACAACATCAAACATGCTGCAGGTTCCATCAGAAAGGACACCGTTTTCTCCCAAGCGGCTCCTTTTAAAACATCATCTGGACACCTCAGTTATCGGTTGCGAACAGGGTCACAAAGGGGTTCTCGCTTTGGGAGTCAGACTCAAGGTCTTCATCTTCTCCCGGATGCCAAACTCTCGAGTGTATCAGGGCGGATAGGGCTGCTTGATGTGATTTGGGATCGCTCTCGTCATTCCGGACGAATCTGTCCGTATTATCTCTGTGCCAATAGGTGGTGTCTAGTTCTGTGGGGACGGAATCGGGGTCGTCATTGTAGGTCGGTGATCGGTGGTGGGGTTTATTGAGGAATGTGATCAGGAAGGGATCACTTGAATCGTGGTCAGAATCGCTGGGTGTGGGTCCTGTTGCCTGGGGATAGTAGGGAGGCGTGCTGTGGCTATCGTCCGAGTCACAGTCGCTGTCTCTGCTGCTGCAGTCTGTGGGCGTTCCGGGGCGGATTCTATAGTTCGGGGGTGGAGTCGAGGTTGTGTCCGTGGCGGGGCTGGACGTGTTGGGGGAGGGTAGGGTTACGTTGGCTGTGGACGGGGCGTAGTCTGCTGCGTCGAGCATGACGTGGTGTGTGTGGTTAGACTGTGTTCCATATGCCTTCAGCTGGTTGATATGGAACCACGCAGTCTTTCCATTGGGATACTTTATTTTGTAGACAGAAGGGCTTACTAATGGAGTACGGACCTGAGTACTTTGGTGACAGGAATGTGCTGGGATTGTATATGGAGAGCATGACTTGCTGTCCTACACTGAACTCAGTCGCATGCACTGTCTTGTCGAAACAGGCCTTGCTCTGTTTCTTTCTTGTGCCCAATTTCACTTCGGCTGCTAGCTGAGCCGTTTTTACATTTTCCACTAATGGTTTGACTGCGTTCTCGTGTGTGAGGGCCATTACTTCGGGGCTGGTCAAGTCCAAACGAAATAAAAATTCTGTGCCTTTCATGGGGTGTCCGGTCATGAGGGTGTGTGGGGTGTAACCTGTGGAAGTTGAAACTGTATTTCGCAAAAACATCAGCGCAAAAGGGAGGACTGAGTCCCAAGTGGTGTTGTTTTGCTGGACCATTTTTCTGAGGGTGGATTTTAGGGTCCGATTCATGCGCTCCACGATACTCGACTGGGGGTGGTATGCAATGTGGAATTTTTGTGTAATGCCAAATATCGTGAGGAAGTTCTTCATGACACGTCCCGTAAAATGGAAACCTTGGTCGGATTCAATGCTGCGGGGGAGTTCCCATCTTGTAAAGATGTGGTGGGTTAAAATCTTGGCTGTGGTCTTTGCCGTGTTAGTTCTGGGTGGGAATGCTTCCACCCATTTGGTAAACGTGTCTATCACCACGAATACATATTTATAACCATTCCTGCAAGGGGGCAATGGTCCTACAAAATCAATCTGGAGGTTAGTCCAGGGGCCATTAACGGGTCGGGTGTGACTGAGTTGAGCCTTCTTGGCATATCTGTCCGGATTATTCTGGGCACAGATAAGACAATTCTGAACGTAGTGAGTAACATCTTCTTTTAAACTCGGCCACCAGCAGAGCTGCCTGAGGTGGGCTGTAGTGGGATCGATTCCCTGATGTCCATGACTGTCATGGAACAAACAAATCAATTGATTCCTGTCCTGTTCAGGAACCACATAAAGGGTGTCTTTTAACACCACACCGTCATGTGTGGTCAGAGTATTTTTAAACCTCTCGTAGGGTGCATTTTCCTTTTAAAATATCCCTGAGATTTCTGTCCTGCTTCTGGGCCTGCACTAAATCCTCGATCTTAGTCTGCGAGACCTAAACTGCATTCACTGGTGCGCTTTCGGGGGGTGTCCAAAAATATCCATGCCTGGAACCTGCTTTTGCCAATGCGTTGGCTTTTACATTTCCAGGGGGGGAGGAACGATGGTGACTTCGAACTTTGACTATCCCAAAAATCCTGTTCTGTGCTCTCTCTAAAATGTGACGGAGTAATGGGGCTGAGGGGAGGGGTTTTCTGTTTGCGGAAACAAATCCTCTTGCTTCCCACAGGGGTAGGAATTCTGTGAGGCTATTGCAGACATAGAGGCTGTCCGAGTATATGTCTGCTGGGCTGGGGGAGGAATCTGGGTGTTCCACTATGTATGCGATGGCCGCAAGTTCTGCTGCCTGCGCGCCTAAGTGTCCTGGAAGTTTTTTTGCTATTTCTTCTAGGGCGCGTCCCTGCGCGTCCTCGACATAAATACCGCATCCTGTTATGCGCTTCCCTTCTAATATTGTGGAAGATCCATCCACATATATCTTTATAGGTTCGCACGTGTCTGTGTGCTTGGGGCTTTGGGTTGAACTACCTATCTTTTGGGGGGGTGTTTTAGCAACAAAAGGGGCCTGTGTTGTGGTGTGGAGAGATAATTTCACATTCATGGGGGGTTCCGGGCTACTGTAGATTGTCGGCTAAAATAGTGTGGGTCTTTGTCCTTTTAACAGTGATGTCCCGTCCCTGCAAGAGAAGGGTCCATCTAGCTGCTCTAATTTGACTGACAGTACCGTCCTTAAGTCGTCCGTCCAGTAAAAGTTGGGTGGGGGTGTGTTCTGTGAGGATTGTGATGGGGTTCAGTCCGGTAATGTACGAAAAATACTGTACTGCACAGAATACTGCGAGCAGGTGCCTCTCACAGGCTGAAAATCCCTGCTCCACAGCATCTAAAACTCTGGAGGCGTAAGCCACGGGCCTTAACTGTTTGTGCCGTTCCTGAAGGAGCATGGCCGAAAGGGTGCGGTCTGTGCTTGCTACCTCTATCGCATAGGGGGAAAGTGGGTCTGGAACTATGAGTGCTCGTTTCAAAGAGTCCACAGCATCCGTATGCTGCGGAAGCCATTCCCAGGGGGCTCCTTTCTTTAGGAGGTCTGAGAGGGGCGCTGCCTTGCTGGCGAAACCGTCAATGTGGTTTCAGCAGTAGCCAACCAGTCCTAAAAATGACCGGAGGGCTGAAACGTTCTGGGGAAGGGGCAATTTAGCAATCGAGTCAATCCATTTATGCTCGATCTCGCGTTTACCATGTGTGATAATTGTTCCCAAATATATCACCTTGTCTTCCAAAATCTGGGCCGTTTTGGGGTTAACTTTACAACCAATTGTTTTAGGAGTTCCAGGAGTTCGGACAGAAGCTCGATGTGCTCTTCCTTGGTGTCTGTCTGCAGTAGTAGGTCGTCGACATACTGGACCAGACATTCGGGGCGAGAGAATTTGGCTAAACCATTTGCCAGCTGTTGGTGGAAAATGGAGGAGGAGTTGTGGAATCCTTGTGGCAGGCATGTCCACGTGTACTGCTGTGCTTTAAAGGTGAAGGCAAATTTGTACTGGCACGCCTTTGCCAATGGAATGGACCAGAATCCATTACTGATATCCCAAACCGTAAAGTATCGGGAATTGAGTCCCTGCTTGAGCATGGTCTCGGGACCTGTGGCTACGGTGGGGGCTGCTGCGGGGGTGACTTTGTTGAGTTCCCGGTAATCGATGGTCAGTCGCCATGATCCATCGGGCTTTCTCACTGGCCAAATCGGGGCATTATTAGTGGAGGCTACTGATCTAAGTACGCCCTGCTCTAATAAGCTATCTATTACCTTTGCGATTTCTCCCTCTGCCTCTTGGGGAAATCCATACTGCTTTTGGGGTCTAGGGTCAGGTCCTGTGATTTGTACGGAGCCAGTCATCCGTCCACAGTCGTGTTTGTGGGTCGTGAATGCTGTCCTGTTCTTTTGTAAAACTGCCCTAACCTGCTTGTCCGTGCTAAGCGTGGTCGGGTTAAACCAAAATTCGCCTACTGCGCTAATTTTGTTCGCGTATTCACCTACGTTGAGCGTTGCGGGGGCTCTTGCGGATTTTGCCATTTTCCAGACACACTGGTTGACTGGATCAAATGATAGGTTGTGGGAATTCATAAAATCGATTCCCAAAATGTGTTCTGCTGTGTGGGGCAGGTCAACTAAAACCACGGGGTGCTTGGTGGTGATGTTGCCGATTTGAATGAGTACAGGAGCTGTGATGTGTCCCTGCTGTGAGTGGCCTGTAAAGCCGCTGAGGGTGATAGTGGCTGTAGTGGGCCACGTGTCCTTTTGAAACATGGTGGAGGAATTTATGGTGGTGCGGGACCCTCCTGTGTCCCAGAGAAACTCGATGGGCTATCCCCGAATTCTTGCTGCAACTACCGGTCATCCGGACCTATCCCAAAGGGTGTCGCAGACCCAACTGGGGGAGCCCGAACACCGTCAGTCCGTTCCGGTCAGGTCCGTCTGATCTGAACGGGCGCTAACACTATGAATGGGCTCTGTCTTATTCTTACTCTGAGTGCCCGTCTGCTGGGCTCTCTGTGGCTTTCGTGGGGCATTGTACTCTCTTGCAAAGTGTCCCAACTGTCCACAGTTGTAACACTCCTGTGACTTTTGTGGGGGGCTGTTCTTTCCTTCATTTACCCATGCGGGGTTCTGTTGTGATTTTACTGCTTGTATGTCTGCTTCTGCCTGCTTTTCTTTGGGATTTTTAACTGCGGGTTTGTTTTGTACAGACTGCTCCCAAGCGCGGGACAATCTTTTTACGACCCATTTCTCGTTATGAGCCTCCTCTGAGGGATCATAATTCGCGCAAGCGTTTTGTCCTGTTTCTGTGGCATGGGAGATAAGGGTGCGGGTCCATTTGGCCATGTTGTCTGGGGACAAATGGGCGCGGTCTAAGTCTCCAAAAACTGCTGCAAAATGGATCCACAGGCGTCCAACAAACGCTGTGGGGTGCTCGGATTTCTTTTGCCTGCATTTGTTGAGGCCATCTACGGGGTCACCCTGTTATACCCGATCGCATCCAGGACCGCGGTATGCATTTCTGCAAGGGTGCCTCCTCCTACATTCTGTGGGTCGGGAAGGGCTGCTACGACTGAAGGGTCCAAACTGAAAACTGTGTGCTTTACATGCTCTCGCTCATCCAGGCCGTACATGGTCGCCTGCTGCTTTACTCTGGCAAAGAGGTGGCGGGGGTCTGAGGTGGGGAGGAACAGTGTGATTTTCTTGCACGCGTCCCGTAATTGTGTCACTGTTAAGGGGGTGATATACAAAAATTCCGTATGGTCCGATGTGGCTGTGCGGTGGGTGGTTACAGGGTTCATTGGAGCCTGAACTATCTGCTCTATGGGGGGTTGGGGCGCTTTCATCTTCTGTGGCTTTCCCTGCGCACATGTTCCCTGAACATATCTCTGCACTGTCTCGTTTAACTCTTCCCAATCAGGGCCGTCTTCCTCATCTAACTTTGCTCCAAAGGTTTCCTGGAATCCTTTTTGGACTGAAAGCAGAGATTGCAGCTCTGCAATCTGCTTCCGGCATTTTGCGTGGTCTAGTGAGCTTTGTCTTTGCTCCGTGGTGGCAGCATGGAGTGCTCTTAACGCTGCCTTCAGGTCACTGCACTGCCTCTGCAATGTCTCTACCTGCTTCTCGGTTTCTTCTCGTACCAGGACTGCACGTTGTGTGTCCTGAGAGGCCCTTTCATACTGGGACTGGAAGCTGCTTAAGTGCGCCAGACAAGACTGGTGTGCCCCCTTGGCATCATCCACCTCTCCGTCTTTTGCTGCCAACTTCCTCCTCAACTCTAAGTTCTCTCTTTCTACCTCACTTACATCGACCTTACTCATTCGATGTATGCCTTCTACCTCTTTCCGGAGTGTCCTAATGACCTCCTCTGTACCTCGCAATTGTGCCAAGCATGACACGATTGCCATCGGCTTGCGAGCTTTTCCTGAGCTCTTCTTGTGAATCTCGCTCAGGTTCTTCCACCAAGTAGGTCCTATACTCCCGGGACCTGTTTCCTCGTTGTTACAGAATTCGCTCCAAAGGGGCCATCCTTTCCCTTTGAGGTACTTCCTAATTTCTTCCTCCCATACGGGACATTGTCCTACTCTACTGCTGCTGGTCGCTGCGACCGCAAATTCTTCTGGGTTCTTGAGGCTCTGCATTGCCTGCATGGCCATCTTTCTTATCCAAATGCTTCTTTAAATTTGGAACAAGGGCTATTAAGGCGGTTCTGTAATTACGGGTACGGCTTTCGCTAATTTCCGAAATACAAACTCCCGACATTTTGTCGCAACAAAAATCTATCAGTATTACCTTATAGCCCTGTTAGTTATGCATGCATACACACACTTCCGAATTATGAGGATTGATCAGAGCTGCTTGAACACTTGTGGTTTTCTGTTCCCAATTGGATCTCTAATTCAAATTTTTGGGTTCTCCCGGAGTGGTGAAGCCACTTCTAGTTCGGGGACCATCAGAATGTCGCCAGTAATATGTTGCTAACTTTTGGTTGGTTCAATTGGCTCTGTTTTATAACCTTTGCTGTTGAGTCGCCAGGTATCTTTATGATACCGCCACGAGGTTCATGTTCAAGTAATGATCAATAACTCAATACACCGATTAGTAAGATTCAAATCAAAGCACATTTATTATCAGTAATCGCTACTCATGCACAAATTCTACGTCTAAGCTACTTCTACAACTAACAGGCCTATACTTAGCTTCGGACTGGCCCACCAGGTCAGGGGAACAAATGGCCTTTCGTTTGGGTTCTGAGTCTGCGGGATTCGAAGTTGGTACGGATTGGTAGCTAGGAGCACCTATCTCGTAGCGAGCGTTGACTTAAGACTTACTGGATATCGGCGGCAGCTGCACCGGTCACGGTCAAGGTTGGTTCGCATTGCTGAGTGACCCGGTCAAGAAGAACGATTTGTACTTTGGGCTTAACTTCAATAGTCCCCAGGGGCTTCCCGCCTTTCGGGGCGGACCCTGTACCTGGTTCCAAGTGATTGGACTTCATTCAATTTCTCTTCAGCCTTTGCTGTTTGCTCCATTTTAAATCGGGAGTTGGCCAACTTAGGTAGCTACAGGGGGCTATGTGGGAAAATATACGGACAGCTACTGGACAGAGCCCGCACTCCACTGGACGAGATCAGACAAAAATGGGAGGACGAACTGGGGACAGAGGTAGGATGGGGACTCTGGAGCGAAGCATTGAGCAGGGTGAACTCCACCTCCTCCTGCGCAAGGCTAAGCCTAATGCAGCTCAAAGTGGTGCACAGAGCGCACCTGACCAGAACCCGAATGAGCAGGTTCTTCCCGGAGGTGGAGGACAAATGTGAGCGGTGCCAGAGGGGCCCGGCCAACCACACCCACATGTCTTGGGCTTGCCCCAAGCTTGCTGGGTTCTGGACAGCCTTCTCCGAGGCAATGTCCAAGGTTGTGGGGGTGAGGGTGACGCCATGCCCAATAGTGGCAATCTTCGGGGTATTGGAGCAGCCAGAGCTGTACATGGGGAAGGGGGCCAACGCCCTCACTTCCCTAATCGCACGCCGGAGAATCCTGCCCAGCTGGCGATCGGCAGCACCACCCACAGCTGCAGACTGGCTCGCTGACCTCTCGGAATTTCTCCACCTGGAGAAGATTAAGTGCGCCACCCGAGGGTCAGAGGAAGGCTTCCTGGATACTTGGGGGCAGATTGTCGGTCTGTTCTAAAACTGGTGGTGGGGGGGGGAGGGGGGGGGGGGGGGGGGGGGGAATTAGCGCAGGTGCGAAAAATGTGATGTGTGTATACACAACTGTTTATAAATATGAGAAATGTCAATAAAAAGATTTTAAAAAAAAGAAGAGTGAGACGTGATCTCGTTGCAATGTGTAACATTCTCAGAGAGTTTAAGAGGATAGATCCTGAGAGACTGTGAGTTCATAGCTTCAGAATAAGGAGTTTGACAGTTCGGACTGAGATGAGGAAAGTCTCTTCCCTCAGAAGGTTGTGAATGGTTGTTGTTGTTGACCCAGAGAGTAGTGGATGCTGAATCATTGAGTTTATTCCAAATTGAGATGAATAGATTTTTGGGTGCTAAGAGAATCACGGGGAAATGGTGGGGGTTTGAGGCACGAGCAGCACTCTCTCAGTGTGGCACGAGCAGCGCTGTCTCAGTGCGGCACGAGCAGCGCTCTCTCAGTGCGGCACGAGCAGCACTCTCTCAGTGCGGCACGAGCAGCACTCTCTCAGTGCGGCACGAGCAGCACTCTCTCAGTGCGGCACGAGCAGCGCTCTCTCAGTGCGGCACGAGCAGCACTCTCAGTGCGGCACGAGCAGCACTCTCTCAGTGTGGCACGAGCAGCACTCTCAGTGTGGCACGAGCAGCACTCTCTCAGTGCGGCACGAGCAGCACTCTCTCAGTGCGGCACGAGCAGCGCTCTCTCAGTGCGGCACGAGCAGCACTCTCTCAGTGTGGCACGAGCAGCACTCAGTGTGGCACGAGCAGCACTCTCTCGGTGCGGCACGAGCAGCACTCTCTCAGTGTGGCACGAGCAGCTCTCTCTCAGTGCGGCACGAGCAGCACTCTCTCAGTGTGGCACGAGCAGCTCTCTCTCAGTGCGGCACGAGCAGAACTCTCTCAGTGTGGCACGAGCAGCACTCTCTCAGTGTGGCACGAGCAGCTCTCTCTCAGTGCGGCACGAGCAGCACTCTCTCAGTGCGGCACGAGCAGCTCTCTCTCAGTGCGGCACGAGCAGCGCTCTCTCAGTGAGGCACGAGCAGCACTCAGTGCGGCACGAGCAGCTCTCTCTCAGTGCGGTACGAGCAGCGCTCTCTCAGTGCAGCACGAGCAGCACTCTCTCAGTGCGGCACGAGCAGCACTCAGTGCGGCACGAGCAGCGCTCTCTCAGTGCGGCACCAGCAGCACTCTCTCAGTGCGGCACGAGCAGCTCTCTCTCAGTGCGGCACAAGCAGCGCTCTCTCAGTGAGGCACGAGCAGCACTCAGTGCGGCACGAGCAGCTCTCTCTCAGTGCGGTACGAGCAGCGCTCTCTCAGTGCAGCACGAGCAGCACTCTCTCAGTGCGGCACGAGCAGCACTCAGTGCGGCACGAGCAGCACTCTCTCAGTGTGGCACGAGCAGCACTCTCTCAGTGCGGCAGGAGCAGCGCTCACTCAGTGCAGCACGAGCAGCACTCTCTCAGTGTGGCACGAGCAGCACTCTCTCGGTGCGGCACGAGCAGCACTCTCTCGGTGCGGCACGAGCAGCACTCTCTCGGTGCGGCACGAGCAGCACTCTCTCAGTGCGGCACGAGCAGCACTCTCTCAGTGCGGCACGAGCAGCACTCTCTCAGTGCGGCACGAGCAGCACTCTCTCAGTGCGGCACGAGCAGCGCTCTCTCAGTGGTACGAGCAGCACTCTCTCGGTGCGGCACGAGCAGCACTCTCTCAGTGTGGCACGAGCAGCACTCTCTCAGTGCGGCAGGAGCAGCACTCTCTCAGTGCGGCACGAGCAGCACTCTCTCAGTGCGGCACGAGCAGCTCTCTCTCCGTGCGGCACGAGCAGCTCTCTCTCAGTGCGGCACGAGCAGCGCTCTCTCAGTGAGGCACGAGCAGCACTCAGTGCGGCACGAGCAGCACTCTCTCAGTGCGGTACGAGCAGCGCTCTCTCAGTGCAGCACGAGCAGCACTCTCTCAGTGCGGCACGAGCAGCACTCAGTGCGGCACGAGCAGCGCTCTCTCAGTGCGGCACGAGCAGCACTCTCTCAGTGCGGCACGAGCAGCTCTCTCTCAGTGCGGCACAAGCAGCGCTCTCTCAGTGAGGCACGGTCAGCACTCAGTGCGGCACGAGCAGCTCTCTCTCAGTGCGGCACGAGCAGCACTCAGTGCGGCACGAGCAGCACTCTCTCAGTGCGGTACGAGCAGCGCTCTCTCAGTGCAGCACGAGCAGCACTCTCTCAGTGCGGCACAAGCAGCACTCAGTGCGGGACGAGCAGCACTCTCTCAGTGTGGCACGAGCAGCACTCTCTCAGTGCGGCACGAGCAGCACTCAGTGCGGCACGAGCAGCACTCTCTCAGTGTGGCACGAGCAGCACTCTCTCAGTGCGGCAGGAGCAGCGCTCACTCAGTGCAGCACGAGCAGCACTCTCTCAGTGTGGCACGAGCAGCGCTCTCTCAGTGCGGCAGGAGCAGCACTCAGTGCGGCACGAGCAGCACTCTCTCAGTGTGGCACGAGCAGCACTCTCTCAGTGCGGCACGAGCAGCACTCTCTCAGTGTGGCACGAGCAGCACTCTCAGTGCGGCACGAGCAGCACTCTCTCGGTGCGGCACGAGCAGCACTCTCTCAGTGTGGCAGGAGCAGCGCTCACTCAGTGCAGCACGAGCAGCGCTCTCTCAGTGTGGCACGAGCAGCGCTCTCTCAGTGCGGCACGAGCAGCACTCTCTCAGTGTGGCACGAGCAGCGCTCTCTCAGTGTGGCACGAGCAGCACTCTCTCAGTGTGGCACGAGCAGCGCTCTCTCAGTGTGGAACGAGCAGCACTCTCAGTGTGGCACGAGCAGCGCTCTCTCAGTGTGGCACGAGCAGCGCTCTCTCAGTGCGGCACGAGCAGCACTCTCTCAGTGTGGCACGAGCAGCGCTCTCTCAGTGTGGCACGAGCAGCACTCTCTCAGTGCGGCACGAGCAGCACTCTCTCAGTGCGGCACGAGCAGCACTCAGTGTGGCACGAGCAGCTCTCTCTCAGTTCGGCACGAGCAGCGCTGTCTCAGTGCGGCACGAGCAGCACTCTCTCAGTGCGGCACGAGCAGCTCTCTCTCAGTGCGGCACGAGCAGCTCTCTCTCAGTGCGGCACGAGCAGCTCTCTCTCAGTGCGGCACGAGCAGCACTCTCAGTGCGGCACGAGCAGCACTCTCTCAGTGCGGCACGAGCAGCTCTCTCTCAGTGCGGCACGAGCAGCTCTCTCTCTGTGCGGCACGAGCAGCGCTCTCTCTGTGCGGCACGAGCAGCACTCTCAGTGCGGCACGAACAGCACTCTCTCAGTGCGGCACGAGCATCGCTCTCTCAGTGCGGCATGAGCAGCACTCTCAGTGCGGCACGAGCAGCACTCTCAGTGCGGCACGAACAGCACTCTCTCAGTGCGGCACGAGCAGCTCTCTCTCAGTGCGGCACGAGCAGCACTCTCTCAGTGCGGCACGAGCAGCACTCTCTCTGTGCGGCACGAGCAGCACTCTCTCAGTGCGGCACGAGCAGCTCTCTCTCAGTGCGGCACGAGCAGCACTCTCTCAGCGCGGCACGAGCAGCTCTCTCTCAGCGCGGCACGAGCAGCACTCTCTCAGCGCGGCACGAGCAGCACTCTCTCAGTGCAGCACGAGCAGCACTCTCTCAGTGCGGCACGAGCAGCTCTCTCTCAGTGCGGCACGAGCAGCACTCTCTCAGTGTGGCACGAGCAGCACTCTCTCAGTGTGGCACGAGCAGCACTCTCAGTGCGGCACGAGCAGCACTCCCTCAGTGCCGCACGAGCAGCACTCTCTCAGTGCGGCACGAGCAGCACTCTCAGTGCGGCACGAGCAGCACTCTCTCAGTGTGGCACGAGCAGCACTCTCAGTGCGGCACGAGCAGCACTCTCTCAGTGCGGCACGAGCAGCACTCTCTCAGTGCGGCACGAGCAGCACTCTCAGTGCGGCACGAGCAGCACTCTCAGTGCGGCACGAGCAGCACTCTCTCAGTGCGGCACGAGCAGCACTCTCTCAGTGTGGCACGAGCAGCACTCTCTCAGTGTGGCACGAGCAGCACTCTCAGTGCGGCACGAGCAGCTCTCTCTCAGTGCGGCACGAGCAGCTCTCTCTCAGTGCGGCACGAGCAACACTCTCTCAGTGTGGCACGAGCAGCACTCTCTCAGTGTGGCACGAGCAGCACTCTCAGTGCGGCACGACCAGCACTCTCTCAGTGCGGCACGAGCAGCACTCTCTCAGTGCGGCACGAGCAGCACTCTCAGTGCGGCACGAGCAGCACTCTCAGTGCGGCACGAGCAGCACTCTCTCAGTGCTGCACGAGCAGTGCTGTCTCAGTGCGGCACGAGCAGCACTCAGTGCTGCACGAGCAGCACTCTCTCAGTGCGGCACGAGCAGCACTCTCTCAGTGCGGCACGAGCAGCACTCTCTCAGTGCGGCACGAGCAGCACTCTCTCAGTGCGGCACCAGCAGCTCTCTCTCAGTGCGGCACGAGTAGCACTCTCAGTGCGGCACGGGCAGCACTCTCTCAGTGCTGCACGAGCCGCGCTGTCTCAGTGCGGCACGAGCAGCGCTCTCTCAGTGCGGCACGAGCAGCTCTCTCTCAGTGCGGCACGAGCAGCTCTCTTTCAGTGCAGCACGAGCAGCGCTCTCTCAGTGCGGCACGAGCAGCACGCTCAGTGCGGCACGAGCAGCACTCTCTCAGTGCGGCACGAGCAGCGCTCTCTCAGTGCGGCACGAGCAGCGCTCTCTCAGTGCGGCACGAGCAGCTCTCTCTCAGTGAGGCACGAGCAGCTCTCTCTCAGTGCAGCACGAGCAGCGCTCTCT
Source organism: Scyliorhinus torazame (assembly GCF_047496885.1). Taxonomy (NCBI): domain Eukaryota; kingdom Metazoa; phylum Chordata; class Chondrichthyes; order Carcharhiniformes; family Scyliorhinidae; genus Scyliorhinus; species Scyliorhinus torazame. Next base: position 25,114,341 of record NC_092713.1, read on the forward strand.
CAGTGTGGCACGAGCAGCACTCTCAGTGCGGCACGAGCAGCACTCTCTCAGTGCGGCACGAGCAGCTCTCTCTCAGTGCAGCACGAGCAGCGCACTCTCAGTGCGGCACGAGCAGCACTCTCAGTGCGGCACGAGCAGCACTCTCTCAGTGCGGCACGAGCAGCACTCTCTCAGTGCGGCACGAGCAGCACTCTCAGTGCGGCACGAGCAGCGCTGTCTCAGTGCGGTACGAGCAGCACTCAGTGCTGCACGAGCAGCACTCTCTCAGTGCGGCACCAGCAGCTCTCTCTCAGTGCGGCACGAGTAGTTCTCTCAGTGCGGCACGAGCAGCTCTCTCTCAGTGCGGCACCAGCAGCTCTCTCTCAGTGCGGCACGAGTAGCACTCTCAGTGCGGCACGAGTAGCACATTCAGTGCGGCACGAGCAGCACTCTCAGTGCGGCACGGGCAGCACTCTCTCAGTGCTGCACGAGCAGCGCTGTCTCAGTGCGGCACGAGCAGCACTCTGTGCGGCACGAGCAGCTCTCTCTCAGTGCGGCACGAGCAGCTCTCTCTCAGTGCGGCACGAGCAGCACTCTCTCAGTGCAGCACGAGCAGCACTCTCTCAGTGCGGCACGAGCAGCACTCTCTCAGTGCGGCACGAGCAGCACTCTCTCAGTGCGGCACGAGCAGCACTCTCTCAGTGCGGCACGAGCAGCTCTCTCTCAGTGCGGCACGAGCAGCGCTCTCTCAGTGCGGCACGAGCAGCTCTCTCTCAGTGCGGCACGAGCAGCACTCTCTCAGTGCGGCACGAGCAGCTCTCTCTCAGTGTGGCACGAGCAGCTCTCTCAGTGCGGCACGAGCAGCACTCTCTCGGTGCGGCACGAGCAGCTCTCTCTCAGTGTGGCACGAGCAGCACTCTCTCAGTGTGGCACGAGCAGCACTCTCTCGGTGCGGCACGAGCAGATCTCTCTCAGTGTGGCACGAGCAGCTCTCTCTCAGTGTGGCACGAGCAGCACTCTCTCAGTGTGGCACGAGCAGCTCTCTCTCAGTGTGGCACGAGCAGCACTCTCTCAGTGTGGCACGAGCAGCACTCTCTCGGTGCGGCACGAGCAGCTCTCTCTCAGTGCGGCACGAGCAGCACTCTCTCAGTGCGGCACGAGCAGCTCTCTCTCAGTGCGGCACGAGCAGCACTCTCTCAGTGCGGCACCAGCCGCTCGCTCTCAGTGCGGCACGAGCAGCACTCTCTCAGTGCGGCACGAGCAGCTCTCTCTCAGTGCGGCACGAGCAGCACTCTCTCAGTGCGGCACGAGCAGCTCTCTCTCAGTGTGGCACGAGCAGCTCTCTCAGTGCGGCACGAGCAGCACTCTCTCGGTGCGGCACGAGCAGCTCTCTCTCAGTGTGGCACTAGCAGCACTCTCTCAGTGTGGCACGAGCAGCACTCTCTCGGTGCGGCACGAGCAGCTCTCTCTCAGTGTGGCACGAGCAGCTCTCTCTCAGTGTGGCACGAGCAGCTCTCTCAGTGCGGCACGAGCAGCACTCTCTCGGTGCGGCACGAGCAGCTCTCTCTCAGTGTGGCACGAGCAGCACTCTCTCAGTGTGGCACGAGCAGCACTCTCTCGGTGCGGCACGAGCAGCTCTCTCTCAGTGAGGCACGGTCAGCACTCAGTGCGGCACGAGCAGCTCTCTCTCAGTGCGGCACGAGCAGCACTCAGTGCGGCACGAGCAGCACTCTCTCAGTGCGGTACGAGCAGCGCTCTCTCAGTGCAGCACAAGCAGCACTCTCTCAGTGCGGCACGAGCAGCACTCTCTCAGTGTGGCACGAGCAGCACTCTCTCAGTGCGGCAGGAGCAGCACTCTCTCAGTGCGGCACGAGCAGCACTCTCTCAGTGCGGCACGAGCAGCTCTCTCTCCGTGCGGCACGAGCAGCTCTCTCTCAGTGCGGCACGAGCAGCGCTCTCTCAGTGAGGCACGAGCAGCACTCAGTGCGGCACGAGCAGCACTCTCTCAGTGCGGTACGAGCAGCGCTCTCTCAGTGCAGCACGAGCAGCACTCTCTCAGTGCGGCACGAGCAGCACTCAGTGCGGCACGAGCAGCGCTCTCTCAGTGCGGCACGAGCAGCACTCTCTCAGTGCGGCACGAGCAGCTCTCTCTCAGTGCGGCACAAGCAGCGCTCTCTCAGTGAGGCACGGTCAGCACTCAGTGCGGCACGAGCAGCTCTCTCTCAGTGCGGCACGAGCAGCACTCAGTGCGGCACGAGCAGCACTCTCTCAGTGCGGTACGAGCAGCGCTCTCTCAGTGCAGCACGAGCAGCACTCTCTCAGTGCGGCACAAGCAGCACTCAGTGCGGGACGAGCAGCACTCTCTCAGTGTGGCACGAGCAGCACTCTCTCAGTGCGGCACGAGCAGCACTCAGTGCGGCACGAGCAGCACTCTCTCAGTGTGGCACGAGCAGCACTCTCTCAGTGCGGCAGGAGCAGCGCTCACTCAGTGCAGCACGAGCAGCACTCTCTCAGTGTGGCACGAGCAGCGCTCTCTCAGTGCGGCAGGAGCAGCACTCAGTGCGGCACGAGCAGCACTCTCTCAGTGTGGCACGAGCAGCACTCTCTCAGTGCGGCACGAGCAGCACTCTCTCAGTGTGGCACGAGCAGCACTCTCAGTGCGGCACGAGCAGCACTCTCTCGGTGCGGCACGAGCAGCACTCTCTCAGTGTGGCAGGAGCAGCGCTCACTCAGTGCAGCACGAGCAGCGCTCTCTCAGTGTGGCACGAGCAGCGCTCTCTCAGTGCGGCACGAGCAGCACTCTCTCAGTGTGGCACGAGCAGCGCTCTCTCAGTGTGGCACGAGCAGCACTCTCTCAGTGTGGCACGAGCAGCGCTCTCTCAGTGTGGAACGAGCAGCACTCTCAGTGTGGCACGAGCAGCGCTCTCTCAGTGTGGCACGAGCAGCGCTCTCTCAGTGCGGCACGAGCAGCACTCTCTCAGTGTGGCACGAGCAGCGCTCTCTCAGTGTGGCACGAGCAGCACTCTCTCAGTGCGGCACGAGCAGCACTCTCTCAGTGCGGCACGAGCAGCACTCAGTGTGGCACGAGCAGCTCTCTCTCAGTTCGGCACGAGCAGCGCTGTCTCAGTGCGGCACGAGCAGCACTCTCTCAGTGCGGCACGAGCAGCTCTCTCTCAGTGCGGCACGAGCAGCTCTCTCTCAGTGCGGCACGAGCAGCTCTCTCTCAGTGCGGCACGAGCAGCACTCTCAGTGCGGCACGAGCAGCACTCTCTCAGTGCGGCACGAGCAGCTCTCTCTCAGTGCGGCACGAGCAGCTCTCTCTCTGTGCGGCACGAGCAGCGCTCTCTCTGTGCGGCACGAGCAGCACTCTCAGTGCGGCACGAACAGCACTCTCTCAGTGCGGCACGAGCATCGCTCTCTCAGTGCGGCATGAGCAGCACTCTCAGTGCGGCACGAGCAGCACTCTCAGTGCGGCACGAACAGCACTCTCTCAGTGCGGCACGAGCAGCTCTCTCTCAGTGCGGCACGAGCAGCACTCTCTCAGTGCGGCACGAGCAGCACTCTCTCTGTGCGGCACGAGCAGCACTCTCTCAGTGCGGCACGAGCAGCTCTCTCTCAGTGCGGCACGAGCAGCACTCTCTCAGCGCGGCACGAGCAGCTCTCTCTCAGCGCGGCACGAGCAGCACTCTCTCAGCGCGGCACGAGCAGCACTCTCTCAGTGCAGCACGAGCAGCACTCTCTCAGTGCGGCACGAGCAGCTCTCTCTCAGTGCGGCACGAGCAGCACTCTCTCAGTGTGGCACGAGCAGCACTCTCTCAGTGTGGCACGAGCAGCACTCTCAGTGCGGCACGAGCAGCACTCCCTCAGTGCCGCACGAGCAGCACTCTCTCAGTGCGGCACGAGCAGCACTCTCAGTGCGGCACGAGCAGCACTCTCTCAGTGTGGCACGAGCAGCACTCTCAGTGCGGCACGAGCAGCACTCTCTCAGTGCGGCACGAGCAGCACTCTCTCAGTGCGGCACGAGCAGCACTCTCAGTGCGGCACGAGCAGCACTCTCAGTGCGGCACGAGCAGCACTCTCTCAGTGCGGCACGAGCAGCACTCTCTCAGTGTGGCACGAGCAGCACTCTCTCAGTGTGGCACGAGCAGCACTCTCAGTGCGGCACGAGCAGCTCTCTCTCAGTGCGGCACGAGCAGCTCTCTCTCAGTGCGGCACGAGCAACACTCTCTCAGTGTGGCACGAGCAGCACTCTCTCAGTGTGGCACGAGCAGCACTCTCAGTGCGGCACGACCAGCACTCTCTCAGTGCGGCACGAGCAGCACTCTCTCAGTGCGGCACGAGCAGCACTCTCAGTGCGGCACGAGCAGCACTCTCAGTGCGGCACGAGCAGCACTCTCTCAGTGCTGCACGAGCAGTGCTGTCTCAGTGCGGCACGAGCAGCACTCAGTGCTGCACGAGCAGCACTCTCTCAGTGCGGCACGAGCAGCACTCTCTCAGTGCGGCACGAGCAGCACTCTCTCAGTGCGGCACGAGCAGCACTCTCTCAGTGCGGCACCAGCAGCTCTCTCTCAGTGCGGCACGAGTAGCACTCTCAGTGCGGCACGGGCAGCACTCTCTCAGTGCTGCACGAGCCGCGCTGTCTCAGTGCGGCACGAGCAGCGCTCTCTCAGTGCGGCACGAGCAGCTCTCTCTCAGTGCGGCACGAGCAGCTCTCTTTCAGTGCAGCACGAGCAGCGCTCTCTCAGTGCGGCACGAGCAGCACGCTCAGTGCGGCACGAGCAGCACTCTCTCAGTGCGGCACGAGCAGCGCTCTCTCAGTGCGGCACGAGCAGCGCTCTCTCAGTGCGGCACGAGCAGCTCTCTCTCAGTGAGGCACGAGCAGCTCTCTCTCAGTGCAGCACGAGCAGCGCTCTCTCAGTGTGGCACGAGCAGCACTCTCAGTGCGGCACGAGCAGCACTCTCTCAGTGCGGCACGAGCAGCTCTCTCTCAGTGCAGCACGAGCAGCGCACTCTCAGTGCGGCACGAGCAGCACTCTCAGTGCGGCACGAGCAGCACTCTCTCAGTGCGGCACGAGCAGCACTCTCTCAGTGCGGCACGAGCAGCACTCTCAGTGCGGCACGAGCAGCGCTGTCTCAGTGCGGTACGAGCAGCACTCAGTGCTGCACGAGCAGCACTCTCTCAGTGCGGCACCAGCAGCTCTCTCTCAGTGCGGCACGAGTAGTTCTCTCAGTGCGGCACGAGCAGCTCTCTCTCAGTGCGGCACCAGCAGCTCTCTCTCAGTGCGGCACGAGTAGCACTCTCAGTGCGGCACGAGTAGCACATTCAGTGCGGCACGAGCAGCACTCTCAGTGCGGCACGGGCAGCACTCTCTCAGTGCTGCACGAGCAGCGCTGTCTCAGTGCGGCACGAGCAGCACTCTGTGCGGCACGAGCAGCTCTCTCTCAGTGCGGCACGAGCAGCTCTCTCTCAGTGCGGCACGAGCAGCACTCTCTCAGTGCAGCACGAGCAGCACTCTCTCAGTGCGGCACGAGCAGCACTCTCTCAGTGCGGCACGAGCAGCACTCTCTCAGTGCGGCACGAGCAGCACTCTCTCAGTGCGGCACGAGCAGCTCTCTCTCAGTGCGGCACGAGCAGCGCTCTCTCAGTGCGGCACGAGCAGCTCTCTCTCAGTGCGGCACGAGCAGCACTCTCTCAGTGCGGCACGAGCAGCTCTCTCTCAGTGTGGCACGAGCAGCTCTCTCAGTGCGGCACGAGCAGCACTCTCTCGGTGCGGCACGAGCAGCTCTCTCTCAGTGTGGCACGAGCAGCACTCTCTCAGTGTGGCACGAGCAGCACTCTCTCGGTGCGGCACGAGCAGATCTCTCTCAGTGTGGCACGAGCAGCTCTCTCTCAGTGTGGCACGAGCAGCACTCTCTCAGTGTGGCACGAGCAGCTCTCTCTCAGTGTGGCACGAGCAGCACTCTCTCAGTGTGGCACGAGCAGCACTCTCTCGGTGCGGCACGAGCAGCTCTCTCTCAGTGCGGCACGAGCAGCACTCTCTCAGTGCGGCACGAGCAGCTCTCTCTCAGTGCGGCACGAGCAGCACTCTCTCAGTGCGGCACCAGCCGCTCGCTCTCAGTGCGGCACGAGCAGCACTCTCTCAGTGCGGCACGAGCAGCTCTCTCTCAGTGCGGCACGAGCAGCACTCTCTCAGTGCGGCACGAGCAGCTCTCTCTCAGTGTGGCACGAGCAGCTCTCTCAGTGCGGCACGAGCAGCACTCTCTCGGTGCGGCACGAGCAGCTCTCTCTCAGTGTGGCACTAGCAGCACTCTCTCAGTGTGGCACGAGCAGCACTCTCTCGGTGCGGCACGAGCAGCTCTCTCTCAGTGTGGCACGAGCAGCTCTCTCTCAGTGTGGCACGAGCAGCTCTCTCAGTGCGGCACGAGCAGCACTCTCTCGGTGCGGCACGAGCAGCTCTCTCTCAGTGTGGCACGAGCAGCACTCTCTCAGTGTGGCACGAGCAGCACTCTCTCGGTGCGGCACGAGCAGCTCTCTCTCAGTGAGGCACGGTCAGCACTCAGTGCGGCACGAGCAGCTCTCTCTCAGTGCGGCACGAGCAGCACTCAGTGCGGCACGAGCAGCACTCTCTCAGTGCGGTACGAGCAGCGCTCTCTCAGTGCAGCACAAGCAGCACTCTCTCAGTGCGGCACGAGCAGCACTCAGTGCGGCACGAGCAGCACTCTCTCAGTGTGGCACGAGCAGCACTCTCTCAGTGCGGCACGAGCAGCACTCAGTGCGGCACGAGCAGCACTCTCTCAGTGTGGCACGAGCAGCACTCTCTCAGTGCGGCAGGAGCAGCGCTCACTCAGTGCAGCACGAGCAGCACTCTCTCAGTGTGGCACGAGCAGCGCTCTCTCAGTGCGGCAGGAGCAGCACTCAGTGCGGCACGAGCAGCACTCTCTCAGTGTGGCACGAGCAGCACTCTCTCAGTGCGGCACGAGCAGCACTCTCTCAGTGTGGCACGAGCAGCACTCTCAGTGCGGCACGAGCAGCACTCTCTCGGTGCGGCACGAGCAGCACTCTCTCAGTGTGGCAGGAGCAGCGCTCACTCAGTGCAGCACGAGCAGCGCTCTCTCAGTGCGGCACGAGCAGCGCTCTCTCAGTGCGGCACGAGCAGCACTCTCTCAGTGTGGCACGAGCAGCACTCTCTCAGTGCGGCACGAGCAGCACTCTCTCAGTGTGGCACGAGCAGCACTCTCAGTGCGGCACGAGCAGCACTCTCTCGGTGCGGCACGAGCAGCACTCTCTCAGTGTGGCAGGAGCAGCGCTCACTCAGTGCGGCACGAGCAGCGCTCTCTCAGTGTGGCACGAGCAGCGCTCTCTCAGTGCGGCACGAGCAGCACTCTCTCAGTGTGGCACGAGCAGCGCTCTCTCAGTGTGGCACGAGCAGCACTCTCTCAGTGTGGCACGAGCAGCGCTCTCTCAGTGTGGCACGAGCAGCACTCTCAGTGTGGCACGAGCAGCGCTCTCTCAGTGTGGCACGAGCAGCGCTCTCTCAGTGCGGCACGAGCAGCTCTCTCTCAGTGCGGCACGAGCAGCACTCTCAGTGCGGCACGAGCAGCACTCTCTCAGTGCGGCACGAGCAGCTCTCTCTCAGTGCGGCACGAGCAGCTCTCTCTCTGTGCGGCACGAGCAGCGCTCTCTCTGTGCGGCACGAGCAGCACTCTCAGTGCGGCATGAACAGCACTCTCTCAGTGCGGCACGAGCATCGCTCTCTCAGTGCGGCATGAGCAGCACTCTCAGTGCGGCACGAGCAGCACTCTCAGTGCGGCACGAACAGCACTCTCTCAGTGCGGTACGAGCAGCGCTCTCTCAGTGCAGCACGAGCAGCACTCTCTCAGTGCGGCACGAGCAGCACTCAGTGCGGCACGAGCAGCACTCTCTCAGTGTGGCACGAGCAGCACTCTCTCAGTGCGGCACGAGCAGCACTCAGTGCGGCACGAGCAGCACTCTCTCAGTGTGGCACGAGCAGCACTCTCTCAGTGCGGCAGGAGCAGCGCTCACTCAGTGCAGCACGAGCAGCACTCTCTCAGTGTGGCACGAGCAGCGCTCTCTCAGTGCGGCAGGAGCAGCACTCAGTGCGGCACGAGCAGCACTCTCTCAGTGTGGCACGAGCAGCACTCTCTCAGTGCGGCACGAGCAGCACTCTCTCAGTGTGGCACGAGCAGCACTCTCAGTGCGGCACGAGCAGCACTCTCTCGGTGCGGCACGAGCAGCACTCTCTCAGTGTGGCAGGAGCAGCGCTCACTCAGTGCAGCACGAGCAACGCTCTCTCAGTGTGGCACGAGCAGCGCTCTCTCAGTGCGGCACGAGCAGCACTCTCTCAGTGTGGCACGAGCAGCGCTCTCTCAGTGTGGCACGAGCAGCACTCTCTCAGTGTGGCACGAGCAGCGCTCTCTCAGTGTGGCACGAGCAGCACTCTCAGTGTGGCACGAGCAGCGCTCTCTCAGTGAGGCACGAGCAGCGCTCTCTCAGTGCGGCACGAGCAGCTCTCTCTCAGTGCGGCACGAGCAGCACTCTCAGTGCGGCACGAGCAGCACTCTCTCAGTGCGGCACGAGCAGCTCTCTCTCAGTGCGGCACGAGCAGCTCTCTCTCTGTGCGGCACGAGCAGCGCTCTCTCTGTGCGGCACGAGCAGCACTCTCAGTGCGGCACGAACAGCACTCTCTCAGTGCGGCACGAGCATCGCTCTCTCAGTGCGGCATGAGCAGCACTCTCAGTGCGGCACGAGCAGCACTCTCAGTGCGGCACGAACAGCACTCTCTCAGTGCGGCACGAGCAGCTCTCTCTCAGTGCGGCACGAGCAGCACTCTCTCAGTGCGGCACGAGCAGCACTCTCTCTGTGCGGCACGAGCAGCACTCTCTCAGTGCGGCACGAGCAGCTCTCTCTCAGTGCGGCACGAGCAGCACTCTCTCAGTGCGGCACGAGCAGCTCTCTCTCAGTGCGGCACGAGCAGCACTCAGTGCGGCACGAGCAGCACTCTCTCAGTGCGGTACGAGCAGCGCTCTCTCAGTGCAGCACGAGCAGCACTCTCTCAGTGCGGCACGAGCAGCACTCAGTGCGGCACGAGCAGCACTCTCTCAGTGTGGCACGAGCAGCACTCTCTCAGTGCGGCACGAGCAGCACTCAGTGCGGCACGAGCAGCACTCTCTCAGTGTGGCACGAGCAGCACTCTCTCAGTGCGGCAGGAGCAGCGCTCACTCAGTGCAGCACGAGCAGCACTCTCTCAGTGTGGCACGAGCAGCGCTCTCTCAGTGCGGCAGGAGCAGCACTCAGTGCGGCACGAGCAGCACTCTCTCAGTGTGGCACGAGCAGCACTCTCTCAGTGCGGCACGAGCAGCACTCTCTCAGTGTGGCACGAGCAGCACTCTCAGTGCGGCACGAGCAGCACTCTCTCGGTGCGGCACGAGCAGCACTCTCTCAGTGTGGCAGGAGCAGCGCTCACTCAGTGCAGCACGAGCAGCGCTCTCTCAGTGTGGCACGAGCAGCGCTCTCTCAGTGCGGCACGAGCAGCACTCTCTCAGTGTGGCACGAGCAGCACTCTCTCAGTGCGGCACGAGCAGCACTCTCTCAGTGTGGCACGAGCAGCACTCTCAGTGCGGCACGAGCAGCACTCTCTCGGTGCGGCACGAGCAGCACTCTCTCAGTGCGGCACGAGCAGCTCTCTCTCAGTGCGGCACGAGCAGCACTCTCTCAGTGCGGCACGAGCAGCTCTCTCTCAGTGTGGCACGAGCAGCTCTCTCAGTGCGGCACGAGCAGCACTCTCTCGGTGCGGCACGAGCAGCTCTCTCTCAGTGTGGCACGAGCAGCACTCTCTCAGTGTGGCACGAGCAGCACTCTCTCGGTGCGGCACGAGCAGCTCTCTCTCAGTGTGGCACGAGCAGCTCTCTCTCAGTGCGGCACAAGCAGCGCTCTCTCAGTGAGGCACGGTCAGCACTCAGTGCGGCACGAGCAGCTCTCTCTCAGTGCGGCACGAGCAGCACTCAGTGCGGCACGAGCAGCACTCTCTCAGTGCGGTACGAGCAGCGCTCTCTCAGTGCAGCACGAGCAGCACTCTCTCAGTGCGGCACGAGCAGCACTCAGTGCGGCACGAGCAGCACTCTCTCAGTGTGGCACGAGCAGCACTCTCTCAGTGCGGCACGAGCAGCACTCAGTGCGGCACGAGCAGCACTCTCTCAGTGTGGCACGAGCAGCACTCTCTCAGTGCGGCAGGAGCAGCGCTCACTCAGTGCAGCACGAGCAGCACTCTCTCAGTGTGGCACGAGCAGCGCTCTCTCAGTGCGGCAGGAGCAGCACTCAGTGCGGCACGAGCAGCACTCTCTCAGTGTGGCACGAGCAGCACTCTCTCAGTGCGGCACGAGCATCACTCTCTCAGTGTGGCACGAGCAGCACTCTCAGTGCGGCACGAGCAGCACTCTCTCGGTGCGGCACGAGCAGCACTCTCTCAGTGTGGCAGGAGCAGCGCTCACTCAGTGCAGCACGAGCAGCGCTCTCTCAGTGTGGCACGAGCAGCGCTCTCTCAGTGCGGCACGAGCAGCACTCTCTCAGTGTGGCACGAGCAGCACTCTCTCAGTGCGGCACGAGCAGCACTCTCTCAGTGTGGCACGAGCAGCACTCTCAGTGCGGCACGAGCAGCACTCTCTCGGTGCGGCACGAGCAGCACTCTCTCCGTGTGGCAGGAGCAGCGCTCACTCAGTGCAGCACGAGCAGCGCTCTCTCAGTGTGGCACGAGCAGCGCTCTCTCAGTGCGGCACGAGCAGCACTCTCTCAGTGTGGCACGAGCAGCGCTCTCTCAGTGTGGCACGAGCAGCACTCTCTCAGTGTGGCACGAGCAGCGCTCTCCCAGTGTGGCACGAGCAGCACTCTCAGTGTGGCACGAGCAGCGCTCTCTCAGTGTGGCACGAGCAGCGCTCTCTCAGTGCGGCACGAGCAGCTCTCTCTCAGTGCGGCACGAGCAGCACTCTCAGTGCGGCACGAGCAGCACTCTCTCAGTGCGGCACGAGCAGCTCTCTCTCAGTGCGGCACGAGCAGCTCTCTCTCTGTGCGGCACGAGCAGCGCTCTCTCTGTGCGGCACGAGCAGCACTCTCAGTGCGGCACGAACAGCACTCTCTCAGTGCGGCACGAGCATCGCTCTCTCAGTGCGGTATGAGCAGCACTCTCAGTGCGGCACGAGCAGCACTCTCAGTGCGGCACGAACAGCACTCTCTCAGTGCGGCACGAGCAGCTCTCTCTCAGTGCGGCACGAGCAGCACTCTCTCAGTGCGGCACGAGCAGCACTCTCTCTGTGCGGCACGAGCAGCACTCTCTCAGTGCGGCACGAGCAGCTCTCTCTCAGTGCGGCACGAGCAGCACTCTCTCAGTGCGGCACGAGCAGCTCTCTCTCAGTGCGGCACGAGCAGCACTCTCTCAGCGCGGCACGAGCAGCACTCTCTCAGTGCGGCACGAGCAGCTCTCTCTCAGTGCGGCACGAGCAGCACTCTCTCAGTGTGGCACGAGCAGCACTATCTCAGTGTGGCACGAGCAGCACTTTCAGTGCGGCACGAGCAGCACTCTCTCAGTGCGGCACGAGCAGCACTCTCTCAGTGCGGCACGAGCAGCACTCTCAGTGCGGCACGAGCAGCACTCTCAGTGCGGCACGAGCAGCACTCTCTCAGTGCGGCACGAGCAGCACTCTCTCAGTGTGGCACGAGCAGCACTCTCTCAGTGTGGCACGAGCAGCACTCTCAGTGCAGCACGAGCAGCTCTCTCTCAGTGCGGCACGAGCAGCTCTCTCTCAGTGCGGCACGAGCAACACTCTCTCAGTGTGGCACGAGCAGCACTCTCTCAGTGTGGCACGAGCAGCACTCTCAGTGCGGCACGACCAGCACTCTCTCAGTGCGGCACGAGCAGCACTCTCTCAGTGCGGCACGAGCAGCACTCTCAGTGCGGCACGAGCAGCACTCTCAGTGCGGCACGAGCAGCACTCTCTCAGTGCTGCACGAGCAGCGCTGTCTCAGTGCGGCACGAGCAGCACTCAGTGCTGCACGAGCAGCACTCTCTCAGTGCGGCACGAGCAGCACTCTCTCAGTGCGGCACGAGCAGCACTCTCTCAGTGCGGCACGAGCAGCACTCTCTCAGTGCGGCACCAGCAGCTCTCTCTCAGTGCGGCACGAGTAGCACTCTCAGTGCGGCACGGGCAGCACTCTCTCAGTGCTGCACGAGCCGCGCTGTCTCAGTGCGGCACGAGCAGCGCTCTCTCAGTGCGGCACGAGCAGCTCTCTCTCAGTGCGGCACGAGCAGCTCTCTCTCAGTGCAGCACGAGCAGCGCTCTCTCAGTGCGGCACGAGCAGCACTCTCAGTGCGGCACGAGCAGCACTCTCTCAGTGCGGCACGAGCAGCGCTCTCTCAGTGCGGCACGAGCAGCGCTCTCTCAGTGCGGCACGAGCAGCTCTCTCTCAGTGCGGCACGAGCAGCTCTCTCTCAGTGCAGCACGAGCAGCGCTCTCTCAGTGTGGCACGAGCAGCACTCTCAGTGCGGCACGAGCAGCACTCTCTCAGTGCGGCACGAGCAGCTCTCTCTCAGTGCAGCACGAGCAGCGCTCTCTCAGTGCGGCACGAGCAGCACTCTCAGTGCGGCACGAGCAGCACTCTCTCAGTGCGGCACGAGCAGCACTCTCTCAGTGCGGCACGAGCAGCACTCTCAGTGCGGCACGAGCAGCACTCTCTCAGTGCTGCACGAGCAGCGCTGTCTCAGTGCGGTACGAGCAGCACTCAGTGCTGCAGGAGCAGCACTCTCTCAGTGCGGCACCAGCAGCTCTCTCTCAGTGCGGCACGAGTAGCACTCTCAGTGCGGCACGAGCAGCTCTCTCTCAGTGCGGCACCAGCAGCTCTCTCTCAGTGCGGCACGAGTAGCACTCTCAGTGCGGCACGAGTAGCACTCTCAGTGCGGCACGAGCAGCACTCTCAGTGCGGCACGGGCAGCACTCTCTCAGTGCTGCACGAGCAGCGCTGTCTCAGTGCGGCACGAGCAGCACTCTGTGCGGCACGAGCAGCTCTCTCTCAGTGCGGCACGAGCAGCTCTCTCTCAGTGCGGCACGAGCAGCACTCTCTCAGTGCAGCACGAGCAGCACTCTCTCAGTGCGGCACGAGCAGCACTCTCTCAGTGCGGCACGAGCAGCACTCTCTCAGTGCGGCACGAGCAGCACTCTCCCAATGCGGCACGAGCAGCTCTCTCTCAGTGCGGCACGAGCAGCGCTCTCTCAGTGCGGCACGAGGAGCTCTCTCTCAGTGCAGCACGAGCAGCACTCTCTCAGTGCGGCACGAGCAGCTCTCTCTCAGTGTGGCACGAGCAGCTCTCTCAGTGCGGCACGAGCAGCACTCTCTCGGTGCGGCACGAGCAGCTCTCTCTCAGTGTGGCACGAGCAGCACTCTCTCAGTGTGGCACGAGCAGCACTCTCTCGGTGCGGCACGAGCAGCTCTCTCTCAGTGTGGCACGAGCAGCTCTCTCTCAGTGTGGCACGAGCAGCACTCTCTCAGTGTGGCACGAGCAGCTCTCTCTCAGTGTGGCACGAGCAGCACTCTCTCAGTGTGGCACGAGCAGCACTCTCTCGGTGCGGCACGAGCAGCTCTCTCTCAGTGCAGCACGAGCAGCACTCTCTCAGTGCGGCACGAGCAGCTCTCTCTCAGTGCGGCACGAGCAGCACTCTCTCAGTGCGGCACCAGCCGCTCGCTCTCAGTGCGGCACGAGCAGCACTCTCTCAGTGCGGCACGAGCAGCTCTCTCTCAGTGCGGCACGAGCAGCACTCTCTCAGTGCGGCACGAGCAGCTCTCTCTCAGTGTGGCACGAGCAGCTCTCTCAGTGCGGCACGAGCAGCACTCTCTCGGTGCGGCACGAGCAGCTCTCTCTCAGTGTGGCACGAGCAGCACTCTCTCAGTGTGGCACGAGCAGCACTCTCTCGGTGCGGCACGAGCAGCTCTCTCTCAGTGTGGCACGAGCAGCTCTCTCTCAGTGTGGCACGAGCAGCACTCTCTCAGTGTGGCACGAGCAGCTCTCTCTCAGTGTGGCACGAGCAGCACTCTCTCAGTGCGGCACGAGCAGCACTCTCTCGGTGCGGCACGAGCAGCTCTCTCTCAGTGCGGCACGAGCAGCTCTCTCTCAGTGCGGCACGAGCAGCTCTCTCTCGGTGCGGCACGAGCAGCACTCTCTCAGTGCAGCACGAGCAGCGCTCTCTCAGTGCGGCACGAGCAGCACTCTGTGCGGCACGAGCAGCTCTCTCTCAGTGCGGCACGAGCAGCTCTCTCTCAGTGCGGCACGAGCAGCACTCTCTCAGTGCAGCACGAGCAGCGCTCTCTCAGTGCGGCACGAGCAGCACTCTCTCAGTGCGGCACGAGCAGCGCTCTCTCAGTGCGGCACGAGCAGCACTCAGTGCGGCACGAGCAGCACTCTCTCAGTGCGGCACCAGCCGCTCTCTCTCAGTGCGGCACGAGCAGCTCTCTCTCAGTGCGGCACGAGCAGCGCTCTCTCAGTGCGGCACGAGCAGCACTCTCTCAGTGCGGCACGAGCAGCACTCTCTCAGTGCGGCACCAGCCTCTCTCTCTCAGTGCGGCACGAGCAGCTCTCTCTCAGTGCGGCACGAGCAGCGCTCTCTCAGTGCGGCACGAGCAGCACTCTCTCAGTGCGGCACGAGCAGCGCTCTCTCAGTGCGGCACGAGCAGCACTCAGTGCGGCACGAGCAGCACTCTCTCAGTGCGGCACCAGCCGCTCTCTCTCAGTGCGGCACGAGCAGCTCTCTCTCAGTGCGGCACGAGCAGCGCTCTCTCAGTGCGGCACGAGCAGCACTCTCTCAGTGCGGCACCAGCTGCTCTCTCTCAGTGCGGCACGAGCAGCTCTCTCTCAGTGCGGCACGAGCAGCACTCTCTCAGTGCGGCACGAGCAGCTCTCTCTCAGTGCGGCACGAGCAGCTCTCTCTCAGTGCGGCACGAGCAGCACTCTCTCAGTGTGGCACGAGCAGCTCTCTCAGTGCGGCACGAGCAGCACTCTCTCGGTGCGGCACGAGCAGCTCTCTCTCAGTGTGGCACGAGCAGCACTCTCTCAGTGTGGCACGAGCAGCACTCTCTCGGTGCGGCACGAGCAGCTCTCTCTCAGTGTGGCACGAGCAGCTCTCTCTCAGTGTGGCACGAGCAGCACTCTCTCAGTGTGGCACGAGCAGCACTCTCTCGGTGCGGCACGAGCAGCTCTCTCTCAGTGCGGCACGAGCAGCTCTCTCTCGGTGCGGCACGAGCAGCTCTCTCTCAGTGTGGCACGAGCAGCTCTCTCTCAGTGCGGCACGAGCAGCACTCTCTCAGTGCGGCACGAGCAGCTCTCTCAGTGCGGCACGAGCAGCTCTCTCTCAGTGCGGCACGAGCAGCACTCTCTCGGTGCGGCACGAGCAGCTCTCTCTCAGTGTGGCACGAGCAGCACTCTCTCAGTGTGGCACGAGCAGCTCTCTCTCAGTGCGGCACGAGCAGCGCTCTCTCAGTGCAGCACGAGCAGCACTCAGTGCGGCACGAGCAGCGCTCTCTCAGTGCAGCACGAGCAGCACTCTCTCAGTGCGGCACGAGCAGCACTCTCAGTGCGGCACGAGCAGCACTCTCAGTGCGGCACGAGCAGCTCTCTCTCAGTGCTGCACGAGCAGCGCTGTCTCAGTGCGGCACGAGCAGCACTCAGTGCTGCACGAGCAGCACTCTCTCAGTGCGGCACCAGCAGCTCTCTCTCAGTGCGGCACCAGCAGCTCTCTCTCAGTGCGGCACGAGTAGCACTCTCAGTGCGGCACGAGCAGCACTCTCTCAGTGCTGCACGAGCAGCGCTGTCTCAGTGCGGCACGAGCAGCACTCTCTCAGTGTGGCACGAGCAGCACTCTCTCAGTGCAGCACGAGCAGCGCTCTCTCAGTGCGGCACGAGCAGCACTCTCTCAGTGCAGCACGAGCAGCGCTCTCTCAGTGCGGCACGAGCAGCGCTCTCTCAGAGCGGCACGAGCAGCGCTCTCTCAGTGCGGCACGAGCAGCACTCTCTCAGTGCAGCACGAGCAGCGCTCTCTCAGTGCGGCACGAGCAGCGCTCTCTCAGTGTGGCACGAGCAGCGCTCTCTCAGTGCGGCACGAGCAGCACTCTCTCAGTGCGGCACGAGCAGCACTCTCTCAGTGCGGCACGAGCAGCACTCTCTCAGTGCGGCACGAGCAGCACTCTGTGCGGCAAGAGCAGCACTCTCTCAGTGCGGCACGAGCAGCTCTCTCTCAGTGCGGCACGAGCAGCTCTCTCTCAGTGCGGCACGAGCAGCTCTCTCTCAGTGCGGCACGAGCAGCGCTCTCTCGGTGCGGCACGAGCAGCTCTCTCTCAGTGCGGCACGAGCAGCACTCTCTCAGAGTGGCACGAGCAGCACTCTCAGTGCGGCACGAGCAGCACTCTCTCAGTGCGGCACGAGCAGCGCTCTCTCAGTGCGGCACGAACAGCACTCTCTCAGTGCGGCACGAGCAGCTCTCTCTCAGTGCGGCACGAGCAGCGCTCTCTCAGTGCGGCACGAGCAGCTCTCTCTCAGTGCAGCACGAGCAGCACTCTCTCAGTGCGGCACGAGCAGCTCTCTCTCAGTGTGGCACGAGCAGCTCTCTCAGTGCGGCACGAGCAGCACTCTCTTGGTGCGGCACGAGCAGCTCTCTCTCAGTGTGGCACGAGCAGCACTCTCTCAGTGTGGCACGAGCAGCACTCTCTCGGTGCGGCACGAGCAGCTCTCTCTCAGTGTGGCACGAGCAGCTCTCTCTCAGTGTGGCACGAGCAGCACTCTCTCAGTGTGGCACGAGCAGCACTCTCTCGGTGCGGCACGAGCAGCTCTCTCTCAGTGCGGCACGAGCTGCACTCTCTCAGTGCGGCACGAGCAGCTCTCTCTCAGTGCGGCACGAGCAGCACTCTCTCAGTGCGGCACCAGCCGCTCGCTCTCAGTGCGGCACGAGCAGCACTCTCTCAGTGCGGCACGAGCAGCTCTCTCTCAGTGCGGCACGAGCAGCACTCTCTCAGTGCGGCACGAGCAGCTCTCTCTCAGTGTGGCACGAGCAGCTCTCTCAGTGCGGCACCAGCAGCACTCTCTCGGTGCGGCACGAGCAGCTCTCTCTCAGTGTGGCACGAGCAGCACTCTCTCAGTGTGGCACGAGCAGCACTCTCTCGGTGCGGCACGAGCAGCTCTCTCTCAGTGTGGCACGAGCAGCTCTCTCTCAGTGTGGCACGAGCAGCACTCTCTCAGTGTGGCACGAGCAGCTCTCTCTCAGTGTGGCACGAGCAGCACTCTCTCAGTGTGGCACGAGCAGCACTCTCTCGGTGCGGCACGAGCAGCTCTCTCTCAGTGCGGCACGAGCAGCTCTCTCTCAGTGCGGCACGAGCAGCTCTCTCTCGGTGCGGCACGAGCAGCACTCTCTCAGTGCAGCACGAGCAGCGCTCTCTCAGTGCGGCACGAGCAGCACTCTGTGCGGCACGAGCAGCTCTCTCTCAGTGCGGCACGAGCAGCTCTCTCTCAGTGCGGCACGAGCAGCACTCTCTCAGTGCAGCACGAGCAGCGCTCTCTCAGTGCGGCACGAGCAGCACTCAGTGCGGCACGAGCAGCACTCTCTCAGTGCGGCACCAGCCGCTCTCTCTCAGTGCGGCACGAGCAGCTCTCTCTCAGTGCGGCACGAGCAGCGCTCTCTCAGTGCGGCACGAGCAGCACTCTCTCAGTGCGGCATGAGCAGCACTCTCTCAGTGCGGCACCAGCCTCTCTCTCTCAGTGCGGCACGAGCAGCTCTCGCTCAGTGCGGCACGAGCAGCGCTCTCTCAGTGCGGCACGAGCAGCACTCTCTCAGTGCGGCACGAGCAGCGCTCTCTCAGTGCGGCACGAGCAGCACTCAGTGCGGCACGAGCAGCACTCTCTCAGTGCGGCACCAGCCGCTCTCTCTCAGTGCGGCACGAGCAGCTCTCTCTCAGTGCGGCACGAGCAGCGCTCTCTCAGTGCGGCACGAGCAGCACTCTCTCAGTGCGGCACCAGCCGCTCTCTCTCAGTGCGGCACGAGCAGCTCTCTCTCAGTGCGGCACGAGCAGCACTCTCTCAGTGCGGCACGAGCAGCTCTCTCTCAGTGCGGCACGAGCAGCTCTCTCTCAGTGCGGCACGAGCAGCACTCTCTCAGTGTGGCACGAGCAGCTCTCTCAGTGCGGCACGAGCAGCACTCTCTCGGTGCGGCACGAGCAGCTCTCTCTCAGTGTGGCACGAGCAGCACTCTCTCAGTGTGGCACGAGCAGCACTCTCTCGGTGCGGCACGAGCAGCTCTCTCTCAGTGTGGCACGAGCAGCTCTCTCTCAGTGTGGCACGAGCAGCACTCTCTCAGTGTGGCACGAGCAGCACTCTCTCGGTGCGGCACGAGCAGCTCTCTCTCAGTGCGGCACGAGCAGCTCTCTCTCGGTGCGGCACGAGCAGCTCTCTCTCAGTGTGGCACGAGCAGCTCTCTCTCAGTGCGGCACGAGCAGCACTCTCTCAGTGCGGCACGAGCAGCTCTCTCAGTGCGGCACGAGCAGCACTCTCTCAGTGCGGCACGAGCAGCTCTCTCTCAGTGCGGCACGAGCAGCACTCTCTCGGTGCGGCACGAGCAGCTCTCTCTCAGTGTGGCACGAGCAGCACTCTCTCAGTGTGGCACGAGCAGCTCTCTCTCAGTGCGGCACGAGCAGCGCTCTCTCAGTGCAGCACGAGCAGCACTCAGTGCGGCACGAGCAGCGCTCTCTCAGTGCAGCACGAGCAGCACTCTCTCAGTGCGGCACGAGCAGCACTCTCAGTGCGGCACGAGCAGCACTCTCAGTGCGGCACGAGCAGCTCTCTCTCAGTGCTGCACGAGCAGCGCTGTCTCAGTGCGGCACGAGCAGCACTCAGTGCTGCACGAGCAGCACTCTCTCAGTGCGGCACCAGCAGCTCTCTCTCAGTGCGGCACCAGCAGCTCTCTCTCAGTGCGGCACGAGTAGCACTCTCAGTGCGGCACGAGCAGCACTCTCTCAGTGCTGCACGAGCAGCGCTGTCTCAGTGCGGCACGAGCAGCACTCTCTCAGTGTGGCACGAGCAGCACTCTCTCAGTGCAGCACGAGCAGCGATCTCTCAGTGCGGCACGAGCAGCACTCTCTCAGTGCAGCACGAGCAGCGCTCTCTCAGTGCGGCACGAGCAGCGCTCTCTCAGAGCGGCACGAGCAGCGCTCTCTCAGTGCGGCACGAGCAGCACTCTCTCAGTGCAGCACGAGCAGCGCTCTCTCAGTGCGGCACGAGCAGCGCTCTCTCAGTGCGGCACGAGCAGCACTCTCTCAGTGCGGCACGAGCAGCACTCTCTCAGTGCGGCACGAGCAGCACTCTCTCAGTGCGGCACGAGCAGCACTCTCTCAGTGCGGCACGAGCAGCACTCTGTGCGGCAAGAGCAGCACTCTCTCAGTGCGGCACGAGCAGCTCTCTCTCAGTGCGGCACGAGCAGCTCTCTCTCAGTGCGGCACGAGCAGCTCTCTCTCAGTGCGGCACGAGCAGCGCTCTCTCGGTGCGGCACGAGCAGCTCTCTCTCAGTGCGGCACGAGCAGCACTCTCTCAGTGTGGCACGAGCAGCACTCTCAGTGCGGCACGAGCAGCACTCTCTCAGTGCGGCACGAGCAGCGCTCTCTCAGTGCGGCACGAACAGCACTCTCTCAGTGCGGCACGAGCAGCTCTCTCTCAGTGCGGCACGAGCAGCTCTCTCTCAGTGCGGCACGAGCAGCTCTCTCTCAGTGCGGCACGAGCAGCTCTCTCTCAGTGCGGCACGAGCAGCTCTCTCTCAGTGCGGCACGAACAGCACTCTCTCAGTGCGGCACGAGCAGCTCTCTCTCAGTGCGGCACGAGCAGCTCTCTCTCAGTGCGGCACGAGCAGCTCTCTCTCAGTGCGGCACGAACAGCACTCTCTCAGTTCGGCACGAGCAGCTCTCTCTCAGTGCGGCACGAGCAGCGCTCTCTCAGTGCAGCACGAGCAGCACTCAGTGCGGCACGAGCAGCGCTCTCTCAGTGCAGCACGAGCAGCACTCAGTGCGGCACGAGCAGCACTCTCTCAGTGCAGCGCTAGAGTGTGAGCTTTTATTTTTTTTTGTGCTCGGGTAGTGGAGTGGGATTTGACCCGCAACCTTTTGGCAACATTAAGAATGGCACCCGAGCCAGGAGCTTTTGACCCAAATTAGAGGCGCCAACATAGAGGCTTCATCACCAAGGAGCAGGATATGGGCTCAAGTCTCTGGAACTGATGACCTTTTGGCACAATGACAAGAGCGCGACCATTGAGTCACAGCTCACACCCAATAGGAGGAACTAATATATTTACAGCATCTCACACTCTAAAGGTAAATGTGTCGAGTTTCAAATTTCACGGGTAAGTGCTAAAATAAAAATAGTCAATTGGATTTTATGTTTCATGAAATTTGCGGAGGCAATCATGCTGTTGCCTTTCTACCAGTGACACAGGGGTAACTCAGCCTCACTCCTATTGATTCAGTTAAAATAAGCAACCAAAGTTCACTTTCTTTGTGAGCTCCGCATTTGAATAACATCGAGGGAACTAACGTCATTGGACAAGGTTCAAGCTCGAAAGAACAATCAGCTGTCTGACATTGAACACAGGTAATGAGCTGCCCAATGTAGTCAGACGCTCCTGAGGAGGCAGCAAGACATTGTCTACAACAGCTCCTGAGAGGAAAATAAAGTGGAAAAAGTCAATTTCCTCTGACTGCGGGAATAATTAATGCTATAATAGGAGCAATGCAATACAACATTTTTTTTAAATTGTGCGAAATGATTAACTGTTCAGGAGGAATCAAATATCCTTGTGTGTGAAGCCACAGAAAGTTAACAACCAGGTCCAGAAAGCAGTTTATCGCAACGGGGCTGGGGCAGTAGAGCAAGGAAACCCTGCTGCGTTTGACCTGGGCCTTGGTAAGATCACACCTGAAGTGTATTGCACACTTTTGGTTTCCAGCCACAAGGAAAATGTGCTGATCTCTGTCGCTGTCGCACTGTCGTTAGCACTGTTGCTTCACAGCGCCAGGGTCCTCGGTTCGATTCCCGGCTTGGGTCACTGTCTGTGCGGAGTCTGCACGTTCTCCCCCTGTCTGCGTGGGTTTCCTCCGGGCACTCCGGTTTCCTCCCACAAGTCCCGAAAGACGTGCTGTTAGGTAATTTGGACATTCTGAATACGCCCTCCGTGTACCCGAACAGGCGCCGGAATGTGGCGACTCGAGCCTTTTCATAGTAACTTCTACATTAACATTGCAGTGTTAATGTAAGCCTACTTGTGACAATAAAGATTTTTAAATTAACCTTTAATTCATTAAGGGCAATTTATCACGGCCAATCCACCTAACCTGCACATCTTTAGACTGTGGGGGGAAACCGGAGCACCCGGAGGAAACCCACACAGACACGGGGAGAAAGTGCAGACTCCACACAGACAGTGTCCCGAGGCCGTAATTTAACCCGGGTCCCTGGTGATGTGAGGCAGCAGTGCTAACCACTGTGCCACCGTGTCTCCCCAGTTTCTGAGCAGTTTGAAAGTGAACAAAATGCTAACACCTCACACCTCCTGGAATGTAACACTCCTTGCATTGCAAAAACCTTCCAGCCAAACCCACACCATGGACTTGCAGATGGGCGCTATTCTCCCCCCCCCCCCCCCACCACGCCGGGTGGGAGAATCGCGGGGGCGCCGCGCGAATCGTGCCACGCCGCCACGACCGCCGCACGTGATTCTCCCACCTCCCGGAAACCAGCGACACGCGAATCGCGCCGGGCCGCTCGGAGAATCGGCGAGCGGCGATTCTCCGGCCCGGGTGGGCCGAGTGGCCGCTACGACACATCAGGTTCCCGCCGTCGCCGGCAACCCCTGATCACTGCCGGCGGGAACTCTGCGGGAAAGCTGGGGGGGTGGCCTGTGGGGGCGGGAGGGGGGCTCCTTCTCCGGGGGGGGGCCTCCGATGCGCGGGTTGGCACGGCGCCCATTTGGTGCCGCATAAGGACGCTGTGGGGGCCAGAATAGGTTGTGTCCGGGCCCCGTTTGCGCCATCGTGAAACGCGATGGCGTTCACGACGGCGCGAACACTTACCTCAATATTCGGCCCATCAAGTCTGCACCGACCCATTTAAGCCCTCACTTCCACCCTACCCTGTAACCCATAACCCAATAGCCCCTCCTCACCTCTTTTTGGACACTAAAGGCAATTTAGCATGGCCAATCCACCTAACCTGCATGTCTTTGGACTGTGGGAGGAAACCGGAGCACCCGGAGGAAACCCACGCACACACGGGGAGAACGTGCAGACTCCGCACAGACAGTGACCCAGCGGGGAATCGAACCTGGGACCCTGGTGCTGTGAAGCCACAGTGCTCGCCACTTGTGCTACCGTCCTGACCGCCTTCTTTGCTCCGACCCCTCTTTGTATTGTATAAATACAAAAGGGGCAAATGTTGCGAAACCTCTCTCTCGCGTGTCTGCAAAAATAAACAAACCCCTTTATTTTATCTTATCTTGAGTTTGTTGTGCAAGTTATTCCGAGAGCAGCGGGCCACCTCAAATTTAAGGGTTGGGGACAGTACGCCAGCACTCGAAATGGGGGAAATCATGAATCAGAAACACCTTTCTGTTTCTGGATGGATTATGAGAGGAGAAATCAGGGCTGTTCAAACGAATCCCCCTCTTGTCCATAACAATACTGATACATAATATCAGCGGCACTACCCTTGGCAGGCAGATTGGGTCATTTCCCCATCAATCATACCTGAAAATCACTGCAAGTGATTGAGATTGGTTTCATGTACATCATTTCCATCTTTTTACTGAGAGAAGTTGCTGTAGTTGTGGTCACGAGATCTGTGTGCTCTGATTCTTAGAGATGCTTTTTAAATAGACCCGGTGGACTGTTTGTTGTCATGAGCTTTTTAAATAGCGTCCTTCTGCAAGACCCATTCTACCCCCAACTGATAGGCGGCTTCAGTGGTGTCAATAGGCAGTCTGTGAAATATTGAAGTACAGTCATTTAAAATCAGAGGAGATTTCTTCTCCTTGTGCCCCCCCCCCACCCGCCCCCCCCCCCTCCACCTGAAGGCCTAGCCCGATTCGGGTACAGTGCTGCAACTACTTGTGCCCCCTCCCTCATGCACACTCACCTAACATGCCTCACCTGTGTCTCAGGACTGTCTGGAATCAGCTATAGACTATTTACAATTGATTTCGACAATCATACTCACTGACCAAGGAAATCCTGACTTTCTATTTCCCACCTGACCTGGAGATTGCTGAGGAAGGTTGCGGTGTCTGGGCTGTCGCCCAGTATTTAAACAATGAACCATGGCAGAGCTCTGGAGAGCTATTTGTACTGGAACAATCCTGCCTGTAACCAGCTAATGAATTGGTATTATTTCTGTATTTCGGAATGTAAGAGCGTATATTATAGATCATTATTTATTCATTCTCTGGGATAGAGGCTTCATTTGTGAGGCCAGCATTTATTGCCTTAGGAAAGCCGTATTGAACCTTTTCTTTTGAACCATTGCAATCTGTGTGGTGAAGATCCCCCAACATGCTGTTTGGTGTTGTGGTATCCATCTACTTCACAAAGGCTGCAAACCAGTTAGACATTCTTTTTGGAAGTAAATAAGAGATGAGCACAGATTTGTTGTAAATGCATGGAGAGATTACACGGATGATGCTAGAACGCACGTGGCGAACAAGGCAAAAGGAAAGATTGAAATCCTGGATGTGGATCCTTGGTGAAGGCATTTGAGAGAAAGTATTGGTTGGGAGAAGATTCCAAGGCCTGTTCTTGAGAGGGGAATTTGGGAATTCAGTAAGACCAGTTAGGTCGAAGTGTGACAAACGTTGGGGGGGAATGGATAAATCTGCAGAAGTTGTATTGGGTAGCATCTGTCACTTGGTTTCAGTGTGGCGTGTTTGACCACATTTCACCTGTTGGTGTCAATGGACTGTGCACTTACTGAGAACATTAGAGTATAAGTTAGAGTTTGTAAATTGTGGTACCGTTACAAATCTGTATATATCTGTAAAGGGGTGCTAGAGAGTGGATTATATATTTTCTTGTTAAAAGTAAATCGGCAGCCCTGTGACTCTGTTCATCCATGCGCATGAACAAAAAATAAAAATTAGGGTCGATCAAGCCAGATTCCATTGCCTTCAAAGGTGGTAATGCCATTTAAGTTCAAATAAGTGCAAGTTGTTATTCATTTCGCTTTGAAATCTAAATGGGGCTTCAAGCAAGAAATCATTAGAAGAAGCCTGAGTTGGTCATGTTCAATGACTGATCCATTGGTTGGGCTGCAGATGAAAGGGTATGTACAAACTCCTTATACTTCCAGCTATCAAAATCAGTTGTCTACTTTTGTTATTCACAGGATGGGAAGGTGGCGGTGGAGTGCCCGCTTGACAACAGAGTGGCTTGAATATCCGATGCAGGAGGAAGTCACATTACTGCGAGCCTGGAGTCACATACTGGCCAAACCAGGTGGGAATTGACAAAATGGGCGCCATTTTCCGTTTGGGAGACTCCGTGTTGATGCTGGGACTGAATTGCGTGCAGCTCACGTTCCCCTTTGGGGGGCGCTATTTCTGGAACAATTCATGACATCCGAATGGGCCAGCACTCTGCCCATGTGAACTAACAGCAATTCTGATTCCTGCTGGCGCACCATGACCTTTATGTGCCCCCTAGGGAAGGATGGCCCATAATGAAGAGAGCAGCAGAAAACCAGAAGGGGTGTCGCAGACCTCTGGGCTCTCACTCCCACTGAGCAGAGGGCAGTGGCATTATCTGGGGAGATGCAGGATTGGGCTATCTCTGAGACACAGGTTGGCATGACACAACCAAGTGAGCCCCCAATGCAAAATGATATCCCTACAGCAAGTGAGTCAGGCTCTCTCCAAGACCAGTCCTTCCCAAGATCTCACCATGAGTCCTTTGTCCAGCAGGATCACCATCAGACCAGGCCGGTCCGCTGGGGTACCTCACCCCCAAACACAACCCCCAGACCGGTCAGGGGACGACACCGACTTCTCGGCCTTGCATTCACCTGCGCCCTCCACCATCACAGAGACTATAACCTCGGTGGGGCATTTTGGTGAAGAGGCTCCTGGCTCACCTTCTGCTGCGCACGTCACTCATGTTGTAGCACATCGGGTGGAGGTAGGAACTCCCTAGGGAGCGGGCGGTCGGAGGGCTGCCCGATCCCAGGAAACAGCAGTGGTCTGGACAGGTATGGCACTTCTGGAAATTATGATCTCATCACTGGTGGAGTTGCAGACATCGAGCCAGGGTTTACTTGGGGGTGGGGGGGGGGGGGGGGGGGGGGGGGCAGGGGGATGTCAACAACCTCCAGCATCTGCAGGCGCAGTTGGAGGAGTCCAACCACCTTCAGGTGTAGGAGACGGTGCCGACAACTTGTGGTACCCAGGCCAACACTGAATGGGATGTGTCCGAGGTGGAAGCCTTGGGTCAAAAAGTTGCAGCCATGGGCCAAGATGTCCAAGGGTTGGGGCGCCCTGTTCGGTCGATGGCTGAAGCTAAGGAGAAGGAGCCTGGACACAGGAAGCCATGTACCAGGCCCATATGGACATTGCTGCGGCGCACCAGAGCTTGGCCCAGTCACAAAGGGTCATGGCTGAGGGCATCGAGAGCATTGGTCAGGCGTTGACAGACCTGGGCCAATCACAGAGAGAAATGACAGGTGCAGAGGGACATGACTCACTCACTGAGGGGCGTGGCACGGACTCTGTTCTCCATGATTGAGCACAGGAAGAAGTCTTACAAGACCAGGTTAAAGTCCAACAGGTTTGTTTCAAACACTAGCTTTCGGAGCACTGCTCCTTCCTCAGGTGAATGAAGAGGTATGTTCCAGAAACATATATATAGACAAAGTCAAAGGTGCAAGACAATGCTTAGAATGCGAGCATTTGCAGGTAATTAAGTCCCAGATCCTGAGATAGGGGTAACCCCAGGTTAAAGAGGTGTGAATTGTCTTAAGCCAGGACAGTTGTTAGGATTTCGCAGGCCAGATGGTGGGGGATGAATGTAATGCGACATGAATCCAAGGTCCCGGTTGAGGCCGCACTCATATGTGCGGAACTTGGCTATAAGTTTCTGCTCGGCGATTCTGCGTTGTCGTGCGTCCTGAAGGCCGCCTTGGAGAGCGCTTATCCGGAGATCAGAGGCTGAATGCCCTTGACTGCTGAAGTGTTCCCCGACTGGAAGGGAACATTCCTGCCTGGCGATTGTCGCACAATGTCCGTTCATTCATTGTCGCAACGTCTGCATGGTCTCGCCAATGTACCACGCTTCGGGACATCCTTTCCTGCAGCGTATGAGGTAGACAACGTTAGCCAAGTATGTACCGCGTACCTGGTGGATGGCGTTCTCACGTGTAATGGTGGTAGCATGTCGATGATCTGGCAGAGATTGACGTGGCAGGGTTGTGTGGTGTCGTGGTCGCTGTTCTGAAGGCTGGGTAGTTTGCTGCAACAATGGTTTGTTTGAGGTTGCGCGGTTGTTTGAAGGCAAGTAGTGGGTGTGTGGGGATGACCTTGTCAAGATGTTCATCTTCATCGATGACGTGCTGAAGGCTGCAATAAGATGTCGTAGTTTCTCCGCTCCGGGGAAGTACTGGACGACGAAGGGTACACTGTCGGTTGTTATTCCATGATTGAGGGCATTGAGACCATGGTGCAGACAAGAGCGGGCCTTCAGGACTGGCAGTGCCAGGTGACAGTAGAGCCACTGGTGCTCACTCCAGCCTCACCGCCGACCCATGGAGTAGCTCAGGGGCCATCGAGAACCCGGAGGGAGGAGGAAGTGATGGGGCCCGCGCCGGTGCCTCCCGCAGGGGAGTGCTGGAACACCTCAATGTTTCTGAATCTCACCGAGCTGACACTGGCACATCTGATGGGCAGCGGGCAGAACGAGCGTCACCTCTTCATCTGTGACACCAAAGATCAGCGGGGCCCTTCAAGGTCCAGACCCTACAGCGGATGGCTGCCAAAAGCATCTCATGTTAGAGAGTGAGCTACGCAGCAGGCTGCCTCCATATCTGATGCGCTATCTGGGGTCACACGTAGAAGGAACAATAGGCCACGTAAAATAAGGAAGTTAGACACCAGTTCGATTGGCACAGGTGCAACACAGAGGTTTGAGGTAGGGGTCAGGACATAATAATATATATAGTCACGATTAAACACCTTTGCATCAATGCTGCATGAATCTTCTGTCTGAAGGATGTGAGCGATGGGCTGAGTTGGGTGTAGAGGGTGTGCTGGGTGGGAGGGGGGGGGTGGGAGGTTGGTGGTGTAGGGTGTGGGTGTTAGAGGATGGAATGGTGCAGGGTCTCCAGGACAATTGAATGTCCCACCTGGGGATCTCCTTCAGAAGTATCAGGGAACAGGGCCTTGTAGGCATCTTACCCTGTTAGTGACCCATCTCGATAACCGTGTGCTCCCCCCGCCCCCTCCCCCCCCCATTCACCCCAAGGAATATATGGGCCCGTGAGACGGAATGGTCAGCACACATACTGGGGTCACCCAGGCGGACAGTGGAAGGTGACCCTGAAGGCAGGAGGCAGACTTTGTCAAACGATGATGAGCACCAGAGCTCATCTCACAGCAAATCATCACATTCTACGTCGCGTGGACATGACCCACTGATACTGCCTGCCCAGGGCCAACACCCTGTGATGATGCTGGTAGTGGGGAGGAGGGCTGGGATTGTGGGATGGAGTGAAGGGAGGAGGGTCAGGGGAGGGTGTGAGCGGTCATAGGGAAGGGGTCACCACTTGGACGGGGGTAGGTGGGGGGGGGAGAGTGTGGAGATTTGGGACAGGGTGGCAGAGGTGCCGGTGGATTGACCTCTTAGTTGGCCAATCTGGAGGTGATGATGTCACCCCGTTTGCGGTGGCGCGGGAGCACATGTTGGGCGACCTGTCGTCGGCTTGGCCCAAATTGAAGTTTATATAGTCCGCTGCCCGGGAAAGTGGGGCATCTCGCACAGCACGGATGCAACTGTGTATAGATGTCTGAGTGATCCCAGACCGATCCCAAATCGGCCCCTAGAATGACTCAGGCATAAAAGTTCAGTGTGACCGTCACCTTGACGGCCAGTGGGAGAGGGTATCCTGCTCCAAACCCCCATGGTGCCAGGTACATCACCTGGCACAGGTGGCACACAGTCTCCTTGGTTAGCCAAATTCTTTGGCAACACAGGTGGTCCGGCATCTCTTCGAAGGACAGCCGCTGATGGTATATATGTGCCTCCTTCGCTTTGCATCTCCTCCTCAACCTGTTGGACGGCCAGCTCTCCAGCTTCATCGGTTGGCACTGCTCTTCTGCGGCAGGCTTCTCCTCTGCTGGGTCCTCTCCGAGCAGGCCCTGTGCCTCTAGCCTCAGTGCATCTGCAACAGCAGATATGGCCAGGTAGATAGCAAGCACACCTGCCTGTACTCTATAATTCATTCTCTGCAAAGGGGGAAAAGTGAAGACATGTTAGCAAGATGACTATTTCCTTGCCCATCCAAATCCAAGATTACATGATGACCCTGAGTTACACTTCACCTCCACCCTCCACATGTCCCCCCCGCAAACTCACCCCCACTCCTCAGCCATTCGCCCGATATATCGCCTGCCACACTGCACCACTGTCCCCATCAGTGAGTGGCTCTGGGCCTGTGATATGGGGAGCCTCTAGCCTCACCACCCGCGTCTGTCAACAGGGGTACCAGTGGTTCCCGCAACCCGTGTCAGCGATAGGCTCTGTGACCCCTGTCCTGATTCCCTAGTGGAGTCTACTGTAGGTGGCCTCATTGGGCGGGTCTTGTGTCATCCTGCCAGCCGGTTATGTGGTGGAGAGGGTCACAATGCGCCAACAATCTCTTCCATGCTTGGTGGGCCCTGGCTGTGACACACAGGGCGTGACCGCCTGTCCCACTTGTAAACCGTGCCTGTAGCAAGCCGTACCCACGCGACTTCTGCCTGAGAGGTATGGAGCATTGCGGAGGCCTGGAGCATACTGGGTCAAACGCGGTAGTCACGTTTAAATGCATGCAAATGCCCGTTTTCTATGCTGCTGCTGGCACGGGGGCAAACCTCAGTATCACCGCCAGCGAGGTAACAGAGCATGGCGCCCGAATCGGCGCAGGGCCCGGACCTCGACTTTGGCCGCACGCCTGATTCTCTGCCTGAGCGCGTGGCGGCGACCAGGACGGACAATTTTGCCAAATATCTTCCCTAAAGTACATTAGCAAATTAGGTGCATTTTTGCAACAATCTGGTATTTACATGGTCACAACCCTGGCTTTTTAATTACAGATTAATTGAAGTAAACACATTTAAATTCCCCAGCTGTTATTCGGATTTGAACTCATGTCTCCAGGTCACTTTTCCAGGCCTCTGGCTTGCTAGTCCAAGAACCTAATAATATTGTACTGTGGAAAGCAAGGGGACACACACTAAAAGACAACACACTTGAACTTGAGGTTCCACATATTTCCAACCCTTGACATTCTTAACTTTCATTACATTAAGGGGATTGGGAAAGGTGACATTGAAGGCCACACATTCGTTTGGGGCTCGTATTGTCCTGCTGCTGTCAGGCCCTGTCCCACGATTCACTTCACAGAATCATCATCCTCTCCTTCAATTCTCTGCCCAAAGGGAGGTCCAACCCATAGTGCCACAGCGGTTAAGGCAAGGAGATAGGTCCCAGATCCACGTAACCCAGCCGGAAAATGGATCGAGCCCCCCATTTACCAATCTGATCCACACCAGCTCCCAAGAAGTTGCCATGGCAACATGCACTTTCACTTGCGTCTTGCAGTCCGGAGCAATGGATAGTGATGGTAGAAGCTCCAATTTTCCTCCCAGCAATTGGCTGACCAGGAATATCTCCCACTCTTACCATCTGCCATTTACAAGTTGATACTCAACCTGTCTGGCAGTGTTATGAACGCCACTTCCTTGGCCAGCTAGTCCTAGAAGTGAGACTTGAACCCGGAGCTTCTGACCTTAGAAGCAGGAATGCTACCCACTGCACCACAAGACCACCACAACGCAATTATACTGCATACTATCACAAGGCAAGCTCTGTTTAAAGGTTCCTCTCCTGGTTTTAGGGCAGCTGAATTAGTATCCTTCCAGGACTACCAGTGCCCCTAAGCAAGCTGGCAATTTGCTTCCTCCATCATTCAGGCAAATATCCCAGAAGTTGCAGATAATGAATTTGAGGAGGTGGCTGTGGATGAGTCAGTGTGTGTACTAGTGAGTAGAAGGGGACAGGCCCTGCCAGAGGAGCAGCAGGAAATTGCTGCACAGATGGTGTAAATTGTGCCATTAATGGCCCCCTGCATTATGTGTCGTCCAGCAGCCTGATTAATTTGGGCAGCTTTGCCACAAGGCTTTTCACGATTCAAGGGGTAAAGAAAATTTGTTCGCCCTGCATAATAATGCGACATCTGTTTGATGCAGCCTGTATAAGCACATTGGTTGACACTGTACGTGATTTCTAAGTTAGCCAACGGGAGGTAGAACCATTAAAGTTGAGGGAAGAATTGACCTTGACTGTTTCTGGCAGTGCAGTACCTCTTTAAACTCAATGCAGGACATCTTGCAGCAATAAGATAACAGGTCACATGTTGCCCGTTTGCAATACCTATGATTGTAGGCATGTTTGGTGGCATCGTGTTAGACATAATCTGCCGATTTCTGGTCCCATTTGATCTCCCTGATGTACGTCATAGAACATTCAGTGCAGAATGAGGCCATTCGGCCTATCGAGTCTGCACCGACCCACTTAAGCCCTCACTTCCACCCTATACCCCCTAACCCAATAACCCCTTCTAACCTTTTTTGGACATTAAGGGCAATTTAGCATGGCCAATCCACCTAACCTGCGCGTCTTTGGACAGTGAGAGGAAACCGGAGCACCAGGAGGAAACCCACGCAGACACGGGGAGAACGTGCAGACTCCGCACAGACAGTGACCCAGCAAGGAATCGAACCTGGGACCCTGGCGCTGTGAAGCCACAGTGCTAACTACTATGCTACCGTGCTGTCCCACGTCCTTTATTCTTCTTCCCATACAATGGAACGGCTGAAAAAAGTACTGGTGTATTTGTAAGCAATCATTTTCCAACACAGAACCGCGATGACCCAATGCTCAGAACCTGTTTTTGCCTCTCAAAGTGCATCGGAAGAATTTGCAACCTAAAAGGCATTAAGTGTTTTAAACAAATGTTCAGAATGTGCACCGCATTGGCAAGGCTGCCAATCTGTACTTACCCTTGAGGCGATAGTAATAGGCCTTTTTGAACTGCGTAGTCCGTGTGGTAAATAAATTCAAACTGTTGCCGATGATGTAGCTATAAGTCATATGACAAGGTTATCTGTTTTCCATAGTGTTGGTTTGGGGAGGAATGTTGGCCAAGATGCAAGAAAAACTCCAGGGAGAATTTCCAAGGGGGTTACCCGCTCATTTTCCCCTTGAAGGAGATCAGGAATCCCCCCGCCTTAGAGATTCATCTCTTGATCTCGACCTGATTCTCTCCGAATAGTGTTGCAAAACCTTGAGCTATTTTTGAGGAGCATCGCTGTAGGAATTTCAACACTTGATGAATGATTGAATATTGTGCAAACAGGGGATAACTATCTCCTCTGCCTCATACCAGGCCTTAAGAGGGCACCGGTGACCATGAACATTGGATTGGTCCATGGTTAGGTATGGTAAAGTGCTGCAATTTTCCATCGTCTTCTGCAGTTTGGCTGACCAGGAAACTCTCCTGTCATCAAGCATATTGGAAGGATTTACATGCTGATAATCAACCTGTTTGGCCACTTTAAAAACACACCTTCCATGGTCATGTCCTGAAGTGTAACTTGAACCCAAACATTTGGCCCCAAGGTTGAGATGCTGCCACTGCACCATAACATCTCCCAACAATTATCTATCAACTCTAAAACTCAAAAGAATACACTTGTTGTAAGGTTGTATTTTGTGTCTTGAAGAGGTCGAAAAGCTTGAACAATGACTGTTTATGAATAACACATAATGTATACATCTATGACAGGAGGTCTTGTGGCGCGGTGGGTTGTGTCCCTGTCTCTAAGCCAGCAAGTCCAGGTTCGAATCCCAACCCTGGACTTGATGGCCAAGGAAGATGTGTTCATAACGGTTGAGTAGCAGCTTGCAACATCCTTCCCAACACACCAATGGCAGGCGGCAAGAGTGGGAGAGCTGTCTAGTCAGCCGTGAGTCATAATTGGTGTGGAATGCCGGCCCTCAAGCTGGAAGACTCTAACGACAGGCTAGTGACCTGTTCCAGCTAAAAACCTCACTATGGGAGCAGATGAAAGTCTGTCTTGTGCACTACTAGGTGCAGTGCAGGAAGAGTAACAAGAAACAATATATACAAAGATATAGAATACAGTCCTGACTAGACGCTATCTCCATGTCAACTTTTATCAGACTCTACTTCCCCCATGTGACTCTGTGGGCAGGACTATTTTTTTTTATTCGTTCATGGAACGTGAGCGTCACTGGGCCAGCATTTATTGGACATCCCTAATTGCTCTTGAAGGGGCAGTTAAGAATCAACCACGTTGCTGTGGGTCTGGAGTCACATGTAGGCCAGACCGGGAAAGGAAGGCAGATTTCCTTCCCTAAAGGACATTAGTGAACCAGGTGGGTTTTTACGACAATCAACAATGGTTTCATGGTCATCATTAGACTTATAATTCCAGATCTTTATTGAATTCACATTTCACCATCTGCAGTGGGGGGGGGGGGGGTTTGAACCTGGATCCCCAGAGTATTACTCTGGGTCTCTGGATTACTAGTCCAGTGACAATACCACTACGCCATCGCCTCCGTTTCTCCAGTATCACATTAACCCTCATAGTGCCCGACACCACACCCCAATACCACATATATGACTTGGTATCCACATTAATCTATGGGTCATTATTGCTGTTAGTTTACACTTTATCAGCTCTGAATTCCTGGTTCTCTTACTTCAGCTCGCGATGTAACTGATTTAGTCTCTTTGGCTGCCTTAGATAGTTGCTGCAGAGGGCATACATTTCTCCAGGTTGGGCATATGTTCCTCCAGGTTGACTGTGGCACAGTAGGCCAGGACAGTGGCCCTCTCTGGGGTTATAAAGAATTGTCCTGGTCACACATCTCAAGAGCCACACAGACACATGAATTTAGAGGCTCACGGAGACATTCGAGACACTGGATGTGGAATCTATCTCTATGCTGGCACAGATGGGAGACCTGACTCTGTTTGTGTTTCCGTACTTCCAGTTACAAACACGGCTAAAGGATAAGTAGGGGCCAGTCCTCGGCCGAGAAAAAATAATCTCCTGGGAATTCCTGCGCAGAAATGAAACTCATTCTCGAGCAGTTTCCCTTCATCAGTTGCAAAGTGCACTTGAAAGAGCTCTGACAGTTTAGTATTATCTTGCTATCTTGCTAAGTATTGAAAAAGGACAACCTGATCATTTCAATTTGAAGCGATGAATGTTCATCAGAGAGGCCTTGCCCTGCAGTGGGCAGTGTCCCTGCCAGGAGTTCTGGGTTCGAGTCCCGCTCCAGGACTGGACGGTCACGGAAGGCGCATTCATAAGGCAGCCAAACAGGTTGAGAACCAGCCCGTAAATCCTTTCAAATCCGTCTGGTGGCAGGTAGTGAGGGCGAGAATGTCTCCTGGTCAGCCAATGCTTGATGTGCAGTAGCCCCCCTTAAGCTACTACAGCCTCTGATGACAGGCCGGTGATCTGTCCCAGGAAATACAAGCTAATGGAAACAGGCAGTCGCACGTGCTTCATCTGCAAAAGAATGAAGAAGATGTTCATCAGTACATTTATGCGTTTAATTATTTCAAAATGCCAACCTTCACATTTATTATAGAAATGGAAGATTATCTCACTCCCACTCAGCCCTGATATATTGTCCATTAAGTGCTTACGTTCTAATCCATTACTAGTTTATTAGATTCACTTCCAAGATCTATCTTTCAGTTCAAATTGACGATTAAAAGTGAAGTTTTTTTTGGTATGCTCTGCCATCTGTATCAGCTTTCAACAAGGATAGTGGGGTGGGTGGTTTTTTTTCCACTGTTGCCTTCAGAAGTCAGTGTAAATGTGAAGGATGTTTTTCTTCTTTATACTTACGCCGACTTTTCCATTAACATTAGGGAGTGAGACCAGATTTTAAGGAGATTTCTGTCCCGGCATCACTGACTACAAATCAACAGCTTTTATTGCAAGGACTTTCTGTGATTTTAATCTCGAAACCTAATTGCCCATCCTCCTGAAAGCATTGTGCAATGTCAGGGCTTTCACCCAGAATACGCAATCTGTTTAGAGGAATGTTTTATAAAATGTGGGCTAAACAGCTGGCTTGTAATGCAGAACAATGCCAGCAGCGCGGGTTCAATTCCTGGACCAGCCTCCCCGAACAGGTGCCGGAATGTGACGACTAGGGGCTTTTCACAGTAACTTCATTGAAGCCTACTTGTGACAATAAGCAATTATTATTAACTGTGGCTCAATGATATCATTGAGTTGGAGGGTTGTGGGTTGAAGCTTCAGAATAGCCTTGGGGAGGAGGGGGTGATGTAGTGGTATTGTCACTGGGCTAATAACCCAGTATAGTTCTCTGGGGGCCCGGGTTCAAACCCCACCACATGGTGTCCATGCCAACTATCATTGATTATTGTAAAAGCCCATTTGGTTCACTAAAGTCCTTTTGAGCAAGAGATCTGCCATCCTTACCTGGTCCGGCCCACATGTAACTCCAAACCCACAGCAATGTGATTGATCCTTAACTGCCCTCTGAAATATAAGACACAGAGTTCAAAAGTTAGCCTTCCCGGTGATGCCCACATCCCATGAAGGACTAGAGGGGAAAGAAAAGACTTCGCCATGTCCTACATTACAACAGTGGCCGGGGTTTTCAATCATGCTTATGGTGGGCATTGTCAGGGGTGAAATGGAAAATTTGAGTTCCATTGACTGCCGAATCTTTTGAGTTCCATTGGCTTTGGGTGGGAATTTTTAGTCCCATGGTGGGATATTGGAAAATCCTGGCCAGTACCGCAAATGATGAAATGCTATCGCCCTCCTGGAAAATAAAATGAGATGGCATGGAATCATAGAAATTACAGTGCAGAAGGAGGCCATTTGACCCATCGGGTCTGCACCAGCCCTTGGAAAGAGCACCTTATTTAAGCACACACCTCCACCCTATCGTAACCCAGTAAGCCCACCTAACCTTTTTAGGACACTGAGGGCAATTTAGCATGGCCAATCCACCTAACCTGGACTGTGGGAGGAAACCGGAGCACCCGGAGGAAACCCACGCAGACACAGGGAGAACGTGCATACTCCGCACAGACAGTGACCCAAGCCGGGAATCGAATCTGGGACCCCGGTGCTGTGAAACAACAGTGCTAACCACTGTGCTACCGTGCCGCCCTAAGCTGAGCAGTTGCCCATCCATTTCCGCCAGGTGGATTGGTTAGAACTAGCTAAACTCGTAACCCTGTTTGTAGCTAGCTAGTATCTGAGTTTTCTTTTAAAGGAGGTGATCACCAACAATAACATTCGCTTGGTGGCGGGATGGTAAAGGAAAATTCTGTACTGTGAAGGCAGGGGAAAGGGAACCTCCATTCCTTCTGGATTCAGACTGAGGCATAGGCTGACCTCCACCTCCTCTCTGGACCCCATCAAAGTTGAAAAAAGAAAGTCTTGCATTTATATAGCGTTTTTCATCACCACCGAATGTGTCAAAGTGCTTTCCAGCCAATGAAGTACTTTCTGAAAACAATTACTGCGGCAGCTGGAATCTGAAACAAAAACAGAAAATGCTGCAGAATCACGGCAGGTCTGACAGCCTCTGTGGAGAGAGAAGGGAAAGTCTGGATGACTCCTTGGCAAGGCTGGAGAGAACTGGAAATAGGTTGAGATTTATACTGTTGTGGGGGTGGGGGAGAGCGTGGAGCAGTGGAGCCGGATAGCGGGTCAGCGACAGGTGGAGATTGACAAAGGTGTTGTGGACAGAAAGACAGCGGGAATGTAAAGTGAATTGACGACGGCTAGGAAGGATGCTGATAGTGGCGCATTAGGAGATCAGAATGAGCTAATGGCAGAACAAAGGTAAGCAGTGTGTCAAAGGACAACTTGAAACAGGGGACAGGCCCAAGTGGGGTGGGTGGGGGGGAGGGGTGGGGGGGGCAATGGTGAGGGGAAAACAGATTAATGGAAGAAATGAAAATAAATGAATATAAATACAAACGGAGGGAAGGTGGAGGAGGGAGTTCACAGTCTGAAGTTATTGAACTCAATGTTAAGTCCGGAAGGCTGTAATGTGCCCATTCACCTGATGAAGGAGCTGGGCTCCGAAAGCTAGTGATTCAAAACAAACCTGTTGGACTTTAACCTGGTGTTGAAAGACTTCTTACTGTGCCTAATCGGAAGATGAGGTGCTGTCCCTCCAGTATACGTTGGGCTTCATTGGAACATTGCAGCAGGCCAAGGACAGACATGTGGACATGAGAGCAGGACAGTGAGTTAAAATGGCAAACGACCGGGAGGACTGGGTCCTGCTGCGGACAGACCTGAAGTGTTCTGCAAAACTTTTTGAAGTGTTGCAATGCGGCAACACGTTTTTGGCCAGCAAACCCCTACAAACAGCAATACGATAATGCCCAGACAATTCCATTCAATCCCAAAGAAGGCTAATGGTATGTTGGCCTTCATATTGAGAGGCTTCGAGTATAGAAGCAGGGATGTGTTGCTGCAATTATACAGGGCCTTGGTGAGGCCACACTTGGAATATTGTGTGCAGTTTTGGTCTCCTTTTCTGAGGAAGGGTGTTCTTGCTCTCGAGGGTGTGCAGCAACGGTTTACCAGACTGATTCCAGGGAAGGCGGGACTGTCATAGGAGGAGAGATTGACTAGGTTGGGATTGTTCTCTCTGGAGTTCAGAAGAATGAGGGGGGATCTCATAGAGACTTATAAAATTCTAATGGGACTAGACAGGGTGGATGCAGGGAAGATGTTACCAATGATCTATGATGCAGGGAAGATGTTACCAATGATGGGTGTGTCCAGAACCAGGGGTCACAGTCTGAGGATTCAGGGTAAACCATTTCGGTCAGAGATAAGGAGACATTACTTCACCCAAAGAGTGGTGAGCCTGTGGAATTCATTACCACAGGAAGTAGTTGAGGCTAAAACTTTGAATATATTCAGTAGGCGGGTAGATATAGCACTTGGGGAGAATGAGATCAAAGGCTACGGGGAGAAAGTGCGATTTGGCTATTGAGCTGGATGATCAGCCATGATGGTGATGAATGGCGGAGCAGGCTCGAAGGGCCAAAAGGCCTCCTCCTGCTCCTATCCTCTATGTACCTCTGTAAAAGCAAACTGCTGCAGATGCTAGAAATTCTGGTCTCAAAATACAAAGTGCTGGAAACACTCAGCAAAATCAGTGACCTGGAATGTGAGCAAAATGTTTCGTCCCACAGATGCTGCCTGACCTGATGAGTATTTCCAGGATGTTTTGCTTTTATTTCAGCGTTTTTATGTCCTGCTGATTCAGGGGTAAATATTGGCCAGGACTGCAAGAATACCCCCCCCCCCCACCCACTCCCTCCCCCCACTACTCTTCCAGGGGGCAGTGTTAGGGGGTGGGGGTTTCTGTGGGGAGGTTATGGAGGGGGTGGGGGGGGGGATGTTCTGTGGTGGTGTTGGTGGGGGGGGGGAGAATTCTCTAGTGGTGTTGGTGGCGGCTGGGGGGGAGGGGCCGGTGTTCCAATAGGATGGGGGGGGGGTGGAGAGTTGTCTCCATTTAAATTTTTTAATATCAGAGCACTCTTTAAAAACAAGGCGCCCTGATCTTTTAAAAACTGAAGTAGCTGGCGGGGTGGGCTCATTCACAGCCCATCCCATCAGCCCATGACATCGTGTGAAGGCCCCTTCACTTTTTTATTTTGACAGTGTTTAAAAATACGGCGGGAAAAGTGAGCAGCGCAGCCAGCAGGATACCCTCTGTTTCTCCCACCCGAGATGGCATTTTGCCAAAAGGTGGCAAAATTCCACCCAGTAGCCCAGACTCAGCCTTGATTGTAGGGCTTTGAGTGGGACTTGGCCACAGAACATTGTTACTCAGAGGCAAACATGTTACTCACTGATAATGGCTGGCACAAATGCTCCGCTCTACCTCCTCTCTACCAGTCCTCTCTGCCCCTTCCCTATTTCAAGTGTTGTCCCTCGGGTTGCCCACTACCTGCCCCTGGATGGGCCGCAACGTCCTTCAATTCAACGTTCATAAAATCATAGAATCCCTACAGTGCTTAAGGAGGCCATTCAGCCCATCGAGTCTGCACCAACCAGCTGAAAGAGCACCCTACCTAGGCCCACTCCCCCACCCCATACCCATGCCCCATTAACCTCACCTAACAGTTTGGACACAAAGGGGCAATTTATCGTGGCTAATCTACCTAACCTGCACATCTTTGGACTGTGGGAGGAAGCCGGAGCACCCGGATGAAACCCACGCACACATGGGGAGGATGTGCAGACTCCGCACAGACAGTGACCCAAGGCCAGAATTGAACCCGGGTCCCTGGTGCAACAGTGCTAACCACTGTGCTGTGCCCCCCCTTACCGCCCCAACGTTGGGTAGACTGAGGCCAGCATCTTTGCTCCCACACTTCTCTCCAATTTTATTGATTTGTTACTTTGAATGAACGGTCAAACACATTTTGTATCCTTCGCCTTGTTCAACCTGTCCTCACGCACAAACCTCCATTGTGCTATGTGTTGTATTTTTACTGTTTCGATATTAATTATTTTGCATTTATTCATATTAGAACCCATCAATTTAATCTTTAGCTCATCTGTAATCCATCCTTAATGGATTTAAACCATGAATGGAATGTGGTTTCTCTAGTCTTTGTTTTTAAATAACGCACTTAGGGATGATTGTTTGAAATGGGTGAGGGATAATGTATGTACTTGTGCAGGTTGTAAACTGTAGCTCTTTAATTACCTATTGATGGCGACCTACAGGGGGCTGATTGAACGTCCACTAGCCCATTTAGGACTAACCACAGGACTGTGGAATCCAATTGTCCCATTTATAAAGCTGGAAATTTTACACCATGGGGGTGATTGTTTGTTGAATGGAAATTGGACAGATCTGTAGGGATCTGTAAAGTGGATTGTTTCAGGGCAATTGGTTGTCATTTCCGAAGCAGAGTAAGTAAGGCAGCCTGAAAAGGCTGGGAGCAGAGTGATAACAAAAATATGGATATTAGTACATAGAAAATTGAGACAGTATATGAAAGACCTGCTGGTCCTGTCTAACACAATGGGTATCGAATGCAAAGCTGGAGGTGGATAAGGTACTGACTGAAAGAGAGGAAGCGATGGCCGCTGGTTTGGAGGATTGATGTCAGTCAGGCTGAGCAGAAGTATCTCTGGGCTCACCACCATTGTTGGTCCATGTAAAGAACCTGGGTTTAGAAAGTCAATGGCCAAACCTTGCTGCGGCGGAACATCTCATGGTGCGTGTTATTAGTTAGACCTTTTCCTGTACCCTTCAGGTCGGGTGTGCTTTAAGTGCAAGAGAGTCAGATCAAGTACCAAAAGTGCAAAACAAAACAAAAAACAAAGGAAAGAAAGATTCCATTAGGAGAGAGCAAGAACAAAACAGGTAGGCAATTAGCCATTGTCCAAAATGGAACAGAGACGATTTGTTATGAGGGGAGCCATTCTCATCGAGCACAAGGGCAGGTCCTAAATCTACTTCAGCTGAAGTGGGAATTATACCAACGTTGTTGGCAATATTCTAAACCATATGCTAGGGGTGGCACGGTGGCAGAGTGGTTGGCATTGTTGCATCACAGCGCCAGGTTCGATTCCCTACTTGAGTCACTGTCTGTGCAGAGTCTGCACATTCTCCCCGTGTCTGCGCGGGCTTCCTCCGAGTGCTCCGGTTTCCTCCCACCAGTCCCGAAAGACGTGCTTGTTAGGTGAATTGAACATTCTGAATTCTCCCTCCGTGCACCCGAACACGTGCCGGAGTGTGGCAACTAGGGGCTTTTCACAGTAACTTCGTTACAGTGTTAATGGAAGCCTACTTGTGACAATAAAGACTATTATTCTTAGTATTATTAGATATCCAGCCGACTGAGCAAACCGCCCCCCCCGACAAAACAATTCGCTACTTGTGACAAACCCAGTCTTCACCTGAACCTGCTCTCTGATTTGCACATTAATTACGCCATTGTCATAAACGTGCTGTTATTTTTCCATGTCAATGTAAATTAGGGGTGGACAGTACCCAAGGGACTCCAAAAGTTCTGAGATAGAATTTACAAGTGGGAAGATCCACAACAAATAAATTTAATACCTGCAGGCCTTATACAATGGACGGAGAAAAGGGGAAGAAATTAAGTTGAACTAGACAGGAGAGAAGTTGAAAGTAATTTAGGGACTATAGAATATAGAACATACAGTGCAGAAGGAGGCCATTCAGCCCATCGAGTCTGCACCGACCCACTTAAGCCCTCACTTCCACCCTATTTCCATAACCCAATAACCCCTCCTAATCTTTTGGACACTAAGGGCAATTTAGCATAGCCAATGCACCTAACCTGCACGTCTTTGGACTGTGGGAGGAAACCGGAGCACCCGAAGGATTCCCACGCAGACACGGGGAGAATGTGCAGACTCCACACAGACAGTGACCCAGCAGGGAATCGAACCTGGGACCCTGGCGCTGTGAAGCCACAGTGCTAGTCACTTGTGCTACTGTGCTGTCCAGTATACCATCTTCAACAGTGAAAAGCAACACAGAATGATCACTTATATTACCTGGTTTACCAAAACTGTGAACTGCTTTCGTCAGAACACATCTTGAATGTGTTTCCCAATTTGGTCACTGAGGCATAAACGGACCAGTCAAGTCCTGGAGACATTGGAGCGGAGGACAAGGGTGTTTCCCACCAAATGTACCAAAGCTGAGTCATGTTGCAACCAGGGTTAACAATGAAGAGCTGAGATCCAAGAGTGTTTGTGGTGAACACCATCTACTTAAAGCCAGTTGTTGAAAGGAAGTGATCCACCAGCAGGGTTTCTGAGAAGGAAACATGGGCCCAAAAGTTGGAAGTGGCAGCAGCCTAGGGAGGATTGGGGCAGCCTTATTGAGATGGAATGGTATTTTTAACAATTTGTTAACGGGATGTGGGCACTGCTGGCTAATTAGCATTTATTGCCCATCTCCGGCTTCCCTTGAGAAAGTGGCAGTGTATTGCCTTCTTGAACCGCTGCAGTCCATGTTTCGAAGCTACACCTACAGTGCTGTCATGTGGGAGTTCCAGGATTTTGGCCCAGCGACAGCGAAGGAAGTCAACACAGCAGAGTGAGATAATGAGAGAATGTGACAGAAAATATCACACTCTGTTCTGGTTTGGACCACTCTCCCCCAAATTCATTGCCTTTCCATAGGAAGATACCAATCCAAGCGACATCAGAGACTGTCCATAGAATCATAACAGTGTGGTGAACCACTGTACACCTGTATTAGGGGATGTAAGGTAGGACCTGTACTACAGGTTCGCCGGTAGCCCCTGCCGGCTGGCTCCGCCCAGTTGGAGTCCTTCATTCAGCTGGCATTTCGTCAGCTGCAGCAGGAGGCCACGCATCTGACTGCAATAAAGCCGCAGTTGTACCCAACCTTAGTCTTTGTGCAATTGATTGTGCATCAAACAGAACCTACATTGCATGGGGGAGGACCTTTGGCCCAATATCTGTGTTGAATTGATCTCTTCAGCTGGAGCTCTTTATTCTAGTCCCATTTCTCTGTTCCACCAGCATATCCTTTTATATTCTTTCTTTTCAAATGTTGAACCAATTCCTTCTTAAATTATGGTGTACTCTCTGCCTCAATAGCCACCAGTAGGAAATCTTTCTCTGCTCAAATAACAATTCAGGTTCAGAAGAAAATATCCTCTAATCTCTCACTCTGTCCTTCAAACTGACAACTCTGAGTCTATTTTTTCTTGTCGCTGTTTCACCAACCAGTGAAAATAATCTTTCGCTCTCAAACCCTTCTGATAATTTGGGGAACTCCTATTAAAATGTCTGCACCATTTTCTCTCACATCCACACCTCCGACACCGACCTTTTACTGCTCCAGTAGCAAAAGCAAAATCAATTTTCATGATGTCCTCCATAATTATAAACTATTTCCTGGTATTATCATAGAATCATAGAATTTACAGTGCAGAAGGAGGCCATTCGGCCCATCGAGTCTGCACCGGCTCTTGGAAAGAGCACCCTACCCAAGGTCAACACCTCCACCCTATCCCCATAACCCAGTAACCCCACCCAACACTAAGGGCAATTTTGGACACTAAGGGCAATTTATCATGGCCAATCCACCTAACCTGCACATCTTTGGACTGTGGGAGGAAACCGGAGCACCCGGAGGAAACCCACGCACACACGGGGAGGATGTGCAGACTCCGCACAGACAGTGGCCCAAGCCAGAATCGAACCTGGGACCCTGGTGCTGTGAAGCAATTGTGCTATCCACAATGCTACCGTGCTGCCCCTATTATCCTGCTATTCGCGAGGTGAGCGGCTTGAGTTATGTCATACGTTCATGTAAAATGGAGTTACGGATTTAATATGTTGGAGCAAGTATCGATGGAGGTTCTGACTTGCGGTTGTGTTTTGAATCTATGAACCTGTGGAGTTTTGTGACTCTGGTTCCAGTGCCAAAGGGAACCTTCATGTGTTTTCACTGGCTGCGCATCTGCTGTGGTTTATTTCGATACAATATAAATTTCATTAAAAAAAGATGCTATGGCATTATTTAGACAATTAGGTGAATTCACACTGGTGCCTGGTGCAATATTTTATTCCTCAGCCAGCACTTACTGTAACAGTTTGTCTGGTCAATATCACTTTGTAGATCTTCCTGTGCGCAAATTGACCACTGCGATTTCCTTTATTACAACCATAACCGCACTTTAGTGGTATGTCATTGGCTGTAAACTGAGGGTAAGGGAGGTGCTTTATAGAAGCATGCCCTTCTTT
The DNA here is from genome assembly GCF_047496885.1 of Scyliorhinus torazame. NCBI lineage: Eukaryota > Metazoa > Chordata > Chondrichthyes > Carcharhiniformes > Scyliorhinidae > Scyliorhinus > Scyliorhinus torazame. The sequence continues at coordinate 25,157,532 of NC_092713.1, forward strand.
CTTTCATTTGTGTATGAAACAGCATACATTTGTGTTCATGACCAATGTAATATCCCACACTGGGCCTACGGGGTGGGAACGCTTATCTTACCCATGCTCCTTGCAGAGTACGAGTTCCTCCGCTTGGGGCAGGGTATCTCAATTACCCACAGTATATATAGTCGGGCAGTAAGGCACCGAGCAGAGAGGAACCCGTAAGGATCTATCAGGTAGTGTGCATATCGTTCGTGTAAATAAAACTTCATTTATATTTTACTCAGTGTTGGCTCCTTGTGTCCTGATTAACCCCCCCCCCCCCCCCACCCATCCCCGGCCTCTCAGAGTTATGTTAAACAACCCTGGCCTCGATGCTGCTTCTTATCGACCCGTTCCTCCATAAAATGGGGGATTACCCAGGATGGATGACGTAACTCATCGTTTCAACAAGCAGTGAGACTTTAAGCCTGGTCACTTGACCATAACTCTCAAAGTCCCAAAGGTTTAAGCCTATGTTTGCGGTTTAGGGGTATGCACAGTTAGCATGTTTTATGGGTATTATTTTATCCTCTGCTTTAATTTAAGTGTTAAGTATGCTTCTCTCTAAATGTCGAAAAGACCAAGGAACCGATCATTGACTTCAGGAAGCGTAGGATGGAAGCTAAAGAAATTTGGCATGTCTGCATCGACTCTAACAAACATCTATAGACATGCGATAGAGAGCTTCCTATCCGGCTGCATCACAGTCTGGTATGGCAACTGCTTGGTCCAAGATCGCAAGAAACTGCAGAGTGTGGTGAACTCAGCCCAGCGCATCACACAAGCTTGCCACCCTCACATTGATTCTGTCTACACGTCCTGCTGCCTCAGGATGGGCAGCACAGTAGCACAGTGGGTAGCACTGTTGCTTCACAGCTACAGGGTCCCAGGTTCGTTTCCGTGCTCTCCGCGTGTCTGCGTGGGTTTCCTCCAGCTGCTCTGGTTTCCTCCCACAAGTCCTGAAAGACGTGCTGTTAGGTAATTTGGACATTCTGAATTCTCCCTCTGTGTACCCGAACAGATGCCAGAATGTGGCGACTGGGGGCTTTTCACAGTAACTTCATTGCATTGTTAATGTAAGCCTACTTGTGACAATAAAGATTTTTTTAAAAGGCAGACAGCATTATCAGAGACACCCCCCCCCCCTCCCAAGCTTTGCCTTCTTCCAGACCCTTCCATCAGACAGAAGGTGCAGGTCCAAAGACCCGCACATCCAGACAGAGGAACAGCTTCCTCCCCACAGCTACAAGACTCCTCAACGACTCCCCCTCGGACTGATCTGTTCCCTGTAAGAACACTATTCTCAACGCCCTATGCTGCTCTTGCTCATGTATTTGCTTTATTTGGCCCCTTATTCCGCACTGTAACCAATCACTGTTTGTTACTTTGTCTCGGTGTTATTATTCATGGGTGTACCTTGCGGTGCCTGTTAGCAAACTATTAACCACAGAAAAGAGTGTGTGGGTGTGTGTGTGTGTGGGGCGGGGGGGTGGGTAGAGTCAAAGCCAAGTCCAATCCTGTTCTCAATCAACACCCACACACACAGTAGCAGAGGTCACAGTCCAGACATCTGCCTCGTTTTGTTGTTCCACTCTGGGAGCACCGAAGTGTATCGCATCACGCCTACCCGTGTGCCAGATAACAAATCGGCTAACTTGGTCTGGCTCAGCCACTCACTGGTTGCACACACTTAAAGCGGAAAGGGGGCCGGGTGCAGCGCTCCTCAGAATAACCTCAGCATAGCTCTGGACTGGAACCAAGAACTGAGCAGAAAACAGCGGCGGGAAGTTTCAAGATAAACTTTCATTGTGCCTAGTCAGGCCAGCAAGACAAGGAAGTAACCCTAATGGCAGCTGATAAAGACACATGGGGAAATTACAACAACGCAAACTTGTGAACAGGCACAGGAACGGTGCGTCTCCGTCTCTGACAACCTCAGTTACTTCCTGGCGATTACCGTATCGACCACGTCCATTGCACTTGATTCACCAGCACGACAAATGTAAACACGTGCATCTCCCGATAGCATTACAAGCAAACCAGGAAATGAGTTCTGTTATTGCTGGGGGCTCGGAGCTCCAAGATAAGTGTGACTTGTGTTTTCAGAAGGAGCCTGCTTAGGACCGAATAACGTTTTGCAGCTACAGTGAGATCAATTTAAAAACCCAAATTTGAATTGTAATATTAGAATATGTCTCCGTTTTAGCACCGAGAGGGTGTTGCATTGTTGAAGTTGATGCTGCCTCTCAGACATCATGCTAAGCCAACACTCTGTTACCTTGTTCAACAAAATCCATTGTACCATTCAAAGAAGAACAATTGTTCCTCCACTCAAGTGTCCTGGCCAACATCCCTCCCTTAACTGACACCACCCAAGCAAGGTTAACTGAATATTCAATTTAATTCTGTTCATGTACTTCGCCTGAATACAGTAGACTTAAAAGACTTCCCCATATCTAGAACGCACGCGGAGCACCACTCCACATCAAGCATGGCTGACTATCGGTCTCTCCTGCCCTTACCACCTGACCGAGATGTGTTGGAAAGATTTTCAGGTTGACAATCAACATGTTTTTCCACCGTTAATGCTTGGCCATCAGGTCCTGGAGTTAGACTCAAACCCAGGACTTCCCCACATGTCTTTGTCAACCGCCATCAGGGTCACTTCCTTGACTTGCTTGCCTGACCAGCCACACTGTAAGTTTATCTTGAAGTTTAACCACTGTTTGCAGTTCAGTTCTTGTCTAGGGCGGCACAGTAGCACAGTGGTTAGCACTGTCGCTTCACAGCGCCAGGGATCTGGGTTCGATTCCCGGCTTGGGTCACTGTCTGCGCGAAGTCTGCACGTCCCCCCCGTGTCTGCGTGGGTTTCCTCCGGGTGCTCGGGTTTCCTCCCACAAGTCCCGAAAGACGTGCTTGTTAGGCGAATTGGACATTCTGAATTCTCCCTCAGTGTACCTGAACAGTAGTCTGAGTGTGGCGACTAGGGGATTTTCACAATAACTTCACTGTGGTGTTAATCTCAGCCTACTTGTGACACTAATAAGGATTATCATTATTTGCAGTCCAGGGTTATGCTGAGGTTATTCAGTGAGTGCTGCGCTGGGCTCCCCTTCTCCTTCAAGTATGCACAGGTGCCACAAGACCTCCCACATAATAGCACAATATTTGGATGAGACATGTTTTGAGATGCGCTGAGCATGGAATGAAAGGAAAGACTTGCATTTACACAGGTTGCCAGGATGTTACAGATAAATGAGCGCTGTTGAACTGAATTTTTGTGAAGACAAGCTCTGTGGTAACACGCATTTCAGTATTATCATTGGAAGGGAAATGTGTCAGTTTCAGTCCAGTCTCAGTTTCACTTTTGCTTTGAGCAGAGCACTGTTACCCAGCTCTGATGTCTTCAACCAATGTACAACTGTTCTCATGTGCCTTGTCTTAATAAATGAACTCACAATGATTTTACCCATCCCTTATGTGATTGGTGCCTTGTGTCTTGTCCAGTAAATAAGCCCAAGGTATTGTATCATTAGACCATAAGGCCATAAGTTGTAGGAGAATGCATAGGCCATTCGACCCATTGAGTCTGCTCCGCCATTCAATGAGATCATGACTGATCTGAAATGAATTCCACAACTCCACATTCCTTATCCCCATAATCCTTGATTCCCTAATTTACTAAAAATCTGTCTTTCTCAGCCTTGAACATACTTAATGACCCAGCCTCTACAGCTCTCTGCGGTAAAGAATTCCACAGATTCTCTACCCTCTGGAAGAGGAAATTCCTCTTCATCTCTGTCTTAATGGGCAACTCCTTACTCTGAGACTATGCCCTCTGATCCTACAATCTCCCACAAGAGGAAACATCCTCTCAACATCGACCCTGTCAAACCTCCTGAGTATCCTATATGTCTCAATAAGGTCACCTCTCATTCTTCTGAACTCCAATGAGTACAGACCCAACCTACTTAATGAATGAAAAGAAAATCGCTTATTGTCACAAGTAGGCTTCAAATGAAGTTACTGTGAAAAGCCCCTAGTCGCCACATTCTGGCGCCTGCTCGGGGCGGCTGGTACGGGAATTGAACCATGCTGCTGGTCTGCCTTGATCTGCTTTCAAAGCCAGCGATTTAGCCCTGTGCATATGAAATTCTCTCCATACCCTGGAATCTGATGTGTTGGGTGTTCTGGATCCATGGAACACATACAGGTCACCAACACTTGAAATAGTGCAACACTATTTTATTGAATCATTAACTGTTTAACATACTCTGACGGTGGGATAATACGATACTAGCTTTAACTAAAGACCTTTGCCTTGTCCTAACCAGTCGATGCACTCAGCACATGGTGAATGTCTGTGTTGCAGGCTGTGAGCTCTGTCCTCCTAGCTGTCTGCAACTCGAATGAGCGGGAACTCTGATGCCCCCTGTCTCTAACTGGTGATTGGCTGCGGTGTTGTGTGTGTTGATTGGTCCCACTGTGTGTCCATCAGTGTGTGTCTGCAGCATGATATACTGGTGTATATCATGACATCCCCCCTTTTATAAAAATGTACCTGTGTGGCAATAAATAGTGTATGGTGAGAATGTCCCTGACTACGTGTGTGCGAAATATTTACGGGACTATGTACATGAGAACTAAGCTATTTACATGGGAAGGTGCCTGGTGCAGAAAAACAGTATGTCTCAAGAATAACGAGATGAACACTATATACAAACCACGTAAACGATTAAATGGAAGAACAGAACAAATCAGAAAGTCCATAAGTCCACAAAGTTCACAAATTAAGTCTCTGAGGTGGGCGACGAATTCTGGTTGACCGTCAGGGTGGCACACCACTCATCGTCTGGATCGATGCTGTATACCAACAGCGGCTGGTGTCTTTGCTTCGGGGACAGCCTGTTTTTGTCATGACACTGACTCGAAAACGTGCCTTAGGTTCCTCGGTGTAACTGCTGTGTGGTAGGTCCGCATCGGACTCGGTGACTGTGGGTTGAATTGCCCGGACATTACTGCGAGGCTGGCTGAAGCGGTATGAATTGGCAGGCTGAGCTGCTCTGCATAAGGCAGCATAGTGGCCAAGTCTGCCACATCGTAGGCATTGTCGAGATTTGGCAGGGCATTGCCGTTTAAATGGGCAGAGCCACATTTGCCGCACGTCGTAGCGTCAGCACGTTCGCTGCGCCACCGCGCATGCGCGGTGTGGTCGTGCGTGGTGCACGCCTGCGCATTACGTTCTTCGACGCCGCCGTCCCCTCGTTCGGTGCGTATAACCGTGGGAGTCCTCGAAAAGCGCGCAAAATGGCCGCCCTCATCCAGGCCGAGGCCCTGGAGTTGCTCAATCACTTGGACCCGTTCCGCCTCGTGGGGACCGTGCCGCGCCGTTTCAGCCGCTTGGATGTGGGAATACTGACTCGAGGCGTTTTCGTGTAAGACACAGATTTCAATGGCGGTCGTTAGAGTGAGCTGCTTTACTTTGAGGAGCTGCTGTCATAGGGGGTCCGACTGAACACCAAAAATGATCTAGTCGCGTATCACGGAGTCGGAGGAGGGCCGTAGCTGCAAGACTGTCCAAGGATGCGGAGGTGCATGAGAAAGGATTGGAAAGGTTCATCCTTACCCTGCAAACGCTGTTGGAACACGTAGCATTCAAAACTTTCATTCACCTCTACGCTGCAGTGAGTGTCAAACTTGAGGAGGACCGTCTTGAACTTTGTTTTATCTTCATCATCCGCAAAGGTGAGAGAATTGAAAATGTGGATGGCGTGGTCTCCGGCCGTGGAGAGGAGGAGAACAATCTTCCTGGTATCCAAGGCATCCTCCCTGTCTGTGGCCTCAAGGAAGAGCTGGAAGCGCTGTTTGAATATCTTCCAGTTGGCCCCCAGGTTGCCGACGATGCGGAGCGGTGGCGGAGGGCAGATGTTGTCCATGTTGCAGGATGACGGAATGCTGGCGGAAGGCAGATCACTTGCAGGTTGGTCTAAGAAGTGCTAATATCCCACCACTCCTGGTATCATGATGTGTTGGGTGTTCTGGATCCGTGGAACACATACAGGTCACCAACACTTGAAATAGTGCAACACTATTTTATTGAATCATTAACTGTTTAACATACTCTGACTGTGGGATAATACGTTACTAGCTTTAACTAAAGACCTTTGCCTTGTCCTAACCAGTCGATGCACTCAGCACATGGTGAATGTCTGTGTTGCAGGTTGTGAGCTCTGTCCTCCTAACTAGTTGCAACTCCAATGAACAGGAACTCTGATGCCCCCTGTCTTTATAGTGCGTGTGCTCTAACTGGTGATTGGCTGTGGTGTTGTGTGTGTTGATTGGTCCCACTGTGTGTCCATCAGTGTGTGTTTATCTGCACCATGATATACTGGTGTATATTATGACAGAATCAACCTAGTGAACCTTCTCTGGACTGCTTCCAATGCCAGTGTGTCTTTCCTTAGATAAGGTGACTCAAACAGTTCACAGAATTATAGGTTTGCAGAACGTTTGTACAGGACAAGTAATTTTATTTCTAAACTCTATTTCACTCCTCTTGTTATGTATAAACGTCTGTACACAATAGCTGGTGAATTGAGTATTATCGAAGGGTGGTGAGGTCAATATTCAACATGTTTGTGCTCGTTTCTGCGAGAGAGAGAGAGCATCGACCAGCAATGGTTCGATGGTTATAAAACAATTCACATAATACATACAGTGCAATTTTCAAAAACGTAAACTACCTACCGTAGATCATGGTTTATAAGTTGACCCAGTGTATAAGTGATACCAATCAATCCAGTCGAAATGGTAGTTAACAAGAACTGTGGTTTTAATCAGCTAGAATGTCCCCACAAGTAGATTCTCCCGCACTGAGAGGCTGTCCCGGATCGATGGGTTATATACCTTCTCAGAGGGACGGAGCCACAGGCGGAGCCAACAACAACATCAACACAACAACAGTAACAGTGAGTAAATACAATGATATATACAACAGCCATACGTGGCTCACCACATTCACCCCCTGTTAAAAAAAAGTCCGGCGGAGGTGAAGTGGACTCACAGGAGGGTGTATTGTCCGCTGTGAACGTCGCAGTGCAGGCGCTGGCATCGAGACCTTCGACTCCGGGAGCACGTCATCCTCACAACAGGGTCCCGGACAGGGTGACGGCGCAGGGGCGGTACTAATGGACCCCGGATGAGTTGACGGGGTAGATGGGGAGGTAGAAGGAAGCGGTGAGGTGATGGTGGGCACAGGGGTACCTGCGGGGGCCAGGTCCCTGAGGGAGACTTTGTCCTGCCGCCCGTTGCGGTGTGTCACGTATGCGTACTGAGGGTTCGCATGGAGGAGGTGAACCCTCTCGACCAAGGGGTCGGCCTTACGGCTCTTCACGTGCTTCCGGAGGAGTACCGGCCCAGGAGTCGTGAGCCAGCGAGGAAGCGAGACCCCGGAGATCGACGTCCTGGGAAAGACAAATAGACGGTCGTGAGGGGTCTCGTTAGTGGCAGTACACAACAGTGACCGGATGGAGTGGTGCACGTCAGGGAGGACCTCCTGCCAGCGGGCGACTGGGAGACATCTAGACCGTAGGGCCAGAAGGACGGCCTTCCAGACTGTAGAATTCTCCCTCTCCACCTGCCCGTTTCCCTTGGGGTTGTAGCTGGTAGTCCTGCTTGAGGCGATGCCCTTACTGAGCAGATACTGACGCAGCTCATCGCTCATGAATGAGGATCCCCGATCGCTGTAAATATAAGTGGGGAAACCGAACAGGGTGAAGATGCTGCGCAGGGCCTTGGTGACTGTGGCAGAGGTCATGTCAGGGCATGGGTTGGCAAAAGGAAAATGTGAGTACTCATCAACAACATTGAGAAAGTACACATTACAATCAGTGGAGGGGAGTGGCCCTTTGAAATCCATACTGAGGCGTTCAAAAGGGCGGGAGGCCTTCACCAGGTGGGCCTTGTCTGGCCGATAGAAGTGCGGCATGCACTCCGCACAGACTTGGCAGTCCCTGTCCATGGCCTTGACCTCATCTGTGGAGTAGGGCAGGTTGCGGGTGTGGTAGTCACCACTCTTTGTATATAGTACACATATGATATGTAATACGGTAAGGCTCCGGTGCTACAGGTACGGGGGTAGATCCCTGCCTGCTGGCTCCGCCCAGTAGATGGAGTATAAATGTGTGTGCTCACCGAGCTGCAGCCATTTCGGCAGCAGCTGTAGGAGGCCACACATCTCTGCTTAATAAAGCCTCGATTACTCTCCACTCTCGTCTCGTCGTAATTGATAGTGCATCAATTTATTACGCAGAGATTTTACAGCGATGTACCTACGCATCAAGTCAGGTCGCCTGCAGCTGCACCCTCAAGCAGACAACGCCACGTCGGCCTTCGACCACTGGCTAGCTTGCTTTGAAGCCTCCATCGGATCAGCGACAGAACCACCCTCAGAGGCACAGAAACTACAGATCCTGTACACATGGTCGAGCTCCGATATTTTTCCTCTTATCTGAGACGCGCCCAACTACACTGAGGACATGGCGCTTCTGTAAGAGAACAACACATGGCCGATCAACAAACTCTACACCAGGCACCTCCTGTCCACGGGGCAACAGCTCCCCGGTGAGGCATTGGAAGAGTTCTGGTGTGCCCTGCACGCCCTGGCGAGGAACTGCGATTGCCAGGCAGTTTCGGCCGTTGAACATTCCGAATTCCTAATCAGGGACGCTTTTGTTACGGTCATAGGGTCGGCGTACATCCGCCAGCGCCTCGTAGAAGAGGGTACGCTCGATCTCGCGGCGATCAGGAAACTCGCGACCTCGCTAACGGTAGCCTCCCGTAATGTACAAGCGTACGTCCCCGACTGCACGGCTACCCCATCCTGGACATCGTGGACCCCACCAGCGACCGCCCCCAGCCAACCCCAAGCCTGCGCCGCGCGGCAGCCAGCCAACCCCGGGGGGCCCAAGTGCTATTTCCGCGGGCAGACAAAGCACCCCCGCCTGGCTGCCCGGCGCGGAGTGCACTCTGCAAGGCCTGCGGGAAGAAAGGACATTTTGCTGCGGTGTGCCAGGCCCGGTTGATCGCTGCTGTAACCAGCCGCATTGTTCCTGCACCCCCCCATGTGCGGCCCGTGGTCGCCGCCATCTTCCTCTTGCGGCTCGTGGGCACCGCCATCTTTAACGTCGTCCGCCACATGCGCCATCTTCGGCGCCATTTTGGACGGCGCCTCAGGACCCCTGCTTGTCGGGCACCTCATCGGGCCACTCATCGCCCGCCACCGCCGCCGACCAGCCTGGGCCCACCAACACCAGCCACAGCTCAACTCCATCACGCTCGACCAGTCCGGCTACACAACCTCGCAACCGCGACAATGACGGTGAAAGTCGATGGCCACAAGGCACCTTGCCTTCTCGACTCCGGGAGCATGGAGAGCTTCATCCACCCCGGTACAGTAAGGCGCTGCTCCCTCGCGGTACACCCCGTTACCCAATGAATCTCCCTGGCCTCCGGATCCCACTCCGTGGAGATCCAGGGGTTCTGCACCACCACCCTCACCATCCAGGGCATAGAGTTCAGCAACTTCCGGCTCTACATTCGAAGTAGTCGGCAGCCTTTACCACTTCCTTAGGGTTCCCTTCGGCGTCACTAATGGGTTCTCGGTCTTCCAACGGAAGATGGACCGAATGGTTGACCGGTACGGACTGCGGGCCACCCTCCCGTACCTGGATAACGTCACCATTGCGGCCACGACCAGCAGGACCATGATGCTAACATTTCCAAATTTCTCCACACTGCCAAACTCCTGACCCTAACGTATAACAAGGAGAAGTGCGTGTTCAGCACCAACCGCTTAGCCATCCTCGGCTATGTGGTGCAAAATGAAGTTCCAGGGCCCGACCCCGATCGCATGTGCCCCCTCATGGAACTCCCCCTCCCCCACTGCCCCAAGGCCCTCAAACGATGCCTGGGATTCTTCTCATACTATGCCCAATGGGTCTATAACTATGCGGACAAGGCCCGCCCACTCATTCACTCCACTGTTTTCCCCCTGACCGCCGAGGCTCACCCCACCAGGCCTTCAACCGTATCAAGGCCGACATCGCCAAGGCCGCGATGCACGTGGTTGACGAGACCCTCCCCTTTCAAGTTGAGAGCGATGCATCAGATGTTGCTCTAGCCGCCACCCTCAACCAGGCAGGCAGACCCGTGGCATTCTTTTCCAGCACCCTCCACGCCTCCGAAATTTGGCACTCCTCCGTCGAAAAGGAGGCCCAAGCCATCGTTGAAGCTGTGCGGCATTGGAGGCATTACCTGGCCGGCAGGAGATTCACTCTCCTCACTGACCAACGGTCGGTTGCCTTCATGTTCAATAACACACAGCAGGGCAAGGTCAAAAATGATAAAATCTTGAGGTGGAGGATCGAGCTCTCCACCTACAATTACGAGATTTTGTATCGCCCTGGTAAGCTCAACGAGCCCCCCGATGTCCTACCCCGAGGTGCATGTGCCAGCGCACAAGTGGACCGACTTCGGGCCCTACACGATGGCCTCTGTCACCCAGGGGTCACCCGGTTCTTTCACTTCATAAAGGCCCGCAACCTGCCCTACTCCATTGTGGAAGTCAAGGCTGTCACCAAAGACTTCCAGGTCTGCGCGGAGTGCAAACCGCACTTCTACCGGCCAGACCGTGCGCACCTGGTGAAGGCCTCCCGTCCCTTTGAACACCTCAGCATGGACTTCAAAGGGCCCCTCCCCTCCTCCGACCGAAACACGTACTTCCTTAACATGGTCGACGAATACCCCAGATTCCCCTTCGCCATTCCATGCCCCGATATGACGCCTGCCACGGTCATTAAAGCCCCCAATAGCATCTTAACTCTGTTCGGTTTCCCCGCTTACGTCCACAGCGACCAGAGATCCTCCTTTATGAGTGATGAGCTGCGTCAGTTCCTGCTCAGCAAGGGCATTGCCTCGAGCAGGACGACCAGCTACAACCCCTTGGGAAACGGGCAGGTGGAGAGGGAGAACGGGTTGGTCTGGAAGGCCGTCCTGTTGGCCCTATGGTCTAAAAATCACCCGGTCTCCCGCTGGCAGGAGGTCCTCCCCGACGCCCTCCACTCCATCCGATCGCGACTTTGCACTGTGACTAATGCAACCCCCCACGAACGTCTCCTTGCCTTCCCCAGGAAGTCCACCTCCGGTGTTTCGCTCCCAACGTGGCTGGCAGCTCTAGGACCTGGTCTCCTCCGCAAACACGTGCGGCTCCACAAGGCAGACCCGTTGGTCGAGAGGGTACAGCTACTCCACGCACACCCGCAGTACGCCTACGTGCCGTACCCCGACGGCCGCCAGGACAGTCTCCCTCAGGGACCTGGCACCAGCTGGGTTCCCCCCCCCCCCAACTTCCCCGGCATGACCCATCCTCCCCCCAGTGCACCTCGCCACAGCCCCCGCTCCAGGACGATCCGTCCTCCCATTGGTTCCACCCAGGGATGAAGATGAGGACTACACGCTCCCGGAGTCACCGGCGATCAAGCCGGCGCCTGCATCACCGCCGGGACTGCGGCGCTCACAACGGAGGATCAAGGCACCCGACCGGCTGAATTAGTGAACTTTTCCAGAACTGTACACTTAAAAAATGCTCACTTACATTTAAATAGTTTTTCCACCACCCCCGCTGGACTCTTTTTTAACAGGGGGTGAATGTGATAGTCACCACTGTTTGTATATATTGCACATATGAGATGTAATACAGTAAGGCACCGGTACTACAGGTACGGGGGTAGATCCCTGCCTGCTGGCTCCGCCCAGTAGGCGGAGTATAAATGTGTGTGCTCGCCAAGCTGCAGCCATTTCAGCAGCAGCTGTAGGAGGCCACACATCTCTGTGTAATAAAGCCTCGATTACTCTCTACTCTTGTCTCATCGTAATTGATAGTGCATCAGCGGGCCTTGACAAAGTGGAGAAGCCGTGTGACCCCCGGGTGACAGAGGCCGTTGTGGATAGCCCGTAACCGGTCAGCCTGCGCGTTGGCGCAGGTGCCACGGGACAGGGCATCTGGGGGCTCATTGAGCTTCCCAGGACGATACAAGATGTCGTAGTTATAGGTGGAGAGCTCGATCCTCCACCGCAAAATCTTGTCGTTCTTAATTTTGCCCCGTTGCGTGTTGTTGAACATGAAGGCAACCGACCGTTGGTCTGTGAGGAGAGTGAATCTCCTGTGCCGCGCAGCTTCCACAATGGCTTTCAACAGAGGAGTGTCGAATTTCGGAGGCATGGAGGGTACGGGAAAAAAGGCGACAGGCCTCCCTGCCTGGTTAAGCGTGGCTGCCAGGGCAAAGTCAGACGCATCACTTTCCACCTGGAACGGGATGGATTCGTCCACGGCGTGCATCGTGGCCTTGGCAATTTCGGATCTGATGCGGTTGAAGGCCAGGCGGGCCTCAGCCGTCAGGGGAATAGTGGAGGACTTAATGAGTGGGCGGGCCTTGTCCGCGTAGTTGGGGACCCACTGGGCATAGTAGGATCGCACGCGGCGAGTGACGCATCAGCAGAGGGCGCTCCGGGCAGGCACGATGCCACGCTGCGGGGTCTGTGAGTCTCAGACTGCGCTTGACAGGCTTTTGGTTTTTGATTTTGATTTTTAGGCTTAGCTAGGCATACCTTAGCGTAGTGCCCCTTCTTGCCACACTCGTTACACGTGGAGTTGCGAGCCGGGGAACTCTGCCTGGGGTGCTGGCCCTGACCGCAGAAGTAACAGCATGGTCCTCCGGAGCTGGACGGCTGCCGCGCGGCGCAGGAATGAGGCACGCCTGGGTCGAGTGATGGCTGCGCCTCGGACGTCCCCGAGGATGCCGCGTGGTCGGATGGGAAGGCATCCAGGCTCTGGAAGGCCACTTCCAGCGAGGTAGCCAGCTTCACAGTCTCCTCGAGGTCGAGGGCCCTTTTTTCTAGAAGCCGCTGCCGGATGTCGATTTCGGCGGCGTGAGAGCAGCTGGTTAGTCAGTTTCAGCGGGAGCATTGCGGAAGGAGGGTGCTGGGAGGTAAGTCAACCTTTAAAAGCACTTCTCTTTGCAGGGGCAGGCCAGTCGATTTCGGCGGCGTGAGAGCAGCTGGTTAGTCAGTTTCAGCGGGAGCATTGCGGAAGGAGGGTGCTGGGAGGTAAGTCAACCTTTAAAAGCACTTCTCTTTGCAGGGCCAGGCCAGTCGATTTCGGCGGCGTGAGAGCAGCTGGTTAGTCAGTTTCAGCGGGAGCATTGCGGAAGGAGGGTGCTGGGAGGTAAGTCAACCTTTAAAAGCACTTCTCTTTGCAGGGGCAGGCCAGTCGATTTCGGCGGCGTGAGAGCAGCTGGTGAGTGGTGAGTCAGTTTCAGCAGGAGCTGAGACTTTTTCTCTTTTCTTTAAATTAGTTTTTTAGGTGGGATCAGGAAGTCGACCCGCGGACGTCTGGGAAGACCCTCACCAATAAATTCTGGTGGAGAGGAAACCCGAGACACTACACGTGTAGTGTCTCCCACCCGCCCTCCTCCTCTAACCTAATAATAAAACCCATTGGTCTGAGGTAAGTACCATATTTTTATTATATTATTATTATTTTTTATAAAAATTTAATTTAGTTGTTAGCCAGATCTTGGTAGAAAGTTAGAGGAATGGCAGGGAAGGGAGTACAATGTTCCTCCTGCAGGATGTTTGAGGTGAGGGATGCAGTTAGTGTCCCTGCTGATTTTACCTGCAGGAAGTGCTGCCATCTCCAGCTCCTCCAAGACCGAGTTAGGGAACTGGAGCTGGAGTTGGAAGAACTTCGGATCATTCGGGAGGCAGAAGGGGTCATAGATAGCAGCTTCAGGGAATTAGTTACACCAAAGATTGGAGATAGGTGGGTAACTGTAAGAGGGACTGGGAAAAAACAGTCAGTGCAGGGATCCCCTGCGGTCGTTCCCCTGAGAAACAAGTATACCGCTTTGGATACTTGTGGGGGGGACGACTTACCAGGGGTAAGCCATGGGGTACGGGCCTCTGGCACGGAGTCTGTCCCTGTTGCTCAGAAGGGAAGGGGGGAGAGGAGCAGAGCATTAGTAATTGGGGACTCTATAGTCAGGGGCACAGATAGGAGATTTTGTGGGAGCGTGAGAGACTCACGTTTGATATGTTGCCTCCCAGGTGCAAGGGTACGTGATGTCTCGGATCGTGTTTTCCGGGTCCTTAGGGGGGAGGGGGAGCAGCCCCAAGTCGTGGTCCACATTGGCACCAACGACATAGGTAGGAAAGGGGACAAGGATGTCAGGCAGGCTTTCAGGGAGCTAGGATGGAAGCTCAGAACTAGAACAAACAGAGTTGTTATCTCTGGGTTGTTGCCCGTGCCACGTGATAGTGAGATGAGGAATAGGGAGAGAGAGCATTTAAACACGTGGCTACAGGGATGGTGCAGGCGGAAGGGTTTCAGATTTTTGGATAACTGGGGCTCTTTCTGGGGAAGGTGGGACCTCTACAGACAGGATGGTCTACATCTGAACCTGAGGGGCACAAATATCCTGGGGGGGGAGATTTATTAGTGCTCTTTGGGGGGGTTTAAACTAATGCAGCAGGGGCATGGGAACCTGGATTGTAGTTTTAGGGTAAGGGAGAATGAGAGTATAGAGGTCAGGAGCACAGATTTGACGTCGCAGGAGGGGGCCAGCGTTCAGGTAGGTGGTTTGAAGTGTGTCTACTTCAATGCCAGGAGTATACGAAACAAGGTAGGGGAACTGGCAGCGTGGGTTGGTACCTGGGACTTCGATGTTGTGGCCATTTCGGAGACATGGATAGAGCAGGGACAGGAATGGATGTTGCAGGTTCCGGGGTTTAGGTGTTTTAGTAAGCTCAGAGAAGGAGGCAAAAGAGGGGGAGGTGTGGCGCTGCTAGTCAAGAGCAGTATTACGGTGGCGGAGAGGATGCTAGATGGGGACTCTTCTTCCGAGGTAGTATTGGCTGAAGTTAGAAACAGGAAAGGAGAGGTCACCCTGTTGGGAGTTTTTTATAGGCCTCCTAATAGTTCTAGGGATGTAGAGGAAAGGATGGCGAAGATGATTCTGGATATGAGCGAAAGTAACAGGGTAGTTATTGACTGGAAAAGATATAGTTCGAGTACAATAGATGGGTCGTTTTTTGTACAGTGTGTGCAGGAGGGTTTCCTGAAACAATATGTTGACAGGCCAACAAGAGGCGAGGCCACGTTGGATTTGGTTTTGGGTAATGAACCAGGCCAGGTGTTGGATTTGGAGGTAGGAGAGCACTTTGGGGACAGTGACCACAATTCGGTGACGTTTACGTTAATGATGGAAAGGGATAAATATACACCGCAGGGCAAGAGTTATAGCTGGGGGAAGGGCAATTATGATGCCATTAGACGTGACTTGGGGGGGATAAGGTGGAGAAGTAGGCTGCAAGTGTTGGGCACACTGGATAAGTGGGGCTTGTTCAAGGATCAGCTACTGCGTGTTCTTGATAAGTATGTACCGGTCAGACAGGGAGGAAGGCGTCGAGCGAGGGAACCGTGGTTTACCAGGGAAGTGGAATCTCTTGTTAAGAGGAAGAAGGAGGCCTATGTGAAGATGAAGTGTGAAGTTTCGGTTGGGGCGATGGATAGTTACAAGGTAGCGAGGAAGGATCTAAAGAGAGAGCTAAGACGAGCAAGGAGGGGACATGAGAGTATTTGGCAGGAAGGATCAAGGAAAACCCAAAAGCTTTCTATAGGTATGTCAGGAATAAGCGAATGACTAGGGAAAGAGTAGGACCAGTCAAGGACAGGGATGGGAAATTGTGTGTGGAGTCTGAAGAGATAGGCGAGATACTAAATGAATATTTTTCGTCAGTATTCACTCAGGAAAAAGATAATGTTGTGGAGGAGAATGCTGAGCCCCAGGCTAATAGAATAGATGGCATTGAGGTACGTAGGGAAGAGGTGTTGGCAATTCTGGACAGGCTGAAAATAGATAAGTCCCCGGGACCTGATGGGATTTATCCTAGGATTCTATGGGAGGCCAGGGAAGAGATTGCTGGACCTTTGGCTTTGATTTTTATGTCATCATTGGCTACAGGAATAGTGCCAGAGGACTGGAGGACAGCAAATGTGGTCCCTTTGTTCAAAAAGGGGAGCAGAGACAACCCCGGCAACTATAGACCGGTGAGCCTCACGTCTGTAGTGGGTAAAGTCTTGGAGGGGATTATAAGGGACAGCATGGCTTTGTGAAGGGTAGGTCATGCCTCACAAACCTTATTGAGTTCTTTGAGAAGGTGACTGAACAGGTAGACGAGGGTAGAGCAGTTGATGTGGTGTATATGGATTTCAGCAAAGCGTTTGATAAGGTTCCCCACGGTAGGCTATTGCAAAAAATACGGAGGCTGGGGATTAAGGGTGATTTAGAGATGTGGATCAGAAATTGGCTAGCTGAAAGAAGACAGAGGGTGGTGGTTGATGGGAAATGTTCAGAATGGAATACAGTCACAAGTGGAGTACCACAAGGATCTGTTCTGGGGCCGTTGCTGTTTGTCATTTTTATCAATGACCTAGAGGAAGGCACAGAAGGGTGGGTGAGTAAATTTGCAGATGATACTAAAGTCGGTGGTGTTGTCGATAGTGTGGAAGGATGTAGCAGGTTACAGAGGGATATAGATAAGCTGCAGAGCTGGGCTGAGAGGTGGCAAATGGAGTTTAATGTAGAGAAGTGTGAGGTGATTCACTTTGGAAGGAATAACAGGAATGCGGAATATTTGGCTAATGGTAAAGTTCTTGAAAGTGTGGCTGAGCAGAGGGATCTAGGTGTCCATGTACATAGATCCCTGAAAGTTGCCACCCAGGTTGATAGGGTTGTGAAGAAGGCCTATGGAGTGTTGGCCTTTATTGGTAGAGGGATTGAGTTCCGGAGTCGGGAGGTCATGTTGCAGCTGTACAGAACTCTGGTCCGGCCGCATTTGGAGTATTGCGTACAGTTCTGGTCACCGCATTATAGGAAGGACGTGGAGGCTTTGGAGCGGGTGCAGAGGAGATTTACCAGGATGTTGCCTGGTATGGAGGGAAAATCTTATGAGGAAAGGCTGACGGACTTGAGGTTGTTTTCGTTGGAGAGAAGAAGGTTAAGAGGAGACTTAATAGAGGCATACAAAATGATCAGGGGGTTGGATAGGGTGGACAGTGAGAGCCTTCTCCCGCGGATGGATATGGCTGGCACGAGGGGACATAACTTTAAACTGAGGGGTAATAGATATAGGACAGAGGTCAGAGGTAGGTTCTTTACGCAAAGAGTAGTGAGGCCGTGGAATGCCCTACCTGCTACAGTAGTGAACTCGCCAACATTGAGGGCATTTAAAAGTTTATTGGATAAACATATGGATGATAATGGCATAGTGTAGGTTAGATGGCTTTTGTTTCGGTGCAACATCGTGGGCCGAAGGGCCTGTACTGCGCTGTATTGTTCTATGTTCTATGTTCTATGTAGCTGGACCGGACACCTGCCACAGAGGTGTCCCGGACCATCAGCTCCGCGTGCTCGTCCGCTGTGACAGTCCTGCAGTTACAACTGCGGACGAGTACTCTCACCTCATGTAGGTAATCAGCCAGTGACTCACCCTGGCGCTGATGCCGCGTGCTCAGGAGGTGTCGAGCGAGTACCTCGTTCACCGGCCTCACGAACTGTTGTTTGAGCAGCTCCACTGCCTCCGTCTATGAGGCCGTGTCTCTGATGAGCTGGAAAATCCTGTGGCTCACCCGGGCGTTGAGGAGACGCTGTTTAATTTCCGGGGGGACCTCGGCGGCGAAGGAGCTGAGGTAGGCCTCAAAACAATTGAGCCAATGCTCAAATATTGCCGTAGCCTCCGCGCCTGCGGGTCAAGATCGAGGCGTTCTGGTTTTTAAACTGCTTCCCTGTTAAAAAAATTCTAGCTGATTAAATTGATACCAATCAATCCAGTCGAAACGGTCGTTAACAAGAACTGTGGTTTTAATCAGCTAGAATGTGCCCATCAGCAGCTTCTCCCGCACTGAGAGGCTGTCCCGGATCGATGGGTTATATACCTTCTCAGAGGGGCGGAGCCAACAACAACATCAACACAACAGTAACAGTGAGTAATTACAATAATATATACAACAGCCATACGTGGCTCATCACAATAAGACAACCCCTTTTTTTCAGCGGCAAAATGCATACTTAGGCCTAACTTGGCAAGTACGTGTCCCCCACCCTCCCCAACCACCACCACCATTTTCAGCCAATAAATGCATTAAGAGGCAGCCTCAATTTTTCAACTCACCTTATAGGTCAGTGCATGGGATCAAGCAGGCATTCCGGACCATGCTACCAAGAAGATGGGATGTTGGGTGGCATAGTGGCACAGTGGTTCGCACTGCTGCCTCAGAGCTCCAGGACTGGGGTTCAGTTCTGGTCTCAGGTGACTGTGCGGAGTTTGCACGTTCTCCCCGTGTCTGCGTGGGTTTCCTCTGGGTGCTCCGGTTCCTCCCACAGTCCAACAATGTGCAGGTTAGGTGGATTGACCATGATCAATTTTCTCTTCGTGACCAAAATGGTTAGGTGGGGTTACTGGGTTACAGGGATAGGGTGGAGGCACGGGCTTAAGTGGGGTGCTCTTTCCAAGGGCTGGTGCAGACTCGATGGGCCGAATGGCCTCCTTCTGCACTGTAAATTCTATGAAGACACCGACACACAGAGCTGACTGCACATAGCGACTGCTGGACAGAAATGTGTCCTCCTGAAAAAAGAATGAAGTACAGAGCTGGTTTCAAGCTAAGAGCCGTAACATTTGCTAACTCGGCATATGTAACAGTGTTGCACTGGGGGAATTCGGTATTGGTCAACAGCTGATGTGAGAATGGAAGACAGAGGAATTGCCCTGAAGAAGATGCCGAAGACCAAATACGCCATGAGGACAGGAACCAGTTACTGGCCTGATCCTGAGGAGTTTGTATCGAAATGGGTTCTCGAAAATTCTCACAACGATTACATCACTAGAAATGCAATGCCTACTGTTATGGGTCAGGGCTTAGAAACTCCCAAGTGTATTATGAAATTCACCTGCCCCATAACCTTTATGTGGAATTTGGCTAGAATGAGCACAAAATCCTTCGCTTCAGGTGTGATTCAGCAGACATCCTGGGCGCTTTAATCAAAACAAGGTTTATTCTAAGAATGTAAGTTAACATATATATATATATAAACACTGTAAGATTGTTTTTATCAATTACAAACAAAAAGTCAACACAACAGCTTCAGTAATCTATGTATATAACACTTAATGAATTCCCCCTTAGCTGTTCCAATTCAATAACAAAATCCAATGAACCAAGACCCCTTTCAAGGGCGTTGCCCAGCACACTGTATTCTCACTTGAATGGGACTGGTTCTTTCCCTGAGATTCTCATCCAGTTTCCAACCAGCAGATTCAAAACTCCTTCCGGAAAGCAACTCTAACTTTAAAGTTACCAAGGCAGTTTGCCACACCCAATGTGCTTTTCACTGGAACAGAGAAAAACAGGGAAAACACTTCTTCCTTCTGCAGTCCAAAGCAACCAAATGAAAACTGAAACCAAAAAAGAAACCTTCTCACCTGACAGCCACAGCCCAGCTCCACCCACAAAATGACATCACTGAAGCCATGCTACAAGTCACATGATAAGACCAAACCTTTCTTAAAGGGGCACACACATGGCACTACACACATACTTAAATGGTCTAAATCAAACTCTGAGTCTAGCAAAGATATCAGAGCAACAGATAAGTTGGTGTAGCCTTATCCAAGATGGCGGGAGAAAACCAAGATCGTTCAGAGACCATTAAAAGCCCTCGATGCCATATTAACAGTTTCCAGCAATTCATCATCAGGCAGTGGCAAAAACAAGAGTGCCCATTATGCCACATTAGCAACATAAATGAAAACCCCATAAATTTAGATATTTCCAGCAACCAAATGTGGAGTGGAACGGTTCAATAACGGCCCTGCTAAAAACCGCAGGACATGAGAAGACAGGATTCACGGCTGACAGGATGAAATTAAAATCTATGGTAACTTTCAAACATAAAACCACACTCCCACTGCAGAAAATATTGTGGAATTCTATGAGAATGGTTAGAAGGATTAGGATGGAGTGAAATTATGGATTGATAATGTGTGGAATAGTTTCTGAATGTCTACTTGTTAGTGTGGGACTTGTTCCGGTTCCGTATAACCAAAGTGATCAAGAGGTTCTTGCGAAGAAATGACATCCCCATTGCAGACTCCCAGAGGGTCCAATGTCCATCATTTAACCTTTGAATGCGTGCCTCAATAAGGTATTCAAGGATCAAGTTCACGTCAAATGGAATAGGTGGATGGTTGATGGAGAAAATACTTTGACAAGCAGTGGAAATATGTGTACTGTCAGACTTAATGTTTTGTGTGGTTTCACCATCAAGTCAGGGAATGCTACTGACGTTCCTTCACGTTTGAAGTGCTGAGCTGGAAATTGACAGCACTTAACTCTCTTTGATGTGGTTGACATTTGTGAACATTGTGGGTGCAGCACTTAGAGTGAAGAAGATGAATGAAGCAAGGCTAACAGCAGTTTCGTGGAAATTAATGAATGGCTTGCAACTAAGAGATCTGAGGGGTTTAAACACAGGTCACAGCTGTTCATGTTCCAGTAATGGACACATGGGGTGGGATTCTCCCGCAACTGGCCGGATGACCCGACGCCAGTGTCAAGAGAGGTGCGAACCACTCCAGCGTCGGGCTGCCTGGAAGTTGCAGAATTCTCCGTACTTCCGGGGCTAGGCCGGCACCGGAGGGGTTGGCGCCACGCCAACTGGCACCGATGGGCCGCTGTGGCCACCACGAGATGGCACATGCACAGAACCACCGGCGTGTTCTGGCATGCGCAGAACCGCCGGTGTTTCCTGCGCATGCGCAGGGGGTTTCTTCTCCGCGCCGGCCTTGGCGGAGCCCTACAGAGGCTGGCGCGGAGGGAAAGAGTGCCCCCGCGGAACAGGCCCGCCCGCAGATTGGTGGGCCCCGATCGCGGGCCAAGCCACCGTGGCCCCCCCCCCCCCCCCCCCCCCCGGGCCGGATCCTCCCGCGCCCCACTGAGGACTTTGGTAGCCTCCCTCCAAGCCAGGTTCCGCTGGGGTGGACCATGTCCATTTCACGTCGGCGGGACTGGCCAAAAACAGGTGGCCACTCGGCCCATCGGGGCCCAGAGAACTGCCGGGGGGGGGGGGGGGGCGCTGCCAACGGCCACCGACCGGCGCGGTGTGTTGCCCGCCCCTGCCCGAAAACTGGCGCCGGAGAATTCGGCAGCCGGCGTTGGAGTGACGGGGCGGGATTCACGCCGCCCCCCGGCAATTCTCCAACCCTGCAGGGGGTCGGAGAATCCCGCCCATGGTGCTTCCAGGTGAGTGGTACAACTGTAATTCTACTCACTGCCACTGTCTGGACTGCTCTCTAGTTTCCAAACAGGTGTCTCTTTTCTGTGGGAGGGTCCCTTTAGTTAGGGGTCCCTGTGAGAGTCTGTTTATTTAGGGAGGTCTCTGGGGGGGTCCCATTAGTTAGGGGGTCTCTGGAGATCTCTTTGGTTAGCGGGTCTCTGTGGGGGAGGTATGCCTATTTAGGGGCTCCCTCTGGGTGTCTCGGTATTTAGGAGGTCCCTGGGAAAGATGGGTCGGGTCACCCCCATATTTGGTGGAAGGTGCCGTATGCAGAAAAAAACAGGGTTGGGGCTACTCTATGATGCGGGGAGGAGGCGCTGATTTGCGCTGCGGGGGGGAGGGGACTTCTCTATCGGGTCCACATGCTCAAAATCACAATCCGATAGCGGGATCCACCCAGGACTCCCTCCTATTCCTCACCATTTATAAATTAGCATGGCGAGGGATACTGAATTGCTCCGGTGGGAGAACATAGGGCGGGATTCCCCGTCGGCCGACGCCGGAACCGCAAAGTGCGATTGGGCGGAGAATCGGTTCTGATGTCGAAATCGTGGCGTGTGCCGATTTGACGCCAAGAGGGGGTACGGAAAATGTCCAGCATTGCCATAATTTACTGTCAGTTGTGCCGCTGGCTGGGGAGGGCCCTGACAGGGACAGGGGGAGTAGTGGAGGGTGGCCAGGAGGTGGGCTGTGGTGTTGGGTGGATGGGCACGGAACACCATTGCCACGGCCTGCAAGGCCGCCAAGCAGCTGTGCATACTGCTGACTGCCCTCTGTGAACCTAGGGCTACAAGTCATATGGGTGTCCCCGAAGGGCAACCCCCTAGGTGCCCTCTGGCCCCGAATCCCGCACTGTTTTCCATTGGAATCGATTGTGTTCCACGTGACGCTGGTGCTAGCCCCTCCACAGTCGCTGAGTCGGTCCAGGTTCGACACCGGTTTTGCTGTTGTGAAAGTTCACAAACCTGCCCCGGCGTCAGTACTTTGGGCCGGATTCTCTGCTTGCCGACGGCGAAATTGCATTGGGTGATCGTAGGAGAATCCCTTTTGACGGCGAAATCGGGGGGCGGCGCCTGTTTTCGGATGCTCCACCCCCGCCAGAATTGGTGAGTTCGGCGCAAGCCATTGGCACGGCCTCAGGACGTTACCTGAAGGCCCTCCCCCGACGCTCCGCCCCCGGTGGGCTGACCTCCCGACGGCGTGGGGCGCGTGTGCTCACAGTTTTCAGGGACCTCGCGTGGCGGCTGCTGACGGTGTCCAGCGGCGCCGCAGTCGGGGCGGGGGCCGTTCCCCTGGCCAGGGGTGCTTTGTGAGGGCTGGGGGGACTGGTGGGGGTTACCAGCGGGGCACTATCTGGCAGGCCGGCTCCGCGCACGGCCGGCGTCATGTTGTACGGCACGACTGCCGCAAGTCGCTGCCGTGCGCATGGGCGACCAAGGACCCGACAATTCTCCATCCGTATCTGCAGAGATGCCGGGGGTTTTACGTGGCGCGGCTGCTAGCCCCCCACTGGGTGGAGCATCGGTGCGGGGGCGGCGCCGACCTTTTGGTCGTGATACTAGATACATGCTCCAGGGATAGCCTCAAAATCGGAGAATCAATCCCTTAGTCACAGGAACAGGAATCCAGCTCATTGTTCCCAAACAGAGAATCCCTGAAGAATTATTTTATTGAATAAAATGTGATTTAATTTGAATTACTGGTGTTATATTTTTTTCCATATTTCAAAATGGTGGCCACCTACGCCAGCACTGGCTGTGCACATTTTATACTCAATGCATACCACTCCCTTGTTTGGTACGATTTTCGAAACTTCAAATATCGGCTGTGGAACTCTGTGATCTATGTTATATAACCTGTTCATACATGCAGGATATCATTCCACTTTACATGAAACCATGTATTTATTCCATCCAGGAAAACCCCTTACAGAAACACTGGGCTACATTACAAAGGGAGAGAGGGCTGCTATACGAATGCACGGATCAACCCCAAAAAATATCGAGAAGATTCTTCTTGGGTTCGAGCAGAAGAAAGATGGTCTCCCACATAATTCCAGGAATAATATAACTCCAAATACCCTTCAAAGGAACCCAGCTCCTAAGTGCTTCCCAACCACCATTAATCACTCTTACATTTTTCATTTCTATAGATTTCTATTCTCTGTGGTTCTTGTGCTTGAACCATTTAGAGCTGAAGTGGAGACAATTTTACGTGATGGGACCTGACCCATAGCTAGGTTGAGTTTGTTCAAACATCATTTCCCACCCAGAGAGACATCAGATTCTCTTTTGCTGGGATGAGGACAAAGTTCAGATCATAAACAGTGCTAAAGATGATCAAAATGCTTCGGATCCTGTGGGGGGAGGAAACAATAACTGATAAAGATACACCAACAGAAATAAGAAGTTTGAGAAGTTAAAGGGCTCAAACCTGGACGTGGCTCATTTTCAGGCGTGGGGTTCGCTTGTGTGACCGCCCGGTTGCCGTTGATGCATCGGAACCCATACTCCTCACTGCTGAACTGCACTTCTGCGTGGGGACAGGGAGAACGTGCAAACTCCACACAGACAGGCATGCAAGGCTGGCATCAAACCCGGGTCCCTGACGCTGTGAGGCAGCAGTGCTAACCACTGTGCCTCCGTGCCGCCCCTACTCCGGGAGGTAGAATCCACAGGGGGGATTGCCAGAAGCTCTCCGGATGTGCGATCTGATGGGGATGGGAGCAGATCGCCACAGAGGTCAATGTCCCTGAGGATCTGGCTGCAGTGCCACTACAATACAAGCGGGTCAAGGTCAGTGAATGCAACTTCAGTGCTATCTCTTGTCCTCTGCACACCAATCTCATACACTGCTCATTGCACTCCCAACACACAGCCATCAGCAATCTCTAGCAATCTGGACTCGTGTCGAACATTCACATGTTCCACCACCGAGCTCATAAACTCATGCACAGCCGCATGTCTCAAGCCCATATCTTGCAGCTTTGACATTCTGCCAGTTAGTCATCACCCAGGCACATTACAACACATTCAATGACATTTTTCCTTCACTGTTCTAGGAGAAGGGGGTTCACGCAACAGGAGGGAGCAACGAACAATGGGCAGGACAGGCACAGCTGCATCTCCTGAACCTCTTTCAGGAGACCATGCTCCAAATGACAGTCACTTGAGGACCTTGACACTGGTGAAACCATCCAGGGTGACAGTGTGCTCTGCCCTCCGCATCTTCTTAAATCCCACGTCACTTTCATCCCATAACGTGTTATGAAGTAAAAGCTGCAGATGGTGTGCCCTATACCTCTCACCTTCTGTACATCCCTCAGTCCAACCCTCCCCTTTCATATTTATGCTTTCAAATACCCAAGGCCTGCTGTCAAGCCAGCCAGTGTCACCTAATATTGAAGGGCAAGAAACAGATCAGAGTCTGCATTCTCCACTTCGCGATGCTGGAAACGCAAACCGTGATCGGGTGGAGAATTGCGGTGTGGCGCAACCAATTACTCACGAGTCGAGAAGTGATGAAGTCAATCGAGGCTTTCTTAAGCAAGACTTGTTCCCCAGCAGCTCAGTTACAGAATGCTGCTGCTGGGAGAACCCGGGCTCTTATACTCCGCCTTACTGGGTGGAGCCAGCAGGCGGCAGATCCAACCAGGACCCAGTGTCTGTCTACCAATAGCCTCTCGGCATCACAGGTACCGTACTACCCCTAATACATACCACAACATTCACCCCTTTTTAAAAAGGAACCCGGTGGGATGGTGGGTCGCATGGTGGTAGGGGTTTACAAAGGTGGTCCTGGAATTATTTTCATACAGTGGCTATGCATTGAGCTCAACAGTTAACTATTTACAGGTTTTGTCAAAATTATTTACAGATTTTTGTCACACGGATTCCACGAGTCGAGCGGGTGCCCTGGTCGTCCACGTCGATCGCCTCAGCCCCGGTGGTGGTGCAGGTGCTGGCTCGGGTACTGTCATCTCTGGGAGCGTTGCGCTGTTTGTCCCTGTTGCCTTACTCCTGGGCGGGCACGGGAGGAGGACCGATCCACCCGGGAAGGGAGCGGCCGTGGGGTGCGCCGGTGGGAGGGAAGGGGTGATTGGTGTTGGGGGGTGTGTGTGTGTTTCCGGCGGGCGCCAGGTCCCGCAGGGAGACCGTGTCCTGTCGGCCGTCGGGGCATGCCACGTAGGCGTACTGAGGGTTTGCGTGGAGAAGGTGAACCCTCTCGACCAACGGGTCCGATTTGTGCGCCCGCACATGCTTTTGGAGCAAGATGGGTCCTGGGGCTGCCAGCCAGGTCGGCAGCGACGTTCCGGAGGAGGACTTCCTACGGAAGACAAGGAGGCACTTGTGAGGCGTTTGACTAGTGGTGGTACACAGCAGCGACCGGATGGAGTGGAGGGCATCCGGGAGGACTTCCAGCCAACAGGAAACTGGGAGATTTCTGGACCGTAGGGCCAATAGGACGGTCTTCCAGACCGTACCGTTCTCCCTCTCTACCTGACCGCTCCCCCGGGGGTTGTAACTGGTCGTCCTGCTCGAAGCAATGCCCTTGCTGAGCAGGAACTGACGCAGTTCGTCGCTCATGAAGGAGGACCCCCTGTTGCTATGGATGTACGCGGGGAAACTGAACAGTGTAAAAGTGGTGCCGAGGGCTTTAATGACCGTGGCCGCTGTCATGTCGGGACAGGGGATGGCGAAGGAGAAACGGGAGTATTCGTCCACCACGATTAGGAAGTACGCGTTGCGATCGGTGGAGGGGAGGGGGCCTTTGAAATCTAAACGGAGGCGTTCAAAGGGACGGGAAGCCTTTATCAGGTGCGCTCTATCTGGCCTGAAAAAGTGCGGCTTGCACTCTGCGCAGATTTGGCAGTTCCTGGTGGCTGTTCGGACCTCCTCAACAGAGTAGGGGAGGTTGCGGGACTTCACAAAATGGTAGAATCGAGTGACCCCCGGGTGGGAGAGGTCCTCGTGGAGGGCTTGGAGGCGGTCTACTTGTGCGTTGGCACATGTGCCGCGGGATAGGGCATCGGACGGCTCGTTCAGCTTTCCGGGACGATACAAGATCTCATAGTTATCAGTGGAGAGCTCGATCCTCCACCTCAAGATCTTGTCGTTCTTGATTTTGCCCCGCTGTGCATTATCGAACATAAAGGCTACCGACCGTTGGTCAGTGAGGAGAGTGAATCTCCTGCCGGCCAGGTAATGCCTCCAATGTCGCACAGCTTCCACTATGGCTTGGGCTTCCTTTTCCACTGAGGAGTGGCAGATTTCTGAGGCGTGGAGGGTCCGGGAGAAAAAGGCCACGGGTCTGTCCGCTTGGTTGAGAGTGGCCGCCAGAGCGACATCGGATGCGTCGCTCTCGACTTGGAAGGGGAGGGACTCGTCGATTGCGTGCATCGTGGCCTTTGCGATATCCGCTTTGATGCGGCTGAAGGCCTGGCGGGCCTCTGTCGACAGGGGGAAGGTAGTGGACTGGATTAACGGACGGGCCTTGTCTGCGTATTGGGGAACCCACTGGGCGTAGTACGAGAAGAAGCCCTGGCAGCGTTTCAGTGTTTTGGAGCACTGGGGGAGGGGAAATTCCATAAGGGGGCGCATGCGTTCAGGGTCGGGGCCTATCACTCCACTACGCACTACGTATCCCAGGATGGCCAGATGGTTGGTGCTAAACACGCATTTTTCCTCGTTATAGGTGAGGTTCAGGGCGTTAGCGGTCTGGCGGAATTTGCGGAGGTTGGCGTCGTGGTCCTGCTGGTCTTGGCCGCAGATGGTCACATTGTCGAGGTATGGGAACGTGGCTCGCAGACCGTGCTGGTCAACCATTCGGTCCATCTCCCGTTGGAAGACCGAGACTCCGTTCGTGACACCAAATGGGACCCTTAAAAATGGTAGAGCCGCCCGTCTGCCTCGAAGGCCGTGTACTTGCGGTCACTCGGGCGGATGGGGAGCTGGTGGTATGTGGACTTGAGGTCCACGGTGGAAAAGACTTTGTACTGTGCAATCCGATTGACCATGTCGGATATGCGGGGGAGAGGGTACGCATCTAGCTGCGTGTACCTGTTGATGGTCTGACTATAGTCTACGACCATCCTCTGCTTCTCCCCGGTCTTCACAACTACCATCTGGGCTCTCCAGGGACTGTTGCTAGCCTGGATGATGCCTTCCTTCAGCAGCCGCTGGACTTCGGACCGGATAAACGTTCGATCCTGGGCGCTGTATCGTCTGCTCCTAGTGGCGACGGGTTTGCAATCCGGGGTGAGGTTCGCAAACAAGGAAGGCAGTTCAACCTTGAGGGTCGCGAGGCTGCAGATAGTGAGTGGGGGTATAGGGCCGCCGAATTGGAACGTTAGGCTCTGGAGGTTACATTGGAAATCTAACCCTAAGAGAGTGGGAGCGCAGAGTTGGGGAAGGACATAAAGCCGATAATTCTTAAACTCCTTCCCTTGCACCGTTAGGATCGCGATGCAGAACCCTTTGATCTATACGGAATGGGATCCCGCTGCCAGGAAAATCTTTTGGGTGCTCGGACGAATGGAAAGAAAACAGCGTCTTACCGTATCCGGGTGGATAAAACTTTCCGTGCTCCAAGAGTCGATCAGGCATGGCGTCTCGTACCCATTGACCAGCACCGTTGTTGTTGCCGTTTGGAGCGTCTGGGGCCGCGACTGGTCCCGGGTCACCGAAGCCAGTCGTGGTTGTTGCATTTGGGCATATTCTTCAGACCCCATGGAACCGTCTATGCTGGGGTCCTTGGCTATCAGCCAAGATGGTGGCATCCATGGATCGCACGCGGTCGGGGGCGGACAAAATGGCCGCCCCCATGGATCACACGTGGCCGGGGGGGTCACAGGATGATGGCGCCCATCCTCCCCGCGTGGTGTCCGGGACCCAAAATGGCAGCGCCCGCTGGCCGCACATGGATCGTTGGGGGGGTTTGAGTCTGCTGTCCCCGTTCTCACCCAGAGATAGTGGCGGCCCCCCCGGGACTGGCACACTGCTGAGTAGTGCCCCTTTTTGCCGCAGCTTTTACAGATGGCTGAGCGGGCCGGGCAGCGCTGCCGGCGGTGTTTTGCCTGCCCGCAAAAATAGCAGCGGGGCTCACCCGGATGGTCTGGTGCTCTGGCCGCGTAGGCTTGCGGGGGGGGGGGGGAGGTGGGGGGTGCCGGGGAGTCGGTCGCAACGGGGGTCCACGAAGCCCAAGGGGCTGCCGCGCGGTCGGGGCCGTAGGCGCGGGCATTTTGTGAGGCCACTTCGAGGGAGGCTGCAAGGGCCCGTGCCTCTGTGAGTCCTAACGAGTCTCTCTCTAGCAGTCTCTGGCGAATTTGAGAAGAAGTCATACCTGCCACAAAAGCATCCCTGATTAGGAGCTCCGTATGTTCGTTTGCGCTCACCGCCGGGCAGTTGCAGTTCCTTCCCAATATCAACAGCGCGCTGTAGAACTCGTCCAGTGATTCTCTGGGGATTTGCCGTCTCATTCGCAGACACTCCGGGGCTCCATAGTCTTTTTAAGTCTGCTTAATAAATTGTGGCGCAGCCAATTACTCACGAGTCGAGAAGTGATGAAGTCAATCGAGGCTTTATTAAGCAAGACTTGTTCCCCAGCAGCTCAGTTACAGAATGCGGCTGCTGGGAGAACCCGGGCTCTTATACTCCGCCTTACTGGGTGGAGCCAGCAGGCGGCAGATCCAACCAGGACCCAGTGTCTGTCTACCAATAGCATCTCGGCATCACAGGTACCGTACTACCCCTAATGCATACCACCACACGCGGGGAGTCCAAATATCGACATTTGCGTCTGCCGCTGATTCCAAGGCCATGCTCCGGTCCCTCGCTGGCGGCGATATCGATGTTTGCGCCGTGTCAGCAGATCCATGCGAAACCATGGATTTGAATATCGTTAGTGGCTAGGACACAATATACTCCACCCTTCTGCAATTCTCCACCTCTCTTAAGCGGACGTCCCGTGGGGGCGAATTAGTGCAAAAATTGACAAGCGGGGCCTGGGCACCAAGGCTGCAGATGGGGAGCAGGAGGCTGAAAGATGCTGACAAACCCTCAAAAACTGTCGGGCAAGCTGGGGGGGTGGCTGCCCGGGCCTGGGGAATGACTTGGTGCCAAGCCTGTGGGCTGGGGGTATCCCCCTCGGGAGCGGCTCAGACCGCCATTGCTGCTGTCTGCCTTTTAAACGCATCCCTTTGGTGCTACTTCCAGGCCCCTGGCTGCTCACGCTGCTGAGTGCTGCCTGTGTCAGGAAACCCATCCAGGCTGCCCCTCTGGACACCCTCCTACCCCAGCTGTATCACCAAGGGGATAGGCCTGGCCAAGCCCAATCCGGGGCCCACCAGGTGTCGGCGCTCCTCAGAGGCCAAGCCCCACTGCAGAGGAAGCAGGGGATCAGCAGGGCTCACCCCTCAGAGGCTTAACAACAGCTCCAGCTGCCAGGCTCTTAAGCGCTAACTCCGACCTCAGCGGTTACAATGCCTGCTAGGCCGGATATTGCCCTCAATTCACGCCGGCATGTCCTGACTCGCTTTCCGACTGCCGTCCCCAATGGGAACGCGAATCGCACGCTATTCAGTCCTGGCGGAAAACTCAGGGTGCGAGCCAATCAAATAAAATTCTATTTTGGGTAAGTTTTGGCGGCGCGCTTCCCTTCGGCTTTTTGGGTGAGATCCAGACCTGGGGTCCGATTCAACGGCCTCGTCGCGCCCGACTTGATGTTGGGACAAGGTTGTTGAATCTTGCGAGGGCCTCTCGTGACATTTGCGATGCTCGAAACGACTCGCGAGAATCAACGGAATCTCGGCCTCACTGGGCATATTTAAGTGAGCCGTACAGATTCACCCAGTGTCCGGGACTCAATGGCTGCGCATTGGAGACCTCACCAGGTTTAGTGCTGGTCCACACAATGGTACTTCAGGGGTCTCCCAGGCCACTGGAAACCCCAGGGTGGTCTTGGACAGGGCAGGGTGGAACCCTGTTTTTCCCTCTGGCGCCCGGGCACCTCATTCTAATGGCCAATCAAATTTTATATCCTGGGGAATTTTCCACACTCGTAATCATTAGCTTCAGAGACTATTGGTGAAAGGTGAGAAGAATTGGGCTAATGTGGTTTCTGCAAAGTCTTCCAATTGGAAGGGGTTTGCTCCAAGGTTTTTTTGGCTCCACCTGACAACATGACAAAGACAAAAGCCTTTATGTTGTAGCCATCTGGGATGGCCAC
Source organism: Scyliorhinus torazame (assembly GCF_047496885.1). Taxonomy (NCBI): domain Eukaryota; kingdom Metazoa; phylum Chordata; class Chondrichthyes; order Carcharhiniformes; family Scyliorhinidae; genus Scyliorhinus; species Scyliorhinus torazame. The sequence continues at coordinate 25,188,224 of NC_092713.1, forward strand.
TTCCCGATTACAAAATGGACACTTTGCAAAGATTGCAGGGAAAATGGACAATGCTGAGAAAACAAGCAGGTTCAGGGTTTGTCTGTTTATTGGAGCCGCAGCTCCCAGACAAGACCAAAACTGTAGGCCCATTAGCATACTAATGGCCCATCTCCGGGAACAAAAGAGTAACATTTGAGTAACCGATACTAAGGCAGACACCCCGGTGCCAGAGGAGACCGAAACAATGCAGGCCAACGGCCACCTAGGACCCGCCCAGCCATCAGGGCACCCACCCCTTTATTGGATGAAATCAATAGGAATGATCAAGAAACGGCCCAATTGATTGGGGCCAAGTTCAAGGCCCGCCCAAAAGAGCGCAAAGCCCCTTTGGGTATAAGAAGGAACCCCCAAGAGAGAATTGCTCTCTTGGACTTGGCTCTCACCGAGGAGAGACCAGTCCACCAGCTGCACCAGAAGCAAGTAAGTCCAAGGTCAACGCTCTCTACCAGGCGGATGACCTTAGCTGTTCCCCTTCACCACTTCGACCCCAGCAGCCTCAGATCTGAACAACTGCCATTGTTCCTCTGACTGAGTGGATGCCTGAAGCTAAGTATAGGCTTTAGTAATAGTGATAGTTTAGCCTGTAGCATTTTGTGCATGAGTAGATATTAACTGTGTGTGTAAATAAATAAGCATTGCCTTTGAACTGACTAACTGGTGTCCCGGTCAGTATTCGGTTTTGAACCTTGTGGCGGTATCGAAAGATACCTGGCGACTCTTGAGCAAATGTAATTAGAATTAAGGAAGGCGACCATATTGACCGCCATATTCAGAGCCAACCAAAGAGAGCAACAATGTCAATAATAGCAAATATATTTACCCATTGTCATCAATTCTACCTGATGATGTTTTTCATTCTACCATGATAGGAAACAAAGAATTTGCATTTATATAACCTCAGAACATCCCAACGCCCTTCATAGGCAACTAAATATTTTTTAAGGTGGTTCCGCATTAGATCACAAGAAATGCCACGGTCAATTTGTAATCCCACAAAAACCAAGAAAATAATAACCAAATAATGTGCATTTTATTGATGTTGGTGGAGGGAGAATGTGAAGAAGTCCCCGGCCTTCTTGGAATAGTGCGAAGGAATCTTTATCCCCACCTGAAAAGTTAGCATCTCATTTCACTGCTTCATCCAAAAGATGATTCGGCACTTCCTCAGTGCTGCACTGATGCAGTTGTTAGAAAGGTCTGTGAGGGGTTTTTTGTGGGGGAGGTTTGGGACCCATCCCTCCATTTATTTTTCTGGCTTTGTGCCAAACAGTCCAGCGGGGCAAGCCGCCTTTGGGGTCGGGGTCTTCCTCGTTGCTTTTACTGCCTGCTGCGTCACTCTGAACATTTTTGAGAAAATTCTGCCCTGTGGGTCTGGAATTCGCAATCCTCCAACTCAGGGTTAACTATGCTCCCTCTGAGCCAAGGCTGATGCCCAATATTATGCTCTAATTATTCAATTTTCGATACGCTGCTTAATTGCATCCAATTTTATAGCAAAAACACGATGCTTGCCATAATTATTTTCACATGAACATTATCTTCACCCATGTCCTTAGGGATATGGGGATAGGTGATGAGACTGAATGTCGGGTCAAGTATGAGCCCTGAACTTTGTGAATTGTGGAGCAGGTTTTGAGGGCGGGGTGGGGGCAGCTGTATGATCGATACCTGGTCCTATTCCTTATGTCCTTGTGCCATCTTGAATTGCAGAAGACATTTTTCATTTTTAATTGTCAGGTATTAATATATATATGCTGGGACTACGGCGCTGAGGACCCGGGTTCGAATCCCTGCCCTGGGTCACTGTCCGTGTGGAGTTTGCACATTCTCCCCGTGTCTGCGTGGGTTTCACCCCCACACCCCAAAAGATGTGCAGGTTAGGTCGATTGGCCACGCTAAACTGCCCCTTAATTGGAAAAATAATAATAATTGGGTACTCAAAATTTATAGAAACAAAATATATATATGCTGAAACAAATTAGACACCTGTAATGCTTCAATAATCAGTCACAATATTCAGAAAGCTGCCCTATTTATGTTAGTATCAGTAGACCGCTGCCTCAATCAATTCAGTGCATTAGAAACTTAACCTATCGGCAATGGCCTCTAATTTGGCACCAGTGGGCCTATGCTATCTGCGCCGGTGTTGCCACGACTGATTCAGCGCCATCTGACCGGTGCTGATATTGTCTGGAAATCAGGCAGCTGTCACGATGAAAACATTGCACACTTTGGGACAATTGTGCTCAGCTCCTTATCTAAGCCAGGCGGCGCAGCGAATGTTGTTTTAAACTCAGCCGCTCAGACCCCGATCTTTGGTGTACACTTTATCAGACTTGCTCAAGTCTAAATGGGGCTATATATTAGGTGTATTTAAAGGCATTTGCCGTGGTCTTCATCATTCTGGATGGGTGATTCTTTGCAGTCTCTAATGATGTTGTAAGATAATTATTCCCTGCTGTGTGCTTGATAACACAGCTGTGTAAAAAAAAAGAAATTAAATTTAAAGTCAGTGACCTTGTAAGAGCAGAACCTTTTAAATTAAAACAGCCAAGGGAGATGAAAAAGTTCTCAAGTGATTGTATTTTAATTGATTTCTTTTTTATGTTGATTGTATTTAAAATAACAATGCGGCATCTTGCAGAAAACTCATTTTTAAAATAATAGGGGACAGATGTAATGATGGAAAAGCTGAAAATAGAATGAAGGACCTGTAGGAATGTATGTCCTGAATCTGTGCTACCTGTCCCCATAACTGGTGTATAAAACCGATTTCTACACAGGCACTATTGTGACCCAGCATTACCTGAACAGGTCTGTGGTATTCTAAATATTTTAGACGGTCATATTGAGGCACTGGTTAGCACTGTTGCTTCGCAGCACCAGGGTCCCAGGTTCGATTCCCGGCTAGGGTCACTGCCTGTGCGGAGTCTGCACGTTCCGGGTGCCCCGGTTTCCTCCCACAAATCCCAAAAGACGAGCTGTTGGGTAATTTGGACATTCTGAATTCTCCCTCAGTGTGCCCGAACAGGTGCCGGAATGTGGCGACTAGGGGCTTTTCACAGTAACTTCATTGCCGTGTTACTGTAAGCCTACTTGTGACAATAAAGATTATTATTATATAGAATGTGGCGACTAGGGGCTTCTCACAGTAACTTCATTGCCGTGTTAATGTACGCCTACTTGTGACAATAAGGATTATTATTATTATTATATAGAATGTGGCGACTAGGGGCTTCTCGCAGTAACTTCATTGCCGTGTTAATGAAAGCCTACTTGTGACAATAAAGATTATTATTATTATATAGAATGTGGCGACTAGGGGCTTCTCACAGTAACTTCATTGCCGTGTTAATGAAAGCCTACTTGTGACAATAATGATTATTATATAGAATGTGGCGACTAGGGGCTTCTCACAGTAACTTCATTGCCGTGTTAATGTAAGCCTACTTGTGACAATAAGGATTATTATTATTATGTAGAATGTGGCGACTAGGGGCTTCTCACAGTAACTTCATTGCCGTGTTAATGTAAGCCTACTTGTGACAATAAGGATTATTATTATTATGTAGAATGTGGCGACTAGGGGCTTCTCACAGTAACTTCATTGCCGTGTTAATGTAAGCCTACTTGTGACAATAAGGATTTTTATTATTATATAGAATGTGGCGACTAGGGGCTTCTCACAGTAACTTCATTGCCGTGTTAATGAAAGCCTACTTGTGACAATAAGGATTATTATTATTATTATATAGAATGTGGCGACTAGGGGCTTCTCACAGTAACTTCATTGCCGTGTTAATGAAAGCCTACTTGTGACAATAAAGATTATTATTATTATATAGAATGTGGCGACTAGGGGCTTCTCACAGTAACTTCATTGCCGTGTTAATGTAAGCCTACTTGTGACCATAAAGATTATTATTATATAGAATGTGGCGACTAGGGGCTTCTCACAGTAACTTCATTGCCGTGTTAATGTAAGCCTACTTGTGACAATAAAGATTATTATTATTATTATATAGAATGTGGCGACTAGGGGCTTCTCACAGTAACTTCATTGCCGTGTTAATGAAAGCCTACTTGTGACAATAAAGATTATTATTATTATATAGAATGTGGCGACTAGGGGCTTCTCACAGTAACTTCATTGCCGTGTTAATGTAAGCCTACTTGTGACCATAAAGATTATTATTATATAGAATGTGGCGACTAGGGGCTTCTCACAGTAACTTCATTGCCGTGTTAATGTACGCCTACTTGTGACAATAAAGATTATTATTATTATTATATAGAATGTGGCGACTAGGGGCTTCTCACAGTAACTTCATTGCCGTGTTAATGAAAGCCTACTTGTGACAATAAAGATTATTATTATTATATAGAATGTGGCGACTAGGGGCTTTTCACAGTAACTTCATTGCCGTGTTAATGTAAGCCTACTTGTGACCATAAAGATTATTATTATATAGAATGTGGCGACTAGGGGCTTCTCACAGTAACTTCATTGCCGTGTTAATGTAAGCCTACTTGTGACAATAAGGATTATTATTATTACTCAAAGAACAGACTTCCAAAAGCATCTTGCACGTGTGTCCCAATTTTGATGTGTAATCCAAATTTTAATTGTACCAATAAAATAAAATAAATTCTTTTTACTGTTTCACAACGTGCGATAAAAGCCAAACTTCCTGAAGCTGGAGCTATAATGGAGTTTTAATACTGAAAGGATTACGGGCCTGTTCAGCATATTTTAAATGAGTGCATATCCAGGTCAGCATTTCTATATTGTTTGTTCTAACTAGATACTGTGTTCGGTGATTTATTCAGGGCTGGGAGTCAATACACTCATTATTGCAGCCCTGTGAAGTACATTGCTATAATTCTGCAGAGGGAATTGTGTCACCCAAAAAAAAAAAATTAAAAAACTATTGATTGCCTTTTTAATGTTCTAATAATATCAGGTAATGATCCTTACCAGCAGGACTGGGAAGTTATCGCCCACAGGCACCTGCAATCAGGAGATTCCAGGCCACAGTTAATCACATTCCCAGAGGTAGACGGGAATAGCAGGTTGGGACAGGAACACACCGAGTGAAGCCATGAGTTAACCCCCTGAGGGAAATAAAGTTTCTTCCTTCTCTGCTTTTCTGAACTTTTCACCCTTTTCCTTTTAACGGAAGGAGTTGGCGGAACAAATAAAAAAATGATCAGATGTCAGCGAAACAGCGCGTGGATGTACAGAGGATGATAAGGGAGTTTGCAGACTTTCTTCTCTTTATTTTTCACAGAGGGGACCTAATGCTCACAATAGCTGGAATAATTCAGGACTATCATAAACTCCCACCTGTGAGTGCTCAGCCTGAGATATTCGAAAGCTTTTATTGCACTGATACCAGTTGCAGCCTTGGGATGGGGGGGTGGGGGGGGGGGGGGTGAGAGGGGGGGGAGAGGGGTTGGATCTGAGGAGATAGTTAGAGACAGAGCTAGCAGCAAACCCAACTCCACTGTGGTCAAATCTTTGACCTTTTCAGACTTTGTTTTCTTTCAGAAGATTTTTAAAGGAGAAATTCCATGTCATCGTTCCCTTATCGAAATGTTACCCTCTGCTCACCATGAATAAATATAGCTTGGCCAACTGTCGTTAAATAAAATTGTGTATTTCTGCAAGTGTGCATCGCTGACGTGTAGTTAGTGATGGCGTAAGGTCACAAAGAAATGAAAGCTTTCAGGGAAAATTCTTCTATCTCCAGAAGACCGCTGCCTGGTTATACTGATTCTATAAACCATTTTTTTTTGCAATATTTTTATTGGTATTTTCCAGTTTTTACAGAGTTTCAGCTCAAGTGTATCTGGTATTTACAAATAAAGTTGTTTCTTATTTAGAACGATTTTTACATGAGTGTCATGATATTCAGATGAACATCACAGCACATACATACACACATAATGATGGACAGATCAACGGACCAATCAACACACAAAACACGACAGCCAATCACGGACAAGAGCATACACAGTGCAAAGCAGGGAACACGACACTTTCTGGGCACTCGAGCAGGAGAGGGCTCAGGGCACAGACCTCATTGCCAGCCACTCAGAGGTTCACCATGTGTTGAATACCAGAGTTTACTATGTTTATAATTCAATGAAATAAAACTGCGTTGTACCATACGCAACAGTGTTGGTTCGTCTGTGTGTCAGAGTACCCAACACTTCAATGAGGTCCCCTCCTTCTGCACCCCCCCCCCCTCTCTTTCTTCATTGGTAGCTTAGTTTCCCTTTTGGTGTTACCATCTGCCCTGGGCATCATGTATTGCGTTCCGCTTCTTTCTGTTGGGGATTTTAGATTTTGTTATTGGGGGGGGGGGGGGGGGCTGCATGGCCCACCCTCCTCCCCTTTGCTTTGTTCTGTGATTTCCTTGGGTTCGCTTCTCTCTTCCCCCCCACCCCTTTCCCTTGTGTGTCTCTTCTCTTGTCTTCCTCCCCCTCTTTCCCCCCCCTGCCCCTCTCTTCCTAGTCACTACTGGCCTCGAATAAGTCTTGGAACAGGCTGACGAATGGCCCCCATGCTTTGTGGAAGCCCTTGTCCGACCTTTGGATGGTGTACTTGATCTTCTCCAGGCGGAGAAATTCCAACAGGCCTCCCAGCCATCCGCAGTTATGGGTGGTGCTGCTGATCACCAGCCGAGCAGGATTCTCCGACGTGCGATTAAGGAAGCAAAAGCTAAAGTATTAGAAAAGAGACAAGGTGAGAATCGGGTGGAACTTCCCAGAAAGAGGAAGGAAGCTAATCGCTCACTCTCACCAATGATGCCTAGGTGTCAGATTTTGTGGTAGCGTGTGCAAGCAAGTAGCGGCACATAGATTGCCACCTTCATGCCATTGGGCTGCCATTTGAAATCTGGGGCGAAATTCTCCGTTATCGGCGCAAAGTCCGCCAATCGGCGCCAAAAACGGCGCAAATCCGACTTTCGTCACGCCGCCCCAAACGTCGCAAAGTCTCCGGCTCGGAATGGGCTAGCAGCGACGTGATGGGATCCGTGCTTGCGCACGTGCTTCATGCCGTGCGGCATCATACACGGCGTGACGGCTCATCAGGTCGCGCTGCTCACCCCCACCCGACCGGAACACCCGACCGGGACACCCGACCGGATGGCCGCCCGCCGCTCAGCCCCGAGGTTCCAGTCACGGGATGTGGATGCGCTCCTGGACGCAGTGGAGCAGAGGAGGGAGGCCCTGTATCCCCGACACGGCCGCAGAGTTGCCCCACGCAACAGCCGGCGTCTGTGGAGGGAGGTGGCAGAGCCCGTCACCGCTGTGGCCCTGACACCACGGACAGGCACCCAGTGCCACAAGAAGGTGAACGACCTCGTCAGAGCAGCCAGGGTGAGCCTCCCCCCCTGCCCGATATCCATATCCCCCATATCCCCCTCCCCATATCCCTCTCCCCCATATCCCCCCTCCCCCATATCCCCCATATCCCCGCCCCCATTTCCCCCATATCCCCCTGCCCCCATATCCCCCCTCCCCCATATCCCCCATAACCCCCCTCCCCATATCCACCCACCCCCATATCCCCTCCCCCATATCCCCTCCCCCATATCCCTCATATCCCCCCTCCCCCATATCCCCCCTCCCCCATATCCCCCATACCCCCCTCCCCCATATCCCCCCTCCCCATATCCCCCTCCCCATATCCCCCCTCCCCCATATCCCCCATATCCCCCCTCCCCCATATCCCCCCTCCCCCATATCCGCCTTCCCCCATTTCCCCAAGTGAATCCAGCCCTAACCTTAACCTCTGCAATACACGCGCAACCGATGGCGTGCATTCATATACCTGCCTAACACTGTTGCCTTTTACCCCTGCCACCCCCCCCCCCACCCCCGCCCCCCCCCCCCCCCCCGCCACAGGAGAAGCGTGCACACAAGAATAGGGAGCATGTGAGGACTGGAGGAGGCCCCGCTGATGAGAGGCCACTGACCGTACACGAGGAAAGGGCCCTGCAACTGGCTGGCGGACCTGACGACCGGGAGGTTGCTGATGCAGAGGTTGGGGGCGTACTAGCAAGTGAGCTACCGACAGCCCGTCCCCATATCCCCCCTCCCCTATATCCCCCTCCCCCATATCACCTGATCACTGCCTGCGTGTCTAACCATGCATGCTTCATTGTGTATCGCAGGAGCAAACGTCGAGGCACCCATCCCCGCAGATGCAGATCGCCCGCATGATGCCCCTCGGAGGCCACGGGAGACGGAGAGACCCGGACCCTCCGGCATGCGATGCCCGCAGGATGCCCCTCGCACACCACGGGAGACGGAGAGACCCGGACCCTCCGGCATGCGACGCCTGCAGGATGTCCCTTGGAGACCATTGGAGACGAAGAGACCTGGAGCAACAGGGAGACGACGCACCCATCTCGTGCAGGTGCGACGACGCAGGCGTGTGCCACCCAGCGATGAGAGGGGCAGCCACAGGCCCCCGTCACAGCCGAGCCAGGACACCACTACCCAGGACACCACTCCCCAGGACACCACTACCCAGGACACCACTACCCAGGACACCACTACCCAGGACACCACTCCCCAGGACAGCACCACCCAGGAAAACAAAATACCGGACAGTGACACAGAGTGGATGGGTGGAGACGAACCCCCACCCCAAAGTGCCATGGACTCAGAGTGGGACGAAGAGTACGACACAACGCCACTGCTGTCACCAACACCCTCCACCATCGCAGAAACACTCACCTCGGTTGGGCACTTTAGTGATGAAGCGTCTGGTACACTCACTGGTGCGCACAACACAGCCGTCCCGGTACAGCAGGTGGAGGGAGGAGCAGCAGAGGGGCCGGGCGGTCGGAGGGCAGCCCAGCCCAAGCGAACATCTGCCGCCCAGATGGATCCCAGGTTCCTGGAGTTACCACACCCACCCATAGATCCGATGCAACCACCGACCCGGAGACGAGCGAAGAGGGTGGCGGGCGGCTTGCGGCGGCTGCAGTCGCAGGTGAAGGAGTCCACCCGCGTCCAGGAGCTGGGAGTGGTGCCGGTCATGCGTGCCACCCAGGCTGACACCGCACGGGTGGCGTCCGCGGTGGAGGCAATGGGTGCGACGGTGTCAGACATGGGGAACGGATTGCGAGGCCTGGGGCTTTCCGTGCAGGCGGCGTCTGTGGCCCAGGACATGGCTGCCCTCTCACAGGAGGCCATGAGCCAGTGCCAGCGCCAGATGGCAGAGGCGCTCAACGCCATGGCCCAGTCTCAGCAGTCCATAGCCCAGTCTCTGCAGGCTATGGCCCAGTCTCAGCAGGCCATTGCCCAGTCTCTGTAGGCCATGGCCCAGTCTCAGCAGGCCATGGCCCAGTCTCAGCAGGCCATCGCTGAGGGCATCGGCGCCATTGGCCATGTGCGAGCCAGCGTCGCACAGTCACAGACAGGGTTTGCCAATCCCCTGAGCTCCATGGCTGCAAACCTGCAGACCCCTGTCGATACCAGCACGGGCCTCCAGGACTGGCAGCGCCAGATGTCGGGGGGGCGTTGGATGGCCAGTCCGTTCGCATCCCCCACCCATGTAGAGGCCTGGGGGCCATCGGGCACCCCGAGGGAGGAGGAGGTCCTGTGGTCCGTCCCGGGTCCCCCTGTAGGTGAGGTCCCGGAACACCGCGACACCTCGGGCTCCCCCCCTTCCGTCCCAGGTGCACGGGTGGGCAACGGGCAGGACAGGCTGGCAGCTCGCCATCCCAGTCGCCCGGGCCGCAGCCTGGCCCATCTAGGCCAGGACGCCCCAGGAAACGGCCGCCAAAGGGATCCCGTGTCAGAGGGCAGGAATCACAGGAGTCCACCTCCAGTTCTGCTGTGCCGTCTGGGGAACCACGTAGACATAGTCAAACGGCCCGTAAGGCCAAACAATTAGACACTGAGTAAGTTGGCACGGGTGCAGGGCACAGATGAGTTTTAGGGGCTAGGGCACGTGCATGAACCCCTTTGGTTATTAAAGTCAATGTTACACCTACAGAAGCTGCCTTTGTGCTCTGTCCAAAGCGTGCGGGGGTATCATGTACGTTGAGCGCAAGTGTGTGTGTGTGAGGGGTGGTCTTACCTCAGCCCCAGGTGAGTCTGCCCCCTTCCCCCTGGGCCGCCATCAACATCCCCCCGGGCAGAGGACAGGACCGTGCGCTGCAGTGTCACAGCCGCATGCAGGGATGGTCCGGGTGGATGGTGGTACTGTGGCCATAGGTCAGACATAGTCCAACGATGTGGAGCCAGGAGCTCATCGCAGGGCGGTTGTCATCATCCTCCATTGCTTGCGATAGACACGCGTCCACCGGCAACTGTGTGAGCCCGGCTGTTGTGCCGCAGGTGGATCGGCAATGGGGGGGTGGTGTGCATGCGTGTGGGGTGGGTGGGGTTGGGGAGGGGGGTGAGGGTGCTGGGTGGGTGGATGGGTGGGGGATGTGGGTGGTCGGCTGTTGCCATGGTGTGCGGTCTGTGGCCATACTACCCGATTCCCACGCCCATCTAGTCAGTGAAGCGGGCGTCTATCAGCCTGTCCCGTGCCCGCTGCCCCAGCCGGTAACGGTGGACAGCCACCCGCCTGTGTCTACCCCGTCTGCCCTGACCATTGCCCCCATCCCCCTCATCTGGGGAGGACTGCGCCTCTTCCTGCTGCTCCTCCACTCCGCCCTCCTCTGCCTGCGGCACATCGCCCCTCTGCTGGGCTATATTGTGCAGGACGCAGCACACCACAATGATGCGGCCGGCCCTATCTGACCAATACTGGAGGGCGCCCCCAGAGCGGTCCAGGCACCTGAGACGCATCTTCAGCATGCCAAAGCACCTCTCTATCACTCCCCTTGTCGCTACATGGGCATCATTGTAGCGGTTCTCCGCCTCATTGCGTGGCCTCCGTATAGGCGTCATCAGCCACGATCGCAATGGGTAGCCCCTGTCGCCCAGCAACCAGTCCCTCAGCCGGGGATGGCGTCCCTCGTACATGCCGGTGATGGATGACCGCGACAACACGTATGAGTCGTGTACACTGCCCGGGTAACGGGCGCAGGCGTGCAGGATCATCATGCGGTGGTCGCAGACCACCTGTATGTTCATCGAATAGGTCCCCTTCCTATTGGTGAACACGGCCCTGTCATCTGCAGGTGGCCGCACGGCGACGTGCATCCCATCAATCGCGCCCTGGACCATGTGGAACCCGGCCACGGCAGAGAAGCCCACGGCCCAGGCATCTTGGCTGGCCCGGTCCACAGGGAAGCGGATGTAGCGGTGCGCCATGGCATATAGGGCATCTGTCACTGCCCGGATGCACCGATGCACCGATGTCTGCGATATGCCGGACAGGTCCCCGCTCGGTGCCTGGAATGGCCCCGTTGCATAAAAGTTCAGGGCCACCGTAACCTTGACGGACACGGGGAGAGGGTGTCCCCCGCCAGTGCCACGCAGTGACAGGTGTGCCAGCAGGTGGCAGATGTGTGCCATGGTTTCCCGCCTCATCCGGAGTCTCCTCCTGCATTCCCGGTCCGTGAGGTCCTGGTATGACTGCCGGGGCCGGTACACACGGGGCGCCCTCGGGTGCCTCCGTTGCCGTGGGGCCGCGATGTCGTCCTCCCCCTCCTCATCCTGTCGGTCAGGTGTCCCTCCAGCCTGGGCGGCTGCTGCCTGCCCCTCTACGGCAGCCTGCGCCGCCTCTCTGGCATGCTCCTCCTCCTCCTCATCCAGGGCAACATAGACATGAGCGGCTGCCGCCACGGCGGCCAACATCGCTGGATGATCGGAAAACATGACGGCCTGGTGGGGGGGGGGGGGGGGGGGGTGAACGACGACATGTCATCATTGCCCATACCCCCCTCCTCCCCCCAGCCAGGTGGCATGGACCGCATGGGTCCAACTGTTGGAGGCTGGCACCTGGCCAGGTGGACCAACTCACTTGCCCTCGCACACCCCCTCCCCGGCACAGACCCCCCCATCCTCCTCCCCGGCACCGACCCCATCCCCCCTCCCCGGCACGGAGCCCCCCATCCTCCTCCCCGGCACGGACCCCCCCCATCCTCCTCCCCGGCATGGACCCCCCCATCCCCCCTCCCCGGCACGGACCCCCCCATCCTCCTCCCCGGCACGGACCCCCCATCCCCCCTCCCCGGCACGGACCCCCCCATCCCCTCTCCGCGGCATGGACCCCCCCATCCCCCCTCCCCGGCACGGACCCCGTCCCCCTCCCCTGCACTCGTCCCCCCTCCCCGGCACTCATCCTCCCGTCCCCGGCACTCAACCCCCCTCCCGGCACTCCCCCGGAGCCCAGCCCACTCTAACCACCCTCCCCCCCCCCCGCCGCACACACACACACAAAACCCTACACACACCTCTCCCCCACACATTCAGACTGTGGCCACGCCATTGCCTGTCCAGCGGCCAACCCCCCAGGCCGTCACCCACCTCCACGCTGGTCGGCGTAAACCTTGAGCACGGGTTGACGCCGATTAAAAGGAGGTTTGATTTACGCCGACGTGACCCGTCATCACGTCGACGGGACTTCGGCCCATCCGTACGGGAGAATATCGGCAGGCCCAAAATTGATTGCCTTGCGCCCACCCGTGCCATTCTCCGAGGTCCGCGGCGCCATTGACTCCCCGCCGACTTTTCTCCCTTCGGAGACTTCGGCGGGCGGCTGGGGCGGAATTCACGGCGGCCAACGGCCATTCTCCGACCCGCTGGGGGGTCGGAGAATCTCGCCCCTGGTTTATGAAGTTCTTGCCCTGTGCCACATATCGTGGTTATTTGGTTCAGTCTGCACAAAGACGTCCGCAGGTTTCCCCCTCCATCGTCCACCTGCCTACATTTTATTCAAACTTTTTCAGATGGAGTTTCCTTCCAAATAGGAAAAAAGAGGACAAGTTCAGAATGTAGAAATAGAGGCTTTATAGAAGGTTCAGCTCCTGCCATTCTGACATAACTGGGTATTCCTGGCTGCACTTTGGAATGTGATTGGCTGCAATCCTGGAAGTCCTGATTACGGGCTTGAGCAGGGTGATCGTTTCCAAGTTTGGCACTGCCACGCGCAATCCCGGCAGCACTGGCATCAGAGCTGCTGCGGTTTTTCAGGACCAGATTGCTTTCTTGCGAATCTGAAAAAAATGCACTTGTGCAATGGCTTATCAAGTCTTTCAAAAAACATCTGCTAGCGCACAATGACTGACTTTAAAGTAAAGTAACTGATATGTAAGCAGACACAGTAGTTACTTCCTTCGCAGCCAGATTCTTCAAACAGCAATGACATGAATGCCCAGTCAATCCATTTTTGGTGGCGTTGGTTGACAGAAGAATATTGACCAGGATTTGCAAACCTTCTTACTTCTCTACGAGGAGTATGCCACAGGACCTTTGCCATTTGTTTTACCTGAGCAACTGGAATCAACAGGCAGAGCATCAGATTAATGACTGATTCACGGGGCATCACTTCTGCAATGCACCCTTGACTTCGGTACCATACTGCAGTGTTAGGCTATCTTATCCTATTTTAACTACAGCCTCAATTCCCAGGGGCAAGATGCTGCCAATTACGTCAGCTTACAGCCAGTCTAGTTATGAAGAACAACTTTGCATGGAACATTGTTCATAGTGTTGTCAACTCACCATGAACACCAATGGAAAACAATGGGCACAGTTCTCTATGACTTGATGCACAACACATAATTGCGAAACACAGAATCTCAACAGCCGAGGTCCAACCTAATCTCCTGGAGCTCCTCATGTCTAGTCAATTAACTTCAAAATGATCAACCTTAGTTCAAAATCCTTCCGCGGCCTCACTCCACATCCCCCTAGGTTAGGTGGATTGGCCATGATAAATTGCCCTTAGTGTCCAAAATTGCCCTTAGTGTTGGGTGGGGTTACTGGGTTATGGGGATAGGGTGGAGGTGTTGACCTTGGGTAGGGTGCTCTTTCCAAGAGCCGGTGCAGACTCGATGGGCCAAATGGCCTCCTTCTGCACTGTAAATTCTATGATAACCTGCCCAGATCCAATTGGCTGGGGACAATTGGTTATCCCATGTTACTTGAGGAATATGAGCTCCCACAATGAGAGAGGGAGCGGAGCAATCATGGGGCTGTGTAAATAGAGCTGGCCAATGTGGTACCAGCTGGCGAGGGAATTAGCTGTGAACTGCTGGTCCTATGTACATACTCTTGTAAATAAGGTTACTTTCTGCTTGACTCTACAAACCCGCACTTGGGGTCCTCACAAAACCGAGTGAACCTCTCCTGCCTTACATACCCTCCAAGCATACCTGATATTCCAACGCTAAGCTAACACTTGCCTCTCTTAGATTCCTTGATTCAACTTTACCCTCTTTCTTTGACAAAGAGTCACCCAGCCTCGAAACGTTAGCTCCCTCCTCTCTCCACAGATGCTGTCAGACCTGCTGAGATTGTGCAGTATTTTCTGTTTTTGTTTCAGATTCCAGCAAATGCAGTAATTTGCTTTTATATTATCATTGACCCTCTACCGCCTGTCCACGATAAAGTGTACTGAAATGTTTTATATGCATGATGAGCCCCATATACATACAAGCTGTTGCTGATAATCTAGGCTGCATTCATCACAGTTACTGTTAATATAATCACTAAGATCATGAAGTATGTTTCTAAAAGAGAAAATTAATACAGTGCTTGGAGAGAACACTCTCATATTATAAAACCTGAATAACTAATTACAAGCATTGTAAATTAAAATCAAACTAATCACAAACAATGCTTTTCATTTCCAGCTCATATACTTCCTATAAATCATGTTACTTTTTTTTTGATCAGATTTTGTTGGTTAATTAACCTGTAAATATAACATTCTCATTACAGCACCACCCTGTTGCTTTTTAATTACTTCTACAATATTAGTCTTTACTTGAAGCTATTTTTCCACACAGTTCACTGTGCACGCAATTCACGTTCAAGAATGGGAAAGTACATTGATTAAGCTCCAAAGACCAGTCAATTATTAAAATCTTTTCCCGCTGACAGTTCAAATCAGTAAGGGAGTTGGTTTGATTAATTAAATTCTTCTTGGGGACCAAACAGGGCAAAGTTTTTCTCTTAATTGGTGGCTGTGTGTGATTCCTCGCACAAATGCAACACAAATGTGTATTTGTTTGCACAGGGAATCGAAATGGAAATCTCTCTCCCAACACTCTGTCGCATATTAAATAAGCTTTGAATGTGAAATATTTCTTTGCTCAGAGACTCAACAATTTCTGAAGCAGATTCCTTGCAGACCTGCAGGTAGGGATCCAAATACGTTTAGAATCGTGGAATTCACAGGAACTTACAGTCGCTTGACAGTACAGAGGGCAGCACAGTGGCACAGCGGTTAGCACTGTTGCCTCACAGCACCAGGGACCCCCGGGTTCAATTCCGGCCTCGGGTGACTGTGTGGCGTTTGCACGTTCTCCCCACGTCCACGTGGATTTCCTCCGGGTGCTTCAGTTTCCTTCGACATGTCCAAAGGTGTGCAGGTTAAGTAGACTGGCCACGCTAAATTGTCCTTTACTGTCCAAAGGTTAGGTGGCGTCACAGGGATAGGGCGGGGGATTGGAGCTTGGTAGGGTGCTCTTTAGAAGGGTAGTGCAGACTTTATGGGCTGAATGGCCCCCTTCTGCACTGTGGGGATTCTATGATTCTAACTTGATATTGCTGAAAAGAGACTTTTGTCGAAGATTTTTCCATTGTACTTATCAGAAAAAACACATGAATGTCAAATTTCAAACAATTACATCGATTTATACTACAGGAGAAAAGGGGTTGGTAGATTAACTCAGATTGGCCAAGGTGCTGTCATGGAAAAAGCAACACGGCACTATAGGCTCCCCAAGCTCCTGGGTCATTCACAAAAAGCACAAGGCTTGAACATATCCTTTTCTTTGCAGAGAATGAGTCCCTGTGTATGGACGAATCACACCAAACAGTAGACGTTTTGTTTTGTGTTTTGCAAGCATGGGCTGGTTAAGTAGGGTGTGTACTCTGCCTATTACAAACAACTGGAGGAACATGTTGTTTAATTCAATCAGCCGATCGATGGGTTGTGGAGCCTGTGTACCTGGCATCATACTGGCATTGGGATTCATGGGCGAAATTCTCTGGTATCGGCGCGATGTCCGCCGACCGGCGCCAAAAACGGCACAAATCAGTCGGGCATCGCACCGCCCCAAAGGTGCGGAATCCTCTGCCCCTTGACCGGCCGAGTCCTAACCTTGAGGGGCTAGGCCCGCGCCGGACTGATTTCTGCCAGCTGGCGAAAGTGCCCCGCCAGCTGGCGCGGAAATAACATTGCCGGGCGGCGCATGCGCGGGAGCGTTGGCGGCCGCTCACGGCATCCCCACGCATGCGCTGTGGAGGGAGTCTCTTCCGCCTCCGCCATGGTGGAGACCGTGGCGAAGGCAAAAGGAGAAGAGTGCCCCCACGGCACAGGCCCGTCCGCGGATCGGTGGGCCCTGATCGCAGGCCAGGCCACCGTGGGGGCACCCCCCGGGGCCAGATCGCCCCGCGCCCCCCCCCAGGACCCCGGAGCCCGCCCGCGCTGCCTTGTCCCGCCAGTAAGAGAGGTGGTTTAATCCATGCCGGCGGGACAGGCATTCTAGCAGCGGGACTTCGGCCCATCCCGGCCGGAGAATCGCGGGGGGGTGGGGGCCGCCAACCAGCGCGGCGCAATTTCCACCCCCGCCGAATCTCCGGTGGGGGCGGGATTCATGCCAGCCCCCGGCGATTCTCCGACCCGGCGGGGGATCGGAGAATCTCGCCCCATATGTGAATCTGTCCAATTGCCTGGTAGGTGGAACGTCTTTCTGGGCAGATGGCAGCAAACAATTACTGGAAAATACCACTTGTGTAGCCACTATAAAGTAACAGCGTCAATGGTTTGCTAAACCTGTTGTTGAACCTTTTGGGAGATTTTGCCTTTCCAGTGTAATTTCAGATTGACCTTGAAAGATGGACTTTTCAGCTCCAAACACGGCGGTCTCCGGCCCATTTGCAAGTTTGCATGATACACATTGAACAATGACTTGATCACTATCGTCATTGTCCTACACAAATTTACACCAAAGGAGGCAATCTGATCTGTCGTTCTCATGATGCCTCATTGAAGAACCATCATGCTCAGTAAGTTGTAAGTTCCTCAACTCCAAGAACTTGTCGCATTCCTGTGACAATGATATATGCAAACAGCTTCCACCGCTTTTTCCATAGAATCCCGACAGGCCATTCAGCCATCAAGCCTGTCCGACTCTCCAAAAGAGCACCCAATCTAGGCCACCTCCCCCACCCTATCCCTGTAACTCCGTAATCCTGGCCAACAGTCACATTTATGGACATTAGGGGGCGGTTTTAGCATGGCCAGTCCACATAACCTGCACCTCTTTCGACTTTTACAAGTAGAACATTCCAGAACCTGAGTAAAATGCACAGTTCCATTCAGCTGAGAATAACGTGCTAGCTTCTGAGAGAGTGGAATTAACAAGAGTAGGCACATTGATACACACTGGTCTGCCAAGCACGAGTTCTACTGGCGATCGAACAGTTGTGCTTAAAGGCGTCACTCTCAAATGTAACTTTATAATGTGTAAATCTGACTTCCGGTTGCGGTGATGCATCGCTAAGCCGCACGTTTCGGCACCTCCCGTTTCAACGGACTTTTGGGCTCTTATCGGGAGACCCAACGGGAACTTTTTTCGGCCAAACCCACTGTGAGGTGACAAAGGAAGGAGTCCCCCCGGGTGTGGATGGAAAGGAACGGCAGTAGTGGCCAGATTGCGGAGGATCCTTTGGAGCAGCAGCAGAGAAGAGAAGGGAGAAGCAAGATGGCGGCCGAGGGAGCCCAGATGGTATGGGGCCCGGAACAGCATGAGTTCCTCTGACGATGTGTGGAGGAGCTCAAGAAAGAGGTGCTGGCGCCGATGTTATTGGCAATCGAGGGACTAAAGGAAACACAAAAGGTCCAGGCGATGGAGCTCCGTGGAGTGAAGGCAAAGGCAGCCGAGAACAAAGATGAGATACAGGGCCTGATGGTAAAAACGTAGATGCACGAGGCACTACATAAGAGGTGCATAGAAAGGCTGGAAGCCCTGGAGAACAGCTCGAGGAGGAAGAACTTATGGATTTTAGGTCTCCCCGTAGGAACAGAGGGAGCTGATGCTGGGGCGTATGTGAGTACGATGCTCCATACTCTAATGGGAGCTGAGGCCCCAACGGGCCCCCTGGAATTGGAGGGAGCGTACCGGGTCCTCGCGAGAAGACCAAAGGCAGGGGAACCACCAAGAGCAATAGTGGTGAAGTTCCATCGCTACAGGGACAGAGAGATGGTCCTGAGCTGGGCTAAGAAAACACGGAGTAGCAAGTGGGAGAACGCGGTGATACGCGTGTATCAAGACTGGAGTGCGGAGGTGGCGAGAAGGAGGGCGAGTTTCAACCGGGCCAAGGCGGTGCTCCATAGGAAGAAAGTAAAATTTGGGTTGCTGCAGCCGGCGAGACTGTGGGTCACGCATCAGGGCAAACACCACTACTCCGAGACGGCGGAGGAGGCATGGACATTTATTCAGGATGAGAAATTGGACTAGGCTTGAGAAATTGATGTCCGGAGGGAGGTAGCGAGGTGGTGGCACGGAAATGTAAAGTGGGGAGAGGGGAGGGCTACTGTATAATAATGTTGGACGGGGAATTTTTCTCCCCCCGATGGGGGGGACACGAAGAAATGTGGGCGCCGGTGGAAAAAGGGACAGGGAAGGGGAATGAGGGAACTGCGCCATTAGGGGCGGGGCTGAGAGGAAAGCGCAGGTATTTTCCCGAGCTATGGAAATTATAGCGGGAAAAGGGGCGCAGGAAGGAAGGGAGCCTCACACACAGGGAGGTCAAAGAGTGAACGGGGGAAGCCGAGGTCAGCCAGAGTTAGCTGACTTCCGGAAGCAATATGGGGGGAGTAATCAAGCTAGAGGGGGATCTAGCGGGGGAGGGGGGGGGGGGATTAACTGGGTTGCTGCTGCTGAGGGTAAGGGGGAGCTGATACGAGACGAGGTGGTCGGGACGGGAGGGCGCCGTCTGGGGGACAGACGGGTGCGTGAGACCTGGGTGAGGAGATGGCCTAAAAAAGGGGATGGCTAGTCGACGAGGGGGGGGGGGGGGTAAATGGCCCCCCAATTCGGCTGATCACGTGGAATGTGAGAGGTCTAAATGGGCCGATTAAGAGGGCAAGGGTGTTTGCGCACTTACAGAGACTGAAAGCGGACGTAGTTATGCTCCAGGAGACGCACCTGAAGGTGGCGGATCAGGTTAGACTAAGGAAAGGATGGGTGGGACAGGTATTCCACTCAGGACTGGACGCGAAAAACAGAGGGGTGGCAAAACTGGTGGGGAAACGTGTATCATTCGAGGCTAAGACCATAGTGGTGGATAGTGGGAGCAGATATGTGATGGTGAGTGGCAGATTGCAGGGTGAGGCGGTTGTGCTGGTGAACGTATATGCCCCGAACTGGGATGATGCGGGATTCATGAAGCGAATGCTGGGACGTATCCCGGACCTGGAAGTGGGAAACTTGTTAATGGGGGGGACTTCAACACAGTGCTGGACCCAGGGCTGGACCGGTCCAGATCCAGGACCGGGAGAAGGCCGGTAGCGGCCAAGGTGCTTAAGGGATTTATGGAACAAATGGGGGAGTAGATCCGTGGAGATTCGCCAGACCGATGGGTAAAGAGTTTTCCTTTTTCTCCCATGTCCATAAGGTATACTCCCGGATAGACTTTTTTGTTTTGGGAAGGGCACTGATCCCGAAGGTGGCAGGAACGGAGTACTCGGCTATAGCCATGTCAGATCACGCCCCGCATTGGGTGGATCTGGAACTGCGAGAGGAAAGGGAGCAGCGCCCACTCTGGCGATTGGACATGGGACTACTGGCGGACGAGGGGGTATGCGGAAGGGTGAGTGGATGTATCGAATGATACCTGGAGGTCAATGACAATGGGGAGGTCCAGGTGGGGGTAGTATGGGAAGCGCTGAAGGCGGTGGTTAGAGGAGAGCTGATTTCCATCAGAGCCCACAAGGGGAAACAAGAGGGTAAAGAAAGAGAGAGAGTAGTGGGGGAAATTTTGAGGGTGGCTAAGAAGTATGCGGAGGCCCCAGACGAAGGGCTATACAGGGAAAGACGAAGATTACAGACGGAGTTTGACCTGCTGACCATGGGAAAGGCAGAGACACAGTGGAGGAAGGCACAGGGGATACAGTATGAATATGGGGAAAAGGCGAGCCGGCTGCTGGCCCAACAACTTCGGAAGAGGGGAGCGGCGAGAGAGATCGGAGGAGTTAGGGACGAAACGGGAAAGATGGAGCAGAGAGTAGGGAAAGTGAACGAGGTGTTCAAGACATTTTATGAGAGGCTGTACAAGTCCCAACCCCCGGAGGGGAAAGAAGGAATGATACACTTTTTGGATCAGCTAGAGTTCCCGAGGGTGGAGGGGCAGGAGGTGGCAGGTCTGGGGGCGCAGATTGAGGTGGAGGAGGTGATCAAAGGAATAGGGAACATGCAAGCAGGGAAGGCCCCGGGACCAGACGGGTTCCCGGTGGAATCCCGCTCTTGGCGAGAACCTTTAATGAGGCTAAGGAAAGGGGGATATTACCCCCGACAATGTCGGAGGCGACGATATCGCTAATTCTGAAACGAGACAAAGACCCACTGCAGTGCGGGTCACACAGGCCCATCTCCCTCCTAAACGTAGACGCCAAACTGCTGGCCAAAGTGAATGCGACAAGGATAGAGGATTGTGTCCCAGGGGTGGTACATGACGACCAGACAGGGTTTGTAAAGGGGAGACAATTGAATGCCAATGTATGAAGGCTGCTGGTGGTGATGATGATGCCCCCACTGGAGGGGGAGGCAGAGATAGTGGTGGCGATGGATGCAGAGAAGGCATTCGATAGGGTGGAGTGGGACTATCTGTGGGAGGTGCTGAAGGGATTTGGGTTCGGGGAGGGGTTCATTAGATGGGTTAGACTCTTGTACGGGGCCCCGGTGGCAAGCGTCCTTACAAACAGACAAAGATCGGGATACTTTCGATTACATAGGGGTACAAGACAAGGGTGCCCCCTGCCCCGTCACTGTTCGCGTTGGCAATTGAACAATTGGCCATAGCGCTGAGGGACTCTAAGAGGTGGAGGGGGGTGCTTAGAGGGGGAGAGGAACATCGAGTGTCACTATATGCAGATGACTTACTGCTATATGTGGCGGACCCGGTAGAGGGGATGCCAGAGGTAATGCAGATACTCAGGGAGTTTGGAGAGTTCTCGGGAAACAAATTAAATATGGGAAAGAGTGAGCTTTTTGTGATGCACCCCGGGGAACAGGGCAGGGGGATAGATGCTCTGCCGCTGAGGAGAGTGGCAAGGAACTTTTGATACCTGAGGATTCAGGTGGCCAGGAATTGGGGAACCCTAAATAAACCTAACCTGACGCGACTGGTAGAGCAGATGGAGGAGGACTTTAAGAGGTGGGATATGGTGCCCCTGTCATTGGCGGGCAGAGTACAGGCGGTTAAAATGGTGGTCCTCCCGAGGTTTCTTTTCGTGTTTCACTGCCTCCCCACCCTGATTACAAAGGCCTTTTTCAAAAAAATAGACAGGAGTATTATGGGCCTTGTGTGGGCGGGAAAGACCCCGAGGGTAAAGAGGGGGTTCCTGCAGCGTAGTAGGAACAGAGGGGGATTGGCACTGCCGAGTCTGAGTGACTACTATTGGGCCGCTAATGTGTCGATGGTCTGTAAGTGGATGAGGGAAGAAGAAGGTGTGGCATGGAAAAAGCTGGAGGTGGCGTCCTGTAAGGGAACGAGTCTAAAAGCGCTGGCGACGGCGCCGCTGCCGTTCTCCCCGAAAAGGTACACCACAAACCCAGTGGTGGTGGCAACCTTGAAGATCTGGGGGCAGTGGAGACGACACAGGGGAGTGACGGGTGCCTCGGTGTGGTCCCCGATAAGGAATAACCACAGGTTCGTCCCGGGGAGGATGGATGGTGGATTTCAATGTTGGCAGCGAGCAGGAATTAGGAAGCTGAAGGACCTGTTTGTAGAGGGGATGTTTGCGAGTCTGGGAGCATTGGAAGAAAAATATAAGTTGCCACCAGGGAATGCTTTCCAATACATGCCAGTGAGGGCATTTACGAGGCAACAGGTGAGGGAATTTCCGCAGCTCCCGACGCAAGGGATCCAGGATAGAGTGATTTCGGGGGCATGGGTTGGAGAAGGTAAAGTGTCCGAAATATACAGGGAGATGAGAGATGAGGGGGAGACGATGGTAGAAGAGCTGAAGGGGAAATGGGAAGAGGAGCTGGGGAAGAGATCGAGGAGGGGCTGTGGGCAGATGCCCTAAGTAGGGTAAATTCTTCGTCCTCGTGTGGGGAGGGGGGAGGGGGGGAGGGGGGGGAGGGGAGGGGGAGGGGGGGAGGGGGGGGAGGGGAGGGGGGGGAGGGGAGGGGGGTGGGGGGGGGGTGGGGGGGAGGGGTGGGGGGTGGGGGGGAGGGGTGGGGGGTGGGGGGGGAGTATTATCCCGTGTTTTTGTTTTTTGCCAGTTGTTGATATTTGCCTTTTGTTTATTTCTTTTTTCATTTGTTGTTAGTTTAATATATTATTTAAATAACGTTTAATGTATATTCCTTTATTAAGTTGTAAAAACGGAAAATTTCTGTTTGAAAAATTTAAATAAAATATATTTCAAAAAATATATATATAATGTGTAGATCTTGCTTGGTCGATCTACATTTGAGCATAAAGGATTTCACCATGCAAATAATTTGTTCAGCTAGGCCATTAGATCTAGGGTAATGAGGAGAAGAGGTAGTGTGTTTTTATGATTATAACACTCACAACAGACATGACTCAAACAGCGAGTGATTGGACTGGGGGTAAGGGGGTGGGTGAGAGAGGATTAAACCTCAGAACAAAGGATGGTGGTGGGTGAGCTATAACAGCCATCTCAAAGTGTTCTGCACAGACACTTGGCTAATTTACATCGACAAGGCCGATGGATTTTAGAATGGATAAAACATGATGAAGACATGAAGGCGGGAAGCCAAGTGGTGCAAACAGGAAGTGTATGCAGACATTGACTTTTATAATCCCACGTCCGTGCACATTCACTGTCAATATTTTCCATTCTAAATCCCCATGTCCACACAATGGAAACGCCCTATGTAAACTGGTCACAATGTGACAACATCTTCCTGCCAGTGGAGACCATATCACACTTGAATATCGCATCCCTCAGAGACTATGCTGGAGTAAAACACTTGTAGTCCAATCTGCTCTCCTTCTCCAATTACTGCACACACACTGTTGTGTTATTATAATGATGTGAGCACCAATCATTCATAAGGGATTGGGTAAACATGTTGTAGGGTTATTCATTAAGTTGAGACACGAGGACAGTTATACATAGGTATGAAGCTTGAAGGTAGCAGAGCTGTGCGTCGGTGCTCTGCTCAAAGCAAAAGTGAAACTAAAGCAGGATCATATGACACACTTCCTTTCTAGTGATATCATGCTGTACAGGGATATTACAATATCTTTCCTCCCCTCCCCCATTCCCAGAACCCCCACCACTCCCACCACACACACACACACACACACACACATAAACACACACACATAAACACACACACACATGTCCTTAGAAAGGCAGGTAAGCAGAGCCTATTGGGGTAAACTCCTCCCCCTATTCACTCAGTCCAGGAGAGCACATTGATTATGGATACCTTCACTTAGCTTCTTTATAATGTTATCTCTGTGCCCCAGCAAAGAACCAGGCCTGTTAATGTGGCCTTGCAGGATTTTTAAACGTTTATTTTGCAAATCATACTTGTATAGTAGGAAAAGGAATATCATAAAGAAAGCAAGTCAGATGCATTTAACAAATAAAAATGCATGGATTACCAACAGACACAAGTTTATGAAAGCTAAATTGCAACAGATTTATTGGAATCCTTTGAGAATGGTTGATGATGTTGATGTTGGGTAGGTGAATTTGAGATGATGTTTGATGAGAGACTTATGGGAAAAAGCAGTAACTTGGCTAACTAGCCAAATAATGGGAAACAATGCCCAGTGATTAATGGGAGCATCCTACTGAGCTGTGACTCACCGAAAACACCGGACTCTCACTCTGCTCACAATGTCTATCAATAATGTTGAAAATGTTTAAATGCCCATATTTTTAGAATATAGCAAACTGCCTCAGACATGTTGACATTGATGAACATAGAACATAGAACGATACAGCGCAGTACAGGCCCTTCGGCCCACGATGTTGCACCGAAACAAAAGCCATCTAACCTACACTATGTCATTATCATCCATATGCTTATCCAATAAACTTTTAAATGCCCTCAATGTTGGCGAGTTCACGACTGTTGCCGGTAGGGCATTCCACGGCCTCACCACTCTTTGCGTAAAGAACCTACCTCTGATCTCTGTCCTATATCTATTACCCCTCAGTTTAAAGCTATGTCCCCTCGTGCCAGCCATTTCCATCCGCGGGAGAAGGCTCTCACTGTCCACCCTATCTAACCCCCTGATCATTTTGTATGCCTCTATTAAGTCTCCTCTTAACCTTCTTCTCTCCAACGAAAACAACCTCAAGTCCATCAGCCTTTCCTCATAAGATTTTCCCTCCATACCAGACAACATCCTGGTAAATCTCCTCTGCACACACTCCAAAGCCGTCACATCCTTCCTATAATGCGGTGACCAGAACTGTACGCAATACTCCAAATGCGGCCGTACCAGAGTTTTGTACAGCTGCAACATGACCTCCTGACTCCGGAACTCAATCCCTCTACCAATAAAGGCCAACACTCCATAGGCCTTCTTCACAACCCTATCAACCTGGGTGGCAACTTTCAGGGATCTATGTACATGGACACCTAGATCCCTCTGCTCATCCACACTTCCAAGAACTTTACCATTAGCCAAATATTCCGCATTCCTGTTATTCCTTCCAAAGTGAATCACCTCACACTTCTCTACATTTAACTCCATTTGCCACCTCTCAGCCCAGCTCTGCAGCTTACCTATGTCCCTCTGTAACCTGCTACATCCTTCCTCACTGTCGACAACACCACCGACTTTAGTGTCGTCTGCAAATTTACTCACCCACCCTTCTGCGCCTTCCTCTAGGTCATTGATAAAAATGACAAACAGCAACGGCCCCAGAACAGATCCTTGTGGTACGCCACTTGTAACTGAACTCCATTCTGAACATTATCCATCAACCACCACTCTCTGTCTTCTTTCAGCTAGGCAATTTCTGATCCATATCTCTAAATCACCCTCAATCCCCAGCCTCCGTATTTTCTGCAATAGCCTACCGTGGGGAACCTTATCAAACTCTTTACTGAAATCCATATACACCACATCAACTGCTCTACCCTTGTCTACCTGTTCAGTCACCTTCTCAAAGAACTCGATAAGGTTTGTGAGGCATGATCTACCCTTTACAAAGCCATGCTGACTATCCCTGATCATATTATTCCTATCTAGATGATTATAAATCTTGTCTCTTAGAATCCCCTCCAAGACTTTACCCACAACAGACGTGAGGCTCACCGGTCTATAGTTGCCAGGGTTGTCTCTGCTCCCCTTTTTGAACAACGGGACCACATTTGCTATCCTCCAGTCCTCTGGCACTATTCCTGTAGCCAATGATGACATAAAAATCAAAGCCAAAGGTCCAGCAATCTCTTCCCTGGCCTCCCAGAGAATCCTAGGATAAATCCCATCAGGCCCCGGGGGCTTATCTATTTTCAGCCTGTCTAGAATTGACAACACCTCTTCCCTATGTACCTCAATGCCATCTATTCTAATAGCCTGGGTCTCAGCATTCTCCTCCACAACATTATCTTTTTTCTGAGTGAATACTGACGAAAAATATTCATTTAGTATCTCGCCTATCTCTTCAGACTCCACACACAGCTTCCCATCCCTGTCCTTGACTGGTCCTACTCTTACCCTAGTCATTCGCTTATTCCTGACATACCTAGAGAAAGCTTTGGGGTTTTCCTTGATCCTACCTGCCAAATACTTCTCATGTCCCCTCCTTGCTCATCTTAGCTCTCTTTTTAGATCCTTCCTCGCTACCTTGTAACTATCCATCGCCCCAACTGAAACTTCACACCTCATCTTCACATAGGCCTCCTTCTTCCTCTTAACAAGAGATTCCACTTCTTTAGTAAACCACGGTTCCCTCGCTCTAAGCCTTCCTCCCTGCCTGACCGGTACGTACTTATCAAGAACATGCAGTAGCTGATCCTTGAACAAGCTCCACTTATCCAGTGTGCCCAACACTTGCAGTCTACTTCTCCAACCTATCCCCCCCAAGTCACGTCTAATGGCATCATAATTGCCCTTTCCCCAGCTATAACTCTTGCCCTGCGGTATATACTTATCTCTTTCCATCACTAGCGTAAACGTCACCGAGTTGTGGTCACTGTCCCCAAAGTGCTCTCCTACCTCCAAATCCAACACCTGGCCAGGTTCATTACCCAAAACCAAATCCAACGTGGCCTCGCTTCTTGTTGGCCTGTCAACATATTGTGTCAGGAAACCCTCCTGCACACACTGTACAAAAAACGACCCATCTAATGCACTCGAACTATATATTTTCCAGTCAATATTTGGAAAGTTAAAGTCTCCCATAATAACTACCCTGTTACTTTCGCTCTTATCCAGGATCATCCTCGCCATCCTTTCCTCTACATCCCTAGAACTATTTGGAGGCCTATAGAAAACTCCCAACAGGGTAACCTCTCCTTTCCTGTTTCTAACCTCAGCCCATACTACCTCGGAAGATGAGTCCCCATCTAGCATCCTCTCCGCCACCGTAATACTGCTCTTGACTAGCAGCGCCACACCTCCCCCTCTTTTGCCTCCTTCTCTGAGCTTACTAAAACACCTAAACCCCGGAACCTGTAACATCCATTCCTGTCCCTGCTCTATCCATGTCTCCGAAATGACCACAACATCAAAGTCCCAGGTACCAACCCATGCTGCCAGTTCCCCTACCTTATTTCGTATACTCCTGGCATTGAAGTAGACACACTTCAAACCACCTACCTGCACACTGGCCCCCTCCTGCGACGTCAAATCTGTGCTCCTGACCTCTATACTCTCATTCTCCCGTACCCTAAAACTACAATCCAGGTTCCCATGCCCTTGCTGCATTAGTTTAAACCCCCCCAGAGAGTACTAACAAATCTCCTCCCCAGGATATTTGTGCCCCTCAGGTTCAGATGTAGACCATCCTGTCTGTAGAGGTCCCACCTTCCCCAGAAAGAGCCCCAGTTATCCAGAAATCTGAATCCCTCCCGCCTGCCCCATCCCTGTAACCATGTGTTTAATTGCTCTCTCTCCCTATTCCTCATCTCATTATCACGTGGCACGGGCAACAACCCAGAGATAACAACTCTGTTTGTTCTAGTTCTGAGCTTCCATCCTAGCTCCCTGAAAGCCTGCCTGACATCCTTGTCCCCTTTCCTACCTATGTCGTTAGTGCCAATGTGGACCACGACTTGGGGCTGCTCCCCCTCCCCCTTAAGGACCCGGAAAACACGATCCGAGACATCACGTACCCTTGCACCTGGGAGGCAACATACCAAACGTGAGTCTCTCACGCTCCCACAAAATCTCCTATCTGTGCCCCTGACTATCGAGTCCCCAATTACTAATGCTCTGCTCCTCTCCCCCCTTCCCTTCTGAGCAACAGGGACAGACCCCGTGACAGAGGCCCGTACCCCATGGCTTACCCCTGGTAAGTCCCCCCCCCACAAGTATCCAAAGCGGTATACTTGTTTCTCAGGGGAACGACCGCAGGGGATCCCTGCACTGACTGCTTCATCCACTGATGAGAAGTGGATGAAGCAATGAGCACTCATGAATTGCATGTACAGTATAATATAACAAAACATCCTCAACAACAGAACAGATTATGTGTCTCGCCCGCTGTGAAGGCGGAGGAAGGCTGAAGTGGCAAGGTGGTCCTGGTCATTGTAGTGCGACACCACCAGAATCGGACCACTGACCATCAAGATCGTGTGGGCAATCACAGCCCCCCCAAGGTTTCCATGTTCAACAAAGTCACACGTAGCCTTCTCTTCCACCAGAGTCCATTTTCCAGGTCCTGTGGCAAAGGAGAATCGCTGACCGGGACAAGGTTGTGAACCTGGGAGTCCCTCGTCAAGAATCCGCACAGGTGACAGATGCATGAAGGTTGTTGGCCATCTTGGTTGGGACAGAGGTGTCTTTGGGCAACAGCATCTGTGATTGAGCTGTTCCCTTCGGAATGCCCACTGCTCACTCCAAATGATGAGGGATCTACAAGGGGTGCCTTAAAAATAGACTGCCCCACTTTCTGCTGGCTGGCAAACCCCACCCTGCGGGATCACCATCTTCATGGTCAATAGAACATAGAATATAGAATTTACAGTGCAGAAGGAGGCCATTTGTCCCATCGAGTCTGCACCAGCCCTCGGAAAGAGCACCCCACTTAAACCCCACACCTCCACCCTATGTCCGTAACCTAGTTTAACCTTTTTTGGACACTAAGGGCAACTTAGCATGGCCAATCAACCTAACCTGCACATCTTTGGACTGTGGGAGGAAACCGGAGCACCCGGAGGAAACCCACACACACACGGGCAGAACGTGCAGACTCCGCACAGACAGTGACCCAAGCCGGTAATCGAACCTGGGACCCTGGCGCTGTGAAGCAACCGTGCTAACTACTGTGCTACCGTGCTGCCCTCGAAGACAGAAAACTTTATATTTTGCAACTTGGAATGTGAGAACACTCATGAATAATGTCGAGAGTGACCATCTGGAGAGATGCACTTCCATCATATCACCTGAGCTATCAAGGCTCCAAATTGATATTGCCGCCCTTAGTAAGACCTGTCTTCCAAGGGAGGGGCAGATGAAGGAATAAGCGGGGGTGGGGGAGGATCCACTTTCTACTGGAAAGAAAAGGTGGACAATGACCCCCCCCTCCATGGAGTTTTGCATTCCGGAAATATGGAAGCACTGGGATCTTGGTTGCAGTGCCAGAACTCCCCAGTTGTATAAATGAAAGATTCATGATTCTTCACCTACAGCTCAGCTGTAATCAATAGGTCACCGTCACCAGTGCTTATGTTCTGAACTTTGACTCCGATGCAGATGTTAAGGAAGAGTTCCATTCTGATCTTGATGAGATCTTCACTGGCATCCCAAAAAACCGAAAGGATCATCCTTCTGGGGACATTAATATTGGGGTAGGCTGTGACTCCGATGTCTGGAACCTTTGGGAAGATGGGATGGGTAAAGCCAGTACAAATGGCACTCTCCTACGTCCAAGGTGCGCTTAGCATGGCCACATTATAACGGAAACCCTCTTCTGCCAGGAGGATAAATACAAACCCACGCGGAGGTATCCTCGATCAAAGCACTGGCGCTTCCTGGATTATTTCATTGTTCAGATCAAAGAACTATGTGATGTTTGTATCACAGGATCCGTAGGGGACTGATGCCTGCTGGACAGATCAGAGATATTTTCTGATGAGCCTAATACCAAAATATCACAAGGCACGAATGCCCAAGAAGAAGAAGATCAATGTCTCAGTTCTGAAGCACCCGGCCAAGGAGAGGAATGTCAACTTAGAACCAATCTAGAAAATCCAACACATCCAACTCTGTTCTAGAACAGTGGCATCACGTATAGTCAGTTCCGCTGGATTCCTCTGCCAAGACCATTGGGTTAGTGCATCATTGCCGCCGGGACTGGTTTGACGAAAACAATGCTCTGGCATCCTGGAAGAAACACAAGGAGCCTTTATTGCCTGGCAGAACAGCCCAAGGTCGCAAGTCAAGAAGGCAGCATTCCATCAGGTCAATGCTATCGCCCAAAGACAAATCCAGAAGATAAAGGACATGTGAAGGCAAGGGAGTGTCTAAGAAATCCATCACTCTACTGATTATTATGACATGCAAAGCTTTCCTGAAGCCACCAGGGCTATCTATAGACCAAGGCCAAATGGCCCCTTCACTCACAAGATGGTCTTTCTCTTCTTAAGGATGACAAAGCTATCCATCAACGCTGGAAATAACATTTCCAACAGCTCCTCAACCATGAATCTACAGCTGAGAATGTCCAGGCTATCCCCCAATGGTGGTGCGTTACGTATCACTCGAGGAGTCTGAGTTGCTGTGAACAACATGCATCTTTACACGCATGTTGTAGTCCAGAGCAATGGGCAGTGTTGGTAGAGGCTCCATCTTGCGGCTGACCAGAAATGTCTCCCGTTCTTACCATCTACCTTTAGTGTGTGGGGGAAGGTTCTGCGGGTTGACAATCTCGCTGTCTTTCCATACCTTCCGTAGCTGTCAAGTCCATGATGAGGACGCAAAAGCAATGCTTCTGAATCAGAGGCAGGGATAGTGCCCACTGTTCCAGCCCTTTGTATCCTTTCTGGTAGAATCCGTGAGTGAAATGGGAGAGCTGCAACACGCCATCAAACAGATTAAGAATAACACAACATGTGGCCCCAATGATATTCCAGCTGAGGCCTTCAAAGCTGGCAGAACTTTGGTCACATCAAGTCTCCATGCACTCATCCCTCGGATTTGGGAGAAAATGAACTCCGTCCCCCCGCCCACCCCACCCCCATTCCACCACCACCTCGCCGATTTCAGGAATGTGACAATTGCATTTATCTCCAAGAAGGGAGATAAAGATAAATCGTGCTCTGGACACTATCGAGGAGTTTCGCTCCTGTTTATAGCAAGCAAAATCCTGGCACGCATTGTTCTGAATCACCTACTTCCCATGGCTGAGGGTCGTCCCCGAAACATGATGTGGCTTTTGACCTTCCAGGGGAATCTCCAACACGGTCGTTGTAGCCAGACGAATCCAGTCAAAATGTAGAGAACAACACCGGGAACTCTTCAATGCATTTAGCGACCTGACCAAAGCATTTGACTCAGTAAATCGTGAGGATCTGTGGATTGTGCTCCGAGGATTTGATGTCCAAGAAACTTCATCACAATTCTGCAGTTGCTTCCTGATAGTATAACTGCAACTGTCTTGAGTCGGAGATCTGAAACAGATGCCTTTAAAACCCGGACCAGGGTCAGGCAAGGACGCGTGGTAACTTCTGTCCTATTTACAATCGACCTGACGGTGGCTGTTCATCTTAAAGATCAATGACCCTCTGCTGTCAGTATTGCACCACTGCTTGGCTGGAAAGTCACTTCTGTGCCATAAGCAAACTGACCATCTTTGACACATACGATCTACGTTTGTAGATCACTGCCCTGTTATTGCCAGATTTGCAAGCCACTCTTAATCTTTTCAGTTCTACAGAATCATAGATTCCCAAAATGCAGAAGGAGGCCATTCAGCCCATCAAGTCGGCACGGGCTCTGTGCATAAGAATTCACCCATTCTGCATTAGCCATTACTTTCTGTTTCCTGTCACTCGGTCAATATTGTATCCATGTGATGAATAACCTACGTGGAATTTCTAGTGCAGCACCGTGTGAAGTCAGGAAAATATAGAAAAGTCTACCCACACGCACAACATAGGACTATAGTTGATGGTGCTAAAGAGTTTTAAGAAATGAAGTATTTTGTTCCCTCGGAAACCTGGCCTGTCCTCGAATATTACAAAAGCAAAACTCATATCAAACCACACTTGGTCAGCCAAATATTTCACCTCCCATATAAAGGATCAGTTGTGCCACCTGATCCTTTCAAACTGCGACAGCGAGTGTTTGATAACCAAACAAGTTCCACAAGTCAACCAAGTCGTCGTGTACAGAGCAGTTGTTGTCATCATGCTTCTGTACTGCAGTGGGACCTGGGCTATACATCAGCGATACATAACAGCGCAAAAGAAATTCCATCAACCTCCTCCACATCGCCCAAATTCAATGGGAGGACTGCCAAACAAACATTAGTATCCTTGGAGGCAGCTGATGAGCATTCAGGCAAAACTCCTGCAAAATAACTTTGATGGACAGGACACCGTGTCTGGATGATCGAAAAGCATCTCCCTCTTCAGGCCCTGGTTTTTCAACTTTCAAGTTGCCAAAGCTCCAGGAGAAAACAAAGATAATGCTTCAAAGATACTCTGGGCTCTCCTTGAAATGTGGCAGCATTGGCATTGATGACTGGGTGGAGTTTTCTACCAATCGTACAAAACGGCGATCACTTGTTGATTAAGCTGCATCATGCTTTGAGTCACAGTGCCTTAATGATGAAGTAGAGATGGGGGAAGAAAGGAAGCCGATCCCTCTGTCCGCAACCCACTACCTCGTGAGACATCCTGCTCAATGTGCCCAAAGATCTGCAGGTCGAGAATTGGCCATTTCAGTCACGTGGCGACCCATGGCAGAATGCCGCGGCCTTGAGTAGATGTCATCCTCGAATTAAGGGATCACCGCCGGTAACATACAGAAAGGCAGTTTGTGGGAATGGACTGGGAAAGTAAAGTTTGGTTCTGAAGACTTCTTCGGCAGCAAATTCAAGCACTGCAACTGTTACGACCTAGAAGGACAAGGGCAACAGGTGCCCACCACCTGCAACTTCCTTTCCAAGCCACACTCCACCCTGACTTGGAACTGCATCGTCAGTCCTTCCCTTTCACTGTCGCTGGGTCGAAATCCGGGAGCTCCCTGTGCAAATAATGCAGCTGTCCCTTCAAACAGATTTTGGAGATGCCCATATATAATACATTATCAATGCGCTCAGCGTGGGAGGTCAGGCCACAGGACAACTCCGGCTTCAAAGCGCCTCCAGCGTTCAATTTTATTTATATAGCGAATGCAAATCTCTGGAGTCAATCAATAGCCGCCTCATCTCTTCCAGCACAGAGGCCCTCCGTTCCTCGCCTCAGTGCAGGAAATTATACCAAAGTGGAGGGGGGGGGGGGGCTGCGTTCCCCGCCGGGGCACAAAAATAAGACAGAGTGCTGTTAGATAGCAAGCTACAAACGCCAGGAACGGCCCCACTAATCCTGCCCAGAACGGACTCTTTCATTTTGGTTAGATCACGCAAACATCTTTTGAATGAGACTTTGAACCAAGGGCCTGTCTGTCGGGACGTAACAGATCCCCTTTCACTATTCAATAAAGAGCAGAGATTCCTCACAGCACCCTGACCAACATTCAGCCCTCAATCAATGCAAGTAAAACAATTTAATGGAGCAATCGGGGACTGCAACGCTTGCCCACTTTCTCAAGGGCAACTGGGGATGGCCAGTAAACGCTGGCCTGGCCTGTGACACTCACATCCTGCAAATTAATATTTTTAAAAATTAGTTCATTTCCTGATTGTGGGATGTTGCCGTGAGCCATTTGTTACCATAACATTGTCCAAAGTAATTAACGGGCTGAAAAGTATGTTGGGACATTACGAAGACGTATAAGGCAGTATACAAATGCAAGATTTGTCTTTTTCCTGGCAACCATACCTCTGCACAGTGAAAGGCAATACCGCCCCTGTGCGTTTCCATTCCAATGCTCATCAACTCCATCAGTGTTTCCATTCCACCACAATATCTCTTTGGGTTCGTAACAATAAAAATAAATTCCATTCCGTGTTTTTTTATAACAGTAATTTCATCCATTCCAGCAACAGCAATATAATCAGTTCCAGGTTTTGTTATAGACGACTGAACATACTGCGAGATCGAAACTTGTTGCCTAAGCACATCACAGGGGTCATTCTGACTTGGTACGACAGCACAAAACAGGTAATGGTGAATTGGTGGGCCATTTTACAGCCCTCACGAGTTTTATTTTGATTAGATTCAATGGAAATAAAATTGGGGAAGAGATGTAAAATGGGCCGGCGATTCCCTCTCACCTGTTCGACACTATCACACAAAGCCAAAATTATTCCCAGCTGTAGTAAACTGAATGGAACTGTGTAATAAGCCCCAGTGCTCAGTATATCGAGCTGTTTGCCAATGCCTGGACACAATGCTTGCCTTATCCGCAGCGATGATACAACCTCATTCATAATCTTCACAATACTGCTAACTGTGCCAACTCCCAAGGCTGGAGGAAAAAGCTTTTTGACCGGTTTTGGAAAAAACTTTCTGAAATTCCTCCTTGGCTTAAGAACAAAGAACAAAGAATAATACAACACAGGAGCAGGCCCTTCGGCCCTCCAAGCCTGTACCGGTCATGATACCAAACTTTGCCAAAACCCTCAGCACTTCCGAGTGCCATATCCCTCTATACCCATCCTATCCATATGTTTGTCAAGATGCCTTTTGAAAGCCGTTAATGTATCTGCTTCCACAACCTCCCCGGCAACGCATTCCAGGCACTCACCACCCTCTGCGTAAAAAAACTGCCTTGTGCATCTCATAGAATCATAGAATTTACAGTGCCGAAGGAGGCCATTTGGCCCATCAAGACTGCACCAACCCTTGGAAAGAGCACCCTACCCAAACCCACATCTCCACCCAGTAACCCCATTTATTCTTTTTTGACACTAAGGGTAATTTAGCATAGCCAATCCACCTAACCCGCACAGCTTTGGACTGTGGGAGGAAACCGGAGCACCCGGTGGAAACCCACGCAGACACAGGGCGTACATGCAGACTCCACACAGACAGTGACCCAAGCCGGGAATCGAACCTAGGACTTTGGAGCTGTGAAGCAACTGTGCTAACCACTATGCTACCGTGCTGCCCACTAAGCCTATCTACTCTAAACTTTGCCCCATGGACCTTAAACCTATGCACCATGGTGACTGATCCCTCCACCCTGGGAAAGAGTGCCTGCCCATCCACTCTATCCATGCCCCTCATAATCTTGTAACCTCTATCAGGTCACCCCTCAACCTCCGTCTTTCTAAAGAAAACAGTCCGAGTCTATTCAGCCTCTCCACATAGCTAACACCCTCCAGACCAGGTAACATCCTGGTAAACCTCCTCTGCACCCTCTCCAAAGCCTCCACATCCTTCTGGTAGTGTGGCGATCAGAATTGTGCGCAATATTCCAAGTGCGGCCTTACCAAGGTTCTATACAAATATTGCCAGTTTTTATACTCGATGCCCTGTCCAATGAAAGCATTTAGCCAAGCCCCAGGGGACCGTGGTGTTTCACTGGAAGCAAACAAGAAAGTCTTGTGCATTTGTGGCGGATGAGGCCAAGGTGAGAGGCGCGCACATCTGACACAGCGAGTTACCCGATCGAAAACGTGCTCCACGAAAGAGCATTGGAAGCAAATTCAGCAGGGAGTTTCGAAAGGGGATCGGATAAATACCAGAAGCAAAGCAATTGATGGGCGATGAGGAAAGAGCAGGGGGGTGTGAGACAAATTGGGTGGAGCTTTCTCAGGGACAGTATAGGCATAACGGGCTGATGACCACCTCCCGGGCAGGGCTGGCACAAGAGTTCCAGGCATCCGCCTACGGCCATACTGGTCTGAAAACGCCGAACGTTGTCTGATCTCGGAAGCTAAGCAGACTGAGGCCTGGTTCGTACTTGGGTGGAGGACCGCCTGGGTACACCTGACCTTCACCGTGGCTACGCCTATGGCCAGCTGTCCCCAGAGGGCGAGCACGCGGGATCTACCAGCACCATCAAGATCTTCCGTACATGGGCTAGTATGAATTGTTGACCCTCTTTTGATTCAATGTTCTAAGCTTTCTTTGTAATATGTTTTATATTTAATGCAAAATCCCTTTAAAGGGCTGCCCCTTTAATTTGTCCCTCAGTTAATTTGATTTAGTTTAACTGGTTATTATTTTATTTCAAAGTAAAAGTACCAGGCATCCTGGACAAACCTCAGTCTTGTGCCCCAACACTGTCCCCACACCCTCCGCTCACAAATTAACTTGTGAAAATTAACATTGTGAATTAGTAAACTAAGGAAATTCGGCATGCTGGTAAAATGCTTACCAACTTTTACAGATGCACCATAGAAAACATCCTATCCGGCTGCACCACAGCCTGGTATGGCAACTGCCCGCCCAAGACCGTAAGAAACTAGAGAGTGGTGAACACAGCCCAGTCCATCACATGAACCCGCCTCCCATCCGTTGACTCCATCTACACCTCCCGCTGCCTGGGGAAAGCGGGCAGCATAATCAATGACCCCTCCCACCCGGCTTACTCACTGTTCCAACCTCTTCCAACGGGCAGGAGATACAGAAGTCTGAGAACACGCACCAACAGATTCAAAAACAGCTTCTTACCCGCTGTTACCAGACTCCTGATTGACCCTCCTATAGACTGAACTGATCTCTCTACGTATCTGCTCCATAGTTGCAGCACGATATTCGGTATGCTGCGCCAGATGTCTTATGTTCATGTATTTACATTGCGTATTTATAGTATGTTCGATGTATTCATGTATGTTTTCATGTTTTTATGTTTGGAACGATCTGCCTGGACTATACGCAGAACAATACTTTTCATTGTACTTCGGTACACAGGACAATGTTCCGCACTTTTCATAGGATATGTCCAGGAAGAGAAGCACATTATAATATGTAATATTTCTGACACAATGTAATACTATTGTTCCTCCAACAGTTTCTAGATGATTTTATACCCAATCAATAACCATTACGATTAAGTGGTCTAGATTAAATTATGTTCTTTGATAATATTTAGTGGTTCAGGGTTTTGGGATGGATGTAGATGTCCAAATTTGTAAAGACGACAGTGGAAATAAATGAAAATCTGTATGTACATCAGAATATGTTGATGTCTATCAGTAGATCTGAACCTTTCATTCCCTGTGCTGGAGTCAGTTTGTTTACTGATGCTGTTTCATGAATAACTCATTCAGGTTTTTTTGGCGGCTCCCCAGATTTTGCTGCTCTCGGCAATTGCTTCGTTTCCCCTGCTTCTGGGCTGCAAGATTCTTGGGGAGTCCATGGGCGGGATTTTTATTTGTTCGAGAGAGCGGGCAAGGGGACAAATCCGCCCCTCAGGTCAGCTCGCAGGAGTTGGGAGGGGCATCCCCCCTGCCCTGTAAAAATGGCCACTCAAGGCCATTAACGAGCTTGCTGCCGGCTCATTAAAGTACCGGCTTCGGAATTTCTTTCCGAGGTGCGGGTTCAGAGCCGCAGCAGGGAGGGCGAGATGGAGGCCAGGACGAGAGCAAACTGGAATGGCAGGAAAAAAACAGGCAGGATTGAAGAGTGAAGCCTGCCACCAATAACGCCCCCCCGCCCCCCCCCCCTCCCCATTCACAGGCAAGCAATTGTGCTCAGTAAGGGTATTTGGGCGGGATTCTCCCTTGCCCGGCGTCAAAATCGTAATTGGCGATGGGGCGGAAAATCGATTGAGACGCCGGGATCGGGCGCTGGTTTGACGCCGGTTTGCCGTTCTCCGCCCCCTCCAAACTGGCGTCATCATGACGTGTGCCGCGCGCAGTCACAATGGCATTGCCGCCTCATCGACCAGCTCACCCGCGATGATCCGCCCCCGATGGACCGTATTCCCGACACGTGTGGTCTGAGCCGGAGTGCCGGCTGTGGACTGTGTCCAGCACCGCCACACTCGGCCGGGGTCCGTGCTACTGGCTGGCGGGGGGGGGGGGGGGGACGTCTGCCGGTGTTGGAGGGCCTGGAGAGGGGTGGTGGGGGTTGGCCGAGGGGTCGCGGTCGGCGAGATAGGTTACGCGCACGGCCGGCGCCATGTTGTACGGCGCAACCGGTGCAGGTCGTCAGCCCTGCACATGCGCGGCCCGGGACCCGGCCATTCTCTGGACGTTCTCGACGCGATCCGCACCGTGCTAGCCCCTCACCCGTACTGGAATCGGTGAGGGGTTCGCGCCGATTTTGTGGGTATGAACCCCCCCGCGGATTCTCCGTTCGAGACGGCACTTAGTCGCAGGAACGGAGTATCCTGCTCAATCTCTGCAATCTTTTCCGGGGCACTTTAGGCGGGCTGGGATTTGGATATTTGGATGGGGGTTAGGGGTAGCAACGGGTCCTTCTGCTTATGGGTCTCATGGGATCACAGTGTCAGGAGATGGGTGGTGTTAGGAAGACTTTGCATTCCATTGTCTAAGGCCATTAAAGGAAATGGGATCAAACTTCTCCAAACTTGATTAGACCAACAATGAGGGTGTTGTACCATCAATTCGCTGCAAGATGATGAGAACGAGTGAACAGAGGCTTTATTAACCGAGAACTTGCCTGCCTGTGAGTTCAGTAACAATGAGTGCCGCCCACAGGGGGCCAGGTCTATATACAGCCCCGGGAGGGGCGGTGCCAGAGGCAGAGCCCACCGGGGCTCCTGTACAATACATGGTGGTAGATCTTATTACTATTTCCTGGTCATAGGCCACAGTACTATACAGACAGGGTAGATCGTATTACCATTTCCTGGCCATAGGCCACAGTACTAAACAGACAGTTTATACTATGGTGAATTCATTCACCACATTCATCCCCTGTTAAAAAATGAAGTCCGGCGGGGTGAAGTGGGGTCATCATATATTCAGTCTGTCTGGAGGCCGGATTGTTCTTTTGGACCTCCTCAGCTCTGGCGGTGTGGCGGGTGCGGGCGTTGCAGTCGATGACTCCGCGAGCGTGATGTCTGGAGCTTCAATCCGGCGTGTCAGCGTCGGTTGAGGGGAAGGGGTAGGCAGGGGGGTGGTGGATGGCGGCAGTGTAGGCGCGGGACAGTACAGGAGCCCCAGGGGGTGCAAGGAGCGTGGGGGGTGGCGGTAGGCTGCAGGTGGGGGTGCGTTGGCCGGGGAACCAACGGGCGCCAGGTCCCGTAGGGAGACCGTATCTTGCCGTCCATCTTTTTGCGCGACGTAGGCGTACCGGGGGTTGGCGTGCAGCAGCTGGACCTTCTCGACCAGGGGGTCAGTCTCATGGCTCCTCGCATGCTTCTGGAGAAGGACCGTTCCCGGAATTGTCAGCCAGGATGGAAGCGAGACCCCGGAGATGGACATCCTAGGGAAGACAAACAAACTATCGTCAGGGGTCTTGTTCGTGGCTGTGCAGAGGAGCGACCTAATGGAGTGGAGCACGTTGGGGAGGACCTCCTGCCAGCGGGGAATCGGGAGACTTCTAGACCGGAGGGCAAGAAGAACGGCCTTCCATACCGTCTCGTTATCCCTCTCCACCTGCCCGTTTCCCTGTGGGTTGTAGCTCGTAGCCCTGCTCGAGGCGATGCCCTTACTGAGCAGGTACTGATGCAGCTCATCACTCATAAACAATGTGCCCCGGTCACTATGGACATATGCAGGGAAGCCGAACAGTGTGAAGATGCTGTGCAGTGCCTTTATAACAGTGGCCGAGGTCCTGTCGGGACAAGGGACAGCGAAGGGGAAGCGGGAGTACTCGTCAATGACGGTCAGGAAGTAGATATTGCGTTTGGTGGACGGGGCGGGGGGGGCCTTTGAAGTCAATACTGAGGCGCTCAAAGGGCCGGGAGGCCTTTACCAGATGAGCCTTGTCTGGCCGATAGAAGTGCGGTTTGCACTCTGCAAGTCCCTGGTCAAGGCCCTTACCTCCTCGGTGGAGTAGGGCAGGTTGCGGGCCTTAATAAAGTGGGTACGCCGGGTGACCCCCCGGGTGACAGAGGTCATTGTGAATAACCCGAAGTCAGTCATCTTGCGCGCTGGCGCATGTGCCGCAGGACAGGGCATCTGAGGGCTTGTTGAGCTCCCCAGGACGATACTTGATATCGTAATTGTAGGTGGAGTGTTTGATCCTCCACCTCAAGATTTTGTCATTTTTAATTTTGCCCCGTTGTGCGTTGTCAAACATAAAGGCTGCCGACCGTTGGTCGGTGACGAGGGTGAACCTCCTACCGGCTAGGTAGTGCCTCCAATGCTGCACAGCTTCCACGATGGCTTGAGCTTCCTTCTCGACAGAGGAGTGT
This sequence comes from Scyliorhinus torazame, assembly GCF_047496885.1. Lineage (NCBI taxonomy): Eukaryota > Metazoa > Chordata > Chondrichthyes > Carcharhiniformes > Scyliorhinidae > Scyliorhinus > Scyliorhinus torazame. Next base: position 25,228,199 of record NC_092713.1, read on the forward strand.
CAGATCTCGAATTTCGGAGGCATTGAGGGTTCCGGAAAAGAAGGCTACTGGCCTGCCCACCTGGTTGAGGGTGGCGGCCAGGGTGACGTCTGACGCATCGGTCTCTACCTGGAAGGGGACGGACTCGTCCATCGCATGCATTGCGGCCTTCGTGATATCGGCCTTGATGCAGCTGAAGGCCGAACGGGCCTCAGCCGTCAGGGGGAATAAATGTGGTGAATGTATTCACCATAGAGGGGCACCGCCTGCTGGAGCAGGGGCAGACTCATGGGCAATGAGGGCAAAGGTGTGAGGGAAGTGGGACAGGACATGCTCTGACTCTTCACCTTACACAATCTTCACCAGCACACTCCATCATTCTGCCAACCCTCCCTTCCCATTCATCTTCAACTCACCAATGTGAGTTTAGAAGGACGAGGGGGGATCTAATTGAAACTGACAGGATACTGAGAGGCCGAGATCGAGTGGACATGGAGAGGATGTTTCCACTAGTAGGAGAAACGGGAGCCTAAGAGCAGAGCCTCAGACTGAAGGGACAATCCTTTAGAATGGGATGAGGAGGAATTTCTTCAGCCAGAGGGTGGTGAATCTGCGGAACTCTTTGCCGCAGAAGGCAAATCACTGAATGTCTTTAAGACAGAGATAGATGGGTTCTTGTTTAATAAGGAGATCAGGGGTTATGGGTGGAAGGCAGGAGAATGGGGATGAGAAAATATCAGCCATGATTGAATGGCGAAGCAGACTCGATGGGCCGAATGGCATAATTCTACTCCGATATCTTCTGGTCTTATAATGCGGAATGGAATCCCACAAGTCAGCTTTTAATTCCAACAACTTTCCCAGTGCTTTATTGTTTATCGTGGGGCAGCACGGTAGCACAGTGGTGAGCAACTCCAGAGTCCCAGGTTCGATTCCCGGCTTGGATCACTGTCTGAGCGGAGTCTGCACGTTCTCCCCGTGTCTGCGTGGGTTTCCTTCGGGTGCTCCGGTTTCCTCCCACAGTCCAAAGATGTGCAGTTTGGGTGGGTTAGCCATGCTAAATTGCTCTTAGTGTCCAAAAAAGGTTAGGTGGGGTTAATGGGTTGCGGGGATAGGGCGGAGGTGGGGGCTTAAGTAGGGTGCTCTTTCCAAGGGCCGGTGCAGACTTGATGGGCCGAATGGCCTCCTTCTGCACTGTAAATTCTATGAATCGATTTCAGATTTACATCAGAAACACCGAAGTGACAGTGACATTTCTGACACAGTAACCTATGCTCATGGTCGCTCCTACAAGGTGCTCCCTGGCCTTTGGCTGAGAGCGACTTGGAGGCAAAGTCCTCGCTAGTGCCTCTCTGGGACTGAGATGCCCTGGCTTGGAGATACTGGGATGGGAATGGGCAGGGGGAGGAAACTTCAAAAGCTGCTGCATCTGCATTACTTTTGAGGGCAGTCTCGATCACAGAGTGTGACTCCACAGATGCTGGCCCGGGCAGCTAAAGGCTCGACTGCCGACAGTGGAGCAATTAAAATTAGGCTTGCACTCCAGAGGCGAGGCTTGGAGAGGTCCATAGAGTTGTGCGGTTGGAGGAAGTTGCAGAGACAGGGAAGGATGAGGTCATGGAGGGATTTGAAAATTGGACGGAAAGGATAAGAACTTTTAAAATCGTGGCATTGTCAGAACTGAAGCCAGCGCGGGAGAACGAGAACAAATGTACTCTGCCAGACCAAACGCCAGTCTGAGGAAAGGATTATGCGTGAAAGTTCTACATTTACTGTTCCCTGACATCAGCCCTCCCCCTGGAGAGTCTGAGATTCAGCTCTGTTTGTAACCTTAGTGTCACATTTCCACCACCCCCCCGAGAGGAGCTTCCAAACTCATATTCATGCCATCACGAAGGCCACCTATTTCCATCTCCTCAGCATCGTTCAACCTCACCCCCAATTCAGCTCATCTGGTACTAAAACCCTTATCTAGGACGTCTTTTAACTTGACAAATCCAATGCACTCTTGCCGGGTTTCCCACGTTCAACCCTGCTTAAACTTCAGGTCATCTAAAACTTTAAAAAAATATATATTTTTGTTCTCCTTTTTCACATTTTCTCCCAAATTTGCACCCACCAACAATAAACAATAATCAGTAACAAATATGTCAATCCCCATATCAATAACAACGATCCCAGCCTCCCACCAAACCCCAGACATTAGCCCGCATGTTAACATAAACAAATGACAAAAAGGAACCAGGTATCACCCATAGTCACCCGTAACCAATACAGCCCCCCTCCCCCCAACCCTCCCTACCTACCCCCCAACTAATGGTCAATGTTATCCAGTTCTTAAAAGTGCCTAATGAATAATGCCCATGAATTGTAGTGACGAATGTGATATAAAATAGTTACTTTAGAGATACTAGTTAATGTAATGTAGAAATAAGCCACTTTGATTCTGGCAGTTAGGGACAAAGGGATTTGAGACCGCATGGAAAAAGCAGGAAGAGGTGTGTCTATGAGAGTGATGCTGCATTGATAGGGGCCAGAGAAAGGGATTGGAAGTGAGCCAATCAGAATAGATCAAACAGGTCAGGAGGGATATAGGCTGACCTATGGGCGTCGAGTATGTGAAACTTGATACCATTTGAATTGATTTGCAGAGATCCCTTTGTTTCTTTGTTCATTCGCTTTCTGGGATATAGGAAACTGGATGTCTCTTATGTTTCTATGAAATGAATCAAGCTTGCAAGCTAAATAAATAACTTTTTACGTGCGAATCCATCTCAACTTTTATTGAGGCCAGACTGACAGAGAAAGAAATTTGGGAATCAACAGTAGAACCCCTCCATCCTTCCCCTCAGTTCAAACTTAATCTTCTCAGGAGTCAAGAATTCCAACAGGTCCCCCCGCCATGCCAGGGCATAGGATGGAGAGGTTGCTCTCCACCCCAACAGGATCCGCCTTCAGGCGATCAATGAGGCGAAGGCTACAACATTTGCCTCCGCACCCGTTTCCAACCCTGGCTGGTCCGACACCCCGAATATGGCCTCCCGAGGGCCCGGGTCCAGTTTCACGTGCACCACATTAGAGATTACCCTAAAAACCTCCTTCCACTAATCCTCCAGCTTTGGACAGGACCAAAACATATGAAAGTGATTTGCGGGGGCCCCCCCGCAACTTTCGCACACATCTTCTACCCCTTCGAAGAATCGGCTCATCTTGTGGGGTGTGCTCTGTATACCACCTTCAGCTGTATCAGCCCCCAACCTCGCGCACGAGGTGGAGGCGTTCACGCTCTGGAGCATCTCACACCAGAACCCCTCCTCCATACCCTCTCCCAACTCTTCCTTCCGCTTTGCTTTGATCACTTCCTCTTCCAAAATAGCTCCGTAAACCGCCGTCACTACCCGCTTCTCCAGTGCCCTTGTCGCCAGCACCTCCTCCAGCAATATGGAGACCGGCTCCACCGGAAAAGGTCATCTCAAACTTTGCTGATCTTTGTCTCAGCTCATATCAAATGCCGTTCCCCTATCTTCCCTGTGCTCTTTGACCTGCATTGGCTCTTGGTCAAGCGACATCCTGATTCTAAAATTCTCCTTCTCGTTTTCAAATCCCCCCTCCCCCCAAACATGGCTTTTCCCCTCTCTATCTCTGTAATCTCCTCCACAGGGAGGTGTGGTGGAGATGTCAGTGGACTGGTAATCTGGAGGAAAAAACAAAAGTGCTGACTAAACTCAGCAGGTCTGGCAGCATCTGCGGTGAGAGAACAAACCGAGTGCCGGAATCTTCCGCCCGCCGGCCACAAGATCGCCACGCGCGGGACACGGGCCATGTAAAGGTCCATTGACCTCGGGCGAGAGCAGCTGGAGAATCCCACCCAGAGTTAATGGTTCGAGTCCGTATCACTCTCTGTCAGAGCTGAAGAGGGATAGAAATGCGACGGATTATACAGCTGGAGAAGGTGGAGCAGAATAGAAGTCGGTGATTAGTGGGAGCTAAGGATAGATTGACAAAGATTCAAGGTTCACATGGAGTGTTCATGGTAACATTAAAGACTAAAGGAGCTGCTGATAGTGGCATAAAGGTAAGCACAGTGGTTAGCACAGTTGTCTCACAGCTCCAGGGTCACAGGTTCGATTCCCAGCTGGGTCACAGTCTGTGCGAAGTCCGCATGTTCTTCCCATGTCTGCGAGGGTTTCCTCCGGATGCTCCGGTTTCCTCCCACAGTCTAAAGATGTGCGGGTTAGGTGGATTGGCCATGCTAAATTGCCCTTAGTGCCCAGAAAATGTTAAGTGGGGGTTACTGGGTTCGGGGGATAGGGTAGACACGTGGGCTTCAGTAGGGTGCTCTTTGTAAGGGCCGGTGCAGACTCGATGGGCCAACTGGCCTCCTTCTGCACTGTAAGATTTTTGATTCTGATGCACTATCAATTACCACAAAGACGAGAGTAGTGGAATAATCGAGGCTTTATTGAGCAAAGATGTTGTGCCTCCTGTAGCTGCCACCAGAATGGCTGCAGCACAGGAGAGCACACACATTTATACTCCGCCTACTGGGCGGAGCCAGCAGGCAGGGATTTACCCTTGCACCTCTAATATACGGGCAGTGCCGTAATACATGTAAAGAACTAGTGGTGACTATCACTTTCACCCCCTGTTAAAAAAAGAGTCCTGCGGGGGTGGTGGAAAACATTACAAGTTAAGTCTGTCGGGGGCCTTGACCCTCCTCTGCGATCGCCTCAGTCCTGGTGGTGATGTGGGCGCCGACTTGGTCACCTGTGACTCCGGGAGCGTGTTGTCCTCGTCTTCGTCACCCCTGAGTGGAACCAGTGGGAGGACGGATCCTACTGGGGCGTGGGCTGCGGTGAGGTTCGCTGGAGGGTGGGTGAGTGGCGCAGGGGTGAATGAGGTAACCGGGGGGTAGGGGGGGGGGCAGTGTCAGGTCGGGGGTCATGGGTGGGGTTCCAGCGGGTGCCAGGTCCTGGAGGGAGACTCTGTCCTGGCGCCCGGCGGGGTGCGCCACGTAGGCGTACTGCGGGTTCGCGTGTAGGAGGTGGACTTTTTCGACCAAGGGGTCTGACTTATGGGTCCGCACATGCTTCCGAAGGAGGACGGGTCCAGGAACTGTCAGCCATGTTGGGAGCGAGACCCTGGAGGTCGACTTCCTGGGGAAGGCAAACACACGCTCGTGAGGGGTCTCGTTGGTCGCGGTGCAGAGGAGCGATCGGATGGAGTGGAGCGCGTCGGGGAGGACCTCCTGCCAGCGGCAGACCAGGAGAGTTTTAGACTGCAGGGCCAGCAGGACAGCCTTCCAGACCGTCCCATTCTCCCGCTCCACCTGCCCATTTCCCCGGGGTTGTAGGTGGTCGTCCTGCCCGAGGCAATGCCCTTGCTGAGCAGGAACTGACGCACCTCATCGCTCATAAAAGAGGATCCCCGATCGCTGTGGATGTAGGTGGGGAAACGGAACAGAGTGAAGATGCTGGTGAGGGCTTTAATTACCGTGGCAGAAGTCATATCGGGGCATGGGATGGCGAAAGGGAAGCGGGAGTACTCATCAATCACGTTCAGAAAGTACGTGTTGCGGTCGGTGGAGAGGAGGGGCCCTTTGAAGTCCATGCTGAGGTGCTCAAAGAGGCGGGAGGCCTTCACCAGGTGCGCTCGATCTGGCCGGTAGAAGTGCGGCTCGCACTCCGCGCAGACCTGGCAGTCTCTGGTGACGGTCCTGACCTCCTCAATGGAGTAGGGCAGGTTGCGGGCCTTGATGAAATGGAAGAACCGGGTGACCCCCGGGTGGCAGAGGTCATAGTGGAGAGCCCGGAGTCGGTCCACTTGTGCGCTGGCACATGTACCATGGGATAGGGCATCAGGGGGCTCATTGATCTTCCACGGGCGATACACAATCCCATAGTTATAGGTGGAGAGCTCGATCCTCCACCTCAAGATCTTGTCCTTTTTGATCTTGCCCCGCTGTGTATTACTGAACATAAAGGCAACCGACTGTTGGTCAGTGAGGAGAGTGAATCTCCTGCCGGCCAGGTAATGCCTCCAATGTCGCACAGCTTCCACAATGGCTTGCGCCTCCTTTTCGACAGAGGAGTGCTGAATTTCGGAGGCATGGAGGGTGCGGGAAAAGAAGGCCACGGGTCTGCCCGCCTGGTTGAGGGTGGCGGCCAGAGCTACGTCCGATGCATCGCTCTCCACCTGGAAGGGGAGGGACTCGTTGACCGCGTGCATCGTGGCGTTGCCGATGTCTGCCTTGATGCGGTTGAAGACCTGGCGGGCCTCAGCCGTCAGGGGAAAAACTGGACTGAATGAGTGGGCGGGCCTTGTCCGCATAATTAGGGACCCACTGGCATAACAGGAGAAAACCCCCAGGCATCGTTTCAGGGCCTTAGGGCAGTGGGGGAGGGGGAGTTCCATGAGGAGGCACATGCGGTCGGGGTCGGGCCCTAGGACTCCATTTTCCACGACATAGCGAAGGATGGCTAAGCGATTGGCGCGGAACACGCATTTCTCCTTATTGTATGTGAGATTAAGGAGTTTGGCAGTCTGGAGGGATTTTTGGAGATTTGCATCGTGGTCCTGCTGATCGTGGCCGCAGATGCTGACGTTATCTAGGTACGGGAAGGTGGCCCGCATTCCGTACCGGTCAACCATTTGGTCCATCTCTCGCTGGAAGACTGAGACCCCATTAGTGACGCCGAAGAGAACCCTAAGGAAGTGATAGAGGCAGCCCTCTGCTTTGAACGCAGTGTATTGGCGGTCCTCCGGGCTGATGGGGAGCTGGTGGTAGGCGGACTTCAGGTTCACTGTGGAAAAGACTCGATACTTCGCAATCTGATTGACCATGTCCGATATGCGTGGGAGGGGGTACCCGTCGAGCTGCGTGTACCGATTGATGGTCTGACTGTAGTCAATGACCATCCTGTGCTTCTCCCCAGTCTTCACCACCACTACTTGAGCTCTCCAGGGGCTGTTGCTGGCCTCAATGACCCCTTCCCGCTGAAGCCGTTGGACCTCCGACCTGATGAAGGTCCTGTCCTGGGCGTTGTACCGTCTGCTCCTGGTGACGACGGCTTTGCAATCTGGGGTGAAGTTCGCAAACAGGGAAGGTGGATCGACCTTAAGGGTTGTGAGGCCGCATACAGTGAGGGGGGGGGTAGGGGTTCGCCGAATTTTAAGGTTAGGCTTTGGAGGTGGCACTGGAAGTCCAGGCCGAGTAACAGGGCAGCGCAGAGGTGGGGGAGGACATAGAGCCGGAAGTTGCTGAACTCTACGCCTTGGACGGTGAGGGCCGCGATGCAGTATCCCTGGATTTCCACGGAATGGGATCCGGAGGCCAGGGAGATTTTCTGGGTGACGGGGTGTACCGGGAGAGAGCAGCGCCTTACCGTAGATGGGTGGACGAAGCTCTCTGTGCTCCCGGAGTCAAAAAGGCAGGTCGACTCATGCCCATCGATCTTCACTGTTGTCGTCGCGGTCGCGAGGTTGCAGGGCCGGGACTGATCCAGGGTGATAGAGGCGAGCTGTGGCCGAAGCTGGGAGGTCCCGGGCTGGTCAGCGGTGGTGGAGGTAGCGGCAGGCGATGAACGGCCAGACGAGCAGGGATCCTGAGACGTCGTCCAAAATGGCGCCGAAGATGGCGGCGGCCACAAGGCGCATATGGCGGGCAACATCAAAGATGGCGGCGCCCACAGGCCGCACGTGGCTTGCGAAGGGGAAAATGGCGGCGCCCGTGGGTCGCACTTGGGGGGTGTTGGAACGCCGGGCCTGGAAACAGCAGCGACCGACCGGGCCTGGCAAACAGAAGCGAACTGTCCTTTCTTCCCACAGCCATTGCAGGCCGCTTTCCGCGCCGGGCAGTGCTGCCTGGGTGTTTGTTTTGCCCGCAGAAATAGCACCTGGGCCCCCCAGTGTTGGCTGGCTGCTGCGCGGCGCAGGCTTGCGGTGAGCTGGAGTCGGCAGCTGGTCGGGCCCATGATGCCCATGCGGGGGCGTAGGACTGGACGTTACGGGAGGCTGGCGGATGTACGCAGACTTCATGCCCGTGACGTAAGCGTCTCGAATTAAACGTTCAGTGTGCTGGACTGCCGAAACTGCCTGGCAGCCACAGTTCCTACCTAGGATGTGCAGGGCACGCCAGAAATCTTCCAGAGACTCCCCGGGGAGTTGCTGTCTCGTGGCCAGGAGGTGCCTGGCGTATACTTGATTGACTGGTCGAACGTAATGTCCCTTCAGGAGCTCCATCACTTCGGAGTAAGTGGGCGCGTCCCGGATGAGAGGAAAAATGGCAGGGCTCAACCGTGAATAGAGGACTTGGAGCTTCTGTGAGTCCGAGGGTTCTTCAGCGGCTGTTCTGAGGTTGCTTTCGAAGCAGGGTAGCCAGTGGTCAAACGTGGATGTAGCGTTGGCTGCTAGAGGGCTCAGCTGCAGGCGATCAGGCTTGATGCGGAGATCCATCATTTAAAAAAAATCTTTGCTCAATAAATTGATGCACTATCAATTACCACAAAAACGAGAGTAGTGGAATAATCGAGGCTTAATTGAGCAAAGATGTTGTGCCTCCTGTAGCTGGAACCAGAATGGCTGCAGCACCGGTGAGCACACACATTTATATGCCGCCTACTGGGCGGAGCCAGTAGGCAGGGATTTACCCATGCACCTCTACAATACGGGCAGTGCCGTAATACATGTAATACAACTAGTGGTGACTACCATAGGTTCTATGAAAGAACAATTGACCGATGGTCCTGGGGTTGGCGGCGGGGGGGGGGGGGGGGGGGGGTGCGGTCGTGGCATGTCACATTCAAATGCTAACCCCTTCACTCTGCAAGGTCGGTGTTGGACTTCCAGGTCGGGCCTCTTCCACTTCCAGGTCGATACCAGGGTCGGATCATTGGAGGAGTCCTGCCAGGTCGGGTCATGTGGGCCATCCTACGGACATCGGAGGATCTTCAGATCTGTAAGTAAACATAGAAGAGTAAGTTAGAGATGTTTGTGTTAGAATTAAGTTTCAAAATGTCAGTATGGTTATAAGTTTGGTTATGGGCAGCACGGTGGCACAGTGGTTAGCACTGTTGCTTCACAGCTCCAAGGTCCCAGGTTCGATTTCCGGCTTGGGCTAATTTCTGTGCGGAGTCTGCACATTCTCCCCGTGTGTGCGTGGGTTTCCTCCGGGTGCTCCGGTTTCCTCCCACAAGTCTCGAAAGACGTGCTGTTAGGTAATTTGGACATCCTAAGTTCTCCCTCTGTGTACCCGAACAGGCGCCAGAGTGTGGCCACTAGGGGCTTTTTGCAGTAACTTCATTGTGACAATAAAGATTGTGGTAGTCACCACTGATGTATATATTGTATATAGAGGATCTCGGTGTAGGTGCTTTACGGTAAGGCCCCTGTACTACAGGTACAGGGGTAGTTCCCTGCCTGCTGGCTCCGCCCAGTAGGCGGAGTATAAATATGTGTGCTCCTCATACAGCAGCCCTTTCGCCAGCTGCTGTAGGAGGCTACACAGCTTAATATAATAAAGCCTCAATTGCATCCAACTCTCGTCTTTGTGTAAGTGATCGTGCATCAATTTATTACACTAAGTTTTCAGAGATGGATCTCCGCATCAAGCCGGATCGCCTGCAGCTGCATCCGCAATCAGACAACTCCAAAAAGGACTTTGAACATTGGCTAGCCTGTTTTGAAGCTCATATCAGGTCTGCACCAGATCCAATTCCGGAAGTTCAGAAGGTTCAGATCCTTTACACGCGGCTGAGCTCCAACGTCTTTCCACTTATCCAGGACGCGCCGACCTACACAGATGCCATGGCGCTACTGAAGGAAAACTGTGCTCAGCGGACTAACACGCTCCACGCCAGACACATCCTCTCCACTCATCGTCAACTTCCTGGTGAGTCAGTGGATGATTTCTGGCGTGCCCTGATTCCCCGAGTCAGAGACTGTGACTGTCAGGCCATCACGGCCACGGAACACTCGAACTTGCTCATGAGAGACGCTTTTGTTACGGGGATAGGGTCTGATTACATCCGCCAGCGCCTCTTAGAAGGGGCTCGACCTCGCGGAAACCAAAAAGCTAGCGCTCTCGCTTACGGTCGCATTGCGCAACATCCAGGCCTACGCCCCCGACCGCGCGGTCCACCCCTCCTGTGCATCGTGGACTCCGCAGACGGCTGCCCCATCGTGGACCCCACCAGCGACCACCCTCAGCCAGCCCCACGCCTGTGCCGCGCGGCAGCCAACCAACCCCGGGGGCCCCAAATGTTACTTCTGTGAGTAGTCCAAACACCCCCGACAGCGCTGCCCAGCCCGGAGCGCCCTTTGCAAGGCCTGTGGCAAGAAGGGGCACTTCACTGCGGTGTGCCAGGCCCGCTCAGTCGCCGCTATTGTTCCAGCTCCCCCCACATGCGGCCAGTGGGCGCTGCCACCTTCCCCTCCCCGGACCACGGACGGCCCGTGGACGCCGCCATCTTGTTCGACCCCCACCACGTGCGGCCTGTGGGCGCCGCCATCTTACCAGGACCCATGTCCCCCGGGCACCTCATCTGGCCGCGCGCCGCCCGCAACCGCCGATGACCAGCCACGTCTCGCCTCGGTCACGATTGACCAGTCTCGCCCACACAACCTGGCAACGGCTTCTACCAACGTGAAAATCGATGGGCACGAGGTCTCCTGTCTGCTGGACTCCGGGAGCACCGAGAGATTCATTCACCCCGATACGGTAAGGCGCTGCTCCCTCGCGGTACACCCCGCTAAGCAGAGAATCTCCCTGGCCTCCGGTTCCCACTCCGTGGCGATCTGAGGGTGCTGCATCACAGCTCTCACTGTCCAGGGCGTGGAGTTCAGCGGTTTCTGCCTCTACGTCCTCCCCAACCTCTGCCCTGCCCTGCTACTCGGCCTGGACTTCCAGTGCAACCTCCAGAGCCTAACACTGAAATTCGGCGGGGCTCTACCACCCCTTACTGTTTGCGGCCTCGCGACCCGAAAGGTCGACCCACCTTCCCTATTTGCAAACTTAACCCGGGATTGCAAACCCATCGCCACCAGGAGCAGACGGTACAGCGCCCAGGACAGGACCTTCATCAGGTCCGAGGTCCAGCGACTGCTTCGGGAAGGCATCATCGAGGCCAGCAACAGCCCCTGGAGAGCCCAAGTGGTAGTTGTGAAAACTGGGGAGAAACACAGAATGGTCGTGAACTACAGCCAGACCATCAATAGGTACACGCAGCTCGACGCGTATCCCCTCCCACGCATATCTGATATGGTCAATCAGATTGCACAGTACCGGGTCTTCTCAACTGTGGACCTGAAATCCGCCTACAACCAGCTCCCCATCCATAAGGCGGACCGCCCATACACTGCCTTCGAGGCAGATGGCCGCCTTGACCACTTTCTTAGGGTTCCCTTTGACGTCACCAACGGGTCTCGGTTTTCCAACGGGGAATGGGCCGAATGCTTGACCGGTACAGGCTGCGGGCCACTTTCCCGTACCTGGACAATGTCACCATCTGCGGCCACGATCAGCAGGACCAAGACGCCAACCTTGCCAAATTTCTCCACACCGCCACTCTCCCCAACCTAACCTACAACAAGGAGAAGTGCGTGTTCAGCATGAACCGCTTCGCCATCCTCGGCTATGTGGTCCAGAACGGAGTTCTGGGGCCCGATCCTGACCTCATGCGCCCCCTCATGGAACTCCCCCTCCCCCACTGCCCCAAGGCCCTCAAACGATGCCTGGGGTTCTTTTCTTATTATGCGCAGTGTATCCCAAACGATGCGGACAAGGCCCGCCCACTCATTCAATCCACTCTTTTTCCCTTAACGGCCGAAGCTCACCAGGCCTTCAACCGCATCAAGGCCGACATCGCCAAGGCCGCAATGCACGCGGTCAACGAGACGTTACCATTCCAAGTCGAGAGCATCAGACGTCGCTCTAGCCGCCACCCTCAACCAGGCAGACAGGCCCGTGGTGTTTTTTTCACGAACCCTACATGCCTCCGAAATTCGGCAGTCCTCCGTCGAGAAAGAGGCCCAAGCCATCGTTGAAGCTATGCGGCATTGGAGGCATTACCTGGCCGGCAGGAGATTCACTCTCCTCACTGACCAACGGTCGGTTGCCTTTATGTTCAATAACACACAGCGGGGTAAGATCAAAAACGATAAAATCTTGAGGTGGAGGATCGAGCTCTCCACCTACAACTACGAGATTTTGTATCGCCCCGGTAGGTAAGCTCAACGAGCCCCCGATGTCCTTTCCCGAGGTACATGCGCCAGCGCACAGGTGGACCGACTCCGGACTCTGCATGACAACCTTTGTCACCCGGGAGTCACACGTTTTTACCATTTCATCAAGGCCCGCAATCTGCCCAACTCCATCGAGGAAGTCAGGGCAATCACCAGAGACTGCCAGGTATGCGTGGAGTGCAAACCGCACTTCTACCGGCCAGACCGTGCGCGCCTGGTGCCCCTTTGACCGTCTCAGCATGGACTTCAAAGGGCCCCTCCCCTCCACCGACCGTACCTCCTCAGTGTGGTCGATGAATATTCACCATCCCATGCCCCGATATGACGTCTGCCACCGTCATCAAAGCCCTCAACACCATCTTCGCCCTGTTCGGCTTCCCCGCCTACGTCCACAGCGACAGGGATCCTCATTCATGAGCGATGAGCTGCGTCAGTTCCTGCACAACAGGGGCATTGCCTCGAGCAGGACGACCAGCTACAACCCACGGGGAAACGGGCAGGTGAAGAGGGAGAATGGGACGGTCTGGAGGGCCGTCCAGCTGGCCCTGCGGTCCAGAAATCTCCCGGCCTCCTGCTGGCAGGAGGTCCTCCCTGACGCCCTTCACTCCATTCGGTCGCTCCTGTGCACCGCGACCAACGAAACCCCCCATGAACGTCTCTTTGCCTTCCCCAGGAAGTCCACCTCCGGGGTGTCGCTCCCGACTTGGCTCGCAGCTCCAGGACCCGTACTCCTCTGTATACACGTACGACTCCACAAGGCGGATCCGTTGGTTGAGAGTGTACAGCTACTCCATGCCAACCCACAGTAGGCCTACGTAGCATACCCCGACGGCCGCCAAGATACAGTCTCCCTCAGGGACCTGGCACCAGCTGGTACCGCACACTCACACCCCCCCAGCCCGGCGCCACCCCTCCTCCCCCGGCGCACCCAGCTGCAACATCCACCCCAGGACAATCCATCCTCCCCTGCCCACACCCGGGGATGAACAGGACATCGACACGCTCCTGGAACCACCAAAGACCAGACTGACACCGGAATTGCCGCCAGCACTCCCAACGGCAGATCAAGCCTCCGGACCGACTGAATCTGGAACATGACTTGGACTTTTAAAACATCATCACTCTGTATATAATTTTCCCCTCCACCCCGCACTCAATTATTTTTCTCTCTGTACTTTAAAACGTCTACCTGTATATAGTTCTCCACCATCCCCTTTGGATTCATTTTTAACAGGGGGTGAATGTGGTAGTCACCACTGATGTATATATTGTATATAGAGGATGTTGGTGTAGGTGCTTTACGGTAAGGCCCTGTCCGACAGGTACAGGGGTAGATCCCTGCCTGCTGGCTCCACCCAGTAGGCGGAGTATAAATATGTGTGCTCCTCGTACAACAGCTATTTCGCCAGCCTCTGTAGGAGGCCACACATCTTAGTGTAATAAAGCCTCGATTGCATCCAACTCTCGTCTTTGTGTAATTGATCGTGCATCAAAGATTATTTAAAATAAAGAGATGTACGGAAGAGGATCTGTGATAGAGAGCTCACAGAGAGATTGATTGATTTGATTTGATTTATTGTCACATGTACAGAAGTACAGTGAAAAGTATTTTTCTGTGGCCGAGGGAACATACACAGTATGTACATCGTAGACAAAAGAATAATCAACAGAGAACATTGACAAATGGTACATTGACAAACAGTGATTGGAGAGCAGCAAAGGGCGTCGTGAATTATCTGCTTACAGGGTACAGATCAGTCCGAGGGAGAGTCGCCTCGCTCCGGCGCCATCTTGGACAAAAAGATCCTTGCCCCCCTGTACATGTATGGTTCCGGGGGTATAAACCAGCTTGGGGTCTCCCTCTGAAGATGGTTGAGGGGCTCACAGACTACAATCAAATAAATCAGCTTTCATTGAAGTATTTACAAAAGTGTAAGAATATTAGTAATCATATTGCATGCCAAATTTCTTAATCTTGCATTTCCTATCACTTCTTCTCGGTGCTCCCCCAACATGTACAGGGGGCAGCCTGCTGACCATTTTACCTGCAATGATCTTGGAGAGTATTCTCTGGAGATCTGGATTCTCTGCAGAGCCCCCTTTTACTCTGACTGTCCTGCTGTGGGTCAGCTGCTCCATTACTGAGGATGAAGCTGAAGGAATCACAGGCAAGAGGATTCCAAAGGGCTGGACCCTCTCTAAGAGACCTGAGTGGAGCTCCCAGGTGTGCCCAGTAGCTCTGTATTCCCCCTCGCTCTGGGTGCCCATGTCTGTCTCCTTGAGGAGAAGGTGCACCTGGAGGGAAGTGTCCAGTCTGCCTCTCACGTGGCCGCTGCAAGTTCTCACCCATGGCTGCAGGGATGGAGTGTGCGTCTGCACGCACCTCTGACAGAAACTGGTCATTCTGCTGGACGAGGTTCTCCGTGGCGTTTGCCCAATCGAGGTTTCCAAACGCACACAGGTCAGAACCACTTTATCAGAGCAAATAGACGTGTCCCTTTCATTCCACCCTGTTGAGTCTTAGCAACTCTGCCTGAAGTTCCCTCGCCTCTTGCTGCACCTCCAGTATCTAGTGCGGGGCCGATCCCAGAGTTTCGACATCCGACTTGGACATTGCAGATGCCTTTTCCCCAGCAGTCCTCGGAGTGCCATTGAGCTTGGCTGACCCCTGCCCCCTCCTGATGCAGACATGTGCCTGTGACATGATCATCACAATGTGAGACCAGTCCTGAAATACAGTTAATAATAACAATAATAATAATCTTTATTAGTGTCACAAGCAGGCTTACATTAACACTGCAATGAAGTTACTGTGAAAAGCCCCCAGTCGCCACACTCCGGCGCCTGTTCGGTTTCACTGAGGGAGAATTCAGAATGTCCAATTCGCCTAACAAGCACGTCTTTCGGGGCTTGTGGGAGGAAACCGGAGCACCCGGAGGAAACCCACGCAGACACGGGGAGAACGTGCAGACTCCACACAGACTGTGGCCCAAGCCAGGATTCGAACCCAGGTCCCTGGTGGAGCGTGCAGGTGACCGCAATGACGCCTCTACAGGTTCACTTTATTCCTCTTCCCCAATGCCCTTGGTCCTCCGTGGGCTGGTGCTCCTCGAAGTCAGTGAGCTTCTTCAGGTCAGGCAGGCCCCCTTTCTTCGAAATATTTCATTTTACAGGATGCGCGTGCTGCTGGTTAGGCTAGGAATGTTGCCCATCCCTAGTTGCCCATTGGAAAGGTGGTGGTGAGCTGTCTTCCTGAACTGCTACAGTCCCTGAGGTGTAGGTACACTCACTGTGCTGTCAGGGAGGGAATTCCAGGATTTTGACCCAGTGACAGTAAAGGAACGACCATTGTTCCAGCACAGGATGGTTTAGAGGGTAAACTCCAGGTGCTGGTGTTCAACGGTATCTGCTGCTCTTTTCCTTCTGGATGGTAATGGTCGTGGGTTAGGGCGGTGCTGCCGAAGGAAACTTGGTGAGTTACTGCAGTGCATCTTGTAGATGGTACACACGGCTGCCACTGTTCATCGGTGGTGGAGGGTTTGAATGTTTGTGGAAGAGGGAGCAATCAAGCGGGCTTATTTGCATTGGATGGTGTCGAGCTTCTTGAGAGTTGTTGGAGCTGCACTCATCCAGGCAAGTGGAGAGTATTCCATTACACTCCTTACTAGTGTTAAGGGTAAGATCCTGGCATGGATAGCGGATTGGCTGACTGGGAGAAGGGATAAAGGGGTCGTTTACAGAATGGCAGCCGGTGACTGGTGGTGTACCTCAGGGGTAGTGCTGGGACCACAACCTTTCACAATATACATTAATGATCTGGAAGAAGGAACTGAAGGCACTGTTGCTAAGTTTGCAGATGATACAAAGATCTGGAGCGGGACAGGTAGTATTGAGGAAGCAAGGGGGCTGCAGAAGGACTTGGACAGGCTAGGAGAGTGGGCAGTGAAGTGGCAGATGGAATACGTTGTGGAAAAGTGTGAGGTTATGCACTTTGGAAGGAGGAATGGAGGGATAGACTATTCTCTAAATGGCAAAATGCTTAGGAAATCAGAAGCACAAAGGGACTTGGGAGTCCTTGTTCACGATTCTTTTAAGGTTAACGTGCAGGTTCAGTCAGCAGTTAGGAAGGCAAATGCAATGTTTGCATTCATGCCAAGAGGGCTAGAATACAAGACCAGTGATGAACTGCTGAGGCTGTATAAGGTTCTGGTCAGACCCCATTTGGAGTATTATGAGCAGTTTTGGGCCCCATATCCAAGGAAGGATGTGCTGGCCTTGGAAAGGATCCATAGGAGGTTCACAAGAATGATCCCTGGAATGAAGAGCTTGTCGTATGAGGAACGGTTGAAGACTCTGTGTCTGTACTCATTGGAGTTCAGAAGGATGAGGGGGAATCCTATTGAAACTTACAGGATACTGCGAGGCCTGGATAGAGTGGACGTGGAGAGGATGTTGCCACTTGTAGGAAAAACTAGAACCAGAGGGCATAATCTCAGACTAAAGGGACGATCCTTTAAAACAGAGATGAGGAGGAATTTCTTCAGCCAGAGGGTGGTGAATCTGTGGAACCCTTTGCCGCAGAAGGCTGTGGAGGCCAAACCACTGAGTGTCTTTAGGACAGAGATAGATAGGTTTGTGATTGATAAGGGGATCAGGGGTTATGGGAAGAAGGCAGGATTTTGGATTTGGATTTTTGTTTATTGTCACGTGTACCGAGGTACAGTGAAAAGTATTTTTATGCGAGCAGCTCAACAGATCATTAAGTACATGAAAATAAAATAAAATAAAATACATAATAGGGCAACACAAGGTCCACAATGTAACTACATAACACCGGCATCGGGTGAAGCATACAGGGGTGTAGTGTTAATCAGGTCAGTCTGTAAGAGGGTCATTTAAGAGTCTCGTAACAGCGGGTAAGAAGCTGTTTCTGAGTCTGTTCATAGCATCATAGAATTATAGGATTTACAGTGCAGAAGGAGGCCATTCGGGCCATCGAGTCTGCACCGGCTCTTGGAAAGAGCACCCTACCCAAGACAACACCTCCATCCTATCCCCATAACCCAGTAATCCCACCCAACACTAAGGGCAATTTTGGACACTAAGGGCAATTTAGCATGGCCAATTCTCCTAACCTGCACATCTTTGGACTGTGGGAGGAAACCGGAGCACCCGGAGGAAACCCACGCACACACGGGGGAACGTACAGACTCCGCACAGACAGTGACCCACGCCGGGAATCGAACCTGGGACCCTGGAGCTGTTAAGCAATTGTGCTAACCACTATGTGACCGTGCTGCCCACGCTGTTCTTGCGTGTTCTCAGACTTTTGTATCTCCTGCCCGATGGAAGAAGTTGGAAGAGTGAGCAAGTGGGAAGGGTCTTTGATTTTTCTCCAGGCACCGGGAGGTGTAGTCGGAGTCAATAGATGGGAGGCAGGTTTGTGTGATGGACTGGGCTGTGTTCACGACTCTCTGAAGTTTCTTGCGGTCCTGGGCCGAGCAGTTGCCATACCAGGCTGTGATGCAGCCAGATAGGATGCCTTCCAAGGTGCACCTGTAAAAGTTGGTCAGAGTTAATGTGGACATGCTGAATTTCCTTAGTTTCCTGAGGAAGTATAGGCGCTGTTGTGCTTTCTTGGTGGTAGTGTTGACGTGGGTGGATGAGGACAGATTTTTGGAAATGTGCACCCCTAGGAATTTGAAGCTGCTAACCATCTCCACCTTGGCCCCGTTGATGCTGACAGGGGTGTGTACAGTACTTTGCTTCCTGAAGTCAATGACCAGCTCTTTAGTTTTGCTGGCATTGAGGATAGATTGTTGTCGCTGCACCATTCTACTAGGTTCTCTATCTCCCTCCTGTATTCTGACTCGTCGTTATTCGAGATCCGGCCCACTATGGTCATATCGTCAGCAAACTTGTAGATGGAGTTAGAACCAAATTTTGCCACGCAGTCGTGTGTGTATAGGGAATATAGTAGGGGGCTAAGTACGCAGCCTTGCGGGGCCCCGGTATTGAGGACTATTGTGAAGGAGGTGTTGTTGTTCATTCTTACTGATTGTTGTCTATGGGTCAGAAAGTCGAAGATCCAATTGAGAGTGAGGAGCCAAGTCCTAGGTTTTGGAGCTTTGATATGAGCTTGGCTGGGATTATGGAGTTGAAGGTGGAGCTGTAGTCAATAAATAGGAGACTGATGTAGGAGTCCTTGTTTTCGAGATGCTCTAGGGATGAGTGTAGGGCCAGGGAGATGGCATCTGCTGTAGACCAGTTGCGTCGGTATGCGAATTGCAGTGGATCAAGGCGTTCTGGGAGTATGGAGGTGATGCACTTCATGACCAACCTCTCGAAGCACTTCATTACGACTGAAGTCAGGGCCACCGGACGGTAGTCATTGAGGTACGTTGCCTGGTTCTTCTTTGGCACCGGTATGATGGTGGTCTTCTTGAAGCAGGTGGGGACCTCGGAACAGAATAGAGACAGATGTCTAGAACACATCTGCCAGCTGGTCCATGCAGGCTCTGAGTGCACGATCAGGGATCCTGTCCAGACTCGTCGCCTTCCAAGGGTTCACTTTTTGGAGGGCCAATCTGACTTCGGAAGCTGTGATGGTGGGTATCGGTGTGTTATGAGGGAGAATGGGGATGAGAAAAATATCAGCTATCATTGAATGGCGGAGCAGGTTCGATGGGCTGAGTGGCCTAATTCTGCTCCTATGTCTTATGGTCTTATAGAACAATAGAACATTACAGCGCAGTACAGGCCCTTCGGCCCTCGATGTTGCGCTGACCTGTGAAACCAATCTAAAGCCCATTTACACTATTCCATTATCATCCATATGTTTATGCAATGACCATTTAAATGCCCTTAATGTTGGCGAGTCCACTACTGTTGCAGGCAGGGCATTCCACGCCCTTACTACTCTCTGAGTAAAGAACCTACCTCTGACGTCTGTCTTATATCTATCTCCCCTCAATTTAAAGCTATGTGCCTCCTGCTCGACATCACCATCCGAGGAAAAAGGCTCTCACTGTCCACCCTAGCCAATCCTCTGATCATCTTGTATGCCTCTATTAAGTCACCTCTTAACCTTCTCTCTAACGAAAACAGCCTCAAGCCCCTCAGCCTTTCTTCATAAGATCTTCCCTCCATACCAGGCAACATTCTGGTAAATCTCCTCTGCATCCTTTCCTTCTTTTTAATAAATGTTTTATTAAAGTTTTTCCAAAGAGCGTTTTTACATAACAAAAATAGAAATACAGATAATAAAAAATAACAATCAACATATCCCAAAGCTTACAGTGAAACTACTTACACAACAGAATTTTTTTTCCTTTTTTTAAACAGAACAAGGTGGGTTTTGTCTCCATGCCCAACTCACATTGTATCAACTGTACGCCCACCTGACCCCCCCCCACCCCCCCCCACCCCCCTCCCCCCCAGGATGCTTCTGCTGCTGACACATACTGCTCCCCTAGAAAGTCAAGGAAAGGTTGCCACCGCCGGGAGAACCCCATCAAGGACCCTCTCAAGGCGAACTTTATTCGCTCCAGACTGAGAAACCCTGCCATGTCGCTAACCCAGGTCTCCACACCCGGGGGTTTTGAGTCCCTCCACATTAGCAAGACCCGTCTCCGGGCTACCAGGGAGGCAAAGGCCAGGAAGCCTCTTTCGCTTCCTGCACTCCCGGATCCTCCGACACCCCACATATCGCTCATGTTGGACTCGCCTTCACCCGAGTGTCCAAAATCCTAGACATCACCCTCGCAAACTCCTGCCAGAATTCTTTAAGTGCCAGGCATGCCCAAAACATATGGGCATGGTTCGCCGGACTCCCTGCACATCTCGGGCACCTGTTCTCCACCCCAAAAAACTTACTCATTCTTGCCACCGTTATATGCGCCCGATGCACCACCTTAAACTGAATTAAGCTGAGCCTGGCACATGATGAGGAGGAGTTCAACCTGCCCAGGGCGTCGGCCCACAGGCCCTCAGCCAGCTCCTCACCCAGCTCCTCCTCCCACTTGCCCTTCAACTCCTCCACTGAGGCTTCCTCCACCTCCTGTAGCTCCTGATATATGTCCGACACCTTCCCCTCCCCTACCCAGATGCCAGACACCACCCTGTCCTGGATCCTACGCGGGGGCAGCAGCGGAAATGTCCCCACCTGTTTTCTAAGAAAGTTCCGAACCTGGAGGTACCTGAACGCATTCCCTCGGGGTAGGCCGAACCTCTCCTCCAGCGCCTGCATGCTAGGGAAAGTCCCGTCTATAAACAGGTCCCCCATGCTCCTAATACCCGCCCTATACCAGCCTTGGTAGCCCCCATCCAACATACCCAGAGCAAATCTGTGGTTATTCCGTATCGGGGTCCACACTGAGGCCCCCTCCTTGCCCCTGTGTCTCCTCCACCACCCCCAAATCCTCAGTGCCGCCGTCACCACCGGACTTGTGGTGTATCGCGCCGGCGAGAACGGCAGCGGAGCCGTAACAAGTGCCCCTAGACTGGTGCCTCTAAACGACGCCGCCTCCAACCGCCCCCACACCGCCCCCTCCTCCATCATCCATTTCCTGATCATGGCCACATTGGCTGCCCAGTAATAACCGCAGAAGTTCGGGGCAGAGCCAGCCCCCCCCCCCCGCCCCCCCCGGCTACGCACCAAGAATACCCTTTTGACTCGCGGGGTTTTATTCGCCCACACAAATCCCGTAACAATCCTATTCACCCGCTTGAAAAAGGACTTGGGGATAAAAATGGGGAGGCACTGAAACACAAAGAGGAACCTGGGGAGAACCGTCATCTTCACAGTCTGCACCCGTCCCACCAGGGAAAGCGGGAGCATATCCCACCTTTTAAACTCTCCCTCCATCTGCTCACGAGCCGGGTTAAGTTGTGCCTGTGCAGGGTATCCCAGTTCCTGGCCACTTGTATCCCCAAGTACCGAAAGCTCCTCTCCACTATCCTGAGCGGGAGCTCCCTCAGTCTCTCCTCCTGGCCCCTACCGTGGACCACGAACAGCTCACTCTTCCCCACGTTCAACCTATACCCCGAGAACCTCCCGAAGTGCCCCAGGATCCGCATGACCTCCCCCATCCCCTCTAACGGGTCCGAAATATACAACAGCAGGTCCTCCGCGTAGAGGGAGACGCGGTGCTCCTCCCCTCCGCGCACCAGCTCCCTCCAATCCCCCGAAGTCCTGAGCGTAATGGCCAAGGGCAAACAGCAACGGGGACAGGGGACACCCCTGTCTCGTCCCCGATGCAGACTGAAATATTCCGACCTTAGCCGGTTTGAAGACACACTCGCCACAGGGGCCTGATACAGCAGCTTGACCCACCCTATAAATCCCTCCCCAAATCCAAACCTGCCTAGCGCCTCCCACAGATACTCCCACTCCACCCTGTCGAAGGCCTTCTCCGCGTCCATCGCAGCCACCACCTCCAGCTCCCCCCCATCCAAGGGCATCATGATAATATTCAGGAGCCTCCGCACATTCGCATTCAGCTGGTGGCCCTTAACGAAACCCGTCTGGTCCTCCCCAATCACTCCTGGGACACAGTCCTCTAGTCTGGTGGCCAGAATTTTTGCCAACAGCTTGGCATCCACGTTCAGGAGCGATGTCGGCCTGTAGGACCCACACTGAAGCGGATCCTTCTTCTTCAAGATAAGCGAGATCAATGCCTGCGACATTGTCGGAGGGAGGATCCCTTTCTCCTTTGCCTCATTGAAGGTTCTCATCAGGAGTGGGCTCAACAGCTCCGAGAACTTCTTGTAAAATTCTATGGGGAAGCCGTCCGGGCCCGGGGCCTTGCCCGTCTGCATGCCTGCCAGCCCCCTGAGTACCTCCTCCAACCCAATCGGGGCCCCTAGTCCCTGCACCCGCTGATTCCACCCTTGGGAACCTCAACAGGTCCATGAACCGCCTCATCCCTTCCCCCTCCCCGGGGGGTTCCGACTTGTATAACGTTCCGTAGAACTCCCTGAAGACTTCATTGACCCTCTCTGGGCTCAGCACCATGTTGCCTTCCCTATCCCGCATTCCCCCAATCTCTCTGGCCGCCTCCCTCCTGCGCAGCTGGTGCGCCAGCATCCTACTCGTCTTCTCCCCGTACTCATAAACTGCCCCCTTCGCTTTCCTCATCTGCGCCTCCGTCTTCCCCGTGGACAGCAGGTCAAACTCCGCCTGTAATTTCCGGCGCTCGTTCAGCAGCCCCCCCTCTGGGGCCTCCGTGTACCTCCGATCTACCCTGAGTACCTCTCCCACCAGTCTCTCCCTCTCCGCCCTCTCCTTCGTCTCTCGATGGGACCTAATGGAGATTAACTCTCCCCTAATGACCGCCTTCAGAGCCTCCCAAACCACTGCCCCCGTCACCTCTCCTGTGTCATTCGCTCCCACATAATTCTCAATACTCCTCCTTATCCGCCCGCACACCTCTTCGTCCGCCAGCAGCCCCACATCCAGTCACCAGAGAGGGCGCTGACCCTGTCCCGCCCCCAGTCGCGGGTCCACCCAGTGCGGGGCATGGTCCGAGACCACAATGGCCGAGTATTCTATCCCCTCCACCCTCGGGATTAACGCCCTACTCAACACAAAGAAGTCTATTCGCGAATAGACTTTATGGACATGGGAGAAAAAGGAAAACTCCTTCGTCCTTGGCCGCGTAAACCTCCAAGTGTCCACTCCCCCCATCTGGCCCATGAACTCCCACAAGGCCCTGGCTGCCTCCGGCGTCTTTCCCGTTCTGGACTTGGAACGATCCAAGCTCGGATCCAAGACCGTATTAAAGTCCTCTCCCATAATCAGGTGACTTATCTCCAAGTCCGGGATCCTACCCAACACGCGCCTCATAGTCCGCATCATCCCAGTTCGGGGCATATACATTCACTAACACCACCCCGGCCCCCTGCAGCTTGCCACTCACCATTATATACCTGCCCCCCTTATCCATCACGATGCTCCAAATGCCACTCGTTTACTGACCAAAATAGCCACTCCTCTGATCTTTGAGTCTAACCCCGAGTGAAACACCTATCCCACCCATCCTTTCCTCAGCCTCGTCTGGTCCGCGAGCTTTAAGTGCGTCTCTTGCAACATGGCCACGTCCGCCTTCAACCCCTTTAAATGCGAGAACACGCGGGACCGCTTGACCGGCCCATTCAGGCACCTCACGTTCCACGTGATCAGCCTGGTCGGGGGTTTGGGGGTGGTGGGGGGGGGGTGGGGGGGGGGGGGGGGGGGGGGGGGGGGGAGGTGGTAACCACCACCCCATCCCGCCGACGAGCCATCTCCCTTTTTCGGCCGACCGCGTGCCCCCGCCTCCCTCCAGATCTCCCCCTGGCGGCCCCCTCGCCCAACTCTCCATCCATACCCCTCACCTGGCTCCCTTCAGCCAGCAAAGCAGCACCTCTTCCCCCCAACCAACCCCCCCCCCCAAACCCCCCCCCTCCCCTGCCAAGCATCCGCTTAGCTCTGGGTTCCCCCCCCCCATTGTGCTTCCGTGAGTCAGCTCACCCATGCTGACCCCATCCGCTCCCGCCTCTATATACCAACCCTTAACTTGTTGCCTCCTTCAGGCCGCCCTACCCCCCCTTCCCCGCAGGGTAGAGGGGCAAGCGCCATCTGGGACCTCCCCGTGCGCCGGAGGGCGGGGGGGGGGGGGGCTCTCCCAAGTCCGTTCCCACGCCGGTCCCTCCTTTTAACGGCCCAAAACACCGATCCCGGAGGGAGCTGCCGTTCGCGTGACCTGGCAGGTCATGGCCGCTACTGGAAGTCCCGCACCCTTTCCAATGCTTCCACATCCTTCCTATAAAGCGGCGACCAGAACTGCACGCAATACTCCAAATGCGGCCGCACCAGAGTTTTGTACAGCTGCAACATGACCTCATGGCTCCGAAACTCAATCCCTCTACCAATAAAAGCTAACACACTGTACGCCTTCTTAACAACCCTCTCAACCTGGGTGGCAACTTTCAGGGATCTATGTACATGGACACCGAGATCTTTCTGCTCATCCACACTGCCAAGAATCTTACCATTAGCCCAGCATATGTACTCCTGTTACTCCTTCCAAAATGAATCACCTCACACTTTCCTGCATTAAACTCCATTTGTCACTTCTCAGCCCAGCTCTGCAGCTTATCTATGTCCCTCTGCAACCTGCAACATCCTTCCGCACTGTCCACAACTCCACCGACTTTAGTGTCATCCGCAAATTTACCCACCCATCCTTCTACGCCCTCCTCCAGGTCATTTATAAAAATAACAAACGGCATTGGCCCCAAAACAGATCCTTGTGGTACACCACTAGTTCCTTGAACAAGCTCCACATTTCAATTGTGCCCATCCCCTGCAGTTTCCTTCCCCATCCGATGCATCCTAAGTCTTGCCTAATCGCATCATACTTGCCTTTCCCCCAGCTATAACACTTGCCTTGCGGTATATACCTATCCCTTTCCATCGCTAAAGTAAACGTAACCGAATTGTGGTCACTATCACCAAAGTGCTCACCTACCTCCAAATCTAACACCTGGCCTGGTTCATTACCCAGTACCAAATCCAATGTGGCCTCGCCTCTTGTTGGCCTATCTGCATACTGTGTCAGGAAACCCTCCTGCACACATTGGACAAAAACTGACCCAAACTATAGCGTTTCCAGTCAATATTTGGAAAGTTAAAGTCCCCCATAACAACTACCCTGTTACTTTCTCTCCTATCCAGAATCAGCTTGGCAATCCTTTCCTCTACGTCTCTGGAACGTTTCGGAGGCCTATAGAAAACTCCCAACAGGGTGAACTCTCCTTTCCTGTTTCTAACCTCAGCCCATACTACCTCAGCAGACAAGTCCTCATCAAACGTCCTTTCTGCCACCGTAATACTGTCCTTGACTAACAATGCCACACCTCCCCCTCTTTTACCACCTTCCCTGAGCTTATTGAAACATCTAAACCCTGGAACCTGCAACAACCATTCCTGTCCCTGCTCTTTCCATGGGCGAGATTCTCTGACACCCCGCCGGGTCGGAGAATCGCCGGGGGCTGGTGTGAATCCCGCCGGTTGCCGAAGTCTCCGGCACCGGATATTCGGCAGGGGTGGGAATCGCGGCGCGCCGGTTGGCAGGCCCCCCGCTCGATTTTCCGGCCCGGATGGGCTGAAGTCCCGCCGCTAAAATGCCTGTCCCGCTGGCGTAAATTAAACCACCTACCTTACCGGCAGGACAAGGCAGCGCGGGCGGGCTCCGGGGTCCTGGGGGGGGCGCGGGGTGATCTGGCCCCGGGGGGTGCCCCCACGGTGGCCTGGCCCGCGATCGGGGCCCACCGATCCGCAGGTGGGCCTGTGCCGTGGGGGCACTCTTTCCCTTCCGCCTCGGCCACGGTTTCCACCATGGCGGAGGCAGAAGAGACTCTCTCCAATGCGCATGCGCGGGAATGCCGTCAGCGGCCGCTGACGCTCCCGCGCATGCGCCGCCCGGAGATGTCATTTCCGCGCCAGCCGGCGGGGCACCAAAGGCCTTTTCCGCCAGTTGGCGGGGCGGAAATTCGTCCGGCGCGGGCCTAGCCCCTCAAGGTTGGGGCTCGGCCCCCAAAGATGCGGAGCATTCCGTTTTGGGCGCCAGTCGGCGGACATTGCGCCGTTTCCGGATAATTTCGCCCCATGTCTCCGAAATGGCACCAACATCGAAGTCCCAGGTACCAACCCATGCTGCAAGTTCACCCACCTTATTCCGGATGCTCCTGGCGTTGAAGTAGGCACACTTTGAACCACCTTCCTACCTGCCGGTACACTCCTGCGACCTTGAAACCTTACTCATGATCTCACTACTCTCAACGTCCTGTACACTGGAGCTACAATTCAGATTCCCAGCCCCCTGCTGAATTAGTTTAAACCCTCCCGAAGAGCATTAGTAAATTTCCCCTCCTTTATATTGGTACCCCTCTGGTCCAGGTGTAGACCATCCCGTTTGTAGAGGCCCCACCTACCCCAGAATGAGCCCCAATTATCCAGGTATCTGAATCCCTCCCTCCTGCACCATCCCTGTAGCCACAGGTTCAACTGTTGTCTCTCCCTATTCCTCGTCTCGCTAGCATGTGACACGGGTAACAACCCAGAGATAATAACTCTGTTTGTTCTAGCTCTAAGATTCCACGCTAGCTCCCTGAATACCTGCCTTACATCCCCATCCCTTTTCCTACCTATGTCGTTGGTGCCTATGTGGACCATGACTTGGGGCTGCTCCCCCTCCCCCTTAAGGATCCCGAAATCAAGATCCGAGACATCACGGACCCTGGCACCTGGGAGGCAACACACCAAACGCGAGTCTCTCTCGTTCCCACAGAATCTCCGATCTGTCCCTCTAACTATGGAGTCCCCAATGACTAATGCTCTACTCCTCTCCCCCCATCCCTTCTGTGCAACAGGGACAGACTCTGTGCCAGGGACCTGTACCCCATGGCTTACCCCTGGTAAGTCGTCCTCCCCACCAGCATCTGAAGCGGTATACTTGTTACTAAGGGGAACGACCACAGAGGATCCCTGTACTGACTGCTTCCTCCCTGCCCCTCTCACCGTCACCAATCTATCTTCATTCTTCGGAGTATCTACATCCCTGAAGCTTCTATCTATGACCACCACTGCCTCCTGAATGATCCAAAGTTCATCCAGCTCCAGCTCCAGTTCCCTAACGCGGTTTTTGAGGAGTTGGAGATGGGTGCACTTCCCACAGGTGAAATCAGGAGGGACACTGACGGTGTCCCTCACCTTAAACATTCTGCAGGGGGAACATTGCACTGCCTTCCCTGCCATCCCCTCTAGATAACTTGCGGATAAAACAAATTCACTCAACCCCTTAGGTTAGAGGAGGTGGCTCCTCTCTCCTGCTTATAAAACTCCGGCTCCTCTCCCACTTTTAAATCTCCGGCTCCTCTCCCGCTTTTAAATCTCCGGCTCCCCTCCCGCTTTTAAATTTCCCACTCCTCTCTCGCACTTTTAAATCTCCGGTTCCTCTCCCGCTTTTAAATCTCCGGCTCCCCTCCCGCTTTTAAATCTTCAGCTCCTCTCCCGCTTTTAAATTTCCCACTCCTCTCTCGCACTTTTAAATCTCCGGTTCCTCTCCCGCTTTTAAATCTCCGGCTCCCCTCCCGCTTTTAAATCTCCGGCTCCTCTCCCGCTTTTAAATCTCCGGCTCCCCTCCCGCTTTTAAAACTCCGGCTCCTCTCCCGCTTTTAAATCTCCGGCTCCTCTCCCGCTTTAAAATCTCCGGCTCCCCTCCCGCTTTTAAAACTCTGGCTCCTCTCCCGCTTTTAAATCTCCGGCTCCTCTCCCGCTTTTAAATCTCCGGCACCCCTCCCGCTTTTAAATCTCCGGCTCCTCTCCCGCTTTTAAATCTCCGGCTCCTCTCCCGCTTTTAAATCTCCGGCTCCCCTCCCGCTTTTAAATTTCCCACTCCTCTCTCGCTTTTAAATCTCTGGCTCCTCTCCCACTTTTAAATCTCCGGCTCCTCTCCCGGTTTAAAATTTCCCACTCCTCTCTCGCACTTTTAAATCTCCGGCTCCTCTCCCGCTTTTAAATCTCCGGCTCCCCTCCCGCTTTTAAATCTCCCGCTCCTCTCCCGCACTTTTAAATCTCCAGCTCCTCTCCCGCTTTTAAATCTCCGGCTCCTCTCCCGCTTTTAAATCTCCGGCTCCTCTCCCGCGCTTTTAAATCTCAGGCTCCTCTCCAGCTTTTAAATCTCCGGCTCCTCTCCCGCTTTTAAATTTCCCACTCCTCTCTCGCACTTTTAAATCTCCGGCTCCTCTCCCGCTTTTAAATCTCCGGTTCTTCTCCCGCTTTTAAATCTCCGGCTCCTCTCCCGCATTTAAATCTCCGGCTCTTCTCCCGCTTTTAAATCTCCGGCTCTTCTCCCGCATTTAAATCTCCGGCTCCTCTCCCGCTTTTAAATCTCCGGCTCCCCTACCGCTTTTAAATCTCCGGTTCCTCTCCCGCTTTTAAATTTCCCACTCCTCTCTCCCGCTTTAAAATCTCCGGCTCCTCTCCTGCTTTTAAATCTCCGGCTCTTCTCCCGCTTTTAAATCTCCCGCTCCTCTCCCGCTTTTAAATCTCCGGCTCCTCTCCCGCTTTTAAATCTCCGGCTCCTCTCCCGCTTTTAAATTTCCCACTCCTCTCCCACGCTTTTAAATCTCTGGCTCCTCTCCCGCTTTTAAATCTCTGGCTCCTCTCCCGCTTTTAAACCTCCGGCTCCTCTCCCGCTTTTAAATCTCCGGCTCCTCTCCCGCTTTTAAATCTCCCGCTCCTCTCTCGCACTTTTAAATCTCCGGCTCCTCTCCCGCTTTTAAATCACCCGCTCCTCTCCCGCACTTCTAAATCTCCGGCTCCTCTCCCGCTTTTAAATCTCCGGCTCCTCTCCAGCTTTTAAATCTCCGGCTCTTCTCCCGCTTTTAAATCTCCGGCTCCTCTCCCGCTTTTAAATCTCCCGCTCCTCTCCCGCACTTTTAAATCTCTGGCTCCTCTCCCGCTTTTAAATCTCCGGCTCCTCTCCCGCTTTTAAATCTCCGGCACCCCTCCCGCTTTTAAATCTCCGGCTCCTCTCCCGCTTTTAAATCTCCGGCTCCTCTCCCGCTTTTAAAACTCCGGCTCCTCTCCCGCTTTTAAATCTCCGGCTCCCCTCCCGCTTTTAAATTTCCCACTCCTCTCTCGCACTTTTAAATCTCCGGTTCCTCTCCCGCTTTTAAATCTCACGCTCCTCTCCCGCTTTTAAATCTCCCGCTCCTCTCCCGCTTTTAAATCTCCGGCTCCCCTCCCGCTTTTTAAATTTCCTACTCCTCTCTCGCACTTTTAAATCTCCGGTTCCTCTCCCGCTTTTAAATCTCACGCTCCTCTCCCGCTTTTAAATCTCACGCTCCTCTCCCGCTTTTAAATCTCCGGCTCCTCTCCCGCATTTAAATCTCCGGCTCCCCTCCCGCTTTTAAATCACCGGCTCCTCTCCCGCTTTTAAATTTCCCACTCCTCTCTCGCACTTTTAAATCTCCGGCTCCTCTCCCGCTTTTAAATCTCCGGCTCCCCTCCCGCTTTTAAATCTCCAGCTCCTCTCCCGCACTTTTAAATCTCCAGCTCCTCACCCGCTTTTAAACCTCCGGCTCCTCTCCCGCTCTTAAATCTCCGGCTCCTCTCCCGCTTTTAAATCTCCGGCTCCTTCCCGCTTTTAAATCTCCGGCTCCTCTCCCGCTTTTAAATCTCTGGCTCCTCTCCCGCTTTTAAATCTCCGGCTTCCCTCCCGCTTTTAAATCTCTGGCTCTTCTCCCGCTTATAAATCTCCGGCTCCTCTCCCGCTTTTAAATCTCCGGCTCCTCTCCCGCTTTTAAATCTCCGGCTCCTCTCCCGCTTTTAAATTTCCCACTCCTCTCCCGCTTTTAAATCTCCGGCTCCCCTCCCGCTTTTAAATTTCCCACTCCTCTCTCGCACTTTTAAATCTCCGGTTCCTCTCCCGCTTTTAAATCTCACGCTCCTCTCCCGCTTTTAAATGTCCCGCTCCTCTCCCGCTTTTAAATCTCCGGCTCCCCTCCCGCTTTTTAAATTTCCCACTCCTCTCTCGCACTTTTAAATCTCCGGTTCCTCTCCCGCTTTTAAATCTCCGGCTCCTCTCCCGCTTTTAAATCTCCGGCTCCTCTCCCGCTTTTAAAACTCCGGCTCCTCTCCCGCTTTTAAATCTCCGGCTCCCCTCCCGCTTTTAAATTTCCCACTCCTCTCTCGCACTTTTAAATCTCCGGTTCCTCTCCCGCTTTTAAATCTCACGCTCCTCTCCCGCTTTTAAATGTCCCGCTCCTCTCCCGCATTTAAATCTCCGGCTCCCCTCCCGCTTTTAAATCACCGGCTCCTCTCCCGCTTTAAAATTTCCCACTCCTCTCTCGCACTTTTAAATCTCCGGCTCCTCTCCCGCTTTTAAATCCCCGGCTCCCCTCCCGCTTTTAAATCTCCCGCTCCTCTCCCGCACTTTTAAATCTCCAGCTCCTCTCCCGCTTTTAAATCTCCGGCTCCTCTCCCGCTCTTAAATCTCCGGCTCCTCTCCCGCACTTTTAAATCTCCGGCTCCTTTCCGCTTTTAAATCTCCGGCTCCTCTCCCGCTTTTAAATCTCCGGCTCCTCTCCCGCTTTTAAATCTCCGGCTCCTCTCCCGCTTTTAAATTTCCCACTCCTCTCCCACGCTTTTAAATCTCCGGCTCCTCTCCCGCTTTTAAAACATCGGCTCCTTCCCGCTTTTAAGTCTCCGGCTCTTCTCCCGCTTTTAAATCTCCCGCTCCTCTCCCGCACTTTTAAATCTCTGGCTCCTCTCCCGCTTTTAAATCTCCGGCTCCTCTCCCGCTTTTAAATCTCCGGCACCCCTCCCGCTTTTAAATCTCCGACTCCTCTCCCGCTTTTAAATCTCCGGCTCCTCTCCCGCTTTTAAAACTCCGGCTCCTCTCCCGCTTTTAAATCTCCGGCTCCCCTCCCGTTTTAAATTTCCCACTCCTCTCTCGCACTTTTAAATCTCCTACTCCTCTCCCGCTTTTAAATCTCCGGCTCCTCTCCCGCTTTTAAATCTCCGGTTCCTCTCCCGCTTTTAAATCTCTCGCTCCTCCCCCGTTTTTAAATCTCCGGCTCCCCTCCCGCTTTTTAAATTTCCCACTCCTCTCTCGCACTTTTAAATCTCCGGCTCCTCTCCCGCTTTTAAATCTCCGGCTCCCCTCCCGCACTTTTAAATCTCCAGCTCCTCTCCCGCTCTTAAATTTCCGGCTCCTCTCCCGCTTTTAAATCTCCGGCTCCTTTCCGCTTTTAAATCTCCGGCTCCTCTCCCGCTTTTAAATCTCTGGCTCCTCTCCCGCTTTGAAATCTCCGGCTCCTCTCCCGCTTTTAAATTTCCCACTCCTCTCCCACGCTTTTAAATCTCCGGCTCCTCTCCCGCTTTTAAAACACCGGCTCCTCTCCCGCTTTTAAGTCTCCGGCTCTTCTCCCGCTTTTAAATCCCCGGCTCCTCTCCCACGCTTTTAAATCTCCCGCTCCTCTCCCGCACTTTTAAATCTCCGGCTTCCCTCCCGCTTTTAAATCTCCGGCTCCTCTCCCGCTTTTAAATCTCCGGCTCCTCTCCCGCTTTTAAATCTCCGGCTCCTCTCCCGCTTTTAAATCTCCGGCTCTTCTCCCGCTTTTAAATTTCCCACTCCTCTCTCGCACTTTTAAATCTCCGGCTCCTCTCCCGCTTTTAAATCTCTGGCTCCTCTCCCGCTTTTAAATCTCCGGCTCCTCTCCCATGCATTTAAATCTCTGGCTCCTCTCCCGCTTTTAAATCTCCCGCTCCTCTCCCGCACTTTTAAATCTCCGGCTCCTCTCCCGCTTTTAAATCTCCCGCTCCTCTCCCGCTTTTAAATCTCCCGCTCCTCTACCGCCCTTTTAAATCTCCGGCTCCTCTCCCGCATTTAAATCTCCCGCACTTTTAAATCTCCGGCTTCCCTCCCACTTTTAAATCTCCGGCTCCTCTCCCGCTTTTAAATCTCCGGCTCCTCTCCCGCTTTTAAATCTCCGGCTCCTCTCCCGCTTTTAAATCTCCGGCTCTTCTCCCGCTTTTAAATTTCCCACTCCTCTCTCGCACTTTTAAATCTCCGGCTCCTCTCCCGCATTTAAATCTCCGGCTCCCCTCCCGCTTTTAACTCACCGGCTCCTCTCCCGCTTTAAAATTTCCCACTCCGCTCTCGCACTTTTAAATCTCCGGCTCCTCTCCCGCTTTTAAATCTCCACCTCCCCTCCCGCTTTTAAATCTCCCGCGCCTCTCCCGCACTTTTAAATCTCCAGCTCCTCTCCCGCTTTTAAATCTCCGGCTCCTCTCCCGCTTTTAAATCTCTGGCTCTTCTCCCGCTTATAAATCTCCGGCTCCTCTCCCGCTTTTATATCTCCGGCTCCTCTCCCGCGCTTTTAAATCTCAGGCTCCTCTCCAGCTTTTAAATCTCCGGCTCCTCTCCCGCTTTTAAATTTCCCACTCCTCTCTCGCACTTTTAAATCTCCGGCTCCTCTCCGGCTTTTAAATCTCCGGCTCTTCTCCCGCTTTTAAATCTCCGGCTCTTCTCCCGCATTTAAATCTCCGGCTCCTCTCCCGCTTTTAAATCTCCGGCTCCCCTCCCGCTTTTAAATCTCCGGTTCCTCTCCCGCTTTTAAATTTCCCACTCCTCTCTCCCGCTTTTAAACCTCCGGCTCCTCTCCTGCTTTTAAATCCCCGGCTCTTCTCCCGCTTTCAAATCTCCCGCTCCTCTCCCGCTTTTAAATCTCTGGCTCCTCTCCCGCTTTTAAATCTCCGGCTCCTCTCCCGCTTTTAAATCTCCGGCTCCTCTCCCGCTTTTAAATCTCCCGCTCCTCTCCCGCTTTTAAATCACCCGCTCCTCTCCCGCACTTCTAAATCTCCGGCTCCTCTCCCGCTTTTAAATCTCCGGCTCCTCTCCAGCTTTTAAATCTCCGGCTCCTCTCCCGCTTTTAAATCTCCGGCTTCTCTCCCGCTTTTAAATCTCCCGCTCCTCTCCCGCACTTTTAAATCTCTGGCTCCTCTCCCGCTTTTAAATCTCCGGCTCCTCTCCCGCTTTTAAATCTCCGGCACCCCTCCCGCTTTTAAATCTCCGGCTCCTCTCCCGCTTTTAAATCTCCGGCTCCTCTCCCGCTTTTAAAACTCCGGCTCCTCTCCCGCTTTTAAATCTCCGGCTCCCCTCCCGCTTTTAAATCTCCCGCACCTCTCCCGCTTTTAAATCTCCGGCTCCCCTCCCGCTTTTAAATCACCGGCTCCTCTCCCACTTTAAAATTTCCCACTCCTCTCTCGCACTTTTAAATCTCCGGCTCCTCTCCCGCTTTTAAATCTCCGGCTCCCCTCCCGCTTTTAAATCTCCAGCTCCTCTCCCGCACTTTTAAATCTCCAGCTCCTCTCCCGCTTTTAAATCTCCGGCTCCTCTCCCGCTCTTAAATGTCCGGCTCCTCTCCCGCTTTTAAATCTCCGGCTCCTCTCCCGCTCTTAAATGTCCGGCTCTTCTCCCGCTTTTAAATCTCCGGCTCCTTCCCGCTTTTAAATCTCCGGCTCCTCTCCCGCTTTTAAATTTCTGGCTCCTCTCCCGCTTTTAAATCTCTGGCTCCTCTCCCGCTTTTAAATTTCCCACTCCTCTCCCACGCTTTTAAATCTCCGGCTCCTCTCCCGCTTTTAAAACACCGGCTCCTCTCCCGCTTTTAAGTCTCCGGCTCTTCTCCCGCTTTTAAATCCCCGGCTCCTCTCCCACGCTTTTAAATCTCCCGCTCCTCTCCCGCACTTTTAAATCTCCAGCTTCCCTCCCGCTTTTAAATCTCTGGCTCTTCTCCCGCTTATAAATCTCCGGCTCCTCTCCCGCTTTTAAATCTCCGGCTCCTCTCCCGCTTTTAAATCTCTGGCTCCTCTCCCGCTTTTAAATCTCCGGCTCCTCTCCCGCTTTTAAATCCCCGGCTCTTCTCCCGCTTTTAAATTTCCCACTCCTCTCTCGCACTTTTAAATCTCCGGCTCCTCTCCCGCTTTTAAATCTCCGGCTCCTCTCCCGCTTTTAAATCTCTGGCTCCTCTCCCGCTTTTAAATCTCCGGCTCCTCTCCCATGCATTTAAATCTCTGGCTCCTCTCCCGCTTTTAAATCTCCCGCTCCTCTCCCGCACTTTTAAATCTCCGGCTCCTCTCCCGCTTTTAAATCTCCCGCTCCTCTCCCGCTTTTAAATCTCCCGCTCCTCTACCGCCCTTTTAAATCTCCGGCTCCTCTCCCGCTTTTAAATCTCCCGCTCCTCTCCCGCACTTTTAAATCTCCGGCTTCCCTCCCACTTTTAAATCTCCGGCTCCTCTCCCGCTTTTAAATCTCCGGCTCCTCTCCCGCTTTTAAATCTCCGGCTCCTCTCCCGCTTTTAAATCTCCGGCTCTTCTCCCGCTTTTAAATTTCCCACTCCTCTCTCGCACTTTTAAATCTCCGGCTCCTCTCCCGCTTTTAAATCTCCGGCTCCTCTCCCGCTTTTAAATCTCTGGCTCCTCTCCCGCTTTTAAATCTCCGGCTCCTCTCCCATGCATTTAAATCTCTGGCTCCTCTCCCGCTTTTAAATCTCCCGCTCCTCTCCCGCACTTTTAAATCTCCGGCTCCTCTCCCGCTTTTAAATCTCCCGCTCCTCTCCTGCTTTTAAATCTCCCGCTCCTCTCCCACACTTTAAAATCACTGGCTCCTCTCCCGCTTTTAAATCTCCGGCTCCTCTCCCGCTTTTAAATCTCCGGCTCCTCTCCCGCACCTTTAAAACTCCGGCTCTTCTCCCGCGTTGAAATCTCCCGCTCCTCTCCCGCACTTTTAAATCTCCGGCTCCTCCCCCACTTTTAAATCTCCCACTCATCTCCCGCTTTTAAATCTCCCGCTCCTCTCCCGCTTTTAAGTCTCTGGCTCCTCTCCCGCGCCTTGTGCCTTGGAGATGGTGGACAGGCTTTGGGGAGTCAGTAGGTGTGTTACTCATTGTTTCCTAGCCTTTAACCTGCTCTGGTAGCCATGGTATTAATATGGCTGGGTCCAGTTCAGTTTCTGATCAATGGTAATCCCCAGGATGTTAATGGTAGGGGATTTAGAGATGCTAATGCCATTGAATATCAAGCGGCAATGATAAGTTCCTCACTTGTTGGAGATGACTATTGCGTGGAGTGAATGTTAGTCTCTTGCCTGTTGTGCCTCAACCTTTCCTGCACAAAGAGAGAAGATGGTGTTGAGAGCAATTGGGTTTCCATGTATCTCTCTCATGCTTCCAGTCTTCCAAATAACCCATTGGATTCAGTGCCATGCGATTGCATCCCTGCAGGTTGCCCCTTAGGGCTCTGGACCGCACCATCCAGAGGTGAGCCCATGCAGATAGACGGATAAGGCTCACAGAGACACGTCATTAATGGTGCTTGCTGGTGCCCTCAATGCCTAAACCTCACCTACTTCCTGAAGTGGGGGGTTCAGCGATGGTACCTCTTCAAACTGCCACTAGAGTAGTTTCACATAAGTTATTTTATTAAGGATTGAGATGAATTATAGGACTGAGTAATCATTATGAACCATTAAACATGTATTTTTAGGACACAGCAGTAATAAGAAATCAAATGGGATTTAGGACAGCTCACTTGACCAAAAGGATATTACTTCTGACATCTTGGGCGAAATTCTCCCCCAACGGCGGGATGCCCGCCGACTGGCGCCAAAGCCGGCGCAAATCAGACGGGCATCGCGCCGGCAAAAAGGTGCGGAAGTCAACATTGAGGGGCTAGGCCGACGCCGGAGGGATTTCCGCCCCGCCAGCTGGCGGAAATGGCGTTTGTTGCCCCGCCAGCTGGCGCGGAAATGCGGCGCATGCGCGGGAGCGTCAGCGGCCGCTGTCAGTTTCCCGCGCATGCGCAGTGGGGAGAGTCACTTCCGCCTCCGCCATGGTGGAGACCGTGGCGGAGGCAGAAGGGAAAGAGTGCCCCCACGGCACAGGCCCGCCCGCGGATCGGTGGGCCCCGATCGCGGGCCAGGCCACCGCGGGGGCACCCCCGGGGTCAGATCGCCCCGCCCCCCCCCCCCCAGGACCCCGGAGCCCGCCCACGCCGCCTGGTCCCGCCGGTAAATACCAGGTTTGATTTACGCCGGCGGGACAGGCAATTCCTGGGCGGGACTTCGGCCCATCCGGGCCGGAGAATCCAGCGGGGGGTCCTGCCAACCGGCGCGGCCGGATTCCCGCCCCCGGCCAATCTCCGGGAGCGGAGACTTCGGCGGAGGCGGGGGCGGGATTCACGGCGGCCAACGGCCATTCTCCAACCTGGCGGGGGGTCGGAGAATGACGCCCCTTGTCTTTGTGAAACAATTCAGGGTGCTGGTTCTGTTGTTCTGTTTCTCACAAGCAGTCAGCATGCTGCTGGGTTTGCGAGCAGCTGTCAGGATGAGGATCAATCATGCGCTGCTTGCGATTCTATTGGGTGAAGTTTAAACACTGCTTTCAATTCTATTGGATAAGTTTAAAGTAGCAGCTTCAGGGATTGGATCGCATCCAACTGGGGTGGGCTATTGATTTTTGAACGTTGTATAAATACTGCGTCTGGTCTTTGTTCAGCAGAACAGGTCTTGGCCGATATCCAGTCTGTTCTCCATGTACACGTAACATGCTTGATTAAATAAGCTATCTTGTCCAGGTGTCGTGTTTGTGCCTCTCTCTACTGAGTTGAGCCACAGGGAATAACCCCACGTGGAAGCTGACTCAATACACAGGTCTTGAAGCCGCTCCTGCATCACTTCCCACCACCACCCAACTGCATCTGAGCTCTGTGTGTGGAAGGGTGAGGGATCCACAGTGGCCTCCACAGTGGCCTCCCAACCAGCAGACTAGTGGACTATGAGGCATCAATCACCTTATCACATTGAGTAGCTCTTTTGTGCTCGGCCGTATGGACAGTGCAATCCTTTCCACTGGGCCCATGACCCCTCTACCATTCTGTGACATGAGTGTGAGCCGTTGAGGGCTCACTTGCCCTGGCGGAGCAGACGAGGTCATTCGTCCATTTCCAGCACTACAGG
Organism: Scyliorhinus torazame; assembly: GCF_047496885.1. NCBI lineage: Eukaryota > Metazoa > Chordata > Chondrichthyes > Carcharhiniformes > Scyliorhinidae > Scyliorhinus > Scyliorhinus torazame. The sequence continues at coordinate 25,264,981 of NC_092713.1, forward strand.
AAGTACAGTGGAGACCATGGGCGCCAACCACCCTGGCGACTTCCTCCCATGCCGTGTTGGTCACACGGCTCAGCCTCCTCCTCCCGTCCTCGGGGCACAGGGTGCCCCTCCTGGCCTCCACTGCAATGAGCAGCACATCGAGGGAAACGCCACTGAATCTGAGGGCCGGAGCTCCCTGGGATTGGCGGGTCATCTCCTCCTCCCACAGTGGGTTACTGACAGAGAATTTGATGTCCAGGTACCTTCTAAGTATGGTGCCTGATGCGACCATCAATTCACTCGAGACGGGAGTAGAAGTAAACTGTGCCTTTAATAAACTTAGAACAGTGCCTGCCTGCGACTGATCCAATACGGAGAACCACCTACAGGTCGACTGCTCTTTATACCTCCCTTCAAGGGGAGGAGCCATGGGCAGAGCCCATACAGGCCCTAACGTGTTCCCCTATGGATAATGCCATACAATGGCCCATAGGAGGAGCCCACAAGGGCAAAAGCATAGCACTGATACAAATATAAGGGCAACAGCACAGATACAAATACAATGGTGGATTATTGGCATAATACATTCACCACATTCACCCCCTGTTAAAAAAATGAAGTCCGGCGGGGGTGACGGGTTCATAGGTTCAGCCAGTCCGGCGCACGGGTTGTGCGCTGTGATCGCTGAAGCTCTGGCCTTGTTGCTGGCCCAGGTGTCAAGCTCGTCCGTGATGGCATCGGTAGTGAGGGCACCAGGGTGGGTACAGATGTGGACTCCGGGAGCGTCACATCTGGAGCTTCATTCCTGTGGATTGGTGAAGGGGGGATGGCGGGCGGGAGGGAGCGTGGGAGCCATATAAGGGCGGGGGCGCTGGTCATGGTAGGTGGGCGGGATATGGTGGGGTGGGCGGTGGTGGTGGAACCAGCGGGTGCCAGGTCCCGGAGGGAGACCGTATCCTGTCGGCCATCGGAGTGTTCAATATAAGCGTACTGGGGGTTGGAGTGTAGGAGCTGGACCCTCTCTACCAGAGGATTGGACTTATGGCTCCTGACGTGTTTTCTAAGTATGACTGGCCCCGGTGTCTTCAGCCAGGATGGGAGCGAGGCCCCTGAGGTGGATCTCCTGGGGAAAACAAATAGGTGGTCATGAGGGATCTCGTTTGTGGCCGTGCAAAATAGGGACCTAATAGAGTGGAGCGCATCGGGGAGGACCTCCTGCCAGTGAGAAACTGGGAGATTCCTGGACCACAGGGTCAGTAGAACGGTCTTCCAGACCGTCGCTTTCTCCCTCTCCACCTGCCCGTTTCCCCTGAGGTTATAACTGGTAGCCCTGCTCGAGGCGATGCCCTTACTGAGCAGGTACTGATGCAGTTTGTTGCTCATGAACGACGAGCCCCTGTCGCTGTGGACATAATTGGGGAAACCAAACAGGGTGAAGACACTATGTAGGGCTTTAAAGACGCTGGACGTGGTCATGTCGTGGCAAGGGATTGTAAAGGGGAAGCGGGAGAACTCATCAGTAATGTTGAGGAAAATGTATTGCGGTTATTGGAGGGGAGGGGCCCCTTGAAATCGATACTGAGGCGCTCAAAGGGACAGAGCAATGGACCAATTAGCACACATAACACGACAGCCAATCACAGACAAGAGCATACACAGTACAAAACAAGAAACATGACACTTCCTGGGCAGTCCATCAGGAGACGGCACAGGGCAAGGACCTCAAAGCCAGACACTCACACAGTCACCACGTGCTGAGTACCACGTTTGTTATATAAATAGTTTAAAGGAATAAAATGGTATTGTACCAATTGCAACCGTGTTGGTTCGTCTGTATCTCAGAGCACTTCATGGTACCAGAAATGAATCAAAACCTACCCACAAATCTGCCATCCTGCGCCATGGACACCGTCAACACACCGCAGCTGTTGCAAGTCGCTGGGAACATTGGCATAAATTGGACGCTGTTCAAGCAGCGCTTCGAACTCCTTATGGAAGCCAACGAAAAACAGGGCATCTCGGACAAAAGGAAGATCGCCATCCTCCTCACCACCGCAGGTCAGCACGCCATCCAGGTATACAACTCCCTGGTGTTCGCGGAAGGCGAGGACAAATCTAAATATGACACGGTCCTCCTCAAGCTCGACCAACACTTCAATGTTGAAGTCAACGAGAGCTTTTAGAGGTATGCCTTCCAGCAGTGCCTGCAAGGTAAGGATGATCTCTTTCAGTCCTTCCTGACGCATCTCCACATACTCGCGCAGTCCTGCGGTTACGACACCACCTCAGAGTCCATGATCCGGGACCAGATCGTTTTTGGGGTTGCCTCCTGCAGCCTACCCCAGCAGCTTCTAAAAATAAAAGGCTTGACCTTAGCATCTGCAGTTGAAGCCTGTGTCCTCCTTGAGAAGGCGACTAGCCGCTATGCCCAATTTCAGGCGACCAAATCGGCGCGGAGGGGGTCCTACGTGACCGGATCGGAGAGCCAGGCGACCCACGAGGCCGAACGGGTCCAGGGGATCGGGTTTCTCCCGGCCCGCGGCCCGGACGAGGGCGGCCGTTTCACGCGCTTTTCGAGGCCTCCCGCGCTTGTGTGCGCCAAAACCTACGGCAACACTGAGGGACGTGATGCGCAGGCGCGCTCGACGCAAGACCGAACTGTGCATGCGCAGTGGCGTAACGAACGCCATGACGTCACGACGTGCAGCAACTGTGGAGCTGCACATTTAAAAGGGAAATGTCCCGCAAAACCCCGACATTGCTTACGCTGTGGCAAGGTGGGCCACTACGCTGCTTACTGTCGAGCGGTTCAACCTGTTGATCTTCCGCATCTCCGACAACCTCGCAGGAACGTGCGGACCATTCAGCCTCCACATTACGACATCCAAACCGATGACACAGATGACCAAGACACCTTCCGGGTTGCAGTCATTGATGGGAACCCGAATTCGTCGCCCACCTACTAGACTGGACTTATGAGACTGTTTACATGTTGAACTCATGCAACCACTGTTTTAACATGTCTATGTTCTTCTCGTTACAGGAATTTGTTTTATCGTTCCACATTTCCACGTTTTCTTTTTGGTTATGGTACAACCTCGTTAGCATGTCACACCCGACATCGCCCCTTGTATATAGTTAAGCCCCATGTACATGCTGTAAATATTACACACACACATTTAGCTGCACTCAGTACACATTTCTATTTATAACCACGTAGGCACATAATCTTGTAAAAAAGGGGGGATGTCATGATATTCAAGTGAACATCACAGCACATACACACATACATAATGATAGACAGAGCAACGGACCAATTAGCACACATAACACGACAGCCAATCACAGACAAGAGCATACCCAGTACAAAACAAGAAACACGACACTTCCTGGGCAGTCCATCAGGAGACGGCACAGGGCAAGGACCTCAAAGCCAGACACTGACACAGTCACCACGTGCTGAGTACCACGTTTGTTATATAAGTAGTTTAAAGGAATAAAACTGCGTTGTACCAATCGCAACCGTGTTGGTTCGTCTGTATCTCAGAGCACCCAACACTTCATTCACCAGATGGGCCTTTTCTGGTTGATAGAAGTGCAGTTTACACACCGCACAGATCTGGCAGTCCCTGGTCATAGCTCTGACCTCCTCAGTGGAGTAGGGCAGGTTGCGGGCCGTAGGATAAGTAGGATAAGCCGGGTGATCCCCGAGTGGCAGAGGTCATCATGGATAGCCCGTAGTTGGTCACCTTGCACGCTGGCGCATGTGCCGCGGGACAGGGCATCTGGGGGCTCGTTGAGCTTCCCAGGACGATATACTATATCGTAATTGTAGGTGGCGAGTTCGATCCTCCACCTCAAGAGCTCATTATTCTTGATTTTGCCCCGCTGCGTATTAGCGAACATGAAGGCTACCGATCATTGGTATGTGACGAGGGTAAACCTCCTACCAGCGAGGTAGTGCCTCCAGTGCCGTACGGCTTCCACGATGGCTTGGGCCTCTTTTTCGACTGAGGAGTGCCGGATTTCGGAGGTGGTGTGGGTGCGCGAAAAAAACACTACCGGTCTGCCTGCTTGATTGAGGGTAGTGGCAAGAGCGACCTCTGAGGCGTCGCTCTCCACCTGGAAGGGGACGGACTCATCCACCGCACGCATCGCGGCTTTGGCGATGTCCGCCTTGATGCAGTTGAAGGCCTGGCGGTCCTCAGTCGCCAGTGGGAAGATGGTGGCCTTGATTAGCGGGTGGGCATTGTCCGCATAGTTGGAGACCCACTGGGCATAATATGAAAAGAACCCGAGCCACCTCATCAGGGCCTTGGGCAGTGGGGGAGGGGGAGTTGCAGGAGGGGGCGCATATGGTCAGGTTCGGGTCCTTGAACCCCGTTTTCCACGATGTAGCCGAGGATGGCTAGTCTGGTTGTGCGGAAAACGCATTTCTCCTTGTTGTACGTGAGGTCTAGGGTTTGAGCAGTTTGGAGAAATCTGTGGAGGTTGGCATCGTGGTCCTGCTGATAATGGCCGCAGATGGAGACATTGTCCAAGTACGGAAATGTGGCACGCAGCCCATACCGGTCCACCATTCAGTCCATTATTCTTTGGAACACCGAAACCCCGTTCGTGACGCCAAAGGGGACCCAGAGGAAGTGGAAAAGGCGGCTGTCTGCCTCAAAAGCCATGTAGTGGCGGTCCTCCGAGCGGATTGGGAGCTGGTGGTATGCAGACTTCAGATCCACTGTGGAGAACACCCGGTAGTGTGCGATCTGGTTTACCATGTCTGCAATCCGGGGAAGGGGGTACGCCTCAAGTTGCGTGTACCGGTTTATGGTTTATCTGTAATCTACAACCATCCGGTTCTTTTCCCCGGTCTTGACGACCACCACCTGAGCTCTCCAGGGGCGGTTGCTGGCCTCGATGACACCCTCCCACAAGAGTCGCTGGACCTCGGACCTGATGAAAGTCCTCTCCTGTATGCGATACCGCCTGCTTCTGGTGGCAACTGGTTTGCAGTCGGCGGTGAGGTTTGCGAAAAGTGGGGGATGGTCGACTTTTAGGGTCGCGAGGCTGCATATGGTGAGTGGGGGTAGGGGCCCCCCGAACTTCAGGGTTAGGCTCCTGAGGTTGTATTGGAAATCTATTCCCAATAGGAGAGGAGCGCGGACGTCTGGGAGCACATATAATTTAAAATTGCCGTACTCGGCGCCCTGTATTGCGAGGGTTGCGATGGTGCACCCTCGGATTTGCACCGAGTGCGACCCAGAGGCGAGGGAGATGGTTTGGTGCACCGGGAAGATTGGGAGCGAGCAGCGTCTTACCATGTCCGGGTGAATGAAGCTCTCTGCTCCCGGAGTCGAAAAGGCAAGAGGTCGCGTGCCCGTTTACCCGGACGAGCATCATGGAGCTCCGGAGGTGCTTGGGTCGCGACTGGTCCAGGGTGACCGCGCTGAGTTGCGGGTAGCCGGCGTGGTCGGAGGTGTTGGGGCGGTTCCGTGATGGCTGCCCTTGTTGATCATACGCGTCGAGCGGCGTAGCAGATGGCGTCAATGATGGCGGCCCCAATGGATCGCACGTGGCCGTCCGCCTGGAGGAGAATGGCCAAGATGGCGGCCCCCGTGAGTCGCACGTGCTGTGAGGGCTGGAAGATGGCTGCCCCCATGGATAGCACGAGGCTGATGATGCGTCTACATGGGGCGGAGTCAGCAGACACGCTGCCACACTGCGGGGTCTACGGGCCTGTGAGTCTGAGGATTGGGCCTGTGAGTTAGAGTTCTTGGACCTGGCCAGGCAAACTTTGGCGAAATGTCTTTTTCTCCCACAGCTGCTGCAGTTCGTGTTACGGGCCGGACTGTGCTGCTGGGGGTGTTGGGACTGGCCGCAGAAATAGCAGGGTAGCCCCCCATGGTGGGCGGGTGACCGCCTGGCACAGGCCTGGGGTAGTCTTTGGTTGGGGGTCCACAAGGGGGTTGCGTGGCCAGCTGGGAACGCGTTAAGGCTCTGGAACGCTACTTCCAGAGAGTAGGCTAACTTTACCGCCTGATCCAGGTCCACGGCCCCCTTTTCGAGTCGGCGCTGTCTCACGTAGGTGGACCGGACTCCCGCCACGTAGACGTCTCGGACGGCGAGTTCCATATGTTGAGTGGCCGTAACGACCTGGTAGTTGCAGCTGCGTGTGAGGGTTTTGAGGTCGCATAGGTAGTCTTCTAGCGTGTGGTGAGGATGTGTCGCACGTAGACCTCGTTCACGGGCTGTACGTAGAGGCGTTCGAGCATCGCGATGGCGTCTGCATAGGAGGAGGCCTCGTCGAGTGGAACAGAGATTCGATGGCTCACCCGTGCATGGAGGAGGCTCAGCTTCTGTTCGTCGGTGACGTAAGGCGTGGAGGAGGCTGCGAGATAGGCCTTGAAGCAGCGAAGCCAGTGCGAGAAACTTTCTTTCACCTCCGCAGCCTGCGGATCGAGTTCCAGTCGGTCAGGTTTGAGGGCCGATTCCATAGTTGCGTTTAAGTTGATTGAAGTGATGCGACCATCAATTCACTCGAGACGGGAGTAGAAGTAAACTGTGGCTTTAATCAACTTAGAACAGTGCCTGCCTGCGACTGATCCAACACTGAGAACCACCTACAGGTCGACTGCTCTTTATCCCTCCCTTCAAGGGGAGGAGCCATGGGCGGAGCCCATACAGGCCCCAATGTTCCCCTATGGATAATGCCATACAATGGCCCATAGGAGGAGCCCACAAGGGCAACAGCACAGCACAGATACAAATACAAAGGCAACAGCACAGATACAAATGCAATTGTGGATTATTGGCATAATACATTCACCACAGTGCCCCCATGTGACGGTGGGTGACATGCCATCCAGCTGCCTTGCCACGCGGGAAATCGCGGACTGGGTAATTAATTAGGCCAGCATCGTGCGACTTGACGCAAATTCTCTCCGCGGCGGGAAACACTCCCGGTTCCCACCCCCAGCACCGGACTTGGGGCCCGAAATGGAAAACTCCAGCCATGGCCAAGTTGCGTTCATCCAACAAGTGAATTTTTAATCCAGGACAGAATTCTAATTCTATTACCTTAATTGAGAAAGCAGTAAACAGAAGCAACCACCACCACCTGCAGGGGCATGGCAGCCTCCAGTCAATGATTTTCTGATGAAGGAGACTGATAGTTAATTGCCTTATAGATTTTTGGTCCTGTTTATTGTGAATTGCAATCTCTCAAAACTTCCACGGTGGGAAAGTGATGCTTTGTTGACTGACAGCCTGTTTAGCTGCATATTTGACATTGCCCAATGAGTGCCGTTCAAGGATCATGGCAGTTTAAAAGCTAGCCTGGAATCCGTGGAGGAGGGGGGGAGGGAACGAGACAACATTGCTCTTGGGAAAAATCAACAATTTAAACATCAATTTTTCAGCCTGCATATAAAGGTAGTAAGTAAAAGAGCTATAAGTGAGCAGCAGCACTGAGCTTTCAATGATAACCTTGTTAGTGCTCCATATAACTGCATGCAGCCACTCAGCGTGGCATCTCTTCCCATTTCTTTTTATGAATAATTTTGTTATACTTTATCCATTTTAAAGTGCTCTGCATTATAACATTTACAACTACATTAGTACTGCATTTATTAGGACTCCTTTTATACGCCACACGGACATGTTTCTGCAGTGTACCACCCACTCTTGTTTGTAAATCTTCCTTCCTCTGCAGCGGCAATATCCTTTTTCCAATTATCTACTTGTCAATTTCAAGTCAATTTCATAAATTCAAAGCCAGCCAACCAGTGATCCCTTTGTTTTTCAGGAGCATTTAGAGCCACGACTCGAGCCCCATAGATTACGGCAATAAAATTTAAATACATTTTAACTGGGGAAATGGGATTGCAAAGGAATAATTATGCAAATTCATAAGGAAGTAATGTGCTTTTATTTTAGCACAAGGACATAAATGGTCTCAGAAATGAACACCGTGGGTTGGATGTGGCCAGTTTTACAGCAACGTGTCGTGATCTCAAAAGCTTTCGGCACCTGTCTTGGAGGGCAGAGTGCTGTTGGATGGTTTATTTGGACTGAGATTGTGTCGCAAATCCAACACCTAGCCTTTATTATTCTGATTGCCCCAAGGACAGGTTATTGATCCGAAATGTTAACTCTGTTTCTCTCTGCTCGGATGCTGCCTGACCTGCTGACTGTTTCTAGCATTTGCTGCTTACATTTAGGATTAGCAGCATTTGTAAAAGAATAGGGACGGCACGGTGGCACAGTGGTTAGCACTGCTGCCTCACAGCGCCAAGGACCCAGGTTCAATTCTGGCCTTGGGTCTCTATCTGTGCGGAGTTTGCACTTTCTCCTCGTGCCTGTGTGGGTTTCCTCCGGGTGCTCCGGTTTCCTCCCACACTCCAAAGATGTGCAGGTTAGTTGGATTGGCCACGCTCTCAATTGCCCCTTAGTGTGCAAAGCTATGCAGGTTAGGTGGGGTTACAGGTTGGGGTGGGGGAGTGGGCCTAGGTAGGGTGCTCTTTCAGAGGGTTGGTGCAGACCCGATGGGCCAAATGGCCTCCTTCTGTGTTGTAGGGATTTTATGATTCTATGGTTTCGGAGCACGACCAGTCCCGTACACTTTTTCTACCAAAGTAGACACCAAACCTGAGCAGTTCAAGAGTGGTCTACATGAGTAGTCCCTGTTCTCAAGCCCGACAAGTCAGTCCACATTTGCAATGACTATAAACTAACGGCCAACAAAGCCTCACGTTTAGATCGGTACCTCATGCTATGCATAAAAGATCTATATGTCAAACTGGCAGGAGTTCAAACCTTCGCCTGACTAAATAGGAGGCTACCTACCTCCAGCAATTTCCTTTTTCCAATTATCTACTTGTTCATTTCAAGTCAATTTCATAAATTCACAGCCAGCCAACCAGTGATCCCTTTGTTTTCAGGAGCATTTAGAGCCATGATGAGTCACCATGAAGTGAGTGACAATCAATACCCATGATGGTTTATACAAAAATACACACCTGCTCTTTGGAGTCTCGTCAGCATGCGCCATTTTTCAACCCGTGATGGAGAACATTTCCCAAGGGCTACCTAAGGTGCCAGTATATTTAGACCATATGCTAATCGCAGGAGCCACAGACAAAGTGCACCTAGCAAACCTGGAGGAGGTGTTGAGACGATTTTCTGACGCAGGTGTCCATCTCAAACAAGGAAAATGTGTGTCCCAGGCAGGCAAAGTAATCTACCCAGGGTGCTGAGTAGATTAAAAAAGGCTTATAACCCGTGGAGGATAAAGCTAAGGCCATCAAAGAGGCACCTACCCCAGAACATATGTCAGAATTTCCGAGGCCTCATAAACTCCGATAGGAAATTTATCCCAAACTTGGCCACTTTATTTCCATGCCTGCAAACTCCATGTTAAAAAAACACCATGGCTTGGATTCTCCGCTGCCTGTCACCGGTAACGGAGCTCATGGTGCGACGGAGAACCCAGCATCAGCCAAAAGGGCGTTGATCCCGTTCCGATGCTCCAGTTCCCCGCTGGCAGCAGCACCGGGACTCGTGCTCTGGATTGCATCCTATTAACGGGCTGGGCACCAGATTCTCCAAGCTCATGTGAATCTCTGGCCCTCTGGAGAATCTGTGCATGTTTTTTCCAGCGTGGCCCTGACGCGATGGACCTCCCCGCGGGCCAAGCAGGCTCCAGAGTCCATCGGAGGGTCACCCTACCCGCACAGTGCAGCTCCTGCCCCCCCCCCCCACCCCCCCCCCCCCCGCCCCCCCACCACCACCATCACCACCTCCAGCAGAGATCCCCCCATAAGAGGGGGTGTCCACCAGAAACTCCCCCATTACAGAGACCCCACTAGAGACCCCTCATAAGACAGTCCCCCACCAGAAACCCCTGCCTGGAAACTCCATATAAGAAAGACCCCTGGCTGGAAGTCCCCCATTAAAGAGGCCTCTGCCTAGAAACTAGAGGTCAGTCCAGGCAGAGGCAATGGAAAAGAATTACTGCTTTCACACTCACCTGGGCAATATACCTGCTAGCTCAGAGACAGGAAGCAGCACTTGTCAATTCCTGGAAAAAGAAAACCAATCAGCTGTGTTTAAACCCCCTCAGATCTTTGATCTGCTAGGCTTTCATTCATATCCATGTGAACTTGCTTTAACTAGGCTGTGATTGACAGCTTCCACACACACCCAGCTGTCTGCATTGTTTAATCAAATTTCCCTTCATGCTTGAGTGGATTTCAAGTTGTCAGCTGAGCTGTGAAACTAACCGCAATGCATGTGAAAATCCAGCTCTGATTGACAGCGCTTGGATGGCATCAAAGACAGTTAAGTCTCTCACTTCTTTTTCTCTGCGGAATTGCATTGCTGGGGGCCCAGCTTCCGGATCTCGCTATTGGGCTGCCCGCTCCAAATGGAGGCCCAGTAGCGGGATTCGCGAGGGAATCCCTCACAATCCCCGCCATGCATAAATCACCTCTGGATTTGCACTCCCAGCATGAGCGCGAGTCAGTGGTGGTTCATCTTCGGCGGATGAGCAAAGTCTCCCAAACAGAGAACTTTGGCCCATAAGTGGTTGTGACAGGCACTGCTGGATGAAGCAGCAGTTACTATCATCAAACATCCTGGGCGGGATTCACCGTCGGCTGACACAGGAATCGTGAAACGTGGAGAATCGACCCAAATGACGAAATAGCAGCGGCCGCCAATTTCACGCCAAATCGCAATTCTCCATCGCCTCGACAGCGGTGTCAGTGCGTTCCAGAATGTAGAGTAAACACCGTTCGCATATCATTAGCGGGCCAGTCATGATATTCTCCACCTCCGCTGGGTCGACTTCCCAGCAGCGAAGTTCACTTGTGCTTTTAAAAATCCTGAAACCAGCATCGTGGCTGCGGAGGGAGAGAGGAGGGGTACGGAAAGTGTCCAACATCGCCATAGTTTGCTGACAGTTCTGCCGCTGGCCAGGGGGGTTCTGTCAGGGCTGGGGAAAGTAGTGGGGGGTGGCCACGAGGTGGGCTGGGGGGGTCGGGGTGGACGGGCATGGAACACCATTGCCACAGCTGGCAAAGCAGCCATGCAGCTGTGCACTCCGCTGTCTGTCCACTGTGAACTTAGGGCCATGGGTCGTATAGGTGTCCCCCCCAGGGCACCCACCTAGGTGCCCTCTGGCCCCAGCCGACCCATCAATGCGATGGGCGCGCTCCAGCACAGCCAGTGCCATCCTGTTGGCTGGGATGAGTGAGTGTGGGGAGTGCAATGTGTTTGTGCGGCTGCAGCTTGTCAGCCTCCCAAGTGTCAATCACGGACCCGGTGAATCCCGCACCGTTTTCCATTGGAATCGATTGTGTTCCTGTGACGCCGGTGCTAGCCCCTCAGCGGTAGTGGAATCGGTCCAGGTTCGGCGACACTTTTGCTGTCGTGGAAGTCCACAAATCCTGCCCCGACGTTAACACTTAGTCTCAGGAATGGAGAATCCCGCCCCATAGCCCATTGCGACCCCAAGAGAGAACTGGAATAAACACGTGATGCCTCTCCATAGGGAGTCGGGTCAGTACTATTCCATCGATGGAACGATGGCAAAGAGAGACCTAGAATATATGCAACCAGAACCTTGGCTGATGTGGAAAGATGCTCTTCTCAGGTTGAATAGGAAGGACTGGCTGTTATTTTGGAGTGAAGAAATGCCACCCATATGTCTACAGCTGACATTTCACAATCATAACAGACTATAAACCCCTGCTGGGTCTTTTCCAATAGGATGAAGTGGTTTTCCACATCGCCTCTGCTAGGATACAATGTTCGGCATTATTGTTAGCGGACTACTGATACTTTCTCAAGCACTGCCCAGGAACACATATTGCCAACGGGGATGCCCTGAGTCATCTCCCTCTGCCCACAAGCTTGACCCTCTGCCGACATTGGAAGAAGTCATTGTCATGATATCCAGGTAAACATCATGGTACAAACATACATACATACTGATGGACAGATCAACGGACCAATCAACACACACACAACACCACAGCCAATCACAGGCAAGAGCATACACACTACAAAAGAGGGAACACGACACTTCCCGGGCATTCCAGCAGGAGACAGCTCAGGGCACAGAGCTCACAGCGAGCCACTCAGACATCCACCATGTGCTGAGTGCCACTCCAAGATAGTATTTGGAATAGGTCCACAGATTCTAGAGTTATGATCGAACCTCAGTAACCAGTTTACCACTGTAAATAAATGTTAGTAATAAAACTGAGTTGTACCATTCGCAACCGTGTTGGTTCGTCTGTGTAGCAGAGTACCCAACACATCATAGTACCAGGATTAACTGTGGGACCTACCTACAGATCCTCAGGAATCTGCCATCCTGCGCCATGGACATCGTCAGCACGCCGCAGCCGCTATAAGTCGCTAGAAACCTCGGCGCCAATTGGAAGCTGTTCAAACAGTGCTTCCAGCTCTTCCTGGAAGCCAACGTAAAGGAGAGCGCTTCGGACACCAGAAAGATCGCCATCCTCCTCTCCACGGCAGGTCAACACGCCATCCATGTCTACAATTCCCTGGTGTTCGCGGAAGGTGAGGACAAGACCAAGTACAAGACGGTCCTTCTCAAACTCGACCAACACTTCAACGTCGAGGTCAACGAGAGTTTCGAGAGGTATCTCTTCCTGCAGCGCCTGCAGGGTAAGGATCAGCCCTTTCAATCCTTCCTTACGCATCTCCGTATCCTCGCACAGTCCTGCGGTTACGACACCACCTCCGATTCAATGATTCGGGACCAGATTGTTTTTGGGGTCACCTCGGGCACCCTACGCCAGCAGCTATTAAAAATTAAAGGCCTCACCCTCGCCTCTGCAATCGAAGCCTGTGTCCTGCATGAAAACGCGACTAGCCGCTACTCCCAATTTCAAGCGGTCGAATCGGCACGGCAAGGGTCCTACGCGGCTGGATCGGCGAGGCAGGCGTCCTACGAGGCCGAACAGGTCCAGGCGATCGAGTTCCTCCCAGCCCGCGGCCCGGATGAGGGCGGCCATTTCGCGCACTTTCCGGGGCCTCCCGTGTTTGTGCGTGCCAAAAAAGACGTCGACACAGTGGGACGTGATGCGCAGGCGTGCTCGACGCAAGACCGAACTGCGCATGCGCGGTGGCGCAACGAACGCCATGACGTCACGACGTGCGACAACTGTGGAGCCGCATATTTAAAGCGGCAATGTCCGGCAAGAAACCGACAATGCCTCCGCTGTGGCAAGATGGGCCACTACGCTGCCTGCTGTCGAGCAGCTCAACCTGTCAATGTTCCCCAATTCCGACAACCTCGCAGGGACGTGCGGACCATTCAGCCTCCTTACTACGAGTCGTGCCCAGACGATATCCAGACCAATGACACAGATGACCGGGACGCCTCCCGTGTTGCGGTCATTGATGGGAACCAGATGTCTCAAGCCAGGACCCACCAGCCGTTGCAAGTGAACACTGTCAATCCGGGTGATGAATGGTGTGCCACCCTAACGGTCAACCCGAATTTGTCGCCCACCTACTAGACTGGACTTATGAGCCTGTTTGTACATTGAACTCATAATACCACTGTGTTAATATGTTTCTGTTCTTCCTTGTCGTTACAGGAGTTCGTTTTGTCGTTCAACATGTCCCCGTTCTTTGTTTATGGTACAAACTCGTTGTTATGTCGCACCCGACATCGCTCCTTGTATATAATTTAGCCCCATGTACATGCTGTAGATATTGCACACACACACATTTAGCTGCACTCAGTACACATCTCTATTTATAACCACATAGGCACATGTTCTTGTAAAAAAGGGGGGAAGTCATGATATTCAGGTAAACATCATGGTACAAACATACCGACATACTGATGGACAGATCAACGGACCAATCAACACACACACAACACCACAGCCAATCACAGGCAAGAGCATACACACTACAAAACAGGGAACACGACACTTCCTGGGCATTCCAGCAGGAGACAGCTCAGGGCACAGAGCTCACAGCGAGCCACTCAGACATCTACCATGTGCTGAGTGCCACTCCAAGATAGTATTAGGAATATGTCCACAGATTCTAGGGTTATGATCGAACCTCAGTAACCAGTTTACCACTGTAAATAAATGTTAGTAATAAAACTGAATTGTACCATTCGCAACCGTGTTGGTTCGTCTGTGTAGCAGAGTACCCAACACAGCAGTCATTATGACCATGAACCTCCTGGATACCTTGCCAGTATCTACAAAGCAGATTCAAGTGTGAACCCAGAAGGCCCCAACACATTTGATCCTCCGTGGTGGAAGCAGAGGACACCCCATGGATGACATGAAGCCTTCCTCATGAAACGACAAGATCTGAGTGTGGAAGATGACATCATCCTGTGGGGAGCCTAGTCGTCCCCCACCAGGTCACTGCCCAATCCTGACTGAATTACACAATGGACACCCTAGGATATCCAAGAAGAAAATGATCTCAAGAGTTACGTCTGGTGGCCTGGGATCAATATAGACATCAAAAATCTGGTGAAGCAGTGCTGCTTGTGGCAGGAGGACCTGAAGCTCCAACCTTCAGCCTCTTTGCTCCCATGGGAATAGATATCCAGGAAGGCCATGTGTACAAGAACCTATCTATCTCTGTCTTAAAGGCACTCAGTGATTTGGCCTCCACAGCCTTCTGCGGCAAAGAGTTCCACAGATTCACCACCCTCTGGCTGAAGAAATTCCTCCTCATCTCTGTTTTAAAGGATCACCCCTTTAGTCTGAGATTGTATCCTCTGCTTCTAGTTTTTCCTACAAATGCACTCTATCCAGGCCACGCAGCATCATGAAAGTTTCAATAAGACCCCCCCTCATCCTTCTAAACTCCAACAAGTACAGACACAGAGTCCTCAACCGTTCCTCACACGACAAGCTCTTCATTCTAGGGATCATTCTTGTGAACCTCCTCTGGACCCTTTCCAAGGCCAGCACATCCTTCCTTAGATACGGGGCCCAAAACTGCTCACAATACTTCAAATGGGGTCTGACCAGAGCCTTATACAGCCTCAGACGTACATCCCTGATCTTGTGTTCTAGCCCTCTCGGCATGAATGCTAACATTGCACTTGCCTTCCTAACTGCTGACTGAACCTGCACGTTAACCTTAAGAGAATCATGAACAAGGATTCCCAAGTCCTTTTGTGCTTCTGATTTCCTAAGCATCTTCCCATTTAGAAAATAGTCTATGCCTCCATTTCTCCTTCCAAAGTGCATAACTTCACACTTTTCCACATTGAATTCCATCTGCCACTTCTTTGCCCACTCTCCTAGCCTGTCCAAGTCCTTCTGCAGCCCCTCTACTTCCTCAATACTACCTGTCCCTCTACGGGTCTTCGTATCATCTGCAAACTTAGCAACAGTGCCTTCAGTTCCTTCTTCCAGATCATTAATGTATATTGTGAAAAGTTGTGGTCCCAGCACCGACCCCTGAGGCACAGCACTAGTCACCGGCTGCCATCCTGAAAAGACCCCATTATCCTCACTCTCTGCCTTCTGCCAGTCAGCCAATCCTCTATCCATGCCAGGATCTTACCCTTAACACCATGTGCTCTTAACTTATTTAACAGTCTCCTATGCAGCCTTGTCAAAGGCCTTCTGGAAATATAAATAAATTACGTCCACTGGTTCTGCTTGTCTAACTTCCTTGTTACCTCCTCAAAGAACTCTAACAGATTTGTCAGACATGACCTCCCCTTGACGAAGCCGTGCTGACTCAGTCCTATTTGACCATGCACTTCCAAGTACTCCACAATCTCATCTTTTATAATGGACTCTAAAATCTTACCAATGACCGAAGTCAGGCTAACCGGCCTATAATTTCCCGTCTTTTGCCTCGCTCCCTTCTTAAACAGGGGTGTTACAGTAACCACTTTCCAGTCCTCTGGGACCCTTCCTGCCTTCAGTGATTCCTGAAAGATCATCACCAATGCCGCCACAATCTCCTCAGCTATCTCTTTTAGAACCCTGGGGTGTAGTCCATCCGGTCCAGGTGATTTATCCACCTTCAGAACAGGAGGTGCCGTCTTTGTGTGGAACTTTGGAGATGGATCTCAGGAACCGTGCTGGAAAAGACTGGTCCGGTTTGTTACGAAGTCCAAGGGAATGCTGTGAGAAAACACCTGGTCCACCTGAGTAGCAGGGAACGCACTCCAGTGGAGGTGATTTTAAACAATGACAACGTGCTTGATGCCCGACTACCTCGTGCCCCCATCGGGAAAGAAAGCAAATTATGGAGGGCTCCACCTTCCCCACCTGACCTCTGGGCAGGATAACCTGCCAGCAATCTCGTCACCTCTGAACTCCTCCTACCACCAGCTTTAAAACGAAGGCCGGCAGGAAGTGGTCCATAAGGGGGCAATAATTCGGCCGGGAGTTGGCAGCCCTTCACCTCACCTGCTCTTCGGAAAAGCTGGATTTGGATTTGATTTATTGTCACGTGTACTGAGGTACAGTGAAAAGTATTGTTCTGCGTGCAGCTCAGACAGATCATTCCGTACATGAAAAAACATAGGACATACATGAACACACAAGGATTCATACATAGGCATTGGGTGAAGCATACAGGAGTGCAGCACTAGTCAGTAGAGAAGATGAGTGAAGAGGTCAGATCAGTCCACAAGAGGGTCATTCAGGAGTCTTGTAACAGCGGGGAAGAAAATTGAGGGCAGGTTGGTGGCAGAAGAGGGGAGAGTAGCAGGAAGGCCATCCAGGGAATTTTACGGGACCCCCTACCTGAAAACCCACCAGCAGGGGCTTGTAATATTCTGCCCAATGTGCTTTTCCCAGAATCTGGTGAGGGGCCCACGTGTATACATGTTCTTCCTGTATTATTTATAATGCACACTAATATATGTAACTTTCCGGTAGATACAAATGTGTCACACTGCGACACAACTGACAATCTTAAACTGGTTGCCAGCATAATTCTTGGCGCACTGAGGACTGCTTAGCAAACATTGTCCAATCAGTGAATCACACCTAACGCTGGACACTGTGTATCGGGTATTTCGGGCACAGACTAGTTGGGTACGTCTGTCCTCTGCCTGTGCGGACAGCAGCTGGGACATGCTGTTTGATATGACCCACCAGTTTGTGGGACGTACGTCCTACATATAGGGCATCACACTGACCTTGGACACAAAATGGCAATTTAAAACAGAAGAGAACAAGTTTACAAAAGTAAGGAAAAAGAAAATGCCTCCAAAATCTATGAAGCTATCCAGATATATGTATTGGATTTGCCATATTACTTGGCAAAACTGGTTGGGAACTTCACAATTTATATAGTGAGTGGGAGTCATTTATTGCCTCATAAACGTACCCACTCTAGTGTATATCACTAAATTAGTCTAATTTCTAACGGTCTTGGCTAAAATAATTTTTATTATGGAAGGTTCCTAATGCCTCAGTTGTGTCATAAATTAATGGAGTTTATTTTGGGATTGACTGCCCCATCGAGGTCGCTTGATGTTACTGGACTCAGTATAACAAATGTAACATTTATACATCAGGTATCTGCTTACTGTAAATCTTTACTTCTGCTGTAATACAGTAGGTTGTTCTTTTAAACAGATTGGACGTGACACAAAGCAGCACCCACTAAGGTTTGAAGTAACTCAATATAAACGACGCTACAGAGTAAATATACTTCAATAAATAAAACCTGCATCCATATATTATCTCAACGCGTTTTGCAGAATGGATTACTCACGAACTGCAAAGATTGTTATGCAAGAGAGCGTCTTTATTTGAAACACATTTAAGAAAGTCTGGAAACTTTACAATGGGGCATAATTTAAAGTGTCCTGTGGGAAAGTTAACTGGGTGGTATCTAGGGTCTCCCCTCAACGTATGAATACATTTCAAAAGTTAGTAAATGCCAGATGCTCTTCTCTGCCTGCAAATTAAAGTCAGCATATTTTTAAATCATTACTCACCGCCTGCAAAAGGCTGCTCCACCGTCTTCAATGCAGCTGCTGTCGGATGCAGTCTGGGAAAACTGACCCTGTAGCGGGGGCCTCAATAAGTGTTAGGCCCCTTATTTCCATTATAGCATATTACACAAGATATAGAAACAGGCTGTTCCGCCCAACAAGTACGTGACAAGGTTTATGCTCCACTTGAGTCTCCTTCTGTTACTCCCCATCTAACTCTGAACGAATAACCCTCCGCTCCTTTCTCCCTCGTATATCCAACCTTCCCTGAGAGGTTATCCACTTCAAGCGCTCTCTGTAGTCGCAAGTTCCCCGATCTTACTTCTCGGTGGGTCAACTTCTTATGAATTCGATAATTAGATTTCTTGGCGATTTAAAAAAATTCATTCATGGCATGTGTCCGTCGCTAGCTGTGCCTGAATTTATTGTCCATCCCTAATGACTCATGAACTGAGCAGCTTGTGTCATGTGAGAGTACCTTTAAGAAATGGGTGTTTAAGAAATGCACCTTGAAGAAATGGGTGTTTATCAGTGATATCAGAGTGTGGGTGGAGCTGGTCTGTCTGTCAGCTTTTTACTTTCGTTTTAGGCTGTTTGCTGCAGGGTGTGTTTTAGTTTCGTTTTCAGAGCTGGATAGCTGCAGTCACAGCCAGAAGGTGTATCAATCTCTCTCTGTAATCTAAAGACTGTAAATCGATCCTGGTGATTTAAAACTAAGAACAGTAGTGACTTTAACCTGATGTGCTTTTGGTAAAAGGTGTTTTAAGTCGTATGGATGTTAAAAGGAAAGCTAAAAGGATTACTTAGTATTGTAGACTTTGGGGGTTGTATTTGAATTAATGGTTGCTAAGATGTTCACTATGTTTCAAAAAGGTTAACTTGAGTTCATAGAATAAACATTGTTTTGCTTTAAAAATTACTTTTCCATTTCTGCTGTACCACACCTGTAGAATGGGCCGTGTGCTCCCCATACCACAGTCTATTAAAAGTTGTGGGTCAGGTGAACTCCATGATACACTTTTGGGTTCTCTAAACCATGGCCCATAACACTTGCTAGGGCATTTCAGAAGGTATTTAAGACATTGCGGCGGCTCTGGAGTCACATGTAGGACAGACCAGATAAGGAAGGCAAATTTCCTTCCCTAAAGGACATCAGTGAACCAGATAGATTTTTACGGCAATGGACTATGGTTCCATGGTCACCATTAGATTTTAATTCTAGATTTTTAAAAATCAGATTCAAATTTCTCCATCTGCCATGGTGGGATTTGAACCCAGGTCCCCAGAGCCATACCCTGTGTCTCTGGATTACTAGACCAGTGACAATACCTCTACACCGCCTCCTCTTCTATCTTTATTACAATACCGGACCAAACCCCAACAGTGGCTGAGGTACTGGACAGAAACCCCAATATTTTATTTGAATTTTGTAAGACTGTGAGGAAAAGATTCCTTGCTCCAGGAGGGATTCCACACAAAATAGGGATAGGGTATAATAAAACAAACTTAATTACTAACACAGTATTAAAATACCGTTAACGTCACACAAGAAATTAGCTTACAATTACCTCTTACACAATGCTAATCAATAGTGACACAATAACCCTGAACTGCTATCTTTATTCCCACTCAAACAACAAAGCCATCTCAGCTCTCAATCCACTTTTCGATACAGTTAGCAGACCCAGGCATACTAGGTGAAGAGATGTTCTTTGAGCCTGTTTTTAGAGATTGACCTGGATCCTGTCAGAACAATGCAGGATCTCAAGCTGAAGTCTTCAGAAACGGTCTTCATGGTTTGACTTCAAGAAACCAACTGACCAATCTCTGCTTCCCTGCCAAAATGCCTGGTACTCCTGCTCATCCCTTTCATTACATAATCTTACCAACTGAACACAAAGATCTCTAATTAAATGCTCCATAGGGAACCCTCTTAATCCAAACAAAAATCAATTAGCCCAAACTTTTATGATGCTTTAATTGCACCTCTGGCTCCAAAAAGCTTTTCAAATCGGGATTCTTTGAAAACATGACTGCAGCAGTCATACACACACTAATGGAGGCTTTAACCCTTACTGCACCAAACACAGATAATACAAGATATCTGAAGTTCCTACATTCCTCACGTCTTATATTGATGTCTTTTACTGCTGCATCTCCCCTAGAATGGTAATAGATCCCCCTGTGCCTATTCCACATAATATTTCAGTAATCTGAAGGACCTCTTTTAAGATTACCCCTATCTCCTTTCACACGGTCTGTTCATTTTCTTCTGAATGGATAAACTACAATCTCTGGATTCACTCATGTCTGATTCAAGTGTGGAAAATGCATGATGATTTTTCTGGCCTGGCTTTGACAACATGGCCAAGCACGTCCTGTTCAGAATATCTGTGCTTCCTGCCCACCATATTGAAGGTTTAGGAGGTCAATTCCCATGCAAAGAACTAGACACTGCATAGCCAAATATGCTAGGCCAGTGCAGCTGCAAAGCAAATGATGGAGCAATGCACATAATTCTTGGAATTCGCTATCCCAGAATGCGGTGGATGCTGGGACAATGAGTAAGTTTAAGGAGGAGCTAGACAGATTTTTAATTGGTAATGGGTTGAAGAGTTATGGAAAACGGACAGAACGGTGGAGTTAAGGCCAGGATGAGATCAGCCATGATCGAATGGCGGAGCAGACTCGATGGGTCGAATGGCCTAATTCAGCTCTTATATCTCATGAACTTATAATTCCAGCAATTACGCTGTGTTTCGTAGTCAGCTGGAGCAAGTCATGCACACCGGGCTGAATTTTATAGGCTGCCCATGGGTGGGAAACAGTTACGAGAAATATATCAGCCAAACTGGGATTGTTCTCCCTAGAGAGACGGAGGCTGAGGGGCAACCTGATAGAGGTTTATAAAATTATTAGGGGTATAGATAGGGTGAACAGTTGGAGGCTTTTTCCCAGGGCGGAAATGACAAGTACAAGGAGGCACAAGTTCAAGGTGAGGGGGGAAAGGTTCAGTGGAGATGTGCGGGGGAAGTTGTTTACACAGAGGGTGGTGGTGGCCTGGAATGCACTGCTAAGTGAGGTGGTTGAGGTAGATATGTTAGCGACCTTTAAGACTTATCTGGATAGGCACATAAAGAGACGGGGTATAGAAGGATACTGGTGATTGGTCTAGATAGGACACGTGATCGGCGCATGTCTGGAGGGCTGAAGGGCCTGTTCCTGTGCTGTATTGTTCTTTGTTCTTTGTTCATGCAGACTCGATGGGCTGAATGGCCTAATTCTGCTCCGATATCTTATAGTCTTATGGGAGGCCCCATAAATTAGGGTGCCGTGCTATCAATGACACTCCCATCACATTGATTGCCCACTTAAGATCCTCAATTGGGCCGGGGAACAAAGGGGAAGGTGTGTGGTGGGCAGCCTGCCCTGGCCCAATTGAGGATCCTAAGTAGGCAATCAATGCCCAATTAAGGGCATCAACCCACTCCCACATCCAATGGTGGCAGAGGCCTACATTCAATGTGTAGTTCAGTAGGTGTAACCCCGCAGGCTGCTCATCAATGAAAGCAGGGGGTTGAGGGGTGCCTCCTGTTATGGGCCAGGGTTTAGAGAACCCCAAAGTGTATCGTGGAGTTCACCTGACCCACAACTTTTAATAGATTGTGGTATGGGGCGCACACGGCTCACTCTACAGGTGTGGAACAGCAGAAATGGAAAAGTATTTTTTAAAGCAAAACAATGTTTATTCTATGAACTCAAGTTAACCTTTTTACAACATACAGTGAACATCTGTGCAACCATTAATTCAAATGACGACCCCCAAAGAATACAGCACTAAGTAATCCTTAATAACTTCCCAAACAACATCCAGAAGACAAAAGACACACTCTGACATCACTGATAAACACCCATTTCTTAAAGGTACATTTCTTGAACACCCATTTCTTAAAGGTACTCTCACATGACACCACCCCCCAAGAAAAAAAAACCCATCAACTTCAAGATGGTTTCATTTTTCACCTTTTCACTATCCTTGAAGAAATGCACACAGTAAATATACTTGTTCGTTACAAAAACAACACACGCAAACAGGTATAATAATATAGTCCTTTTTTTTTGTTCTTCCTCCAACTGAAATCCTTCTTGATTGACGGTCTTTTTGAACAGGAAGGGGCGGGATTCTCTGACCCCCCCCGCCAGGTGGGAGAATCGCCAGGGTCGGCGTGAATCCCGCCCCCGCTGTCCTCCTAATTCTCCCACCCCCAAAATTTGCGCCGGCGTGATTTGCGCCGCCCGCCTCGGAGAATGGCGGGGTCTGGCGCGACTCAATGGGCCCTGGGGCTGAATTCTCCGCAATGGGCTGAAGTCCCGCCCGTTCTTTGCTAGTCCCGCCGGCGTAAATTAGAGTAGGTCCCTTACCGGCGGGACCTGGTGGCGCGGACGGGCTCCGGGGATCTTGGGGGGTCACGGAGGGATCTCGCCCCGGGAGGTGCCCCCACGGCGGCCTAGCCCGCGGTCGGGGCCCACCGATCCGCGGGTGGGCCTGTGCCATGGGGGCACTCTATTGTTCTGCACCGGAGGCTGTGGTCCTCCGCCATTCCCGGTGTGGAAGCAAATCCCTCAGCGTATGCGCGGGGATGACGCCAGCACGCGCTGGTGCTCCCGCACATGTGCCGACTCGTGCCAGCCGGCAGAAGCCCTTCGGCACTGGTTGGCGTGGCGCCAAGCCCCTTTCCCGCCACCGGCAGGGCGCCAACCACTCCGTGGTGGGCCTAGCCCCTGAAGATGCGGAGGATTCCACACCTTTGCGGCGGCCCGACGCCGGACTGGTTCACGCCACTCCGCACTGCCCGGACCCCCCGTCCCGCGGGGTAGGGGTGAATCCCGCCCAACGTCTCTGCACGATCCGTCCATTTCTCTACACCTCGGCATTTCTCTTTAAAGACAGATACTTTCGTTCAATCTGATCACAGAGTCCCTTGCAATTCTCCAACACAGGAGTATCGGTTACCACAGCTTTCAGGCAGTCAAGTGCCTGTTGAAACTCCGCTGTCCATTGAAATTTTCGACGTTTCTTCAGCAAGTCCATCAGTGGAGCAATCACGCTACAAAACGTTTGCAAAATGTTCGATCAAATTCACTCATGCCAAGAAATCGCATTATTTCCCTTCGTCTTGAGGGTATCGGAAACTCCTCAACAACTGTTGGTTTCACATCCCGTGTGACCATTTGACCCTGTCCGATTATATGGCCAAGGAAAGTGACTTGGGCTTTTCCAAATTCACTTTTGGCTAGGTTTCCAAACCCACCTCCTGAAGACGATCGACTAACTCCATCAGATGTTTCAAATGTTCTGTCCATGTCTGGATAAAATTACCAGATCATCGATGTATACCGCACAATTGGGTAATCCTGAAACAACGTTGTTAGTTAACCATTGAATTGTGGCTGGGGCGTTTTTCATGCCAAATGGCATAACTTTGAATTGGTATATACCATCTGGAGTCACAAAAGCTGAAATCTTCTTTGCCCTTTCGGATAAAGGTACCTGCCAGTAACCTTTAAAGTAAATCCAGTTTGGAAATAAAAGCTGATTGTCCCACTTTCTCAATGCAATCCTCCAAACGTGGGATAGGATAAGAGTCCGTTCTTGTGACTGCATTAACCTTTCTATAGTCCACACACAACTGTTGGGTACCATCTTGTTTTGGTACCATGACTATGGGTGAGCTCCATTGGCTGCAACCCACTTCAATTATGCCATTTTTAAGCATACTCTCAATCTCTTTGTTAACCTGTGCCAATTTTAACGGATTAAGTCTGTATGGATGTTGTCTGATTGGAACAGCATTTCCCACATCTACATCATGTATAGCCATTTTAGTACTTCCCAATTTATCTCTACAAACTGCCCATGTGATATCAATAACTCTCAGGTCAGTTTGTTTTTTGTCTGGAAGGTAACTCAACAATTTATCCCAATTTTTAAGAACATCCTGGTTTTCCAATTTAATTTGAGGTATGTCAAATTCACAGTCATCTGGATTTGGTTTGTCACTTTGAGTGAGAATCATGTAAACCTCCTCCTTTTTCTCTCCTTCCCTTTCAAAGTTCCTTTTGAGCATATTCACATGACACACTCGGTGAGTTTTCCTTCTATCTGCCGTTTTTACTACATATTTCACCTCACTTAATTTCCTTTCAATCTGATACGGTCCACAAAACCTTGCTTTTAAAGGCTCACCTACTACTGGCAACAATACTAAAACTTTATCTCCACTGGCAAAACTACAAACTTTGGATTTCTTGTCCGCTACTCGTTTCATCACATTTTGTGCACCTTTTAAATGCAGGCTAGCCAATTCACTTGCTCTATTTAACCATTCCCTAAAATTTGACATGTAATCCAATAAATTCTGATTTCTCACTCACCAGTTTTTCGTTAATCAATTTATGTGGTCCTCTTACCTCATGACCAAAAATTTGTTCAAAAGGACTGAATTTGGTTGACTCATTAGGTGCATCCCTAATTGCAAACAATACGAATGGAATTCCTTTGTCCCAATCCTCGGGATAATCTTGACAATAAGCCCTAAACTTTGTCTTTAATGTCTGATGCCAACTTGCCAATGCTCACAGAGATTCTGGATGGTACGCAATTGATTTAAATTGTTTTATTCCTAAGCTATCCATAACTTCTTTGAATAACCTTGAGGTAAAATTTGATCCTTGATCCGATTGTATTTCTGTTGGTAGTCCATATCTAGTAAAGAATTTAAGTAACTCCTCCACAATCCTTTTAGCTGTAATATTGCGTACTGGAATGGCCTCTGGAAACCTAGTAGACGCATCCATTATAGTCAAAAGATATTGATTCCCACGTTTCGTTTTAGGAAGCGGTCCTACACAATCAATTAGGACCCTTGTAAAATGTTCTTCAAATGCTGGAGTGGGTATTAAGGGCGCTGGTTTTATCACTGCTTGAGGTTTCCCTATCACTTGACATGTGTGACATGATTGACAAAATTTAACTACATCTTTATGTAGTCCCGGCCAATAAAAATGTTTTTATATTTTAGCTTGAGTTTTCCTTATTCCCAAATGACCTCTCACTGGTACGTCATGTGCAACTCGCAACACTTCCTTTCTATACCCTACCGGCAATACTACTTGATGAAGTTCTGCCCACTTTTCATCCGCCTGCATATGTAAAGGTCTCCATTTTCTCATCAAGACATCACTTTTACGGTAATAACACTCTGGTATACACCCAGATTCCTCTTCCGTGTATGCTTTCTGATATATCCGTTTTATTTCTACATCTTTCTGTTGTAACTCCGCCAATTTTTCTGAACTAAAAATATCCGCCTCATCCTCCACCTGTTCTTGTTCTTTTTCAACCATCTGATCAAAAATCGTTTCTGATAATTGCACTTCAACTTCATCTTTACTCTTTGATTTCTCCTCCTGTCTTAACCTGTGACATTGTGACCTTGTTACTACACAATCCGGAAAAATCCCAGGATATTCATCCTTCAACACTTCAGTTGCCTGATTTTCCACTGCTTATCAATCACAGTAGGCATCACTCCCACCTGCGATCCAGCTATATCATTACCCAAGATAAACTGTATTCCTGTGCAAGATAGTTTCTCTGTTACTCCTATTACCACTTCAATACTCTTCACTGGACTTTCCAACCTTACCTGATATAATGGAACACTACTCCTCTCTCCCTGAATTCCACATATTACCACCTTTTCTGGCAACATTTTTCCCAAACTACATAACTCCTCATCTCTTACCATTAAAGATTGACTAGCTCCCGTGTCTCTTAAAATTGTGACTTATTTACCTACTCCTCCTGGTACACATGAGAAAACTTTACCCACACAAGTAAATTCTTTAAAGAGATCTGGCACCTTCTTATCAATCACCTCTTGATCAGGCTGTACAATCTTTTGCACCTCCTTCGCTTCACTTGAACTTTCCTTTACCACTTTAACAAACCCCACTGTCTTATCCTGTTTTACCACATCAGCCTTCCCAGTGCTTTTCCTCAACCACCAACACAGTGACTTTACATGGCCTAGTTTATTACAGTGAAAACATTTGATATTTTTCATTTCTTTCCCACCCTCCTGGATTTCTTATTTAATCTGAGGTACACTCTCCTTATTATCTCCCATCAGATCACCTTTACCTTTACCACTTGAGTACTTCTCATGTCCCCAGTTTCTATCCCTCACCGGCTGAAACTGATGTCGGAAACCAAGCTTTGATTTATGAACTAATTCATAATCATCTGCCATTTCTGCCGCTAATCTCGCAGTTTTAACCCTCTGCTCTTCCACATGAGTTCTCACTACATCAGGAATTGAATTTTTAAACTCCTCCAAAAGTATAATTTCTCTGAGAGCTTCATACGTTTGGTCTATTTCCAAAGCCCTTATCCACCTATCAAAATGACTTTGTTTGATCCTTTCAAACTCCATGTATGTTTGACCAAATTCTTTCCTTAAATTTCTAAACCTTTGTCTGTAGGCTTCAGGCCTACAGTTCATATGCACCTAAGATGGATTTTTCACCTCCTCATAAGTCCCAGATACCTCCTCCGGTAGTGATGCAAACACTTCACTAGCCCTACCCACCAGCTTTGTTTGAATCAGTAATACCCACATGTCCTGTAGCCATTTCATTTGTTTAGCTACCTTCTCAAATGAAATGAAAAAGGCTTCTACCTCCTTCTTATCAAACCTTGGCAATGCTTGGACATATTTAAATAGGTCCCTACCAAGCCTTCGGCTATGACACTCTTCTCACTATCCTCATCACTATCATCCAACTGTACGTTTCCCTTTACGTCTGCCAATTTTAACTGACTGTCATGTTTCATGGCCATTTTCTGAAGTTCAAACTCTCTCTCTTTATCTTTTTCCCTGATCTGTATCTCCCTTTCTCTTTCTTTTTGTTCTGCTAGGGCTCTTCTTTCTGTTCTTCTTTCTTCTCTCTCTCTTTCTTTTTCCTCTCTACCTCTTTCATATTCAAGCCGCTTTAATTCTTTCTCATGTTCCATTTGTTTAATTTGTAACTGAATTTTTGCCATTTTCAATGAGTCAAACTGTATCTCAGGCAACTTTAAATGCTTAGCCACCGCCATAATTACCTCATCTTTTCGCATTTTGTCAGGTAATGTTAACTGCAATACTTTTGCCAAATCAAACAGTCTGTTTTTAGTCTCTGTCCGTAAGGTTCTGCGTGTGACCGTCTCTGCCCCCCAAAACTTCAGAGCCTCTGAAAGAGCCATTGTCCACAACACACTCCCTACTGAACCTAA
Organism: Scyliorhinus torazame; assembly: GCF_047496885.1. Lineage (NCBI taxonomy): Eukaryota > Metazoa > Chordata > Chondrichthyes > Carcharhiniformes > Scyliorhinidae > Scyliorhinus > Scyliorhinus torazame. The sequence continues at coordinate 25,292,283 of NC_092713.1, forward strand.
AATACCACACCTGAAAAGCAACCACAATATGCTCACCCCTCACTGTCTTTAAGTTCACTAAGCCAATCCAATCGATAGACTTTTATCCCCCTCGAGCCCCCAATTTGTTATGGGCCAGGATTTAGAGAACCCCAAAGTCTTTCATGGAGTTCACCTGACGCGCAATTTTAATAAATTGTGGTATGGGGAGCACACGGCCCACTCAACAGGGGCGAGATTCTCCGACCCCCCCACCGGGTCGGAGAATCGCCGGGGGCTGGCGTGATTCCCGCCCCCGCCGGTTGCCGAAGTCTCCGGCACCGGAGATTTGGCGGGGGCGGGAATCGCGCCGCGCTGGTTGGCGGGCCCCCCAGCGCGATTCTCCGTCCCGGATGGGCCGAAGTCCCGCTGCTAAAATGCCTGTCCCGCCGGCGTAAATTAAACCACCTACCTTACCGGCGGGACAAGGCGGCGCGGGTGGGCTCCAGGGTCCTGGGGGGGGGGGGGGCGGGGAGGGGGCGATCTGGCCCCGGGGGGTGCCCCCACGGTGGCCTGGCCCACGATCGGGGCCCACCGATCCGCGGGCGGGCCTGTGCCGTGGGGGCACTCTTTCCCTTCCGCCTCCGCCACGGTCTCCACCATGGCGGAGGCGGAAGAGACTCCCTCCACTGCGCATGCGCGGGAATGCTGTCAGTGGCCGCTGACGCTCCCGTGCATGCGCCGCCCGGAGATGTCATTTCCGCGCCAGCTGGCGGGGCACCAAAGGCCTTTTCCGCCAGCTGGCGGGGCGGAAATCAGTCCGGCGCGGGCCTCGCCCCTCAATGTTGGGGCTCGGCCCCCAAAGATGCGGAGCATTCCGCACCTTTGGGCGGCGCGATGCCCGTCTGATTTGCGTCATTTTGGGCGCCAGTCGGCGGATATCGCGCCATTTCCAGAGAATTTCGCCCCAGGTGTGGTACAGCAGAAATGGAAAAGTATTATTCAAAGTAAAACAATGTTTATTCTATGAACTCAAATTAAACTTTTTAAAACATACAGTAAACATCTTAGCAACCATTAATTCAAATACAACCCCCAAAGAATACAACATTAAGTTATCCTTAATAACTTCCCAAACAACATGCAGAAGACAAAAGAAACACCTTTTAACAGAAGCACATCAGGTTTACATTCACTACTGAGAACATTTATAATTCTGAATTCACCAAATGATCAAGAGTTAGTCTTTCCATGGCAGAGAGAACAGCAGTACACCTGCTTTGTCTGGCTTCAGCTCCAACACTGAAACAAAACTAAAACACACCCTGCAGCAAACAGCCTAAAACAAATGTAAAAAGCTGACAGACAGCCCAGCTCCACCCACTCCCTGACATCACTGATAAACACCCTTTTCTTAAACGTACACTTCTTAAACACCCATTTCTTAAAGGTACTCTCACATGACACTCCTTCCTCGTCCCCATACCAATCAGAGGCCCCCACCCACAGTTGACCCTCCCAGCATTCACCCTGCCCCTCTTGCCTAGTCCCCACCACCTCGCCCCACCCCTGCCCATTGCAGGTTCCTACCAATCTGGGCCTGGGGATATCCCAGACTTATCTACCCAGAACGGATAAACAGTCAAAACGGGGAAACAAGCATACTGGCCTGGAACTGTTTTTTTTCCTATTGGGTGGGTTCAGGGGCATCAATGGTTCCTCATCCTCCAAGGGGCTCCTGCAATACCAGCATTGGCCACCAGTCTTGTTGTGGTGCAGAGCTGCTGGCCTCCGATTGGCTGGCTGCTCTATGAGGCAGGATCGCATGCTGGAAACGGACAGAAGAACTGCCTCAAACCAATTAAAGGGACGCCAGCTGAAGAATGGAAAGGGGGAAGGTGAGCCAGCCACTCCCATATGGAGAGGCTGCAGGGTGGCCAAATGCCCAGCCTTGCCAATGATTATGTAATTCAAATAATCCATGCATACAGGAGGCTGTATGTGGTGAACGTATTATGGTAACCATTCACCACTGTATTACATTGTACTATGCTGTTGCCCATGTGGGCTCCACCTATGGACCATTGTACTGTATTACACCGCTTGTATCATGTTGGTGCCCTTGTGGGCTCTGCCGCTGGCTCCGCCCCCTTGAGGGGAGGTTATATAGAGCAGCTGTCCTGTAGGCGGCTCTCAGTGCACAGCAGTCGCAGGCAGGCACTCTTCTAGTTGATTAAAGCCACTGTTCACTTCAACGTGTGAATTGATGGTCGCATCAATTTAATCAACTACAACATCGCGATGGAAGCAGCCCTCAAACCTGACCGACTGGAACTCGGCCCACAGGCCGCGGAAGCCAAAGGGATTTTTTCACACGGGCTCCGATATTTCGAGGCCTACCTCGCCGCCTCCTCCTCGCCTTCCGTCACCGACGAACAGAAGCTGAGCCTCCTCCTGGCCCTGGTGAGCTACAGAATCTCCGCGCAGATCGAGGAAGCGACCACATACGCAGACGTGCTCGCGATGCTGAAGCGCCAATACGTGAGGCCGGTGAACAAAGTGTTCGCGCGGCATCTCCCCACCACTCGCCGCCAACGCCCCGGGGAATTGCTGGAGGAGTACCTACGCGACTTCAAAGTCCTCGCGTGAAGCTGCAACTACAAGGCCGTCGCGGCCTCCCAACACATGGAAATCGCCATCCAGGACGCCTACGCGGCTGGGGTCCGGTCCAACTAGGTCAGACAGCACCTGCTCGAGAAGGGCGCCCTTGACCTAGAAGAGACGGTAAAACTAGCCACCTCCCTAGAAGTAGAGTTCCAGAGCCTCAACGCTTTCCCCTCCGGCCACACGACCCCCTCGTGGACACCTGACCAGAGAGTACCCCAGGTATGTGCCGCACGGCTGGCTGCCCATCCCGGGGGGGGCTGCCCTGCTACTTTTGCAGCCAGCACCAACAACCCAGGCAGCGTTGCCCGGCTCGGAACGCGAACTGTAGTAACTGCGGCAAGAAAGACACTTTGCCAAATCTTGCCTGGCCAGGTCCAAGTCCTCCAAATCACAGGCCCGACCCTCAGACTCACAGGCCTGCAGACCCCGCAGCGTGGCTGCGTGCCTGCCGGCTCCGCCCCCTTTGGATGCGTCACCCGCCTCGTGTTGTCCGTGGGGGCAGCCATTTTCGACTCTACACAACACGTGTGACTCATGGGGTCCTCCACCTTGGCCGCCGTTTCCCACGCGGCCCGCCATGTGCGACTCATGGAGGCCGCCATCTTGGCCGCCATCTTGACCGCTGCCCGACACGGGCGATCGACAGAAGCCGCCATCTTCAACGCCGCCCGACACGTGCGACCGACGGGAGCAGCCATCTTGGGACCACCCCGCCACCTCCGACTACGCGGGCTACCCGCAACCCGGCGCAGTCACCCTCGACCAGTCAAGCCCAAAGCACCTCAGGAACTCCATGATGACCGTCCGGGTCAATGGGCACGAAACGCCCTGCCTGTCTGACTCTGGGAGCACGGGGAGCTTCGTTCACCCAGACACGGTAAGGCGCTGTTCTCTCCAAATCTCCCCCGCATTCCAAACAATCTCCCTCGCTTCCAGATCGCACTCAGTGCAGATCCGGGGGTACACCGTCGCAAACTCACGATACAGGGCGTCAAATATGCTAACTTTAAACTATATGTACTCCCCGATCTCTGCGCTCCTCTTTTGTTGGGACTGGACTTCCAGTGTAACCTCAGGAGCCTGACCCTAAAGTTTGGCAGGCCCCTACCCCCCCTCACCATTTGTAGCCTCGCGACCCTGAAGGTCGACCCTCTCCCGCTATTCGCGAATCTCACCGCCAACTGTAAACCCGTCGCCACCAGGAGCAGGCGGTACAGCATCCGGGACAGGACTTTAATCAAGTCCGAGGTCCAGCGACTCTTGCGAGAAGGGATCATTGAGGCCAGCAATAGCCCCTGGAGAGCTCAGGTGGTGGTCGTCAGGACCGGGGAAAAGAACCGGACGGTTGTAGATTACAGCCAAACAATAAACCGGTGTACGCACCTCGATGCGTACCCCCTTCCCCGGATAGCGGACATGGTAAACCAGATCGCACACTACCGGGTGTTCTCCACGGTAGATCTGAAGTCCGCATACCACCAGCTCCCAATCCGCCCGGAGGACCGCCACTACACGGCCTTTGAGGCAGACGGCCGCCTCTTCCACTTCCTCCGGGTCCCCTTCGGCGTCACCAACGGGTTCTCGGTCTTCCAAAGAACGATGGACCGAATGGTGGACCAGTACAGGCTGCGGGCCACATTTCCATACTTGGACAATGTCACCATCTGCGGCCATGACCAGCAGGACCACGACGCCAACCTTCAGAAATTTCTCCAAACCGCCCAAGCCCTCAACCTCACTTCTGACAAGGAGTTGTGCGTTTTCCGCACAACCAGACTAGCCATCCTCAGCTATGTCGTGGAAAACGGGGTTCTAGGACCCGACCCTGACCGTATGCGCCCCCTCCTGCAACTCCCCCTCCCCAACTGCCACAAGGCCCTGAAAAGGTGCCTCGGGTTCTTTTCCTATTATGCCAGTGGGTCCCCAACTATGCGGATAAAGCCCGCCCACTGATCAAAGCAGCCATCTTCCCACTGGCGGCTGAGGCCCGCCAGGCCTTCAGCCGCATCAAGGCAGATATTGCCAATGCCACGATGCGCGCGGTGGACGAGTCCGTCCCCTTCCAGGTGGAGAGCGACGAGTCAAAGGTCGTCCTCGCTGCCACCCTTAACCAGGCAGGCAGGCCAGAAGCATTTTTCTCATGTACCCTCGACGCCTCCAAAATTCTGTACTCCTCAGTCGAAAAAGAAGCTCAATCCATCGTGGAAGCTGTACGGCACTGGAGGCACTACCTCGCTCGTAGGAAGTGATGCACAATCAATTACTCGTGAGACAAGGAGAGTCATACCAATCGGCTTTAATCAGCTAGAACTGTACCCAGCAGCTCCGATACAGAAAGTGAGGGCTGCTGGGACGGCATGGGTTCTTATACCCCGCCTCTCAGGGCGGAGCTACGAACATTGGCCAATGGTAGACTCCTAGGTCTGGCCAATGGGCATCCACCTCTCAGGTACTGCAATACCAATGGTCGGTAGCCTTCATGTTCGACAATACACAGCGGGGCAAGATCAAGAACGATAAATTCTTGAGGTGGAGGATCGAACTCTCCACTTATAATTACGATATAGTGTATCGTCCTGGGAAGCTCAACAAGTCCCCAGATGCCTTGTCCCGCGGGACATGCGCCAGCGCGCAAGATGACCGACTCTGGGCCATCCACGATGACCTCTGCCACCCGGGGGTCACCCGGCTTATCCACTACATCAAGGCCCGCAACCTGCCCTACTCCACCGAGGAGGTCAGGGCCATGGCCAGGGACTGCCAGATCTCGTGTGAATTGATGGTCACATCAATTGTAAATAACAGCGTCACGTGTAGTCACATCAGACCTCAGAGTTGGTATGTGCCATGTGATTGACCAACGACAGGGGTTCAGACTAGCAGAACTATGGGGAGGACCAGGACCACAAAACTTTTACTTGTGGCAAAATATGTCTCGGCACTTTTTAGAGAGAAAAATGGATGAACCTGCCAGTCTTTGAGAGCAGTGCATCTGTCACCGCTCGAATGCAGACAGGCATGGTGCCGTGAACAGTGTCATTGCTGTCTCCTCCAGGTGCCTGGACAAAAAAACTTCGACACAGAAATGAATGGATATTTTCAGCTGCACAACGTGACACAGTGGTTGCCTTTCCAGTTTAGCTGGACTAAACGCCCACGGCTTCTGGAGTAAGTGTGTGCATCCTCAACTTGTACACATTTTGGACTGACTCAGGGGGAGTCGAGGAATAGTTTCATAGAATCATAAAATCATGGAATTTCCTCTTCTTCATTTACACCTCCCATTCATCCTGCAGATGTTGCCAACTATTGTTCAGTTGCTGTGGAAATGGCCCGCAGTACTGGCCGGCCACAGCACCGATGCAGCTGCTGGGATTGGGCATCTGCGAGTAAGTTCTACAATTACAGTAAAGGTCCCAGAACCTGCTGGGGGAATCGATTGCTGGGAGGTGGACGGCTCTCTCTGGAGCAGAAAACATCTGTAGGTTGTTATTCTGCATCCCCAGGAGTGGGCCAAAGGGCCCCCTAGTCCTCAAGCCTTCCGGCAGATTGGATCGGGGAAAGCACCACTGAAATGCCTTTGCAGATGCAATGCAACTGCCTGGGTCATGTGAATGATATGATCCGCTGCATATTGGGTGGGTTTCCCCAGGTTAAGGTTTGGGAGGGCGTGGGTTCAGCTCCATCATACACATCGACAGAGCAGGTCCCATCGTAATCATGTTGCCAGTGTGAAAGTCTATCACTGAAGCTACCACACCATAAAACCCATAAAACAACTCTTAAAAACATCAACAGGCCCCACAAAGGCTGGGGGTTTTCAGTTTCCCTGCCCCCCCCCCCACAGCCCCGCAGGGGACAATGTGGGCTGAAAATTTGGTACCACCGGCATGGAATGTGGCAGGAACATGTGCTCGACATTAACGGTGCTTTTGCTGCTGCTCTCAATGCCATAACCCGTTATCTCCTGCCCAAAATGACTGCACCTGAGCTGTGTGTGTGCAAGGATCAGGGACCCACAGTGGCCTCTTCACCTGCAGGCCAGGTGGGCTGCAGTGGGCCTATGGGGCATCACGGCTTCACCTTATCACGCTGAGTAGCTCTTGTGTCCATGGGCCGTCTGGATGGTCCTTGCCAAGAAAGTCCATGTTCTCTCGATCATTCAGTGAGGCAGGTGTTAGCAGTTGATGGTTCATTCACCTTGGCAGAACGGTTGAGGCCATTCAAGCATTTCCTACACTTCAGAGCAGTCCTCTTCTGGAGACCCTGGATACTGACCATCCTTGAGACTTCCTCTCATGAAGGATTGGTCTGACGGATCGGCCTCGCCCTTCCATCCTCTGGCTGTAGGATGCTCCTCCTGGCCTCCACTGCATTGAGTAGCACCTCGAGGAATGGGTCACTGAATCCGGGGGCTGGAACTCCCTGTGAACAGCAAGCCATCTCCTCCCTCAATGATGGGTAAGTCGATGTCAAGGTGCCTTTTAAATATGGCGCCCAGGCATGATGTTTGGATGCGCAACATCCAGCCCGCTTCACTGCGAAAAACATCGGGAAAACCTCGACTGCATAATTATAATACATATATATATATTTTAATTTTGCAAAATTAAGGGGCAATTAAGCTTGGCCAATCCACCTACCCCTGTACATCTTTGTGTTGTGGGGTGAGAGCCACGCAGACACGGGGAGAATGTGCAAAATTCACAAGGACCCAGGACCAGAATTGAACCCGGGTCCTCGGCGCCATGAGGCAGCAGTGCTAACCACATCGCCACCGTGCCACCCTCGACTGCTTACTTAATTTGGCCAGCGTCGTGCAATACGGTGCAAATTCCCACCAGCACTTCCACTGTGCCGAACAGTCCCATACTTGCCCCACCCCCTGCAGAACTTAATCCCAGAATGTTAAATTCCATCCAAGATCGCAAACAGACATTGGAAGGAATTTATGCACCTGTCCATCACCTTCTCTCCTGAGCAGTCTCACGGATTCTGATGGTGAAACAGTTCTACCATAATTTCTGAGTTTGCCTAAATAGTTGCTGCACTTCAAAACATGAGCGATTGAGTTAAATAAAAGCTTTGGGGTGTTTCAATGTAAATCATATTGGACCCGCAGACTCCATGAAGAGTTACTGATATTAAGTTGGAGGGTAAGCTGCTTCATCAGGCTTAGCAGCACTATAACGCACAACTTGTCTTAAACATCAATGCAGGACAGGCAACATTGAATCGCAATCGCCCATCTTGATGCACTGTCTAAGGTGAGCTTTGCCCATATTGTCTTATTGAAAGTGGTTAAGCATGCGAGTGAGTAACCTGGTTTCATAGTCTGATTGCTGTGACTTGCTGAGGTCCATTAAAAGCTAATTTTATCATAGACAGATTTTGAGGTCAATGAGAAGCCTGAGGAAAACACCAGGCCCCTTTTTTTAAAACATTGACTCCTAAGGTTAATTAGAAGCTATTTTCCATTGCTGGAGGCCTTTCTCTGTGGACTATAAATCATTGGCCGCCTGTCCCTTTTTTTAACATTTACTTTAAGTGTGATACAGATGTTTCTCTGTGAAGTGTGAAAGGTATTTTGCTCAACATTTGTACAGGTGGATTATAATTGTACAGGTGGATTCTATGATAATGATGCCCATTCAATACAGTGAGAGGCATGAGCAAACGTAAAGGACCATGACCTCAGAGGGTGGTGAGTGCCTGGAACACGTTGCCAGGGAAGTTTGTGGAAGCAAATACATTAAATGCATTCAAAAGCCATCTCGACAAATACGTGGATAGGATGGGTATAGAGGGATCCGGCACTAGGAAGTGCTGAGGGTATTGGCCAAGGTGGTATCATGACCGGTACAGGCTTGGCCTGTTCCTGTGCTGTATTGTTCTTTGTCCTTTGTACTCAGTTCACTGAATCCCTCTTGGGTGAGTTGGAATGGAGGTTAAACCCGGCATGAGCATAGGTCAAGCTTACACGACATTGTCCGAAGCCAAGGTTAACACGTCAGCACCCATATGAAGCAGGTTCATTTCTCCGTCTGATACGGAGTACTAGTCACCATGGTATGAAACACCCCCCCCCCCCCCCCCCCCACTTATTGTCACAAGTCGGCTTCAAATGAAGTTACTGTGAAAAGCCCCTAGGCGCCACATTCCAGCGCCTGTTTGGGGAGGCTGGTAGTTAATTGAACAACTAGAGAAAGACCTTGCACTTGGAAAGCGCCTTTCATGAATCCACTTTACAGCCAATGAAGTACTTTGAAAGCGTAAGCACTGATGTAATTCAACTTGAGCACTGCCCGGTTCCACAAACAGCAGTTGGAACATTAGCGATGTTGGTCACGGGATAAGTATCAGCCAGAACACCAGGGAAGTTTGCTTCTGCTCTTCTTCAAAACACTGGCACGGGGCATGCAGGGGATGGAGACAGGGTTTTGGTACTGCATCTCATTTGAAAGAGGACTCCCTCAGCACAACACAGGAGTTTCAGCCCAAACTTTAAGATGAAGGGCACAATTCAGCGGTATGACTTCAGGCGCGTTTGGCAGGGGTTTCACGATGCCTGTAACGTGGAGCAGGAGAGCACCATTCAACGGAACTCAGCTGTTTTTTTTTGGACCTTGGGCAGTTTCTTCCTGATCGAGGCCACACTTTGAAATTTTTCCGGCACTCGTGTCAAACCCACTGGCTCCTCAGAGATGGTAATGCCATTGAATGTCAAGGGGCGGTGGTTAGATCCTCTCTTGTAGGAGATGATCATTGCCTGCCACTCATGTGGTGTGAATGTAACTTGCCACATGTCAGTCCAAGGCTGGATATTGTCCAGGTCTTGCTGCATTTGGACATGGGCTGCTTCATTATCTGAGGAGTCGCAAATGGTGCTGAACATTGTGCAGTCATCCGTAAACATCCCCACTTCTGACCTTCTGATGGAAGGGAGGTCTTTGATGAAGCAGTTGAAGCTGGTTGGGCCGAGGACACTTCTCTGAGGAACTCCTGGAGCTGTGATGATTGACCGTCAACCACCACAACCATCTTCCTTTGTGCCAGGTATGACTCCAACCAATGGAGAGTTTTCCCCGATTCCCATTGACTCCAGTTTAGCTCGGGCTCCTTGATGCCATACTCGGTCAAATGCTGCCTTGATGTCAAGGGCAGTCTCTCGCATCTCACCTCTGGCATTCAGCTTTTTTGTCCATGTTTGAACCAAGGCTGTAATGAGGTCAGGAGCTGAGTGACCCTGGCGGAACTGTTGCTAATTTGCTCCTTGGTTCAATTGCCCTGTTTTATTACCTTTGCTCTCGAGTCGCCAGGTATCTTTATGATATCGCCATGAGGTTCAAGTCTGAGTAATGATCAATAATCCAACACACCGATTAGTAAGATTCAAATCAAAGCACATTTATTATACACAGTAATCGCTACTCATGCATAAATTCTACGTTTAAGCTACTTCTACAACTAACAGGCCTATACTTAACTTGGAACTGGCCCACCAGGTCAGGGGAACAAATGGCCTTTCGTTCGGGTTCTGAGCCTGTGGGATTCGAAGTTGGTACGGATTGGTAGCTAGGAGCGCCTATCACGTAGCGAGCGTTGAATTAAGACTTACAGTTTCGACCAGCTGCTGAAGAGTGAAGAGCTGGAGAAGCGGTGGAGAAGAGAGCGACTTGAAATTGGGGCTCAATTCTTATAGTCCTCAGGGGCTTCCCGCCTTTCGGGGCGGATCCTGTACCTGGTCCCAAGTGATTGAACTTTGTCCCAATCGCTTGGTTCGATTTTCTCCAATGCTGGAGCAGTTCCCTGATCGATGGGCGGTCTTGAGGTGGTCGTTCACCTCCCATTGTGTAGGCTTCTGCTGGCGCCGAAGAGTCTGGTTTTGCTTTGTGTGTCTAAATGTTGCTTATTGTTCCCGGGGATTGCTCATTAGTATGCAGATGGCTGGTGTTTTGTTATGCTAATGGTTGCTGGTATCGATCTTGTCTGGCCTTTCCAGAGGTAAATACACAGCCAACCTGCAGCTGCTCGCTTGTGTCTTGTTGGCTGACTTTCCCATCAGCCTTTGCTGTTCGCCATTTTGAATCGGGAGTTGGCCATTTTAAGTGGCTACTTTCCCTCCTTGTGATCCTAACGCGAAGCGTGAAGGATCACATAACTATGTTGCTTTCCATTCCCTGACCGGGGAGGGGGGGGGGGCACTTCCTTCATGGCCTCTGCACTGACCATAGCTATACACTTCCTCAACCATACAACAAAATCATAGCAGTTTATACACAGTTTTCCTGGCTTGGCAGTCAAGCTCAGGATCGTACAATTTGCTCATGAACAGTTCTTTACATTTCTTTATTTTCAATAAAACGCAAGTGAATTCTCTTTATTATAGATCGCGGGGGTCGGGGGTCTGGTCGTATCCGAAAATAGGGGATCTGATCCTATATATCGGGTTCGAGCGCGGTAGGGTCTCCTTCTCCATTTCCGTAGATGCATAGTCTGCACGATGCAGCAGAGTATCGCCAATACCAGTAAGGTTTCTATTACATAGGACAGGGAGTACCAGGTTATAAACCTGGCACACCAAGATGATGTGGTGTCGCTGGTGACTGGGCTCTGGGTTCTGCGGGGAAGTGAAACATTAACGGCTGGGGGCCTTGAAGTCATGGGGTTCGCGTTCCGCGCAACCAAATGTCCATTATTATCAGGGTGATCCATGTGGAGGAAGTCCTCATGGCTCTTCTCTTTCCTTTTCTTCTCCGGTCCTGGAGCTTCTAGAATTCAGTGGAAATAAGCATAGCGTCTGTAACTATCTTGGTTTAACATCTCATACGATAGTCTGTCTATCCTTTAGTGCCAATTACTCCCTTTATAATTGGTCACTATGTGTGACTCCCTCATTTTTTTTTTTCAAAAACCGAATTTTAGGACAAGACACACTTCCCAATAATGAACCAGTGCGAGCCGTCTCGCAGACTGCGCAATTTACCATCCAAATGTTTCAGGATGTAAATAGCATGTGGTTGGCAACCTAAGGGTTACCTGAAACAAAACAAAACTTTTTTGAACTGAAAGCGCCAAAATGAGGTGCGTATGGGCCGTGACGGGTAAGAGTTGGATGGAGTCCCCGGGTAGGATGGCTACCAATGCCGTGTCTCCCCTACCCGAGCGTAGTTGACCAGAGGGGGGGGGGTTCCAAGGCAGGGCGGGTCCCAAGCCATTTCTCCACTGCCTGAGCAACCGACAAGGACGGGCAAGAAATGTAGTCATCGTGGGGGGGCTGCCGTAGTGTTTTTTTCCTTGAACCAGAAGAGCAGTTACAAACGGGCGTCTGGTACCTTAACCAGTCTCTGCAGACAAGCTAGTTCCGCTGAACTAGTGTCTGGCAATAGTGAGTCTCTGTGGGCAAGTCCTCAGAGGTTTCGGCCGAAAGGGAGTGGGGCCGTTAAATTTTTTCCTGTCTGACAAACAACATTTAACAAGCTTACAAACAACATAAAACATTCTGCAGGTTCCATCAGAAAGGACACCACTTCGCCCAAGCGGTTCCTTTAAAACATCATCTGGACACCTCAGTTCTCAGTTGTGAACAGGGTCGCAAAGGGGTTCTCGGTGTGGGAGTCAGACCCAAGGTCGTCATCTTCTCCCGGGTGCCAAACTCTTGAGTGTATCAGGGCTGAAAGGGCTGCATGGTGTGAGGTGGGGTTGCTCTCGTCGTTGCGGACGAGTCGGAACGAGTTATCTCGGTGCCAATAGTTGGTGTCTGGCTGTGTGGGGACAGAATCGGGATCGTCATGGTAGTTCGGTTGTCGGTGGTGGGGTTTATTTAGGAAAGTGATCATGAAGGGATCACTCGAATCGTGGTCAGAATCGCTGGGTGTGGGTCCTGTTGCATGGGGATAGTAGGGAGGCGTGCTGTGGCTATCGTCCGAGTCACAGTCGCTGTCGCTGCTGCTGCAGCCTGTGGGCGTTCCGGGGCGGAGTGTATATTTCGGGGGTGGAGTCGAGGTCGAGTCCGTGGCTGTTCGGGGATGGTAGGGTTACGTTGGGTGTGGGCGGGGAGTGGTGTGGTGCGTCGAGCATGACGTGGTGTGCGTGGTTCGACTGTGTTCCATATGCCTTCAGCTGGTTTATATGGAACCACGCAGTCTTTCCATTGGGATACTTTATTTTATATACGGAAGGGCTTACTTTATCCGCAATGGAGTACGGACCCAAGTATTTTGGTGACAGGAATGTGCTGGGATTATATACAGAGAGCATAACTTGCTGTCCTATAGTGTACTCAGTCGCATGCACTGCCTTGCTCTGTTTCTTTCTGGTGCCCAATTTTACTGTGGCTGCTAGCTGAGCCGTTTTAACATTTTCAACTAATTGCTCTACTGCTTTCTCATGTGTGAGGGCTGTCACCTCGGGGCTGGTCAAGTCTAAACCTAATAAATATTCCGTGCCTTCCAAGGGGCGTCCGGTCATGAGAGTGTGTGGGGTGTAACCTGTGGAAGTAGAAATTGTGTTACGCAAAAACATCAGCGCAAAAGGGAGGATTGAGTCCCAAGTGGTGTTGTTTTGCTGGACCATTTTTCTGAGGGTGGATTTTAGGGTCCGATTCATGCGCTCCACGATACCACTCGACTGTGGGTGGTATGCAATGTGGAATTTTTGGGTGATGCCAAATATCGTGAGGACGTTCTGCATGACACGTCCCGTAAAATGGGAGCCTTGGTCAGATTCAATGCTGCGGGGGAGTCTCCATCTTGTAAAGATGTGGTGGGTCAAAATCTTGGCTGTGGTTTTTGCAGTGTTTGTGCGGGCTGGGAATGCTTCCACCCATTTGGTAAATGTGTCAATTACCACAAGTACATATTTATAGCCATTCCTGCAAGGGGGCAATGGTCCTATAAAATCGATCTGGAGGTTAGTCCAGGGGCCATTAACGGGTCGGGTGTGGCTAAGTTGAGCCTTTTTGGCATATCTGTCCGGATTATTCTGGGCGCAGATAAGACAATTCTCAATGTAGTGATTTACATCATAATTTAAATTCGGCCACCAACAAAGCTGCTTGAGATGGACTGTAGTGGGATCGATTCCCTGATGTCCATGACCGTCATGGAACAAACAAATCAGTTGATTCCTGTCCTGTTCAGGAACCACATAAAGGGTGTCTTTTAACACCACACCGTCATGTGTGGTCAGTGCATTTTTCAACCTCTCATAGGGAGCTGGATATTTTTCTTTTACAATCTCCCTGAGATTGCTGTCCTGCTTCTGGGCCTCCACTAGATCCTCGATCTTTGTCTGTGAGACCTGAACTGCACTCACTGGTGCGCTTTCGGGGGGTGTCCAAAGGTATCCATGCCTGGAACTTGCTTTAGCCAGTGCGTCGGTTTTCACATTTCCAGGGGGGGAGGAACGATGGCGACTGCGAACTTTGATTATCCCGTCAGTCCTGTTCTGGGCTCTCTGTAACATATGACGGAGCAATGGGGCTGAGGGGAGGGGTTTTCCACCTGCGGAAACAAATCCTCTTGCTTTCCACAGGAGCAGAAATTCCGTGAGGCTGTTGCAGACATAGAGGCTGTCCGAGTATATGTCTGCTGGACTGGGGAAGGAACCTGGGTGGTCCACGATATACGCAATGGCCGCGAGCTCTGCTGCCTGCGTGCCTAAGTGGCCTGGAAGTCTTAACGATATTTCCTCCTCAAGGGCGCGTCCTCAACATATATACTGCAACCTGTTATGCGCTTCCCATCCAAGACTGTGGAAGATCCATCCACATAGATCTTTATGGGCTCACACGTGTCCGTGTGCTGGGGGCTCTGGGTTGAACTACCTATCTTTCTGGGGGGTGTTTTTGCAAAAAGGGGCCTGTGTTGTGGTGTGGAGAGATAATTTCGCATTCATGGGGGGTTCCGGGGTACTGTAAGTTGTCGGCTAAAAAGGTGTGCGCCTTTGTCCTTTTAACAGTGATGTCCCGTCCCTGCAAGAGAAGGGTCCATCTCGCTGCTCTAATCTGGCTTACTGTACCGTCCCTGAGTCGTCCGTCCAATAAAAGTTGGGTGGGGGGTGTGTTCGGTGAGAATTGCGATGGGGTTCAGTACGGTAATATATGAAAAATAATGCACTGTCCAAAATACTGCGAGCAGGTGCCTTTCACAGGCTGAAAATCCCTGCTCCACAGCATCTACAATTCTGGAGGAGTAAGCCACGGGCCTTAACTGTTCGTGCAATTCCTGGAGGAGCACGGCTGAGAGGGTACGGTCTGTGGTCGCTACCTCTATGGCGGACGGGGAAAGCGGGTCTGCAACTTGTAGTGCGGGGGCTGCTATGAGTGCCTGTTTTAAAGAGTCCACAGCATCCGTATGCTGCGGAAGCCATTCCCAGGGGGCTCCTTTCTTTAGGAGGTCTGAGAGGGGCGCTGCCTTGCTGGCGAAACCGTCAATGTGGTTTCGGCAGTAGCCAACCAGTCCTAAAAACGACCGGAGGGCTGAAACGTTCTGGGGAAGGGGCAATTTAACAATGGAGTCAATCCTTTTATGCTCGATCTCGCTTTTACCGTGCGTGATAATTGTTCCCAAATATATCACCTTTTCTTCCAAAATCTGGGCCTTTTTGGGGTTGACTTTACAACCGATTGAGTGTAAGAGTTCCAGGAGTTCGGACAGAAGCTCAATGTACTCTTCCTTGGTGTCTGTCTGCAGTAGTAGGTCGTCTACGTACTGAACCAGACATTCGGGGCGAGAGAATTTGGCTAAACCATTTGCCAGCTGTCGGTGGAAAATGGAGGAGGAGTTGTGGAATCCTGGCAGGCATGTCCACGTGTACTGCTGTGCTTTAAAGGTGAAGGCAAATTTATACTGGCACGCCTTTGCCAATGGAATGGACCAGAATCCATTACTGACATCCAAAACCGTAAAGAATCGGGAATTGAGTCCCTGCTTGAGCATGGTCTCGGGACTTGTGGCTACGGTGGGGGCTGCTGCGGGGGTGACTTTGTTGAGTTCCCGGTAATCGATGGTCAGTCGCCATGATCCATCGGGCTTTCTCACTGGCCAAATCGGGGCATTATTAGTGGAGGCTACTGATCTAAGTACGCCCTGCTCTAATAAGCTTTCTATAACCTTGGAGATTTCTCCCTCTGCCTCTTGGGGAAATCCATACTGTTTTGGGGGTCTAGGGTCAGGTCCTGTTATTTGTACGGAGCCAGTCATCCGTCCACAGTCGTGCTTGTGGGTCGTGAATGCTGCCCTGTTCTTTTGCAGAACTGCCTTAACCTACTTGTCCGTACTAAGCGTGGTCGTGTTGAACCAAAATTCGCCTACTGCGCTAATTTTGTTCGTGTACTCTCCTATGTTGAGCGTTGCGGGGGCTCTTGCGGATTTTGCCATCTTCCAGACACACTGGTTGACTGGATCGAATGAAAGATTATGGGAATTCATGAAATCGATTCCCAGAATGTGTTCTGCTGTGTGGGGCAGGTCAACTAAAACTACGGGGTGCTTGGTGGTGATGTTGCCGATTTGAATGGGTACAGGGGCTGTGATGTGTCCCTGCTGTGAGTGGCCTGTAAAGCCGCTGAGGGTGATAGTGGCTGTAGTGGGCCACGTGTCTTTTTGAAACAGGGTGGAGGAATTTATTGTGGTGCGGGACCCTCCTGTGTCCCAGAGAAATTCGATGGGCTGTCCCCGAATTTTCGCTGCAACTACCGGTCGTCCAGACCTATCCCAAAGGGTGTCACAGACCCAACTGGGGGAGCCCGTACACCGTCAGTCCGTTCCGGTCAAGTCCGTCTGATCTGAACGGGCGCTAATGCTATGATTGGGCTCTGTCTTTTTCTTACTCAGAGTGCCTGTCTGCTGGGCTCTCTGTGCCTTTTTAGGGGCATTGCACTCTCTTGCGGAGTGTCCCAACTGTCCGCAGTTGTAACACGCCTGTGACTTGGGTGGGGGGCTGTTCTTTCCCTCATTCACCCATGCGGGGTTCTGGTGTGTTTTTACTGCCTGCATATCTGCTCCGGCCTGCTTTTCCTCGGCATTCTTAACTGAGGGTTTACTTTGAACAGATTGCTCCCAAGCTCGGACAATCTTTTCACTACCTACTTCTCGTTATGGGCCTCCTCTGAGGGATCAATACTCGTGCAGGCTTTTTGTCCTGTTTCTGTGGCATGGGAGATAAGGGTGCGGGTCCATTTGGCCATGTTGTCTGGGGACAAATGGGCACGGTCTAAGTCTCCAAAGATTGCTGCAAAGTGGATCCACAGGCGTCCAGCAAACGCTGTGGGGTGCTCGGATTTCTTTTGCCTACATTTGTTGAGGCCATCTACGGGGTCTCCTCGGTAATATCAGATCGCATCCAGGATCGCGGTATGCATTTCTGCAAGGATGCCTCCTACATTCTGTGGGTCGGGAAGGGCTGCTGCAACTGAAGGGTCTAAACTTAAAACTATGAGCTTTACATGCTCTCGCTCATCCAGGCCGGACATGGTCGCCTGATGCTTAATTGTGGCAAAGAAATGGTGGGGGTCTGAGGTGGGGAGGAACGGTGTGATCTTATCGCATGCGTCCCGTAATTGGGTCACTGTTAAGGGGGTGTAGTATAGAAATTCCATATCGTCCACTATGGCTGTGCGGCGGGTGGTTACTGGGTTCATTGGAGCTTGAACTATCTGCTCTGTGGGGGGTTGGGGCGCTTTTCTCTTTTGTGGCTTTCCCTGCGCATATGTTCCCTGAACATATCTCTGCGCTGCTTCGTTCAATTCTTCCCAATCAGGGTGTCTTCCTGATCTAATTTGTCTCCAAAGGTTTCCTGGAAACCTTTCTGAACTGAAAGCAGCGATTGCAGCTCTGCAATCTGCTTCTGGCACTTTGCGTGATCTAATGTGCTTTGTCTTTGTTCTGTGGTGGCAGCATGGAGTGCTCTTAATGATGCCTTTAGATCGCTACACTGTCTCTGTAACACTTCTACCTGGTTTTCTGTTTCTTCATGTACCAGGACTGCACGTTGCGTGTCCTGATAGGCCTTTTCGTATTGAGACTGGAAGCTGCTTAAGTGCGCCAGACAAGACTGGTGTGCCCTTTTGGCATCCTCCACCTCTACATCTTTTACTGCCAACTTTCTTCTCAATTCCAAATTCTCCTTTTCTACCTCGCTTACATCGACCTTACTCATTCGATGTATGCCCTCAACTTCTTTCCGGAGCGTCCTAACGACCTCCTCTGTGCCTCGCAATTGTGTGAAGCAGGACACGATTGCCATCGGCTTGCGAGCTTTCGCTGAGCTCTTTTTGTGGATCTCGCTCAGGTTCTCCCACCAAGTATGTCCTATACTCCCGGGACCTGATTTCTCGTTGTCACAGAATTCATTCCAAAGGGGCCATCCTTTCCCTTTGAGATATTTCCTGATCTCTTCCTCCCAAATGGGACATTGTCCCACTCTACTGCTGCTGGTCGCTGCGACCGCAAATTCCTCGGTGTTCATGAGGCGCTGCATTGCCTGCATTGCCATCTTTCCTATCCGAATGCTACTCTTCAAATTTGGGACAGGGGTTTTAATCCGAATGCTGCTCTTCAAATTTGGGACAGGGGTATTAAGGCGGTGCTGTCAAAACGGGTACGGCTTTCGCTACTATCCGATATACAAACTTCCGACAGTTTTGTCGCAATAAAAATTCTATCAGTTTTACCTTATCGCCCTGTTAGTTACGCATGCATACACACACTTCCGAATTATGAGTATTGATCAGAACTGCTTGAACACTTGTGGTTTTCTGTTTCCAATTGGATCTCTAATTCAAATTCTTGGGTTCTCCCGGACTGGTTTTCCACTTCTAGATCGGGTCCTGTCAGGATGTCGCCAAATAATGTTGCTAATTTTCTCCTTGGTTCAATTGCTCTGTTTTATTACCTTTGCTCTCGAGTCGCCAGGTATCCTTATGATACCGCCACGTGGTTCAAGTCCGAGTAATGATCAATAATACAATACACCGATTAGTAAGATTCAAATCAAAGCACATTTATTATACACAGTAATCGCTACTCATGCACAAATTCGACGTTTAAGCTACTTCTACAACTAACAGGCCGATACTTAACTTGGAACTGGCCCACCAGGTCAGGGGAACAAATGGCCTTTCGTTCGGGTTCTGAGTCTGCGGGATTCGAAGTTGGTACGGATTGGTAGCTAGGAGCGCCTATCTCGTAGCGAGCGTTGAATTAAGACTTACAGTTTCGACCAGCTGCTGAAGAGTGAAGAGCTGGAGAAGCGGTGGAGCAGAGAGCGACTTGAACTTGGGGCTCAATTCTTATAGTCCTCAGGGGCTTCCCGCCTTTCGGGGCGGACCCTGTACTTGGTTCCAAGTGATTGGACTTTGTCCCAATCGCTTGGTTCGATTTTCTCCAATGCTGGAGCGGTTCCCTGATCGATGGGCGGTCTTGAGGTGTTCGTTCACCTCCCATTGTGTCGGCTTCTGCTGGCGCCGAAGAGTCTGGTTTTGCTTTGTGTGTCTAAATGTTGCTTATTGTTCCCGGGGATTGCTCGTTAGTATGCAGATGGCTGGTGTTTTGTTATGCTGATGGTTGCTGGTATCGACCTTGTCTGACCTTTCCAGAGGTAAATACACACTCAACCTGCAGCTGCTCGTTTGTGTCTTGTTGGCTGACTTTCCCATCAGCCTTTGCCGTTCGCCATTTTGAATCGGGAGTTGGCCATTTTAAGTGGCTACAGAACCCAAACTGAGCATCCTTGAGCAGGTTATTGCTGAGTAAATGCTGCTTGATAGCACTGTTGATGACTCCTTCCTTTACTTTGCTGTTGATGGAGAGTAGACTGATAGGGCAATAATTGGCTGGTTTGGATTTGTCCTGTTGCTTGCGTACAGAACATACCTGGGCAATTTTTCACATTGCCGGGTAAATGCCAGTGTTGTAGCTGTGCTGGAACAGCTTGGCTAGGGCTGCGGCCAGTTCTGGAGCACAAGTCTTCTGCACTATTGCCGGGATATTGTCAGGACCCACAGCCTTTGCAGTATCCAATGCGTTCAGCCATTTCTTGATATCACTTGGTGTGAATCGTATTGGCTGAAGACTGACATCTGTGATGCCGGGGACCTCCGGAGGAGACCCAGATGGATCAAGATATGATTCTGTGATTTATGGCTATGTCACGCTGTTGCTTAACTAGCCTGTGAGACAGCTCTGCCAACTTTGGCACAAGACTCCAGATGTTAGTAAGGAGGACTTTGCAGGGTTGACAGGCTGAGTTTGCCGTTGTTGTTTCCGGTGCCTGGTTCGATGCTGGTCTCTTCCGTTTCATTCCTTTTTTGCATTTTCGTAGGGGATGAATACAATTGAGTGGATTTCTCTGTCATTTCAGAGGTCATTTAGGAGTCAACCACATTGATGACATGGCACCTGGGCCTTCAAGGAGATATTTGAGAGTTCAGAAGCGTGAAGTGCGATGACAAAAATCAAGGCTCATTCCTCATTTGAAATAGCCTTCAGCTGTGCAGCTAGAGGCTGCTCACAAAGGGAGTGAAATTGACTCTGAGGAGAGACGCTGAAGCAGGGATCATCCTGGCAGTGTTTGGTAGGAGGCAGGCTGCAGCTGTGCTTGCCCTTGCTGCGGGTCTCCACAATATTTAACAATGTCTTGAAGGCCTCACAGATGCAAACGCCTCTCCCCCTGACCCAGGGATGATCCCTGACCTGGAACGCTCCAGCCCCCCCCCCCACCCCTGACCAAGCCCAACCCCTCTGAAGAGGGCCCCACACCCCCTTCCCCCCCCGGGCACTGGGCCAGCAGCTCCAGTACCCTTGAGCTACATGCCAGGAAATGAAAAGGGCTACTCACCTCCTGACTTCCCCTCAGTAGCCGTTGCGGCAGCTTCACGTTTTTGAAAAGTGGTACGAAACGACACCCGCGTGACTTCCTGCTGGGGGGTTGGGGTAATTCCCGGGAGTCCGCCGCATTCAACTTCGATCTCGTTATTGAGGTTGAAATGAATGCAAATGAGGGTTAATGGTATCCTTGCCATCAGGAGCAGGCCGGGTGAATCGCAAAATGGTTCAACAAACCAGGCGCAAATCTAGATTTTACCCACCCCCACTATTCAACCGGCGCGCCCCGATCCACGGCAGACGCGACCCGGTTGCTGAACCGCGCCTATAGTGAACAGCTGAAAAAACGTTCTTTGCTTCTCGTATAACTGGCATACCGTATAACTCGTATACTGTGGGCAGCACGGTAGCGCAGTGGTTAGCACAATTGCTTCACAGCTCCAGGGTCCCAAATTCGATTCCCCGCTGGGTCACTATCTGTGTGGAGTCTGCACGTTCTCCCCGTGCCTGCGTGGGTTTCCTCCGGGTGCTCCAGTTTCCTCCCAGTCCAAAGATGTGCAAGTTAAGTGGATTGGCCATGCTAAATTGCCCCTTAGTGTCCAAAATTGCCCTTAGTGTTGGGTGGGGTTGCTGGCTTATGGGAATAGGGTGGACATGTGGGCCTGGGTCGGTTGCTCTTTCCAAGAGCCGGTGCAGACTTGATGGGCCGAATGGCCTCCTTCTGCACTGTAAATACAATGATATCCTCGCTGTCTTCAGGGGATGTCCCGGAGGACTGGAGAATAGCCAATGTTGTTCCTCTGTTTAAGAAGGGTGGCAGGGATAATCCCGGGAACTACAGGCCGGTGAGCCTTACTTCAGTGGTAGGGAAATTACTGGAGAGAATTCTTCGAGACAGGATCTACTCCCATTTGGAAGCAAATGGACGTATTAGTGAGAGGCAGCACGGTTTTGTGAAGGGGAGGTCGTGTCTCACTAACTTGATAGAGTTTTTCGAGGAGGTCACTAAGATGATTGATGCAGGTAGGGCAGTAGATGTTGTCTATATGGACTTCAGTAAGGCCTTTGACAAGGTCCCTCATGGTAGACTAGTACAAAAGGTGAAGTCACACGGGATCAGGGGTGAACTGGCAAGGTGGATACAGAACTGGCTAGGCCATAGAAGGCAGAGGGTAGCAATGGAGGGATGCTTTTCTAATTGGAGGGCTGTGACCAGTGGTGTTCCACAGGGATCAGTGCTGGGACCTTTGCTCTTTGTAGTATATATAAATGATTTGGAGGAAAATGTAACTGGTCTGATTAGTAAGTTTGCAGACGACACAAAGGTTGGTGGAATTGCGGATAGCGATGAGGACTGTCTGAGGATACAGCAGGATTTAGATTGTCTGGAGACTTGGGCGGAGAGATGGCAGATGGAGTTTAACCTGGACAAATGTGAGGTAATGCATTTTGGAAGGGCTAATGCAGGTAGGGAATATACAGTGAATGGTAGAACCCTCAAGAGTATTGAAAGTCAAAGAGATCTAGGAGTACAGGTCCACAGATCACTGAAAGGGGCTACACAGGTGGAGAAGGTAGTCAAGAAGGCATACGGCATGCTTGCCTTCATTGGCCGGGGCATTGAGTATAAGAATTGGCAAGTCATGTTGCAGCTGTATAGAACCTTAGTTAGGCCACACTTGGAGTATAGTGTTCAATTCTGGTCGCCACACTACCAGAAGGATGTGGAGGCTTTAGAGAGGGTGCAGAAGAGATTTACCAGAATGTTGCCTGGTATGGAGGGCATAAGCTATGAGGAGCGATTGAATAAACTCGGTTTGTTCTCACTGGAACGAAGGAGGTTGAGGGGCGACCTGATAGAGGTATACAAAATTATGAGGGGCATAGACAGAGTGGATAGTCAGAGGCTTTTCCCCAGGGTAGAGGGGTCAATTACTAGGGGGCATAGGTTTAAGGTGAGAGGGGCAAAGTTTAGAGTAGATGTACGAGGCAAGTTTTTTACGCAGAGGGTAGTGGGTGCCTGGAACTCACTACCGGAGGAGGTAGTGGAGGCAGGGACGATAGGGACATTTAAGGGGCATCTTGACAAATATATGAATAGGATGGGAATAGAAGGATACGGACCCAGGAAGTGTAGAAGATTGTAGTTTAGTCGGGCAGTATGGTCGGCACGGGCTTGGAGGGCCGAAGGGCCTGTTCCTGTGCTGTACATTTCTTTGTTCTTTGTTCTTTGATAACTGGGAAACTGAGAGCTGCGCAGACCTCCTCAGATCCTTCCCAGATCCAGCAAGCAGCTGAAGTAAGAAATAGGATAGGTGTGTCGCTCTGCTGATTTGACCATTTCACTGAGTGAGGTGTGCCATGACCACTTCAGCAACTGTCAAGAAGCTGCCGAATTCACCAAAACCTACGTCAAGTGCGCATCTTAGGAGATAAACAAAGCACTCCCCCCTAGCCACCACCCCCCGCCACCCCCCCATGAAGCTGCTCTCGTTTTAAGAATTCTCATTTTTTTCTGGTTTAGCGAATGGTGTATTTTCTTTCTCTCTATTTACTGCACACTGAGATGAACTGACTCACTCCGAAAGCGATGGCCTCCTGACCAAAAAAATATCCACTTGTGCCCAAGGGAACATGTCCACACCACTCAGGGCTGCTTGCAGCTCATTAGAATCGCCTCCCTGCGAGCTGCACTTGTATTTGACGCAGGCAGGTGATGCTTTTAAAGGTTGTCATTGAACATTTGTTAAGCAGTCTTAAAGGTTTCTTAAAAGGAAACTATTCCCGATGCAGATAAAAGGGGTTAGAAAAATAAATGAACTTTTTTCAAGGGGAGGCAATATATTTGACAGCATGAAAAGAAACACTTTTGAAGCAACAAAAGTAAGAACAACTAGTGAACTGACAATGATTTAAGAAATTGCAGAACAGATCGATAGAGAGCTGAGGATATAAACTGTTGGGGAATTGCTTTCTTGTTTTTTCATGACAGGTTTAACAGTTTAATGCCTGAATCTTACTGAAGTCTTCCTCTCTTCTCTACATGTTTGCCACCTGCTTATTTTTTTAATCCACTGGGTTCTCTTCGAGCACAAAGTGAAGGAACGCACCAATTAAGGATTTTGCAGGACTTTAATTGGATTGGATAGGATGGATTTCTTTATTGTCACGTGTACCGAGGTACAGTGAAAAGTATTTTTCTGCGAGCAGCTCAACAGATCATTAAATACATGAAAAGGAAATAAAAGAAAATGCATAATAGGGCAACACAACATATACAATGTAACTACATAAGCACTGGCATCGGATGAAGCATACAGGGTGTAGTGTTAATGAAATCAGTCCATAAGAGGGTCATTTAGGAGTCTGGTAACAGCAGGGAAGAAGCTGTTTTTGAGTCTGTTCGTGCGTGTTCTCAGACTTCTGTATCTCCTGCCTGATGGAAGAAGTTGGAAGAGTGAGTAAGCCGGTTGGGAGGGATCTTTGATTATGCTTTGATTGTGATTGGGTAGAGAGAGAGAAACGATCCCTCGGGTGGAAGAATCCACAATAGGGGGTATATATAGCCTTCAAATTTGAGCTCAGGTCTTCAGTGGGGATATCAGAAAGAACTATGAAACAAAAGGTGAATCAGTAAATCTGCAATTCTCACAGGAAAATACTGTGGAGACTCGGCAGCAATTGAAAATACTCCAACTGAGATTAATCAATATATTTTTCAAGCAAGGGTATAAAGAGAGGTGGAAGAAAAGCAGGTAAATGGAGTCAACGTGCAGACTGAGCATGAACTAACAGAACGCCGGAACAGGCACGAAGGGGTAATTGACTGGTCTTGCCGCAAATCCTACATTTTTACCGGGGAACCATGCAACGAAGAATTCACTCCGGAGCACCCCCTGGGAGTTGACACCCCATTCAAGGGCACTCCCAGGGAACATTCAACACATTCCTGGACGCTCCCAGGAAATAATCAACTTATTCCTGGGACCTCGCAGGGAATTGTCAAAAGATTCTGGGCACTGGATACATTGCAAATATTAATAAACCCTGGATATTCACTGTGAACAAAAATACATTCCTGGATACTCGTAAATATCAATACACTCCTGGGTACTGTCTGTAAATATCAATGCACTCCTGGGTACTGTCTGTAAATATCAATACAGTCCTGGGTACGGTCTGTAAATATCAAAACACTCCTGGGCACAGTCTGTAAATATCAATGCACTCCTGGGTACTGTCTGTAAATATCAAAACACTCCTGGGTACTGCCTATAAATATCAATACACTCCTGGGTAATCCCTGTAAATATCAATACACTCCTGAGTACTGTCTGTAAATATCAATACACTCCTGGGTATTCCCTGTAAATATCAATACACTCCTGGGTACTGTCTGTAAATATCAATACACTCCTGAGTACTGTCTGTAAATATCAATACACTCCTGAGTACTGTCTGTAAATATCAATACACTCCTGGGTATTCCCTGTAAATATCAATACACTCCTGAGTACTGTCTGTAAATATCAATACACTCCTGGGTATTCCCTGTAAATATCAATACACTCCTGAGTACTGTCTGTAAATATCAATACACTCCTGAGTACTGTCTGTAAATAGCAATACACTCCTGAGTACTGTCTGAAAATATCAATACACTCCTGAGTACAGTCCGTAAATATCAATACACTCCTGAGTACTGTCTGTAAATATCAATACACTCCAGGGTACTGTATGTAAATATCAATACACTCCTGAGTACTGTCTGTAAATATCAATACACTCCTGAGTACAGTCTGTAAATATCAGTACACTCCAGGGTACTGTCTGTAAATATCAATACTCTCCTGAGTACTGTCTGAAAATATCATTACACACCTGGGTACTGCCTGTAAATATCAATACACTCCTGGGTACTGTCTGTAAATATCAATACACTCCTGAGTACTGTCTGTAAATATCAATACACTCCTGAGTACTGTCTGTAAATAGCAATACACTCCTGAGTACTGTCTGAAAATATCAATACACTCCTGAGTACAGTCTGTAAATATCAATACACTCCTGAGTACTGTCTGTAAATTTCAATACACTCCAGGGTACTGTATGTAAATATCAATACACTCCTGAGTACTGTCTGTAAATATCAATACACTCCTGAGTACAGTCTGTAAATATCAATACATTCCTGAGTACTGTCTGTAAATATCAATACATTCCTGAGTACTGTCTGTAAATATCAATACACTCCTGAGTACTGTCTGAAAATATCAATACATTCCTGATTACTGTCTGTAAATATCAATACATTCCTGAGTACTGTCTGTAAATATCAATACATTCCTGAGTACAGTCTGTAAATATCAATACATTCCTGAGTACTGTCTGTAAATATCATTACATTCCTGAGTACAGTCTGTAAATATCAATACATTCCTGAGTACTGTCTGTAAATATCAATACATTCCTGAGTACTGTCTGTAAATATCAATACATTCCTGAGTACAGTCTGTAAATATCAATACATTCCTGAGTACTGTCTGTAAATATCAATACATTCCTGAGTATTGTCTGAAAATATCAATACACTCCTGAGTACTGTCTGTAAATATCAATACATTCCTGAGTACTGTCTGTAAATATCAATACATTCCTGAGTATTGTCTGAAAATATCAATACACTCCTGAGTACTGTCTGTAAATATCAATACATTCCTGAGTACTGTCTGTAAATATCAATACATTCCTGAGTATTGTCTGAAAATATCAATACACTCCTGAGTACAGTCTGTAAATATCAATACATTCCTCAGTACTGCCTGTAAATATCAATACACTCCTGGGCACTGCCTGTAAATATCAATTCACTCCTGAGTACTGTCTGTAAATATCAATACACTCCTGAGTACTGTCTGTAAATATCAATACATTCCTGAGTACAGTCTGAAAATATCAATACACTCCTGGGTACTGTCTGTAAATATCAATTCACATCTGGGCACTGTCTGTAAATGTCCATACACTCCTGGGCACTGCTTGTAAATATCAATACACTCCTGGGTACTCTCTGTAAATATCAATACACTACTGAGTACTGTCTGAAAATATCAAGACACTCCTGAGTACTGTCTGTAAATATCAATTCACTCCTGGGTACTGTCTGTAAATATCAATACACTTCTGAGTACTGTCTGTAAATATCAATACACACCTGAGTACTGTCTGTAAAAATCAATTCACTCCTGAGTACTGTCTGTAAATATCAATACACTCCTGGGTACTCTCTGTAAATATCAATTCACTCCTGGGTACTGTCTGTAAATACCAATACATTCCTGAGTACTGTCTGTAAATATCAATACATTCCTGAGTACAGTCCGAACATATCAATACACTCCTGGGTACTGTCTGTAAATATCAATACACTCCTGAGTACAGTCTGTAAATATCAATTCACTCCTGAGTACTGTCTCTAAATATCAATACACTCCTGAGTGCTGTCTGTAAATATCAATACAGTCCTGAGTACAGTCTGTAAGTATCAATACACTCCTGGGTACTGTCTGTAAATATCAATACACTCCTGAGTACAGTCTGTAAATATCAATACACTCCTGGGTGCTGTCTGTAAATATCAATACACTCCTGAGTACTGTCTGAAAATATCAATACACTCCTGAGTACTGTCTGTAAATATCAATACACACCTGAGTACTGTCTGTAAATATCAATACACTCCTGGGTACTGACTGTAAATATCAATACACTCCTGAGTACAGTCTGTAAATATCAATACACTCCTGAGTACTGTCTGTAAATATCAATACATTCCTGAGTCCTGTCTGTAAATATCAATACACTCCTGAGTACTGTCTGTAAATATCAATACACTCCTGAGTACTGTCTGTAAATATCAATACACTCCGGAGTACTGCCTATAAATATCAATACACTCCTGAGTACTGTCTATAAATATCAATACACTCCTGGATACTGTCTGTAAATATCAATACACTCCTGAGTACTGTCTGTAAATATCAACACACTCCTGAGTACTGTCTGTAAATATCAATACACTCCTGAGTACAGTCTGTAAATATCAATCCACCACTGGGTACTGTCTGTAAATATCAATACACTCCTGGGTAATCCCTGTAAATATCAATACATTCCTGGGAACTGTCTGTAAATATCAATACACTCCTGGGGACTGTCTGTAAATATCAATACACTCCTGGGTAATCGCTGTAAATATCAATACATTCCTGAGTACTGTCTATAAATATCCATACACTCCTGAGTACTGTCTGTAAATATCAATACACTCCTGGGTACAGTCTGTAAATATCAATACACTCCTGGGTACTGTCTGTAAATATCAATACACTCCTGGGAACTGCCTATAAATATCAATACACTCCTGGGCACTGCCTGTAAATATCAAAACACTCTTGGGCACTGCCTGTAAATATCAATACACTCCGGGGTAATCCCTGTAAATATCAATATGCTCCTGAGTACAGTCTGTAAATATCAATACACATCTGGGCATTGTCTGTAAATATCAATACACTCCTGGGCACTGCTTGTAAATATCAATACACTCCTGGGTACTCTCTGTAAATATCAATACACTCCTGGTTTCTAACTGGAAATATCAATACACTCCTGGGTATTCTCTGTAAATATCAATACACTCCTGGGTATTCTCTGTAAATATCAATACACTCCTGGGCATTGCCTGTAAATATCAATACACTCCTGGGTACTCTCTATAAATATCAATACATTCCTGGGCACTCCCTGTAAATATCAATACACTCCTGGGTAATCCCTGTAAATATCAATATGCTCATGAGTACAGTCTGTAAGTATCAATACACATCTGGGCACTGTCTGTAAATATCAATACACTCCTGGGCACTGCTTGTAAATATCAATACACCCCTGGGTACTGTCTGTAAATATCAATACACATCTGGGCACTGTCTGTAAATGTCAATACACTCCTGGAAACTGCTTGTAAATATCAATACACTCCTGGGCACTGCCTGTTAATATCAATACACTCCAGGGCACTGCCTGTAAATATCAATTCACTCCTGAGTACTGTCTGTAAATATCAATACACTCCTGAGTACTGTCTGTAAATATCAATACATTCCTGAGTACTGTCTGAAAATATCAATACACTCCTGGGTACTGTCTGTAATTATCAATACACATCTGGGCACTGTCTGTAAATGTCAATACACTCCTGGGCACTGCTTGTAAATATCAATACACTCCTGGGCACTGCCTGTAAATATCAATACACTCCTGGGCACTGCCTGTAAATATCAATTCACTCCTGAGTACTGTCTGTAAATATCAATACACCCCTGAGTACAGTCTGTAAATATCAATACACTCCTGAGTACTGTCTGTAAATATCAATACACTCCTGAGTGCTGCCTATAAATATCCATACACTCCTGAGTACTGTCTGGAAATATCAATACATTCCTGAGTACTGCCTATAAATATCAATACACTCCTGAGTACTGTCTGTAAATATCAATACACTCATTGGCACTGTCTGTAAATATCGATACCCTCCTGAGTACTGTCTGTAAATATCAATACACTCCTGAGTACTGTCTGTAAATATCAATACACTCCTGAGTACTGTCTGTAAATATCAATACACTCCTGAGTACTGCCTATAAATATCCATACACTCCTGAGTACTGTCTGGAAATATCAATACATTCCTGAGTACTGCCTATAAATATCAATACACTCCTGAGTACTGTCTGTAAATATCAATACACTCATTGGCACTGTCTGTAAATATCGATACACTCCTGAGTACTGTCTGTAAATATCAATGCACTCCTCAGTACTGTCTGTAAATATCAATACACTCATTGGCACTGTCTGTAAATATCGATACACTCCTGAGTACTGTCTGTAAATATCAATACACTCATGAGTACTGTCTGGAAATATCAATACATTCCTGAGTACTGCCTATAAATATCAATACACTCCTGAGTACTGTCTGTAAATATCAATACACTCATTGGCACTGCCTGTAAATATCGATACACTCCTGAGTACTGTCTGTAAATATCAATACACTCCTGGGCACTGCCTGTAAATATCAATACACTCCTGGGTACTCTCTGTAAATATCAATACACTCCTGGGCACTGCTTGTAAATATCAATACACTCCGGGGTAATCCCTGTAAATATCAATATGCTCCTGAGTACAATCTGTAAATATCAATACACATCTGGGCACTGTCTGTAAATATCAATACACTCCTGAGCACTGCCTGTAAATATCAATACACTCCTGGGCACTGCCTGTAAATATCAATACACTCCGGGGTAATCCCTGTAAATATCAATATGCTCCTGAGTACAGTCTGTAAATATCAATACACATCTGGGCACTGTCTGTAAATATCAATACACTCCTGGTTTCGAACAGGAAATATCAATACACTCCTGGGTATTCTCTGTAAATATCAATACACTCCTGGGTACTCTCTGTAAATATCAATACACTCCTGGTTTCCAACTGGAAATATCAATGCACTCCTGGTTTCTAACTGGAAATATCAATACACTCCTGGGTATTCTCTGTAAATATCAATACACTCCTGGGCACTCCCTGTAAATATCAATACACTCCTGGGTAATCCCTGTAAATATCAATATGCTCCTGAGTACAGTCTGTAAATATCAATACACATCTGGGCACTGTCAGTAAATATCAATACACTCCTGGGCACTGCTTGTAACTATCAATACACTCCTGGGTACTCTCTGTAAATATCAATACACTCCTGGGCACTGTCTGTAAATATCAATACACTCCTGGGTACTCTCTGTAAATATCAATACACTCCTGGGCACTGCCTGTAAATATCAATACACTCCTGGGTACTCTCTGTAAATATCAATACACTCCTGGGCACTGCTTGTAAATATCAATATGCTCCTGAATACAGTCTGTAAATATCAATACACATCTGGGCACTGGCTGTAAATGTCAATACACTCCTGGGCACTGCTTGTAAATATCAATACACTCCTGGGTACTCTCTGTAAATATCAATACACTCCTGGGCACTGCTTGTAAATATCAATATGCTCCTGAATACAGTCTGTAAATATCAATACACATCTGGGCACTGGCTGTAAATGTCAATACACTCCTGGGCACTGCTTGTAAATATCAATACACTCCTGGGCACTGCCTGTAAATATCAATACACTCCTGGGTACTCTCTGTAAATATCAATACACTCCTGGTTTCCAACTGGAAATATCAATACACTCCTGGTTTCTAACTGGAAATATCAATACACTCCTGGGTATTCTCTGTATATATCAATACACTCCTGGGTATTCTCTGTAAATATCAATACACTCCTGGGCACTGCTTGTAAATATCAATATGCTCCTGAATACAGTCTGTAAATATCAATACACATCTGGGCACTGTCTGTAAATGTCAATACACTCCTGGGCACTGCTTGTAAATATCAATACACTCCTGGGTATTCCCTGTAAATATCAATACACTCCTGGGCACTGCCTGTAAATATCAATACACTCCTGGGTACTCTCTGTAAATATCAATACACTCCTGGTTTCTAACTGGAAATATCAATACACTCCTGGGTATTCTCTGTAAATATCAATACACTCCTGGGTATTCTCTGTAAATATCAATACACTCCTGCGTATTCTCTATAAATATCAATGCGCTAATTGGAACTCACTGTCAATACAAAGACAATCCTGGGTACTCCCTCTAAATATTAATACACTCCCGAGTACTGTCTGTAAATATCAACACCCACCTGGAAACTCACTGCAAACATCAATAAACTGCTGGGCACTGCCAGTAAATATCATTACCATCCTGGGTACTGCCTGTAAATATCCAGGCACTCCTGGATACTCTCTGTAAACATCAATACACTCCTGGATACTCTCTGTAAATATCAATACACTCCTGGGTAATCTCTGTAAACATCAATACACTCCTGGATACTCTCTGTAAATTTCTATACACACCTCGGTAATCTCTGTAAACATCAATACACTCCTGGATACTCTCTGTAAATATCAAACACTCCTGGGTAATCTCTGTAAATATCAATACACTCCTGGATACTCTCTGTAAATATCAATACACTCCTCGATACTCTCTGTAAATATCAATAGAACATAGAACATACAGTGCAGAAGGAGGCCATTCAGCCCATCGAGTCAGCACCGACCCACCTAAGCCCTCACATCCTCCCTATCCCCTTACCTAATAACCCCTCCTAACCTTTTTGGTCACTAAGGGAAATTTAGCATGGCCAATCCACCTAACTTGCACATCTTTGGACTGTGGTTGGAAACCGGAGCACCCGGAGGAAACCCACGCAGACACGGAAAGAACATGCAGACTCCGCACAGACAGCAACACAGCGGGGAATCGAACCTGGGACCGTGGTGCTGTGAAGCCACAATGCTATCCACTTGTGCTACCGTGCTGCCCAATACACGTCTGGGTGCTCGCTGTAAATATTAATGCACTTCTGGACACTCTCTGTAAATAACAATGTAATCCTGGGTACTCTCTGTAATTATCAACACACTCCGGGATGTTCTCTGTCAATATGAATACACACGACAGCACTGCCTGTAAACATCAATACACTCCTGTGTATTCCCAGTAAGTATCAATACACACCTGAGTACTGCAGGTAAATATCAATACACTCCTGGATACTCACTGTAAATACAGGTACACTCCTGAATGCTATCTGTAAATATCAATACACTCCTGGGTACTGTCTGTAAATGTCAATACACTCCTGGGCACTGCCTGTAACTATCAATACACTCCTGGGTACTGCTTGTAACTATCAATACACTCCTGGGTACTGTCTGTAAATATCAATACACTCCTGGGTACTGTCTGTAAATATCAATACACTCCTGGGTGCTGTCTGTAAATATCAATACACTCCTGGGCAATGCTTGTAACTATCAATACACTACTGGGTATTCCCTGTAAATATCAATACACTCCTGGGCACTGCCTGTAAATATCAATACACTCCTGAGCACTGCCTGTAAATATCAATACAGTCCTGGGTATTCCCTGTAAATATCAATACACTCCTGGGCACTGCCTGTAAATATCAATACATTCCTGGGTACTGTCTGTAAATATCAATACACTCCTGGGCATTGCCTGTAAATATCAATATACTCCTGAGTACTGATCGCAATTATCAATACACTCCTGGGTATCCCCTGTAAATATCAATACACTCCTGAGTACTGCCTGTAAATATTAATACATTCCTGGGTACTGTCTGTAAATATCAATACACTCAGGGTATTCCCTGTAAATATCAATACACTCCTGAGTACTGTCTGAAAATATCAATACACTCCTGAGTACAGTCTGTAAATATCAATACACTCCTGGGTAATCCCTGTAAATATCAATACACTCCTGGGTATTCCCTGTAAATATCAATACACTCCTGAGTACTGTTTGTAAATATCAATACACTCCTGAGTACTGTCTGAAAATATCAATACACTTCTGAGTACAGCCTGTAAATATCAATACACTCCTGTTACTGTCTGTAAATATCAATACTCTCCTGGGTACTGTCTGTAAATATCAATACACTCCTGGGTAATCGCTGTAAATATCAATGCACTCCTGGGTACTGTCTGAAAATATCAATACACTCCTGAGTTCAGTCTGTAAATATCAATACACTCCTGGGTAATCCCTGTAAATATCAATACACTCCTGGGTAATCCCTGTAAATATCAATACACTCCTGGGTATTCCCTGTAAATATCAAAACACTCCTGGGCACTGTCTGTAAATATCAATACACTCCTGAGTACTGTCTGTAAATATCAATACACACCTGGGTACTGTCTGTAAATATCAATACACTCCTGAGTACAGTCTGTAAATATCAATACACTCCTGGGTACTGTCTGTAAATATCAATACTCTCCTGGGTACTGTCTGTAAATATCAATACACTCCTGGGTAATCGCTGTAAATATCAATGCACTCCTGGGTACTGTCTGTAAATATCAATACACTCCTGGGTACTGTCTGTAAATATCAATTCACTCCTGGGTAATCCCTGTAAATATCAATACACTCCTGGGTACTGTCTGTAAATATCAATGCACTCCTGAGTACTGTATGTAAATATCAATACACTCCTGAGTACTGTCTGAAAATATCAATACACTCCTGATTACAGTCTGTAAATATCAATACACTCCTGAGTACAGTCTGTAAATATCAATACACTCCTGGTTACTGTCTGTAAATATCAATACACTCCTGGGTATGTCTGTAAATATCAATACACTCCTGGGCACTGCCTGTAAATATCAATACACTCCTGGGCACTGCCTGTAAATATCAATACACTCATGGGCACTGCCTGTAAATATCAATACACTCCGGGGTAATCCCTGTAAATATCAATATGCTCCTGAGTACAGTCTGTAAATATCAATACACATCTCGGCATTGTCTGTAAATATCAATACACTCCTGGGCACTGCTTGTAAATATCAATACACTCCTGGGTATTCTCTGTAAATATCAATACACTCCTGGGTACTCTCTGTAAATATCAATATACTCCTGAGTACAGTCTATAAATATCAATACCCATCTGGGCACTGTCTGTAAATAACAATACACTCCGGGGCACTGCCTGTAAATATCAATACACTTCGGGGTAATCCCTGTAAATATCAATATGCTCCTGAGTACAGTCTGTAAATATCAATACACATCTGGGCACTGCCTGTAAATATCAATACACTCCTGGGCACTGCCTGTAAATATCAATAAACTCCTGGGCACTGCCTGTAAATATCAATGAACTCCGGGGTAATCCCTGTAAATATCAATATGCTCCTGAGTACTGTTTGTAAATATTAATACACTCCTGAGTACTGTCTGAAAATATCAATACACTCCTGAGTACAGTCTGTAAATATCAATACACTCCTGTTACTGTCTGTAAATATCAATACACTCCTGGATAATCCCTGTAAATATCAATACACTCCTGGGTATTCCCTGTAAATATCAATACACTCCTGGGCACTGTCTGTAAATATCAATACACTCCTGAGTACTGTCTGTAAATATCAGTACACACCTGGGTACTGTCTGTAAATATCAATACATTCCTGAGTACAGTCTGTAAATATCAATACACTCCTGGGTACTGTCTGTAAATATCAATACTCTCCTGGGTACTGTCTGTAAATATCAATACACTCCTGGGTAATCCCTGTAAATATCAATGCACTCCTGGGTACTGTCTGTAAATATCAATACACTCCTGGGTACTGTCTGTAAATATCAATACACTCCTGGGTAAGCCCTGTAAATATCAATACACTCCTGGGTACTGTCTGTAAATATCAATACACTCCTGAGTACTGTCTGGAAATATCAATACACTCCTGAGTACTGTCTGAAAATATCAATACACTCCTGATTACAGTCTGTAAATATCAATACACTCCTGAGTACAGTCTGTAAATATCAATACACTCCTGGTTACTGTCTGTAAATATCAATACACTCCTGGGTACTGCCTGTAAATATCAATACACTCCTGGGCACTGCCTGTAAATATCAATACACTCCTGGGCACTGCCTGTAAATATCAATACACTCCGGGGTAATCCCTGTAAATATCAATATGCTCCTGAGTACAGTCTGTAAATATCAATACACATCTCGGCATTGTCTGTAAATATCAATACACTCCTGGGCACTGCTTGTAAATATCAATACACTCCTGGGTACTCTCTGTAAATATCAATACACTCCTGGTTTCTAACTGGAAATATCAATACACTCCTGGATATTCTCTGTAAATATCAATACACTCCTGGGTACTCTCTGTAAATATCAATATACTCCTGAGTACAGTCTATAAATATCAATACACATCTGGGCACTGTCTGTAAATATCAATACACTCCGGGGCACTGCCTGTAAATATGAATACACTCCGGGGTAATCCCTGTAAATATCAATATGCTCCTGAGTACAGTCTGTAAATATCAATACACATCTGGGCACTGTCTGTAAATATCAATACACTCCTGGGCACTGCCTGTAAATATCAATACACTCCTGGGCACTGCCTGTAAATATCAATACACTCCGGGGTAATCCCTGTAAATATCAATATGCTCCTGAGTACAGTCTGTAAATATCAATACACATCTGGGCACTGTCTGTAAATATCAATACACTCCTGGGCACTGCTTGTAAATATCAATACACTCCTGGGTACTCTCTGTAAATATCAATACACTCCTGGTTTCTAACTGGAAATATCAATACACTCCTGGGTATTCTCTGTAAATATCAATACACTCCTGGGTACTCTCTGTAAATATCAATAAACTCCTGGTTTCCAACTGGAAATATCAATACACTCCTGGTTTCTAACTGGAAATATCAATACAATCCTGGGTATTCTCTGTAAATATCAATACACTCCTGGGCACTGTCTGTAAATATCAATACACTCCTGGGCACTCCCTGTAAATATCAATACACTCCTGGGTACTGTCTGTAAATATCAATACACTCCTGGGCACTGCCTGTAAATATCAATGCACTCCTGGGTATTCCCTGTAAATATCAATACACTCCTGGGCACTGCCTGTAAATATCAATACACTCCTGGGCACTGCCTGTAAATATCAATACACTCCGGGGTAATCCCTGTAAATATCAATATGCTCCTGAGTACAGTCCGTAAATATCAATACACATCTGGGCACTGTCTGTAAATATCAATACACTCCTGGGCACTGCTTGTAAATATCAATACACTCCTGGGTACTCTCTGTAAATATCAATACACTCCTGGTTTCCAACTGGAAATATCAATACACTCCTGGGGCGTCATTCTCCGACCCCCCGCCGGGTCGGAGAATGGCCGTTGGCCGCCGTGAATCCCGGCCCCGCCCCCGCCGAAGTCTCCGAAGGGAGAAAAGTCGGCGGGGCGTTAATGGCGCCGCTGCCGCGGAGAATGTCACGGGTCTGCGCAAGGCAGCCGATTTTCGGCCTGCCGATATTCTCCCTTTCGGATGGGCCGAAGTCCCGTCGACGTGATGACCGTTCACGTCGACGTGATTCAAACCTCCTTTTCATCGGCGTGACCCGGTGCTCCAGGCTCACGCCGACCAGCGAGGAGGTGAGTGACGGCCTGGGGGGTTGGCTCTGGGCAGGAAATGGCGTGGCCGCAGACTGATTGCCTGAGGAGAGGTGTGTCTCGGCTTGTGTGTGTGTGTGTGCGGCCGTGGGAGCGGGGTGGTTAGAGTAGGTTGGGCTCCGGGGGAGTGCCGGGAGGGGGTCCGTGCCGGGGTGGAGGTTGGGGGGGGGGTCCGTGCCGGGGTGGAGGTTGGGGGTTGGGGAGGGGGTCCGTGCCGGGGTGGAGGTTGGGGAGGGGGTCCGTGCCGGGGTGGAGGTTTGGGGTTGGGGGGGGGTCCGTGCTGGGGTGGAGGTTGGGGAGGGGGTCCGTGCCGGGATGGAGGTTGGGGGTTGGTGGGGGGGGGGGTCCGTGCTGGGGTGGAGGTTGGGGAGGGGGTCCGTGCCGGGGTGGAGGTTGGGGAGGGGGTCCGTGCCGGGGTGGAGGTTGGGGGTTGGGGGGGGGTCCGTGCTGGGGTGGAGGTTGGGGAGGGGGTCCGTGCCGGGATGGAGGTTGGGGGTTGGGGGGGGGGTCCGTGCTGGGGTGGAGGTTGGGGAGGGGGTCCGTGCCGGGGTGGAGGTTGGGGAGGGGGTCCGTGCCGGGGTGGAGGTTGGGGGGGGGGTCCGTGCCGGGGTGGAGGTTGGGGGTTGGGGAGGGGGTCCGTGCCGGGGTGGAGGTTGGGGGTTGGGGGGGGGTCCGTGCTGGGGTGGGTGATGGGAGGGCAAATGAGTTGGTCCACCTGGCCAGGTGCCAGCCTCCAACAGTTGGACCCATGCGGTCCATGCCACCTGGCTGGGGGGAGGAGGGGATATGGGCAATGATGACATGTCGTCGTTCCCCTCCCCCCCAGCAGGCCGTCATGTTTTCAGACCATCCAGCGATGTTGGCCGCCGTGGTGGCAGCAGCCGCCCAGGCTGGAGGGACACCTGACCGACAGGACGAGGAGGGGGAGGAGGACGTCGCGGCCCCACGGCAACGGAGGCACCCGAGGGCGCCCCGTGTGTACCGGCCCCGGCAGTCATACCAGGACCTCACGGACCGGGAATGCAGGAGGAGACTCCGGATGAGCCGGGAAACCGTGGCACACATCTGCCATCTGCTGGCACAGCTGTCACCGCGTGGCACTGGCGGGGGACACCCTCTCCCCGTGTCCGTCAAGGTTACGGTGGCCCTGAACTTTTATGCAACGGGGTCATTCCAGGCACCGAGTGGGGACCTGTCCGGCATATCGCAGACATCGGTGCATCGGTGCATCCGGGCAGTGACAGATGCCCTTTATGCCATGGTGCACCGCTACATCCGCTTCCCCGTGGACCGGGCCAGCCAAGATGCCCGGGCCGTGGGCTTCTCTGCCATTGCCGGGTTCCCCATGGTCCAGGGCGCGATCGATGGGATGCACGTCGCCGTGCGGCCACCTGCAGATAACAGGGCCGTGTTCACTAATAGGAAGGGGACCTATTCGATGAACGTACAGGTGGTCTGCGACCCCCGCATGATGATCCTGCACGTCTGCGCCCGTCACCCAGGCAGTGTACACGACTCATTCGTGTTGTCGCGGTCATCCATCCCCGGCATGTACGAGGGACGCCATCCCCGGCTGAGGGGCTGGTTGCTGGGCGACAGGGGCTACCCATTGCGATCGTGGCTGATGACGCCTATACGGAGGCCACGCAATGAGGCGGAGAACCGCTACAATGATGCCCATGTAGCGACAAGGGGAGTGATCGAGAGGTGCTTTGGCGTGCTGAAGATGCGTTTCAGGTGCCTGGACCTCTCTGGGGGCGCCCTCCAGTATCGGTCAGATAGGGTCGGCCGCATCATTGTGGTGTGCTGCGTCCTGCACAACATAGCCCAGCAGAGGGGCGATGTGCCGCAGGCAGAGGAGGGCGGAGTGGAGGAGCAGCAGGAAGAGGCCCAGTCCTCCCCAGATGAGGGGGATGGGGGCAATGGTCAGGGCAGACGGGGTAGACACAGACGGGTGGCTGTCCACCGTTACCGGCTGGCCCAGCGGGCACGGGACAGACTGATAGACGCCCGCTTCACTGACTAGATGGGCGTGGGAATCGGGTAGTATGGCCACAGACCGCACACCATGACAACAGCCGACCACCCACACCCCCCACCCATCCACCCACCCAGCACCCTCAACCCCCTCCCCAACCCCACACACCCCACCCGCATGCACACCACCCCCCCACCCCCAATTGCCGATCCACCGGCGGCACAACGGGCCGGGCTCACCCAGTTGCGGGTGGACGCGTGTCTATCGCAGGCCATGGAGAATGATGACAACCCGCCTCCGATGAGCTCCTGGCTCTACATCGTTGGACTATGTCTGACCCATGGCCACAGTACCACCATCCACCCGGACCATCCCTGCATGCGGCTGTGACACTGCAGCGCACGGTCCCGTCCTCTGCCCGGGGGATGTTGATGGCGGCCCAGGGGGAAGGGGGCAGACTCACCTGGGGCTGAGGTAAGACCACCCCTCACACACACACTTGCGCTCAACGTACATGACACCCCCGCACACTTTGGACAGAGCACAAAGGCAGCTTCGGTAGGTGTAACATTGACTTTAATAACCAAAGGAGTTCATGCACGTGCCCTAGCGCCTAAAACTCATCTGTGCCCTGCACCCGTGCCAACTTACTCAGTGTCTAATTGTTTGGCCTTACGGGCCCTTTGACTACGTCTACGTGGTTCCCCAGACGGTACAGCAGAACTGGAGGTGGACTCCTGTGATTCCTGCCCTCTGACACTGGATCCCTTTGGCGGCCGTTTCCTGGGGCGTCCTGGCCTAGATGGGCCAGGCTGCGGCCCGGGCGACTGGGATGGCGAGCTGCCAGCCTGTCCTGCCCGTTGCCCACCCGATGCACCTGGGACGGAAGGGGGGGAGGCCGAGGTGTCGCGGTGTACCGGGACCTCCCCTACAGAGGGAGCCGGGACGGACCACACCACCTCCTCCTCCCTCGGGGTGCCCGATGGCCCCCAGGCCTCTACATGGGTGGGGGATGCGAACGGACTGGCCATCCGACGCGCCCCCAACATCTGGCGCTGCCAGTCCTGGAGGCCCGTGCTGGTATCGACAGGGGTCTGCAGGTTTGCAGCCATGGAGCCCAGGGAGTTGTCGAACCCTGTCTGCGACAGTGCGACGCCAGCTCACACATGGCCACTGGCACCGATGCCCTCAGCGATGGCCTGCTGAGACTGGGCCATGGCCTGCAGAGACTGGGCCATGGCCTGCAGAGACTGGGCTATGGCCTGCTGAGACTGGGCCATGGCCTGCTGAGACTGGGCCATGGCCTGCTGAGACTGGGCTATGGCGTGCTGAGACTGGGCTATGGGGTTGAGCGCCTCTGCCATCTGGCGCTGGCACTGGCTCATGGCCTCCGGTGAGAGGGCAGCCATTTCCTGGGCCACAGACGCCGCCTGCACGGAAGGCCCCAGGCCTTGCAAACCGTTCCCCATGTCTGACACCGTCGCACCCATTGCCTCCACCGCGGACGCCACCCGTGCGGTGTCAGCCTGGGTGGCACGCATGACCGGGACCACTCCCAGCTCCTGGACGCGGGTGGACTCCTCCACCTGCGACCGCAGCCGCCGCAAGCCACCCGTCACCCTATTCGCTCGTCTCCGTGTCAGTGGTTGCATCGGATCTATGTGTGGGTGTGGTAACTGCAGGAACCCGGGATCCATCTGGGTGGCAGATGATCGCTTGGCCTGGGCTGCCCTCCGACCGCCCGGTCCCTCTGCTGCTCCTACCTCCACCTGCTGTACCGGGACGGCTGTGTTGTGCGCACCAGTGAGTGTACCAGACGCCTCATCACTAAAGTGCCCAACCGTGGTGAGTGTTTCTGCGATGGTGGAGGGTGTTGGTGACAGCAGTGGCGTTGTGTCGTGCTCTTCGTCCCACTCTGAGTCCATGGCACTTTGGGGTGGGGGTTCGTCTCCACCCATCCACTCTGAGTCACTGTCCGGTATTTCGTCTTCCCGGGTAGGGGTGTCCTGGGTAGTGCTGTCCCGGGTAGTGCTGTCCCGGGTAGTGCTGTCCCGGGTAGTGCTGTCCCGGGTAGTGGTGTCCCGGGTAGGGGTGTCCTGGGTAGTGGTGTCCCGGGTAGGGGTGTCCTGGATAGTGGTGTCCTGGGTAGTGGTGTCCTGGCTCGGATGTGACGGGGACCTGTGGCTGCCCCCCTCATCGCTGGGTGGTCGCTCCCGCACGTGACGGGGGTGTCGTCTCCCTGTTGCTCCAGGTCTCTCCGTCTCCCGTGGTGTGCGAGGGGCATCCTGCGGGCGTCGCATGCTGGAGGGTGCGGGTCTCTCCGTCTCCTGTGGTCTCCGAGGGGCATCCTGCGGGCGTCGCATGCTGGAGGGTGCGGGTCTCTCCGTCTCCTGTGGTCTCCGAGGGGCATCCTGCAGGCGGTCTGCATCTGCGGGGATGGGTGCCTGGACGTTTGGTCCTGCGATACACAATGAAGCATGCATGGTTAGACATCAGGCAGTGATCAGGTGATACGGGGAGGGGGATATAGGGGAGGGGGGATATGGGGACGGGCTGTTGGTGGCTCACTTGCTCGTGGGGCCCCGACCTCTGCATCAGCAACCTCCCGGTCCTCAGGTCCGCCAGCCAGTTCCAGGGCCCTTTCCTCGTGTACAGTCAGTGGCCTCTCATCAGCGGGCCCTCCTCCAGTCCTCACATGCTCCCTATTGTTGTGTGCGCGCTTCTCCTGGGGGGGGGGGGGGGGGGGGTGGTGGCAGGGGTAAAAGGCAACAGTGTTAGGCAGGTATATGAATGCACGCCATCGGTTGCGCGTGCATTGCAGTGGTTAAGGTTAGGGCTGGATTCACTTGGGGATATGGGGGATATGGGGGAGGGGGGATATGGGGGAGGGGGGGATATGGGGGAGGGGGGATATGGGGGATATGGGGGAGGGGGGAATATGGGGGATATGGGGGAGGGGGGATATGGGGGAGGGGGGAATATGGGGGAGGGGGATATGGGGAGGGGGGGATATGGGGGAGGGGGGGATATGGGGGATATGGGGAGGGGGGATATGGGGGATATGGGGGAGGGGGGAATATGGGG
Source organism: Scyliorhinus torazame (assembly GCF_047496885.1). Lineage (NCBI taxonomy): Eukaryota > Metazoa > Chordata > Chondrichthyes > Carcharhiniformes > Scyliorhinidae > Scyliorhinus > Scyliorhinus torazame. The sequence goes on from NC_092713.1 coordinate 25,334,107, forward strand.
GATATGGGGGAGGGGGGGATATGGGGGATATGGGGGAGGGGGGATATGGGGGATGGGGGAATATGGGGGATATGGGGGAGGGGGGATATGGGGGATATGGGGGAGGGGGGATATGGGGGAGGGGGGATATGGGGGAGGGGGGAATATGGGGGATATGGGGGAGGGGGGATATGGGGGAGGGGGGATTTGGGGGAGGGGGGATATGGGGGATATGGGGGAGGCTCACCCTGCCTGCTCTGACGAGGTCGTTCACCTTCTTGTGGCACTGGGTGCCTGTCCGTGGTGTTAGGGCCACAGCGGTGACGGCCTCTGCCACCTCCCTCCACAGACGCCGGCTGTGGCGTGGAGCAACTCTGCGGCCGTGCCCGGGATACAGGGCATCCCTCCTCTGCTCCACCGCGTCCAGGAGCGCCTCCACGTCGCGTGACTCGAACCTCGGGGCTGAGCGACGGCCAGCCATCAAGTCGGGTGTTGCGGTCGGGTGTTCCGGTCGGGTGGGGGGGAGCTGCGCGGCCTTATGAGCCGTCACGCCGTGCAGCGCGTATGACGCTGCACGGCGTGAACCACTGCGCAAGCGCGGATCCCGTTACGTCGCTGCTAGCCCATTTCGGGCCGCAGACTATCGGCCCATTTTTATGACGTGACGCAAGTGGGATTTGCGCCGTTTTTTGCGCCAATCGGCGGAGTTTCCGCCGATAACGGAGAATTTCGCCCCTGGTTTCTAACTGGAAATATCAATACAATCCTGGGTATTCTCTGTAAATATCAATACACTCCTGGGCACTCCCTGTAAATATCAATACACTCCTGGGTAATCCCTGTAAATATAAATATGCCCCTGAGTACAGTCTGTAAATATCAATATACATCTGGGCACTGTCTGTAAATATCAATACACTCCTGGGCACTGTCTGTAAATATCAATACACTCCTGGGTACTCTCTGTAAATATCAATACACTCCTGGGCACTGCTTGTAAATATCAATACACTCCTGGGCACTGCTTGTAAATATCAATATGCTCCTGAGTACAGTCTGTAAATATCAATACACATCTGGGCACTGTCTGTAAATGTCAATACACTCCTGGGCACTGCTTGTAAATATCAATACACTCCTGGGCACTGCCTGTAAATATCAATACACTCCTGGGTACTCTCTGTAAATATCAATACACTCCTGGCTTCCAACTGGAAATATCAATACACTCCTGGTTTCTAACTGGAAATATCAATACACTCCTGGGTATTCTCTGTAAATATCAATACACTCCTGGGTATTCTCTGTAAATATCAATACACTCCTGCGTATTCTCTATAAATATCAATGCGCTGATTGGAACTCACTGTCAATACAAAGACAATCCTGGGTACTCCCTCTAAATATTAACACACTCCCGAGTACTGTCTGTAAATATCAACACCCACCTGGATACTCACTGCAAACATCAATAAACTGCTGAGCACTGCCTGTAAATATCATTACCATCCTGGGTACTGCCTGTAAATATCCAGGCACTCCTGGATACTCTCTGTAAACATCAATACACTCCTGGATACTCTCTGTAAATATCAATACACTCCTGGGTAATCTCTGTAAACATCAATACACTCCTGGATACTCTCTGTAAATTTCTATACACTCCTGGGTAATCTCTGTAAACATCAATACACTCCTGGATACTCTGTAAATTTCTATACACTCCTGGGTAATCTCTGTAAACATCAATACACTCCTGGATACTCTCTGTAAATATCAAACACTCCTGGGTAATCTCTGTAAATATCAATACACTCCTGGATACTCTCTGTAAATATCAATAGAACATAGAACATACAGTGCAGAAGGAGGCCATTCTGCCAATCGAGTCAGCACCGACCCACCTAAGCCCTCACATCCTCCCTATCCTCGTAACCTAATAACCCCTCCTAACCTTTTTGGTCACTAAGGGAAATTTAGCATGGCCAATCCACCTAACTTGCACATCTTTGGACTGTGGTTGGAAACCAGAGCACCCGGAGGAAACCCACGCAGACACGGAAAGAACATGCAGACTCCGCACAGACAGCAACACAGCGGGGAATCGAACCTGGGACCGTGGTGCTGTGAAGCCACAATGCTATCCACTTGTGCTACCGTGCTGCCCAATACATGTCTGGGTGCTCGCTGTAAATATTAATGCACTTCTGGACACTCTCTGTAAATAACAATGTAATCCTGGGTACTCTCTGTAATTATCAACACACTCCGGGATGTTCTCTGTCAATATGAATACACACGACAGCACTGCCTGTAAACATCAATACACTCCTGTGTATTCCCAGTAAGTATCAATACACTCCTGAGTACTGCAGGTAAATATCAATACACTCCTGGATACTCACTGTAAATACAGGTACACTCCTGAATGCTTTCTGTAAATATCAATACACTCCTGGGTACTGTCTGTAAATATCAATACACTCCTGGGCACTGCCTGTAACTATCAATACACTCCTGGGTACTGCTTGTAACTATCAATACACTCCTGAGTACTGCCTGTAAATATTAATACACTCAGGGTATTCCCTGTAAATATCAATACACTCCTGAGTACTGCCTGTAAATATTAATATATTCCTGGGCACTGTCTGTAAATATCAATACACTCCTGAGTACTGTCTGTAAATATCAATACACTCCTGGGTATTCCCTGTAAATATCAATACACTCCTGAGTACTTCCCATAAATATTAATACATTCCTGGGTACTGTCTGTAAATATCAATACACTCCTGGGTACTGTCTGTAAATATCAATACACTCCTGGGTATTCCCTGTAAATATCAATAAACCCCTGGGCACTGCCTGTAAATATCAATACACTCCTGCGTATTCCCTGTAAATATCAATACACACCTGGGCACTGCCTGTAAATATCAATACACTCCTGGGTACTGTCTGTAAATATCAATACACTCCTGGGCACTGCCTGTAAATATCAATACACTCCTGGGTATTCCCTGTAAATATCAATACACTCCTGGGCACTGCCTGTAAATATCAATACACTCCTGGGCACTGCCTGTAAATATCAATACACTCCTGGGTATTCCCTGTAAATATCAATACACTCCTGGGCACTGCCTGTAAATATCAATACACTCCTGGGCACTGCCTGTAAATATCAATACACTCCTGGGCACTGCCTGTAAATATCAATACACTCCTGGGCACTGCCTGTAAATATCAATACACTCCTGGGTATTCCCTGTAAATATCAATACACTCCTGGGCACTGCCTGTAAATATCAATACACTCCTGGGCACTGCCTGTAAATATCAATACACTCCTGGGTATTCCCTGTAAATATCAATACACTCCTGGGCACTGCCTGTAAATATCAATACATTCCTGGGTACTGTCTGTAAATATCAATACACTCCTGAGTACTGTCCGCAAATATCAATACACTCCTGGGTAATCCCTGTAAATATCAATACACTCCTGAGTACTGCCTGTAAATATTAATACACTCAGGGTATTCCCTGTAAATATCAATACACTCCTGAGTACTGCCTGTAAATATTAATACATTCCTGGGCACTGTCTGTAAATATCAATACACTCCTGAGTACTGTCTGTAAATATCAATACACTCCTGGGTATTCCCTGTAAATATCAATACACTCCTGAGTACTTCCCATAAATATTAATACATTCCTGGGTACTGTCTGTAAATATCAATACACTCCTGGGTACTGTCTGTAAATATCAATACACTCCTGGGTACTGTCTGTAAATATCAATACACACCTGGGTACTGTCTGTAAATATCAATACACACCTGGGTACTGTCTGTAAATATCAATACACGCCTGGGTACTGTCTGTAAATATCAATACACACCTGGGTACTGTCTGTAAATATCAATACACACCTGGGTACTGTCTGTAAATATCAATACACTCCTCGTACTGCCTGTAAATATCAATACACTCCTGGGCACTGCCTGTAAATATCAATACACTCCTGGGCACTGCCTGTAAATATCAATACACTCCTGGGCACTGCCTGTAAATATCAATACACTCCTGGGCACTGCCTGTAAATATCAATACACTCGTGGGCACTGCCTGTAAATATCAATTCACTCCTGGGCACTGCCTGTAAATATTAATACTTTCCTGGGCACTGTCTGTCAATATCAATACACTCCTGGGCACTGCCTGTAAATATCAATACACTCCTGGGCACTGCCTTTAAATATCAATACACTCCTGGGCACTGCCTGTAAATATCAATTCACTCCTGGGTACTGCCTATAAATATCAATACACTCCTGGGCACTGTCTGTAAATATTAATACATTCCTGGGTACTGTCTGTAAATATCAATACACTGCTGGGCACTGCCTGTAAATATTAATACATTCCTGGGTACTGCCTGTATATATCAATTCACTCCTGGGCACTGCCTGTAAATATTAATACATTCCTGGGTACTGTCTGTAAATATCAATTCACTCCTGGGTACTGCCTATAAATATCAATACACTCCTGGGCACTGCCTGTAAATATTAATACATTCCTGGGTACTGCCTGTAAATATCAATTCACTCCTGGGCACTGCCTGTAAATATTAATACATTCCTTGGTACTGTCTGTAAATATCAATACACTCCTGGGCACTGCCTATAAATATCAATTCACTCCTGGGCACTGCCTGTAAATATCAATACACTCCTGGGCACTGCCTGTAAATATCAATACACTCCTGGGCACTGCCTGTAAATATCAATTCACTCCTGGGCACTGCCTGTAAATAGTAATACATTCCTGAGTACTGTCTGTAAATATCAATAAACTCCTGGGCACTGCCTGTAAATATAAATACATTCCTGGGCACTGCCTGTAAATATTGATACACTCCGGGGTAATCCCTGTAAATATCAACACACTCCTGGGCACTGCCGGAAAATATGCTCCTCAGCACTGCCTGTTTTTTTCAACACATTCCTGGGGACTGCCTGTAAATATAAATACACTCTTGGGTATTCCCTGTAAATATCAATACTTCCCTGGGTATTCCCTGTAAGTATCAATACATCCCTTCGTATTCCCTGTAAATATCAATACATCCCTGGATATTTCCTGTTAATATCAATACACTCCTGGGTATTCCCTGTAAATATCCAGACACTGCTGGGTAATCCCTGTTAATATCAATACCCTCCTGGGCACTGCCTGTAAATATCAATACACTCCTGGGCACTGCCTGTAAATATTAATACACTCCTGGGCACTGCCTGTAAATATCAATACACTCCTGGGCACTGCCTGTAAATATCAATACACACCTGGGCACTGCCTGCAAATATCAATTCACTCCTGGGTAATCCCTGTAAATATCAATACACTCCTGGGCACTGCCTGTAAATATCAATACACTCCTGGGTACTGCCTGCAAATATCGATACACTCCTGAGCACTGCCTGTAAATATCAATACAGTCCTGGGTATTGCCTGTAAATATCAATACACTCCTGAGTACTGCCTGTAAATATCGATACACGCCTGGGCACTGCCTGTAAATATCAATACACTCCTGGGTACTGCCTGTAAATATCGATACACTCCTGGGTACTGCCTGTAAATATCGATACACTCCTGAGCATTGCCTATGAGTATCAGGATCCAGGTAAGTGCATTCCTATCACACAAGCTTGTGATTTTGCTGCACTTACCTCTCTTTGATGTGGATCATGTTTAGAAACATTGGGGTTTCAGTACTTAGGCCATTAAACCATGAATGGAGTTGAATGGATCAAAGCTGCAGATGTTTTTTTACAAGCTGTCAATCAGAGACAACTACTGAAAAGCTATGAATGACTAGCAGCTAATGGATCTGTGTGAGCCAGATGCAGGTCACAGCTGCTCTCCTTCCAGGAATGGACACGTGGGGCTTCAAGATAAGTGTTACATCTGCAATTCATCTCACTGCCCCGGTTTGGTGGCCCTCAGATGGACTCGGATGGTCTAAACCACCTTGGTATTGGCATGGTGGACCTCGCTGTGGGCCAAGGGGGCAACCCACCACGAGGTCCACTAACCAGAGCCATGTTGTAGAGACTACAAGTAATCCATGCTCATGTGATTCCCAACTGCGGGGATGGGAATATCGCTGCGAGCAGGAGCATAGGGAGCCGGGCCCGCTGAATGGATGCAAATAGGTCATTAAGAACCATTTCCGTACTTCCGCCGGCGCGTGGCATGGACTTTGTTCACTCTGCCAGCGGGGGCTCGAAGCATCGCGATTGGGCTGGCGGCAGGCATAGACCCCGATTTTGCCCCAATGCCTGATCCTCCGTCCCATCAGGGAACGCGATCTGGGCGAGGCAGGACGGAGAATCCCGCCCGGAGTCATTTTTTTGCAACTTGGATGAGAAGGTTTTCCAGCAGTGGCGATCTGATGTGTTTGAACCAACAACAGGGGCAGCAGATGCAGGGGAACCCCACCTCCTGTAAGTTTTCCTCCAAGCCACACACCAGCCTGCCTTGGAGATATATCGCTGTTCCTTTACAGTTGCTGGGTCAGAATTCTGGAACTCCGCCCCCAACAGTGCCCTGGGTGTACCAACACCACATGGACGACCACAATCCAAGAAGATGGCTTATCACCACCACCTTCTATATAATCTTTGTTGTCGCAAGTAGGCTTACATTAACACTGCAATGAAGTTACTGTGAAAAGCCCCTCGTAGCCACATTCCGGCGCCTGTTCGGGTACAGAGGGAGAATTCAGAATGTCCAAATCACCTAACACGCACGTCTTTCAGGGACTTGTGGGAGGAAACCGGAGCACCCAGAGGAAACCCACGCAGACACGTGGAGAACGGGCAGACTCCGCACAGACAGTGACTCAAGCCGGGAATCGAACCTGGGACCCTGGCGCTGTGAAGCAACAGTGCTAACCACTGTGCTATTCTCAGGGGCAATTAGCGATGGGCAATAAATGCCGGCCTAGCCAAAGTTGCCCATGTTTCATGAAGAAATAAAGTCGAAGAAAATGTGCAAAGCAGTGAGAATGAAGGTGGTGACCTTTTCTAGAGGTGTCTTATAACATTTTCATAAGAGCAGGCACAGCTGTATAGAAAATTTAAGCTGCATATATACCTAAGACTTACTGAGCTGACCTTGCCAATGTCAACTTGTGTCACATTCAGAGGGAAAACAAAGCAGTGCCCCTGGGGACCTTACAGCGAGGCACCAGGGAGACACTAATGTCATGAAGTCCCTAACAACCTTCAAACAACATTTGCTGGTTCACATTCACTCGGAGTCAGTGGAAGGCATTCCTTCTAAGGAGGTAGCAGGAGGATGCACGTTCCCAAGGCATATTTCCTTTTCCCCGTTTGCAGTGAGTATGATTAACAGGTCACTGATCCCACATGGAAAACAACATTGTAATAACCCTCACCAGATCCATGGGGACTTCCCAATTTAACTCCCCGTGGGGCTCGCGGACTACGAACTCCCCCACTAGTGGGGCGGAGACCCACCAGCTGGGGCTCGTGGCAATCGACCTATAAAAACCTGCCGAGTCTGGAACCGGCTAGAACGGAAGCCCCGTTTGGGACGTTGGAGCTGTAAGCCTCAGCCTTTACATTTATTGTCAGATTAAACCTCTTTTGGATTTAACTTCTTGGGCGTCCTGAGTGTAGCACCCACTCAGAGTGAACACACATGGGACTGTTGGCTGGATGCTGATTTATTCAAGGTACACAATAACTCTCCTCTCCCCGAAGGGTCTCCCTCCTTGACCTGCACCCAGGTCAGGGTTTTTATACTAGGAGGGCTCCCCTCGTTCAAGGGGAAGCACTGCCCCGTTACTGGGGGAGTATGTATTCCGTGGAGGTCACAGGGAACCAGATGGTCCACACCCCGTGATCTCCGAGTGGGTTGTAACACTGAGCCTTAATACTGGCGACGAGGAAAAAAGCAGCTGCGATCCTGAACGTCTTGACCGCACCAGAATTTCCCAGCACGAGACCTGTAAAACTTTAAAAATGCTGCTTTTTGGAAGGCTGGAGACCTTTGATGCAGGCCTGGGAGGAAGACTGGGCCCAATATACAGAACAGATGTGGTATTTCTTCTCGGAAAATGATACTGTTGGAGATGACCAGCAAAAGGCAATACTTCTGACCGCCTGTCGGGCCCCGACTTTCAGTGTGATTAGGAGCCTCACCTGCCCAGAGGTTCCGGGATTTAAAACCTAAAAGAAACTCTTAAAACTTGTCGCAAATCATTATGGCCCCAAGCCGTCAGTAATCATGCAGAGATACCGCTTTAATATGGCCAGGTGAAGCACTGGGGAATCGGTATGGAGCTTTTGACACGTCTTTGGAGGTTAGCCGAGCACTGTGGCCATGATCCATCCCTCCCTTAGATGTTGAGAGATTGGTTGGTGTGCGGCATAAATAATAATGGCGACCCAAAGTAAGCTGTTCGCGGGACCATCCTTGGATCTGAAATGGGCCATAGAGTTGTTGCTTTCCTGCGAGAATGTGGAAAAAGGGATTCAGGAACTCCAGGGTCCTATGGACTATGACTTGCACAGTGTTCGCCCACCCCCATTCTGACGTGTGACACCCACCATGGATAAGACCTACACGACTCAGTCCCCTTCAAAACAGTGCTCTAGTCAGGTCCGTTGACCAAGGGCCTCCACAATCCGATGGGACATCTCCTCAGAGGATAGGGAGGAATACCCATATCTGTGCTGCACTTGCGGTCACAGAAATCATGGCGGCTGAGACAACAAGAATCGCCAGTGAATGAGTCGCCCTGGCCAGGTGACACATGCACCTTGAGCCAGGGCTTTGCACAAGGAAGATGAATTCATGCAGTTAAACTGCATCAGGGCCACCAAAGTAGCCCCAATAAGGACAACGCTCCATGTTAATGGTCACTCCTTGGATATGGAAATTGATACAGTAGCTGCTGCTTCAACTATTGGGATACCTAGGCAAAGCTGGCAACATACACCAAAGAATCATTGACCGTCATTGGGGCCACAATGGCCCCGGTTACCCATGACAGCAGTCAGTCTGTCTACCATTGGTAGTGGTGCAGGGACTAGGACCCAAACAGTTTGGCCACGATTGGTTACGACTCCACTGAGACTAGCAACAAATCTTCCAGATGGGTACTGGTGGTTTGTACAAAGTTCCTGGGAAAGTACCCGGAGGTTTTCTAGGACGGCCTGGGAAAGATAAAGGGGCCTATGATTAAAATCTACATTGATCAAGCGGCCCAGCCCAAATACCTTCGGGCCCGTCTGGTCCTATAGGCCCTGCTGGCGAAGGTGGATGATGAGCTGAGATGCTGGAGAACCTGGGCATCATACGCCCAGTTTAGTTTGCAGAGTGGGCAGCACTAGTAGTCCCTGTGCTGAAGCCAGACAAGCCCATTCGCCTGTGTGCCGACTGTAATGAGTATCAGCAAGGCCTCCTCCTGGACAGCTGCCCCATGCCATGTGTCGAGGACCTGTATTCAAAGTTAGCTGGGGTCACTCCTTCGCGAAGCTGGACATAAGCCATGTGGACCTCCAGCTGAAATTAGACGCAGTGTCTAGAAAATACGTCACCATCAACACCCGCCGTGGGCTATACGGGTACACCTGGCCTGGGCTCGCGGTGTCATTGGTGGGTGCATCCTTCCAGCAAGGGATGGAAAACATCTTCCAAGGGCTCCCCTGGGTGGCTGTGTACCTGGACAATGTACTTTTCACAGGAGCCGCCGAGAAGGAACACTTGGATAACCTAGAAGAGCATCCCTGGGTGTTATTACACCCCGACTTTGCTGGGTCCTTCTTGCGATCAATGTTTCTGCTCCTGATTGGCGCTCACTCAAAGTGGATGGATATGTACAGAATGTCTTCCACCACCTCCCATGCCACCATAGAAAAGTTGCTCCAGTCCTTCAGCACCCATGGGATTCCCGTGGGGCGATTGTCACTGACAATGGGACCCCTTTTACCAGTGAGTAATTTCAAGGATTTATGCACGCTGATGGGGTGAAACACCACCCGAGCTGCCCCATGTCACCTACCTTCCAATGGCCTGGCAGAACGGGCAGTCCAGATATTTATCGGGGCATGAGAAAAACTGCAGGGTCAGTTATAAGAAAGCTGGCGCGATTCCTGTTTACCTGTGCCACATGCTACCACCAGGGTAGCACCGGCAGGTTATTGATGGATCTACGGCTCCGAACCCGCCTATGTTTAATGATCCCAAACCTCGACGGGAAGGTAGAGAAGAAGCAGAGCCTTCAGAATAAGTAGCACCAACATTGAATGTGCAACAGAGGGGTTAAAGCTGGGGACCTGGTCCACGTTCGAAATTTCGGGGACAGAGTCAGCAGATCCCTGGGACTGTAGTGAAGAGAGCAGGATCGATGGACCTGCGGACGTTTGAGGGAAGGGATGTAATAACCCTCACGTGACCCACAGGGGCACCCCAATTTATCTCCCCATGGGGCTTGTGGAATACAAGCTCTCCCGCTAGTGGGCGGAGGCCCATGAGCAGGGGCTTGCGGAAATTACTTCATAAAATCAAGCCCGGGCTGGGCAGGCTGGAATGGTAGTCCCGTCTGGACCTTGGAGCTGTAAGTCGCGTTGAGGTCTTTACTTTTGTTGTCGAATGAAACCTCTTTTCGATTTACCTTCTGGGGCCTCCTGAACTTTTACAAATACTTCTCCATATCATTACTTTAAGAGACAGTGGAGAATTACCAAAGTGTACTGCAATCCCGGGCTGCATTCTCCGCACCCCAACGCCGAAATCGTGGCCGGCGCCGGGGTGGAGAATCCGTTTCCCCGCACGAAATGGGGACCGAATTCGTATTCGTATACAGAAAAGTATTTTTCTGCGAGCAGCTCAACAGATCATTAAGTACATGAGAAGAAAAGGGAATAAAAGAAAATACATAATAGGGCAACACAACATATACAAAGTAACTACATAAGCACCGGCATCGGGTGAAGCATGCAGGGTGTAGTGTTAATGAGGTCAGTCCATAAGAGGGTCATTTAGGAGTCTGGTGACAGTGGGGAAGAAGCTGTTTTTGAGTCTATTCGTGCGTGTTCTCAGACTTCTGTATCTCCTGCCCGATGGAAGAAGTTGGAAGAGTGAGTAAGCCGGGTGGGAGGGGTCTTTGATTATGCTGCCCGCTTTCCCCAGGCAGCGGGAGGTGTAAATGGAGTCAATGGATGGGAGGCAGGTTCGTGTGATGGACTGGGCGGTGTTCCCGACTCTCTGAAGTTTCTTGCGGTCCTGGGCCGAGCAGTTGCCATACCAGGCTGTGATGCAGCCTGATAGGATGCTTTCGATGGTGCATCTGTATAAGTTGGTAAGGGTTAATCTGGACATGCCGAATTTCCTTCGTTTCCTGAGGAAGTATAGGCGCTGTTGTGCTTTCTTGGTGGTAGCGTCGACGTGGGTGGACCAGGACAGATTTTTGGAGATGTGCACCACTAGTAATTTGAAGCTGCTAACCATCTCCACCTCGGCCCCGTTGATGCTGACAGGGGTGTGTACAGTACTTTGCTTCCTGAAGTCAATGACCAGCTCTTTAGTTTTGCTGGCATTGAGGGAGAGATTGTTGTCGCTGCACCACTCCACTAGGTTCTCTATCTCCCTCCTGTATTCGGACTCATCGTTATTCGAGATCCGGCCCACTATGGTCGTATCGTCAGCAAACCTGTAGATGGAGTTGGAACCAAATTTTGCCACGCAGTCGTGTGTGTACAGGGAGTAGAGTAGGGGGCTAAGTACGCAGCCTTGCGGGGCACCGGTGTTGAGGACTATTGTGGAGGAGGTGTTGTTGTTCATTCTTACTGATTGTGGTCTGTTGGTCAGAAAATCGAGGATCCAGTTGCAGAGTGAGGAGCCAAGTCCTAGGTTTTGGAGCTTTGATATGAGCTTGGCTGGGATTATGGTGTTGAAGGCGGAGCTGTAGTCAATAAATAGGAGTCTGATGTAGGAGTCCTTGTTGTCGAGATGCTCTAGGGATGAGTGTAGGGCCAGGGAAATGGCGTCTGTTGTGGACTGGTTGCGACGGTATGCGAATTGCAGTGGATCAAGGCGTTCTGGGAGTATGGAGGTGATGCGCTTCATGATCAACCTCTCGAAGCACTTCATTACGACTGAAGTCAGGGCCACCAGACGGTAGTCATTGAGGCACGTTGCCTGGTTCTTCTTTGGCACCGGTCTCATGGTGGTCTCCTTGAAGCATTTGGGGACCTCGGAGTGTAGTAGGGACAGGTTAAAGATGTCTGCAAATACCTCTGCCAGCTGGTCCGCGCAGGCTCTGAGTGCACAACCAGGGATTCCATCCGGGCCCGTCGCCTTCCGAGGGTTCACTTTCAGGAAGGCCGATCTGACCTCGGAAGCTGTGATGGTGGGTATGGGTGAATTATGGGCTGCTGGGGCACTCGACAGCGGATTGGTGGTTACCTGCTCGAACCGAGCATAGAATGCATTGAGTTCATCGGGGAGGGGTGCGCTGCTGCCAGAGATACTGTTCGGCTTCGCTTTGTAGCCCGTTATGTTGTTTAGTCCTTGCCATAATCGCCGAGGGCCTGTCTGTGACTCTAGCTTGGTTTGATATTCTCTCTTGGCATCTCGGATGGCTTTGCGGAGGTCGTACCTGGATTTCTTGTATAGGTCAGGGTCGTCTGACTTGAAAACCTCAGATCTGTCCTTCAGTAGGGAGTCAATCTCGCGATTGAGCCATGGTTTCCGGTTGGGGAACGCACGTACTGCTTTCTTTGGCACGCAGTCGTCCACACATTTGCTGCTGAAGTCTGTGACAGTGGTGGCATACTCATTTAAGTTGGTCGCTGAGTTCTTAAATATGGACCAGTCCACTGTCTCTAAGCAGTCACATAAGAGATCTTCTGTTTACTCGGATCAGCACTGCACAACCTTCTCAGCTGGATTCTCCCGCTTGAGTTTCTGCTTGTATGCCGGGGGAACGAGCACTGTCTTATGGTCTGATCTCCCAAAGTGCAGTCGGGGGATGGAACGGTGGGCGCCCTTGATTTTTGAGTAGCAGTGGTCAAGAGTGTTGTCGCCCTCTGGTGGGACAGGAGATGTGCTGGTGGAATTTTGGCAGTACACTTTTGAGGTTGGCCTTGTTGAAGTCTCCGGCCACGATGAACAAGGCCTCCGGGTGTTCTGTTTCATAGTTGTTTATAACTGGGTATAGCTCGTCCAGCGCCTTCCTCACTACTGCCTGGGGTGGGATGTAGACCGCTGTGATAATGGCTGAAGTGAACTCACGTGGAAGATAGTATGGGCGGCACTTCATGGTCAGGTATTCCAGGTCTGGGGAGCAGTAGGTCGCCAGAGTCGCCACATCCCAGCACCAGGAGGAGTTGATGAGGAGGCAAACCCCTCTACCCTTCGCTTTGCCTGATGACGCGGTGCGGTCTGCCCGGTGAATTGAGAAGCGTTCAGGTTGTATGGCACAGTCCGGTGAGGCTGGGGTGAGCCATGTCTCTGTGAAACAGAGCACACAGTAGTCTCTTACTTCCCTCTGAGAGGTAAGTCTGACGTTAAGTTCATCCAGCTTGTTTTCAATCGCTTGGACGTTTGCCAGGAGTATGCTGGGGAGAGGGGTCTTGAAACCGCATTGTTTCAGTCTAACCTGCAGACTGCCGCATTTCCCTCGCTTCCTCGGTCGGGAGCTGTGGCTGGATGGTCCTGGGATCCGATGGGAGAAGTCTGACCTTGTGGAATGTAGGTGGTTGCGTCTGGCGGGGTCCAGGGAGCTAGCGGGGACCAGGGCACTGGTTACGTTTCCGGGGTCGGGTCTGGTAGGATACTGGGCACTGGTTGAGGTAGAGGGGCTGCTAGGGGGCCATGTTTACGATCTGGATGGGTCTCGGCATTCTGCAGACACGGGAATACCTTGCAGCGCGTTCGGGTCCTTGCGCGGGATCTCCGCAATTTCGGGGGCCCTGGGTCGTGGGCAGGGGTTTTTTGAGGCAGGTTGGGCTGAGTCCCATGGTCTGTTCCCTCCCTGGCGCTCCTGGGGTCGGGTCTTGAAGTAGGTCCGGTAGGGCCTCCACGTGGATTTTTTCTTTCTTCCATCTCCAAGTAGTTCGGGCTGCTGGGCGGGCCTCTCCGGGTCGGGTCGCTGGGCGGGTCTCTCGGGGTCGAGTTGGGCTGGGTCTCATCGTTGGGGGTCGGGTCGGGAGCTCCGGGGACTGGGCCGGGCGATCCGGGGGCTGGAGTCGGTTGTTAGGCTGGGTTGGGAGCTCCGAGGTCTGGGTCGGCTCCAAATCGAGGTCGGGGCTTCACTTCCGGTTTGGGCCCGATCCACTTCCAGGTCGTGGTGGTCAGGTCGGGTTGGGTCAAAAGGTCTCCACGTGCCTCGGAGGATGTTCAAGCCTGCAAGAGAAGATAAAAGAGAGAGGTTAGTAATACTGTTAGTTTTAGAATTAAATTTTAAAAGATTAGAACGAGTATAAGTTAAGTAAAAAGTGGATCTGTTGGGGAGAGCTCGCAGAGAGTCGCCTCGCCTCCGGCGCCATCTTGCCCTTGCCCGGGCGCACGGCCAATCGGGAGCATTATGTTTAGGGTCCAGCTCCGCGGTCTGAGTCCGCCATGGAGCACTGTGTGCCCGCCAGTTTTCTGGTGTGAAAGTCCACAGTTTTTACGACAGCGTGGGGACATAGTCCCCAAAACTGAGAATCCAGCCCCATATCTTCCACTCTCTCTGCAGGTGATGGAGCAGGGATTGGTGGTCTCTCAGCGAGATCTAGAGCTGCACAGCAAGTCAGATTTCTCAGGAGATCAGACCCCACGCCGACCGCCCCCCTCACCAATCGCAGGGAAATCAATAGCTGAAGACAGCCATTTATGCTATTCTCCTGATAGTTCCATTGTGTCTCCCCTCAGAGTTGAAGTGAGAGTGCAGAATGACCGCCCACAGATATGAGAACCTATGAAATGTCTTTAAAAATTAAACAAGCTCCAATTTTCCTTCTTTAATAAGTCTCCTTACAATATTATTTCATGATCTGATAAAGTTCTGCTTCTTTTATGTTTAAAACCCAATAAAAGACTAATAAAGACCCAAAAGTGCTCCTTAATAATAATGATGTTAGTCACCTGGAAATAGTTCTGCAACTCCTTTAAAAACATCCAGGGCCTATCAGTCACTCCCAAATTTGCCTCAATTGGGAATATACATGCACAGTGGACGGATACTAAGACATTCATCAGCAGGCCGGATCAGTTCTTTCAACTAATGGCAAACAGGTTTCACCTCACTCAGCCTGACCTATTTCGAAAGTAAAACATCACCTCCAGCACTCAGCCAGCCACGCTCCAAGAAAACAAAAGTCCAACGCAAACTCAATCCAAGAGGCTGATAAATCCACAGAAGGCCTCAGTGTGTTTGCTCCTGGATTAAAAGCCAACTCATAAGAGCGTGAATGGTACGAGGGAACAGGCCCAGGAGGGGAACATGGAAGTCAGGTTTTCCACAACTATCATTGGACGATCAAAGTGCGAGTCAACATAAAGTGTACCTGAACTCACAATTGACCCACAAGCTCCAGTTTATAATGAAGCAGATTAGAAGCCATAGGGAGTTTCTAGTTGTTCTGGTCCAGGTCGAGGTTCTGGGCAGAAAACCTGGAAGACCACAGTGGGGATGACAGCCATTATAGATCCATTCAGAATTAACCCTGTCTGTGGTAGGTATGTCTGCCAGCAAACATGCCCTCCTGCAACATGCAGGCCTATGCACCATCACGCCTGTCTGCAGGGGACTGTATCATCCGACTGCGATGAGGTGGAACCAAGCTGAAGATTTTGGTGAAACAACTGTGGGACATATGCCAGTCGTACAGGATGTACAGACACGGCCTAGAACCCATTCTTGGGAGCCAGCCCTTCACAGGCACACGGATCCATGTCCACCCCACTTTTGCACCCCCGCCCCACCCCAAACTTCTCGCCAGGGAATGAAGTTGCCAACTGGCAACTCTCAGAAGGGACACCACGGTCCGTTAGCACCTCGACCCAGTCATACCTCAGAGACCAATATCAAAGTCTTCACGCACGGGGCATTGTTGCAAACATGCCGCAGCTTGCCAAAGTCTTCCTTTGTGAGCACTGTGTCGCGAAAAACATGCGTTAACTTCTCAAGATGTTTGCATGTGTTGTATTTCTGACAGAAAGCCAATTTTAAAACATTTTTTTTAGTCCGATGTAGGAAATCAATCAATGTGAGCTGGCTCGCAAATGGATATTAATTTTAAATCCCTGCATTAATGAGAATGTTTTTGCAATGAATTCAGCTTAGTTGCTGCGGATTAGTGTCGTCTTTGTGTCATATCAATTATAGTTTAAGTGCCGTGTGACATTCTTTCTTGTTGTTTTCCTGAGCAGCTGCATTTTATAAGGTTTCCATCTCATCAACACCCCAAAAAGCATGAGCCTCCGATAGCCATCTGATCAAGATAATAAGCATCTCAGACTCGGATGTTGACTCATACCCGTGACATAGGTTTGCCCCAGTGCCGATCAATTTAACCATTGCAGGTGCACAAAGTGACAGAGCGGAGGCAGGGTGGATCCAGGGCTCGATCCAAAACTGATGGTGAAACGGAATTAGCAGCAAAAAACATTGCCGAAAGCAATGCCGCAGCAATTTTTTAAAGAAAAAAAGCAAATTAAAAATAGCCCCATTCTCGACTTCCGAAGCATCTTTCAGTACGATTAAATGTTTTCTATATCAGCCGAAAATGGACTTCGAAACGCACTGCAAAAGCTCGAAGGCCCTGCCGAATGATTGATGGACATTTTGCCAAATTATTCTCCCCAACCAGTGATGATTCAAAGCAACTGTTTGTTTTTATTTAGATCAAGTGGAAAACTAATGCAAAAGGCACGGTAACTAAACACCTTAAGCCTGAATTGTTCCTCATCCAACACAAGGAATTATTCATGCCTTCCTCTTTTTTGTGGGCTGATGTTAATACACTCGGAATGTGCTTTATGATGTTTGATGTGCCAGGTTAGCTTTTTAAGTGCTCACTGTGGTATGTAACTTCTAATTTTTCTCTTATATATTTTTGACCTTGTCATCACTTCAACTCTGTCTCAGTTTCTGTAATCTAAGATGATCCGAATAAAAGCCTTTTATTCTCCGTTTGGACCCGATCCACCTTAAAAGCAAGAATCTAATGGGTTCTATGGCACTCACTTAGCTATAATTTATCTAGGCTAAATGGTCATAGAATTTTTTCTTAATATTAAAATGGCTAAAGGAACCTTTGAACTGCCAGTTAACTAAATGAAAGACTGCAGCTCTATAGACTTTGTGTCAATGTTAGAAGAGATGTTTAAGTCCCGAGACTGTACAGATTGCCTCTCTAAGACAGTGTTTCTTTCATCATAATTCTCCCGGTGCAAGGAGTCAATGGGTTCCTGTTCAGTCCCTCGTCATACATTTTCTGCAGGGCTCTTGTGTTCGAGATTGCCCAATAGCCCTACTGACGAGCGGAACACTGGATTCGCAGTCGGAAAGCCTGAACCGGACAGATTGTCCATCTTTGGGCGACTGATGCCAGTTCTCATTTCAACCACTAGATGGAGTTCAAAGGAGGGGGGGTTGCACACGCATGTGTCGGGGTGGAGGAGGTGGGGGTGGGGAGGACCTGCTTAAACAGACCAATCATGAATTGGACATTGGGAAGGGGAAATGCATCGCCGAGAAGAGGCATCGATAGAGAATTCCTTTCTGAGGTAAATTGTGGATCAGTGATAGGCAATCTAGGCTAGTGAGTGGGCCGCATTCGGGGCCCTCCTTCGGCCCAGCCGGCTGCTAGATTGTTCACGATCTATGACCCCAAGAATAAGATTGAATGAATTTAATATGTGCCGAATATTTCATAATGAGTTATAGAAAATGTTTAATCATTCATACATTAATAGAACTGTCGTCAACTTCAAACGACAAAAAAAAAAAAAAAAATATTTACACTTGATTGGACGCAGGGAGAGTGCTTGGCTCTCACAGTGAAAGGTTTAGTGATATCATAGTTGTGTTGACTACTAGGCGTCTCATTAGTATATAAGTGAATGTTGAGTCAGATTGATGAGGGAGCTGAGAGAGAGAGGTTGCTTGTGCATGTTCATTATGTTATTCACCTGTTGTTTTGTGTATACTTGACCCACAGTTAATGATAATAAATCGTTTATAGCTTTAGCTACAAGTGTTCTTGTAATACAAATCAGGCCATCCGATACCCGACATCTGGCAGGAACACCACATGGTACCAGAGCTGGATGGTATTAAACACTGAGAAAAAACTATCACATCATGGAGTGAAGCCACGAGGTCCACAGAGATTTGATGATTTTGCAGACTGCAAGAGTGAACCACAGGGAGTCATTGAAGCCACGAATGAGTCTCAGATTTTATGGTAATGTGGACAGTTGAAGCAACGGTTGCTGAGGAATCAAACTGTCCATGAAACAAACAGTTAAGATTTGCCAGGCTCACGAGCCAGCAGCACGGCATTCTAAAATATTTCTCAGTAATGATTGATGAGGGAAGGGCTGGGGATGTTGTCTACATGGACTTTAGTAAAGCATTTGATAAGGTCCCTCATGGTAGGCTGTTGCAAAATATTAAATCATATGGGGTCAGGGGTGAACTAGCTGGATGGATTCAGAACTGGCTTGGCCATTGAAGACAGAGGGTAGCAGTGGAAGGGTGAGCAGTTGAAGGCGGAAATTAAAATTACAAGGGGGCACATGTTCAAGGTGAGGGGGGAAAGGTTCGGTGGAGATGTACGGGGAAAATTTTTACACAGAGAGTGATGGTGGCCTGGAATGCACTGCCAAGTGAGGTGGTTGAGGCAGATAAGTTAGCGACCTTTAAGACACATCTGGATAGGCACATGAACAGACGGGGTATAGAAGGATACAGGCGGTTGGTCTAGTTAGGACACGTGATCGGTGCAGGCTTGGAGGGCTGAAGGGCCTGTTCCTGTTCTGTATTGTTCTTTGTTCTTTAATGAAGGAAAGCACTTTTTCCAAAAGGGCGGGAAACTTCTGAAAAAAGGCGGGAAGGTTCCGGCAGCTCCTCGCACACCAACAAACAGGTTAAAGATCAGGACAAAGTGTTTCTGTGTAAAAGGTGTGGTCAAAGGCACAAATGAAGGCAGTGTCCAGCATTTGGCAAGTTTTGTTCCAGCTTCAAAGGAAAGAAATCCCGTTGTTCGGAATTGTTACTCTAAGCTCAACCCCAGATCAGTCAGCACAGTGGAAGACACAGTCTCCAGTGATGAAACATCATTGTTCGTTGGGGTAAGAACAGAGAAGAATAGGTTTTTGGAGACATCAAAAAATTCTCCAGCATTTTAAAAAATGCAAACTGATGCGCCATTTAACATAAATGCAGTTGATAAGGACAAACGGCGGCAACCGCTTGAAGTGAACAGTACAGTGGTCCAATTGAAGTTAGACACTGGTGCCAAAGCCAATCATTCGATTCCCAGCTTGGGTCACTGCCTGTGCGGAGTTTGCACGTTCTCCCCGTGTCTGCGTGGGTTTCCGGAATGTGGCGACGAGGGGCTTTTCACAATGACTTAATTGCAGTGTTAATGTAAGCCTACTTGTGACAATAAAGATTATTATTAATAATAATAATAATAATAGCTTATTGTCACAAGTAGGCTTCAATGAAGTTATTGTGAAAAGCCCCTAGTCGCCAAATTCCGGTGCCTGTTCGGGGAGGCCGGTATGGGAATTGAACCCGCGCTGCAGGCATTGTTCCGCATTGCAAGCCAGCTATTTAGCCCACTGTGCTAAACCAGCCCTTTTATTATTAATATATATGTCATTATATAATAATAATTATTATTATTAGTGAAATTGCTGAAGGTATAGATTTGCATGTCAATCTTATTTCCACAGTACTACCTGTATCAGATACAAAACTACGTGAGATCCAAGAAGAGACCAGGATGGATCAATCTGTTCAAGAGGTGATGAGGAACATCAACTCATACTGGCCCGGCAGTCAATGTATGGGGGGCGGGATTCCCTCAGCCTGGGCCAGGCCGGAGAATCTCCGTGACCGGCGCGAATCGCGCCACGCTGCCCCGACGCCGACCCGCGATTCTCACGCAGAGCAGAGAATCGGCGCAATTGGCGCCAGTGTGGTTAGCGCGGCGCCGGTCGGGGGCCGCTTTACACGGCCGGCCGATTCTCGAGCCCCGCCGGCGCCATCCACACCTGCTCTCAGCCGGCGGCAACTCGGCGTGGAAGGGTCGGGGTGGGGCCTGTGGGGGCATGGGGGCCTGTGGGGGGACGGTGGCCTGTGGGGGGACGGTGGCCTGGCCCGCGATCAGGCCCCACCGATCGGCGGGTCGGCCTCTCAGGCTGGGGGCCTCCTTTCTTCTGCACAGGCCGCTGTAGCCCCACGCTGTAGCATGTTGCGTCAGGGCCGGCGCGTTGAAGGAAGCCACTGCATGTGCGCGTTGGCGCCGGTGCCACTGCGCATGCGCGGACCCCGCGGCGCCCAGTTGACGCTGGGATCAGCAGCTGGGGCGGCGTGAACTGCTCCATTGCCGTGCTGGCCCCCTGTGGGGGAAACTGCGACGACGTTTCCGACGGCGTCAACACTTAGCCTCAGGATCACAGAATCCCGACCGGGGTTCTACAATATAAGATCTGAACTCAGTATCATTAATGGAGTGGTGCTTCATTTGAACACCATAGTTACACCTCAATCTCTTTGCAAGGATGTACTTAAGAAGATACAGGAAGGACATCTCGGGATTGAGAAGTATAAATGGAGAACTCATGACTCTGTTTATTGGCCAGGTATAAACCAGGATATTGACAAGATGGTCAGTTGTTGTGACACGTGCCAGACGCATCGTTGCAAGCAAACAAGGGAACCTATGCAAATATCTGATTTACCTACGGCACCATGGCAGAAAGTAACTATGGATCTCTTTCACCTAGATAATAATAATAATAACTACTTTATTAGTGTCATAAGTAGGCTTACATTAACACTGCAATGAAGTTACTGTGAAAATCCCCTCGTTGCCACACTCTGGCGCCCATTTGGGCACACTGAGGGAGAATTCAGAATGTCCAATTCACCGAACAAGCACGTCTTTCGGGACTTGTGGGAGGAAACCAGAGCAACCGGAGGAAACCCACGCAGACACGAGGAGAACGTGCAGACTCCGCACAGACAGTGACCCAAGCCGGAATCGAACCTGGGACCCTGGCGCGGTGAAGCCACAGTGCTAACCACGGCGCTACCATGCTGGAATCCCTCAAGTCGGCGCGAGTGACAACGGTCGTTGTTTTAGCTGCAAAGTGTGGCAACACTTCGCAGTCACCTATGATTTCAATCATGTCACACAGGCCAATGGTAAAGCCGAAAAAGGTGTACATATTGTCAAGTAATTATTGAAGAAAGAAATGGACAGCCAATCTGATCCAAATTTCGCACTAATGAGTTACAGAGCATCACCATTATCACATGGTAGATCGCCAGCAGGGTTACTCATGAATAGAAAGTTGCGTACCACACTTCCATACTTTTGAAAAGAAAGAGGAGAATGCAGTGGTACTGCAGGAAATGCAAAACATTAAAACAAAACAAAAGCAGTTCTATGATAGAGTGTTTGGAACTTTTCCACCTCTGAATAGTGATGACATTGTGAGAATAAAAGATTCAGGCAATTGGTCGAGAAAAAACATTGCACTTGAAGAAGTAGCAACTCGTTCCTATAATGTGCAGACAGAGGAAGGGTTGGTTTTAAGAAGAAATTGTCACGTGCTTTTGAATACCAGGGAAAACTTTCACAACAATGTGATGGATGACCAATCAATGCCAGAATCAATGTCACCTGCAGTGTCAGATAGTTCAGCATTACCTGAGCATGAGAATGTCATGGAGAACATTGAATCTACAAGTTCTGAGCGGCAAAGTCAAACTTTGAGAAGATCAACCAGATTTAGAAGAAAACCTGATCGACTTAATTTGTAGATTTGGACTATATATATATTTGTTAAAACAGTTTAAATGTAAAAGAAAATTAATACTGTCAGATTCACAGGCTAGTGATATCGCATGTAACTATACTGATGGTAACATATTCATTTATTCCTTCAAAGGAAAGGGGATGCAGTGATATCATGGTTTTGTTGCAATTCACCGATGGACCACTAAGAGTCTCATTAGTATAATACGTGAATGTTAGAGTCAGGTGACCTCAGACTGACTAGGGAGCTGAGAGAGAAAGCTTGCTTGTGCATGTTCATACTGTTATTCATCTGTTGTTTTACATATAGTTGACCTACAGTTAATGTTAATAAATTGTTTATAGCTTTAGCTACAAGTGCTCTTGTAATATAAATCAGGCCATCCGTCAAGAACATTACACATGTGAGCAATCAGCACACAACACGTGGCCTCGCTTTATGTGCGAATCACTTTACACCAGGAACAAAACGGCACGGGCAGAACCCAGTGGAACCTGGCAATGCGGCACGCGGGCAACGGTCAACAAATTGTCTCCCAGGCCGCAGTACTAACACTGATGGGCCGCAGATTCCCCACCTCTGGTGTAGACCCTCAGGAACTCTGAGATTAGGTAATGTTCAGTCAGTGCCATGTGGTAGCGAAGGTTTTCGTGCCAAGAACAAACGTCAATGAAAAACATCAAAGAGTTGTTAAGCTTTGTATAAATTCTAAAGGTCTGTGCATGGCGACGTAAATGTAGCTAATGATAGATAGAGGCTTGGAGTCAAAAGTTACAAATTGCTACTATGGTAGTATACCTTAGAAATACGTGCTAAATCAAACAAGAATATATACTCTGCCTTTGTAACTCAGGAAGATTTACAGGACCAAACATTTGCTGCCAAAATCTGAATCAATGTAATGTTTTTTCTGGAAAAATGTCAGGTCTTTGCGCCTTCATAACACATGCATGGACCCTTCCAGCAGTGGGGTTTATGACCAGTTGTTTTATGATCCTCATTAGCCCGTGAACTGGAACTACTTTTCACCAGTGGAAAGCTCAAGGCTCTCATTTGGTTTCCGATTGTTGAGCTTGTTGTGTCAGTGGGGCAGAGACTGCCAAGAAACCACGTACAAAAAACCCGACATCCCTCATCCGACCAAACCTTTGCCTGGGTTCAATGTCACCTTCAAGTGCTGGCAGGCAGAAGTGAGGCGTGATGGTACAGTAAAGGTGGGTTTTAAAACTATTGATTCAAGACACACTTAACTCTGCATCTAATCAACATTTTTTTTTCTTTCAACATTGGCATCCGTTATTGCGATTGTTATAGCACCGCAATGTGTTGCCCCTCTGTCAAACGAGTGAAATGGATTTCCCCGTACATAGTGGAACGAGGCGGTCTCTGCGGATTTCTTGGCCCGTTGCCATGTCAGCCAGACATTCATATTTGCTATTCCATACGTCTACCAGCTCAGAGCAACACCCAATGTCAATTCTCAGTGCAGTCAGACCTTTTTTTTTATGCCTACCTAGATTTGCATGTTCCATTCATGACCGTTTGCTGAAGTAAATTCTGTACAACCACTGTTGGATCCGAGCCACTTGCCACAGCAACTGGAGGCATTTCAACAGACAGCTCTATGCAATTGCAAGATGTTGCGACATCGCCTGCACATTAATAAATCTCAGCAATGCTACAAGGAGGGAGCGGGCAATGCAAAAAAAAAAATGCTAATTAATTCTGGTGATGGCAAACAGTGAAGGTGAATAACAGTGAGAAACTCTATTCTTTTGGGACCATTTGAGAGTGTTACATTGGAAGGAGGGGCTGCATTGTAAAGTCTGCTTGTGCCTGCTGTTAGTATTACAAAGCACATAGACATCTGTTTTTCTGATAATATTAATTGCCCATTACTCAGAGTGCTCCAAGATAATCACTGAACATCATAATTACTAGACTCCAATATATGTGCTCCTCAACATTCACTTCTTGTAGCGACTGGTAATTTGCCAGGAGATGTTGTTCTCAGGCAGCTGCATAACAGATACAGCGATGATATTATTCCATTATTTTGGGCGACCATTGTGACAAAATCTTCCTTTAATCCAGCCCCGAAAAACATTGAAATACACATAGAATGCACACTCTTTTAAATTGTGCTGCTCCCTGTAGTTATGTGGTATAGCTGGAATGTAATATTTGATTGATTTAACAGTAAACCATTGTGACTTGGTTCATTAACTCCCAATGCAGGCTTGGTGACCAGAAATTATGACAGATAATATTAACCTTCTTTGTTTATTTTCTCTGTATAAACTTCATTCCTTATCCAAGATCTCGACCTAACATTAAAGCTGTGGAATGAGAGAATAATACCAAACAAAAGGAGGCTGTTCAGCCCATCCCAACAGTGACAGCTTTGAAGGAGCAGTCTAGTTAGTCCCACACCCTTGCTCCTTGCCCATTGCTCTATAAATCTGGTGCCCTGCAGAATTCGTCCAATTCCCATTCGAATGTTGTGACTATCTGCTTCCACCAACCCTTTGGCCATTGGAAACAGTGAGCGGGATTATCCGGCCTCCCAGCCGTCTTTTTCCCGACGGCGGGATGCGGCGTGCCGCTCGCTAGTGGCAGGATTCTCTGCGCCTGCCGCTGTCAGTGGGATTTCCCATTGAAGCCAACTCACACCATCGGGAAACACATGGGCAGGGGTACGATGCCGGCGGGACCAGGAATACCCTCTCCAGCGAGGCCAGATTCTCCTTATTTACTCTTTCAAAGCCCTTCTTAAATTTGAACACCGTTCTCAGACCTCCTCTTATCCTTCCCTGCTATGGGAGAACAAGTCCGGCTTTGCTAGTCTCTCACAATAACTGAAGTCCCTCAACCCTGGTACCATTCTCGTAAATCCGTTCTGCGTCCTCTTAAGGGGCTGGTTTAGCACAACTGTCTAAATCGCTGGCTTTGAAAGCAGACCAAGGCAGGCCAGCAGCACGGTTCAACTCCCGTACCAGCCTCCCCGAACAGGCGCCGGAATGTGGCGACTAGGGGCTTTTCACAGTAACTTCATTTGAAGCCTGCTTATGACAATAAGCAGTTTTCATCTCATTTCAAAGCCTTTGACATCCTTTCTAAAGTGTGGCGCTGAGAACTGAACTCAGTACCACGGCTGAGGTACAAAGGTTCAGCGTCATTTCCCTGCTTCCGCACCCTATGCCTCTGCTAATGAATCCAAAGATCTCAAATGCTTTTTCAACTGTCTTCTCAGCTTTACCTGCCTGCTTTAAAGATTTGTGGTTATACAGCAACCCCCCAGGTAACTCTGTTCCAGCACCCTCTTTAAGATTGTTCCATCTTGCCCCTCCCTTTTCCTCCAAAATGAACTGTATCACTTCCCACTTCTCTTGGGTGGCACGGTGGCACAGTGGTTAGCACGGCTGCCTCGCAGCACCAGGCACACGATTCCGGCCTCGGGCACTGTCTGTGTGGAGTCTGCACGTTCTCCCCGTGTCTGCGTGAGTTTCCTCCGGGTTTTCCAGTTTCCTCCCAGTCCAAAGATGTGCAGGTTAGGTGGGGTTACAGGGTTACAGGGAAAGGGCAGATGCTCTTTCGGAGTGTTGATGCAGACTGAACGGGCCAAATGGCCTTCGTCTGCAGTGTTTCTATGGATTCTCTGCATTGAGTTTCAAACAAAGAAATGTACAGCACAGGAACAGGCCCTTCGGCCCTCCAAGCCCGTGCCGACCATGCTGCCCGACTAAACTACAATCTTCTACACTTCCTGGGTCCGTATCCCTCTATTCCCATCCTATTCATGTATTTGTCAAGATGCCCCTTAAATGTCACTATCGTCCCTGCTTCCACCACCTCCTCCGGTAGCGGGTTCCAGCCACCCACTACCCTTTGTGTAAAAAACTTGCCTCGTACATCTACTCTAAACCTTGCCCCTCGCACCTTAAACCTCTGCCCTCTAGTAATTGACCCCTCTACCCTGGGGAAGAGCCTCTGACTATCCACTCTGTCTATGCCCCTCATAATTTTGTAGACCTCTATCAGGTCGCCCCTCAACCTCCGTCGTTCCAGTGAGAACAAACCGAGTTTATTCAACCGCTCCTCATAGCTAATGCCCTCCATACCAGGCAACATCCTGGTAAATCTCTTCTGCACCCTCTCTAAAGCCTCCACATCCTTCTGGTAGTGTGGCGACCAGAATTGAACACAATACTCCAAGTGTGGCCAGTTTCATTGGCTGGCCATGTGACTGCCCAAGTCCATGACATTCTCCTGAAGTTTGTTACTGTCCACATGATCAGTTGCAACATTTCAGAGTGTCATGACATCTGCAAACTTTAAAATTGTGTTTTTTTAAATTATTTCATCGGATGTGGGCATCACTGGCAAAGACAACACTTATTACCCATCCCTAATTGTCCTCGGGAAGGTGGTGATGGGTTGCCTTCTTGAACCGCTGCAGTCCCTGTGGTGTGCCACAACCCACAGTGTGGTTAGGGAGGGAGTTCCAGGATTTTGACCCAGCGGCAGCGAAGGAACGGCGATATATTTCCAAGTCAGTTTGGCGTGTGGCTTGGAGGGGAACTTGCAGGTGGTGGTATTCCCAGGTCTCTGCTGCCCCTGTCCTTCTAGGGGTTGAGGCCATGGTTTGGAAGCTGCTGTCGAAGGAGCTTTGGCAAGTTGCAGCTGTGCACCTTGTGCATGGACAGGCCGCAGGAGAAGTGAGGTAGAGAGGGTGCCAAGCGCCTGGGCCTAGGGATAGTCGAGGCCTGGGTTCCATGTTCGAAGTGGAGTTTCTGATCGTCCAGACAGAGGAGCCAGAGACAAAGACTGCCTTAAAAAAAATTGGAACCAAAGTGTTCGTGTCAATCTCACTGAGTTGATGCATTGCTACTTCTGACCTTCGGGTAGCTTTGAGGAGACTGTGAGGAGTTCCTTGAAAAATCGTAAGTCAAACCTCGTAACTTTAGAACAATTGGTTGCCATCATTCAATGGATGGAATTACCATTGCTCAGTCCCCCACCATCAACATCCTGGGGGTTACCATTGCCCAGAAAT
The DNA here is from genome assembly GCF_047496885.1 of Scyliorhinus torazame. Lineage (NCBI taxonomy): Eukaryota > Metazoa > Chordata > Chondrichthyes > Carcharhiniformes > Scyliorhinidae > Scyliorhinus > Scyliorhinus torazame. The sequence continues at coordinate 25,361,243 of NC_092713.1, forward strand.
GGAACTGGACTAGCCATGTAAATACGGTGGCTACCAGAACAGGTCAGAGGCTAGAAATCCTGCGGTGAGTAACTCATCTCCTGACTCCCCAAAGCCTGTCCACTATTGACAAGGTACAAGTCAGGAATGTGATGGAATGTTTTCCACTTGCCTGGATGAGTGCAGCTCCAGCAACACTCAAGAAGCTCAACACCATCTAGGACAAAGCAGCTCTTTGATTGCCACCCCGTTTATCACCAATGCACAGCGGCAGCCTTGTATACCATCTACCAGATGCACTGTTGCAAGTTTCTTTAGACAGCGCCTTCCAAATCCACGACCACTGCCGTTTCGAAGGAACACCACCACCTGGAAGTTCCACTCCAAGCCACTCACCATCCTGAGTTGGAAATATATCGCCGTTCCTTCACTGTCGCTGGGTCAAAATCCTGCAACTCCCTCCCTAACAGCAAGGTGGGTGTGCCGACACTACACGGATTGCAGCATGCATTGTTGGGGAGGTTGGGGAGGGGGGAGGGGCTTGGGGGAGGTTATGGATTTGAATTGTATTTTCAGAAATGTAGTGATTGCTTTGTGGCCACTTTCCTAACATCAGTTGATTGCGCTATAATTATCATCAGAGAATCTGCATTGTGCCTCCAGTTTCACCATTTTTACAGTCACCCTGTTGACCGCACGTGGGTGTAATGCAAGAGACAAAAACTACATTTATACAGCACCTTCCACAATGTTCCAAATCACTATTTACACCAGTTAAATACTGTTGAACTGTCGTCACTGGTACAATGTAAGCAATGTTCTCAAATAACAGAGCAGCTCCTCCTCCCAATATTTATGTTTGTATGTCATTCTGGGATGGATGAGATGAACTGGGCTACACGGCCTTTATCATCCATAATTACCCTGCAAATAAAGAGTGGAATCATGGCTGGAGTTCCTCTTATTATGTTGCTCATCAAAGTTTACTGTGAGTGGGCTTTGTGGGGTGACATTTCCAGGACAGAAATGCGCAATGGAGGCATAATGAATCAGTGATCTGTTTTACACCACACTTTTTAAGAGTCTTTTCTATTGACTTGAATCTTTTGCTTTTGTTTACTTGCCTACCTTGGTGCTTTTATGAGGTTTGTGTGGTATTAAATTATGGCAATAAAATTGCATTCCATAGTAGATATTGAAAATATATTGTAGTTGGTCAGAAAGTCTTCAGAAAGCACAGATACAATTGTGAGTCACTGAGTCTTTGTCCTCCGGCCTCATAACCAGCCTCCTACCAGCCTCCCTGAACAGGCGCCGGAATGTGGCGACTAGGGGCTTTTCACAGTAACTTCATTTGAAGCCTACTTGTGACAATAAGCGATTTTCATTTCACTTCATTTCATGAAAGTTGTGTTGCACAGAGACACCTGAGGGCTCCAATGCTTCTCACTGACAGTGAAAGCTACGTTTTCCAATCAATGCACTTTGTTGCTCAGGATTCATTTGATATTTCTACCCTTATTGTTGAGAAAACAAAATCCAATTACACCACTTGTGCAAAATAATTATATTGAATATTGTCAGGCTGAAGAATGTCTTCTTCTATTTCCACAGAATGGAAAGATCTTGTGCAGAATTTCTGGGTTGCAAACATTGAACCTTTCCCCCAAATATGAACTTATTGTCGTCATGTCCATTTGGTGCAATGTTCAGAGCATGTTAATGAGGGCTGAGGCAGTCATCAAAATCAGTGTTATCATCTGCAAAGTGTTACAAACTACTAATGGGATATTTTTCTGTCAAAGTAAGAATATTGCACCATGTTGTTAAAGTAAAATTTGTACTTTCTGGTTAGTTTAGCAGTCACAGTGAGACCACCTATAGGTTGCACACAAATAAATACCAACAAACTAACAACGGTTAGCACTGCTGCCTCACAGCACCAGAGACTCGGATTCAATTCTGAGAGAGCGTGAGAGCGGGGGTGGAATAAAGGGCCAGGAAACAGGAGAAGCACTGGGGCCTCTGATTTCCTGTCCTGGCCCTGTAGTGTAGTACACACTGCTGTCATTGAGTGTCAGTGGTGGAGGGAGTGAATGTTTAGGTTGGTGAATGGGGTCCCGATCAAGCAGACTGCTTTGTCCTGGATGGCATCAAGTTTCTTCAGAGTCCAGGTTGTTAAAATTACAAAAGGAGCAGTGCTCCAAATGCCAATATTTGGGGAAACACCTCTGTCTATTAATCTCCAACATGAAAAACAGCCACTCATTATTTCTCTCTGCTTTCTGTTCGTCAACTTTGTATCCACACTGCTGCTGTTTCCTTAATTCTGTGAGATTTTATTTTGCTTACAACACTATTATGAAGTACTTTATCAAATGCCTTTCGAAAGTCCACATACACAGCATCAACTGCACTACCTTCATCAACCATCTCCATTATGCCATGAAGGAAATCATTCGAGTTAGTCGCACGTTTCCATTTATTAGTCCATTTTCACAATTACCAGAAAGTTCTTTCCCGGTTGATTGTTTTTATGTGTCCGCTTGACTCACTCTTTGTCCTTCTGGTTAACAGCTGAGGGCTTAAAAGAACAAATTCAGAACTCAAGGGCCTGATTGAGGCTGAGACTTCAGTCAAGAGTACCAATCTTTGACTAAGGTGCGTGACAGAGACTCTGGGATGGATTCTCCATTCTGGAGTTTAAGTGCTCCTTCCAGCGGAGAATCACAAGTTTGCGCTGCCTCTAGGGGCGCCAGCGAGGAGCAGTTCATGGTATGCTAATGGTCCAGCACACTGACAACCTGCGTTCCACCCGATTTCCGAATCCCCAGGCCTCTGGTTCACTGGGGCTGGAAAGCCCATTGAGAGGCCGACAAGCTGGAGCAGCTTTTAAGCGCTCCACACAGCCCACACTCTCATAGCAGCCAACAGAGCGGCAGGTCTCTAGATGCCAACATCAACAGGATGCTGGATTCTGTTGAGGAGAGGAGAGGCGCCCTTTCCCCAGGGTGGGGTGGGGGCAGCAGCCACCTATAATGACCAAAGCCTGGGAGGATGAGGCAGAGGCAGTGGGTGCTGGCAGCTTCACCAAGAGGACTATCACCTCGGTGGATAGTGTTAGTGACCAGGCTCCTGGGTCACCCTCTGGTGAGTGCCACACACATGCTGCAGCACGTCAGGCGGAGATGGGGACTCCAGGAGGAGGGGGCGGTCAGAGGACTGGTCCAATCCCAGGGAACAGCTGTTGCCCAGGCAGATGTTGCGCCTCTGGAAAAGACAATCCCATCACAGGTGCAGATGCGGATTCAGAACCTCTACAGGGAGTGGGGGTGTTAGCAACTTTCCAACACCTGTAAGTATAGCTGGAGGAGCCCACTCACCCAAAGGTGCAGGAGATGTTATCAACAATGCGTGGCACCTAGACCAACCCTGAAAGGGTGGCATCTACACTGGAAGGTCTGGGGCAAGATGTCAGAGCCATGTCAGGGTGTCCAAGGCTTGGGCCACACTGTGCTGTCCATGTCTGAGGTACAGGACAGAAGAGCTCAGTCACGGGTCGACATGTCCCATCTGCAGGTGGACATTGCCGTGGCGTTCCAAAGCTTGGTCCATTCACAAAAGGTCATGGTTGAGGGCATCAAGAGCATTGGCCAGGCGCTGACTGACCTTAGCCAGTCACAGAGGGACATGACTGAGGGAACGAGGCACATGGCTCACTCGCTGAGGGACGTGTCCCAGTCACAGTGCTCCATGGCTGAGGGCATCAACACCATGGCTCAGATGAGGGAGGGCCTCCAGGACTGGCAGCAGCAGGTGATATTGAGGCCTCTGGATCGCACCCCGGGTTCCCCTCCATCCCATGCTGTATCCCACGGGTCAGCGTGCACCCCGAGGGAGGAGGGCGTGATGGGGCCCATCTGGGACAGTTCACATCTTCCAGACCCCTCCCCACCTGACACCAGCACATCTGCTGGGCAGCAGATAGAACAGGGTGACATGTCGTCACCTGTGACATCTGAAAGTTTGCCGGGCCCATTTAGGTCCAGGCCCTCTAGAGGACGCCTGCCAATGGCATCACAGGGCAAAGGGCAGGACAAGCATCAGGCCGCCTCCACTCCTGATGTGTTGTCTGGGGCAACACCTAGAAGGAACGGCAGAGCACGAAAGAGAAGAAAGATAGACGAAGCATAAGTTGGCACGAGTGTAGTAGGGCGAACTAGCCAGCGGGAAGGGGACACAATTTTAAAATATGCACCATTAAACACTTTTGCACCAGCAGTCTTCCCTTTTAAGTAACCTTTGTCACCCCCGAGCCAACCCCTCACCCGAGGGAGGGCCTCAAGAATGCCACAACCTGCAAGTGTGCCAGGATGTAAGGGTTGTGCACGCTGCCTGGGTATCGTGCATAAACGTGCATGATGTGCTGCTGGTGATTGCCCACCGACTGCACGTCCAGGGAGTGGAAGCACTTCTTATTAACGAAGGACGCCCCTGTCGAGCTGGTGCTTTGAGGGCAACATACATACCATAAATAACACCCCGCACCTGGGCCATGCTGGAGATGGCAGCAAATACAGCAGCTCATGCATTCTGATGGGCCTGGTCCTGGTTAAAGTGTATATGAAAATTGCATAGGGCACCTCTGTCATCTCAGAATCACCTGTGCCGGACGATGTGCGTCCCCCACTCGAGCCCTGGAATGAGCCAGAGGTATCGGGGTTTAGGGCCACCATCGACTTCTAACCACCGGGAACGGGTGTCCTCCTACTAACCCTCGCAGTGCCGATGTGCCACCATCTGGAGCAGGTGTCGCATGGTATCTTTGGTGATACATGGGGTCCAGCACCTCCTCAAAGGACAAGCGCCAAAGGTGGCCTGACGTGACGGTGCCTTCGCACCTCCTTCTTGGCCTGATGGACGGCCAGCACTTGAGCCTCACCGGCTGATCCTGGCTGCACCGGGCAGTGACTTCCCTGAGCTGGCCCTGGCACTCTCACCACTGTATCATAATCCCCAAGCGGACCACCGGGTAACCATTATCGATCCCCCCGTGGGATATCGTGGTGACAAACGTCCCAGGTAGGAGGCCATTCACCTGGAGCTCGTTAAAGGCTACGTAGAAAAGCCGGCTCAAACAGAACCCGGAGTTGTTCGTTGTCCCAACAGGGACTGGACTGGGAGAGAGTTATTGTATTTAATTTAATAACCCCACCTAACCCTTTGGTCACTAAGGGCAATTTAACATGGCCAAACCACCTAACCTGCACACCATTGGACTGTGGGAGGAAGCTGGCGCACCCGGAGGAAACCCACGCAGCCACGGGGCAAACGTGCAAACTCCACACCAGCATTCGCCCAAGGCTGGAATTGAATCCGGGTCTCTGGCGCTTTGAGGCAGCTGTGCTAACCATTGTGGCACCGTGCCACTTCCTTCTTGCTCTGCAGCTACCCATGTAGTGATTGTCTGTATGGGTTTCCTCTGGGTGCTCCGATTTGCTTCCACAATCTAAAGATGTGCAAGTTAGGTGAATTGACCATGCTAAATTGTCCCTTAACATCAAAAAATGTGTGTTAGGTCAAGGTGTTATTGGGGAGCGGGCTTGAGTGGAAGGCTCTTTCGGAGGGTCGGTGTAGACTCACTGGGCTGAATGACCTCCTTCTGCACTGTAGGGATTCTATGAATCCTGAAACTGAAAGATTTGGGTCTTGGTTCCAAATCAGGATGGTGTGTGACTTGCTGGTGGTAGTTACTGGGTTACTGGGTTACGAGGTAGGGCGGCAGGGTAGCACAATGGTTAGCACTGTAATTTCACAGCGCCAGGGTTCCAGGTTCGATTCCCAGTTTGGGTCACTATCTGTGTGGAGTCTGCACGTTCTCCCCGTGTCTGAGTGGGTTTCCTCCGGGCGCTCCGGTTTCCTCCCTCAAGTCCCGAAAGACGTGCTGTTAGGTGAATTGGACATTCTGAATTCTCCCTCTGTGTACTCGAACAGGCGCCGGAATGTGGCAACAAAGGGATTTTCGCAGTAACTTCATTGCAGTGTTAATGTAAGCCTATTTGTGACAATAATAAAGATTATTATTATTATTAGATACTGGTGGTGTTACCAGACTCCTAAATGACCCTCTTATGGACTGACCTCATTAACACTACACCCTGTATGCTTCATCCGATGCCGGTATTACATTGTGCACCTTGTGTTGCCCTATTATGTATTTTCTTTTACTCCCTTTTCTTCCCATGTGCTTAATGGTCTGTTGAGCTACTCGCAGAAAAATACTTTTCACTGTACCTCGGTACACGTGACAATAAACAAATCCATCCATTGTGCTTGCTGCTCTTATCCTTCTCAGTGGTACAGTTAGCATGTTTGGGTGTCCTATTGAAGAAGTCTTAGCGAATTGCTACAGTGCATCTTGACCACACTGTCGCTAAGGTGCATCGATGATGGAGGGGGCAAATGTTTCAGATGGCGGATGGGATGCCAATCAAGTGGCTGCTTTAGCTGGATGGCGTCAAGCCTCTTGAGTGTTCCTGGATCAACAGACATGGGGCAAATTGGGGAATATTCATAGAACCATCAAATTCCTACAAGCGCAGAAGGAGGCCCATCAGCTCTGCACCGACCCTCTGAAAGAGCAGCCTACCTAAGCCCAAACCCTACAATATCCCATAACCCCACCTCGGGCCAATTTAGCATGGCCAATCCACTAACCTGCACATCTGTGGACTGTGGGCGGAAACCAGAGCACCCGTAGGAAACCCACGCATACACGGGGAGAACATGCAAACCCCACACAGACAGTCACCTGAGGTTGGAATCGAACCTGCATCTCTGGCCTCTGCGAGGTGGCAACGCTACCCACAGTGCCACTGTGGTGCCATATTAACACCAATAATTTTCTTTGCAAGTGAAAAGCTGTTGGCATATTTTGGGAAAATTTATGATGAGCCATTCGTCGCTCATGTGATAATTTTTTACATATTTACAGTAGATTTGAAAATGCCTTTTAAAAATTATAGCAATAATCTTCAGCCCGTTGAAGTGGACTCTGTTTCCAGGCAGTGTACCTTTAATTTTCCCTGGCCTGATATTCTTCACAAATGCCCAATTTGTAGGACCAGGTGTGGTTGTGAGCTTTTTAATATCTGCCCTTCACCACACATTGCCACAACGCTGCAGCTGGATCTCACTGTGCAGCTGCAACTCACTCTGCCAAAGCAGATCACACATGAAAAGGCTGGCAGACGATATAAGCATCATTCTTGACTCTTTGTGATTGTAATAGGTTTTACTTTTTTATGTTTGGCTCAGCTTACTGGTTGTTAATGGTTGAATTGCTCCATTCAGCTCACAGGTCACTTTGGCACGATAATCTCTTTTAGTCTTTCTGATTTTTTTTCCTTCTCTCCTCTCTTCCGAAGACGTTCTCACTCTCTTCGGTGTACTTCCGTGTGGCGCCCACCTGTTCTTCGGTTCATCTCTGAATGGACCTTATTTACGCAGGAGCCTTGAGAGTCAGTGTGAATTGTAGAACACTGCCTTATCCTCAGTGGGCAATCACATTTTCCAACAGTGGAACATGCTTGGAATCGACATTGCCTAGACAGACAGTACAATGCTGTACTGAGGGAGTGCCATACAGTTGTTGGCACCGCCTTTGCCATGAGACATTAACCCAAATGTAACCATAGAATCCCAAAGTACAGAAGGAGGCCATTTGGCCCATCGTGTCTGCACCGACCCTCTGAACGAGCTCCTACCTAGACGCATTCCATCCCCGTAACCCCACCTAACCTTTGGACACTAAGGGGTAATTTAGCCTGGCCAACCCACCTAACCTGCGCATCTTTGGGCTGTGAGAGGAAACCGGAGCACCCGGAGGAAACCCACGCAGACACGGGGAGAAAGTGCAAACTCCGCACAGACAGTGGCCCGAGGCCAGAATTGAACCCCCGGTGCTGTGAGGCAGCAGCGCTAACCACTGTGCCACCATGCCGCCCAGTCAGTGGGCATAAAAGTTCCCAAGATGAAGACAAAGTAGAACTATTTTGAAGAAGAGCAGGGGAATTATTCCTGGCATCCTGGCTGATAGTTATCTCTTCATCAACATTACTGAAACAGATTATTTGGTCATTGTCTCATTGTGAGATCTTGCTGTGAAATGAAATGAAAATCGCTTATTGTCACAAGTAGGCTTCAAATGAAGTTACTGTGATAAGCCCCTAGTCGCCTCATTCCGGCGCCTGTTCAGGGAGGCAGGTACGGGAATTGAACCGTGCTGCTGGCCTGCCTTGGTCTGCTTTCAAAGCCAGCGATTTAGCCCTGTGCTAAACCAGCCCCTGTTGCTGTGTGTGACAGTGGCTACTAAAGTCCAAAAGTACCTCACTGGCAGAACACAACTTTGTGCCATCAGGTAGTTATGAAAGGCGCTGTGTAAATGTGATGGATTTTCCTGTGGCTGGAAACCAGTCTAATCGCCAAAATCACTTTCCTGAATCCCACTTACTGAAATCAGTCCATTTGACCTCCGGCTGACCTTCGCTTCATCCAACATTATGTGCGTGCTTCTGACAGGAAACACGCTCCAGGTAAATAATACAGTTATAACTTGCAAAGTGCCAGCAATCACTGCCTCCAAGATGGAGCCAGTATGAATGTCAGCCTGGAGACAAGGTTAGCTTATTTCTTAATTAAGCTATGCCCCTTCACTTCCTCCGCTTCAAATCTTCCTGAGCCATGGGAAAGGGGCCTGGTTTCCCACACTTGTAACGGAGGTTTCAAACTGAGGCCTTGAGATGGTGCGACTCAGCTCTTCCCAAAATATTTGTTCCCATGTCTGTGATTAGCTTGAGCTACTGATGTTGCTGCCTGTAGAGTAAGGGGTCAACATGAGAAACATAGAAAACAGGAGCAGGAGGAGGCCATTCGGCCCTTTGAGCCTGTTCCACCATTCATTATGATCAGAGCTGATCATCCAACTCAGTAACCTGTTCCCGCTTTCCCCCCCTTACCTTTTGATCCATTTAGCCCAAGAGATGTATCGAACTCCTTCTTGAAAATATACTGTATGTTTTGGGCTTAAATCTTTTCTGTGGTAAAGATTTCCACAGATTCACCATTCTCTGGGTGAAGGAGTTTCTCCTCATCTCAGTCCTGAATGGTTTTGTCATGATATTCAAACATACATCATAACACATAAATAATGATAGACAGACCAACGGACCAATTAGCACACATAACACGACAGCCAATCACAGACAAGAGCAGACACAGTATAAGACAAGAAACACAACACTTCCTGGGCAGTCCATCTGGAGACAGCACAGGGCCAGGACATCATAGCAAGACACTCACACAGTCACAACGTGCTGAGTACCAAGGCTGATGTATAAATAGTTAGATGGAATAAAACTGCGTTGTACCAATCGCAACCGTGTTGGTTCGTCTGTACCTCAGAGCACACAACACCTCAGGTTTACCCCATATCCTTAGACTGTGACCCCTGGTTCTGGACACCCCACCATCCAGAACACTTCCTGCATCTTCCCTGTCTAGTCCTGTTCAAATTTTAAAGATTTTGATTGGATTTGTTTATTGTCACGTGTACCGAGGTACAGTGAAAAGTATTTTTCTGCGAGCAGCTCAACAGATCAATAAGTACATGGGAAGAAAAGGGAATAAAAGAAAATACATAATAGGGCAACACAAGGTATACAATGTAACTACATAAGCACTGGCATCGGATGTAGCATACAGGGGTGTTAATGAGGTCAGTCCATAAGAGGGTCATTTAGGAGTCTGGTGACAGCGGGGAAGAAGCTGTTTTTGAGTCTGTTTGTGCGTGTTCTCAGACTTCCGTATCTCCTGCCCGATGGAAGAAGTTGGAAGAGTGAGTAAGCCGGGTGGGAGGGATCTTTGATTACGCTGCCCGCTTTCCCCAGGCAGCGGGAGGTGTAGATGGTGTCAATGGATGGGAGGCAGGTTTGTGTGATGGACTGGGCGGTGTTCACGACTCTCTGAAGTTTCTTGCGGTCCTGGGCCGAGCAGTTGCCATACCAGGCTGTGATGCAGCCAGATAGGATGCTTTCTATGGTGCATCTGTAAACGTTGGTAAGGGTGAATGTGGACATGCCGAATTTCCTTAGTTTCCTCAGGAAGTATAGGCGCTGTTGTGCTTTCTTGGTGGTCGTGTCTATTTCTATGAGATCCCCCCTCATTCTTCTGAATTTCAGTGATTATAATCTTAACCTGCTCAATCTCTCTTCAGATGTCAGTCCCGCCATCCTAGGAATCAGTCTGGTAAATATTTGCTGCACTCCCTCGAGAGCAAGAACACCCTTCCCCAGATAAGGAGACTTAAACTGCACACAATATTCCAGGTGTGGCCTCACCAAGGCCCCGTATAACTTGTCTTCTTTACCGCCAGCTGTACCTGCATGCTTACCTTCAGCGACTGGTGTACGAGGACACCCAGGTCTCATTGCACATTCTCCCCTCTCAATCTGTCGTCATTGAGTAACAGTGATGTGGGGGAGCAGAAGTTCCAGCTGTAAATAAAGACTAATGCTTTTAACAAACCATTGTCTCAAGCAGCTTACATTTGGAGCTCCAAAGAACTCGGTCTGGGTCCCAGACATACAACAAGTACTTCTGAACAGACTATTGCAGTAATAATCTGTTAAATGTAGTTGGCGTCACACTAACATAAACCAGCAGCACAAAAGACTGGTGCCACTTACACCAGCGACATGATTAAATCCGCAAGTACAACAGTAACTTACCAAAGTCACAGAATCCCAAAATTATTACAGAAGGAGGCCATTCGGCCCTTCATGTCGGCACCAGATTTCCAAAGGAGCAATTCACCGAGTGCTATTCCTCTTCCCTCACTCCGGGGCCCTGCACACCTTTCCAACTCCCTCTCGAAAGCCTCGATTGAATCTGCCTCCACCACACTCTCAGACAGTCCTTCCAGACCTAAACCTCTCACTGCGTAAAAACGTTTCTCCTCAAGTTGCCATTGGTCTTTTTTGCCAGCAACCTTAAATCGGTGTCCTCTTGTTCTCAATCTTTCCCCCAACAGCAACTGTTATTTCCTATCTAGTCCGTTCAAGTACCTAGGCCGGGGTTCTCCGTTCCGGTCTCTAAGTGCTCCCGCCAGCGGAGAATCGGGATTGGTCACCGCTGGCGCAAGGAGCGGTGCCGAGGTGTGAGTCACAGTCCTTTGGCATGCACCCCAACCCCTCATAAAGGAGGGGCATCCTCATCTCCACAATGGGAATAATGGGTACACCCCCACACACCACGCAAACACGAGGATGACCCCCTCTCCCACTCGTGCTTTACCGCCCTTCAGACCCACCCTTCAGCTCCCCCTTCAGCGTCCCCATCAGCCCATTAATTGCATGCTGATGCATGCAAATCAGCACTTTGCATGTTCCTGCCGGCGTGGTGTGGGTAGACCGTTCCAGGCAGCCGTGCGGGAGTGGAGACTGGGGAAGTGTTTTCTCTGCACCTCCTTTAATGCCTTTACATCCTTCCTGAAGTGTGGCACTGGTCGGAATATTCCAGTTGAGGCTGAGGCAGTCTTCTACACGTATGCTTCACAGGAGCTTAATCAGACAAAGGCATATTAGATGGGGTGAGCAAACGTTCAGTCAAAGGTAGGTTTCAGGAGTTATTAAAGGAGGCAAATGAGGTTGAGAAGCAGAGATATTTAGAGAGGAAATTCCTGAGTTTAGAACAACAGAAGTTGGGGATATACAAGAGGCCAGAGTTGCAGGAACACAGAATTCGCAGATTGTGAGAAGAGATGACAGAGAGATGGGCCATGGAGAGAATTGAACAGAGAGAATTTTTAATTCGGGGACTGGGAGCCAACATAGGTCAGTGATAGTACGATCCTGGACCAGACAGCGGCTCTGATAGTGGACAGAAACCACAATATTTTATTTTAATTTTGTAAGACTGTGATGAAAGGGTACCTCGGTCCAGGATTGATTCTGCGCACAAATTGAGATATGGGGCGGGATTCTCCGTTGACCGACTCCGAAATCGGGGGGTCCGATCGGGCGGTGAACAGCTTCCGACGCCCAAATCGCGGCAGGCAGTGGCTTGACGCCGAATCGTGATTCTCTGCCTCCTCGAAAACAGCGTCACTGCAACACACGGCGTGTGTAGTTGAAACCCCGTTCACATACCATTAGTGGGCCCACCGACGATGCTCCGCCTCCGACGGGCCGAGTTCCCAACGCGCGGTCCACGTGTGCTCTCAACAATCATGAACCTGGGGGGGGGGTGGCTGCTGAGAGAGAGAGAGGGCGTATGGACTGTGTCCAGCACAGCCATACTTTGCCAACCGTCGTGCCTCTGGCCGGGGGGCATCTTCCAGGGCTGGGGGGAGTGGTGGGAGGTGGCCAGGAGGTGGGCTGTGGGGTCGGAGTGGACGGGGACGCAAAACCATTACTGTAGCTGGCAGGGCAGCCCGCTTTAAACCTGGTGCCATGGGTCGTATAGGTGACCCCTCCTGGGGGACACCCTTGGGTGGTAGCCTTGTGGATAGCACAATTGCTTCACAGCTCCAGGGTCCCAGGTTCGATTCCGGCTTGGGTCACTGTCTGTGCGGAGTCTGCACATCCTCCCCGTGTGTGCGTGGGTTTCCTCCGGGTGCTCCGGTTTCCTCCCACAGTCCAAAGATGTGCAGGTTAGGTGGACTGGCCATGCTAAATTGCCCTTAGTGTCCAAAATTGCCCTTAGTGTTGGGTGGGGTTACTGGGTTATGGGGATAGGGTGGAGGTGTTGACCTTGGGTAGGGTGCTCTTTCCAAGAGCCGGTGCAGACTCGATGGGCCGAATGGCCTCCTTCTGCACTGTAAATTCTATCTCTATCTCTGTGTCTGCAGCCGACCCACCAGCTGTAAGGGCACTCCAGCACAACCTGTCCCATCGTTTCAACACCGATCAGTGTGTATGTGTGTGGGGGGTGTATAGTCTAAGTGCGGCTGCAGCTTGTCAACCCTTGATGCGGATCAGGCGATTCCCGCACCATTTTTCCTGTATTCTGCTGGCGTTCCACGCGGCGCCGGTGCTAGCCCCTCACCGGTAGCGGAATCGGTGCAGGTATGGCACTGTTTTTTTTGACGTGGAACTCCACGGATCCTCTGTTGGCGTCAGCACTTAGACTCAGGAATGGAGAATCCAGCCCATGGTACATTAAAACAAACTTTATTACCAACACATTATTACTAACTTTAACATTATAAATACAAATAGCTTTCAATTACCAGTTAAACAATGCTTAACAATAGAATGAAACAATTCCAGCTGCTACCTTTATCTCCCCTCAAACAAAAACCCATCTCAGGTCATAATCCTCTTTTAAATACAGATGACAGACTCAGAAATACTTGCTGCAAAGAGATGCCTTGGACATCTCTTTGAGAAAGTAATATCCTTCAGGAACAAGCTGCAGTTTCTTGCCTGTCTGAACTTACTGTTTAAACTGCCTGCCTTTCAAATTGCTCCTGTCCTGTTCACAGGCAAATCTTTAACTCACTGCCTTGAGATCAGCTACTTCTGGTCTGTCCCCAGTCAAATGTTTACGTGAACTGTTTTGAAAGAAACTGCTGATTTATCCACAGACAGATCTAACCTCCCTGCATTGAGAGCAGCGGCTTGCCTGGACCCATCCGAATATAAATCTAAACATTTTAAACTGCAGAAACTGCTTCAGACCTTGGCTCCTCCCATTGACAACATCATCTTACTAAGCTGAACATAATGGCCGGGATTCTCCGAGCGTCTGCGCCGAAATCGCGCGCGGCGCGGGGGCCGAGAATGGGGCCTCAGGCCCGCGATCGGGTGACCAGAGAATCGGCGCCAGTCGCAGTCGGCAGGGCGCCAGTCGTGGGCCATTGAAAGCGCCCCCCCCACGGCGATTCTCCGCTGTTGACCAGCCGATTTTCCGCTGGCATGATTCTAACGTGGTTCCACCCAGCGGGAGCTCAGTCTTGCGGCTGCGGTGGCCCTCCTGGTGGGGGTGGGCTGGGGGATCAGACTCCGGGGGGGGGGGCTCCACGAAAGCCAGGCCTGCGATTGGGGGCTACAGATTGCCGGGTGCGCACGATCCGGGAGGGAGGAGGGGGGGGGGCTACCTTCTTCTGCGCCAACCCGCTGTGTGGCTCTGCCATGTTGTGTGGGCACGGCGCGGAAGCCGCTGCCGCGCGCGTGCGCGGACCCGCAGCCGGCAGTGCAGGGCCGCGTATCAGCGCTGGAGCTGCGTGGAGCACTCCGGCGCAGTGCTGGCCCCCTGTGGGCTTCAGAATCGCTGGGCCGAGAGCCCGTTGGCGCCGGCGTGAAAGCCACCGCCACCGTGTACATGCACGGACTCGGAACCGGAAGTGCGGGGGCCTAGATCCACAGCCAAAGCTGCTTGATGCACTCCGGGTCCCTGCTAACCCCCTGAAGGTAAGTGAAACGGGTTGTTTTTTTTACAGGAAACTCGGGAGTGCAACACCTGCGTTTTTACGCCGGCATGGGAACATAGCCCCATTTTGGGAGAATCCAGCCCATATCTGAAATTCCAACATTCATCACAGTGAGCACAAGAATGATAGGTGAATGGGATTTAGAGTGGATTAGAATCTTGGATGAGCCAGACTGCTTGGAGGATGTGACGATGTTGAGGGGAGCATTGGACTAATCAAGTCTAGAGGTGAGATAGGCGGGATGAGGGTTGAATCTACAGATGGGCTGAGGCGGTGCTGAAGATTGATGACCTTATGGAGGTGGACGTTGATCTTTGTGGTGGACAATTATAAAGGGTGGGAGATCCAGCTTGAAATCAAAGGATGCTGAGGCTGTGAAGAGTCAGCTTGAACTGGAGAGTTGGCCACGTAGGGGAGTAATGTCAGTGGCAGGGGCACAGAGTTTGTGACAGACGCAGAGGCCAATGACTTCAGACTTCTCAATGGTTAACTGAAGAACATTTCAGCTTATTCAGGACTAGATACTCCACAAGCCAAGCTGCCAACAGAGACAGGTGGAGGGGCGAAGTGAGCTTGAGCTACATAAACAGAGTATAATCTCCATGAATTTATTCAGGTAGTGATCACAAAAAATCTCAACCCCGTATGAAGTCAATGCTCTTTGCGGTGTTAAAACACCTTTGTCCTTTGCTGAGCCATGCAAGAGCACGCCGATAGCTCTTCCTAACCTTTCATAAGAATATCCTATTTGATGACTCTAAAACCTGTAAGATGACAAATAATCACATCAGGCTGCCATGTCAGCTGGTAATTTTAAATAACAGGGACTGTGATTTGCATGTCACAGTGCACCAGTGGTAAGAAGCTCATGTTATTCTGCCATCATAAAGTACTGGGGTGACATGACTTAATGTAATCTGTCATGTCATATGCTAATCTTCATCCATTATTCCAGTGCTGTCAGTAAGTGGAACGCATTTGGGAAAAATCCCCATTCAGCTTTCTGCTGCTCATCAGCAGATTTTTCAAACATACATATATTGTAACACCGCCAGGGCAGATGTGTTGTGCTGGGATCTTACAGACGGAGAGTTTGAGCACACTTTAACATTGGAGTTCAGGTTCACAGCATCATGACTATGTGCTTATTGTCGCCAAAATGAGGTGCTTCAAAACAATAAGGAAATAAAACAAAATAGATCTTTATTGAGTGCGATCTTTACGTTGATTATGTTCCCTACATATTTAACTGGATAGCTAAGCTGTGCAACCTAACCAAAACAGAAAGAGAGTCTCTCAGTCAGTGTTCGGAAAGTTACGGTCCTACCAGCGTCAGGTCCTCAGTCGGTCCCAGCTCATATTCCAATTCGAGGTCACACACACCAAAGTTGAAAGCCAGGTAGTCAAACAGATTTTCCCTCAGGTTGCTCACCAGTCCCTCTCCACATCTATTTACCTCCCAGAATCTCAAACAGATGACTCTGTTTAAGACCTTTCTTGTTCTTTAAACCCGTCCCATCTCACCTGTCCTTGTTCCCGTTTCAGTGTGGTGCTTTTTGGGAAATATGGTCCAAGTGGCTCACTGTGTTATTCCGGCTTGGCACAATGAAACATACGTTCAGGGAGGTACTGTCCCTCCACACCTCTTCCCAATGCTGCGGTACAACTTTCAAACCAGCGGTTTTTCAAACTTTTTTTCCCAGGACCCACTTTTACCAACCGCTGAACTTCGGGACCCGCACCAGCCAAACTTTGGGACTCACGTCAGCTTACCTTGGGAACCCATGTCAGCCGACCTTGGCAACCCATGCCAGCCGAACTTTGGGACTCACGCCGGCCGACCTTGGCGACCCATGGCGACCAACCCTGGCGACCCACGCCAGCTGACCTTCGCAACACACTATTTTCTCTTACCTTTAATGGGACAGATGAGCCTGCTTAGTCCTCATGATCTCACTTGCTTTGACATTCAATAATACATTTCTGCTAAGGACTTCAGCTGACGATTTAAGTTCTCACTGCATCCTTTGAAAATTTTCAAGTTGTCCTTGAACTCGCCATACTTTGTCTCCAAATACCTTTGAAGTTTTGAGGGTTTTAAACTTTCATTTGCCTTGACTTCCCTGCATATAAGACACATGGACTTTGCATCCTGATTTACATTGGCACAATTAATAAAGCCATAACCAAAAAAATCATTTTCATACTGCTTTTTTCCTGAATTCAGCTTCTTTTTAATGGAATGCTCACCAGAGGCCCTGGAGCTCACAGCAGCACTGCTTGATCCTGCTGTGGATTCTCCTGAGAAGCTCTTTCCAGCAGATTTAGTTGTGAGATCCTGGCCTTGTTTGTGTCTCTGGCCTTTCACTTCCTTATTACGAAACGGTCCATTTTAGATTCTTCAGGCCTGCTGCTTGCTTGTTGCTAAGGAAATGGAAGAATCTCTCTTCAGTGATTTCGCGCCCAGGGCCCGTGGCATCAGTGTATGGGGTGTGTGACCTGCTCTCTGCTGCCGCATCTGGCAGGAAGACTCCATTGATTAAAAAAAAATCTGCTCCTGGGACAGCGCGCTGACATCTGGAGGAGGGCGGTCTGCCCCACTGGGCTCAGGGCCTGTGCACTGCTACATCTGGCTGAGGGGGCACACAAGCCTGGGACGGCTGACATTCTTGAAAGCCGGTTGCGTCCTGCATTTTTAAAAGCCTGTCACAGCCATTGGGCACTTCCCGCGATTGGGAATGCTGCCACTGATTGCTCTGCGACGCGTCCGACACCCGCCCGCGACCCACTTTGCGGGTAGTGACCCTGAGTTTGAAAATGACTGATTTAAACAATACTTCACTCTTACTAATTTTGGGCGGTGGTGGAAACCTGCAGCCCAGGGCCACATGAAATGAAAATCACTTATTGTCACAGGGGCAGCACGGTAGCATTGTGGATAGCACAAATGCTTCACAGCTCCAGGGTCCCAGGTTCGATTCCGGCTTGGGTCACTGTCTGTGCGGAGTCTGCACGTCCTCCCCGTGTGTGCCTGGGTTTCCTCCGGGTGCTCCGGTTTCCTCCCACAGTCCAAAGATGTGCGGGTTAGGTGGATTGGCCATGCTAAATTGCCCATAGTGTCCAAAATTGCCCTTAGTGTAGTGTAGGGTGGGGTTACTGGGTCATGGGGATAGGGTGGAGGTGTGGACCTTGGGTAGGGTGCTCTTTCCAAGAGCCGGTGCAGACTCGATGGGCCAAATGGCCTCCTTCTGCACTGTAAATTCTATGATAATCTAAGTAGGCTTCAATGAAGTTACTGTGAAAAGCCCCTAGTCGCCACATTCCGGCGCCTGTTCGGGGAGGCTGGTACGGGAATTGAACCGTGCTGCTGGCCTGCTTTCAAAGCCAGCAATTTAACTGTGTGCTAAACCAGCCCCTTACATGAAATCGCTTATTGTCACAAGTAGGCTTCGAATTAAGTTATTGTGAAAAGCCCCGAGTCGGCATATTTCAGCGCCTGTCTGGGGAAGCTGGTACGGGAATTGAACCCACGCTGCTGGCCTTGTTCTGCTTCACAAGCCAGTTGTTTAGCCCACTGCGCTAAACCAGCCACACATGCGGCCCAACGAGAGTTTGTTGAGCATTGCCCACGTGCAGGTTTGCCACATTCCTCTGATTTCCATCCAGGTAGTTTTATTTCCTACCGGTATGACTGAAGTGAAGCGAGGGAGAGTGAAGTGAGGTGCATGCTGATTGCTCACCAACATTGACTGTCAGATCCAGCTCCCTCTACTTCCAAAGTGTAAATATTTATTTTGTTTTTACCATTTGAAATGGATAACATTTCTATTAATATATGAATTTCCTACAACTCATTACAAAATACTTGGCACGTATTAAATGTACTCAATCTTATCCATGGGGTCATGGTTAGTCAACAAGTCCAATTTCAATCTTGCGGGCGACTGAGATGAGAGGGGGCCCCTTACGCGGGCTACTCACTAACCTGGGTTGTCCATCACTGGTTGAGGGCATCTTGATTCATCCACCTATCAAAGAGGTGTTAGCACAGCAAGCAACCAAATCTATGTGCAGTTATCATTGCGTTACAAAATACCCGCGAACAACTTACAAAATTCTGAGGGATGAAAAGCATTTGGGAAGGCGTTGGATTTAAAGATAATTAAAATAGTTAGATTGGACTTTAGAACATAGAACATAGAACAATACAGCGCAGTACAGGCCCTTCGGCCCACGATGTTGCACCGAAACAAAAGCCATCTAACCTACACTATACCATTATCATCCATATGTTTATCCAATAAACTTTTAAATGCCCTCAATGTTGGCGAGTTCACCACTGTAGCAGGTAGGGCATTCCACGGCCTCACTACTCTTTGCGTAAAGAACCTACCCCTGACCTCTGTCCTATATCTATTACCCCTCAGTTTAAGGCTATGTCCCCTCGTGCTAGCCATTTCCATCCGCGGGAGAAGGCTCTCACTGTCCACCCTATCTAACCCTCTGATCATTTTGTATGCCTCTATTAAGTCTCCTCTTAACCTTCTTCTCTCTAACGAAAACAACCTCAAGTCCATCAGCCTTTCCTCATAAGATTTTCCCTCCATACCAGGCAACATCCTGGTAAATCTCCTCTGCACCCGCTCCAAAGCCTCCACGTCCTTCCTATAATGCGGTGACCAGAACTGTACGCAATACTCCAAATGCGGCCGTACCAGAGTTCTGTACAGCTGCAACATGACCTCCTGACTCCGGAACTCAATCCCTCTACCAATAAAGGCCAACACTCCATAGGCCTTCTTCACCACCCTATCAACCTGGGTGGCAACTTTCAGGGATCTATGTACATGGACACCTAGATCCCTCTGCTCATCCACATTTTCAAGAACTTTTCCATTAGCCAAATATTCCACATTCCTGTTTTTCCTTCCAAAGTGAATCACCTCACACTTCTCTACATTAAACTCCATTTGCCACCTCTCAGCCCAGCACTGCAGCTTATCTATATCCCTCTGTAACCTGCTACTTCCTTCCACACTATCGACAACACCACCGACTTTAGTATCGTCTGCAAATTTACTCACCCACCCTTCTGCGCCTTCCTCTAGGTCATTGATAAAAATGACAAACAGCAACGGCCCCAGAACAGATCCTTGTGGTACTCCACTTGTAACTGAACTCCATTCTGAACATTTCCCATCAACCACCACCCTCTGTCTTCTTTCAGCTAGCCAATTTCTGATCCACATCTCTAAATCACCCTCAATCCCCAGCCTCCGTATTTTCTGCAATAGCCTACCGTGGGGAACCTTATCAAACGCTTTGCTGAAATCCATATACACCACATCAACTGCTCTACCCTCGTCTACCTGTTCAGTCACCTTCTCAAAGAACTCGATAAGGTTTGTGAGGCATGACCTACCATTCACAAAGCCATGCTGACTATCCCTGATCATATTATTCCTATCTAGATGATTATAAATCTTGTCTCTTATAATCCCCTCCAAGACTTTACCCACTACAGACGTGAGGCTCACCGGTCTATAGTTGCCGGGGTTGTCTCTGCTCCCCTTTTTGAACAAAGGGACCACATTTGCTATCCTCCAGTCCTCTGGCACTATTCCTGTATCCAATGATGAAATAAAAATCAAAGCCAATGGTCCAGCAATCTCTTCCCTGGCCTCCCAGAGAATCCTAGGATAAATCCCATCAGGTCCCGGGGACTTATCTATTTTCAGCCTGTCCAGAATTGCCAACACCTCTTCCCTACGTACCTCAATGCCATCTAATCTATTTACCTGGATCTCAGCATTCTCCTCCACAACATTATCTTTTTCCTGAGTGAATACTGACGAAAAATATTCATTTAGTATCTCGCCTATCTCTTCAGACTCTACACACAACTTCCCATCCCTGTCCTTGACTGGTCCTACTCTGTCCCTAGTCATTCGCTTATTCCTGACATACCTATAGAAAGCTTTTGGGTTTTCCTTGATCCTTCCTGCCAAATACTTCTCATGTCCCCTCCTTGCTCGTCTTAGCTCTCTCTTTAGATCCTTCCTCGCTACCTTGTAACTATCCATCGCCCCAACTGAAACTTCACACCTCATCTTCACATAGGCCTCCTTCTTCCTCTTAACAAGAGATTCCACTTCTTTGGTAAACCACGGTTCCCTCGCTCGGCACCTTCCTCCCTGCCTGACCGGTACATACTTATCAAGAACACGCAGTAGCTGATCCTTGAACAAGCTCCACTTATCCAGCGTGTCCAACACTTGCAGCCTACTTCTCCACCTTATCCCCCCCAAGTCACGTCTAATGGCATCATAATTTCCCTTCCCCCAGCTATAACTCTTGCCCTGCGGTGTATACTTATCCCTTTCCATCCTTAACGTAAACGTCACCGAATTGTGGTCACTGTCCCCAAAGTGCTCACCTACCTCCAAATCCAACACCTGGCCTGGTTCATTACCCAAAACCAAATCCAATGTGGCCTCGCCTCTTGTTGGCCTGTCAACAAACTGTGTCAGGAAACCCTCCTGCACACACTGTACAAAAAACGACCCATCTAATGTACTCGAACTATATATTTTCCAGTCAATATTTGGAAAGTTAAAGTCTCCCATAATAACTACCCTATTACTTTCGCTCTTATCCAGGATCATCCTCGCCATCCTTTCCTCTACATCCCTAGAACTATTTGGAGGCCTATAGAAAACTCCCAACAGGGTGACCTCTCCTTTCCTGTTTCTAACCTCAGCCCATACTACCTCGGAAGATGAGTCCCCATCTAGCATCCTCTCCGCCACCGTAATACTGCTCTTGACTAGCAGCGCCACACCTCCCCCTCTTTTGCCTCCTTCTCTGAGCTTACTAAAACACCTAAACCCCGGAACCTGCAACATCCATTCCTGTCCCTGCTCTATCCATGTCTCCGAAATGGCCACAACATCGAAGTCCCAGGTACCAACCCATGCTGCCAGTTCCCCTACCTTATTTCGTATACTCCTGGCATTGAAGTAGACACACTTCAAACCACCTACCTGAACACTGGCCCCCTCCTGCGATGTCAAATCTGAGCTCCTGACCTCTATACTCTCATTCTCCCTTACCCTAAAACTACAATCCAGGTTCCCATGCCCCTGCTGCATTAGTTTAAACCCCCCCAAAGAGCACTAACAAATCTCACCCCCAGGATATTTGTGCCCCGCAGGTTCAGATGTAGACCATCCTGTCTGTAGAGGTCCCACCTTCCCCAGAAAGAGCCCCAGTTATCCAGAAATCTGAATCCCTCCCGCCTGCACCATCCCTGTAGCCACGTGTTTAATTGCTCTCTCTCCCTATTCCTCATCTCACTATCACGTGGCACGGGCAACAACCCAGAGATAACAACTCTGTTTGTTCTAGTTCTGAGCTTCCATCCTAGCTCCCTGAAAGCCTGCCTGACATCCTTATCCCCTTTCCTACCTATGTCGTTAGTGCCAATGTGGACCACGACTTGGGGCTGCTCCCCCTCCCCCTTAAGGACCCGGAAAACACGATCCGAGACATCACGTACCCTTGCACCTGTGAGGCAACATACCAAACGTGAGTCTCTCACGCGCCCACAAAATCTCCTATCTGTGCCCCTGACTATAGAGTCCCCAATTACTAATGCTCTGCTCCTCTCCCCGCTTCCCTTCTGAGCAACAGGGACAGACTCTGTGCCAGAGGCCCGTACCCCATGGCTTACC
This sequence comes from Scyliorhinus torazame, assembly GCF_047496885.1. Lineage (NCBI taxonomy): Eukaryota > Metazoa > Chordata > Chondrichthyes > Carcharhiniformes > Scyliorhinidae > Scyliorhinus > Scyliorhinus torazame. The sequence goes on from NC_092713.1 coordinate 25,383,446, forward strand.
CCTGGTAAGTCGCCCCCCCCCACAAGTATCCAAAGCGGTATACTTGTTTCTCAGGGGAACGACCGCAGGGGATCCCTGCACTGACTGTTTTTTCCCCGTCCCTCTTACAGTTACCCATCTATCTCCAATCTTTGGTGTAACTAATTCCCTGAAGCTGCTATCTATGACCCCCTCTGCCTCCCGAATGATCCGAAGTTCTTCCAACTCCAGCTCCAGTTCCCTAACTCGGTCTTGGAGGAGCTGGAGATGGCAGCACTTCCTGCAGGTAAAATCAGCAGGGACACTAACGGCATCCCTCACCTCAAACATCCTGCAGGAGGAACATTGCACTCCCTTCCCTGCCATCCCTCTAACTTTCTACCAAGATCTGGCTAACAACTAAATTAAATTTTTTTTATATATAAACAAAAAATTATTAATAACAATAATAAAATATGGTACTTACCTCACACCAAAGGGTTTTATTATTAGGTTAGAGGAGGAAGGCGGGTGGGAGACACTACACGTGTAGTGTCTCGGGTTTCCTCTCCACCAGAATTTATTGGTGAGGGTCTTCCCAGAAGTCCGTGGGTCGACTTCCTGTTCCCACCTTAAACACTAGAATTTAAAAAAAAAATTTAAAGGAGAAGCTTACCTCCCAGAAATCACTTCCGCACTGCCCCCGCTGAAATGGACTAGCCTGCTCCGCTCCTGCTGAAATCGACTTGGCCTGCAAGGTAAGTAAATTGTTAATCTGTACTCACCTCACCACAGACAGCGACCTTTTAAATGGTCCCCTCTGCCTCGCAGCCCCCGCGCTTTTTCAAAATTCCCGCGCTGATTCTAAGGTCCCAGCTCTCACTTCCGAACTCAACAGCTGACCTGCAAGGTAAGCAAGTTAATCTGTACTTTGTTTTGAAGATGAACCTGAAGCGAAAGAGTCAATTTATCGCGCACTGGACCTAATGGTTCCCACATAACCTCTCCAAATCTTGGGTGATTTCCACTGCAGATCGGACAAGTAAGTCATGGTTCCCATTTTTGCAGGTTCTGTATGGAAGTAAATAGATAATTGAGAGGGAATCAGCAGGCAGTATTTAGCCAATGTCATGATCCACAAGGAAAGCCCAAGTTGGATACTATTGTCACCTGAACACTCAACTTTGTGTTACTGCCTTCAACATTCTCCCAGGTATTAAGACATAGAACATACAGTGCAGAAGGAGGCCATTCGGCCCATCGAGTCTGCAGCGACCCACTTAAGCCCTCACTTCCACCCTAACCCCCTAACCCAATAACCCCTCCTAACCTTTTTAGACACTAAGGGCAATTTAGCTTGACCAATCCACCTAACCTGCACGTCTTTGGACTGTGGACGGAAACCGGAGCACCCGGAGGAAACCCACGCACACACGGGGAGAATGTGCAGACTCCGCACAGACAGTGACCCAGCGGAGAATCCAACCTGGACCCTGGTGCTGTGAAGCCACAGTGCTAACAACTATGCTATCGTGCTGCCCACATTTTGATGCAGATTGCACTGTGCAGCATTGACTGACATGTGCCATATCTTATTTTCCCGTGCATATTGTCTGCATCTCACTGCCTGTAAAGACATGTCCGTATGTAATGTAATGCCACTTGCAAAACATTCATTCTTTATCATTCCAGTAAAGCAAAAGACAGATCTGGGGCTGGTTTAGCTCAGTTGGCCGGACAGCTGGTTCATAATGCAGAGTGAAGCTAGTCAGTGTGAGTTTGATTCCTATACCAGCTGAAGTTATTCCTTAAGGCCCACCTGGCCTGAATTGTGGGGATTCTCAGGTTAAATCACCACCAGTCAGCTCTCTCTCTCTCAAAGACAAAATCAAGTTATGTTTATCTGGGACTGTGGCTACTTTGCCCCAAGCAAATAACAGATCTGGGTATGAAGTCAAGTAACATTTCGGGATAGTTTGCTATTTGGCAATTCTGGGAAGACCTTTGCTGCAACACATGGATTGCAAAATGACAAACAGGCAAAATGTAAAAGAAAGATCTGCTTTTATGCAGCACCTCACACAACTCAGGATGCCCCAAAGTGGTTCACAGCCTGGTCATGTATCTCACTGCTTGTATAAACTGGCTGCCACATTGTCAGATGTAAAGGGAAACGTACAGTTGGATGTTAGTGATGAGGATAGTGAGAAAGAGCGTCATAGTCGAAGGCTTGGTGGGAATCTATTTAAATATGTTCAAGCATTGCCAAGGTTGACGAGAAGGAGGTAGGAGCCTTTTGCATTTCATTTGAGAAGGTAGCTAAACAAATGAAATGGCCACAGGACATGTGGGTATTACTGATTTAAACAAAGCTGGTAGGTAGAGCTAGTGAAGTGTTTGCATCACTACCGGAGGAGGTATCTGGAACGTATGAGGAGGTGAAAAAAATCCATCTTAGGTGAATATGAAGTAGTGCCTGAAGCCTACAGACAAAGGTTTAGAAATTTAAGGAAAGAATTTGGTCAAACATACATGGAGTTTGAAAGACTCAAACAGAGGAATTTTGATAGGTGGATAAGGGCTTTGAAAATAGACCAAAGGTATGAAGCTTTCAGAGAAAGTATAATTTTGGAGGAGTTTAAAAATTAAATTTGTGGAAGAGCAGAGGGTTAAAACTGCGGGATTAGCAGCAGAAATGGCAGATGATTATGAATTAGTTCATAAATCAAAGCTTGATTTCAGACGTCAGTTTCATCCTGTGAGGGATAGAAACTGTGGAGATGAGAAATACTCAAGTGGTAAAGGTAAAGGTGATCTGATGGGAGATAATAAGGAGAGAGTACCTCAGATTAAAAAAGAAATTCTGGAGGGTGGAAAAGAAATGAAAAGTTTCAAATGTTTTCACTGCAATAAACTAGGCCATGTAAAGTCACAGTGTTAGTGGTTGAAGAAAAGCACTGGAAAGGCTGATGTGGTAAAACAGGATCAGACAATGGGGTTTGTTAGAGTGGTAAAGGAAAGCCCAAGTGAAGCGAAGGAGGTCATAGATCATAGAATTTACAGTGCAGAAGGAGGCCATTCGGCCCATCGAGTCTGTACCGGCTCTTGGGAAGAGCACCCCACCCAAGGTCAACACCTCCACCCTATCCCCATAATCCAGTAACCCCACCCAACACTAAGGGCAATTTTGGACACGAAGGGCAATTTAGCATGGCCAATCCACATAACCTGCACATCTTTGGACTGTGGGAGGAAACCGGAGCACCCGGAGGAAACCCACGCACACACGGGGAGGATGTGCGGACTCCACACAGACAGTGACCCAAGCCAGAATCGCACCTGGGACCCTGGAGCTGTGAAGCAATTGTGCTATCCACAATGCTACCGTGCAAAAGATTGTACAGCCTGATCAAGTGGTGATTGCTAAGAAGGTGCCAGATCTCTTTAAAGAATTTACTTGTGTGGGTAAAGTTTACTCATGTGTATCAGGAGGAGCAGGTAAAGAAGTCACAATTTTAAGAGATACTGGAGCTAGTCAATCTTTAATGGTAAGAGATGAGGAATTATGTAGTTTGGGAAGAATGTTGCCAGAAACGGCGGTAATATGAGGAATTCAGGGTGAGAGGAGTAGCGTTCCATTATATGAGGTGAGGTTGGAATGTCGTGTGAAGAGTGGTGAAGTGGTAGTAGGAGTAATAGGTAAACTATCTTGTCCAGGAATACAGTTTATCTTGGGTAATGATATAGCTGGATCGCAGGTGGGAGTGATGCCTACTGTGGTTGATAAGCCAGTGGAAAATCAGACAACTGAAGTTTTGAAGGAAGAATATCCTGGGATTTTTCCGGATTGTGTAGTAACAAGGTCAAAAAGTCATAGGTTAAGACAAGAGGGAAAATCAAAGAGTGAAGATGAAGTTGAAGTACAATTATCAGAAACGATTTTTGATCAGATGGTTGAAAAAGAACAAGAACAGGTGGGGGATGAGGCGGATATTTTTAATTCAGGAAAATTGGCAGAGTTACAACAGAAAGATGTAGAAATAAAAAGGATATATCAGAAACCAAATACGGAAGAGGAATCTGAGAGTATACTAGATGTTATTACCGTAAAAGTGATGTCTTGCTGAGAAAATGGAGACCTGTACATATGCAGGCGGATGAAAAGTGGGCAGAATTTCATCAAGTAGTATTGCCGGTAGGTTATAGAAAGGAGGTGTTGCGAGTGGCATATGAGGTACCAGTGGGAGGTCATTTGGGGATAAGGAAAACTCAAGCTAAAATCCAGAAACATTTTTATTGGCCTGGACTACATAAAGATGCAGTTAAATTTTGTCAATCATGTCGCACATATTAAGTGATGGGGAAACCTCAAGCAGTGATAAAACCAGCACCCTTAATACCCATTCCAGCATTTGAGGAACCTTTTACAAGGGTCTTAATTGATTGTGTAGGACCGCTTCCGAAAACAAAAAGTGGGAATCAATATCTTTTGACTATAATGGATGTGTCTACTAGGTTTCCAGAGGCCATTTTGGGCCCCACACCTCAGGAAGGACATACTGGCACTGGAGCGGGTCCAGCGGAGATTCACATGGATGATCCCAGGAATGGTAGGCTTAACATACGATGAACATCTGAGGATCCTGGGATTATATTCATTGGAGTTTAGGAGGTTGAGGGGAGATCTAATAGAAACTTACAAGATAATTAATGGCTTAGATAGGGTGGACGTAGGGAAGTTGTTTCCATAGCAGGGGAGACTAGGACCCGGGGGCACAGCCTTAGAATAAAAGGGAGTCACTTTAGAACAGAGATGAGGAGACATATCTTCAGCCAGAGAGTGGTGGGTCTGTGGAATTCATTGGCACAGAGGGCGGTGGCGGCCGGGACGTTGAGTGTCTTTAAGACAGAAGTTGATAAATTCTTGATTTCTCGAGGAATTAAGGGCTATGGAGAGAGACCGGGTAAATGGAGTTGAAATCAGCCATGATTGAATGGTGGAGTGGACTCGATGGGCCGAGTGGCCTTACTTCCGCTCCAAGGTCTTATGGTCTTATTCCAGTACGTAATATTACAGCTAAAACGATTGTGGAGGAGTTAATTAATTTCTTTACTAGATATGGACTACCCACAGAAATTCAATCGGATCAAGGATCAAATTTTACCTCCAAGTTATTCAATGAAGTTATGGATAGTTTAGGAATAAAACAATTTAAATCAACTGCGTACCATCCAGAATCGCAGAGAGTGTTAGAAAGGTGGCATCAGACATTAAAGACACTGTTGAGGGCTTATTGTCAAGATTATCCAGAGGATTGGGATAAAGGAATTCCATTCGTACTGTTTGCAATTAGGGATGCACCTAATGAGTCAACCAAATTTAGTCCTTTTGAACTCATTTTTGGTCATGAGGTAAGAGGACCACTTAAATTGATTTTTTTAAAATTGGTGGGTGAGAAATCGGAAGTTACACTACTGGATTATGTGTCAAATTTTAGGGAATGATTAAATAGAGCAGGTGAATTGGCTAGACAACATTTGAAAGCTGCATAAAATGTGATGAAACGGGTAGCGGACAAGAGATCCAAAGTTCGTAATTTTGCCAGTGGAGATAAAGTTTTAGTGTTGTTACCAGTGGTAGGTGAACCTTTAATAGCTAGGTTTTGTGGACCGTATCAGATTGAAAGGAAATTAAGTGAGGTGAATTATGTGGTAAAAACACCAGATAGAAGGAAGACTCACCGAGTATGTCTTGTGAATATGCTTAAAAGGTACTTTGAAAGGGAAGGAGAGAAAAAGGAGGAGGTTTTAATGATTGTAACTCAAAGTGACGAGCCAAATCCAGATGACTGTGAATTTGACATACCTCAAATTAAATTGGGAAAATGAGGATGTTCTTAAAATTGGGATAAATTGTTGCGTTATCTTCCAGAGGAAAACCGAACTGACCTGAAAATGTTATCGATATCACATGGGCAAGTTTGTGGAGATTAATTGGGAAGTACTAAAATGTACTATACATGATGTAGATGTGGGAAATGCTGTTCCAATCAAACAACATCCATATAGACTTAACCCTTTAAAATTGGCACAGGTTAACAAAGAGATTGAGAGTATGCTTAAAAATGGCATAATTGAAGTGGGTTGCAGCCAATGGAGCTCACCCATAGTGATGGTACCTAAACCAGACGGTACCCAATGGTTGTGTGTTGTCTATAGAAAGGTGAATGCAGTTACAAGAACGGACTCTTATCCTATCCTATGTTTGGAGGATTGCATTGAGAAAGTGGGACAATCAGCTTTTATTTCCGAACTGGATTTACTTAAAGGTTACTGACAGGTACCTTTATCCGAAAGGGCGAAGGAGATGTCAGCTTTTGTGACTCCAGATGGTATGTACCAATTCAAAGTTATGCCATTTGGCATGAAAAACACCCCAGCCACATTTCAACGGTTAACTAATGCAGTTGCTTCGGGATTATCCAATTGTGCGGTACATATCGAAGATTTGGTCGTTTTCAGCCAGACATGGAAAGAACATTCAAAACATCTTATGGAGTTATTCGATCGACTTCAGGAGGCGGGTTTGGTGATAAACCTAGCCAAAAGTGAATTTGGAAAAGCCCGAATCACTTTCCTTGAGGAGTTTCCGATACCCTCAAGACGAAGGGAAATAATGTGATTTCTTGGCATGAGTGGATTTGATCAAACCTTTGTGCAAAAGATTTGTAGCGTGGTTGCTCCACTGATGGACGTGCTGATGAAACATCGAAAATTTCAATGGACAGCAGAGTTTCAACATGCATTTGACTGCCTGGAAGCTGTGGTAACCGATACTCCTGTATTGGAGAATTGCAAGGGACTCTGTGATCAGATTGAACTGAAGTATCTAACTTTAAAGAGAAATGCCGAGGCATAGAGGAATGGATGGATCGTGCAGAGACTCTCTTGTTCAAAGAGACAGTCAATCGAAAAGGATTTCGGTTGGAGGAAGAAGAACGGGGGGAGGACAATCGACTACATTATTATACCTGTTTGCGTGTGTTGTTTTTTGAACCGGTAAAGTGTTTTTACTGTGTGCATTTCTTAATTGAGGGTGCAAAGGTGAAAAATTAAACCATCTTGAAGTTGATTTTTTTTTCTTGGGGGGAGGTGTCATGTGAGAGTACCTTTAAGAAATGGATGTTTAAGCAATGTACCTTTAAGAAATGGAGCTGATCATATTACTGAAGTGATGTCAGAGGGTGGGGGGGGAGCTGAGCTCACTTCTGCTTTTGGTTTCAGTTTGAGGAGAAAGCTGGGAGTGTCTGTGTGTTTTGCTGAGAACTTCAGGAAGAAACAGAGCTGGTCTGTTGATGTCTACAAATCCAAAGACTATAAATATATTGAATGTAACCTCATGTCTGTTTTTGAAGGTTAAAGTCTTTTGGATGTTTAAAGGAACAGTTTGAAGGATTATTTAGTATTGTAGTCTTTTGCGGTTATCTTTGAAGTAATGGGTGTTAAGATATTCAATGTTTATTTTTTAAAGGTTAAATTGAGTTCATTGAATAAACATTGTTTTGTTTTAAAACCATGGGCGGGATTCTCCGCAATCGGCGTGATGTCCACCGACCGGCTCCAAAAACGGCGTGAATCAGTCTGGCATTGCGCCGCCCCAAAGGTGCGGAATTCTCCGCTTCTTGAGGGGCCGAGCCCTCACCTTGAGGGGCTAGGCCCGCGCCGGTCTGATTTCCGCCCTGCCAGCTGGCGGGAAAGACCTTTGGTTCCCCGCCAGCTGGCGCGGAAATGACTTTGCCATGCGGCGCATGCGCGGGAGCGTCAGCGGCCGCTCACGGCATCCCCGCGCATGCGCAGTGGAGGGGGTCTCTTCCGCCTCCGCCATAGTGGAGACCATGGCAGAAGGAAAAGAGTGCCCCCACGGCACAGGCCCGCCCGCGGATCGGTGGGCCCCGATCGTGGGCCAGGCCACCGTGGCAGCACCCCCCCCGGGACCAGATCGCCCCGTGCCCCCCCCCAGGATGCTGGAGCCCGCCCGCCGGTAAGAGAGGTGGTTTGATTCTCGCCGGCGGGACAGGCATTCCAGCAGCGGGACATCGGCCCATCGCGGGCTGGAGAATCGCCGGGGGGTGGGGGGGGGGTGCCAACCGGCGCGGTGCGATTCCCACCCCCGGTGAATATCCGGTGCCGGAGAATTCGGCAACCGGCAGGGGCGGGATTCACCCCAGCCCCCGCCGATTCTCCGACCCGGCGGGGGGTCGGAGAATCCCGCACCATTTGTCCATAATTGCTGTATCACACCTGGAGAGTGCGCCGTGTGCTTCCCACACCACAATCTATTGAAAGTTGTGGCTCGGTTGAACTTCATGAAACACTTTGGGGTTCTGTAAACCCGGACACATAACAAATGTGACGCCAAGGTTGCGAACAGATGCACTTTATCTTAGACTTTTGGGAGTGGGATGGAGTCGGTAGCGAGGAAACACCATCAGTCTCTCCATTGAGTCTTTCCTATGCCTTTCAACATGCAAATAGAAGTCACTACCCTTTACTGAGAGTGCTGACTCCTCGATGTGTACTGACCTAGGGCTAAACCTGGATTAGCTCAATTGGCTGGACAGCTGGTTCATGATGCAGAGTTAAGCTAGCAGCAGTGAGCTTCAATTCCTGTACAGGCTGAGGTTATTCATGAAGGCCCCGCCTTCTCAACCTTAGACCTCACCTGAAGTGTGGTGATCCTTAGGTTAAATCACCACCCGTCAGCTCTCCTTGTCAAAGAGGAAAGCAGTGACTTTTCTTACTTTACAGAGACAGGGATTGCAGAAACACGATTCCCAGAGGTACAGTGGGAAATGGATCTATAAAATGGGTTTCCTTTTCAAGAATAAGTCCTTTAGGTGTCAGCTGAGCTTAATTAACAGTACTTCTGCCTCAGAAAGTTATAAATTCATTAGCCCAACTCCTGGGCACGTTTCTCCACTCCCACGCCGGTTGGGAGAATCGCCTGGGCCGCCAATATTTCCGGGGACGCCGGTCCAACGCCCTCCCGCGATTCTCCCAAGTGGCGGGAATGGCCCGGTCGAGTTTCGCGGGCCGCAGGCCAGAGAATCACCGGAGACACCCAAAATGGCGATTCTCCGGCACCCCCGCTATTCTGAGGCCCAGATGGGCTGAGCAGCCAGGCCAAAATGGCGGGTTCCCCCCAGCGCCGTCCACACCTGATCGCTACAGTCGTGGGCGGTGCGTGAACGCTGGGGGGGCGGCCTGTGTGGGGGGGTAAGGGAGGATCCTGCACCGGGCTTCACCTGGAATGTGGGGTGGCCCGCGATCGGTGCCCACCGATCGTCGGGCCGTCCTCTCTGAAGGAGGGCCTCCTTCCTTCCGCGGCCCCGCAAGATCCGTCCCCCATCTTTTTGCGGGGCGGACTTAGAGAGGACGGCAACCACGCATGCGCGGATGACGCCCGTTATGCGGCGCCGGCTGCGTCATCTATGCGGCGCCGCTTTTCCGCGGGCGACAAGGCCTGGCGCGTGTAGATGACGCGGCCCCATTCCCGGCCCATTGTCAGGGCCTGAATCGGTCGGGACCGGGGCCGTTCCGCGCCGTCATGAACCTCAACGGCGTTCACGATGGCGCAGCCACTTCGGCATGGGAGTGGAGAATCCCACCCACAGTATTTGAGCTTTTAATTTAAAACTGGCTAGCAGATCAATCATGAGGCAATGGACAAACTGAAAGAACATTTTCTCCTACAATATCTGCAACTGTCTAATCAACCTGCAAAGATAACTTTCACTATATTTTCACTACTGCATATCACAAATATGGAACATTGGTGATCTTTCTCCAGGCGGCTATCTGCCTCCAGCTATTGTCCATTTTTTTTTAGAATTTACAGTGCAGAAGGAGACCATTCGGCCCATCGAGTCTGCACCGGCCCTTGGAAAGAGAACCCTACTTAAGCCCACGCCTCCACCCTATCCCTGTAACCTAGTAACCCCACTTAACCTTTTTGGACACCAAGGGCAATTTAGCATGGCCAATTCACCTAATCTGCACATCTTTGGACTGTGAGGGGAAACCGGAACACCCGGAGAAAACCCATGCAGTCACGGAGAGAACGTGCAGACTCGGCACAGGCAGTGACCCAAGCCGGGAATCGAGCCTGGCACCCTGGAGCTCTGAAGCAACTGTGCTAACTACTGAGCTACCATGATGGAATCAACTTCTCTACGGAAGGTTGCTTTGATATGTAAGACGGAGATGTGACTGAGAGCTTCCCAACGATACATTTGGCACCCATCTGTAGCACTTCAGAAATGAAAATATATCTTTGAAATTCTAACCACGTGTTACAAATATGAGGTTTATGAGATTTCTTATATATTGGGGACTGGATCTTTAATTTAGCTTTTAAATGAAGGGGTCTTATGAACTGTTCTGAACTCTGCCTGACAACAAGCCAAGGCTACTTGGCTGTAAAGATTAAAGGAATGCGTGAGTTGTTTTGTTGGAAGGAATGTGTAAGGTGTTCTCATTTGGAGACAATGGCAGCAGCATCTGTGTTTACAGTTGTGGCCCCCAAAGTCCTGGGACGATTTTGAGAATGCCTGGTTCTAAACAGATATGCTTTAAACTGTCCATTTGCTTTCAATATAAAAGAGAGTTGGGGTCTCATGGATAGCTAACCAGCACTTCTACATGGATACAAGGCCCATGTGATTCAGTGTGCAATTCCGATGAGTTCACCAGCACCGGAGAAGGGCATTTAGGGATGGGCAATAAATCCTGGCTTCGCCAGCGGCTCCCACATAACATGATTTAAAAAAAAAAAATAACACCAAGTCACATTAGGAAGTGACCAGAAGCATGGTCCAAGAGGTCGGTTTTAAGGAACATCTGAAGGAGGAGAGAAAGAGTGGTGGTGAGATTTATGCCTGGGGTTCCAGAGCTTTGGACCTAAGCAGGTGAAAACCAGGCCACTATCAGCAGAATGGGTGAAAATTGGAAATGTGCAAGACTCCAGAATTGGAGGAATAGCGAATAGCGTTCCAGGACTGGAGGAGGTTACCGGGTTTGGGAGGAGTGAGTTCGTGGAAGGGTTTGAAGACAAACTTAATAACTTTAAATGTGCAACGTTGGCCAACGAGGACCCACGGTAGGTCAGTGAGAATAATAATATTTTTTAAAATAATATTTATTGTCACAAGTAGGCTTACATTAACACTGCAATGAAGTTACTGTGAAAATCCCCGAGTCGCCACATTCCGGCGCCTGTTCGGGTACAGGGAGGGAGAATTCCAGAATGTTCAATTCACCTAACAGCACATCTTTCGGGACTTGTGGGAGGAAACCGGAGCGCCCGGAGGAAACCAACGCAGACACGGGGAGAACGTGCAGACTCCACACAGACAGTGACCCAAGCCAGGAATCGAACCTGGGACCCTGACGCTGTGAAGCAACAGCGCTACCCACTGTGCTAGGGGGTGATGGGTGACTGGGACATGGTGTGAGCTGGGATACAGTTTTTGATAGTCACCGCACTAACTCGTTATAAGAGAAGCATCAACGGGGGAATAAAATTAAAGTGTTAATGATCGCAGGGAATTTGAAGGAAAGATTCTACAACAGCCTCGAAACGGAGAAGGAATTGAGTATAATCAGAAAAAACGAGTGTACTTGGACTCGATAGATTGATACTGGGGCTGCTATTTTATGGGACATAATCAATTAGCATTTAGTTGCAGATGAGCAAATACTTAGAGCGATTGTAAGTGGAAATCTTTTAACTGGTCTGTGCCTTTCAGGAGGGGAGACATACAACAAGATAATTCTCTTTACCAACAATGAGTCATGGGCTGAGGATTGAAACCATTATCTACCTATTATTATGGACACTGTACTTTGCTGTGCAATGGCCATAATTCTGAAAAATAGATCAGGCTAATACATCTTGATAAATACGAACAATCTTGTTCACGACTGCTGTGGGACTCACTTCATATCGTATATCATTCTAAGTTCTGTCAGCCAGATGCCACTCATAATCTTAATACTGTAAAAATATAAATGTAATACCTTTACATCACCTATGAGTCAGTCAGACGTTCAATACATTTCAAGCGGGTTCTATACTTAAGGCACATAATATCAAAATAATGTTTAAGATGATTGAAAAGCTTTGATTTGGGAGTGTATTCTTTTAAGCTAAGTGCTCCGTGAGACCAACCAGAAATTCAATTGTTTAATTTTAAAATGTTTTCTGACCAAAATTATATCAAATCTTGTGTGTCTCAATAGAAAAACATGGAATTGGGTTGTTGACCGGACCCCCTAATGTCAGAGCCAAATCTAATTTTCTGATGGCATCTCCACATCCTGTCTCACAAAATATAAAAATATTGATACAATTGTAATGGATAATTTTCAGAAGCAGATGCCTGCTGTGCATTCGGGAACCAGAGGTAGGGATTTATACGGCATGACTACAGCTGTGTCCTCTCAGCGCTCCATTTTACATTGAATGTTACTGCTGCATTACGTTTAACCATTTGCTTGTTATTTTTGGACCGCGAGGGTCTGCCTCGTGTCACAGCGCTCACTTTCAAACAAAGATTTGCTTTCCGTCTGCTTGAGCAATGAGGTTAGGCTTGGATAACCGTGGGCAGAATTCCTGGTTGAAATACGTGGGGCGGAATGTTCCATTCAGGAGATTAGGTCCGGTGGCGGACGGGAAAGTCACAGTGATCCCCGCCGGACGGCGGGATGGCTGAACACATGCGATCTTCTCGCTGTTCACCTCATTGATGATGCATTCGCGAGGAGCTTGGCGAATCAAATGGTGGGGTGGGCAGGAGGTTGCCTGGGGTGGGGTGGGGCAGGCCCTTGGTAGGTGAGGGGGAGGCCGGCCCCAGCTCCCCCGCCCCGGGTCCCCCTATGGCAGTACCCGGGCACTGCCCGAACACTTCTGGGCAATACCAGGGCACTGCCCAAGCAGTAACTGGGCATGACCCTCTCCCGCCCGGAGTGCTGCACTCACCTAAGCACCCCTGGGAGATCTGCTGGCCTTCAGAGGCCAGCCGGGCCTCACACCATTCTGCTGCCATGCCACCTTGGATGGACTTTTTGACTGGGTGGGGGGAGGGAAATGATTCTGGCTTGGGACCTGATAATTACATAGTAACATATTCAGTTGAGGTTCCTGTCATTGAACATCGAGAAACAAGTCCGGTCACTGACGGGGGAGGGGTGGGGATAATCGGGTCATTTATTTATGCTCACTTTGCACTTTTCGTGATATTTTACGCTCCCGTCGCCAGGCCCGCCCACCGTGGACAGAATGGTAAATCCCAGCCGGTGACATGTGATTATTGTTTTACATCTGCCGAAGCAGGCAGATGGCGCCATGGTTTAAGGTCCCATCCAAAAGACAGCGCCTCCGACAGTGCAGCACTCTGCCGCTACTGCACTAAAATGTCAGTGCATATGTCTGTGCTCGAGTCCTGGGGCGGGATTTTCTGGCCGTTCCCGCCACCGGGATCGCTGGCCCTGCCAACGACGACCCCCATGCCGTCGGTTCCCCGGTGGCGGGGGCGCAAACAACGGGCAAACCCGTTGACGGCGGTGGGATCAGAAATCCCGCTGCTGGCCATTAGCAGGGCCACCTCCGCTGCTATAAAACCCGCTGCGGAGGATGCGGAAAATCCCTCCCTTATTCACGAAGGCTTAATCGTGTCTTTCAAATTATTTTCTCTGCCATTTTGTAAATATGAACCCTGTGTTTTGCAGAACTTGCATATACATAGTACCCATTACACCTTCAGAATATCTGAAAGAGATTCCCAGCTATAGAGTCACAGCAAGATCCCAAAAATAACACTAAAATGAATGGATAGTTACTCAGTTTTGGGTGGTGTTGTTTGAGTGCTAGATATTTGGCAGGGACCAGGAAACTTTCCTGCTCTTTTTCCCAAATGCACCATCAGATCTTTCCCTGTCCACATGGACATCTCACCCAAAGGTCGACACCTCTGGCAGGTTCTGTATTCCCAAAGTAACAGCTGGATTTGCAAGTTAATCCTGGAACCATTCCAGCCCACATCTCCTCCACTTCCAGTGGCTCTGGTCTGCCCTCCTCCAGTGCTGTTTTAATTCTCCATCACACTCCCAAATCACCATCCATGTTGCCCTACGCTGTTGCAATAAAGGTGGTTAAGGATGATAATGTCATTAAGGTGGCATACAGAATCTTTTCCTTTCTTAGCCGAGGCAAAGAATATAAGAATAGGGAGGTATGCAGGCATAACCTAGAACATTGGTTAGGCCACAACCTGAGCACTATGTGCAGCGCTTATCTCCTTATTACAGAAAGGACGACTTTGCATTAGAGAGGGTGCAGAAGAGATTTACGAGGATGTTGCCTGGACTTGAACATTGCAGCAATGGCAAAAGATTTAATAGGCCTGGGTTGGTCTTGTGGTATTTTTAAAGGATGGACTTGCAAATCACGAAGGTACAAACAAACAAGAGCTTTATTGGAAAGGTGTTTACTCACAGGCTGCTACAATAGGTTAACTGTTAGTCTGCCCAAACTGCCGATGATGTCATCTGTATGTCACGCGATCGAACTCTTAACGTGACCTTGTTCCAACTAGGAACAAACATGAATACACAACACTTTCCTCCCCTTGATTGAGTTTTTCAAAGAGTGACAAAGAAAATTGATGAGGGAAGGACTGTGGATGTAGTTTATATGGACTGTGGAAAGACGTTTGACAAGGCCCCACATGGCAGACTGCTACAAAAACTAAACTCACATGGGATTCGGGGTAGGCTGGCTAGATGGATACAGAACTGGCTTGGTTATAAAGACAGAGAATAGCGGTGAAAGGGTATTTTTCTGAATGGAGATCTGTAGCTAGTGGTGTTCCGCAGGGATCAGTGCCTGGACCTCTGTTGTTTGTAGTATATATAAATGATCTGGAGGAAAATGTGGGTGGTCTGATTAGCAAGTTTGCGGATGACATGAAGATTGGCGGAGTTACTGATAGTGCCGAGGTTTGTCAGAGGATACAACACGATATAGATAGATTGGAGACTTGGGCACAGAAATCGCAGATGGAGTTTAATCTGGATAAATGCGAGGTGATGCATTTTGGAAGATCAAATCTAGGTATGAATTATGCTGCAAATGGCAGGACCCTTAGCAAGATTAACATACAGAGGGATCCGGGCGTGCAGGTCCACAGTTTCCTAAAGGTGGCAATACAGGTGACCAAAGTGATTAAGAAGGCATATGGCATGCTTGCATTCATCAGCCGGGGCATTGAGTACAGTAGTTGCAATTGAGTAAATTATGTTGCAGCTATATAAAACTTTGTTTAGGCCGCATTTGGAGTTTTGCATACAGTTCTGATCACCACATTATCAGAAGGACATGGAAGCTTTGGAGAGAGTGCAAAGAAGGTTCACCAGGATGTTGCCTGGTCTCGAGGCTATGAGGAGAGGTTGAATAAACTAGGATTGTTTTCACTGGAAAGACGGAGGCTGAGGGGAGACCTGATAGAGGTCTACAAAATTATGAGAGGTATAGACAGGGTGGATAGTCAGAGGCTTTTTCCAAGGGTGGAAGTGTCAATTACAAGGAGGCACAGGCTCGAGGTGAGAGGGGAAAGGTTTAAGAGTAATGTGTAAGTTTGTCACACAGAGAGTGGTGGGTGCCTGGAACGTGCTGCCAGAGGATGTGGTGGAAGCAGGCACATTAGCAAAATTTAAGAGGCATCTGGATGGGTACATGAATAGGGAGGAAACAGAGGGATACGGACCGAGTAAGGGCAGAAGTTTTTTTTTTTTGTTCGGGCATTCTGATCGGTACAGGCTTGGAGGGCCGAAGGGCCTGTTCCCGTGCTGTACTTTTCTTTGTTCTTTGTTCTTTGTTCTTTCTTCTTTTACATCAGAGTTTCCTGTAATGAAATGCCAAGAATCAAAATTTACAATCTGAACAATTAACAAACACAACAATCAAGAAGTCAATCAACAGTCAACAACAGTTCTTTCAAGCGGTTATTGTACATGGAGTACACCAGAATGACAGGGAGTGGGATAGCTTGATCTTGGTTTCGGACAAAACTCGGCACAACATCGAGGGCTGAAGGGCCTGTTGTGTGCTGTACTGTTCTATGTTTCTATGTTCTATAAGTGGGACGTTACAGAGGACATCAAATTCCTATGTGTTGTTGAGGGTCCTCAGATGTCTGCTTTTTAGTGTTGAATGCAACCTCTGGTGTTTTTGGTGTGGTTTGGATGTCTGCTGTAGTTGTCTCAGCCAGACTTGACGTAGGATTTGGAAGTTGACTTGGTGTTGAAATGTCCTCAACTGAGGTACTGTCTTCCGGTACTGTCAGCTCCTCAGGAATGTCTAGGTCTTCATTTGGCACAGCTTGTTGTGGACTCTCGGTTGACCCTGTCTCTGGAAACCTTGTTCTAGCTGTCAAAAGTTGGTCAGCATGTCTTCTCCGCACAAGATCGCCCTGAGTTTGAATGGTGTAGGAGAGCGATCTGATCTGTGCTAATACGTTGGCAGGTATCCACTACCCATTGTGTAGTTCCTTGTCAATACTTCTTGACCTTTATGAAAACACAGCGCCGAGTTCTATCCCCGGGAAAAAACCTGATTCGGCTGCTTTTTCAGAGCTTTCACTTCTGAATCTATGGGGCTGGATTCTCCGTTTTTAGGACTATGTCCCCAGGCCGTCATAAAAACTGTGGTCTTTTACGTCAGGAAAGCTGGCGCCAAAAGGCCACAGATTCACAGCCCTGCAGGGGGCTAGCGGGCAGCCGTTGTGGAGCTCGCAGCTCCAGCTGTCGATACGGCTCCCTGCATTTCCGGGTCAGAGACCGCGCATGAGCACGGCGGTGGCCTCCAGCGGCTGCGCTGTGCTCCATGGCGGACCCAGACCTGGGCCGCGGAAATAGTGTCCCCGATCGGCCGCTCGCCCAAACCCGGGCCTACCGCACAAGAAAAAAACAGTCCCGAATGAGACCCTCCCCGCCCTCTGATTGGGCCTCCCTCGACTGTGGCGGCCCCGGATTGAGTCCGCAGCCGCCATGCGGGTATCACGGGCGGTGGGACCATGAGTGGTCCACGCTGCCGGGAATTCGGCCGGTCAGGGACAGGGAATAGCGGGGCGGGCCTCAGGGAATGGCCTCAGCTGGTGGAGAATCGCGGAACCGGCGCCTGACTCGATATCGATGTCAGGGTGCGGAGATCGTCCGCTCTGCTGAACGTGATACACTCAGGATAGATCTTAGCTGGAGTAAACAGGAGCTGGCATTCTGGGGGTGTTGGAGTTCCCCAAATTCGCTCAAGCTCTGTTTGCAGCCTCGATAGTTCTTACCCCAGGCTGTCGATCTGTTTTTCAGTTGCCAACCGCTGCCCCTCCAGCCTGCACACCAGGGTCTCCTGTACCTGAATCTCGTGGCACAGCTTCTGTGGGGCCTTCGCCAGATGGTCGCGTGTCTCCCGCTCGAAGTTTCATTCTCTCTGCATTCACCCTCGTGCTTTAGGTCTTGTTTCTGGAATGTAACTTCTAACCTCTCCAGTTGATGTTGTTGCTCCTGAGGATTTCCAAACGGGTTCTCGTCCTTTAAGAACATATCAAATGCAGTCCTTAGTGTTGGGTTGTTAAGCAAAGTCGGGTCATGGTAATCCTCCTTGCTGTTGGTTTGTTCATTGGACTCCAGCTGCTGCTGTGCAGAGTGAAATAGGAAAGGAATATTGGTGTTACAGACTGCACTCTGAGCAGCTCCAACTCTTTTCATTTGATCATCTTGAGAAAATTCCACCCAAACATCCTACTCTGCTGGCTCCTTTTGCTCCTGTTGTTGCCCTTGTTTACAGTCAGCACTCTTTTTTATATTCTTGTTGACTCTTAATTTATAAAAGGAATCAGCAGACCTTTTCTCAAACGGAATGTTCTTTCCAATGAACTCGAGAGTTTCCTTAGTTGCTAATTCCACAGAGATTGTGACTTATAAAGCCTTTTTTAGGTTTAAGTTGCTTTCTGTTAATAGCATTTTTGGATAGCTTCATTTCTGAACCCACACGCTAGTCTATCTCTCATGGTGTTGTTCAAGGCATCTCCAAATTCACAGAATTCAGCTAATTAAGTAGCTATAAATTGTGGATTGATTCACCATCTTGTTAGTTATGTTTATGGAACCTGAACCTCTCGGCAATGACCAAAGATTTAGGCGAGAAATGACCGTGAAATATCTCCACAATTTCACCAGAGGTCGTTGAGCCTGGTTCCTCTTGTTGCACCAGACTTCGCAGGAGTTTGAAAGATTCCCCCCCCCCCCAGCGCTCAGTGCTTTCATCATACATCAGTGCCATCCTCCACACAACCTTGCATCTTTTTTTCAAAGAGTATTCCCTTGAGCTTAGCCTGTTTTCTTTGGAAGACCCCCAGCTCGGAACTGCTGTTGGAGGATGTTTGTTACATTACTTGCTACTCGCAGTAGAGGGAGCACTGACCCAGAATTGTCCAGGCAGAGCACGTGGCAAGCTTCTTTTGATGCTGTTTTCTCTGAAATCTATGTTTAAACTTTGGTTCCTTCGATGGTTGCTACCATTATTCGGCAGCCCTCCTTTGCCAGCTTCTGCGTAGCAATATTTTTATATTCTTAATCCGTTTTAGACGGCTGCAGCGTGGATCGACAATTTTTCCTACTCCACCGGATTTCTGCTGTTCTTTTATGGGTGTTTGCAGTGTGGATTCCGACCTCCTCATCGCCAGTTTTCTTTGTGGTATTTTTAAAGGACGGGCTTGCAGACCACAAAGGTACAAACAAACAAGAGCTTTATTGGAAAGGTGATTTCTCACAGGCTGCTAGAATAGATGGACTGTAAGCCCTCCAAAAGTGCCAATGACATCATCAATATGTCACGTGATTGAACTCTTAAAGTGACCTTGTTCCAACTCGGAGCAACATGAATGCGTACCAATTCTCCGATGAATAGAGGAAGCTGAGGGGAAATTTGACTGGGATGTACATAATTGTCAGGGGCCTGGTTGGAGTGGACGGGAAAGGCCTATTTATGTGAGCAGGGAGGCCAGTGACCATAGATTGAAAGCGATGGGCAGAAGGATAAGAGGGGAGATGAGGAAAGATTGTTTTCATCCAGAGGGTTAGGGTCTGGAACTCACGCCCTGAATGGGTGGTGGAGGCAGAGACTCTCAAATCATTTAAAAAGGTGTCTGGACAGACACCCAAAGTGCTGTGACATGCAAGGACACGAACCAAATGCTGTAAAACGGGATTACTCTGGGTGTCTCGTTTCTCACTTGGCACACACATGATGGGCCAAGTGGCCTCTTTCTCTGCCATATACTTCCAATGATCTACGAAGCTCAGCTTTTGGAAAGGCACCTCGTCTTTCTACTAAGCTTTATACAGCCTTGTCACCATAATATTTCAGTTTAACAACTATAGATCTTTCTCCTGATGAAAGAATGACTCCAGCCCCCCTCCCCTTCTCCCCCTCCACCCCCCCCCCCCCTGTGGTTTTCCAGCATTTCCGGTTCTTATCCTAGTTTAGATTGGTTCACCTCGAAGGCGAACCCGCTCCATGTCATCACCCTCGTAAACCTCTTCTATACCATTCCCACAGACTCTGCATCGTCTCGCGAGAGGTATCCAAAACGGGGCACAATAATATTCGAATTGCAACCTGGCCAAGGTGGGGCTGGATATTCCCTCTTCACCGCAGGAACGTGTTTCTGCCTGCATCCAAAGTGGATCGTTCGGATAAATGTTTCCCCGTTAATTTTGGCGGTCGCAATTCTCGGCTCTTGCGCGATGTGGCAAGTTCACCCCCACATGAAAACGTGCTAAGTCTGTTGCGAACATTTTCAGCCCTTCTGCAAAGCTCTTGTGTTTGTAATATGTTCACACTCTGCCTTGCACTGAATGGATTTTTACTGATTCCAATCAGTGGAAGGTAACCAGATAATATCTAATCACGTTGAAAACCCCCATTGCTATCCTATTAATAACACTTTATTTTTTTTTCTGAAAGTAGAGTTCTAATTTTTTCATCTTTTTTTTTGGCTCGAAACCACAGAAACAATTTACTGTAGTGGGAGAAAGTGATAGCCACGGTGAGGTCAGAGCTGGAACTATTCCAGACATCATTGGAATAGTGAAATCAAGATTAGAGGGATGTTCAGCTGTCTCAGTGGGTGCTGGCTTTCTCTGTCGGGCATGGATGAATGCCAAGTGTTTTAATTACAAAGCTACTGTCACCATCAGGAACCTTCTTAATGCTCAAGCCATTACGGAATTATGATTCACTTTAACAGCTTCTTGTTTATATCTGACTCCCAGACAGGAGGAGGATGGAATAGTCCAGTGAATACTGATAACATCCCTTTGGTACCAGCTTGGAGGCATCAACAAATCCAACAGCGAGAACCATTGAAACTCTAGGCTGTATCATTTAATCCTCATCTACTGCGATGCAAAACATTGAGGAGTGGGTTGTTGAAGATTATGGTAGTTTGTACATTCCCAACTAACTGTCCTGACATTGAAAATTCGGAGAGCACCTGTTGCCGCAGATCTTTTTTAAAAAAATTTAAAATTTTTTATATCAAATAAATTTAGATTACCCAATTCATTTTTTCCAATTTAGGGGCAATTTAATGTGGCCAATTCGCCTACCCTGCTCATAGTCATAGTCATAGTATTTACAGTGCAGAAGGAGGCCATTCGGCCCATCGAGTGTGCACCGGCTCTTGGAAAGAGCACCTTACCCAAAGTCAACACCTCCACCCCATCGCCCAGTAACCCCACCCAACACTAAGGGCAATTTTGGACACTAAGGGCAATTTATCATGGCCAATCCACCTAACCTGCACATCTTTGGACTGTGGGAGGAAACCGGAGCACCCGGAGGAAACCCACGCACACACGGGGAGGATGTGCAGACTCCGCACAGACAGTGACCCAAGCCGGAATCGAACCTGGGACCCTGGAGCTGTGAAGCAATTGTGCTATCCACAATGCTACCGTGCTGCCCCATCTTTGGGTTGTGGGGGTGAGGCCCACGCAACCACGGGGAGAACATGCAAACTCCACGCGGACAGTGACCCAGAACCGGGATCGAACCTGGGACCTCGGCGCCTTGAGGCAGCAGGGCGAACCCACTGCGCCACCGTGCTGCCCTCAACAGGAGATCTTTTGGCTAGCCACCAGCCAATGTATACCGAGGCTTTTATACTTACAAAACACACTGGGCTTTTCCGCAAGACTCAAAATATTTCAGAAACGCAGTGAGCAGTGCAATTGCTCGATTGCAAACCGGTCAGTTTAAAAGCTCAGAGAAACTTTTCGGGGGCCCATTAACCTCCAGTGACATACCGCCCACTTCACCAAACTGGGGTTCGCACTCTCAAGGTGTAGAACTCTAGGCATTTGCAGAGGGTGTATAATTGTGAAAGTGCACAAGTCCGCACACGCACCACCAGCCTGTGATCTTGCAGAATGGATCGGAGGTAGTCCATTTCTCGAGTTCTCGACTTGAGATGATAGCCGGAATGTTCCAACCGTTAACGCGGGCGGGATCTTCAGTTCTCGCCAATGCACGTGGGTTGCCCAAAGATGTGCATGTTGTTATATTACTTGGGAGTAATATATGTTACTCATTTGTTTATGAGGAGTTGACTTAACTTTGATGATGAATACTCGAAGTCATCTAGTGATAACAAAATCATTTGTTGAGTAACTAATCAATTTACTTGTCAGTTTGATTCTTCAATACTTTTACTAGTAGTCAAATTAAACAAGATAGAATTAGATTAACTATGATTATTATGCTATACAGTCTGAGCTTACTACACTTATGTTCTCTAGTTGCAACACACTCGAAGAGAGCGGGAAAACAGATTGAACTTGTTTATATACACCTTGTTAGTATTGCCCTGTAGTGATCATCTGAGTGTACTGACTACGCCTTAACCCTTCGTGTATCTACATATACAGAGATCACTACGCAGGTGAGGTGGATTGGCCATGCTAGATTGCCCCTTAGTGTCCAAAAGGTCAGGTGGGGTTGCTGGGTTACGGCGATAGGGTGGAGGTGTGGGCTTAAGTAGGGGTCTCTTTCTAAGGGCCGGTGCAGACTCGATGGGCCGAATGGCCTCCTTCTGCACTGTAAATTCTATGATTCTATTCAATCAAGCCCCGTTGACAATGGCGGGACCAGTAGATCCCTTCGTAAGCCAATGGCGGGCTGGCACCATTGCCCAGAAAATCCCGCTCGTTGGGTGGAATTTTACGGTGGCAGAATTTTCACTCCCGCCGATGGCAACGGACTTTTGAACAGCTCGCCGCAGATCATATCAACATCATAGCTGAAAGGAGAGGCTACCTGCTCTGTGGTGATGGAGAAGATTCTAGGGACAGAAAGAGGTGATTCGATCCCCCAGATCTACGCCGGCCAAAAGCGCGCTTCATTCACTTTCCAGCTCTAGGACCATTATCCTACAGGTTACACCAGGGTGGCAAGGTAGCACAGTGGTTAGCACTGTCGCTTCACAGTTCCAAGGTCCCAGGTTCGATTCCCAGCTTGGGTCACTAACTGTGCGGAGTCTGCACGTTCTCCCCGTGTCTGTGTGGGTTTCCCCCGGGTGCTGCGGTTTCCTCCCACAGTCCAAAGATGTGCAGGTTAGGTGGATTGGCCATGCTAAATTGCCCTGAGTGTTCAAAAAAAAGGTTAGGTAGTGTTACTGGGTTCCGGGGATAGGGTGGAGGTGTGGGCTTTGTGCTCTTTCCAAGGGCTGGTGCAGGCTGAATGGGCCGAATGGCCTCCTTCTGCACTGTAAATTTGATGATCTAAGTGCTTTTCAAATGCGACAAGGGTTTCCGCCTCTCGTCACCTTTCAGGCAGCAAGGTCCAGACCCCCACCACCATTTCAGTATCAAAAGCTACTGCAAAGCCTCTCCAGCAAGGTTTTAAATCAAAAGATGTGATGGAATACTTATTTTCCTGGAAGGAGCTCAGCAGCAACAACATTGTGGAAACTCAACACCATCCAGGACAGAGCAGTTCACTGGATCAGTGCCCTTGCCACTGGATTTGAGGTTCTCCTCCTCCATCCCCAGTCCACTGTCTGCAGCTGGTGGCTGGACTGGATTTCCCTCCGATTCGATCTGTCTGTGGTGAGAGAAAGGCCTTTACTTTGGATCTTCAGAAAGATCAGGGCTGTGATCCTCCAGCTTCTGACCACATCAAAAGTAAAAGAGAAAACAGCGACACAGAGGAAGGAACAGCCCAGAGAAAACCCCAATCAATCAGGGACCATCGATAAGGACTAGCAATTGGCCGACAGCCAAGTCCATCAAGATGTGTCATCACTGATCTCCCTCGAATCTGCTGGTCTGAAAAACAAACAGCTCTTTGCAACCTGCCTCGTCTAAGGTCATAAGTCAATCCTCAGTTTACCAGCCACCCAAAATAAAGGTGCAGTCCCTCTTAAAGACAAAGGCACATTAAATGGTCCATGCACAAAAATTGAAATAGCAGAATAACAGAAATCCATAGAAGGGGGGGGGGGGACCCAGGGACAAACAGGAGTTAACAGGAGAATCCTGACAGAGGTCAGATGGATTTTGAACCAAGGATGGGTCGGAACTTCATGTGGAATCAATGGTTCTGTGTGCTGACGTGACAAATGGTCTTGATATGTTTCACACTACTTGATGAAGATATAGGGCGGGATTCTTTGGCCGCATTCAGCCAGCGACCGGAGAATCCCGCCACTGTCGGGGTCTCGCCTGTGGCGTTCTTGCAGCGAGAGGGGCGGGAGAATCCAGCCTATAATGTCGTTATTCATACTTGGCCAATAGACTGCCTTTCTTACGAGTCTTCTCGTCCAAATGTGAGTGATGAAGCTGTTGAAGAATATTAGGCCTCAACCATTCCGGTATGATGACCTGTCTGCCTCTAAAAATGACTTTCCTGGAGATGCTTAGCTTGACCCAGTGAGGCCAAAATGGTCTGACGTGAATGTGAACATTCTGAATTGCATCATCCTTCAATGGTGGTTTTCCACAGTTACTGTAATAATTATAATATTTTTATTGTCATAAGTAGGCTTACTATAAGTCGGCACTGCAATGAAGTTACTGTGAAAAGCCCCTAGTCGCCACATTCCGGTGTCTCTTCGGGTACACGGAGGGAGAGTTCAGAATTCTCAGCTGGAACGGTAATTGAACCCGCGCTGCTGGACTTGTTCTGCATCACAAACCAGCTGTCTAGCCCACTGAGCTAAACCAGGCACAGCGTCCTGGTACAGTCACTGGACTTGAGACTCCACAATGTAGAACATCTGTGACATCCAGCAGGATAGATTGTACTTGCACTCGAGAAGAGTGGAATCTACAGTAGTCAGCTTCACCATGGTCTTTTAGAATTCGCAGCGGTAGCGTGTTGGCACTTCTCCCTATGTCAATCTTGACTAATAATGAATAGTTACCAACTTTCTTCGGACATATCATTTGAATCTTGGCAAACACTTTGTGTGGTGGGAGGGATCTCTGTTTGCCACGAGATTGACCACTTGAAACATGTGTTCAGCATTCTTTGTCTCATCATGCACATCATCGTCATTTTCTGGTTTGCCATTCACCTCATATACTTGTCTCTGATGGGATACTACTACTAATAATAATCTTTGTAATGATCTTTATTAGTGTCACAAGTAGGCTTACATTAACACTGCCATAAAGTTACTGTGAAAATTCCCTAGTCATAGAGTTTTAGATGTTTACAGCATGGAAACAGGCCCTTTAGCCCAACTTGTCCATGCCGCCCAGTTTCTATCACTAAGCTAGTCCCAATTGCCCGCATTTGGCTCATATTCCTCTATCCTGCACGGTAGCACAGTGGTTAGTACTGTTGCATCACAGCACCAGAGTCCCAGGTTCGATTCCCGGCTTGGGTCATTGTCTGTGCGGAGTCTGCACGTTCACCCTGTGTCCGCGTGGGTTTCCTCCGGGTGCTCCGGTTTCCTCGCACAAGTCCCGAAAGATGTGTTTGTTAGGTGAATTGGACATTCTGAATTCTCCCTCGGTGTACCCGAACAGGTGCCAGAATGTGGCGATTAGGGGCTTTTCACAGTAACTTCTTTGCAGTGTTAATGTAAGACTACTTGTGACAATAATAAAGGTTATTCTTACCCATATAACTGTCCAAATGCTTTTTAAAAGATAAAATTGCCCCCACCTCTACTACTGCCTCTGGCAGCTTGTTCCAGACACTCACCACCCTCTGTGTGAAAAGATTGCCCCTCTGGACCCTTTTGTATCTCCCCCCTCTCACCTTAAACCTATGCCCTCTAGCTTTAGACTCCCCTACCTTTGGGAAAAGATGTTGAGTGTCTACCTTATCTATGCTCCTCTTATTTTATAGACCTCTTTCAGATCACCCCTAAGCCTCCTACGCTCCAAGGAAATAGTCCCAGTCTATCCAGCCTCTCCTTACAACTTAAACCATCAAGCCCCAGTAGCATCCTAGTAAATCTTTTCTGCTCACTTTCTACTTTAATAATATTCTTTCTATAATAGGGTGACCAGAACTGTACACAGTATTCCAAATGTGGCTTTACTAATGTCTTGTACAACTTCAACAAGACGTCCCAACTCCTGTATTTAATGTTCTGACCAATGAAACACAGCATGCTGAATGCCTTCTTCACCAACCTGTCCACCTGTGACTCCACCTTCAAGGAGCTATGAGCCTGTACTCCTAGATCTCTTTGTTCTGTAACTTCCCCCAGCACCCTACCATTAACTGAGTACATCCTGCCCCAATTCAATCTATCAAAATGCATCACTTCATATTCATCGAACGGTCTTGGGTCCTGTTCCCCTCCACCTTCAGCCCCCTTTTTTAATTCTATCAATTTATTTTCATTTTTTCCACCATTGATTCGATTTTTCACCCCCCTTTACATTCTGTTTTCCACCTAGTTTTCCCTGATGACTGTCTTGCTTTCCCCCAGCCACCCCACTCGGGCCATCTATCTGTTTCCTGTCCATATTGTCCTTTGTCACGCTGCTTACCTTTGACCTGCCATCAACACATTCTGATCTCTTAATGTACCACCATCAGCACCCTTCTCGGCCACGATGACCACTTTTTACATTCGCTCTGTCTTTTCATCCAGAACATCTTTGTCAATCTCTCCCTGGCCTCCACCCATCACTGGCCAACTTACTTATCGCACACTCCCCCGGCCCCCGCCCCCAAACCTACAGTATAAATCTCTATTTCCAGCTCACTCCAGCTCTAACGATGAGTTATCCAGATTCGAAATGTCAGCTCTGATCTCGCTCCACAGATGCTGTCAGATCTGCTGGGATTTCCCAGCATTTTCTGAACTCTATCTGCTAGCTCTGTGTTTGAAAAATCACAGTACGTAACCTTTCCCCCGTAACTGCTGACGAGGTGGTCGACGGGTTATTATAGAAATGACATGAACTCCAGTTGATGGATGGGGAAGTTTAACCTGATTCTGAACCAGTCTTCCAATGTGGTCCATACCTTTTGGGAATTCCTTTGGCTCTGCTTCTGTTAATTTTGACATGTTCAGCCGGTGCAGACCTCCATTCCCAATTGCCAGGTGAATTTTTATGACTTGCTTGTTTGCTCCTGTCACACCGGAATCAAGTCGCTTTCTACATTGTTTAAACATTTTGAATTTGATAGTGTGCCAGCTGCATCTCAATTCAAACTGTGCATATTTGTGGACATTCTGACAATATCCCCCTGAGGTCCCTTCTCTCAGACCTGGGATGTGTTATTGTAGCTGTTTTTGCATGTTATTCCGATGCTCCACCCATTATAATCGCAGCCCACTCTGGCCCGATTTTTTTTTCTGACAGCTTTGCTTTTTAAAAAAATTGTTCGACTCACCCTCGCTCACCATCGATGCGGCTCACACTCTGATCACTCACCTTTCCTGACTCAGCTAACCTGCCGTTGCTCCCCTCCACATGCCGCCCCACCCACGGAAGTGAGTGAGAGGGAGCAAATTTAAAACGGGTTTGAGGAAAAACTACTTCTCCCAAAGGGTTGTGGATCTGTGGAATTCGCCACCCCAGAGTGCGGTTGGACGCAGGGACAGTTGAAGGGTTCTGGAGAACGGGCAGGACGGTGGAGTTGAGGACAGGATGGGGGTCAGCCATGATCACATTGAGGGTGTCAGGCTTGGGAGGCTAAATTGCCGACTCCCGTTCCTAGGTCATGTATTCTAGGGCTGATGTGTGCTCTGGCTGATTTCGCAATCCAGCTCTTGGTCTGTAACATTGCAGGTAGCAGATGAGGAACATAGCAGCCATGATAGAACGGCAGAGCAGACCCGATGGGCCGAATGGCCTAATTCTGCTCCTATATCTTATGAACTTATGAAAGTGACAGACTAGGCAGGGTAATTTCGCCACGAGGGATCTATCTGCTCACCTGTCTTTATTTGAGCACTATCTCGGCACTATGTCTCCAAAGCTTTACTCCAGTTACCATGCAGCGATGTCAACACTCTCCACTCTCAACACACTGGAGGGGGTACAGAGGAGGTGCACCAGGATGTTGCCTGGGATGGAGCATCTGAGCTGTAAGGAGAGACCGGATAGCCTCGGGTTATTTTCTTTAGAACAGAGAAGGCTGAGGGTGGATATGATTGAGGTGTATAGGATTATGAGGGGTTTGCACAGGGTAAATGGAAAGCAGCTGTTCCCCTTGGTTGAGGGGTCAATCACAAGGGGGCATAGTTTTAGGGTAAGGGGTAGGAGTTGCCAAGTGGTTTTGAGAAAAAAAAACATTCACTCGGAGGGTGGTGAGAGCCTGGGATGCGCTACCTCGGAAGGTAGTGGAGGTTGGAAATCTCGCCACCTTCAAAAAGCACTTGAATGAGCATTTGAAACAACCATCACATTCGAGGATATGGAACAAATGCTGGTAAGTGGGATTAATGTGCGATTAGGGATAGTTCTTGTCGGTGCAGACTTGATGGGCCTTTTCTGCGCTGTACGCCTCTATGACTCTCTGACCCTCCGAAGCTGCAACTGTTGCTGTCTGATGATGTTTCCCCTCTTCTTCCTCTAGGGGGCAGAGTTGTTAAATAAAGATGTGGAGATGTCGGTGTTGGACTGGGGTAAGCACAGTAAGAAGTCTTACAACACCAGGTTAAAGTCCAACAAGTTTGTTTCAAATCACTAGCTTTCGGAGCACTGCTCCTTTGAAACTAATCTGTTGGGCTTTAACCTGGTGTTAAATACGGAGTAAAAGGGTGATGATGAGCAGTTTCTTCTCTCGGAGGTCATGAATCTTTGGAATCCTCTATCCCAGGGAACAGTGGAGCCAAAGGTCATGGAATATACTCATTAGACTGTATTAGACAGATTTCTGAACTTAAGGAGAGCCCACGTGGGCAGCACGGTAGCACAAGTGGATAGCACTGTGGCTTCACAGCGCCAGGGTCCCAGGTTCGATTCCCTGCTGGGTCACTGTCTGTGCGGAGTCTGCACGTTCTCCACGTGTCTGCGTGGGTTTCCTCCGGGTGCTCCAGTTTCCTCCCACAGTCCAAAGATGTGCAGGTTAGGTGGATTGGCCATGCTAAATTGCCCTCAGTGACCAAAAAAGATTAGGAGGGGTTATTGGGTTACGGGGATAGGGTGGAAGTGAGGGGTTAAGTGGGTCAGTGCAGACTCGATGGGCCGGACTGCCTCCTTCTGCACTGTATGTTCCATGTTCTATGTATATTGTCAACAGGAAGGCAAAGTGACAAAGATCAGAACAGCCATGATCTCACTGAATGGTGGAACAGGCTTGAGGGGCCGAAAAGCCTACTCTTGCTCCTATTTCTGATATTCTTATGTGAGTATTGATCAGTTTTGTGATGGATCGAGTCCGTACTAGGGAGACTTCCAGTATAACTGAACAAGGATTTATCAGCAACAAGAGTCCATAACAGTTCATCACAATGTCAATCTGTCCGCAATTTTCTGGGCCTCATAAACCACCGGATTCCCCAAACCGGCCCCTCCAACTCTGAGTTAGCAATGGTGGAGCAAAGGGATGTGCAAGAGGACCGAATCAGAGCAGTGCAGAGATCACAAAGGGTTGGAGGAGGTTACAACGAGAGGGAGAGAGGTTGGCCAGGGAGGGATTTCAATACAACTCAATACCCCAAGCCTTGCGAATTGGATCTAGTTTAAAGTCAGCTTTCATTTTCCTTCATTTCCCTTACTCAATATCTGTTCAACAAGCTCATGTCCTTTCCCTTCAGAGTCTGCAGCTCTGCCATGATCTTCACCCACTCACTCTTC
This sequence comes from Scyliorhinus torazame, assembly GCF_047496885.1. Taxonomy (NCBI): domain Eukaryota; kingdom Metazoa; phylum Chordata; class Chondrichthyes; order Carcharhiniformes; family Scyliorhinidae; genus Scyliorhinus; species Scyliorhinus torazame. The sequence goes on from NC_092713.1 coordinate 25,412,795, forward strand.
CAACTACTGCAGTTTATAATGTACGTCCTCGAAATACAAGGTCATCTAAGTTTCATTGCCATCAATCATATAATAATAATAATCACTTATTGTCACAAGTAGGCTTCAATGAAGTTACTGTCAAAAGCCCCTAGTCGCCACATTCTGGCGCCTGTTCAGGGAGGCCGGGACGGGAATTGAACCCGCGCTGCTGGCATTGTTCTGCATTCCAAGGCAGCTGTTTAGCCCACTGGGCTAAACCAGCCACTGGCATACAATCTCCCTGCCAACAGGAGAACTGTATGCACAACAGACATTTTAATTGCACCTATCTCAGTTCTCAAATTGACTATATGCTTTTCAAGAAATTAAAAAGTAAGACCTGTATTTAAATAGCGTCTTGCAGGACCTCATGGAATCCTCCACCATCAACATACTGGACCTTAACTGGACCAGCCAACAAAATGCTGTTGGCCACAAGAGCGGATCAGGGGGCTGGGAATTCTGTGGAGAGTAACTCACCTCCTGACTCCCCAAAGCCTGTCCACAAGGCACAAGTTGGACGTTGACCGAATACTCCACTTACCTGGATGAGTGCAGCTCCAACACTCAAGAAGCTTGACACCATGCAGGCCAAAGCAGTCTGCTTGATTGGCACTCCATCCAGCACCTTAAACATTCACTCTCTCCACCACTGAGGCACAGTGGCAGCAGTATGCACCATCTACAAGATGCACTGCAGCATCTCACCAAGGCGCCTTTGACCTCACGTTCCAAACCTACAATCTCCACCACCGTGGAGGACAATGGTAGTAGGTGTCTGGGAACATCACCAACTGGAAACTTCCTTCCAAGTCACTCACCATCTTGACTTGGAAATATATTGCCTTTCTTTCACTGTCACTGGGTCAAAATCCTGGAACTCCCTCCCGAACAGTGTCTGCAGTAGTTCAGTTTGACACCCAGGTGGCACTGCCAGGGTGCCATGTTGGCAGTGTCAGGGTGCCCATGTGGCATCAGGGGGCCACTCGACTCAGAGCCTGACCACCCAGGTGCCTCCCGCACACCTGGGTGACCCCACCTACCTGGGTGACCCCGCACACTCCCCCCCCCCCCGCCCCCGCGTGTTAAACAGCGCTCGGCCCCGGGGGTCTCCGAGGCACAGGCCCTCGATCCCACTGCCTTGAGTAACTCCGCCAAATGCATATTCAAGAGAGCCAGACTGCACACTTGAACATGCAAATTTAGACCACGCCCATTGTGGGCAGGATCCAGATCTCGTGGGATCCAGATCTCACGATATTTAACATCCTCGTTGTGTCCCGAGTCGGGGCGATGAAGCCGGTAGATCGAGCCCAACATCTGCAGGCCCTATAGGGAATATCTGCTGGCCCTGTAGACAATATCAGCTGGCCCTGTAGACAAAGCCAAGTCACTGTGAACAACAGGCCTGATAGTATTTCCATAATCCCTGCACTGTTTGAGTGCTTCCAGGCTGTATGTTGATTGGGAAGTGTGGGAGGGAAAGGAATGCTGTAAAGGACTCTTTACTCGAGAAAAAGAGGCACGTTGTAATTTGCCCTTCAATTCCTGCACAGCTGTGATTTTATAAAAGTGAGTGTTTTAGAGCAAAACACGCACGCGGAAATTATTTAATGCCATTGAGAAATTGTTTTGGATAATCCACATTTAATCATGTAACAATCTCAAAGCACTGATTACACATGCTAATAAACAATAACTAATGGTTAGGTTCACAGAAGCTTTGAATTTAAACGTTCATGCAGTTGGCACGCTGGTCTGAAATATATTTTGTGCTATTTTATTTCAAAATATCATTCCCTGCTGTTATCCCACAGTTGAATTTGGAAAGGTTTGATGTGGATTGGTCCACAGGATGGGCCAGGATGTGACTGTTTTACATACGTTAATGGCAACACCTCTTTCGAGCTGTGTTGTTGATGCTGGCCTTTAATCCGCTTTGACAAATTTATTCTCACTCCACCCTTTTCACGATTAATCACAGAGGTGAGTGATCAATTACCAAAACATTAATTAAACTATCTTTCGAAGGTAGACCAAGGTTAAGTTAATCTGGAATTGAGCGGATTTTTATATGTAGTAAACATGAGCGTCATAAGATACACTTGACTTGGAATTCTGCCCCCCCCCCCCGCCCCCCCGCCCCCCCGCCCTTCCCCAGAAGGAATGACAATAAAGTGACCCTTCATCATGTGCAAATCACTGAAGAGGACTGATATGGACTCGAAATGGTACATCTGCTTCTCTCTCCACAGATGCTCTCTGTCCCATTGAGTGTTTCCAGCGTTTTCCATTTTTGCCTGAATAGGTCAACGTTGGTGGGCTTTTCAATAGTTGGTGGGGAATCGTCACAGCAACAGGTCCTGCTCCCTCCAGAAATACGCATCCAAAGATGTAAAAGACAAAGGTTGGAAGTGGGATCTCGGAGCGGACTTTTCCATCAGAATCCTGGATGAGTTTCGCGAACTCAACCCAGGCCAGGTCTCAAACATGGGACTTCCCTAATCCGTATGGCGCTGTACCACATGGGATGGTGCCTTTAACCACTGAGTCATTAGGGTAGTGCATTAACACCAATACATCCTCTCAGACAAATGCTTAGTCTCAAAATCTGTACTTTATGTTCTGCAGCATATGAAACCTTTGTGATTTATAGAACCATTGGGATTCATTATTTTTGATTAAAATGCAGTCAGAGAGGAGATTTACAACACTTAAGCAATGTTTGATTTTATGATTACATTATATTACATAGTTTACTTAAAGGCGCAGTGACAAATGCGACATAAATGTAAATTGCGTTCTCTCCAACTGTTTAAT